>NC_067245.2:219320129-220570129 GCF_019359855.2 Lolium perenne | reverse complement strand
AGGCTGCATCTTACCGGGATTACTTTGGACAAAACCTTCACGCAGCAGCTTCGTTCTACCTGCCCGGTCCTCGATGATCTGGAGCTCAGGCGGTGTAGGCTTGATGGTCATACAGAAATTGTATCTTTCACACTGAACAAGCTGACAATTGTGGATTGTACAACTAACAATCCTAGTGCTTTGACCATCAAAGCTCCATCCCTTACATATCTGCAGCTGGTGATTACTGCTCTTGATCGTAACTGGCAAGCTGTTGTAGTAAACCAGATGACACGCCTCAACAAAGCCACCATTTGCTTAAAAGATTCAACAGCGATGCTGCCATGCAAGCTTCTCTCCAGCCTAATGTTTGCGGAAGATTTACAACTCACTGGTCTTCGAACGCTGGTACATATGTCTCTCATGCTTCTTACTTCTTTTTTTTACGATCCTGCAAGGATCTCTCGGCCTTAGTTAGCTCTATCAATGAGAACATATATAGTTGTTTGAGCTTGTGGTTCTCTAGTGCCATTTGAGTTTTTAATCTTTATAATTAATTATTAAGAGGATTAGAAAACCATACTTCAATCCTATGACTATATTCATTATTTGAACTGAGCGGTGTTTTGATTCCTCCGTTCAGGCTAATTTACACATTGGATCCGGTACTTTCCCAGTGTTCTGTAGTGTTAGAATCTTGCTGCTCGACAAATGTGATCTGAGTGACAGCTGTGATATACTGGGAAACTTTCTGAACAATGCCCCTTATTTGGAGAAGCTTACTCTGCAACAATGCAAGGTACTTCTTTTTTAAACTTTTTTCATCTCTATGGCGCTACATACTCTAGCTTTACCATCTTACATTTTGGCTGAATCCTTTTTACTCCCTAAAGCTCCCAGAATGTTCGAAGAAAAGCAAAGCAGGAGGAAATGTGGAGAGGACATCTCTACAGTGTCAGGAGACGCCATCTTTCCAGTGCTTAAGACTTAAGAGGACTGAAATCAAATATGACGAAGACGACGATGTTCAGAAACTGTTTGACCTTTTGCTTGGCATTTGGAGGAACCTACAGAAGAGTACCATTGTGATTAAGAAGGCTTCAAGAAGTTACTCCATGATGTGATGTCTGTTGCTTTTATGTTCTAGTAAAACGTAGCAACCCTCTGTCATTTACATTGTACTTCAGTATATTTTGCTTTTATGTCCTACAGAAACATACCTGAATTTTAATAAAAATCTTCTACACACAAGTTGTTATCGCAGTATTTTCATTCGACCGGCTTCCACGTAAATTAGTTCTTGGTATAGAAGTATATAATGCATGCTAATTGTCAGCAAAGAAGTCTCCAAGAAACATTAATTTGCGATTGTAATGCTCCGGTGTGAGGAAAAACATATGGTGCTCAACATGCAATTGACGAATGGACTGATGAATTAGGAAATAAAGGGTGATAGCATGATTGCTGTCAAAGTGTCAAAAGCTACGCAGCACTGAAATAAGAATTCAGTCAAGGTTCAATATTCTGAGCATTACCCCAAAGGATGCACCAAGCAAAATGTAGCAACCGTTTAAACAGAATTAACATAAATTTAAGTTTTTCAACTAATTTAGGCACTACAAACAGTCTATCTTCTAGTGACTGCCATCGACACTAAAGTTGGCAATGCATAGAGGTTTCCTTCGCAGCATGTTTTCCTGTCTGAAGATGTTTGCTGAAACTTTTCAGTCTGAAGTTTGACTTACAAAATGATGCACTTCTTCTCGTACATACTTTTGTAGTTGTCTTTTTCTGAATTAGCCTTCTCAAGGCTCTCCATGAGCCTCTTGATCTCTTGTTCTGTGCGTTTCTTTGCTTCCTTCCTTTCTTTCTCCAGTTCCTCTTTAAGTTTGTTAATCTCCTCTTTCTGATCATTATGCTTTTGGTCATCTAGCCTTTTCAAATTCTCTGCATTTGTAATTTCTTGTCGAACATTATCATGCTCCTTTTGAGATTTTTCCAGGCTCTCCCTGAGCCTTCGGATCTCCTCTTCTGTTGTACTGTTCAGATTCTCATCAACCTATTAATGGCATGGATTAAGTAAGGTAATTCATTGACAGAAATCCAATATAATATTGACCAAGATTTTTTTTTTTCGCGGGCACGCGAACGGCGTGCCAAATCTTTATAGAAGGGAGCAAACAAATTACAAGAGACCAACGACGGATGGAAACATCTGTCCGCGGCCAACCCACTCACACCACCTAAGCCTAGAAACCTACTCTCGCAGCATGATTCTCCGCTCTCCTCCCCTCGCAGCCCGCCAAAGGCTGAACTCCTCTAGCACTGTGTCTATAATCTGCTCCGTGGATAGCTGCCTCTCTAGGTTCCCAAAGACCCTGGCGTTCCTTTGTTTCCAAAGTGTCCAGGCAATCAGCAAGACTAGCGTGTCAAAGCCTCTCCTATCCTCCCTCCGAAGCCTCTTCCTCGCCTCCGTCCACCATCTCTCTAGAATGGTGTTCTCCTGTGGTTCCTGGAGTTGTGATCCCAGCCTTCTCAAGCATCCAAACCACACCATCTTGGCATATGGGCAGTGCGAGAGGATGTGGTCGACGTTATCCTCCTCCCGAAGACAAGTAACGCATGGATCCGAATGTTCCTGCAACCCGTGCCAAGCCCTCCTATCCGAAGTCCAAAGCCTATATCTCAAAGCCAGCCAGCCAAAGATTTTACACTTGAGCGGTGCAAAAGACCTCCAGATCGGCTTTGCCATCGCCCAAACGATCCTCCCTTGGCAAAGCATGTCGTAAGTCGCGCTCGTAGTGTACATACTCGACGCCGATCCCTTCCAAGTAATCAGATCCGGCCTACCGCCCTCCCGGGGTACTCTCTCCATTTCCTCCCAAAGCAGGGCGCACTGCATCCATCCCTCTATAGACAGCTCCCCCACAACATCTGAGAGCCGGGTGTCGTCCTGTAAGGCCTCACTTACCTTTCTAGCGTTCCTCCTCCTTGTAGGGACTAGAGCCGCAACCTCCGGGCGATCTCCCCTGCGTTTCTCCCATTGATCCATCTGTCAGTCTAGAAGAGAGTGCTCTCTCCATCCCCCACTTTGAATTCCGCGAGTGCAGGTAGCCCTTGACATGGCCTAGATGGATCCGTACGACGTAGCCAACACCATCTCACCCTGAGTGCCAGCCCTTGCAACCTCAGGTCTTTCACTCCAAGGCCTCCAAACCGAGTCGGTATGCATATTGTGTCCCAAGCTACCAGGCATTGGCCTCCATTGACCTCCCTCTTTCCTGCCCAAAAGAAGGCTCTCATCCATTTGACCAGCTCCTCGAGCACCCAAGCAGGCACCTCTGCGACCATCAACTGATGGATCGGCCGTGCACTTATCACCGACTTAATGAGAATAAGCCTCCCAGATTTCTGTATCATCCCCCTCTTCCAAGCTGGAACGCAATGTATGACTTGATCGATCAACGGCTACCACTCCGCTTTAGTCAGCGGTCTCAAGGCCAACTGCATGCCCAGATATTTGATGGGGAAACCCACTACCTCACAGCCCAACGTCTCCGCAACTCTGTCGGCATCTCCGTCATGTCCTCTAATCAGCGTGGCCAAAGTCTTTCTATAGTTTACACATAGCCCGGAAGCCTCGCCAAACACTCTTAGTATGGCCTTTACCGCTTCCAACTCAAAACTCAGCGGCTTACAGAAAATAATCACATCGTCCGCATAGACCGAGATTCTCTGAAGCTCCGTGATCCCCGCTAGCCTGGAGAAGAGTTGACTCTCCGTGGCTTTCTTGATCGCCGCAGTTAGCACTTCCATCGCCGCGACAAACAACATAGGTGATGTGGGATCACCTTGTCTCAGACCCCTGACATGCACAAACCGGCGTCCAGGCACTCCATTCACTAGAACTCTGGTGTTTGCCGTATTCAGCAGTACGGAGACCCACTTTAGGAAGCGCTCTCCAAACCCCATGCGCCGTAGCACCTCAAAAAGGAAACTCCAAGATATCGAGTCAAAAGCTCTTGTGAGATCAAGTTTTAGTAGCACTCTTGACTGTCTCTGTTGGTTGATCTTCCTTGCCATTTGCCTCACAAGAATGAAGTTATCGTGTAGGGACCGTCCTCGAATAAACGCCGATTGGTTTGTGCTCACAACATCTTCCAACCTTCTCCGAAGTCTGTTTGCCATTAACTTGGAGAATAGTTTGCCAAAGCTATGCACCAGACTAATGGGGCGGTAGTCCTTAACCTCTGTGGCATCCGGTTTTTTAGGGATCAACGTGATCAGGGATCTGTTTAAGCGGGCAAAGCCACGGCCATCTCCAACGCTGAGTTTGAGCAGCCCAACTATAATGTCTCTCTTGATTACCGGTCACGCTCTCTGATAAAAAGCTCCATTGAACCCATCTGGTCCAGGCGCCCTGTCAGGGTGCAAGTCCTTGACTACTCCCCATATCTCCTCCTCAGTAAACATGGCATCTAACTCCTGAAGCTCGGCTGTCATTATGTCCAGAACTCCCAGGTCAACATAATGGTCTCTGGGCTGCGCCCTCCCTAGCAACTGGAAGAAAGCCTCTGTGAAAGCCTCCACTTTTCCTCTCCTGATCTGTAACAAGCTCCTCTCCAACCTTCACCGAGGCAATGTGGTTTTTCACTCTTCTACCGTTGGCCACGGCATGAAAGAGCGCCGTATTGGCGTCCCCTCCCTCAACCATCGGATCCTCGATATTTGTCTCGCCATCGTACGCTCTAGCGACACAAGCCCAAGAACAGATTGCTTGAGCATCTTCCTTAGCCAAAACTCCACTGGAGTGAGTGTACGCCTCTCCTGTGCCATGTCTAAACGTAGAATCAAGGTATTTGCGACCGCAATGTTTAGCTTGATGTTCCCAACTCTCTTCTGTCCCCAGGACTGTAGGTGCTCTGCGGCATTCCTGAAGAGTGCATCTAGCCTCCGAAAAGGGTCTACAATTGCAGGGTCACAAACCCATGCCTCCTTCACTGCCTCATCGAACCCATCCAGCTTTAGCCAACAGCTCTCGAACCTAAACCTCCTCTTCGAGCTAAACGCCGCGTTGAGAGCCAGATGTAGCGGCGCATGATCCGAAACCGACGAAGAGAGACCTTGCAACACTGCGTCAAAGTGCTGCAAGTCCCAATCGACCGAGACCAACACCCTATCAATGCGTGTAAGGGTAGCGCTTTCTCTCTCATTGCTCCAAGTATAGGTCCTCCCATGCATATAAAGGTCCTTGAGCTCCTGCTCGTGGACAAAAGCCCTGAAACGCTGCATCATGTTTCTGTCCAGATTCTCATTGTTTTTCTCCGACGCATTTAGGATCATATTGAAGTCTCCAGCGACCATCCACGGGCCAGGGCAAAGGGACCTTCTTTCCGACAATTCCTCCAGAAACATGATTTTCTCCTCTGCCGTCTAGGGCCCATACACAGCGGTAAGCCACCACTTTGATCCATCTCTATTCGTCATCTCTCCGGTTATGGCGTAAGAATCATAGCTCACATTATTGATTTGTATCACCGAGGAGTCCCAAGCAAAAACCACTCCTCCTCTCGTCTCATCCACCGGCAAAAACACAAAACACTGTGAAACATACTTTTGACTCCAATATACACACAATGCTCACATGCAAACTGTCAATGAACTCCCTAATAGCACTCCTTTTAGCTGGATCGTTTGTGCCACGAACGTTCCAGAACAACATCTCTAGATTACAATCCATAAAAAAACAGGTAGCAACTCCACTCCACTCTACTGGCCGCCTAATGCGCCGCTACCACTACTCTGCAGCCCTCCTGCTGCTCGAAACTCTGGGGTACCATCTTGCCAAAGATGGATGCCATGACCCTCACGTGTCTGTCGCCAAGCGGCGAGTCGAAGATCTCGTTGAAGCTGGCCAGGTGCTCCTCATCCACGGACAGCTCCTCAGGGCACAGTGCCTTGAGAAGCAGTGTCTCTGCTGCAGAAGCCTTGGGCGCCTTCTTCCCCCTTGCGTCAGCAGCTACCGCTGCACTCCTAGTCATCCGTCTGGGTGTGAAAGGCTCCGCATCCGCTCTCAGTCTAGACGAGCTCTCCACCTCACGGAGCAGCGAAGGAGCCAACTTCTTGAGAATGGAGGCACAAAACAGCTTGATACGGCCTAGCGCAAGCCTCTCCTGCTACAGCTCTAGCTCTGCTGTGTCTCCCTCTGCGAACACCTCCGGTGTAACCTCCTCCAGATCTGGGTCCTCCTGAACTCTGCGCGGGACCATCTACATGGCGATGTTAGGTCCAGTAAACGACATGCATGGGGAACTCAACAACTCCCTCTCCACACTCTCCAAGCTCAGATGTTGGTCTGAAGCTGCTCTGCCTATAACGTTCTCATCTGCGCGTGCTGGCCCACCAAGCTCCTCCTCTGAGAGCGACACCTGGAAGTACTCTTCCTTCTACCCCCATGCAAAAGACTCCTCTACCAAACCTGGGACCCCTGTGGAACACGAGCCAGAACCCGAAAACGTGGCAGACAGCGACGAATCATGATGGTCGGATCGAACCTCCACCACGCTCAGATCGACGTGTACCAGGGTAGGCATCGACCGATCCTCCTCCACTTTCAAAACCAAGCCAACCGCGCCCTCAGCGGCCCCACCAAGGGTCCCACAACATCCAGCCTCATCCTCTCTGCAGCGTGGTCAAAAAATGCATCCAGTACCGGCCCCACCTGGGCCCCTCCAACTGCAATGGAAGCCTCCAACGGATCGGCATCGGGATCCGCTGTACCCTGATTTGCTTCGGGATCCGTAGCGGTCGGCAGCGATTCCAGAGCATCTTGCCAGACGACCTTAACTTTCCCCTGATCGGCCGCTATCTCCGGCCCCTCCCTCTGGGCCCATCTGATGAATATCCACGGGATCTTCTATCCTGGTCATGTGCCCTCCATCTCCTCCACCATACGATCGCGCAGCAGACGATCCGACGGCTGCATGTGCTCCCTCCTTCTCCACTCCTTCCACCCTATCCCCGACCAACGGCACAGAGATCACCTAGCCCCCTTCTGTCGCAACAGAGCTGGACGCTGCCAGCTTGACCGTAAAAGGACCAGGTCGGTCCAAAGGAGGTAGGCCCCACGAGCCCCCCTCCACCAAAGGCGTAGCGCCACCTGTCCCACTCCACCTTGGCTGGCCAACTCCACCGGGCCCACTACGGAGATCAGGCGCACCTCTCTTCCACGGATAGCTTCTTCTCCAGCGATGGCCAGCTTCGTCGCCACCATCTCCATGACCATCCTGAGGACCCTCGCCTTGCCACGCCGCACCAACTTCACCTTCGAGCCATGGCTCCTCGACAGCAACGACGTGTATCAACACCTGGTACTGCAGCGTTTTGATCTCATGTGCATCCGCAGATTCCGACGTGCTCGGCTCTGTCATCGGGAGCTCCCTCGCTGGCGAACTTGCACGCGTCTCCTCCCTCAGCGGTTCGGGCACCGCAAGCGTGCGCGCAACCGGTATGGCGCTCGGCTCCGACGTCCAAGCCGTGAGCTTGAACAACGAAAGGTCGGCCCTTGACCTCGTCTCCGGCGCGACCTCCTCCACTGCACAGCTCTTGCCGAGCAGATCTTCCACCACCTCAACATCCCAAAGCATGCAGTGGTATACCTTCCAGCACCAACGACACCCTGGACCTCAACGCCACCTGCTTGGCGGTTCCACGGCCGGTACGCGAGCGGCGCTCCCGCGAGCAGAACGGAAGGCAAGGCCGCGACGTGTCGTCTGATCTCTGCAGACTCCAACATCACCAAGAAATCCTCTGGAGCATGTGCATGAACAGAGAACGAAGTGGCCGACACACCTCTCCACCTCAAGGCCGCCGCCACCTGCTCCGGCGAAACCTCCGGCCTCCGTCCTCCGACGGAAGCAACCAAGGCGAAATGGAGCCTCCGCTCCAAGTCACACATGGCCACAGTCCTCCGCACCACGCACAGAGCAGGCGCCACGTGCACCGGCGCTCCCGCCGTGACGGGTTCCGGCTGGACAGACAGCGGCGGCCAAGCACCCATGGGCGGAAGGCTCAGCGGGAGAGGGGCGATCGTGGGAGCCACCAGAGGAGGTGGTGGTGGCGACGGTGGCGGTGGTGGCGGCGGTGGGGGAGGCGCGGCTGCTGGCCGAGCGGGCCGAGGCGGTGGTGGTGCGGGCGCGTGCGGGCGCGGCAGCACGAGCGGGCTCCTTGGCAGGGGCCCTCCGGCCCCCAGCATGCTCACCCCGGATGGCCACAGACCCAGCGCGCCATCTTGGCCAAGGCCAGGTTGCGAAGCTCCTCTTCCGATGCGGGGCTGCGTGGTCTCTTGCACTCCCTCGCCGGATGGCCACGGACCCACCACTGGATGCAGAGCTCGTCGTTGGTGCACCCTTTTGCGGTGGCCGGGCTCGTAGAAGCAGAAACACAGCCAGTCCATCTCCGGCGCGACGGCACCCCGCCCCGCCTCGTTCCGCGCCTCAACGCGCCTCCGCCACACCATCTTCTTCGATGGCCTGGGCTGCTCCCACGCCAGGTGGTCATGAACTGACCCCGGTCCACCGGCGGGGCCTGCGGCACCAGCTCCACGCGCGGCGCGCCCACACTGCTCCCAAATGAGGCGGAGGAAAGCCCCAAGCCGGAGACGCGCTCGTTCCTTGCCGGCGACGCCGAGGACACCGACTCGGCACTCCCCGCATGCTGCCAACGTTGTGAGAACCCCGGCGGGTGCGAGGCAGAAAGGGAGAGAGGGGCCGGAGACCAAGGGGTCGCCGGCGACGAGAGCCGTGGCAGCGGGGAACCCTACCTGCGGGAGCCTACCAGATGCCTTGACTCCTACTAGACAATTTTTTAGTTACATGTGCTATACTTTCCATCAAAGTCCTACCATCAATATAATCATTCCCTAAAAGCTCAGAAAGTGGCTTAATCCAGTTTGAGCATCCGGTTGGTTCACTGGAATGCTAAATGAGAGAACGCTTGACCAAGATTTGAATTGACTTATTCAGAGCAGAAAGACAACTACATGAACACTAGATCTCATTAGGATAAAGGTCTCACAAGTGAATATTCTGCATGAAAATATTAACTTCAGCACTACCATATTTGTTTCTTTATAAAAACGACATTTTGAAAGGATGGTACAACCAAATCACATACGTACTTATAATGATAAACAAAATAATTGAGAGAATAATATTTGATCAAGACAACATTACAAAATTTTGGTGTAAATTTTGACCTCGTGTGTAGCAAGTCTCTTACCGTCTTAGTGGTTTGTGTCAGTCGATCATTAATCATTTCTGCAGAATATCCATCAACACTAACCTCATCATGTCTGTCAGGAACTTCCTGCATTAAGACAACTAAAACACAGGTAAGAAAACAACGTGGGCATCTATCATCCAAAGGCAATAACTTCACTAAAAGCCCAATTACCTGAATGTGAGAGAACGTCTCTAGTCCTACAACTTGTGCACCATGTGATAGTTTAGTCCTACATCTTGCAAAGTGTGAAACTGCAGTCCTAGAACTTGTATCATATGTGAAGTTTTCGTCCTCAATCAATCAAAAACTGACACGTGGCGTTGTAGTTTTTGCACAAAAACCCCTAATCAACGTGGTGTTGTAGTTTTTGCACAAAAACCCCTAATCTTTTTATCTCCTAAATCTGACCGTGATACCGCCTCCTTACGTGTGGGTCCTGAAAACTATCGAGGAAAAACGGTTTTGGTAGCTGACCCGACGTGCTCCGTCGGGTGAGGATCTGTTATATATATAGTGTACAAAAGGTTACACAAGTGTTTATGTACGTATACAATACGTATAGTCGTATAATTCTAACACCCTCCATCAATCTCAACTAGGGAAAGATTGAGATTGCGCTTACAATGCTCATACAATGGTAAGGGGAGAGGCTTAGTAAAAATATCAGCAACTTGATCCTTTGAGGAGATGAACCGAATTTGAAGTTGCTTCCGAGACACACGCTCGCGGACAAAGTGAAAATCAACTTCAATGTGCTTCGTCCGTGCATGAAAAACCGGATTGGAGGACAAGTAGATAGCACCAATATTATCACACCAAAGCACTGGAGGCCGAACTTGAACAACACCAAGCTCGCGCAGTAATGACTGTACCCAAATAAGCTCAGCTGTAGCATTGGCTAGAGCCTTATACTCGGACTCAGTACTAGACCGTGAAACAGTAGACTGCTTACGAGCACTCCAGGCGATCAAATTTCCTCCATAGAAGATGGCATAGCCCCCCGTGGATCGCCTGTCATCCGTACTGCCAGCCCAATCGGCATCTGAAAAAGCTGAAAGCAGTGTAGAGGAAGAAGACCGAAGCTGCAGTCCACTATCAACTGTGTGATGTACATAGCGAAGAATACGTTTAACAGCAGACTAATGAGGTGTACGAGGCTCATGAAGATATTGGCACACCTTGTTGACCACAAAGGACAAGTCAGGGCGTGTCATGGTGAGATACTGAAGACCGCCAACAATGCTGCGATACTGAGTAACCTCTTCAGGAGACAACGGATCACCATCAGTACTGCAAAGACGCTCAGAGGACGCCATGGGTGTAGTCACAGGAGTGCACTTCAGCATGCCTGCACGTGCAAGAAGCTCTAGAGCGTACTTGCGCTGGCGAAGAAGAAGACTGCCAGATGAGGGTGATGACACCTCAATGCCCAAAAAATAATGCAGAATACCAAGATCTTTAACAGAGAACTCAGAGCGAAGCTGGCTGATCAACTTGGGAATGGCAACAGCTGTAGAACTGAGAACAATGATATCATCAACATAGACCAATAGGTAGACTGTAATATCCGGACGTCGAAGGACAAATAAGGAGGTATCAGTCACAGACGGAGAGAATCCCAAAGTTCCAAGAACAGAACTGAGACGAGCATGCCATGCACGAGGAGCCTGCTTCAGTCCATACAATGACCTGACAAGCTTGCAGTAATGACCAGGCTTCTCAGAGTCAATAAAACCAGGAGGTTGACGCATATATACCTCTTCATCCAGGAAGCCATTAAGAAAGGCATTCTGAATATCAAGCTGACGAAGATGCCATCGACGAGAAAGATCCATAGCAAGCAACAAACGAATAGTAGCTGGCTTAACCACATGGCTGAAGGTCTCATCATAGTCCAACCCATAGCGCTGCTTATACCCTTTAGCAACGAGACGTGCCTTGTACCTCTCAATGGAACCATCTGCATGCAGCTTCACCTTGAAAACCCAGCGTGAATCAATTAAATTTACTCCGGGCACAGGAGGTACCAATATCCAGGTGTCATTAGCCTGAAGAGCAGAAAATTCAGTCTCCATAGCATCACGCCAGTGAGGAGTGCGGAGAGCTTCTTTGTAATCACGGGGTTCATGCGTATGTTTCAACGCTGTATGAACTGCTATAACACAGTTCCAGGCAACGGTACCATCAGTACGCTGTTTTGGCTGATGTATCCCATGACGCCGATGTGTCATAGGGCCAGTTGGAGGAGGAGCCGAAGTTGTTGCTGTTGAGGGAGCAGTTACAACTATTGGAGCATTGACAGCAGACGTTGGAGCTGACGAGGTAGCAGATGCATCAGAAATACTGACAGGCAGAAACTGCTGCTGCTCGGAACGTGTACGAGGAAGGTCTGCATGCTGGGAATCTTGCTGCTGCACAGATACACACGGAGAGGACCGATCCTGCTGCTGCTGTAGCGGTGGAGAATCTTGCTGCAGCTGCGGTGAAGCGTCCCCGCGCAGGCCAGAGCTAGGATGCGACGCATCCGTCCGCATGGGTGGCATCAGCGCGCGGAAGCCCGAGGCGTGAGCCGGCTCAGGCGCAGCTGGCTCGGCTGCTGGCTGAGCAAAGCCCAAGGCAGGACTGCATGGCTGCACGCAGCCCGGGGCGGAGCCATGCATCGGAGCAGTGTGATCGACGTGCAGCACTGGTGGCTGCGGAAGTAAAACCTCCAGGCGATGTCCGCGTCCGACACCTACACCATGGTCAGCAAGCAAAGGAGAAGCATGTGCAATATCCATAAATTGGTCAGCCGAGAGTAAAGAGGACTCCGAAACAGGTGGTTGATGACCCACAAGTATAGGGGGTGTATCGTAGTATCTTCGATAAGTAAGAATGTCGATCCCAACGAGGAGCAGAAGGTGTTGACAAGCAGTTTCGATGAAGGATTCACTGTAAATGCTCACAGACAAGTATTCAGGGGGTTTTGATGTAACAGTTGAATAAAGTACGAGTAAGTAAAGTGCGAGAGTAACAATTGCAGCGAGTGGCCCAATCCTTTTTAGCACAAAGGACAAGCCGGTTTGTTTACTTATAATGACCAAACGTTCTCGAGGACACACGGGATTTTAGTCTAGTGCTTTCGCTACATACGGCTAAATAATCTTCATTGTTATGATAAGTGTTGTGTGGGTGAACCTATGCTAATGTACCGCCCTTCCTAGGACTAATACATACTTGTGATTATACCCCTTGCAAGCATCCGCAACTACAAGAAAGTAATTAAGAATAAATCTAACCACAGCCTTAAACTCTGAGATCCTGCGATCCCTCCTGCATCGATATACCAACGGGGGTTTAGGTTTCTGTCACTCCGGCAACCCCGCAATTGGCAAACGAATACAAGATGCATTCCCCTAGGCCCATAAATGGTGAAGTGTCATGTAGTCGACGTTCACATGACACCACTAGAAGAATAACACCACAACTTAAATATCATACCATTGAATATTACTCAACCATAGTTCACTACTAACATTTAGACTTCACCCATGTCCTCAAGAACTAAACGAACTACTCACAAGACATCATATGGAACATGATCAGAGGTGATATGATGATGAATAACAATCTGAACATAAACTTGGTTCAATGGTTTCACTCAATAGCATCAACAACAAGTAGAGATCGATACCGGGAGAGTTTCCCCTATCAAACAATCAAGATCAAACCCAAATTGCTACGGCGGTGACGATGTCCAGCGGTGGAGACGGCGGTGATGATGGTGGAGATGATGATGATGGTGATGGAGATGATGTCCAGCTCGATGACGGTGACGATGGCGTCGATTTCCCCCTCCCAGAGGGGAATTTCCCCAGTTCCTGCCCGCCGGAGAGCTCTTTTCTCTCTGGTGTTCTCCGCCCCGCAGAGGCGGCTGTAACCCTTTTCGAGGTACCCTCTGTGGCTTAGGTTTTCGGGACGAAGGACTTCGCGAAGAAAAGGAGGCGAAAGGGGTCATGGGCCCCCCAAACCACATGGCGGCGCGGCCAGGGCATGGGCCGCGCCGCCCTAGGGTGTGGGCCCACCCTGGATCCTCCTGGCCCCTCCTTACGCTTCCTTCGTCATCTTGAAAAATAGGATTTTTGGTATAATTTCCTTCCACAGTTGATCTTCCGAAATATTGCGTTCGACGGTGCTTTTTCCCTTGAGAATCCGGCTCCGGTGCTTGATCCTCCAATAATGATGAAACATGCAAAATAGATGAAATAACATAAGTATTGTGTCCCAATATGAAATATATCAATGAATAACAACAAATTATGATATAAAATAGTGATGCAAATTGGACGTATCAACTCCCCCCAAGCTTAGACTTCGCTTGTCCCCAAGCGAAACTGAGCTCGATAAACAGGACCACATGTTTATGGAGTGAAGAGTCGATAAATAAAATACGGACAAGTAGCATCATATTCATTCACACAAGACATTATAGTAAACAACCTCTTATAACTCAACTTGAAACAAGTATAAGGTAATCACAAATAAAGGTGCATAAGAAATCATAATTGGTGATGGCAAACTTCGTTCTTGGTTAGAGAACAATTAGCAGATTATACTTATCTCATCGAGCAGCGCTATCATGTTAAAGTTTATAAGGCACAACTTGCATACTCAATCATAATGGTCTTTTCATAATCATTGATAACTTGCAAAGCTATATTCATTCAGATAAAACTTGTACTAAACAAGGAAGAATAAAAGACATGATGAAGCAAATCACAATATAATGGTTTGATCACAACTACTCAAATGCTTGCTTGAGATGGAGGGAAATAGTTTTACTGACTCAACATAAAGTAAAAGACAGGCCCTTCGCAGACGGAAGCAGGGATTAAATCATGTGCTAGAGCTTTTTCAGTTTTGAAATCACATAGAGATAATAAAAGTAACATTTTGAAGGGTGTTTGCTGTTGTCAACGACTGGTAGCGGGTACTCTAACCCCCTTGCCAGACAACCTCCAAAGAGCGGCTCCCATATTATTTTCATTTTGTGTGGCACTCCTTCCAACCCTTCTTTCACAAACCATGGCTAACCGAATCCTCGGGTGCCTGCCAACAATCTCATACCATGAAGGAGTGCCTTTTTATTTTAGCTTTATTATGATGATGACACTCCCCCCAACCTTTGCTTACACAAGCCATGGCTAACCGAATCCTTCGGGTGCCGTCCATCAATCACATACCATGGAGGAGTGTCTATTTAGTTTGATTAATTTAGGACTGGGAATCCCATTGCCAGCTCTTTTTGCAAAATTATTGGATAAGCGGATGAAGCCACTAGTCCATTGGTGAAAGTTGCCCAACAAGATTGAAAGATAAAACACCACATACTTCCTCATGAGCTATAAAACATTGACACAAATAAGAGATACTAAGTTTTGAATTGTTTAAAGGTAGCACATGAAGTATTTACTTGGAATGGCAGAAAATACCATGTAGTAGGTAGGTATGGTGGACACAAATGGCATAGGTTTGGGTTAAGGTTTGGATGCACGAGAAGTATTCCCTCTCAGTACAGGTCTTTGGCTAGCAAGGTTAATTAGCAAGCATAAGAGTCGAGGGAAACAAACAAATATACATATGATAGAAACAATCATGCATCTTCCTTGTAAGCACAAACAATTTTAACTTCAGAATAATAAGCTACGAGCTAACAAGAAAGAAAGATATGAAACAACTACATGTATTTCTCTTTTCTACTTAAACCTCAAAGTGTTGTTGCTATTGACCAATGCTAAGTTTGCCAAAACCAAATAGATTTATTCAATGCTCCCAAAGTGGTACCAATACTAACAACAAGGTAAATCATATAATAGAGATTGCAAACTAGAATAAGATGTGCAATATGTAAATGATAAGACTTCTCATTAATATTCTATAACGATAACTCACACCAAGGGATACATAGATAACCAACTAAAGGAGAGATACTTCCAACTGCAACCCATCTTATATGATAACTTCCCTACTCATGATATGACACTACTTGACAATGAAAAGTAAAAGGTAGTGATAATGTGATACCGCGGCACTCCCCCAAGCTTGGAACAAACCAAGGGGATGCCAATACCGATGATGAATTACTCCTTCGGCGATGGTGGTGATGAACTCCCATCATCAGACTTCCAAGGAAGAGGCTCTCCATCAAGAAACGACATCTTGGTCTCGGGAATCCTGAAACTAGCAGCACGGCTTATGTATTTAAACCTGTTTTCATACTCACAGTTCTGATTCTGAACGTCATAGAGTTGTGCTTGGAGCTTGTTGGTGGTGTCGTGAAGTGAGAGGATGTCGCTCCAAAGCTTTGCAGTCTCCTTCTCATGTTCGGCAATGAGTTCAGACACAATCCTGTGGAAGATATCCACCTCACGCTCAGCCATCTTCTTGTACTTGAAAACCTCTTGTTCTAGCTTCTCCATCCTGTCTTCCAAGCTTCCTTCTCCTTTAGGACCCTAGACATCCTTGACCTGCAGTTCTCCTTCAACAAGCAGCAACTCCTTGGGGTGCATCCTCAGCTCCTCCATGTACAAGTTGCCAACATCCTTGCCGGAGCTGTCCTTCGGAGTTTTCGACGAAGACATGATGGCTCTAGATCCGAAATAATTCCTGGCAGAAACAGCTCGAAACAAAACACGTCGAGAACACGATATACGGACCTCCAGGGGTCCGGGGGATTATATAGCAAAAAATTTCGCGACATAAGGAAAGTACCAGATCGAACTAGAGTCGGAAAGGGGCGACGAGGCGGCCAAACCATAGGGCGGCGCGGGCCCTGGCTAGGCCGCGCCGGCCTATGGTGCCACGCCCTCGTGCATCCTTTCCACTCCGTTTCAAACTCGTAATTTTTCATATTTTCTAAAAACAGCAAAAATATTGTTCAGAAAGTAAATTGCGTACTTTTCATTACCAGTACTGTTACCTATTCAAAGTCGGGTTCTGGCGGACTGTCAATTTGCTTTTTGATGAAAGCCTCCGGTGTTTCCACTTGAATAATATCAACATCAACATTATAGGAATCACCCGAGATATAATGCTTGAGTCTTTGTCCATCCACCACTTGCGTAGCATTGCCTTGGAGAGAGCTAATTTTGATTGCTCCTGAACAATACACCTCCTCGACAACATACGGTCCTTCCCATTTTGAGAGTAATTTCCCTGCAAAGAATCTGAGACGAGACCGATACAATAGGACTTTATCCCCAATATTAAATTCTCTTTTGATAATCCTTCTATCATGCCATTTTTTAACTTTCTCTTTAAAGAGTTTAGCATTTTCATAAGCTTCACTTCTCCATTCATCTAGAGAACTTAATTGCAGCAACCTCTTATCACCGGCAAGTTTAGGATCTTTATTTAATTCTCTAACAGCCCAATAAGCTTTGTGCTCTAGTTCTAAAGGTAAATGACAAGCTTTCCCATAAACCATTTTATAAGGTGACATTCCCATGGGATTTTTATAAGCAGTTCTATAAGCCCATAGTGCATCCTTCAATTTACTAGCCCAATTCTTTCTAGTTTTATTAACGGTCTTTCCCAAAATAGATTTAATCTCTCTATTTGATAATTCTACTTGACCACTAGTTTGAGGATGATAAGCGGAAGCAATTCTATGATTAATACCATACTTAGCAAGAGTTTTTCTAAAACCTCCATGAATAAAATGAGAACCTCCATCAGTCATAATATATCTAGGCACTCCAAATCTAGGAAAAATAATGTCTAAAAGCATTCTTAAAGAGGTCTCACCATCAGCACTTTTTGTAGGTATAGCTTCCACCCATTTAGTAACATAATCAATAGCAACAACTATGTGAGTGTTACCTTCTGAAGACGAAAAAGGTCCCATGAAGTCAAATCCCCAACAATCAAATGGTTCAATAACAAGAGTATAATTCATTGGCATTTCATTGCGTCTGGAGATATTACCAACCCTTTGGCATTCATCACAAGATAATATAAACTTTCTCGCATCCTTGAAGAGAGTTGGCCAATAAAAACCTGATTGTAAAACCTTTTGCGCGGTTCTTTCTCCGGCGTGATATCCTCCATAAGCACTACCATGACATTTACTCAATATCTCTTGTTGTTCATATTCGGGAACACATCTTCGCATAATACCATCCACTCCTTCTTTATATAAGTGTGGGTCATCCCAGAAATAATGCCTCAGGTCATAAAAGAATTTCCTTCTTTGCTGAGCTGAAAAGGTTGGAGGCAAGTACTTGGAAACAATAAAGTTAGCATAATCAGCATACCAAGGACTGTCTCGCGAGCTCACCTTTATTACAGCCAATTATTCATTTGGAAAACTATCATTAACAGGAACAGGATCATAAGCAATATTTTTCAATCTAGACAAATTATCAGCAACAGGATTATCAGCACATTTCCTATCTACAATATGTAAATCAAATTCTTGCAAAAGAAGTACCCATCTAATAAGCCTCGGCTTAGCATCTTTCTTAGTCATAAGGTATCTAATTGCAGCATGATCAGTATGAATAGTAACTTTTGAATCAACAATATAAGACCTAAATTTATCACAAGCAAAGACTACAGCTAATAACTCTTTTTCAGTTGTAGCATAATTTCTTTGAGCAGCATCAAGAGTTTTACTAGCATAATGAATAACATTCAGTTTTTTATCTACTCGCTGTCCAAGAACAGCGCCTCTGACAAAATCACTAGCATCACACATAATTTCAAATGGTAAATTCCAATCAGGAGGTTCAACTATAGGAGCAGTTGTTAAGGCTTTCTTAAGAGTTTCAAAAGCTTCCTTACAATCATCATCAAAAACAAATGGTACATCTTTTTGAAGAAGATTAGTAAGAGGTTTGGAAATCTTGGAGAAATCTTTAATAAACCTCCTATAAAACCCAGCATGACCAAGAACACTACGAATACCTTTAACATCCCTCGGATAGGGCATCTTCTCAATTGCTTCAACTTTAGCTCTATCAACTTCAATACCTCTCTCAGAAATTTTATGTCCCAATACAATTCCTTCATTAACCATAAAGTGGCATTTCTCCCAATTAAGAACAAGGTTAGTTTCTTCACATCTCTGCAAAACTTTATCAAGGTTTCGCAAGCAACTATCAAAAGAATTCCCATAGACGGAAAAATCATCCATGAATACCTCTACAATACTCTCACAAAAACCATGAAAAATAGCAGACATGCATCTTTGAAAAGTAGCAGGAGCATTACATAAACCAAAAGGCATGCGTCTATAAGCATAAGTTCCATAGGGACAAGTAAAGGTGGTTTTCTCTTGATCTTTAGCTTTAACAGCAATTTGTGAAAACCCAGAATAACCATCAAGAAAGCAAAAATGAGTATTTTTAGACAATCTTTCTAACATTTGATCAATAAATGGTAAAGGGTAATGATCTTTCTTAGTAACTTTATTAACTTTTCGAAAATCAATGCACATTCTATACCCTACAACTACCCTTTGAGGGATGAGCTCATCATTATCATTACGCACAACAGTCATTCCTCCTTTCTTGGGAACGCAATGTACAGGACTAACCCATCTACTATCAGCAATAGGATATATAATACCAGCTTCAAGAAGTCTTAATACCTCATTCCTTACCACTTCCTTCATCTTAGGAATTAAAAGACTCTGATCTTCAACAACAGGCTTTGCATCATCTTCCATATTAATAGCATGTTGGCAAATAGACGGAGAAATCCCCTTCAAATCATCAAGAGTATAGCCAATAGCTCCTCGGTGCTTCTTCAATATTTCCAATAACCTTTCTTCTTCAATCTCTGAAAGCTTAGAACTAATAATAACAGGATATATTTTCTTATCATCAATATGAGCATATTTAAGATTATCAGGCAAAGGCTTTAAATCAAAAACAGGATCTTCCTTTGGTGGCGGTGTTGTACCCAGATCTTCCACCGGTAAATCATGCTTGAGAATAGGTTGGCGAAGAAAAATTTCCTCAAGCTCATCTCTTTCTTTCCTAAAGACTTCACTCTCGCTATCCTCCAAATGTTGCTGCAAAGGATTATTAGGAACAAGAACAATAGATGCACACTGCTCCATTTTAAAATCATTACTAGGCAAGTCAGCTTTATAAGGAGTTTTGGTAAATTTAGAGAAGTTAAACTCATAAGATTCACCAGCAAATTTAGTCAAAATTTTCTCTTTCTTGCAATCTATAATAGCTCCACAAGTATTTAGAAAAGGTCTACCAAAAATAATAGGACAATAATCACTAGCAATGAGAACCAAGTACCAAAAAGTCAGCAGGATATTTAATCTTACCGCATAAAACTTCCACATCTCGAACAATACCAATTGGAGAAATAGTTTCTCTATTAGCCAGCTGAATAACCACATCAATATCTTCAAGTTCACAAGAATCAATTTCGTGCATAATCTCCGTGTAAAGCTCATAAGGAATAGCACTAACACTTGCACCAATATCACATAATCCATAATAGCAATGATCACCAATTCTAACAGATAGCATAGGAACACTAGCTTGTTTGGGTTTATTAGGATGTGAAACAATATTAGAAGCATCTTCACGGAAAATAATATGACCATCCTCCACATTTTCAGTCACAAGATCTTTAACTATTGCAACAGCAGGTTCAACTTTTATTTGTTCTTCAGGTTCTACAGGTTTCTTTTCACTTTTATGAACCGCACTATTTATAACAGAGTACTCCTTCATCTTAGCAGGGAAAGGAGTTTTTTCAATATAAGCTTCAGGAATAACATGATCAGCAGTTTTAACTACAACGCATTTATTAATAGATGAATCAATTTTATCTTTATAAGGTTCATGATACTTATCAAAATTCTTCTTTGGCAATTCATAATGAGAGGCAAAAGCTTTATAAAGATTTACAGCAACTTGAGAATCAAGACCATATGTAGCACTCATATTACGAAATTTATCAGTATCCATAAAAGCTTCAATGCATTTATAATCATAAATTATACCTGATTCTCTATCCTTGTCGTTCTCCCAACCTTCAGTATTTTCTTGGATCCGATCAAGAAGGTCCCTCTTAAACTCTTCTTTGTTACGTGTAAATGATCCAGAACAAGAAGTATCCAGCAAGGTCTTGTCTTGAAAAGAAAGTCTTGCATAGAAATTATCAATAATAACATTACCAGGAAGCTCATGAATGGGGCATTTGAGCATTAAAGACTTCAATCTCCCCCAAGCTTGGGCAATACTCTCTCTATCATGAGGCCAAAAATTATATATGCGATTCCGATCCTTGTGAATTTCACTTGGAGGATAGAACTTAGAATAAAACCGGGGCACAATATCATTCCTTCAAGAGAATCCCCATTATCCAGTAATTTATACCAATGCGCCGCCTTACCAGACAACGATAAAGAGAATAGTTTCTTCCTCACTTCATCCATAGCAATACCTGCACACTTGAATAAACCGCATAATTCATGCAAGAACAATAAATGATCTCCAGGGTGGACAGTTCCATCCCCTTCATAGTGGTTATCCATAACACGTTCAATAATTTTCATAGGTATTTTATATGGTATCACTTCCTCACCTGGCACCTCATCCACTACCGTTGCAGTAGTAGTAGATTTCCCAAATAGAAATTGAAGAGAAGATCTCTCCATAATGACTTATAGCAGTGAAAGAAATAAAATCAGCACAACAAGAAAGGTTTTCCTTACCAATTCCACTTACCAATAGCGCTTCACTCCCAAACGGCGCGAGAAAATAGTCTTGATGACCCACAAGTATAGGGGGTGTATCGTAGTATCTTCGATAAGTAAGAATGTCGATCCCAACGAGGAGCAGAAGGTGTTGACAAGCAGTTTCGATGAAGGATTCACTGTAAATGCTCACAGACAAGTATTCAGGGGGTTTTGATGTAACAGTTGAATAAAGTATGAGTAAGTAAAGTGCGAGAGTAACAATTGCAGCGAGTGGCCCAATCCTTTTTAGCACAAAGGACAAGCCGGTTTGTTTACTTATAATGACCAAACGTTCTCGAGGACACACGGGATTTTAGTCTAGTGCTTTCGCTACATACGGCTAAATAATCTTCATTGTTATGATAAGTGTTGTGTGGGTGAACCTATGCTAATGTACCGCCCTTCCTAGGACTAATACATACTTGTGATTATACCCCTTGCAAGCATCCGCAACTACAAGAAAGTAATTAAGAATAAATCTAACCACAGCCTTAAACTCTGAGATCCTGCGATCCCTCCTGCATCGATATACCAACGGTGGTTTAGGTTTGTCACTCCGGCAACCCCGCAATTGGCAAACGAATACAAGATGCATTCCCCTAGGCCCATAAATGGTGAAGTGTCATGTAGTCGACGTTCACATGACACCACTAGAAGAATAACACCACAACTTAAATATCATACCATTGAATATTACTCAACCATAGTTCACTACTAACATTTAGACTTCACCCATGTCCTCAAGAACTAAACGAACTACTCACAAGACATCATATGGAACATGATCAGAGGTGATATGATGATGAATAACAATCTGAACATAAACTTGGTTCAATGGTTTCACTCAATAGCATCAACAACAAGTAGAGATCGATACCGGGAGAGTTTCCCCTATCAAACAATCAAGATCAAACCCAAATTGCTACGGCGGTGACGATGTCCAGCGGTGGAGACGGCGGTGATGATGGTGGAGATGATGATGATGATGGTGATGGAGATGATGTCCAGCTCGATGACGGTGACGATGGCGTCGATTTCCCCCTCCCGGAGGGAATTTCCCCGGCGGATTCCTGCCCGCCGGAGAGCTCTTTTCTCTCTGGTGTTCTCCGCCCCGCAGAGGCGGCTGTAACCCTTTTCGAGGTACCCTCTGTGGCTTAGGTTTTCGGGACGAAGGACTTCGCGAAGAAAAGGAGGCGAAAGGGGTCATGGGCCCCCCAAACCACATGGCGGCGCGGCCAGGGCATGGGCCGCACCGCCCTAGGGTGTGGGCCCACCCTGGGTCCTCCTGGCCCCTCCTTCTGGCTTCCTTCGTCATCTTGAAAAATAGGATTTTTGGTATAATTTCCTTCCACAGTTGATCTTCCGAAATATTGCGTTCTGACGGTGCTTTTTCCCGCAGAATCCTGGCTCCGGTGCTTGATCCTCCAATAATGATGAAACATGCAAAATAGATGAAATAACATAAGTATTGTGTCCCAATATGAAATATATCAATGAATAACAGCAAATTATGATATAAAATAGTGATGCAAATTGGACGTATCAGTGGTGACATGTGAGAATTTGGCATGTTGACAAAGGGAAAAACATTCTCGTCAAATATAACGTCCCTAGAAATATAGACACGATTAGACGGAACATGAAGACATTTGTATCCCTTGTGAAGAGAATTGTAGCCCAGAAACACACTTCTTCGAACGAAAATCAAGCTTATGATTATTGTAAGGTCGAAGGTGAGGCCAGCAAGCACACCCAAAAACCTTAAGAAAGGTGTAATCAGGTGTTTCATTCAGAAGCCGCTGAAGAGGCGTTTTCATGTCGATGGTGCGACTAGGAAGCCTGTTAATAAGAAAACAAGCTGTAGCAAAAGCATCATTTCAGTAGCACAGTGGGACAGACGCATGTGCAAGTAAAGTAAGACCGGTTTCAACAATGTGACGGTGCTTACGCTCGGTAGTGCCATTTTGTTGATGTGTATGAGGACAAGACACACGGTGTGAGACACCTAAATTGTGGAAGAAGGGATGGAGTTTCTCATACTCTCCACCCCAATCAGTTTGCACATGAATAATCTTACGATTTAGGAGGCGTTCAACATGTTTTTGGAATTGGAGAAACACGTCATAGACATCAGATTTATGTTTGAGTAAATAGAGCCAAGTAAAACGACTGTAAGCATCAACAAAACTCACATAAAAACGATGTCCACTAACTGAAGTTTGGGCAGGGCCCCACACATCGGAATAAATGATCTCTAATGGGAATTTTGTTACACGAGTAGACAAGGAAAAGGGCAACTGGTGACTCTTCCCTTGCTGACAAGCATCACAAACAGACTCAATTTTATGGGACACATGTGTAGACGGTAAATCATGACTACGAAGAACATGTTGAACAACTTGTAAGGTTGGATGTCCTAGGCGATGATGCCACATATCACGCGAAACCTTGACACTGGAAAGGGCTTGCTTGATGACAGGTGCTTTAATCTCATAGAGACCTCCGCTGCATCGACCTCTAAGGATGGGTGCTCTCGTGTCCAGGTCCTTAACAAAAAGATCATGAGGATGAAGTTCAATAAATACATTATTGTCACGGGAAAGTTTACTCATAGACAACAAATTACGGGTGGCTTTAGGAACATGAAGGACATTATTGAGAGCTAGAGCCCTAGAAGACGGAGTAGGTAAAACGGCCTGACCAACATTATGAATATGCATACCTGCTCCATTAGCTGTGTGGACCTGGTCGGTGCCGTGGTAAGCCTCGCGGGTAGTGAGCTTGTCTAGCTCATGAGTGATATGGTGTGTGGCGCCGGAGTCTGCATACCACGCCGGGTCGACAGACGGAGAGGCACCCTGAGAGCCATGAGAGGCAGACATTGCCATAGCAAGTTGCTTCTCTGTATTGCTCCCATCATTACCAATACCCAGAAAGTCGCGGTTGAAGCGCTTATAGCACCTGGATGCTGTGTGACGGGGGACCCCACATAGCTGGCAAACAACAGGGGTACGCGCGCCACTCTTTGATGTGGTGGATGGAGATGGCGTCTTCCCT
This sequence comes from Lolium perenne, assembly GCF_019359855.2. NCBI lineage: Eukaryota > Viridiplantae > Streptophyta > Magnoliopsida > Poales > Poaceae > Lolium > Lolium perenne. The sequence continues at coordinate 220,546,059 of NC_067245.2, read as the reverse complement.
GAGGAGGAAGAGGAGGGCACAGGGGGCCAGGGTCCACCCCGACCAGCTCCATAGGCAACAGGTGGCACAGGAGGTGTAACCATATGTGCAGCAGGGTAATGCGAGGAACTTCCTGAGCGACGCTGAGCCAACTTGCGCTGTTCTGTGCTCTGAAGTTGTGAGAACAAGTCGCGAATCGGTATGGGAGTGGTGCGGTTGGTCACCACCTCATAGAGAGCATCATACTCTTCATCAAGTCCAGCGAGAATGTATGAGACAAACTCCGCATCACGCAGAGGCTCGCCAATGCTAGTAAGAGAATCCGAGAGCGCCTTCATCTGATGAAAATAAGTATTGATGGTCTTGTTACCCTTCTTCAGTCCAGCCATCTCCTGTCGAATCGCAGAAGACCGGGCAATAGAGGTAGAGGCAAAGGCTCCACCGAGAGTCTCCCAAGCCTCACGAGAAGTGCCCGAGAACATGATCATACCAAGGACACCTTCTGTCATAGAAGAGACAAATCCAGAAAGAATGGCCTGGTCCTGCTGAGTCCAATGCAGATGCGCCGGATTAGGGACATGATGCATACCACCGGCGTGAGGAACAGCAACATGGGCATTAGGGCATGGCAGCGTGCCATCAACATAGCCCATGAGCAAGTGACTGCGAAGAAGCGGACCAACTTGAGCACGCCAGAAGAGATAATTCTCACTCGTCAATTTAATGGTGATTGACGGGGCAATTGTCACAACAGGTGGCAGGCCGTGATGGACAGTAGGCGCTGGCATTGACGGAGTAGAGCCGTACGGCGGAGTTGAGGTAGAGCCATAGGGCAACGCCAATGGCAGCGACGCTGCAGACGGCGATGCAAACCCCGGAGGGGCTGCGGATGGCGATGCAAAACCCGGCAGGGACGCCATTGGGGCTGCAGACGGCGGCGCCATTGGAGGGGGCGCATAGCCCGCATAGCCTGTCATGGTGTACCCTGGGTACCCAGGGAAGAAACCTGGATAACTGGCCATGGGGGAGAAGGCCATCCCGACTCCATGGCCGGCCATGCCGGCGCCATGGCCGAGGGACGCGGCAACCAGGGAGGCGTCCGTGTAGATGGCCGCTGTCCCTGTGGACGCCGGCGCGGGAAGATCAGCGGCAGCTGTTGTGCCCGGCGTGCCTGGAAGAGCCGGCAACAGAGGAGCCGGTGGCGGCACGACGGAGACAGTCGGGGCAGAGATCAAAGTCGTGTCCTGCAGGGGCGAACTCGCCGACAAGGTAGCGGGGAGGTTGGCAGGCCCCGTCGGCAGGGAAGAAAAGAGGCCATCGCGGCCTAGGAGGCGGCGGCGCAGGAGGTGCGCAGCGGCGGCGGCGGAAGCTTGATGATGGCGGCGAAAACCCTAGGCGTAGGAACTAGGCTCTGGTACCATGAAAACTATCGAGGAAAAACGGTTTTGGTAGCTGACCCGACGTGCTCCGTCGGGTGAGGATCTGTCATATATATAGTGTACAAAAGGTTACACAAGTGTTTATGTACGTATACAATACGTATAGTCGTATAATTCAAACAGGTCCTACCTGTCAGCGACTAACGAAGCAAATAAAATGCAGTCCTAGAACTTGTATCATATGTGAAGTTTTGGTCCTCAATCAATCAAAAACTGACACGTGGTGTTGTAGTTTTTGCACAAAAACCCCTAATCTTTTTATCTCCTAAATCTGACCGTGGTACCGCCTCCTTACGTGTGGGTCCCCTTACGTGTGGGTCCTACCTGTGGGTCCTACCTGTCAGCGACTAACGAAGCAAATAAAATGGTTCGCGAGGAGTAGAATTCGACCTCACGACAGGAGGGTCAAAGCAAAGTGCTTTAGCCAATAGACCAGCCAACACTCTTTGTAGAATATCAGCACGTCTTTCTATTTTATCGGGAGTAGTAGAAAGAAAAATGAGGATGAACACATAAAATTTTGTTTACAGGATGAGGAAGTCACGAATAAGTTAGTACTGACGCCAAACTACACAACTCATTATGTTTTACTTGAGGAAGTAGTTTTCTTATACACGTTCCGTTTGTTAAATTTTATAAAATTATTATAGCAAGAGTTTTAAATACGAATCATCTTCCAGGTTCGAAACATCAAGCACAAGATCTTTAACGTATATAGGAACTAGAGCATATGAGGTTTAGAATACACATTCAAGTATATGTTTAGCATTCTTAAATTAATATCCATTATGCACAATAGTATATTGTTATCTTTTTCGTAAAGAAACATTTTTTTTACATCATCACCGCCTCCAGTTAACAAACATGCAACACTTCCAATCGGCAACCTTTATACAAACTAATAAGTAGTATGAAACAGTAGAAGAATACAACCTTTAGAAAACTATTATTTACTACATGTATGTATTAGAACTCAATTCCTCTGCATTAACAGTTAAGGACAAAACACTCTAGTATATAAAATAGTATATATGTTGAATTGTATTTGCAATCTACTGCATATTTCTTTAATGAAAATATATACCAATTTCACAAAGTTTATATGTTCATGTTTCTCATGTATTTTACTTACTACATGAGTTGCAGTAAAAATGGAATACACAACTAAAAACACCGAGAGTATATTTAGACAATATATCAAAGATGGTGATGATTTATCGGTTAATTTAGAAATAAGTTATACTAGTTAGTTATCAATGTTTCTAGTAAAGTTCACAAGTGACATATTCTCTTGTATTTTACGTACAAATATAATTGTTTTCCAAAAATGGCCTTCAGTGTCGACTTAAAATTAATTATTTCTTAGTCATCCCAGGAACAAGATAACTTGTAAAACAAATACTCCGAGGCCAGGGAAAATATATCTATTTATGAAATGAGGATTGCAATAACAAATATGAGGTGTGCAAATATGGGGATTGCAATATCCCAGGAACAAGTGCACTATGAGGGCTCCTTTGATTCAAAGGATTTTCATAGGAATTGTGTAGGATTTGGTTCCTATGGGAAAATTTCCTATACATGTTGTTTGATTCATAGGAACATATCCTATAGGAATTTTTCCTATAGAAATTTTGTAGTGTAATTCCTATAGGAAAAAAGCATTAGCTCATACCTCATGAAAAAATCCCTTTGCTACAATCAAACACACTTCATCTTCCTATAGGATTCAAGTAGACATGTCATTCCAATCCTATACCTTTCCTATTCCTATGCTTTTTCTATCCTTTAAATCAAATGAGCCCTGAAGTTTTAAAAACGTTTTCTAGATCTAGCTAAATGGGGTGTACATTACTTAATTTTTAAGGACAACTCCCAGTCCAGGGAAAAAATACTCTCTTGCTAGATAAAATATATGTGTTTACGGCGCTTGCAATAAAAAATCATGCACTATGAAGTTTTAGAAAACAAATGCTTCACCGTGGAAATTGTATACAGTAAACTAGTTTAGAACAAACGGACATGCATTGATTGAGCCACATGTCTATTTTTGATTGATTGAGGACCAAAACTTCACATATGATACAAGTTCTAGGACTGCATTTTCACACTTTGCAAGATGTAGGACTAAACTATCACATGGTGCATAAGTTGTTGGACTAGTAGTGTAATTAGCTAGCTGGCAACCGAGAAAGAGAGCTAGCTGCAGGTCGTGAGTTCGATTCTCAACGGTGAATTTAAGTTTTATTTATTTCGTAGCCTTGACAGATGGGTCCCGCATGTAAGATGGCATCAAAGGTCACACGGGCAAATTAAACATATTAGGGGTTTTTGTGCAAAAACTACAACGCCACATGTCTATTTTTGATTGATTGAGAACCAAAACTTCACATATGATACAAGTTCTAGGACTGCATTTTTACACTTTGCAAGATGTAGGACTAAACTATCACATGGTGCACAAGTTGTTGGACTAGTAGTGTAATTAGCTCATGCAATTTGCGGTGGCGCTCTTCCCAGTACCAATTTTCCCGACCAGAGCAAGCGTAACTTCGGCAAGGGGAGGGCAGGGCAGCACCGCCCAATCGCCGTCGCCGTCATTGCCCCCACCGCCCATGATGAAATCAATCAGAGGAATCGCCCGGGATCTGCCGAGAAAAGAAACATCACCCAACATACAAATGTTCAGAAACTCAAAGCATTGATCAAAGACGAAAAAAAAACACAACCAAGACGTAGAGATCTGTATAAAGGAGAGGGTAATCGTCCTACGCAGCACATGCACACCAGCGGCCTCACCTTCACAAATCACCAGAGCTTTTGCAAACAGTACGTGGGGAGTGGAGTTGAGACTTGAGACGGCTCTGGAAGAAGATCGGAAGACATAAATAGGAGGAGGGTATTCGCTTCGCTGCCTCGGAAGCTGAGAAGAAACCCAAACGGCGTCAAGGAAATTGAATGCATCGCGAGTTCACGAGGAGGTCACTGACTCTGCTTTTCGTTGTTCCGCCGGTTCGCGTTCTACCGGAATTTCGACTCTCTAGCTAGCCAATGTCAAAGTTACGCCCATTTTTGGCTTTATCAAAACTTTTGAGTGTATTTTCACATTTATTTATTTTCTTTTTTTCCTTATGTTAACTTACTCATTAAAACATGCAAGGAATAAAGATGAAAATTTGGGATTTTTATATAACAATATAAATAAGTAAATAAATAATTCATAAACAATTTTAGCATAGGTAAACCAATTTTGGTGCAGTCACTAGCTTAGCTCTACAGCTTTATGTCTCTATTATTTTCTGCATGGAATACAAAGCATTTTGTGTTCTATCTATATTTAGTTGTTTTCATTTGGAAATATGTTGGTTCATAGCACACAAGAGTACAATATAAATTTAGAGTATTATTTTAACTTGTAAAGTTAAACGACAAAAGGAAGCCTGCTATGTTAAAAGAATTTTGAAGCAACCATGGAATAATTTAAAATACTAGTATCTTTTAGTTGTAATCTATTTTTTTAATAATGATTCCCTAATAAATAGTAACAAAGCAATAATAATGAAAGTTACAGTACACAGATGATCACATTACTCTCAAATTAGAGCAGAATAATTATGAGGACTAACTACTTGAAGTCCAATGGTTGTTAACAAATTATAGCATAAATAACAGAGAATGATAAAATAAGTTTAGAGTTTAATATAAGGATAAATACTTCCTACTCCTGGGTGTAACTACACCCATCTCTCGTATACGATCATAGAAAAGTATATATGATACTTTATCAATTTGAGTATGTTCGTATATTGTATCTAAGATACTCCATACCAACTTTGGTGAAAAAAAGTTAAATACACCCATAGTTTGCACTATATATACAAAATACATGCATATTTATACGTAAAGAAATAGTGTACGTAAAAAAGTGTACATACTACCTACAAAGTAGTATATATACTACCAAAATATTCTTATATACTTCATACTATATGTATATACTCTTCGGTATGATAGATACTACCTAGATTGTGTGAAACACACGTGGGAGTAACTACACCCGGGTGTAGTATGAATATGTCCTAATAAAATATTTATTAAACATCATTGGGAAAAGTAATTAGAGCACATAAAAAATTAATGGAGGCAAAGCTCGGTGGCCGCCTAAAATTGGAGATGGGAGGTGACATAGGAAACACATCAACATACTTGGAAATGTAGACAAATCTGCCACACTTATTTTCTGAATGGAGGGACTAGTCCTGACGAAAATCTAGTAATTAACTTGTACACAAAACAAATACATTATTAATAAACAATCATAGTAAACATACCGGGCTGATTATATAGAGATTCCGGTTGTTTCTTGTGTGAATTTACATTAATCGTAAAAGCGGCCAAACTGTTCCAATGCATATGCAAGATCTCTCCGGATGTCCCTTTTTTTCCTTTTGCATGCATGTTGGCCGTTGAAAATCTATTTTTTTACAACCACACCGCTAGCTAGTTGTATGACAGCCAGGGGAGCATGTGGTGCCAGTAAAGGCAGGCAACATGTAGCTCAGGATGCAACAGGTCCAGTCAGGTTCAGACCTGTTACTGGATCGGTGGACCTGTAGACTAATTCGAGATTCCAGGTTTAGACCAGACCTATTTTAGTAGGGTAGCGGGTAAACCCAGGTTTTGATCCTTTTGAGAGCTACTGCTGCGTGACTTTGCTCGTGGTGAATGGCTGCTACTTCTGCTTGACGACGCTGATGTCGTAGTTAGAAGCGGATCAGAAAATCAGCACATAACTCTTCTCTCTTTAATTTCACATAAGAAATCACTGATTAGGTACTGAACTGAATTAGAAAATTGTTGGAAAAAAGAAAATAATTTCTTAACGAATTTGCCAATCCGCGGACTAAAAGAGATCAATCAAGAATAGCTAATAGCAGATTTTCGGTCATGAGCTCTTTGTGTGGTACTATTAGTCCAGATTTTTTTTACCGATGTGGTATTGTTACTTTCATCACTAGACATATTTTTTTTACTAGAAAACCTAAAAAAAAAATAAGAGGATAATAAGGAAAGAAAATAGAAATTCACAAAAATTAAGGACTTATACATTTGCTGAGTATGGGTAACCTCCGTGTAAGTCGATGGAAAAAATATACATTTTCTTCTTATTGTTACTTATAACAACTTTTACTTCATATGGTTGAAGTAGAATCAAGATCACGACTTGTATGAGTAACCTAAATTGCACAATCTCCACTGTTAAAAACGAAAAATCTAAATTGCGCGATCTGTCCCTTGGCTCGATGGCGTTATTGTCGAAGTGTTGAATATAAAGGTGAATTTATTTGTATATCCTTCATTTCACTTACGTGCATCATGGTTACATGTTAAAAAAACACGAGGATTAATGTAACTGACATTTTAATGTAAAAGGTGTTTTGATTATGTGTTTTGTGTAACTATTACAAAGTACTATCAACATTGGTGTTGTATGCAATTTTCCTTGGGATTCTACAAAGGATGTCGCTAGAGCTCGGTTGAACGAGAATTTTATTAATTCTCGGTTGATCGATGTCATCAAGAATCTTCTCTATTTTGACTTTTTGCGTAAATAAATTAGAAGCCCGATAATAAACTCAAAAACATACACTACAAGGCCAATTATAGATATACAAAGTTTAAAAAGGAAAAAATCCAAGTGCAATTACATATATGTGCAATTGCACACATATGTGCATTACACATCTATGTGTAATTAGAAGCCCTAAAATTTTACAAAACTCTATACCCAAAAATTGCACACATATATATGAGCAATTGCACACACATGTGCAATTAACCGTCTATGTGCAATTGCATACATATGTGCAGCTACACATCTATGTATAATTAGAAGCTCGAAATCTATAATATCTATAAAGTTCATCCCACTAAGATGCATTTAATGTTTGCAAGCTGAAATTTGGTACAGCCACATCATCCTAATTTTTGCTAGCCATTGGATTTCAAATGTATGATCTTTATTTATCAACCGGATGGCAACCTCAGCCCGTAGCGCCAAATTACACGCCAGGTGTTTCCTACCCACAGCTACAAATTTCTTTCCAACTTCCTCTTGCAGGTAACCGAATGAATATATCGTCATGTGCCATGCCACCACATTAAAATGTCCACAACAGAAGGACATGCATGCGTCTCTAATACTCACGATCTCCTACAATATCTTGATGTCCTTTCCTCTTCCGATTACCCTCTTCATCTCCTCTGCAATCTCTGGCAAGAAATAGACACCCGGAGACTTAATTGGTGAAGGTATACGAGCGGACGTTTCTACCTTTAAATACCTCACCTCCTTGACGTTTACGTGAGACATTACTAATACCATCTCGTGTGTTGTTTTTGCAGCTTGCCGTTTGGTCGAGATTTGTCGATGGTGATCGTGGCGAGGTGGGGAGTACGGTGTTTTTTTCCAAACGATCCGAAGATCGGATTTTTCATTATCAGGAGATAACGAAAAACAGACGAGTATCACTTGCCCACCTGGCAAGTTTCAACGCACCAGCCACACCACAAATATACAAAACGCCGCCTGAAGCTAGCTAACAACGCAACCAAACTAATAGTTTTTGCATCCAACACGGGCGACACAGCGCACCAGCTTATCAAACGAAAAAGGACCACGGCGTTTTCCAGCCAAAATAAAGCAGCATCAAAGAAAGCTTCAGCGCGTCGCCACTTTCTCTCCACATTTCTGTTTTTCATCAAGCGATGTCAGCATGTTCATCCTCCTCCATATCGTCCACTTCATCAGCAACATCCCTTGCTTCTCTGATCATCAGCGGCCTCTGCACTGGAACAGGCCTGTTCCGAGCCCCTTTAGTAGCTTTTTGAGCAGTAGTAAGCTTCAATAAGCCATCAGCTCCCAGACGTAAATCTTCGGCTCTTTTTCACCATGGAGACCTGCCCAGTATTTCATAAAAAACAGTAGAACAGCTGATCAATTCAACAGGATCCTTGACCATTTTGTGATCAAAGCAGGATCTATTTCTAAGTTTCCATATCGCCCAGCATATCGCAGCCAACCCCGCAATCCGCGTGTTTCTGCTTGCAGTAATGAAACGTGGGATCCACCAGAAAAATTGTGTAAAGGAGCCAGGTCTGGATTTTGCTCCAATCAAGTTACCAACTGCACTCCAGATAAACTTTGCAGCTGGACAGGAGAAGAAAATATGTGAGATGGTCTCAGGGTTATTGCAGAATTGACAGGAAGCATTTCCTTGCCAATTTCTTTTCAGCAAATTGTTTTTTGTAGCAGTAGCATTATGCCAGATCATCCACAGCCAGATTTTGATTTTCAGAGAATTCTACTTTTCCATAAGTGTTTGAAAGTTCTATCTATGCCATTGCTGCACAGGTGTTTGTACATTGACTTGACAGTAAATTTGCCACTTTTTGTCCATTTCCAGTGAGGTTTATCTTGCCTATCAGTTAACACAGTTTGTGACATGATTTGGTTCAGACCATGAATCTGCAAAGCAATATCAGGTGTCATCCACCTCCTGAATGAAAAATTCCAGTTCATGTTAGCAGCAGCAACTGTCACATCTTGCTCAATACATTTGTCAAAAATCTCAGGGAATCAATCCTTTAAAGGAGTTTGATCACACCATGCATCACACCAAAAGCTGGTGTTTTTGCCATCCCCCCACCTTCATCCTTCTCCCTTTCGAATAAATCTGTTTCACCTGCAGCATATCAGACCAGAGAGGGGAATCCCCAGGTTTTTTCTTTGTATGATATACACCACCATGATTCATATATTTGTTCTTCATTAGATACTGCCAAGGCCTAGATTCATTCTCTATTTTTCACCACCATTTACACATTAAACTGATGTTGAACAGATGAAGATTTTTTATACCCAAACCACCTTTTCTCTTTGGTTTGCAGATCCACTTTCATTTAACAAAGTGATATTTCCTTTTATCAGCACTTCCAGCCCAGAAAAAAGATCTGATAGGTTTGTCAAGCTGCTTAATGGTTGTTTTATGGAGCAACCTCATAGACATCTGATAAACAGCCACACTGGAAAGGCAAGCATCAATCGTGACAACTCTTCCTCCAATGGACATGGTATTCCCCACCCACCCACTCATTTTCTTCTTTGTTTTTTCCCCAGAAAATTCATTTCAGTAACTGTTGGTGCCAAGATACTTAATGGGCTAAGTCCCCTGTTGACAGTTAAAGAGAGCAGCAAAGAACTGTGATTTCACCTCATCCTCAAGTATCATCATGACTTCACTTTTCTCAAAATTGATTTTGAGCCCAGACATTGTTTCAAAAATATATAAGATGAGTTTCAAATTCACAGCTTGTTCAGCATCATCTTGAATGAGTAAAATAGTATCATCAGCATATTGCAGCAAGGAAATGCCATTCTCCACCAGGTTGTCTGCAAGCCCTTTGATGAGACCATTCTGTTGAGCCAGAGATACCATCTTGGACAAACTGTTGGCTGCCATGTTGAACAGGAAAGGGGCAAAAGGGTCTCCTTGTCTTACACCTTTACAGCTAGCAAAATAAGGACCAACATTATCATTCACTTTCACACTTAAGGTACCATTTGTTACCACCTTTTTAATCCAAACAAGCCAGCTGTTACTGAAACCTTTCTGTGAACAACAATCAAATAAAAAGCTCCAGTTTACTTTGTCATATGCCTTCTCAAAGTCAATTTTCAACACAACCCCTGTTGCTTTCTGTATTTACTTTCTCTTAGAACCTCTTGGAGCAGCATAACCCCATCTGTGATATACCTCCCCTTGATGAAGGCTGTTTGATGATTGGACAACAATTTCTCCATAACTGGAGTTACTGTGACAGTAAGAGTTTTGGTGAAGATTTTGAACAAAACTTGCAATAAGCAAATAGGTCTGTATTTTTGGATCCTATCAGCATCATCTTCTTTTGGGATTAAAGTAATAATCCCATAATTGATACTGGCAAGGTCAATTTTGTGTTCATATAAGTCATGAAACACTGCCATAATATCCCTTTTGATAATGTCCCAGCAGGCTTGATAAAATTGAATGGGGAATCCATCAGGCCATGCTGCCTTGTTCTTCTCCATCTGATCCACTACATCCTTAACTTCTTTTTCAGTAAATCTTCTGGATAAAATCTCCCTGTCTGTGTCATCAAAAGCTTTTCTGCATTATCCCATATATCAGCATTCAATCGAACCCCTCTATCTTCTGCACGACCAAAGAGATTTTTATAGAACTGAGTGGCATGGCTCAACAAGTGGGGAGTACGGTGTGATCGACACTGCCGTTACATGCCGGTGGATCAACCACGGTGAAGAGCAGCCGGCATGGTTCAGCTTAGCCGCGTGTCTACATCCATGCCTTGGTTCCATGGAGTCATGTGTCCTGGGGACCTAGACTCCTGGCCTCCTGGCACGGCCTCGCTCTGCAGCATGTCATGTCGGAAACCGCGTCTCTGGTGTCCCTGCGCACAACGTCGGGCACCATTTCATCCGCGGGGCGGCGGCCAGTCCTTGGTGATGAGATGCTTATACTGATGTTCAGCTTTACTTGGCCGGCCGATATTTATCAATTGTTATGCAGGCGCTAATCCAAGTAGTATTCTACCTGGAAGTGATTTTATAGAGCTGTCATGTTACATTGCCGTTGCATTCAACACTTCATGCAGGCGCTAATCCAAGTAGTATTCTACCTGCAAGCGATTTATGCAGGCATGCAGCCATCAGCTGCTTCTTTTAGCTTATAATTTATTCCGTTCTTTCTCAAAGTACGAAATCATTATTCTCCAATAGCTCATAATGTAAGCCAGTTCATAGGCTTATAGCAAGATCAATTACTTGACTTCTTCATTCAAAGGAAGAAATGTATAACTACTGGCTGAAGGTTTGAACACATTTGCAGCAAGGATGTGCTATTAGAGATAAACATATTGACTTACACAAGCAAGATAGGCTCATTTATGCCCTTTTTTCAGTGAACAATGGATAACAATTTCTTTTTTCTGCAACACAATATTTCTTTGTCCATGTTTAACAAGTATAAATTATGAAAGTCATACTATGCTATTTGTATTATTGGTGGTACTATATTTTGAATATCACAAATACATCTGCCCTATTTCCGCGGCAACGCGCGGGGTATCACCTAGTTTTAACAAACTCTATATCCAAAAAATTCTCTATCATTCCACAAATTGTGCAATTACACATCTATATGCAATTAGAAATCCAAAAATTTCACAAACTCTATATCCAAACTTTTCTCTAGCATTCGACAAACGATATGTGTGCAATTACACATCTATATGTAACTAAAAGCCCTAAATTTTCACAAAACTCTATAGCCAAAAATTTCACAACCTCTATATCCACAAGTTTTTGTCAAAATAATAGAAGGGTTGTACTACGCGGCGCCGCACAAAGATGTGTTTCGTGCGGCGGATTTCCCTTTCCCCATCCCACGTGGACATTTAGCGTGCGTTTGGTTGATGGTTTCCTAGGGATGGGATAGGACCATCCACACCATGAGAATCGGAATCTTGGATGGTCCAAATTTCAGCATTTGTTTGGTTCAGAAGGACCAGGATGCGGTTAGGATGAGTTGCAATCTGCTTAGGATGGGAAACAACAAGGCTACAGCAATCTGCTTATTTCCTTAGAGTAATTAGCAATCAGCAGAGTTCTCTACACCGTAGAGACACAGTCCGACGGAAAGTGAGGGCAAGGACAATCCGACGGAGCGGCCACGGCTGGCGGCGTTTCCGGTCGTCCGCGGCTCCCTGGTCTCGGCCTGCTGCATCTCCCCTAAGATCGGTCGGCAGCCACGTAGGTTGAGGCGGGTGATACGTCCCAAACGTATCTATAATTTCTTATGTTCCATGCTACTTTATTGATGATACTCACATGTTTTATACACATTATATGTCATTATTATGCATTTTCCGGCACTAACCTATTAACGAGATGCCGAAGAGCCAGTTGCTGTTTTTTGCTGTTTTTGGTTTCAGAAATCCTAGTAAGGAAATATTCTCGGAATTGGACGAAATCAACGCCCAGGGGCCTATTTTTCCACGAAGCTTCCAGAAGTCCGAAGAGGAAACGAAGTGGGGCCACGAGGCGGCGCCACAGTAGGGCGGCGCGGCCCAAGCCCTGGCCTAGTGTGTGGGCCCCTCGAGACGCCCCTTGACCCGCCCTTCCGCCTACTTAAAGCCTTCGTCGCGAAAACCCCAGTACCGTGAGCCACGATACGGAAAACCTTCCAGAGACGCCGCCGCCGCCAATCCCATCTCGGGGGATTCAGGAGATCGCCTCCGGCACCCTGCCGGAGAGGGGAATCATCTCCCGGAGGTCTTTTCATCGCCATGATCGCCTCCGGATCGATGTGTGAGTAGTCCACCCCTGGACTATGGGTCCATAGCAGTAGCTAGATGGTTGTCTTCTCCTCATTGTGCTATCATGTTAGATCTTGTGAGCTGCCTATCATGATCAAGATCATCTATTTGTAATGCTACATGTTGTGTTTGTTGGGATCCGATGAATATTGAATACTATGTCAAGTTGATTATCAATCTATCATATATGTTATTTATGTTCTTGCATGCTCTCCATTGCTAGTAGAGGCTCTGGCCAAGTTGATACTTGTGACTCCAAGAGGGAGTATTTATGCTCGATAGTGGGTTCATGCCTCCATTAAATCTGAGACAGTGACAGAAAGTTCTAAGGTTGTGGATGTGCTATTGCCACTAGGGATAAAACATCGATGCTTTGTCTAAGGATATTTGTGTTGATTACATTACGCACCATACTTAATGCAATTGTCTATTGTTTGCAACTTAATACTGGAGGGGGTTCGGATGATAACCTAAAGGTGGACTTTTTAGGCATAGATGCATGCTGGATAGCGGTCTATGTACTTTGTCGTAATGCCCTGATTAAATCTCATAGTACTCATTGATACGTCCCAAACGTATCTATAATTTCTTATGTTCCATGCTACTTTATTGATGATACTCACATGTTTTATACACATTATATGTCATTATTATGCATTTTCCGGCACTAACCTATTGACGAGATGCCGAAGAGCCAGTTGATGTTTTCTGCTGTTTTTGGTTTCAGAAATCCTAGTAAGGAAATATTCTCGGAATTGGACGAAATCAACGCCCAGGGTCCTATTTTTCCACGAAGCTTCCAGAAGACCGAAGAGGATACGAAGTGGGTCCACGAGGCGACCGCACACTAGGGCGGCGCGGCCCCAAGCCCTGGCCGCGCCGGCCTGTTGTGTGGGGCCCTCGTGTGGCCCCCTGACCTGCCCTTCCGCCTACTTAAAGCCTTCGTCGCGAAACCCCCAGTACCGAGAGCCACGATACGGAAAACCTTCCAGAGACGCCGCCGCCGCCAATCCCATCTCGGGGGATTCAGGAGATCGCCTCCGGCACCCTGCCGGAGAGGGAAATCATCTCCCGGAGGTCTCTTCATCGCCATGATCGCCTCCGGATTGATGTGTGAGTAGTCCACCCCTGGACTATGGGTCCATAGCAGTAGCTAGATGGTTGTCTTCTCCTCATTGTGCTATCATGTTAGATCTTGTGAGCTGCCTATCATGATCAAGATCATCTATTTGTAATTCTCCATGCTGTGTTTGTTGGGATCCGATGAATATTGATTACTATGTCAAGTTGATTATCAATCTATCATATATGTTATTTATGTTCTTGCATGCTCTCCGTTGCTAGTAGAGGCTCTGGCCAAGTTGATACTTGTGACTCCAAGAGGGGGTATTTATGCTCGATAGTGGGTTCATGCCTCCATTAAATGCAGGACGATGTGAGAAAGTTCTAAGGTTGTGGATGTGCTGTTGCTACTAGGGATAAAATATCGATGCTTTGTCTAAGGATATTTGTGTTGATTACATTACGCACCATACTTAATGCAATTGTCTGTTGTTTACAACTTAATACTGGAAGGGGTTCGGATGATAACCTGAAGGTGGACTTTTTAGGCATAGATGCATGCTGGATAGCGGTCTATGTACTTTGTCGTAATGCCCTGATTAAATTTCATAGTACTCATCATGATATATGTATGTGCATTGTTATGCCTTCTTTATTTGTCAATTGCCCAACTGTAATTTGTTCACCCAACATCTGTTTATCTTATGGGAGAGACACCACTAGTGATCTGTGGACCCCGGTCCTATTCTTTACATCTGAAATACAATCTACTGCAATTGTTCTTTACTGTTCTTCGCAAACAATCATCATCATCCACACTATACATCTAATCTTTTGTTTACAGCAAGCCGGTGAGATTGACAACCTCACTGTTACGTTGGGGCAAAGCACTGTGATTGTGTTGTGCAGGTTCCACGTTGGCGCCGGAATCCCTGGTGTTGCGCCGCACTACACTCCGCCGCCATCAACCTTCAACGTGCTTCTTGGCTCCTACTGGTTCGATAAACCTTGGTTTCTTACTGAGGGAAACTTGCTTCTATACGCATCATACCTTCCACTTGGGGTTCCCAACGGGCGTGTGCTTTACGCGTATCAAGACTGTTTTCTGGCGCCGTTGCCGGGGAGATCAAGACACGCTGCAAGGGGAGTCTTCCACTTCCAATCTCTTTACTTTGTTTTTGTCTTGCTTATTTTATTTACTACTTTGTTTGCTGCACTTAATCAAAAACACAAAAATATTAGTTGCTAGATTTACTTTATTTACTGTCTTGTTCTCTATATCGAAAACACAAAAAAATTAGTTACTTGCATTTACTTTATCTAGTTTGCTTTATTTACTACTGCTAAAATGGATACTGTTGAAAATACTAAGTTGTGTGACTTCACTAGCACGAATAATAATGATTTCTTATGCACACCTATTGCTCCACCTGCTACTACAGCAGAATTCTTTGAAATTCAACCTGCTTTACTGAATCTTGTTATGAGAGAGCAATTTTCTGGTGTTAGTTCTGACGATGCTGATGCCCATCTTAATAATTTTGTTGAACTATGTGAAATGCAAAAGTATAAGGATGTAGATGGTGATATTATAAAATTAAAATTGTTTCCTTTCTCCTTAAGAGGAAGAGCTAAAGATTGGTTGCTATCTCTGCCTAGAAATAGTATTGATTCATGGACTAAATGTAAGGATGCTTTTATTGGTAGATATTATCCTCCCGCTAAAATTATATCTTTGAGAAGTAGCATAATGAATTTCAAGCAATTAGATAATGAACATGTTGCTCAAGCATGGGAGAGAATGAAATCCTTGGTAAAGAATTGCCCAACCCATGGACTAACTACTTGGATGATCATCCAAACCTTTTATGCAGGATTGAATTTTTCTTCGCGGAACCTATTGGATTCAGCTGCTGGAGGTACCTTTATGTCCATCACTTTGGGGGTGGCAACAAAGCTTCTTGATGATATGATGATAAATTACTCTGAATGGCACACGGAAAGAGCTCCACAAGGTAAGAAGGTAAATTCTGTTGAAGAAACCTCCTCCTTGAGTGATAAGATTGATGCTATCATGTCTATGCTTGTGAATGGTAGATCTAATGTTGATCCTAATAATGTTCCTCTAGCTTCATTGGTTGCCCAAGAAGAACATGTTGATGTGAATTTCATTAAAAATAATAATTTCAACAACAATGCTTATAGGAATAATTCTGGTAACAACTATAGGCCATATCCTTCTGCTAATGGTAATAGTTATGGTAATTCTTATGGGAATTCTTACAACAATAATAGGAGTTTACCCCCTGGTCTTGAAGCCATGCTTAAAGAATTTATTAGTACACAAACCGCTTTTAACAAATCTGTTGAAGAAAAGCTTGATAAAATTGATATTCTTGCTTCTAAGGTTGATAGACTTGCCTCTGATGTTGATCTTTTAAAATTGAAAGTTATGCCTAATAAGGATATTGATAATAAGATTGTTACTACAGCAAATGCCATCCAAGTTCGAATTAATGAAAATATTAGATTGATGGCTGAATTGCATGCTAGGTGGGAAAGAGAAGAAAATGAAAAACTTGCTAAAGAGAATAATGTAGTTAAAGTTTGGACTATTACCACCACTAGTAATGATAATGCTTCACATGTTGCTACACCTCCTACTATCAATGGTAAAATAATTGGTGTTGGCAATGTTTCTACTCCTAGTGCAAAGCGTGCAAAATTGCCTGAAACTGCCAAAACTGCTGAAATTGACAAAACTGCTGAAATTTTTCAAAATATTGGGGACAATGATCCCATTGCTGTAGATCATAATGGTTTAGACTTTGATGATTGTCACATCTCTGAAGTTATAAAGTTCTTACAAAAGCTTGCTAAAAGTCCCAATGCTAGTGCTATAAATTTGGCCTTTACAAAACATATTACAAATGCTCTCATAAAAGCTAGAGAAGAGAAACTAAAACTTGAAACCTCTATTCCTAGGAAGTTGGAAGATGGTTGGGAGCTCATCATTAAGATGAGGGTCAATGATTTTGATTGTAATGCTTTATGTGATCTTGGTGCAAGTATTTCTGTTATGCCTAAGAAAATCTATGATATGCTTGACTTGCCACCATTGAAAAATTATTATTTGGATGTTAATCTTGTTGGTAATGCTATAAAGAAACCTTTGGGGAGGATTGATAATGTTCATATTATGGTTAACAATAACCTTGTCCCCGTTGATTTTGTTGTCTTGGATATTGAATGCAATGCATCTTGTCCCATTATATTGGGAAGACCTTTTCTTCGAACTGTTGGTGCTACCATTGATATGAAGGAATGTAATATTAAATACCAATTTCCTCTCAAAAAGGTATGGAACACTTCCCTAGAAAGAGAATGAAGTTGCCTTATGATTCTATTATTAGAACAAATTATGTTGATGCTTCATCTCTTGACAATACTTGATTCACACTTTCTGCGCCTAGCTAAAAGGCGTTAAATAAAAGCGCTTATGGGAGACAACCCATTATTTTACTTCTGCACTTTGTTTTATATTTGAGTCTTGGAAGTAGTTACTACTGTAGCAACCTCTCCTTATCTTTATTTTAATGCATTGTTGTGCCAAGTAAAGTCTTTGATAGTAAAGCCAATACTAGATTTGGATTGCTGCGCAGAAACAGATTTCTTGCTGTCACGAATTTCGATATGCCTCTCTGTAGGTAACTCAGAAAAATCTTCCAATTTACGTGCGTGATCCTCAGATATGTACGCAACTTTCATTCAATTTGGTCATTTTCATCTGAGCAAGTCTGGTGCCACTTTAAAATTCGTCTTTACGAACTGTTCTGTTTTGACAGATTCTGCCTTTTATTTCGCATTGCCTGTTTTGCTATGTTTGATGGATTTCTTTGTTCCATTAACTTTCAGTAGCTTTGTGCAATGTCCAGAAGTGTTAAGAATGATTATGCCACCTCTTAATATATGAATTATGCACTGATACTCTAATGAGTTTGTTTCGAGTTTGGTGTTGAGGAAGTTTTCAAGGGTCAAGAGAGGAGGATGATACAATATGATCAAGAAGAGTGAAAGGTCAAAGCTTGGGGATGCCCCCGTGGTTCATCCCTGCATATTTTAAGAAGACTCAAGCGTCTAAGCTTGGGGATGCCCAAGGCATCCCTTCTTCATCGACAACTTATCAGGTTCCTCTAGTGAAACTATATTTTTATTCCGTCACATCTTATGTGCTTTACTTGGAGCGTCTATTTGTTTTTGTTTTTGTTTTTGTTTGAATAAGATCGGATCCTAGCATTCTTTGTTTGGGAGAGAGACACGCTCCGCTGTTTCGTATGAACACATATGTTCTTAGCTTTATCTTTAATGTTCATTGCGAAAGTTGGACTATTTCATTCATTGTTATATGGTTGGAAACGGAAAATGCCGCATGTGGTAAATGGTTTAATGTCTTGAATAATGTGATACTTGGCAATTGTTGTGCTCATATAGATCATGTTTAAGCTCTTGCATCATGTACCTTGTACCCATTAATGAATAACTACATAGAGCTTGTTAAAATTTGGTTTGCATGATTGATCTCCAGAGTCTAGATATTTTCTGGTTGAGGTGTTTGAACAACAAGGAGACAATATAAAGTCTTATAATATTTACAATATGTTCATATGTGAGCTTTGCTGCACCTTTTATACTTGAGTTTGCTTCAAACAACCTTGCTAGCCTAGCCTTGTATTGAGAGGAATTCTTCTCGTGCATCCAAATCCTTGAGCCAACTACTATACCATTTGCGTCCACCATACCTACCTACCAAATGGTATTTCTCCGCCATTACAAAGTACATTACTTGAGTGCCACCTTAAAATTTCTATTCTTTGCCTTTGCAATATATAGCTCATGGGACAAATAGCCTTAAAAACTATCGTGGTGAAGAATATGTACTTATGTGTCTTATTTCTTAATAAGTTGCTTGTTGAGCGGTAACCATGTTTCTGGGGACGCCATCAACTTTTACCTTTGTTGAATATCATGTGAGTTGCTATGCATGTTCGTCTTGTCTAAAGTAAGGGAGATTTTCATGATCAAATGGTTTGAGTATGCATACTGTTAGAGAAGAACATTGGGCCGCTAACTAAAGCCATGATTCATGGTGGAAGTTTCAGTATGGACAACTAATCCTCAATCTCTTATGAGAATATTAACTGTTGTTGAATGCTTATGCATTAAAGAGGAGTCCATTATCTGTTGTCTATGTTGTCCCGGTATGGATGTCTAAGTTGAGAATAATCAAAAGCGAGAATCCAATGCGAGCTTTCTCCTTAGACCTTTGTACAGGCGGCATAGAGGTACCCCTTTGTGACACTTGGTTGAAACATATGCTATGCAATGATAATCCGTGTTAATCCAAGCTAATTAGGACAAGGTGCGAGCACTATTAGTATACTATGCATGAGGCTTGCAACTTATAAGATATCTTATACATAACACATATGCTTTATTACTACCGTTGACAAAATTGTTCCTTGTTTTCAAAATGAAAAGCTCTAGCACAGAAATAGTAATCAATGCTTCCCTCTGCGAAGGGCCTATCTTTTACTTTATTGTTGAGTCAGTTTGCCTATTCTTTCTATCCCAGAAGCAAACACTTGTGTCAACTGTGTGCATTGATTCTTACATGTTTACCTATTGCACTTGTTATATTACTTTGTGTTGACAATTATCCATGAGATATACATGTTGAAGTTGAAAGCAATTGCTTAAACTTATATCTTCCTTTGTGTTGCTTCAATGCCTTTACTTTGAACTTATTGCTTTATGAGTAACTCTTATGCAAGTCTTATTGATGCTTGTCTTGAAAGTATTATTCATGAAAAGTCTTTGCTATATGATTCATTTGTTTACTCATTATCTTCATCATTGGTTCGAATCGCTGCATTCATCTCATATGCTTTACAATAGTATGATCAAGATTATGATAGCATGTCACTTCAGAAATTATCTTTGTTATCGTTTACCTACTCGAGGGCGAGTAGGAACTAAGCTTGGGGATGCTTGATACGTCCCAAACGTATCTATAATTTCTTATGTTCCATGCTACTTTATTGATGATACTCACATGTTTTATACACATTATATGTCATTATTATGCATTTTCCGGCACTAACCTATTGACGAGATGCCGAAGAGCCAGTTGTTGCTTTCTGCTGTTTTTGGTTTCAGAAATCGTAGTAAGGAAATATTCTCGGAATTGGACGAAATCAACGCCCAGGGTCCTATTTTTCCACGAAGCTTCCAGAAGACCGAAGAGGATACGAAGTGGGGCCACGAGGTGACCACACACTAGGGCAGCGCGGCCCAAGCCCTGGCCGCGCCGGCCTGTTGTGTGGGGCCCTCGTGTGGCCCCCTGACCTGCCCTTCCGCCTACTTAAAGCCTTCATCGCGAAACCCCCAGTACCGAGAGCCACGATACGGAAAACCTTCCAGAGACGCCGCCGCCGCCAATCCCATCTCGGGGGATTCAGGAGATCGCCTCCGGCACCCTGCCGGAGAGGGGAATCATCTCCCGGAGGTCTCTTCATCGCCATGATCGCCTCCGGATTGATGTGTGAGTAGTCCATCCCTGGACTATGGGTCCATAGGAGTAGCTAGATGGTTGTCTTCTCCTCAGTGTGCTATCATGTTAGATCTTGTGAGCTGCCTATCATGATCAAGATCATCTATTTGTAATTCTTCATGTTGTGTTTGTTGGGATCCGATGAATATCGAATACTATGTCAAGTTGATTATCAATCTATCATATATGTTATTTATGTTCTTGCATGCTCTCCATTGCTAGTAGAGGCTCTGGCCAAGTTGATACTTGTGACTCCAAGAGGGAGTATTTATGCTCGATAGTGGGTTCATGCCTCCATTAAATCTTGGACAGTGACAGAAAGTTCTAAGGTTGTGGATGTGCTATTGCTACTAGGGATAAAACATCGATGCTTTGTCTAAGGATATTTGTGTTGATTACATTACGCACCATACTTAATGCAATTGTCTGTTGTTTACAACTTAATACTAGAAGGGGTTCGGATGATAACCTGAAGGTGGACTTTTTAGGCATAGATGCATGCTGGATAGCGGTCTATGTACTTTGTCGTAATGCCCTGATTAAATCTCATAGTACTCATCATGATATATGTATGTGCATTGTTATGCCTTCTTTATTTGTCAATTGCCCAACTGTAATTTGTTCACCCAACATCTGTTTATCTTATGGGAGAGACACCACTAGTGATCTGTGGACCCCGGTCCTATTCTTTACATCTGAAATACAATCTACTGCAATTGTTCTTTACTGTTCTTCGCAAACAATCATCATCATCCACACTATACATCTAATCCCTTGTTTACAGCAAGCCGGTGAGATTGACAACCTCACTGTTACGTTGGGGCAAAATACTGTGATTGTGTTGTGCAGGTTCCACGTTGGCGCCGGAATCCCTGGTGTTGCGCCGCACTACACTCCGCCGCCATCAACCTTCAACGTGCTTCTTGGCTCCTACTGGTTCGATAAACCTTGGTTTCTTACTGAGGGAAACTTGCTTCTATACGCATCATACCTTCCACTTGGGGTTCCCAACGGGCGTGTGCTTTACGCGTATCACTCATCATGATATATGTATGTGCATTGTTATGCCTTCTTTATTTGTCAATTGCCCAACTGTAATTTGTTCACCCAACATTATTTTATCTTATGGGAGAGACACCACTAGTGAACTGTGGACCCCGATCCTATTCTTTACATCTGAAATACAATCTACTGCAATTGTTCTTTACTGTTCTTCGCAAACAATCATCATCATCCACACTATACATCTAATCCTTTGTTTACAGCAAGCCGGTGAGATTGACAACCTCACTGTTACGTTGGGGCAAAGTACTGTGATTGTGTTGTGCAGGTTCCACGTTGGCGCCGGAATCCCTGGTGTTGCGCCGCACTACACTCCGCCACCAACAACCTTCAACGTGCTTCTTGGCTCCTACTTGTTCGATAACCTTGGTTTCTTACTGAGGAAAAACTTACTACTGTGCACATCACACCTTCCTCTTGGGGTTCCCAACGAACGTGTGTCTCACGCGCATCAAGACTGATTTCTGGCGCCGTTGCCGGGGAGATCAAGACACGCTGCAAGGGGAGTCTCCCACTTCCAATCTCTTTACTTTGTTTTTGTCTTGCTTTACTTTATTTTATTTACTGCTTTGTTTGCTCTTATATCAAAAACACACAAAAAATTAGTTGCTAGTTTTACTTTATTTAATGTCTTGTTCTCTATATTGAAAACACAAAAAAATTAGTTACTTGCATTTACTTTATTTAGTTTGCTTTATTTTACTACTGCTAAAATGGGTACTGTTGAGAATACTAAGTTGTGTGACTTCACTAGCACAAATAATAATTATTTCCAATGCACACCTATTGCTCCACCTGCTACTACAGCAGAATTCTTTGAAATTAAACCTGCTCTACTGAATCTTGTTATGAGAGAGCAATTTTCTGGTGTTAGTTCTGATGATGCTGCTGCCCATCTCAATAATTTTGTTGAACTTTGTGAAATGCAAAAGTATAAGGATGTAGATGGTGACATTATAAAATTAAAATTGTTTCCTTTCTCCTTAAGAGGAAGAGCTAAAGATTGGTTGCTATCTCTACCTAGAAATAGTATTGATTCATGGACTACATGTAAGGATGCTTTTATTGGTAGATATTATCCTCCCGCTAAAATTATATCTTTGAGAAGTAGCATAATAAATTTCAAGCAATTAGATAATGAACATGTTGCTCAAGCATGGGAGAGAATGAAATATTTGGTAAAGAATTGCCCAACCCATGGACTGACTACTTGGATGATCATCCAAACCTTTTATGCAGGATTGAATTTTTCTTCGCGGAACCTATTGGATTCAGCTGCTGGAGGTACGTTTATGTCCATCACTTTGGGGGCAGCAACAAAACTTCGTGATAATATGATGATAAATTACTCTGAATGGCACACGGAAAGAGCTCCACAAGGTAAGAAGGTAAATTCTGTTGAAGAAACCTCTTCCTTGAGTGATAAGATTGATGCTATTATGTCTTTGCTTGTGAATGGTAGATCTAATGTTGATCCTAATAATGTTCCTTTAGCTTCATTGGTTGCCCAAGAAGAACATGTTGATGTGAACTTCATTAAAAGTAATAATTTCAACAACAATTCTTATAGGAATAATTCTGGTAACAACTATAGGCCATATCCTTCTGCTAATGGTAATGGTTATGGTAATTCTTATGGGAATTCTTACAACAATAATAGGAGTGTACCCCCTGGTCTTGAAGCTATGCTTAAAGAATTTATTAGTACACAAACTGCTTTTAACAAATCTGTTGAAGAAAAGCTTGATAAAATTGATATTCTTGCTTCTAAGGTTGATAGACTTGCCTCTGATGTTGATCTTTTAAAATTGAAAGTTATGCCTAATAAGGATAATGAAAATAAAATTTTTACTACAGCAAATGCCATCCAAGTTCGAATTAATGAAAATATTAGATTGATGGCTGAATTGCATGCTAGGTGGGAAAGAGAAGAAAATGAAAAACTTGCTAAAGAGAATAATGTAGCTAAAGTTTGGACTATTACCACCACTAGTAATGATAATGCTTCACATGTTGCTACACCTCCTACTATCAATGGTAAAATAATTGGTGTTGGGAATGTTTCTACTCCTAGTGCAAAGCGTGCAAAATTGCCTGAAACTGCTAAAACTGCTGAAACTGCTAAAACTGCTGAAACTGCTTGTGATAAAACTGCTGAAATTTTTCAAAATGTTGGGGACAATGATTCCATTGCTGTAGGTCATAATGATTTAGATTTTGATGATTGTCACATCTCTGAAGTTATAAAGTTCTTACAAAAACTTACTAAAAGTCCCTATGCTAGTGCTATAAATTTGGCATTTACAAAACATATTACAAATGCTCTCATAAAAGCTAGAGAAGAGAAACTAAAACTTGAAACCTCTATTCCTAGGAAGTTAGAAGATGGTTGGGAGCCTATCATTAAGATAAGGGTCAATGATTTTGATTGTAATGCTTTATGTGATCTTGGTGCAAGTATTTCTATTATGCCTAAGAAAATCTAAGATATGCTTGACTTGCCACCATTGAAAAATTGTTATTTAGATGTTAATCTTGTTGATAATGCTATAAAGAAACCTTTGGAGAGGATTGATAATGTTCGTATTATGGTTAACAATAACCTTGTCCCCGTTGATTTTGTTGTCTTGGATATTGAATGCAATGCATCTTGTCCCATTATATTGGGAAGACCTTTTCTTCGAACTGTTGGTGCTACCATTGATATGAAGGAAGGTAATATTAAATATCAATTTCCTCTCAAGAAAGGTATGGAACAATTCCCTAGAAAGAGAATGAAGTTACCTTATGATTCTATTATTAGAACAAATTATGATGTTGATGCTTCATCTCTTGACAATACTTGATACACACTTTCTGCGCCTAGCTGAAAGGTGTTAAAGAAAACCGCTTATGGGAGACAACCCATTATTTTACTTCTGCACTTTGTTTTATATTTGAGTCTTGGAAGTTGTTACTACTGTAGCAACCTCTCCTTATCTTTATTTTATTGCATTGTTGTGCCAAGTAAAGTCTTTGATAGTAAAGTCAATACTAGATTTGGATTACTGCGCAGAAACCGATTTCTTGCTGTCACGAATTTCAATATGCCTCTCTGTAGGTAACTCAGAAAAATCTGCCAATTTAGGTGTGTGATCCTCAGATATGTACGCACCTTTCATTCAATTTGGACATTTTCATCTGAGCAAGTCTGGTGCCTCAAAAAAATTCGTCTTTATGGACTGTTCTGTTTTGACAGATTCTGCCGTTTATTTCGCATTGCCTGTTTTGCTATGTTTGATGGATTTCTTTGTTCCATTAACTTTCAGTAGCTTTGTGCAATGTCCAGAAGTGTTAAGAATGATTATGTCACCTCTGAATATATGAATTATGCACTGACCCTCTAATGAGTTTGTTTTAAGTTTGGTGTGGAGGAAGTTTTCAAGGGTCAAGAGAGGAGGATGATACAATATGATCAAGAAGAGTGAAAAGTCTAAGCTTGGGGATGCCCCCGTGGTTCATCCCTGCATATTTTAAGAAGACCCAAGCGTCTAAGCTTGGGGATGCTGATACGTCCAATTTGCATCACTATTTTATATCATAATTTGCTGTTATTCATTGATATATTTCATATTGGGACACAATACTTATGTTATTTCATCTATTTTGCATGTTTCATCATTATTGGAGGATCAAGCACCGGAGCCAGGACTCTGCGGGAAAAAGCACCGTCAGAACGCAATATTTCGGAAGATCAACCGTGGAAGGAAATTATACCAAAAATCGTATTTTTCAAGATGACGAAGGAAGCCAGAAGGAGGAGCCAGGAGGACCCAGGGTGGGCCCACACCCTAGGGCGGCGCGGCCCATGCCCTGGCCGCGCCGCCATGTGGTTTGGGGGGCCCACGGCCCCTTTCGCCTCCTTTTCTTCGCCAAACCCTTCGTCCCAAAAGCCTAAGCCACAGAGGGTACCTCGCGAAGAGTTACAGCCGCCTCTGCGGGGCGGAGAACACCAGAGAGAAAAGAGCTCT
Organism: Lolium perenne; assembly: GCF_019359855.2. Classification (NCBI taxonomy): domain Eukaryota; kingdom Viridiplantae; phylum Streptophyta; class Magnoliopsida; order Poales; family Poaceae; genus Lolium; species Lolium perenne. The sequence goes on along the minus strand of NC_067245.2, from coordinate 220,520,461 downwards.
CCGGCGGGCAGGAATCCGCCGGGGAAATTCCCTCCGGGAGGGGGAAATCGACGCCATCGTCACCGTCATCGAGCTGGACATCATCACCATCACCATCATCATCATCTCCACCATCATCACCGCCGTCTCCACCGCTGGACACCGTCACCGCCGTAGCAATTTGGGTTTGATCTTGATTGTTTGATAGGGGAAACTCTCCCGGTATCGATCTCTATTTGTTGTTGATGCTATTGAGTGAAACCATTGAACCAAGTTTATGTTCAGATTGTTATTCATCATCATATCACCTCTGATCATGTTCCATATGATGTCTCGTGAGTAGTTCGTTTAGTTCTTGAGGACATGGGTGAAGTCTAAATGTTAGTAGTGAACTATGGATGAGTAATATTCAATGGTGTGATATTTAAGTTGTGGTGTTATTCTTCTAGTGGTGTCATGTGAACGTCGACTACATGACACTTCACCATTTATGGGCCTAGGGGAATGCATCTTGTATTCGTTTGCTAATTGCGGGGTTGCCGGAGTGACAGAAACCTAAACCCCCGTTGGTATATCGATGCAGGAGGGATCGCAGGATCTCAGAGTTTAAGGCTGTGGTTAGATTTATTCTTAATTACTTTCTTGTAGTTGCGTATGCTTGCAAGGGGTATAATCACAAGTATGTATTAGTCCTAGGAAGGGCGGTACATTAGCATAGGTTCACCCACACAACACTTATCATAACAATGAAGATTATTTGGCCATATGTAGCGAAAGCACTAGACTAAAATCCCGTGTGTCCTCGAGAACGTTTGGTCATTATAAGTAAACAAACCGGCTTGTCCTTTGTGCTAAAAAGGATTGGGCCACTCGCTGCAATTATTACTCTCGCACTTTACTTACTCGTACTTTATTCAACTGTTACATCAAAACCCCCTGAATACTTGTGCATGAGCATTTACGGTGAATCCTTCATCGAAACTGCTTGTCAACACCTTCTCGCTCCTCGTTGGGATCGACATTCTTACTTATCGAAGATACTACGATACACCCCCTATACTTGTGGGTCATCAAGACTATTTTTAAGGCGCCGTTGCCGGAGTGAAGCGCTATTGGTAAGTGGAATTGGTAAGGAAAACCTTTCTTGTTGTGCTGATTTTATTTCCTTTGCTGCTATAAGTCATTATGGAGAGATCTTCTCTTCAATTTCTATTTGGGAAATCTACTACTACTGCAACGGTAGTGGATGAGGCGCCAGGTGAGGAAGTAATACCATATAAAATACCTATGAAAATTATTGAACGTGTTATGGATAACCGCTATGAAGGGGATGCAACTGTCCACCCAGGTGATCATTTATTGTTCTTACATGAATTATGCGGATTATTCAAGTGTGCAGGTATTGCTATGGATGAAGTGAGGAAGAAACTATTCTCTTTATCGCTGTCTGGTAAGGCGGCGCATTGGTATAAATTACGGGATAATGGGGACTCTCTTGAATGGAATGATATTGTGCCCTGGTTTTATTCTAAGTTCTATCCTCCAAGTGAAATTCACAAGGATCGGAATCGCATATATAATTTTTGGCCTCATGATGGAGAGAGTATTGCCCAAGCTTGGGGGAGATTCAAGTCTTTAATGCTCAAATGCCCCATTCATGAGCTTCCTGGTAATGTTATTATTGATAATTTCTATGCAAGACTTTCTTTTCAAGACAAGACCTTGCTGGATACTTCTTGTTCTGGATCATTTACACGCAATAAAGAAGAGTTTAAAAGGGACCTTCTTGATCGGATCCAAGAAAATGCTTGAAGGATGGGAGAACGACAAGGATAGAGAATCAGGTATAATTTATGATTATAAATGCATTGAAGCTTTTATGGATACTGATAAATTTCGTAATATGAGTGCTACATATGGTCTTGATTCTCAAGTTGCTGCAAATCTTTATAAAGCTTTTGCCTCTCATTATGAATTGCCAAAGAAGAATTTTGATAAGTATCATGAACCGTATAAAGATAAAATTGATTCATCTATTAAGAAATGCGTTGTAGTTGAAACTGCTGATCATGTTATTCCTGAAGCTTATATTGAAAAAACTCCTTTCCCTGCTAAAATGAAGGAGTACTCTGTTATAAATAGTGCGGTTCATAAAAGTGAAAAGAAACCTGTAGAACCTGAAGAACAAATAAAAGTTGAACCTCTTTGTTGCAATAGTTAAAGATCTTGTGACTGAAAATGTGGAGGATGGTCATATTATTTTTACGTGAAGATGCTTCTAATATTGTTTCACATCCTAATAAACCCAAACAAGCTAGTGTTCCTATGCTATCTGTTAAAATTGGTGATCATTGCTATTATGGATTATGTGATATTGGTGCAAGTGTTAGTGCTATTCCTTATGAGCTTTACACGGAGATTATGCACGAAATTGATTCTTGTGAACTTGAAGATATTGATGTGATTATTCAGCTGGCTAATAGAGAAACTATTTCTCCAATTGGTATTGTTCGAGATGTGGAAGTTTTATGCGGTAAGATTAAATATCCTGCTGACTTTTTGGTACTTGGTTCTGCTGCTAGTGATTATTGTCCTATTATTTTTTGTAGACCTTTTCTAAATACTTGTGGAGCTACTATAGATTGCAAGAAAGAGAAAATTTTGACTAAATTTGCTGGTGAATCTTATGAGTTTAACTTCTCTAAATTTACCAAAACTCCTTATAAAGCTGATTTGCCTAGTAATGATTTTAAAATGGAGCAGTGTGCATCTATTGTTCTTGTTCCTAATAATCCTTTGCAGCAACATTTGGAGGATAGCGAGAGTGAAGTTTTTAGGAAAGAAAGAGATGAGCTCGAGGAAATTTTTCTTCGCCAACCCATTCTCAAGCATGATTTACCGGTGGAAGACTTGGGTACAACACCTCCACCAAAGGAAGATCCTGTTTTTGATTTAAAGCCTTTGCCTGATAATCTTAAATATGCTCATATTGATGATAAGAAAATATATCCTGTTATTATTAGTTCTAAGCTTTCAGAGATTGAGGAAGAAAGGTTATTGGAAATATTGAAGAAGCACCGAGGAGCTATTGGCTACACTCTTGATGATTTGAAAGGGATTTCTCCTTCTATTTGCCAACATGCTATTAATATGGAAGATGATGCAAAGCCTGTTGTTGAACATCAGCGTCGTCTAATTCCGAAGATGAAGGAAGTGGTAAGGAATGAGGTATTAAGACTTCTTGAAGCTGGTATAATATATCCTATTGCTGATAGTAGATGGGTTAGTCCTGTGCATTGCGTTCCCAAGAAAGGAGGAATGACTGTTGTGCCTAATGATAATGATGAGCTCATTCCTCAAAGAGTAGTTGTAGGGTATAGAATGTGCATTGATTTTCGAAAAGTTAATAAAGTTACTAAGAAAGATCATTATCCTTTACCATTTATTGATCAAATGTTAGAAAGATTGTCTAAAAATACTCATTTTTGTTTTCTTGATGGTTATTCTGGGTTTTCACAAATTGCTGTTAAAGCTAAAGATCAAGAGAAAACCACTTTTACTTGTCCCTATGGAACTTATGCTTATAGACGCATGCCTTTTGGTTTATGTAATGCTCCTGCTACTTTTCAAAGATGCATGTCTGCTATTTTTCATGGTTTTTGTGAAAGTATTGTAGAGGTATTCATGGATGATTTTTCCGTCTATGGGAATTCTTTTGATAGTTGCTTGCGAAACCTTGATAAAGTTTTGCAGAGATGTGAAGAAACTAACCTTGTTCTTAATTGGGAGAAATGCCACTTTATGGTTAATGAAGGAATTGTATTGGGACATAAAATTTCTGAGAGAGGTATTGAAGTTGATAGAGCTAAAGTTGAAGCAATTGAGAAGATGCCCTATCCGAGGGACGTTAAAGGTATTCGTAGTGTTCTTGGTCATGCTGGGTTTTATAGGAGATTTATTAAAGATTTCTCCAAGATTTCAAAGCCTCTTACTAATCTTCTTCAAAAAGATGTACCATTTGTTTTTGATGATGATTGTAAGGAAGCTTTTGAAACTCTAAAGAAAGCCTTAACAACTGCTCCTATAGTTGAACCTCCTGATTGGAACTTACCCTTTGAAATCATGTGTGATGCTAGTGATTTTGCTGTAGGCGCTGTTCTTGGACAGCGAGTAGATAAAAAACTGAATGTTATTCATTATGCTAGTAAAACTCTTGATGCTGCTCAAAGAAATTATGCTACAACTGAAAAAGAGTTATTAGCTGTAGTCTTTGCTTGTGATAAATTTAGGTCTTATATTGTTGATTCAAAAGTTACTATTCATACTGATCATGCTGCAATTAGATACCTTATGACAAAGAAAGATGCTAAGCTGAGGCTTATTAGATGGGTACTTCTTTTGCAAGAATTTGATTTACATATTGTAGATAGGAAAGGTGCTGATAATCCTGTTGCTGATAATTTGTCTAGATTGGAAAATATTGCTTATGATCCTGTTCCTGTTAATGATAGTTTTCCAAATGAACAATTGGCTGTAATAAAGGTGAGCTCGCGAGACAGTCCTTGGTATGCTGATTATGCTAACTTTATTGTTTCCAAGTACTTGCCTCCAACCTTTTCAGCTCAGCAAAGGAGGAAATTCTTTTATGACTTGAGGCATTATTTCTGGGATGACCCACACTTATATAAAGAAGGAGTGGATGGTATTATGCGAAGATGTGTTCCCGAATATGAACAACAAGAAATATTGAGTAAATGTCATGGTAGTGCTTATGGAGGACATCACGCCGGAGAAAGAACTGCGCAAAAGGTTCTACAATCAGGTTTTTATTGGCCAACTCTCTTCAAGGATGCGAGAAAGTTTATTTTATCTTGTGATGAATGCCAAAGGGTTGGTAATATCTCTAGACGTAATGAAATGCCTATGAATTATACTCTTGTTATTGAACCGTTTGATTGTTGGGGATTTGACTTCATGGGACCTTTTCCCTCTTCAGAAGGTAATACTCATATACTTGTTGCTGTTGATTATGTTACTAAATGGGTGGAAGCTATACCTACAAAAAGTGCTGATGGTGAGACCTCTTTAAGAATGCTTTTGGATATTATTTTTCCTAGATTTGGAGTGCCCAGATATATTATGACTGATGGAGGTTCTCATTTTATTCATGGAGGTTTTAGAAAAACTCTTGCTAGGTATGGTATTAATCATAGAATTGCTTCCGCCTATCATCCTCAAACTAGTGGTCAAGTAGAATTATCGAATAGAGAAATTAAATCTATTTTGGGAAAGACTGTTAATAAAACTAGAAAGAATTGGGCTAGTAAATTGAAGGATGCATTATGGGCTTATAGAACTGCTTATAAAAATCCCATGGGAATGTCACCTTATAAAATGGTTTATGGGAAAGCTTGTCATTTACCTTTAGAACTAGAGCACAAAGCTTATTGGGCTATTAGAGAATTAAATAAAGATCCTAAACTTCCCGGTGATAAGAGGTTGTTGCAATTAAGTTCTCTAGATGAATGGAGAAGTGAAGCTTATGAAAATGCTAAACTCTTTAAAGAGAAAGTTAAAAAATGGCATGATAGAAGGATTATCAAAAGAGAATTTAATATTGGGGATAAAGTCCTATTGTATCGGTCTCGTCTCAGATTCTTTGCAGGGAAATTACTCTCGAAATGGGAAGGACCATATGTTGTCGAGGAGGTGTATCGTTCAGGAGCAATAAAAATTAGCTCTCTCCAAGGCAATGCTACGCAAGTGGTGAATGGACAAAGACTCAAGCATTATATCTCAGGTGATTCCTATAATGTTGATGTTGATATTATTCAAGTGGAAACACCGGAGGCTTTCATTAAAGGACAAATTGACAGTCCGCCAGAACCCAACTTTGAATAGGTAACAGTACTGGTAATGAAAAGTTCGCTATTTACTTTCCGAACAATATTTTCGCTGTTTTTGGAAAATATGAAAAATTACGAGTTCGAAACGGAGTGGAAAGGACACACGAGGGGGCGCCACCATAGGCCGGCGCGGCCAAGCCTGGGCCCGCGCCGCCCTATGGTTTGGCCGCCTCGTCGCCCCTTTCCGACTCTGGTTCGATCTGGTACTTTCCGTTTGTCGCGAAAATTTTTGCTATATAATCCCCCGGACCCCTGGAGGTCCATATATCGTTTTCTCGACGTGTTTTGTTTCGAGCTGTTTCTGCCAGGAATTATTTCAGATCTAGAGCCATCATGTCCTCGTCGGAAACTCCGAAGGACAGCTCCCGCAAGGATATTGGCAACTTGTACATGGAGGAGCTGAAGATGCACCCAAAGGAGTTGATGCTCGTCGAGGGAGAACTGCAGATCAAGGATGTTCAGGGTCCTAAAGGAGAAGGAAGCTTGGAAGACAGGATGGAGAAGCTAGAACAAGAGGTTTTCAAATACAAGAAGATGGCTGAGCGTGAGGTGGATATCTTCCACAGGATTGTGTCTGAACTCATTGCTGAACATGAGAAGGAAACTGCAAAGCTTTGGAGCGACATCCTCTCACTTCACGACACCACCAACAAGCTCCAAGCACAACTCTACGACGTTCGTAATCGGAAGCGTGAGTATGAAAACAGGTTTAAATACATAAGCCGTGCTGCTAGTTTCAGGATTCCCGAGACCAAGATGTCGTTTCTTGATGGAGAGCCTCTTCCTTGGAAGTCTGATGACGGGAATTCATCACCACCATCGCCGAAGGAGTAATTCATCATCGGTATTGGCATCCCCTTGGTTTGTTCCAAGCTTGGGGGAGTGCCGCGGTATCACATTATCACTACCTTTTACCTTTTATTGTCAAGTAGTGTCATATCATGAGTAGGGAAGTTATCATATAAGATGGGTTGCAGTTGGAAGTATCTCTCTTTAGTTGGTTATCTATGTATCCCTTGGTGTGAGTTATCGTTATGGAATATTAATGAGAAGTCTTATCATTTACATATTGCACATCTTATTTTAGTTTGCAATCTCTATTATATGGTTTACCTTGTTGTTAGTATTGGTATCACTTTGGGAGCATTGAATAAATCTATTTGGTTTTGGCAAACTTAGCATTGGTCAATAGCAACAACACTTTGAGGTTTAAGTAGAAAAGAGAAATACATGTAGTTGTTTCATATCTTTCTTTCTTGATAGCTCATAGCTTATTATTCTGAAGTTAAAATTGTTTGTGCTTACAAGGAAGATGCATGATTGTTTCTATCACATGTATATTTGTTTGTTTCCCTCGACTCTTATGCTTGCTAATTAACCTTGCTAGCCAAAGACCTGTACTGAGAGGGAATACTTCTCGTGCATCCAAACCTTAACCCAAACTTATGCCATTTGTGTCCACCATACCTACCTATTACATGGTATTTTCTGCCATTCCAAGTAAATACTTCATGTGCTACCTTTAAACAATTCAAAATTAGTATCTCTTATTTGTGTTAATGTTTTATAGCTCATGAGGAAGTATGTGGTGTTTTATCTTTCAATCTTGTTGGGCAACTTCCACCAATGGACTAGTGGCTTCATCCGCTTATCCAATAATTTTGCAAAAAGAGCTGGCAATGGGATTCCCAGTCCCAAATTAATCAAACTAAATAGACACTCCTCCATGGTATGTGATTGATGGACGGCACCCGAAGGATTCGGTTAACCATGGCTTGTGTAAGCAAAGGTTGGGGGGAGTGTCATCATCATAATAAAACCAAAATAAAAAGGCACTCCTTCATGGTATGAGATTGTTGGCAGGCACCCGAGGATTCGGTTAGCCATGGTTTGTGAAAGAAAGGTTGGAAGGAGTGCCACATAAAATGAAAACAATATGGGAGCCGCTCTTAGGAGGTTGTCTGGCAAGGGGGTTAGAGTACCCGCTACCAGTCGTTGACAACAACAAACACCTCTCAAAATGTTACTTTTATTCTCTTTATATGATTGCAAAACTGAAAAAGCTCTAGCACATGATTTAATCCCTGCTTCCCTCTGCGAAGGGCCTGTCTTTTACTTTATGTTGAGTCAGTAAACCTATTTCCCTCCATCTCAAGCAAGCATTTGAGTAGTTGTGATCAAACCATTATATTGTGATTTGCTTCATCATGTCTTTTATTCTTCCTTGTTTAGTACAAGTTTTATCTGAATGAATATAGCTTTGCACGTTATCAATGATTATGAAGAGACCATTATGATTGAGTATGCAAGTTGTGCCCTATAAACTTTAACATGAGAGCGCTTCTCAATGAGATAAATATAATCTGTTAATTGTTCTCTGACCAAGAACGAAGTTTGCCATCACCAACTATGATTTCTTATGCACCTTTATTTGTGATTACCTTATACTTGTTTCAAGTTGAGTTATAAGAGGTTGTTTACTATAATGTCTTGTGTGAATGAATATGATGCTTTTTGTCCGTATTTTATTTATCGACTCTTCACTCCATAAACATGTGGTCCTGTCTATTGAGCTCAGTTTCGCTTGGGGACAAGCGAAGTCTAAGCTTGGGGGGAGTTGATACGTTCAATTTGCATCACTATTTTATATCATAATTTGCTGTTATTCATTGATATATTTCATATTGGGACACAATACTTATGTTATTTCATCTATTTTGCATGTTTCATCATTATTGGAGGATCAAGCACCGGAGTCAGGACTCTGCGGGAAAAAGCACCGTCAGAACGCAATATTTCGGAAGATCAACCGTGGAAGGAAATTATACCAAAAATCCTATTTTTCAAGATGACGAAGGAAGCCAGAAGGAGGAGCCAGGAGGACCCAGGGTGGGCCCACACCCTAGGGCGGCGCGGCCCATGCCCTGGCCGCGCCGCCATGTGGTTTGGGGGGCCCACGGCCCCTTTCGCCTCCTTTTCTTCGCCAAACCCTTCGTCCCAAAAGCCTAAGCCACAGAGGGTACCTCGCGAAGAGTTCTGACCGCCTCTGCGGGGCGGAGAACACCAGAGAGAAAAGAGCTCTCCGGCGGGCAGGAATCCGCCGGGGAAATTCCTCGGGGAGGGAAATCGACGCCATCGTCACCGTCATCGAGCTGGACATCATCACCATCACCATCATCATCATCTCCACCATCATCACCGCCGTCTCCACCGCTGGACACCGTCACCGCCGTAGCAATTTGGGTTTGATCTTGATTGTTTGATAGGGGAAACTCTCCCGGTATCGATCTCTATTTGTTGTTGATGCTATTGAGTGAAACCATTGAACCAAGTTTATGTTCAGATTGTTATTCATCATCATATCACCTCTGATCATGTTCCATATGATGTCTCGTGAGTAGTTCGTTTAGTTCTTGAGGACATGGGTGAAGTCTAAATGTTAGTAGTGAACTATGGATGAGTAATATTCAATGGTGTGATATTTAAGTTGTGGTGTTATTCTTCTAGTGGTGTCATGTGAACGTCGACTACATGACACTTCACCATTTATGGGCCTAGGGGAATGCATCTTGTATTCGTTTGCTAATTGCGGGGTTGCCGGAGTGACAGAAACCTAAACCCCCGTTGGTATATCGATGCAGGAGGGATCGCAGGATCTCAGAGTTTAAGGCTGTGGTTAGATTTATTCTTAATTACTTTCTTGTAGTTGCGGATGCTTGCAAGGGGTATAATCACAAGTATGTATTAGTCCTAGGAAGGGCGGTACATTAGCATAGGTTCACCCACACAACACTTATCATAACAATGAAGATTATTTGGCCATATGTAGCGAAAGCACTAGACTAAAATCCCGTGTGTCCTCGAGAACGTTTGGTCATTATAAGTAAACAAACCGGCTTGTCCTTTGTGCTAAAAAGGATTGGGCCACTCGCTGCAATTATTACTCTCGCACTTTACTTACTCGTACTTTATTCAACTGTTACATCAAAACCCCCTGAATACTTGTCTGTGAGCATTTACAGTGAATCCTTCATCGAAACTGCTTGTCAACACCTTCTGCTCCTCGTTGGGATCGACATTCTTACTTATCGAAGATACTACGATACACCCCCTATACTTGTGGGTCATCAGATGCCCAAGGCATCCCTTCTTCATCGACAACTTATCAGGTCACCTCTAGTGAAACTATATTTTTATTCCGTCACATCTTATGTGCTTTACTTGAAGCGTCTGTTTACTTTTTTTTGTTTTTGTTTGAATAAAATCGGATCCTAGCATTCTTTGTTTGGGAGAGAGACACGCTCCGCTGTTTCGTATGAACACATATGTTCTTAGCTTTATCTTTAATGTTCATTGCGAAAGTTGGACTATTTCATTCATTGTTATATGGTTGGAAACAGAAAATGCCGCATGTGGTAAATGGTATAATGTCTTGAATAATGTGATACTTGGAAATTGTTGTGCTCATATAGATCATGTTTAAGCTCTTGCATCATGTACTTTGCACCTATTAATGAAGAACTACATAGAGCTTGTTAAAATCTGGTTTGCATGATTAGTTTCTCTAGAGTCTAGATATTTTCTGGTTAAGGTGTTTGAACAACAAGGAGACAATGTAAAGTCTTATAATAGTTACAATATGTTCATATGTGAGCTTTGCTGCACCTTTTATACTTGAGTTTGCTTCAAACAACCTTGCTAGCCTAGCCTTGTATTGAGAGGAATTCTTCTCGTGCATCCAAATCCTTGAGCCAAATACTATGCCATTTGTGTCCACCATACCTACCTACCACATGGTATTTCTCTGCCATTCCAAAGTATATTATTTGAGTGCTACCTTTAAATTTTTTATTATTTGTCTTTACAATATATAGCTCATGGGACAAATAGCCTTAAAAACTATTGTGGTGAAGAATATGTACTTATGTGTCTTATTTCTTAATAAGTTGCTTGTTGAGCGGTAACCATGTTTCTGGGGACGCCATCAACTCTTTTACCTTTGATGAATATCATGTGAGTTGCTATGCATGTTCGTCTTGTCTGAAGTAAGGGCGATTTTCATGATCATATGGTTTGAGTATGCATAATGTTAGAGAAGAACATTGGGCCGCTAACTAAAGCCATGATGCATGGTGGAAGTTTCAGTTTGGACAACTAATCCTCAATCTCTTATGAGAAAATTAACTGTTGTTGAATGCTTATGCATTAAAGAGGAGTCCATTATTTGTTGTCTATGTTGTCCCGGTATGGATGTCTAAGTTGAGAATAATCAAAAGCGAGAAATCCAACGCGAGCTTTCTCCTGAGACCTTTGTACAGGCGGCATAGAGGTACCCCTTTGTGACACTTGGTTGAAACATATGCAATGCAATGATAATCCATGTTAATCCAAGCTAATTAGGACAAGGTGCGAGCACTATTGGTATACTATGCATTAGGCTTGCAACTTATAGGATATCTTATACATAACACATATGCTTTATTACTACCGTTGACAAAATTGTTTCTTGTTTTCAAAATGAAAAGCTCTAGCACAAATATAGTAATCCATGCTTCCCTCTGCGAAGGGCCTTTCTTCTACTTTATTGTTGAGTCAGTTTACCCATTCTTTCTATCCCAGAAGCAAACACTTGTGCCAACTATGTGCATTGATTCTTACATGTTTACCTATTGCACTTGTTATATTACTTTGTGTTGACAATTATCCATGAGATATACATGTTGAAGTTGAAAGCAACCGCTGAAACTTATATCTTCCTTTGTGTTGCTTCAATGCATTTACTTTGAATTTATTGCTTTATGAGTAATTCTTATGCAAGTCTTATTGATGCTTGTCTTGAAAGTATTATTCATGAAAAGTCTTTGCTATATGATTCATTTGTTTACTCATTATCTTCATCATTGCTTCGAATCGCTGCATTCATCTCATATGCTTTACAATAGTATGATCAAGATTATGATAGCATGTCACTTCAGAAATTATCTTTGTTATCGTTTACCTACTCGAGGGCGAGTAGGAACTAAGCTTGGGGATGCTTGATACGTCCCAAACGTATCTATAATTTCTTATGTTCCATGCTACTTTATTGATGATACTCACATGTTTTATACACATTATATGTCATTATTATGCATTTTCCGGCACTAACCTATTGACGAGATGCCGAAGAGCCAGTTGCTGTTTTCTGCTGTTTTTGGTTTCAGAAATCCTAGTAAGGAAATATTCTCGTAATTGGACGAAATCAACGCCCAGGGGCCTATTTTTCCACGAAGTTTCCAGAAGTCCGAAGAGGAAACGAAGTGGGGCCACGAGGCGGCGCCACAGTAGGGCGGCGCGGCCCAAGCCCTGGCTGCGCCGGCCTAGTGTGTGGGCCCCTCATGACGCCCCTTGACCTGCCATTCCGCCTACTTAAAGCCTTCGTCGTGAAAACCCCAGTACCGAGAGCCACGATACGGAAAACCTTCCAGAGACGCCGCCGCCAATCCCATCTTGGGGGATTCAGGAGATCGCCTCCGGCATCCTGCCGGAGAGGGGAATCATCTCCCGGAGGTCTCTTCATCGCCATGATCGCCTCCGGATCGATGTGTGAGTAGTCCACCCCTGGACTATGGGTCCATAACAGTAGCTAGATGGTTGTCTTCTCCTCATTGTGCTATCATGTTAGATCTTGTGAGCTGCCTATCATGATCAAGATCATCTATTTGTAATGCTACATGTTGTGTTTGTTGGGATCTGATGAATATTGAATACTATGTCAAGTTGATTATCAATCTATCATATATGTTATTTATGTTCTTGCATGCTCTCTGTTGCTAGTAGAGGCTCTGGCTAAGTTGATACTTGTGACTCCAAGAGGGAGTATTTATGCTTGATAGTGGGTTCACGCCTCCATTAAATCTGGGACAGTGACAGAAAGTTCTAAGGTTGTGGATGTGCTGTTGCCACTAGGGATAAAACATCGATGCTTTGTCTAAGGATATTTGTGTTGATTACATTACGCACCATACTTAATGCAATTGTCTGTTGTTTGCAACTTAATACTGGAGGGGGTTCGGATGATAACCTGAAGGTGGACTTTTTAGGCATAGATGCATGCTGGATAGCGGTCTATGTACTTTGTCGTAATGCCCTGATTAAATCTCATAGTACTCATCATGATATATGTATGTGCATTGTTATGCCTTCTTTATTTGTCAATTTCTCAACTGTAATTTGTTCACCCAACATCTGTTTATCTTATGGGAGAGACACCACTAGTGAACTGTGGACCCCGGTCCTATTCTTTACATCTGAAATACAATCTACTGCAATTGTGCTTTACTGTTCTCCGCAAACAATCATCATCATCCACACTATACATCTAATCCTTTGTTTACAGCAAGCCGGTGAGATTGACAACCTCACTGTTACATTGGGGCAAAGTACTGTGATTGTGTTGTGCAGGTTCCACGTTGGCGCCGGAATCCCTGGTGTTGCGCCGCACTACACTCCGCCACCAACAACCTTCAACGTGCTTCTTGGCTCCTACTGGTTCGACAACCTTGGTTTCTTACTGAGGGAAAACTTACTGCTGTGCACATCACACCTTTCTCTTGGGGTTCCCAACGGACGTGTGTCTCACGCGCATCAGCGGGACGGCGCGAGCTTGAGGCAGGCGGCTTCGCTGGAGGCTCTCCCGTTTCCGATCGTCCGCGGCTCCCTGGTTTCGGCCAGCTTCATCTCTCCTAAGATCAGTCGGCAGTCATGGAGGTTGAGGCGGGACAGCGCGAGCTTGAGGCAGGCAGCTTCGTCAGCGGCTCTCCTATTCCCGGTCGCGGCGGCTCCCTGGTCTCGGCCAGCTGCAGCTCTCCTAAAATCGGCCCGCAGCGGCGGAGGTTGAGGCGGCAGCTCGGCGAGCGGCAGGCTGGCGGGTGGACGCCGGACTTGGACAGGGTGGTGGCTCGTGGGTGCAGCGGTGAACTCAGATGGGGCGGCTAGTCATGATTAGCGTGAGGGAGAAAGATTAGGAGTGGTCCACCAATTAGAAAAACATGGACGAGGAGGTCCGGCCAATTTTAAGGGATCACTTGAGTCGGCATCTTTGAGGTATATTCTGTCAGCTGGATGGTAGCATCCCTTATGATTTACAACCAAACGCATGCAAAATTAGGACCATCCCATCCAATCCCTCCTTTGGCCTGGAACCAAACGCACGCTTAATTTGCGAGCACGCGCATAGGCCCACGCCGAGGCATGTAGCATCCTGGTCCACTATCCCCAAAGAAAGCACATGCCGATGTGCTGCTACGCACTCACATGTTGCAAATTTTTTGACTCACATGTTGCAAAAAATTTGTACAGTTTCGCAAAAGAAAAGCAAACAAGCTTGTTGCTTCCCCACAAAGGTGACATTTCAGATATTTTTTTCCTAAACACCATCAGTTCATCACATATTGCAGATCAACATGACAAAATGAATTGTAAGATATAATTACTAAATTAATTAGAAAAATTGCCAGGTTAATTTCACTCAACTGCCAGATTTTAACCAGTAAAAAACACCTGGCAACTAGTCAGATTAATCTGGTAGCTAGGATCTAACTAATATGGCAGTTCCCACTAATTAACTGGAAATTCTACTAATTAACCTATCAATTACTACTAACTAATCTGGCAATTGCTACTAAATTAACCTAGCATGCCAGACGCTGCCCCTTTGCGTGCACCTGGTCGACTTTCACTTCTTCCCACCTCCTCTACCTCACTGGATTCACAACAACGATGAACCAGTAGCGAGGACAAAAGGCACACAAGCCATTTCAGGAGAGATGAAGAAAGATGGCTCTCTCATGGAGAGAGAGACAAGAGAGGCCAGTGGGCATCTCCTTGCTGGAGTCGCTCCATGGGCTCTGGGCGCGGCGGCCACCGGGGGGTGCTCGGCGACGGCCTTGAGCGCTGCTCCCCATGGCGGTAACATGTGGTGGTGCTCGGTGGTGCCTCCCCATGCTCGGCGACGGCCTCATGCTGCTCTCCTTGGCGGTCACCTCTGGTGGTGCTCGGCGTCGGCATCCCCGTGGTGGCGGTCGGCGGCGGCATCCCCGCAGCGGCGGTCAGCGGCGGCCTCGTGCTGCTCTCTAAGACGGTTATGGGATAAGGAGAAGATAAGGTGGGCTGCGTGTGTGGCCAGGAAAGCTCCAGGTGGGGGAGGAGATTAAGATTTGGCGCGAGGTGGGTTTGCTCCCGTTTGTATAGGGACGCGATGCACTTTTTCCACGAAGCGTCGCACGGGAACCTGTCCGATGTGGCGCCTTCAGTTATTTTCCCATAATAGAAACCTACAAGAATAATACGTGAAGAAACACTAAACTGGCCCGTCCATTGCACAACACACACCTCAGGATGCAAGTGGGACATGACGCGGGGGCCCGCAGATTTCCGCATGTGACCACACCTAATCAGTGGGACGCCTGCGGCAGCCCGCATGGTTCTCGCGTGTGTACGCGGAGACCGCTTCTGCCGCATCTAATCAATCGGCGCTGGAACTTCCTCCCTTTGCTATGCTTCTTGTCGCCAGCGGCGAAAACGCGGGCACTCGCGCGAGGGTTAGCAGAGCGCAGCTGTCCCGCTCATCTCTTGCCGCCGTCCCGGTCGTCCACACCACCGCGGCGGATGCTGGACTCGGACCCAAGACCCCCGTCGGCGGAGGCTGCAGAACCATGCTTTGGCTTGCGCTCGCCGTCCTTTACCCGGACCTGGGCTATGCAGGTGACCTTGGGAGAGGAGGGCTCGGCGACCTTCATCCTACCGCGCCGGCCCCCGGACGCCGCCGCCGTATCCGTCGGGAACATGGGCGACGGGCCCCTCTCGAGGCTCCCGGCGACGGGCGAAGCACCGACGCAGCCGCGGCCGGGGCTAAAGGCCTTGGAGGAGGCGGAGGGGCGCAGGCCAGAGTAGACGGTGGAGGGGCGGGAAGTGAAGCAGATGAAGAGCTCCGTGCCTCCGTCGCCGCCGCCCCGATCCAAGTGCTTCTTGTCCTCTCGGACGGAATCTGGAGAGCGCACCTGAGATGCGATTTACGGCACTATGTGGTAACTGCGGGCCGCCCGCATCTGCCTCTTTTTTCTCTTCATTTTCGTGGGAGCCCCGCATATGTTATTAAATGGGCCTAAACTGCGGCACCGCAGACGGCCCGCTACCGCTTGCAGCCTGACACACACACACACACACACACACACACACACACACACACACACACACACACACACACACACACACACACACCCCCCCCCCCCCCCCCCCCCCTACCCTAACTCCAACAGCTAAGTGTGAAAAGTATGGATTAGGTCTACAAACAACGGGCCACAGAAAACGAAAGAAAACATAGGAGAAAACTGAAGCTGGAATCGATCCAGAGCTACGTTAAATGCACTCTGGACTGAGACATGAAAAGTTGAGGAGTGGCTCGTCTTGCTCCTCAGTTCTCCCTCCCCGTTTGTTCCTCCGGAGTCCGGAGTACCGACGAGCTACATTTGCCATCACCGCCTCACCGGCGCACCAGAAATCGCACCCCCCGCCTTTCATAGTCGTTCCTGGCCGCCGCCACCCGCCAGCCAGTCTGCCCCCGTCCGCCCGTTACCATCAATTTCTAGGGTTTGTCTCGGCGGCGGCGGCGCGGCCCCCCCACTTCGGATTCCTCGGGTATCTTCCGCTCGTCGCCGGCAGCTCCACGCATGCAAGGAGGGATCTCCGCCCTCTTCTCCGGAGCTGGTCAAGAAGACGTGCCGTAGTAAGGTTCGATGATCTCCCCATTTCCCCCCATTGCAGATTCAGATTACTACGTTTTGAAGAATAAATGATATACGCTTGTGATGCACTGATGCTGGGATGTCCCTGATGCAGAGGTGATAGCTCCAGCACGGACGATGGAACCCTCTGGCAAACGTCCTGTTGGCGCCGACGACAGGCTAAGTGATCTCCCTGATGGCCTCCTTCACACTATCATGTCTTTCCTCACGGCCCGGGAGGCCGTGCAGACGTGCGTGCTGTCGCGGAGGTGGGAGGACCTCTGGTGCTCCATGCCTTGCCTCAACATCAACGAGCGGGAGTTCCTTCCAGAGACAGAGGGTTCAGACACAGAAGATGAGAATGACAGCTGCCTTGCCCGTGCTAGGTTTGAGGATTTCGTCAGCACTATGCTGTTATTTCACAGTGCACAAACACTGGATGTGTTCCGGTTTAATGTTGTTCAGTTGAGCAACGATGAACTTGTCGACCGGTGGCTACGCCGTGGAATCAAACGCTGCCCCAAAGTGGTGGAGATATGTGCATTTTACCATAAATTACCGCATTTGGGTTCCAGTTCTTCTCGCCTCAAGAGGTTACATCTTTCAATGGTTACTTTGGACGGAACTTTCACACAGCAGCTTCGTTCTGGCTGCCCTGTCCTGAATGATTTGGAGCTCAAGTTTTGCAGGTTTCACAGTATTGCAGAAATTGTTTCTTGCACACTCAAGAACTTGACAATTCAGCACTGTAGAACTAACCCTCGTAACACGCTGATTATCAAAGCGCCATCTCTTGCTTATTTGCAGCTGGTCATCACTGTTACTGGTAATGATGGTAACTGGGCTGGTGGTGTTGTAGTAAGCGACATGCCATTCCTCATCAAGGCCATCATTTTCTTAAGAAATTTGCACTCCAACATACCGAAAGTGCCATGCAAGCTTCTTTTGAGCCTGATTAACGTGAAGTATCTAGAACTGACTGGTTTTGACACACTGGTATGCCTCTTTTGCTTGTTTTCTTTTATTTAAAAAAAGGAGTTTCTGCCTCCAATGATTATGTGGCTTATGAAACCAATCTTCTACTATATGATTTCAGTAGACTTATATTCATCATTTGAAACGCATGATGCTATGATTCCTCTATTCAGGCCAATCTTCACGTGGGGTCGGATACTTTCCCGGTGTTTCATAATGTTAGAACCTTGATGCTCAACGGATGTGATCTAAGTGACAACTTTGAGTTTCTGGGATGCTTTCTAAGCAATGCACCTGCTTTAGAGAAGCTTACTCTGCAATGGTGCAAGGTACATTTCATTTTCCTTCCTTACTCTAGCTTCACCAATTTACAAATTGCCTGAATCCTTGTTACCCCTAAAGTTTCCAGAAGGTGAGGTGAAAATCAAAACTGGTGGAAATCCAAAGTCAACGTGTCAAGAATATCAGGACACACCAACTTTCCAGTGCCCAAGCCTGAAGTGGACTGAAATCAAATACAAGGAGGACGGCGATGTTCAGAAAGTATTTGACCTTCTGCTTGGCGTTTGGAGGAACCTCCAGAAGACTACCATTGTGATTAAGAAGGCTTGAAGAAATTACTCCCAGCCCCTTTTGCAACGCTCTTAGTTTCTGGTCCTCCTGAATGTAGCATGGCTCTGAAAATTTGTGTTTTACTTCTATATATTTGGCATTTGATGGCAGGACCAAATGAACAAGCATGCACACTGTCAACTAATTTCTAGATATTCTAATGGTGTGCCTCTTTGTGTTGTGTTTCACTGCGTACAGTCAGTGAGTCCACCACACATCTGATTTTGATAGCTGACACTGCAATGGGTGTGCCATTGGATGATGAATATTCCATACTAGTACGACAGTATGAAATCACATATACTGCTTGATCGCAAAAATATGATCAGTAAACACCTTTTTCGTTTGCAGCAACAAAGCAAGCAGAAAGGAAATGTTGTCTATTGTACTACTGCGTTGGGTGGGCGGTTGACAACATCCCATAGCCAAACGGAGTGGAAACTGAGGTGAGAGTATCTCCGATGCTCCAAGCCGTACCTCACACATCGATGAGGGGGAAGTTCCTTTCCTCAGGGATGGGACCGTTGCCCGTTGATAGTGACTGGAGCCGACCCGGACGAGCTCATTGATGAGAGAACGCCTGCTATGTTTGAAAAAATCGCCAGGGGATTACTGATGTTCCACCGTGCACCATCGTTCAGTAGGTTTCAGATTGACCTTGATGACAACCGATATATCGTGGGCCTGTGGCATCAAGGATTGCCTGGTAGTTGCCGAGATTCGTTTCGAGAATCGTGGTCTTACTGATGGTTTACCACGTTTGAAATTCAGTTTTTCTTGGCTCAAATTGTTGCATCTCGTTCAAACTAGTTTGGACGGTGTTTTCACGCACGAGCTTACTTCTAGCTTCACATTCCTAGAAGGATAGAAGACCTGCCGCTTGTACGTTGTCGCTTTTTGGATTCAGAAATCACATCTCGCGCACTGAAGAAGCTGGCAATTGACGATTGTGAATGTATGTACTGAACTGATCCATTGACTATGACAGAGCTGGTAAAAATTAAAATAAATCAGATGTTCGTCTATGTCAAAGCAACCATTTGTAAACAGTCCTGGGACCCAAAGAAATGGTTCTAGGACCTTCATCGCAGCCTAATTAATGTACTTCCTCCGTTCTAAAATAGTCTACATTCTAGCCTTAAAATTTGTTCAGAAATACTCTACATTCTATCTTTTAGTCAACAACAATACTGAAAATAAGGTGGTTTACTCTCTTTATTGGATGTTGTTATTTTCAATATAGCTTGAATTGGTTGTTCAAATATCTAAGTAGTACTAATAAATACACTACTAATTTATCTCATTTTTTCTAGAATGTAGACTAAATCAGAACGGATGGAGTAAGAGATTTAACACTGTCTGATTCTAAAACATTGGTATGTCTCTTTTTCCTGTTACCGACATGGCGCCACTTTAAATGTTTGTGTTTGTCATGAATTATCTACTGTATATGGATATTACTTAAAACTCATCGACAGATAGAAACGCCGTGGCATCAAGGGATACCCCGCTGTGGTGGACATCTGTTTCTGGAGTCACCACTACAGGTTACCCCGTCTGAGTTCCGGTTCCTCTCGCCTCGGAAGGTTGCAGCTTGTTAGGAATACTTTGGACAGCATGTTCACAGGCCAGCTAGCTTCTAGCTTCCCAGTCCTCGATGATTTATTGATAGAGAAATGTTACCTGGTCGACACTGAAATCAAATCTTGCATGCTCAAGAACTTGATAGTCTGGGAATGTTATACTGAGCTCTATAGTGACGACTATCACGGGTCCAGCTCTCGCTTATTTGGAGCTGGTGATAGGTGACGCTGCTTGCAACTGGCTCAGTGTTGAACTGAAGGAGATGTCGCCCCGTGTCAAAGCCACCATTTCTATACACTCATTCCGCCATATCAAATATATCTTCGAGACTTAGCATAACAGCCTTCTTTGCAGTTTAATCAACGTCAGATATTTGACACTGTCCGGTTCTCAAACACTGGTATGTCTCTTCTTCCTGTTATTAGCTGTTACTGCCATGGCGCAACCTAAATTTTTTGATGTTTTGATTCTCTATTTCAGGGAGCACTTCACAAGGAAACATTGGACATCAAATTCCCAGTGTTTCATAATCTTAGAACTTTGTTGTTCGACGAATGTGATCTGACTGACAACTTTCAGATACTAGGATTCTTTCTGAACATAGCCCCTAGGTTAGAGAAGCTTCCTCTGCAATGTTGCCAGGTACTACCTATCTTTGTAGTGATATCTCCACTGTGTTCCATAATCTAGCTTTGGTGCATCGTAATTTACATGAAACCTGTTTGCCCTATAGCTTCCAGAAGGTTTTGTCGAAAGGAAGACAGGGGATGGTCCGAATACAACGCCTCTAAAATATCAGGACATAGTTACTTTCAAGTACCCGGACTTTAAGTGGAATGAAATCAAATATCAACAAAATGACAATGTAAACAAATTGTTTGACCTTTTGCTTGGTGTTTGGAGGAACCTACAGAAGAATAATTCTATGATTAAGATGGCGTGAACAGACAGGCCCCTTTTCATTGTTTCTTCCAACTGAAAATTTGCATCCCCTCTGAGTCATATTGTGTGTAGTTATATATATTTTGCTTTTGATAGCATGAACCAACTGATGATCATGCATCTACTCTCGACTAGTTTTGGTGTGCCTATTTCAGTTGTATTTTATTGCACAAATGTACTACACATCGATAGTTGATCAAACTGTATGTTACTGATTAAAAAACCACAATAGTACTAAAACGTCTTACCTGAGAGGGAAGCTATGTTCTTCTGAGAAATGATTAGAAGCAGCTTTATTGTTCAGGGTGAACAATATCCCTATAGCATTGACCCATCCAAAATGAAAGTAGCTTATGATGGTTGCCTAATGTCTGGTACAGAATTTCGTGTTGAACAATATTAGATACTCTTTGGATTGATGTATTTACCTTGAAGTTTGGAACATTTTAATTTATAGGATTTTTTTATGTGGATGCTATTTGGATAGACCACCAAAATTCATACACCCGAGTTTCATATTATTTCGCGCAAGAGGTTGGACATGTGGAATTTTTCGTTTGTGGTTGCAGATCTTCTATTCCTTCAAAATCATCCAAATATGGACAACAGTGTTTGTGCTTCATATTCTAGCTTTATTTTGTGTGCTGATTTACATGAATCATGTTTACTGCCTGAAGGTAAGGTTCTAGCGAAAGGAAAACATCAGGATCGATCGAGGTCACACAATAGTTTTCACTTGAAAGTTTTTGTATCCTATCGATTCTACAATCAGTGATTTGTATGTATGCAATCGTGTAATTTCTACAAATACCCGCTGCAACGCGTGGGGTGTCATCTAGTTATTAACATTTGAGTGTGCAAACTTGAAGTTTAATGGCATTCGAAGACTCTTTGATCTTTTGAATGTTGTTACCAGACAACTTTTGCGAACAATAAAACTTGATGAAACTAGTCCCAGCCCATGGTTGTAATCTTTTTTACTACATATGTATCTTAAAATGTATTGTGCCTATGCCATTTTCTGTTACACTACTATTTTTTTATTTTGATGAAAGAACAGTCATCCACTACCAACTCATTTCTCGATAATTATAAGGTGTGCCTGTCTGTTCTGTTCAAGCTGGCACAGTTCAGGTATTGATGACTCTGACAATGTGCTGCTCAGGTATTTGTACATATCAACGTGATTATCCTAATCTAAGAACCCTAGAACATGAAAGTAAAGCAGACAACATATATGGGTATACATATATATATGTAAATGAGAAAAATAGTGATGAGAAAAACTAAATGAGTACTAGTTAAGAAGCTTTTTTTTTATCAGAAGTAATGTACAAAATCCTATTCTTACAATGAATATAGTTTTCAGGAAACTTTATTCACGTTTGCTAAGATTAAGCGAAGGGAACAAATCAAGAGCGAAATCAAGCAATGGAATGCTGACTATTAAGCAAGAGATAGGGAAATTTTTTGATCAGATGATTGCTGCTAAGACCAAGTGCCAAGTTCACATCTCCCTCATTCTGAAACGAAGCATTCATGTGAAGTTTTCAGACCCAATACAAAGCATGTAGGATGCGTCAATAACATATGATAACTCCTGGCACAATAAGGTAGCACAAAAAAAATTATATGAAGATCAAATATTCAATATAGTAGATTTCTGCTAAAGAACGACATCCAGTAGTACTCAGTTAGCATGCAGCACATATATAGGACATTCTCAAAAGCCCCAAAGTTCACCATCTGCATCCTAATATAATTTTGCAATTGCCATGCTCACTTCTTATTTTCGTTAATCTTTTCAAGAGTTCTCACTTTCTTTTTAACTTTCTCCATTTCTTTTTGAGCATTTTCACTCTCCTTGTTTATCTTCTGTAGCATCTCCTTAACTTTCCGGGTCTCCTCTTCTGATTTTAATATAACTTCTGCTGCCCTATTGTCCGACTCCAGCCTAGCTTTATGCTCCTCCAAGAGCAGTTTTTCGAATCTGGTGACTGTACTAGTAGGGTTTTCCTCCACCTATTCGAGCAAAGTAGATTGTTTAATTGAAAAACAATGGTAATTGATGCATTATAAGTATTGGCTGATTCAAAGCAGATAAATAACTATGTGAGCAGTAGGAACCTCTAAATTTCTTCACAATATGTTACTAACTGTAGTAAATCAAGAGAAATAACCTTTGCATTCGAGTTAATATTAACTGTTGGTTCCAAGTCAAAACAAGCGATACTTCACCAAAGGACCATTTGGCAGATTTAAATGAAGGGGAAGAAAATTATTTGCATATTTACTTCTGTAGATATAAGTAAGCTTGAACTCCATGTGAAGAAATATGTTGCCACAGTTCCGTAAACAAAATTATCACATTCACATGTTAGTAAATTCACTTCATACGTTAGTAACATATTATCATCTTTACGACCTGTGCAACGCATTCATCGTATATCTCTTTCTTCAGTTTGAACCTCTGTTCTGTTGAATAATCCTCAGCACTAATCTCTCTCCTGCTTTGCATTTTCTGTGACAAGAGAAATTAAAATCCCAATGTGATAACTGAAAATTCCATGGAATGCAACATTACCAAAAGTTAAAGCACCTGAGTCTGAGCGTGAGTGCAGTTGGAAAATGGTTTTCCGTGATTGCTTGATATAACAAAGTCCACCGCATCAAGCAATTTTCTCAGTTGTGCCAAACGGTACTTTTTATTACTTGTCTTATTGTCAAAGAGAACAACCCTGTTTTTACATAGGTTTAGCATGTCCTGAAAATAGAGCACACAAATATAAGAAACATGCAAATATACTGCAAGAGATGTAATAAGACTGGATCCATCACATCAAATGAATTGGGAAAAAGAAATTGTGACATCCTTGTCTAAAAATTGTAAAGTTTGTTAGATATGAAATAGACCTGCAGGTATGCTGGGGCACTATCAGTTAACTTCTTGTTCCAACTGGTCTCCTCTCCTACTAGATCTCCATGTGTGAAAACTAAAATCATATGGTCAAGCACTTTATCACCAAGAAACATCTTAGTTGCTTCTACTGTTTTCTCATCTTCCTGAGAAAACCGACATGTCGCTGAAAACACCATCAGTATCACATGGATCCCGTCTCTAGCCATGTCCAAACCTTTGACAATCTCCCTATGGACATTTTCAGCTGTCTTGTCCATGTCAAATAAGCCTATAGGAAAAAGGAGAACATTATAGTTTTTTAGTAATTCATTATTGCACGTGGACTTGAGGACTTCTCAAATATGCAGAATCAAACAATAGTCACAAAAAACTAGTAGCTTGGGGTACATTTTTCTTGTTTCCCTTTCATGGAACAAATTTCATGATACAGTAATGGCAGTAGAAATAGAATAATTATGAAATGGGGTTACTTTGTATGTTTGTTGTAAAGTACAAGTGGAATGATACCCTGTCATGTGACAGAGCAACAGTAAAATATTTACGATGATACATGAAATAGATTGGTAGAAGAATCTAAAAAAATAGATGTTTTTGGGTGTTGGAGGATAATTTTCCGCTATTGGATTGGACATTGCATCATTTAAGGCTTTGTCACAGAGAATTTTTGACAACTAAATCTCCCATTGTTTATTTTTTGCTCATTAAACTGTAACAAAATGATTACATCCAACTTGACAACTCAAACGGTTCCATAGCTACA
Organism: Lolium perenne; assembly: GCF_019359855.2. Taxonomy (NCBI): domain Eukaryota; kingdom Viridiplantae; phylum Streptophyta; class Magnoliopsida; order Poales; family Poaceae; genus Lolium; species Lolium perenne. The sequence goes on along the minus strand of NC_067245.2, from coordinate 220,496,020 downwards.
CCAATGTATAGTCACCTCAACACAAATGCAGGGGTACCAAATCAAGACATACAGGGTGATAACACCTGAAACGCGAACTCCTATAACTTAACCCATGGAACTACACGAAATTTGTACAGTAGCCTAATGAAAATACCATATCGGTTAAGCATCATAAAGGATAGCAAAATTATAACCCAGAGATAGATCAACTGGCTCAGTTAGCACCAGATTTAAGTTTAGAGCGATCTTGATTACCCGGAGTGTCGATGACATTCAGGGTGCGGGCCGCACAGCCATCATGGAACGTCCCGCTTCTCATCTGGCATGTTCCGGTCACGCCGCTGTAGGAGAACTCTGACGGAAATGCTTCCCTGCCAAGGATGCTGTTCGCCGTGGCGCTCTTCCCGGAACCGATCTTACCGACGAGGGCGAGAGTAACGTCGGAGAGAGCAGCACAGGGCAGCACCCAGTCGGTGTCAGCGTCGGCGTCGTGGATTCGGCCGTCACCGTCCATGATGAAGTCGAGCTGCGGGAAGATTGTGCAATTACCAAGAAAAACGGCGCATCAGCAACCATAGCGTCTCACCAGAATAAAGTAGATTAGTTTAGCATCGGGACAAAATACAAAAGAATCACGATAAACTGCTAGATTGCGTCGATAATCTAACCGAGAACAATAGGTATAATAGAGAGAAAAAGGAGACTTCTCTTAACAAAGCAGGAAAAATATAAAAAAATACACGGAAGATGTAGCTAGGAAGACGGAGGGAATAAGAGGATTGCTCTATACACCATAAGAATTGTTTACCTTCACAAATGATGAGGACCTACAGTGAGCTGCCAGAGCAAAGAGGAAGTTGTGGCGACGCCTGAGATGGTGACGGAGTGGAGCACGTAAATAGGAGGATAGGTGAAAACTGTTCGCTGCCCCCGGAAGAAAACCCAAACGGCACCAGAGATATCGCCGGGTGCGTTCAGCTTTTCTCTTGGTCTGCCCCAGGCACTTAATATTTCTCGTTATAAATTCCCTTGCCCTTCATTCTTTGAGAATCAGAAGAATTCAGTTTTCATTTTTTTCATTTGGTTTTTCTTTGCTTCATTCTTATTTATTTCATTTCTATTTGTTGCTTCATCTTCTTCGAGAATTTAGTTTCCAGGGTCCAGGCGCACCCAAATACCTCATCTACAGGCGTACAGCCCTAGTCACGTTTACGCGCTGCCAAGGCTGCTACGGCTGTAAAGTCGAAAATCAGGTATTGATCAGAGGGCTCCAATTATTTGGGGCATGTTTTTTTGAAAAGGAACTCTATAAGAATTTAAGAGTGTTTTATTTCGTTGGATTTTTTATATATATTATTTGGGTTTGTAGGATTTGAAACCTTTTTTTTTCTTATGGTCTACTTTATATGCCATTTCATAGGAAATTCTTCCTTCGGGAGCAAATTCATGAAGACTTTTCTTTATTTCTATGACAACATGTAATACACATTCACGTGTTTTTGGTTCTTGTTGGATTTAATTTTTCATGACATTCTATTCATGTATGCAATGCAATAGAAAATATATTCTTAGGTCCAACCTCGCCCATGACAAATATGCATTGTTTCTATGAGAACTGTGATATGCAGATAATCCTTAATGTGTTTATTTTTCTGCAATCAAACAACATGTAATACACATTCATGTGTTTTCGAAACCATTTGAGTCAAACAAGCCTTTAATCGCTTAGGAAGAGATGAAGAAGTTACACGGTTTAAAAGACAAAATCAAAGCATGAAGATGAAGCTGTGTCCAAAAGAAAGTGGCATGTGAAATAGAAGGAAGCCCAGCAAGCTAAAGGACCCTATGGAGAAACATCCTCCTCGACTTTGGGAGACCAAGTACATGGACCAAGGAAGACCAATATACCCTAGTTTTTTTCCTCTGGGATAAGAGGATTTTATGTGTTTTTAGAATTGACTACTTTGCATTTGATATGCCCGTAACGTATCCATGCTTTTGAAGTTTATTATATATTTTTTATTTAATACTTTCCATGATCTACTCCCTCCGTCTCGATTTAACAGGCACGCACGCAGTTTAAGATAAACTTTAACCATTAATTTGGTCAATAAAATATAAAAAAAATTGTCTACAAAATTTATATCATTAGATACATATGCAAAAAACCTTTCCAATGATATAATTTTTGTGACATATATTTCATATTTTATTGACCAAAATAATGATCAAACCAATTTCTTAAACTACGTGCGCGCCTGTTAAACCGAGACGGAGGGAGTAATTGCTTTCTTCACGGTTTCGCGGTTATTGCGGTATTCGAGCAAATCCCATTCATTTTCTTATCTACTATTTGGAAGTAGGAAAACCTTTTCATGAACCTTTTGGACACGAAATAAATAAAGGAAAAATTTGGCATTAATTACTCTTGAAGATGAAGAGCTCCAGCACTAGAGGCACTTAGGCTTGAAAACGGAAAGAAAACTTTCCATTTGTTTCTAGAGAATAAGAATACAAAGAGAAAATGCAGATACGGGAATGGTATTTCGCGGAAAAGGAATAAAAAGGAATGAAAATAAAATGGGGAATCCAGTTCTGGCAAATTGGAAACAACAAGGAACCAAAAAAAAGGAATAAGGTAACTTTCTGGAAATATAACCTAGCCAGGCCTAAGTAGGAAATATTACTTGGAGTTGGTGATTTCCTTTGCTCACCAGGCCATGGAATATATGAAACTAGAGCCTGCGTCACACATGCAACTAAGCCAGACTATGTACTATGTTGTACTTTATGTTCAACCATCATTCGTGGAAGTTGTGAGCTATTCACTGTCTTTCATTTACTTATACTACTATGTTGTACTTTATGTTCAACCATCATTTGTGGAAGTTGTGAGCTATTCATTGTCTTTTAATTTACGTAGTTATTCGTGCCTTCTAGTGTACAAACAAATGTATTATATTTCTATGCGTTCTGACAAAATTTTGTTTTTGTGTCGTATCCGTCCTCAATTTTTCTCCAATGATTTCCACTTCCGTATTTGTTTGCCGGTTTTGTTTCCGATTCTGCTGAGAAAGGCGGAAAACAAAAATAATAAAGCATATTTCTGTCTTTTTTATGTTCCGCTTTCAACCCTAGAGGCACCCAAGGAGGCCCGTGAGGGGAATAGAGGGTCTGGGAGAGCAAATCACCTATGCTAATGGAGGTTCACCTCACATGTTGTCGATTCTTTTACCTAGAGCTCCATCTTGATATAAAAACCTCTATATATACTCTTGGGGAAAAAATACTGTGAGGATAGCGCCTTTATGAGATAAAGAAGATAACATAGGGTATGTAGGCTGTCGTCGCTGCGGAAGATCATAGTGGTAACTACTGCCGAAATTGCCTCCAGTCATTTCTTCTCCCCGCCATCGCCTCCTTGTTGATCTCCACCATGAACGTCATGAGTTAGGGCTGATATGAGCACTAAACGTTGTACAACCAACAATTTGTTCAACAAAAAATGAAGATGTCACGCTACCATAACACTACATGTGAACCCATTGAGAACAACAACCTTGATTGGAAGGGTGGATCTAGGGAGTATGATGGACTAGAAAGACCCACACGTGGAGATCTCTTCCGGAAATTTTGTGTGCAAATGAAATGGTATAAGAGAGATGATGCAAAAAAAAATTATATGGAAATATGCAAGACTAATTGGTCACAGTATTAGAGAGGATAAATTTAGTCGATATAAAAGGATTATGTATTTGACATGAGAAAATTGATGTTGTGGACAATTGGATGGATGAAAGATCTGATCATGTGAATAGGTTGCATGAATAGATATACTATCATTAATAAGTGTTAATGGGATGACATCAACAAATGGATGGAACAAATAGTGAATGATGTGGAGATCTTACATATAGACATAGAGTACCATTAGTGAACTTTAGCGGGTTTTTTCTACTCCCTCTGTACCGGTTTAAAGGGCTAAGTGTGAAAGTGGAAACATATATACCAAAAATAAATGGATAATAGGGGACGAATTAAGCCTTAATTAGGTCATTTTAATTGTCAGCCTAGCCCTTTTGTCTCCTAAAACCACTCCCCGCCTTCCCTTTGATTGTTTTAATTGGCAGAGAAAAGAGAACGACCAATGCATGCGAGCTTCTAGTATTAATTACCGCATCGGTTAACTTTAAAGTAATGGCTAGACTTTTTGGGAAAATTTGTTCAGGTTGATCACCTAGGTTCTAGTGTTTTGCTAATTTATACCTTTAAAACCTGTACGGAGGGAGCATATAAAATATATAGATGTTGTTGAGAGGTGGTGGTGGGCAACGAGTGCCAAAATTCAGGTTTGGGCAGAGTTTGTGTGAGGGAGTGAGAAGTTTGGAGGAGGGGGTGAAATGGGAGACTAGTAGTGTGGTAGTATTGGACGGCGTGAAGAGAGAGAGAGAGATGCGTACAAAAAACTTTAATCACGAGGCATGGTGTGGGGATGGATGGTGGTGTGACACCATCACCCATAAGAGAAACTCAATGCAACATATGGTTCAAGCATTGCATATGAATAAAATCTATAAGAAAAACTCAATGCAACTATTAGTCTATAAAGATTGTTATCAATTATCAAAACCACACATGATGCTCCATGCTTTTTCAGAAAGCCACAGGAGAAACATAAGAAAAAAATTCATCTATCCATAATCTGACATCAAAAGTGAATTTCACCTTTTGCCCCTAGTTATGTATTTGTGAGACTAATTATCCATCAAGCAAAAAGTCATCTAGATTGCTCCTTTTGGAAGCTTTTGAACCCTTGTTTTCCCGATGATTGTTGATTGGTCAAGGTGTACCATGGTTTAAACATAAAGACAACAACAAGGAATGGAACAAATGGGTAAAATATGTTTGGACATGATCTTCCATGACGATCTCTTTTAACACGTTTTTCAAACCTGACACAACAAATGCATTCATCGAGTCAACACCATAATCCCCTCCAAAGCAAAATAAAAGCAGCACCTAGGTCACAAATTTGTCAGCGACAAGGGAGACACGAACTCTGAACACAACCACGCAGGCCGTCAGAACTCGAGTAGACGCAAGTCGTCCGTACACACATGTGATGGTTCACAGTTCACAAACCTCTTTGATCAGCGCTAGTATTCTGTCATCAGCTTGGGCCTCAACCAGCTCCTTTGCTCCTTATAATAGGTCGAGACGATAGTAACTCTGACTAGCTCCTTGGTGGTCTGGGCCTGGCCTGTCACACTAGCGACCACCTTGCCCCAGAGGCGACAAATTTTGTTCCAAACCTATTGATCCAGCAGTTCTAAATAATCAGCCGTGATACAAATTCCAAAACAGTAAGTTGCAATATATGGAGATGATTAGAATTCAGCATATCTTGTTTCATAATTGCTTTGATGATTGAACAGAATTTTTGAACTGCTGTAATTAAGTCCAGGTGCCTTAGACAACATATGCATCATGAGTACCAACAACCATAACAAAAGAATAAATTTTAGTAGAACAATATTTCACGAACCAACAATTACGGCATCTCAAGTTCCATAAACCTTCTCTCAGAAAAGTTCCATAAACCTAAGTAGCCAAAGCTTATTTTCCTTCACAAAGAAAATATTATTTTCCCACCTAGAGACAAGACATCCTCCAAAAGCAGAAAATCATCAGTTTGGGGTGACTGTACGGAGTACAAACGTGACAGGTAACAAAGGAGAGTTCCTTGATTGGAAAGCACTTACCAGTTCAGCAACATATGCACAATACTCATACGTCCGCACATGCCAAGGTTTCAAGACATCGTCATCCGTTGCAGAATGCCCCTCCATTCCTTCTTCAGCTTGTCCTTCTCCTTCTTCTACTTTCACGTGACCTGCTCCTTCTTCCTGCTATAACGAGGATGAAACATGGTAATGAAAATAGCTATTCATCCTAAACTATATTTGTGGGAGCATTTGGTCTGAAATTATTAGAGTGAATTCATGGGCGTAATATGAAAAAGGTTATGACAGAGACTACCTTAATATTAGGGCAACGCTCAGCGTCGGTCGCCTGATAAGGAGGCAAAAATCGGTCGTCCTCCGCACCCTCCGATCGCGATCCAACGTACATAATCAATCGTAATGTGAGTTTTGTGTTTTACCCCCTAATTTTTAGAAACTCAACCCGCACACTGGTAGAAAAACAGGCTTCCGGTGAGCCCCATAAGTCGCGAAGCTATAGGAACCGCGACTAATGGGACCTTTAGTCGCGGTTCGGGAGGCGAACCGCGACCAAAGGCCTGGCCCAGGGCGCTCGGTGGCCAGCCGGTGCACGTGGGGGTCTTTAGTCGCGGTTGGCCAACCGCGACTAAAGGTGCCCGAAGGCCTTTAGTCGCGGTTGGCCAGGCCAACCGGGACTAAAGCCCCCCCCCCCCCCCTATATATACCCATCCAGCAGCCAACACTTAGCCATTTGGAGCCATTCTCTTCACAAACTTCACAAGTGGGTGTTAGGTTTGCTTTTGGTTCCTCTTATGCACATAAGGTGTTTGATGAAATGCCCCAAGAGCATGAAACAAACATGATATGAAGTGTTGGAGCCACACTTGAGCTTTCTCATTTATTTTTTCCTCCTCGATCGCGGTTAGCAACTTGAACCTTTGATGTGTCGTTGATAAAATATGCATGTGTGTGTAGTTCATTGTTTAATTTATATTGTTTGTAGCTAGTTAGTTTAACAAATGCATGATGGTTAATTATATATTTTATATTATAATAATGCAGATGAATCGACAATGGATGTACGGTAACCGACTCTCCGGCGAGTTCAGTACGGGTTTGAAAGATTTCCTCGTAGTGGCTAATGCGAACAAGCAGGGGGGTTTGTTATCTGTCCATGTGTTAACTGTAAGAATCAGAAGGGTTACTCTTCCTCAAGAGATGTTCACATGCACCTGCTTCGGCATGGTTTCATGCCAAGCTATAATTGTTGGACCAAGCATGGAGAAAGAGGGGTTATAATGGAAGAAGATGAAGAAGGGGATGATTTCATCGATGAAAGCTATCTTGCTCATTTCGGTGATACTTTCATGGAGGATGCTGAAGGTGAAGGGGAAGGTGAAGAAGAGGCACGTGATGATCCCGTTGATGATCTTGGTCGGACCATTGCTGATGCACGGAGACGCTGCGAAACTGAAAAAGAGAGGGAGAATTTGGATCGCATGTTAGAGGATCACAGGAAGGCGTGATACGTCTCCAACGTATCTATAATTTCCGATGTTCCATGCTTGTTTTATGACAATACCAACATGTTTTGTTCACACTTTATATCATTTTTATGCGTTTTCCGGAACTAACCTATTGACGAGATGCCGAAAGGCCAGTTGCTGTTGTCTGCTGTTTTTGGTTTCAGAAATCCTAGTAACGAAATATTCTCGGAATCGGACGAAATCAACGCCCAGGTTCCTATTTTTCCCGGAACCATCCAGAACACCCGAGAGCCGCCAGAGGGGAGCCCTGGGGGCCCCACACCACACCCCGGCGCGGCCAGGGGGGGGCGCGCCCCCCTATAGTGTGGGCCCCCCAGAGACCCTCCGACTCCGATTCTTCGCCTATTTAAGCCGTCGTGACCTAAAACTTCGATACCAATTGACGAAACTCCAGAAAGACTCCAGGGGCGCCGCCGCCATCGCGAAACACCAATTCGGGGGACAGAACTCTCTGTTCCGGCACCCTGCCGGACGGGGAATTGCCCCCGGAGCCATCTCCACCGCCGTCTTCACCGCCATCTTCACCGCCATCGCTGCCCCCATGATGAGGAGGGAGTAATTCACCCCTGAGGCTGAGGGCTTCGCTGTAGCTATGTGGTTCATCTCTCTCCCATGTACCTCAATACAATAATCTCATGAGCTGCTTTACATGATTGAGATTCATATGAGTTTTGTATCACAATTCATCTATGTGCTACTCTAGTGATGTTATTAAAGTAGTTCTATTCCTCCTGCACGTGTGTAAAGGCGACAGTGTGTGCACCGTGTTAGTACTTGGTTTATGCTATGATCATGATCTCTTGTAGATTGCGAAGTTAACTATTGCTATGATAATATTGATGTGATCTATTCCTCCTACATATGCATGAAGGTAACAGTGTGCATGCTATGTTAGTACTTGGTTTAGTCCTTTGATCTATCTTACACTATAAGGTTACTTAAACATGAGCATTATTGTGGAGCTTGTTAACTCCGGCATTGAGGGTTCGTGTAATCCTACGCAATGTGTTCATCATCCAACAAAAGTGTAGAGTATGCATTTATCTATTCTGTTATGTGATCAATGTTGAGAGTGTCCACTAGTGAAAGTGTAATCCCTAGGCCTTGTTCTTAAATACTGCTATCGCTACTTGTTTACTACTGCTGCGTTACTACTGCTTGTTTACTGTTTTACTGTGTTACTACTGCTGCAATACTACCACCATCAACTACACGCCAGCAAGCTATTTTCTGGCACCGTTGCTACTGCTCATACTTATTCATACCACCTGTATTTCACTATCTCTTCGCCGAACTAGTGCACCTATTTGGTGTGTTGGGGACACAAGAGACTTCTTGCTTTGTGGTTGCAGGGTTGCATGAGAGGGATATCTTTGACCTCTTCCTCCCTGAGTTCGATAAACCTTGGGTATCCACTTAAGGGAAAACTTGCTGCTGTTCTACAAACCTCTGCTCTTGGAGGCCCAACACTGTCTACAGGAAAGGAGGGGGAACGTAGACATCAAGCACTTTTCTGGCGCCGTTGCCGGGGAGGAAAGGTAAAAGGTACTCACACTCCGGACCTCGGCTACCAAGCTATTTTCCGCCATTGTAAGTACTCGAAGCTATTTCCTTTAGATCCTGCAATTGCAACTTTTTGTTTCTTGTTTACACTAGTTAGGCATAATGGAAAACAACAAAAAAATTGGTGAGCTTTTTAATCTTTTTCCTGATTTAGAATTGTTTGATGTGAAAATTAAAAAACCTATGGAACCTTATTTGCATGCTAGTAGCGATGTTATTAGTATGAATGCAATTACTGCTAATGCTATGAAGAAGTCTAAGCTTGGGGAAGCTAGTTTTTGTGGTCTTTTTAGCTTCCCATCTTTAGGGGAGAAAATTTGTTCTGATAATGCTTTATCTCCCATATGCGATAACTCTAATAATGCTTCTGATATTTTAAATCCACCTGCTGAAAGTATTCCGTATAAAATACCCATGAAAATTATTGAACGTGTTATGGACAACCACTATAAAGGGGATGGAACTGTCCATCCTAGAGATCATTCTTGTTTTTGCACGAATTATGTGGGTTATTCAAGTGTGCAGGTATCTCTATGGATGAAGTGAGGAAGAAGCTATTCTCTGTTTCGCTGTCTGGTAAAGCGGCGCATTGGTATAAATTATTGGAGAATAGACATTCTCTTGGTTGGGAGGAAATTGCATCACTCTTTTATTCTAAATTTTATCCTCCGCATGAAGTGCATATTGATAGGAATTATATTTATAACTTTTATCCTCGTGATGGAGAGAGTGTTTCTCAAGCGTGGGGGAGATTGAAATCTCTAATGCTCAAATGTCCCATTCATGAGCTCCCCCGTAATGTTATTGTTAACAATTTTTATGCGAGACTTTCAGGACAACACAAGGACTATCTGGACGCGTGTTCGGAGGGATCTTTCACAAGCAAGGAGGTTGAAGCTAGGTGGGATCTTCTTGATCGGATTGAGGACAACGCTGAAGGATGGGAGAACGACAAAGGTAAAGAGTCAGGTATAAATTATGATTATGAATGCATTGAAGCTTTTATGGATACCGATAAATTTCGAAATATGAGTGCTACTTATGGTCTTGACTCTCAAGTTGTTGCAAATCTTTATAAATCCTTTGCTTCTCATTTTGAATTGCCTAAGGAGAATTTTGATAAGTATCATGAACCTTTTAAAGAGGCTTGCATGAAGAATGAAATTGTTGTTAATTATTGCAATAAGCATGCTCAAACTCCTAAGAATGCTATTTCTTATAAGCATGTTAATTTTTGTGGAATGCATAGACCCTGTGGAATTAATCAAGTCAAAGATGAATATTGCATCCATCATATTAATGAAAAAACTAGAAAGTGGTTTAGGGCTCTAGATGATCTTGGTAAAAAAGTTTGTGCCCTCTATCCTTTTATTTGTGAAGTTTGCCATGAAGTGGGTCATTTTAATTTTCAATGCTCCTCCAATGATAATTTGAACCCAATGAGTGCTGCAAATTTGTATTGTGATGATGAAATTACTCCTAATCAGCATGATGAACTTACTCTATTCTTGGGGTGTGAAGAACTGTCGAGAAAAATCTCTTTGTTACATATGAGTGATCTTGATATTGATGATGTCCTGCATGGGTGTTTTTCTTATTGCATTGATAATAGCCATACAAATGATTACATACAAAATATTTTAGAAGATGACACCTTGCCAAAATATGATAGGACCGCTGTGTGTTTTCAACTAATTAATGAAAAGGAGGGATCCTCCCAAGTTTCTTCTATTGTTTCTGAAAGTAAATCAGGTTATGCGGACAAGCCACCCTTCAAGCCTCTCACTTCTGAAGAAGGGAACGAGGAAAAGGAGAAGGAGAAGAAGAAGAAGGGAACGAAGAAGAAGAAGAAGAAGAAGAATAAGGGGAATAAAAAGAAAGAGGTAACGGCGTATCCCCGCGTGAATGAGATAACGCTAGGTAACCGTAAGTATGTTGCTCCTAATGATTATTGTGATAATGAATCTGAATATGATGATCTTCCTATGCCCTTTACATACGTTAGAAATCATGATTTGAATGAGCACACTACTTTTGATATTGCAAATCTCTGGGAAATTAATTCTGAAAATGATGATGATAATAATTGCCATAGTGTCAGTGCTATCCATGCTTCCTCCCATAATGATATAGAAAGCTCTAAGCTTGGGGAAGAGGTGTTTGAAAATCCTTTAGCTACTGGTCATTATGTTCTTGATACATCTCCTTCCAATAACAATGATGGTATGGATACAGATAAACCGACTGTGAAAGATAACTATTTTATTTCCTATGATGACAATGTGCCTCCGATCTCTGATGATTATTACAAAGAATGCTATGATATAGGTTCTAACTATCCTTATGAAACTTGTCATAGTCATGATTGGGTTACCAAAAACAATCCCCTTAATATGCAACTTGTTTACCATGTTCAAATTCTTGATAATAATCTTGCTCCAATTACTATTAATGAGAATAACTCTTCTTATGCCAAATTTAATGATACTTCTATGCATATGAACCATGATAAGAATGTTTTAAGTGATGGGTATATTGTGGATTTCATCAATGATGCTACTGAAAGTTATTATGAGAGAGGGAAATATGGTCGTATGCATCTTAATAATATTAAGTTTCCCCCCTTTATGTTGAGAATCTTGAAGTTACTCGTGTTTTATCCTCTTATGCTTGTCACTTTGTTCTTCATGAATTCATTTGTGTACAAGATTCCTCTTCATAGGAAGCATGTTAGACTTAAATTTGTTTTGAATTTGCCTCTTGAAGCTCTCTCTTGCTTCAAATACTATTTCCCGCGAATGGATTATTAAAACTGCTAAGCCCATCTTAATGGCTATAAAGAAAGAACTTCTTGGGAGATAACCCATGTGTTATTTTGCTACAGTACTTTGTTTTATATTTGTGTCTTGGAAGTTGTTTACTACTGTAGCAACCTCTCCTTATCTTAATTTTGTGTTTTGTTGTGCCAAGTGAAGCCTCTAATCGAAGGTTGATACTAGATTTGGATTTCTGCGCAGAAACAGATTTCTATCTGTCACGAATCTGGGATTTTCTCTCTGTAGAAAAATCATAAAAATATGCCAATTTACGTGCGTGTTCCTCAGATATGTACGCAACTTTCGTTAGTTTTGAGTTTTCTGATCTGAGCAATGGAAGTATTTATTAGAAATTCTTCTTTACGGACTGTTCTGTTTTGACAGATTCTGCCTTTTATTTCGCATTGCCTCTTTTGCTATGTGGGATGGATTTCTTTGTTCCATTAAACTCCAGTAGCTTTGGGCAATGTCCAGAAGTGTTAAGAATGATTGTGTCACCTCTGAACATGTGAGTTTTTGATTATGTACTAACCCCTCTAATGAAGTTTATGAGAAGTTTGGTGTGAAGGAAGTTTTCAAGGGTCAAGAGAGGAGGATGATATACTACGATCAAGAAGAGTGAAAAGTCTAAGCTTGGGGATGCCCCGGTGGTTCATCCCTACATATTTCAAGAAGACTCAAGCGTCTAAGCTTGGGGATGCCCAAGGCATCCCCTTCTTCATCGACAAATTATCAGGTTCCTTCTCTTGAAACTATATTTTTATTCGGTCACATCTTATATGCTTTACTTGGAGCGTCTGTATGTTTCTTGTTTTTGTTTTTGTTTGAATAAATGCTTGTGTGGGAGAGAGACACGCTCCGCTGGTTCGTATGAACACATGTGTTCTTAGCTCATAATATTCATGGCGAAGGGTGAAACTGCTTCGTTAATTGTTATATGGTTGGAATTGGAAAATGCTACATGTAGTAATTGCTATAATGTCTTGGGTAATGTGATACTTGGCAATTGTTGTGCTCTTGTTTAAGCTCTTGCATCATATACTTTGCACCTATTAGTGAGGAAATACATAGAGCTTGTTAAAATTTTGTTTGCATGAGTGGTTTCTCTAGAGTCTAGATATTTTCTAGTGAGGTGTTTGAACAACAAGGAAGATGATGTATAGTCTTATAATGCTTGTAATATGTCTTTTATGTGAGTTTTGCTGTACTAGTTCATACTTGTGTTTGTTTCAAATAAGCCTTGCTACCCCAAACCTTGTATCGAGAGGGAATACTTCTCATGCATCCAAAATACTTGAGCCAACCACTATGCCATTTGTGTCCACCATACCTACCTACTACATGGTATTTTCCGCCATTCCAAAGTAAATTGCTTGAGTGCTACCTTTAAACAATTCAAAATTTATCGCCTCTGATTTGTGTCAATGTTTTATAGCTCATGAGGAAGTATGTGGTGTTTAGCTTTCAACCTTGTCATTTACTTTTGACGGACTCTCATATGGACTAGTGGCACATCCGCTTATCCAATAATTTTGCAAAAAGAGCTGGCAATGGGATTCCCAGTCCCAAATTAATTAACAAAAATAGACACTCCTCCATGGTATGTGATTGTTGGACGGCACCCGAAGGATTCGGTTAGCCATGGCTTGTGTAAGCAAAGGTTGGGAGGAGTGTCATCATAATAAACTAAAATAAAAAGGCACTCCTTCATGGTATGAGATTGTTGGCAGGCACCCGAGGATTCGGTTAGCCATGGTTTGTGAAAGAAAGGTTGGAAGGAGTGCCACCCAAAAATAAAATAATTCATGGGAGCCGCTCTTGGAAGTCCGGTTGGCGAGGTAGTTAGTGTACCCATTACCATTCGTTGACAACAACAAACACCTCTCAAAACTTTACTTTTTATGCTCTCTATATGTTTTCAAAACCAAAGCTCTAGCACAAATATAGCAATCGATGCTTTCCTCTTTGAAGGACCATTCTTTTACTTTTATTGTTGAGTCAGTTCACCTATTTCTCTCCACCTCAAGAAGCAAACATTTGTGTGAACTGTGCATTGATTCTTACATACTTGCTTGTTGCATTTGTTATATTGCTCTGCATTGACAACTATCTATGAGATATACATGTTACAAGTTGAAAGCAACCGCTGAAACTTAATCTTCCATTGTGTTGCTTCAATACCTTTACTAAGAATTTATTGCTTTATGAGTAACTCTTATGCAAGACTTGTTGATGCTTGTCTCGAAAGTACTATTCATGAAAAGTCTTTGCTATATGATTCAATTGTTTACTCATTGCATGTACATTGTTTTGAATCGCTGCATTCATCTCATATGCTTTACAATGGTATGATTAAGATTATGTTGGTAGCATGTCACCTCAGAAATTATCTTTTATCGTTTACCTACTCGAGGACGAGTAGGAACTAAGCTTGGGAATGCTGATACGTCTCCAACGTATCTATAATTTCCGATGTTCCATGATTGTTTTATGACAATACCAACATGTTTTGTTCACACTTTATATCATTTTTATGCGTTTTCCGGAACTAACCTATTGACGAGATGCCGAAAGGCCAGTTGCTGTTGTCTGCTGTTTTTGGTTTCAGAAATCCTAGTAACGAAATATTCTCGGAATCGGACGAAATCAACGCCCAGGTTCCTATTTTTCCCGGAACCATCCAGAACACCCGAGAGCCGCCAGAGGGGAGCCCTGGGGGCCCCACACCACACCCCAGCGCGGCCAGGGGGGGCCGCGCCCCCCTATAGTGTGGGCCCCCCAGAGACCCTCCGACTCCGATTCTTCGCCTATTTAAGCCGTCGTGACCTAAAACTTCGATACCAATTGATGAAACTCCAGAAAGACTCCAGGGGCGCCGCCGCCATTGCGAAACTCCAATTCGGGGGACAGAACTCTCTGTTCCGGCACCCTGCCGGACGGGGAATTGCCCCCGGAGCCATCTCCACCGCCGTCTTCACCGCCATCTTCACCGCCATCGCTGCCCCCATGATGAGGAGGGAGTAATTCACCCCTGAGGCTGAGGGCTTTGCTGTAGCTATGTGGTTCATCTCTCTCCCATGTACCTCAATACAATAATCTCATGAGCTGCTTTACATGATTGAGATTCATATGAGTTTTGTATCACAATTCATCTATGTGCTACTCTAGTGATGTTATTAAAGTAGTTCTATTCCTCCTGCACGTGTGTAAAGGCGACAGTGTGTGCACCGTGTTAGTACTTGGTTTATGCTATGATCATGATCTCTTGTAGATTGCGAAGTTAACTATTGCTATGATAATATTGATGTGATCTATTCCTCCTACATATGCATGAAGGTAACAGTGTGCATGCTATGTTAGTACTTGGTTTAGTCCTTTGATCTATCTTACACTATAAGGTTACTTAAACATGAGCATTATTGTGGAGCTTGTTAACTCCGGCATTGAGGGTTCGTGTAATCCTACGCAATGTGTTCATCATCCAACAAAAGTGTAGAGTATGCATTTATCTATTCTGTTATGTGATCAATGTTGAGAGTGTCCACTAGTGAAAGTGTAATCCCTAGGCCTTGTTCTTAAATACTGCTATCGCTACTTGTTTACTACTGCTGCGTTACTCTTTTGCTTGTTTCTTTGTTTCTTTGTGTTACTACTGCTGCAATACTACCACCATCAACTACACGCCCGACAAGCTATTTTCTCGGCACCGTTGCTACTGCTCATACTTATTCATACCACCTGTATTTCACTATCTCTTCGCCGAACTAGTGCACCTATTTGGTGTGTTGGGGACACAAGAGACTTCTTGCTTTGTGGTTGCAGGGTTGCATGAGAGGGATATCTTTGACCTCTTCCTCCCTGAGTTCGATAAACCTTGGGTATCCACTTAAGGGAAAACTTGCTGCTGTTCTACAAACCTCTGCTCTTGGAGGCCCAACACTGTCTACAGGAAAGGAGGGGGAACGTAGACATCAAGGCGCTGTACCCCGGATGCGATGATGGTCTGAAAAAGCTGGGCTGCACACTGGATTTGCTGAAATGGAAGGCACAGGCAGGTGTAGCTGACTCGGCATTTGAAAACTTGCTGAAAATGTTGAAGAATATGTTTCCAAAGAATAACGAGTTGCCCGGCACGTACGAAGCAAAGAAGGTTGTCCGCCCTCTAGGTTTAGAGGTTACGAAGATACATGCATGCATCAACATTGCATCCTCTACCGCGGTGAATACGAGAATTTGAATGAATGCCCGGTATGCACTGCATTGCGTTATAAGATCAGAGGCGATGACCCTGGTGACGATGTTGAGGGCCAGAAACCCAGGAAGAGGGTTCCCGCCAAGGTGATGTGGTATGCTCCTATAATACCACGGTTGAAACGTCTGTTCAGGAACAAAGAGCATGCCAAGTTGTTGCGATGGCACAAAGAGGACCGTAAGTCGGACGGGGAGTTGAGACACCCCGCAGATGGAACGCAATGGAGAAAGATCGACAGAGAGTTCAAAGATTTTGCAGCTGACGCAAGGAACATAAGATTTGGTCTAAGTACGGATGGCATGAATCCTTTTGGCGAGCAGAGCTCCAGCCATAGTACCTGGCCCGTGACTCTATGCATCTACAACCTTCCTCCTTGGTTGTGCATGAAGCGGAAGTTCATTATGATGCCAGTGCTCATCCAAGGTCCGAAGCAACCCGGCAACGACATCGATGTGTACCTAAGGCCATTAGTTGATGAACTTTTACAGCTGTGGGGCAGACCTGGTGTCCGTGTGTGGGATGAGCACAAAGAAGAGAAATTTGACCTACGAGCGTTGCTTTTCGTAACCATCAATGATTGGCCTGCTCTTAGTAACCTTTCGGGACTGTCAAATAAGGGATACAATGCATGCACGCACTGCTTACATGAGACTGAAAGTGTACATTTGCCAAATTGTAAGAAGAACGTGTACCTTGGGCATCGTCGATTTCTTCCGAAAGGTCATCCGGTAAGAAAGAAAGGCAAGCATTACAACGGCAAGGCAGATCACCGGCCGAAGCCTGCGGAACACACTTGGTGCTGAGGTATTTGATATGGTCAAGGATTTGAAAGTCATCTTTGGAAAGGGTCTGGCGGACAATCGGTTCCGAAGGAGGTGACGGGCACGCAGCCATGTGGAAGAAGAAATCTATATTCTGGGAGCTAGAATATTGGAAAGTCCTAGAAGTCCGCTCTGCAATCGACGTGATGCACGTTACGAAGAATATTTGCGTGAACATCCTAAGCTTCTTGGGCATGTATGGGAAGTCAAATGATACAAAGGAAGCACGGCAGGACCAGCAAAGTTTGAAAGACCACGATGACCGGCATCGGAGCAGTTTCAAGGTCGTGCCGGCTACGCTACGACCAAAGAAGAGAAGATCATCTTTTTTGAATGCGAAGCAGTATGAAGGTCCCGTCGGGATTCTCGTCCAATATAAAGGGAATAATAAACATGGCGGAGAAAAAGTTCCAAAACCTGAAGTGTCACGGCCCCTTGCCACGTGATTATGACGCAATTGCTTCCGATTGCTTTGAGGGGGCTCTGCCGGAAAATGTTCGAGTAGCCATTGTGAAGTTATGTGCATTCCTCAATGCAATCTCTCGAGAAGGTAATCAATCCAGAAGTTCTACCACGGTTGCAGAACGATGTGATCCAATGTCTTGTCGATTTCGAGTTGGTGTTCCCGCCATCCTTCTTCAATATTATGACGCACCTCCTGGTTCACCTAGTCAATGAGATTTCCATTCTCGGTCTGTATTTCTACACAATATGTTCCCCTTCGAGAGGTTCATGGGAGTATTAAAGAAATATGTTCGTAACCGTGCTAGGCCGGAAGGAAGCATCGCCAAGGGCTATGGAAATAAGGAGGTAATTGAGTTTTGTTTTGACTTTGTTCTGACCTTAAGCCGATTGGTCTTCCTCAATCGCGGCATGAGGGGAGACTAAGTGGAAAAGGCACGATCGGAAGGAAATCAACGATATGTATGGACGGCCATTCTACAGTGAAGCACACCACACGATTCGACCAATTTCAGCTTGGTGGCTCCGTACTTTGAGAAACACAAGAATATTTTACGCTCGGACAACCCTGGGAAGCTTTGAATCCTGGATTAGGAAGGCCCACATGGAGACTTTCGGCAGTTGGTTGAGAAAACATTTAATGAGTGACGATCATGTTGTAGATCAGGTTGTACATGTTGGCCAAGACACCATCTTCGACTATAACGACTTTCCAAGGGTACGAGATAAATGGGAATACATTTTACACGATCGCCCAAGATAAAAAGAGCACCAACCAAAACAGTGGTGTCCGCTTTGATGCAGCAACCGAGAATGGGCAAAAGGTCACATATTATGGTTACATAGAGGAGATATGGGAACTTGACTATGGACCCTCCTTTAGGGTCCCTTTGTTCCGGTGCAAATGGTTCAAGCTAACAGGAGGTGGGGTAAAGGTGGACCAGCAATACGGAATGACAATGGTGGATTTCAACAATCTTGGTTACCTTGACGAACCATTCGTCCTAGCGAAAGATGTCGCTCAGGTTTTCTATGTGAAGGACATGAGTAGCAAACCGAGGAAACGGAAAGATAAGAAAACGATCAGTACATCATGCGATGATCCAAAGCGCCACATTGTTCTTTTAGGGAAAAGAAACATCGTGGGAGTGGAGGACAAGACAGACATGTCAGAAGATTATAATATGTTTGCTGAAATTCCGCCCTTCAAAGTGAACACCGACCCAAGCATTAAGTTAAATGATGAGGATGCTCCATGGATACGGCACAATCGTAAGCAAGCAGGGACACAAGGGAAGAAATGATGTGTAATAATTTATTGTACCAATCTTTGTTGAATGAATCATGTGAATTATATTACCCGTGATGTGTTTGGTGTCCATTTTCGAATGATTCAATTGACTCGAGATAGCACTGATGATACATGAAATTTGGAGTGATTCAGTCATACTCCTGCATACAGGAAATTTGGAGTGACTAAGTCATACTCCTGCATACATGAAATTTGGAGTGACTAAGTCATACTCCTGCATACAGGAAATTTGGAGTGACTAAGTCATACTCCTGCATACATGAAATTTGGAGTGATTTAGTCATACTCCTGCCTAGGCGTATAATATGCATACTCGTAGTCTTCATAGCCGCCGCCGTTGTACTGGTAGTCGTCGCCTTCTAAGTTGCCGGCGTCGTCGTCGCTGCTGTCGTCGCTGTCGTCGGGCGGCGCTCGTGGCTCGAACTGAGGGTAGCGCAGGCGGGGGATATCACCGGCCGTGATGTAGTCCATGACGCTCTGCAGAGTCCGGCCGTACCACCATAGCCGACGGCCGGCCTCGTGGAAGTTTCCAGGAGGCAGACCGTCCTCCTCATACAGCGAGCGCCCTCTCACGCCGATTGATGAAGAAAGCGTCCCAAGTATGCTGGTTATCGGGATGCCAGCCGGGGATTCATCCGCTGCTCCGGCGTGAGGTCGAGGTAGTAGTGGTTCGTGATGGCCGCCGGCGCGCGGTACACGAGGGACGGGAGGGACCGGCACGCCGCCGGCGCTAGGCTCCAGGCCCGGCGAGGGACGCGGTAGCCGGTGGGCAAGGGTAGTTCGAGGCGCAAAGCTCCTCCACCTGCTGGTAGGTTAGAGTGGGTGCGGTGGAAGCCATGAGAGAGTGATGAGAGATTGTAGAGATGTGATAATGCTGGCCAAGCCGGGCTACCTATATGTAGTGACAAATGGCGGGAAAAATGGGAGCGGGAAGACAGGAGGCGGGAAGAAAGAGGCGGGAAGAAAGTGCGGGAAGAAAGAGGCGGGAAGAAAGTGGCGGGAAGAAAGTGGCGGGAAGAAAGAATTTTTTGATATATTATTTTTCTGATTTTTTTGATCTATTATTTGTATTTTCAAGAATTTGAATTGAATTAGTTTTATTTTTTTGATTTTTTTGATATATTATTTGTATTTTTAAGATTTTTAAATGAATTAGTTTTATTTTCCTGAATTTTTTCATATATTATTTGTATTTTTAACATTTAGAAATGAATTAGTTTTAATTTTCTGAATTTTTTGATATAATATTTGTATTTTTAAGATTTTGAATTGAATTAGTTTTATTTTTCTGAATTTATTGATATATTATATGTATTTTTCAGATTTTGAAATGAATTAGTTTTATTTTTCTTTACTTTTTGATATATTATTTGTAATTTGAAAAAGAAAAGTAATTTAAAAAAGAAAAGTAATTTGAAAAAGAAAAGTAATTTGAAAAAGAAAAGTAATTTGAAAAAGTACCTTTAGTCGCGGTTGGCCTCGCCAACCGCGACTAAAGGGTATTTTTCCGCGGGAAACGAAAACCCGGCGAAAATACCCTTTAGTCGCGGTTGGTGTGGCCAACCGCGACTAAAGGGGTACCCTTTAGTCGCGGGTCGCCTCCCAACCGCGACTAAAGGGGGGTTATAAATACGCGCGCGGCGCTCGAGCGGCCGGTTCCTCTTCTTCTCCGCGCGAACAGCGACTACTGCGAAGCCACTGCCCGCCACCGATCGACCGCGCCGCCGTCGCCCGTTCCTCACGCCGCCGTCGCTGTCGCTCCTCACGCCGCCGTCGCCGCGCCGAGCCGCCGAACGCGCGCCGCCCCGTTCTTCGACCGCGCCGCCGTACGTCTCTCGCCGTTCCCGACGCCAACAACGCCGCCCGATCCCGCGCCGCTCGCCGCCGTTCCCCGCGCGAGCCGCGCGGCTGTGCTTGCCGGCGCCACCGCGCGCCCCACTCGCAGCGCCGCCGCTTGCCCGCCCCACTCGCAGCGCCGCCGCTTGCCCGCCGAAGACGACCGCCGCCGCCGCCCACTGTACCGTGCGCGCAGCGGCTGAGAGAGAGAGAGAGGGCGCGGGGAGCGCCAGTACACGGCCGGCGCCCCTGCCTCTCTCGTTTTTTTTTTGTTTTTTTTTTGTTTTTTTAACTTAACTAAAAATTTGTATACTAACAAAATTTTGACTTAACAAAATTTAACAAATATGTAATATATAGTATAATGTATATAATTTTGTACTCCCTCGAAATTTTGACATAACAAAAATTTACTTAACAAAAATGTGTTAGGTTAACAAAAATTTACACATGTAATAGTATAATGTAACTAAAATTTTACTTAACAAAATTTAGACTTAATGTAACTAAAATTTTACTTAACAAAATTTAGACTTAATGATCAAAATTTTACTTAACAAAATTTAGACTTAATGATTAAAATTTTAACTTAAGAAAAATTTTACTTAACAAAATTTAGACTTAATGATCAAAATTTTAACTTAACAAAAATTTTAACTTAATTAACAAGAATTATTTTATTTTGGGATCGAGAGGGGGCGGCGAGGGTTATGTGTCCTCGGCACCGCCACCGCCCTCTCGGTCACCGCCACACCGGTCTCTCGGTCACCCTCTCCCACCCCTTCCTCGCCCCCTCCTTTTGCCACCGCCCTTTCGCCACCGCCACCGCCCCCCTTCTTCACTTAATTAATTTGTTTTGACTACATGTTTTCAGGACTGACATATGGCGGACGATAGAGCTGACCCGATTCTGGACAACTATGATCCGGACCTTGAAGACCATATGTTCGGCATCATAAAAGGCGATATTCTATATGTGCCGACCGGACAAGAAGAAGATGATATCTCTTCTTATCTGAACCTTGAGGGTGAAGATGAAGGGCGCCGTCAGCAAGATGATGCCGAAGAAACGTCGATAAACGACGATCTTCAATTGGAAGTAGCAACCACCTCCGGCGCCGAGGTATATATATACATTGAGCCTCTGGTGATACAAACTAACTGATTTGAATAAATATGTGTGTACTAACGCGCGCGACTCTCTTTCTTATTTTAGCCCTCGGCCGGATCGTCGAAAAAATCGAGTACGTCGTCAAAGCGTGGCGCAACCAAGACGATGAAACCAAACGAAACATGCACCATCGAGGTTGTCGAGGAAGCAACCGACCTGGACATTGACATTGCTACACCTGAAGGGGCGAGAAGACTTGGAGATGTCAAGCGCCAGTTCATTCTATGGCAGAAGAAGTTTATCAAGTTTCCAGGCGAGGCGCCAACAAGTCCACCCCCCTACGGTGGTGGTGGTGGCGGCGGTGGCGGTGGCGGTGGTGGTGGTGGTGCTTCACCTACACCTCCTTCACGTCAGCCGACGCCGCCCCCCAATTCACCTCCGGCGGGTAAGCAGACGCCGCTCCCCAGTCCTCGTCCGGCGGGTGATCAGATACCGCCCCCCAATCCACCTCCGGCGAAGAAGCAGAAGCAGTCCTGGGTTATTAACCCGGACCCTTATGTACCTAGAACCACAAAGATACCAGAGCCATCACTGAAGCCTCTCCCCACAAGGCCTTGGGAACGTAGTGCCGAGGAAGTCGACGCACACGCGGCTGCTGATTATGAGAAATGGAAGGCGGACTGCAAGAAGAAAAGAGAGCCCGAGCCCAAGCAAGTATTTTCTGACAAGGAAAAGAGCTGGGCTAAGTCATTTTTGAACACACCGTCCCAAGCCGCGAAGAATCTGCCTGACGACTATTTACGTGAACTTCGTAGGCAAGCACTCGTGTTCAAGAGGAACCAAGAGTTGGCGGAGAAGAAAGCCTTGGAGGAGGCCGAAAAAAAATTAGAAAGGGGGAAAGAAGTTGCCCAGCTCGGGGAACAAAGTAAACAATCGATCGCCCCGCTCATAGTGCAAGCCGCCGGTCCGGATGCCCCCGATATCATAGCAGCTGCGGCAGCACATGGATTGACTGTAACGAGTGCCAGAGAACAAGCGGCCGACTTAGGTATCACTCTTCGTTACCTTTGTTAGGCCTTGATGAGGCGCCAATGAAGGACGTAGTATTTACATATGTGAAGAATGGCCCTCTCGTCGAGCCTGCGCAGGAAGAGGATCTACCTCGACAAATGAAAGGTCTGCTAAATTGGTACAAGGGTTACATAAAACTTAAAAACGCCAAAGACTATATTTATGCGGAAGTTTGATATGAGCATCACTTCAAACATTACTATATAACAATTCATCGGAGTGAATTGTTCCAGCTGTTCAATCTGCGCGAGCTCGACAAATCTATCATCAGTTGCTACGTTCTGTAAGTGATTTATTAATTTCTACCCCATCTCGTTCGTTGCCTGCACTATATATATATATATATATATATATATATATATATATTGTCCTAACTATCTTGTTGTGTACGCTATTATGCAGAATGAAGAAGCGGGAAATGCGAATAAGGAACATCCATGATGTTGGGTTCATTGACCCACAAATCGTTAATTCATATGTGTTAGAACACCACCCCGCCGACGTGGAGGATGACCTGTGGCGGTTTTTTAGAAAACAGGAACTCAAAAGTGATATTCTATTTCCTTACCATTTTGGGTGAGTGTTTCTGTCTTGAGCACATTCTCTTTTGTTTACTCCATGCATGGAATGTGGCTAATCGATGAGTTATGCATGACTGTGCATGTATCGTGTCCGCAGGTTCCACTGGATTCTTATGGTAATTCAATTTCACACCTCCACAGTTCTCGTCCACGACTCTCTGAATATGGATCCGGCGCTTTGGGCCGACATGAGAAAAATGATGCAAAAGTAATTATTTTCATTCATTTGCGCTCTATATCGATCGGCCTATTTCGTTCATCATTTCCTAATATCAAGTAACTAATTAATAACTCTCTTGTTCATTTAATTTTCTTTGCCTCGTAGGGTTTGGAGACGGTTCGTAGATCAAAAGGTCGATGAATTCAAAAAAGAGCTACAATTTAAAATGGCAGTGCGGACGACTGGGGATATTCAGCCACCGGGGACCAATCTATGTGGATACTTGATACGTCTCCGACGTATCGATAATTTCTTATGTTCCATGCCACATTATTGATGTTATCTACATGTTTTATGCACACTTTATGTCATATTCGTGCATTTTCTGGAACTAACCTATTAACAAGATGCCGAAGTGCCAGTTCCTGTTTTCTGCTGTTTTTGGTTTCAGAAATCCTAGTAACGAAATATTCTCGGAATCGGACGAAATCAACGCCCAAGTTCCTATTTTCACCGGAAGCATCCAGAACACTCGGGAAGGACCAGAGGGGGGGGCACTGGGCCCCCAGACCATAGGCCGGCACGGCCCAGGCCCTGGCCGCGCCGCCCTATGGTGTCGTCGCCCCTTCGACCCTCCTGCGCCGCCTCTTCGCCTATTTAAAGCCCCTGGATCGAAAACCCTGAAGCGTTCGACGAAAACCACAGAAACCTTCCAGAGCCGCCGCCATCGCGAGGCCAAGATCTGGGGGACAGGAGTCTCTGTTCCGGCACGCTGCCGGAGCGGGGAAGTGCCCCCGGAAGGCTTCTCCATCTCCACCGCTGCCATCTCCACCGCCATCTTCATCACCGCTGCTGCTCCCATGAGGAGGGAGTAGTTCTCCATCGAGGCTCGGGGCTGTACCGGTAGCTATGTGGTTCATCTCTCTCCCATGTACCTCAATACAATGATCTCATGAGCTGCTTTACATGATTGAGATTCATATGAGTTTGTATCACAATTTATCTATGTGCTACTCTAGCAAAGTTATTAAAGTAGTTCTATTCCTCCTGCACGTGTGTAAAGGTGACAGTGTGTGCACCGTGTTAGTACTTGGTTTATGCTATGATCATGATCTCTTGAAGATTGCGAAGTTAACTATTGCTATGATAATATTGATGTGATCTATTCCTCCTACATATGCATGAAGGTGACAGTGTGCATGCTATGTTAGTACTTGGTTTAGTCTATTGATCTATCTTACACTATAAGGTTACTTAAACATGAGCATTATTGTGGAGCTTGTTAACTCCGGCATTGAGGGTTCGTGTAATCCTACGCAATGCGTTCATCATCCAACAAAAGTGTAGAGTATGCATTTATCTATTCTGTTATGTGATCAATGTTGAGAGTGTCCACTAGTGAAAGTGTAATCCCTAGGCCTTGTTCCTAAATACTGCTGAGTTACTACTGCTTGTTTCTTTTCTTGTGTTACTACTGCTGCAATACTACCACCATCAACTACACGCCAGCAAGCTATTTTCTGGCATCATTGCTACTGCTCATATATATTCATACCACCTGTATTTCACTATCTCTTCGCCGAACTAGTGCACCTATTAGGTGTGTTGGGGACACAAGAGACTTCTTGCTTTGTGGTTGCAGGGTTGCATGAGAGGGATATCTTTGACCTCTTCCTCCCTGAGTTCGATAAACCTTGGGTGATCCACTTAAGGGAAAACTTGCTGCTGTTCTACAAACCTCTGCTCTTGGAGGCCCAACACTGTCTACAGGAAAAGGAGGGGGAACGTAGACATCAAGCTATTTTCTGGTGCCGTTGCCGGGGACCAGAAAGCTACACAACAGGGATTTCCTCCCTCGTCAACCCCGCGCCAGTCCTGGACAGCATCAAGTATTTTCTGGCGCCGTTGCCGGGGAGGAAAGGTAAAAGGTACTCACACTCCGGATCTCGGCTACTAAGCTATTTCCCGGCGCTGTAAGTACTCGAAGCTATTTCCTTTAGATCCTGCAATTGCAACTTTTTGTTTCTTGTTTACACTAGTTTGGCATAATGGACAAGAATGATCTTCTTATTCTATTTCCTGATTTAAAACATGGATTGTTTGATGCGAAAATTAAAAAACCTATGGAATCTTATTTGCATGCTGGTAGTAATATTAGTATGAACGCTTTGAACACCATTGTTGATAATAATAAAGAAAGTTCTAAGCTTGGGGAAGCTGGTTTTCATGATCTTTTTAGTCCCCCAAGCATTGAGGAGAAAATTTTCTTTGATGATACTTTGCCTCCCATATATGATGATTATAATGATAGTGGTCTTTTGGTGCCACCTACTATGGAGAGTAAATTTTGTTGTGATTATACTATGCCTCCTACACTTGATGAGAATAATAATGATAGCTACTTTGTTGAATTTGCTCCCACTACAACTAATAAAATTGATTATGCCTATGTGGAGAGTAATAATTTTATGCATGAGACTCATGATAAGAATGCTTTATGTGATAGTTATATTGTTGAGTTTGCTCATGTTGCTACTGAAAGTTATTATGAGAGAGGAAAATATGGTTGTAGAAATTTTCATGTTACTAAAACACCTCTCTATGTGCTGAAATTTTTGAAGCTACACTTGTTTTATCTTCCTATGCTTGTTACTTTGCTCTTCATGAACTTGTTTATTTACAAGATTCCTATGCATAGGAAGAATGTTAGACTTAAATGTGTTTTGAATTTGCCTCTTGATGCTCTCTTTTGCTTCAAATACAATTTCTTGCGAGTGCATCATTAAAACTGCTGAGCCCATCTTAATGGCTATAAAGAAAAGAACTTCTTGGGAGATAACCCATGTGTTATTTTGCTACAGTATTTTATTTTATATTTGTGTCTTGGAAGTTGTTTACTACTGTAGCAACCTCTCCTTATCTTAGTTTTGTGTTTTGTTGTGCCAAGTGAAGCCTCTAATCGAAGGTTGATACTAGATTTGGATTTCTGCGCAGAAACAGATTTCTATCTGTCACGAATCTGGGCTGTTTTCTCTGTAGAAAAATCATAAAAATATGCCAATTTACGTGCGTGTTCCTCAGATATGTACGCAACTTTCATTAGTTATGAGTTTTCTGATCTGAGCAACGGAAGTATTTATTAAAAATTCGTCTTTACGGACTGTTCTGTTTTGACAGATTCTGCCTTTTATTTCGCATTGCTTCTTTCGCTGTGTTGGGTGGATTTCTTTGTTCCATTACCTTCCAGTAGCTTTGAGCAATGTCCAGAAGTGTTAAAAATGATTGTGTCACCTCTGAACATGTGAGTTTTTGATTATGTACTAACCCCTCTAATGAAGTTTATGAGAAGTTTGGTGTGAAGGAAGTTTTCAAGGGTCAAGAGAGGAGGATGATATACTATGATCAAGAAGAGTGAAAAGTCTAAGCTTGGGGATGCCCCGGTGGTTCATCCCTGCATATTTCAAGAAGACTCAAGCATCTAAGCTTGGGGATGCCCAAGGCATCCCCTTCTTCATCGACAAATTATCAGGTTCCTTCTCTTGAAACTATATTTTTATTCGGTCACATCTTATGTGCTTTACTTGGAGCGTCTGTATGCTTTTATTTTTGTTTGTGTTTGAATAAATTGGATTACATCATGCTTGTGTGGGAGAGAGACACGCTCCGCTGTTGCATATGAACACATGTGTTCTTAGCTTTTAGTATTCATGGCGAAGTTTCTTCTTCGTTAAATTGTTATATGGTTGGAATTGGAAAATGATACATGTAGTAATTGCTATAAATGTCTTGGGTAATGTGATACTTGGCAATTGTTGTGCTCATGATTAAGCTCTTGCATCATATGCTTTGCACCCATTAATGAAGAAATACATAGAGCATGCTAAAATTTGGTTTGCATATTTGGTTTCTCTAAGGTCTAGATAATTTCTAGTATTGAGTTTGAACAACAAGGAAGACGGTGTAGAGTCTTATAATGTTTACAATATGTCTTTTATGTGAGTTTTGCTGCACCGGTTCATCCTTGTGTTTGTTTCAAATAAGCCTTGCTAGCCTAAACCTTGTATCGAGAGGGAATACTTCTCATGCATCCAAAATACTTGACCCAACCACTATGCCATTTGTGTCCACTATACCTACCTACTACATGGTATTTTCCGCCATTCCAAAGTAAATTGCTTGAGTGCTACCTTTAAAATTCCATCATTCACCTTTGCAATATATAGCTCATGGGACAAATAGCTTAAAAACTATTGTGGTATTGAATATGTAATTATGCACTTTATCTCTTATTAAGTTGCTTGTTGTGCGATAACCATGTTCACTGGGGACGCCATCAACTACTCTTTGTTGAATTTCATGTGAGTTGCTATGCATGTCCGTCTTGTCTGAAGTAAGAGCGATCTACCACCTTATGGTTAAGCATGCATATTGTTAGAGAAGAACATTGGGCCGCTAACTAAAGCCATGATCCATGGTGGAAGTTTCAGTTTTGGACATATATCCTCAATCTCAAATGAGAAAATTATTAATTGTTGTTACATGCTTATACATAAAAGAGGAGTCCATTATCTGTTGTCTATGTTGTCCCGGTATGGATGTCTAAGTTGAGAATAATCAATAGCGAGAAATCCAATGCGAGCTTTCTCCTTAGACCTTTGTACAGGCGGCATAGAGGTACCCCTTTGTGACACTTGGTTAAAACAGTGCATTGTGATGATCCGGTAGTCCAAGCTAATTAGGACAAGGTGCGGACACTATTAGTACACTATGCATGAGGCTTGCAACTTATAAGATATAATTTACATGATACATATGCTTTATTACTACCGTTGACAAAATTGTTTCATGTTTTCAAAATCAAAGCTCTAGCACAAATATAGCAATCGATGCTTTTCCTCTATGGAGGACCATTCTTTTACTTTCAATGTTGAGTCAGTTCACCTATTTCTCTCCACCTCAAGAAGCAAACACTTGTGTGAACTGTGCATTGATTCCTACATATTTGCTTATTGCACTTATTATATTACTCTATGTTGACAATATCAATGAGATATACATGTTACAAGTTGAAAGCAACCGCTGAAACTTAATCTTCCTTTGTGTTGCTTCAATGCCTTTACTTTGAATTATTGCTTTATGAGTTAACTCTTATGCAAGACTTATTGATGCTTGTCTTGAAGAACTATTCATGAAAAGTCTTTGCTTTATGATTCAGTTGTTTACTCATGTCATTACCATTGTCTTGGATTGCTGCATTCATTACATATGTTTACAATAGTATGATCAAGTTTATGATGGCATGTCACTCCAGAAATTATCTGTGTTATCGTTTTACCTGCTCGGGACGAGCAGAACTAAGCTTGGGGATGCTGATACGTCTCCGACGTATCGATAATTTCTTATGTTCCATGCCACATTATTGATGTTATCTACATGTTTTATGCACACTTTATGTCATATTCGTGCATTTTCTGGAACTAACCTATTAACAAGATGCCGAAGTGCCAGTTCCTGTTTTCTGCTGTTTTTGGTTTCAGAAATCCTAGTAACGAAATATTCTCGGAATCGGACGAAATCAACGCCCAAGTTCCTATTTTCACCGGAAGCATCCAGAACACTCGGGAAGGACCAGAGGGGGGGCACTGGGCCCCCAGACCATAGGCCGGCGCGGCCCAGGCCCTGGCCGCGCCGCCCTATGGTGTCGTCACCCCTTCGACCCTCCTGCGCCGCCTCTTCGCCTATTTAAAGCCCCTGGATCGAAAACCCTGAAGCGTTCGACGAAAACCACAGAAACCTTCCAGAGCCGCCGCCATCGCGAGGCCAAGATCTGGGGGACAGGAGTCTCTGTTCCGGCACGCTGCCGGAGCGGGGAAGTGCCCCCGGAAGGCTTCTCCATCTCCACCGCTGCCATCTCCACCGCCATCTTCATCACCGCTGCTGCTCCCATGAGGAGGGAGTAGTTCTCCATCGAGGCTCGGGGCTGTACCGGTAGCTATGTGGTTCATCTCTCTCCCATGTACCTCAATACAATGATCTCATGAGCTGCTTTACATGATTGAGATTCATATGAGTTTGTATCACAATTTATCTATGTGCTACTCTAGCAAAGTTATTAAAGTAGTTCTATTCCTCCTGCACGTGTGTAAAGGTGACAGTGTGTGCACCGTGTTAGTACTTGGTTTATGCTATGATCATGATCTCTTGAAGATTGCGAAGTTAACTATTGCTATGATAATATTGATGTGATCTATTCCTCCTACATATGCATGAAGGTGACAGTGTGCATGCTATGTTAGTACTTGGTTTAGTCTATTGATCTATCTTACACTATAAGGTTACTTAAACATGAGCATTATTGTGGAGCTTGTTAACTCCGGCATTGAGGGTTCGTGTAATCCTACGCAATGCGTTCATCATCCAACAAAAGTGTAGAGTATGCATTTATCTATTCTGTTATGTGATCAATGTTGAGAGTGTCCACTAGTGAAAGTGTAATCCCTAGGCCTTGTTCCTAAATACTGCTGAGTTACTACTGCTTGTTTCTTGTTTCTTGTGTTACTACTGCTGCAATACTACCACCATCAACTACACGCCAGCAAGCTATTTTCTGGCATCATTGCTACTGCTCATATATATTCATACCACCTGTATTTCACTATCTCTTCGCCGAACTAGTGCACCTATTAGGTGTGTTGGGGACACAAGAGACTTCTTGCTTTGTGGTTGCAGGGTTGCATGAGAGGGATATCTTTGACCTCTTCCTCCCTGAGTTCGATAAACCTTGGGTGATCCACTTAAGGGAAAACTTGCTGCTGTTCTACAAACCTCTGCTCTTGGAGGCCCAACACTGTCTACAGGAAAAGGAGGGGGAACGTAGACATCAAGCTATTTTCTGGCGCCGTTGCCGGGGACCAGAAAGCTACACAACAGGGATTTCCTCCCTCGTCAACCCCGCGCCAGTCCTGGACAGCATCAATACTATGTTTCTGAGAGGATCCGGAGATACTGCAATGAGCGGGACCAGCAGTGTGAGAACAACATCATGAGGAATAACCTCCGGAAGACGCTTAGTCCAGAAGCTCGCTTCCGACCACTTCAAGAGGAACTAGCTGGATGGTTGGCGAGGGAAGTCATCGATCCTAGAGGAGAACACTATGTAGAGGACGTAGAACTTCATATGCACTAAATTATGGATGGAAACTTGTTCAAAATTATATATGGTCATCCGATATTGAATATATATTGTATATTCCTCTTGAATTCTTTTTGGTTCTAATTTCAAATTTGTTTGAAATTGTACATTCATATGCATGTAATGTAGTACCGTAGAATATGTGAAACTCCTTCAAAATTAAAACCCAAAAGAAATAAAACAATACAAATTAAAAAGAAACCAGATTTAGGGGGAGGGGGGCTAAACCCTAAACCCTGCGAAGGCCTTTAGTCGCGGTTGGCCAGAAGAACCGCGACTAAAGGTCCTCCGCCCTGGCGCTCGCCTGCGGCCCACGTGGACGGGCCTTTAGTCGCGGTTCGTAAGGAACCGCGACTAAAGGGGGGGGGGCCTTTAGTCGCGCTACTTTGGTCGCGGTTGCGCAACCGCGACTAATGGCAGTTGCGAACCGCGACCAAAGGCCCTTTTTCCACCAGTGGCAGTCCTTCCCTTCACCAATTAAACCGAAAAGGTACATCTCGCTAGGCCCGACCTTCTCAATATTTACAACAAAAATGTCACCCCTATGACAACCGAGTATTACAACAAAAACTCTCACTCTGCTTACAAAAAATATATAGTATTAGAACAAAATTTTATAAAGTAATGTTACAAAATATGGTTAAATAACAACTATTTTCATTCATGTTGGTTTACAACAAAAATCGGCAGCAAATTACAATAAAAATCCAAAACTATTACTAGAAAAAAAATGTGTTTGTTGCTATGAAAAATTGCTTAAGCAATAACAAATTTGCTACATATTTAGTTCACTGTTAAAAAACTAGACCGATTCAGCGATTACTAGGCCGATTAATCTCTACTAGGGGTCTGACCGTGTCGATTACCATTAATCTCTTGTGTTAATCCTTTAGCCCGATTAATCGTACTGAAAGTCCAATTACTAGGTATGTTCCTGATTAACTACTGCACTTGGTCAAAAAAGTTATAAAAGTTTCAATGCATATAGCTAGTACAGGCGCTACCCCTCCCCAATAAAGTAGGTTTTGCAAAGCTCCCGCTTGATTGCAGCCTCCAACAGCTCGAATTCCGCTTTCACCAACTAGTTTCTTGCCCTCCCAGACCAGTTACTCTTAGTTGCCTAGATACAGGAGATCGACCACCTTGAGTAGCTAGTGCAGGAGCTCAAGAGCACCTTCGATAGGTTAGGTGATTGAGGTGTAAGAGGGGTCGTACCCTAGCTAGGTAGGTGGTGGGAGGAGATAAACTTCAGAGGTGAGAGGATAAGAAGTGGAAGGAAGATACGCGGCTTCGACTAGTGGATCCTGATTCGCTCGGGACCTTGAAAATTAGATCACGGAGGAGAAGCACACATGTTTTTTTTTTGGATTTTAGGCTCTACAGAAGTAGGGCCCGATATATAGAGGCTCATATACTATTATTTTTCTTATATAAACTGTTTTTTACGTGCTAATTTGTGTAGGTTACACTGATTAATAGCTGACCTATTAAATCAGTTAATCGTCCGAATTCCGATTAATCGCTACTCCCAAGCCGACCTAGCAGTTAACGATTACCGATTTCCTTACCATTGATTTAGTTACAACAAAAACCACCAACTATTTTAATAGAAAATATAGTTGTTACAATAAAAATCACAAACTTGTGGCAAACGCCAGGTAAAAGATTACAACATCTCTGATGTGCTTTAGCTATAAAATTTATGTGAAATTGTTACAAAATTTATACGCAATTGTTACAAAACTATATACAATAGTTCACATGTATATCCTTCCGCTGGAACGGTCAGTTTCACCATCCCATAGTCGATGGTATAGTCGGCGACACCGGTTTTAGCCGGTATTATCATTGGTGGTGTCATCCCTACAATCGGTGATATGGTTAATGGTGTCGTACGTACCGTTGATGGTGTAGTCGGCACTGTCGATGACCTAGTCCCTACCAACGACGGTGCGCAGAGCGAGTAGCGTGGCGAAGTGGTCAAGCTCGACAGTCACAAAACCATGCGAGTCTAGTCTAACTTGTACCTCTACGTTAATGAAGTTGTTAAAAGAAAATACAAAGCTAGCTAGCACCGCCATGCAGCTCTATGGTTGGATTGGGCACACGACACACATGTGTCCTGGCATAGCTAGCACGCACACGTACCAGTTTTTTTTTCGGAGATGCGTAGCCAGCTTTGATACCCACCCATGTGAGACTAGTTAAATGCACGTGCGTTGCTACGTGACGGCTAAAGAAAATACGAGTATTTGACGGTTCTCACAGTCTCATGATGGACATGTAATATCTTATTTTATTAAAAGAAGACATGTATATCTTCTTTCCATACAACCATACTGCATACTATGTTTGCCTTGGTATGCCTGCAAATAAGCTCAGATAAGATTCAATACAAGCCAAAAAAAATTGCCATCAGTGAAATACCAAACGTCATTGCCTTCTTTGGCGTTCTCTTCCATTAATTTCTAAGAACAAAGACACATTTTTTTACAAGTGCCAGTATATACACACAGACACAGAACATTCAGTTCTTCGTGTGGCCATCTCTCCCATCGTTTCTTCACTTTTCAGTTGAGTGAGTGGCGCAGCCATGACCACGGCGCCAAATCAGCTATTTGACACAATACACACGTCGTTTTCAGTTCAGCTCAATAAATTTTAACACAACAAGAAGACGCAACATTTCGATCGATTAGTTGCAATCTTCATATTTTATGTCGAGCCTGCATCCCTCGTGTTGTTGTTCACCTCTGTCAAACACATCTAGCCAGGGTACCTGTTAGCTGATAGACAAACAAGTGCCGCGTCGCGCTCGATCGGAGACCGGCCGGCTCTCGCGTGCAGGAAGTAGGTGTAGGCTCCTGTGCGCTGCGCCGCCGCTTACTCGGGGAGGTCGCTGCGGCCGTCGCCCTGCCCTTCCCCTCCCATCCCTTCTCCGTCCGCATCCTACAGACCCAACACTATCATCTCCCGATGGTCCCGTCCACCGTGAGGACTGGCTCGAGGTCCGGCACGCAGCTCTGCTGTACGTCCATATGATCTCCTCCCGTTTGTTGTCGTGCCCTTCTCCCGGCCAGAGAGCTTCAAACTGGTACCCCACACAGCCACGCTCTGGGCTGCATCACCACGGTCAGTTACAGAGAGGAGACGACAAGGTTAAGCGGTCACAGAGAGCGGAAATGCTTCTTGCTTCGGTGCACAGAGTGAGGAGATGACGAGGCCTTTTTCTTTGAGGGAAGGAGATGACGAGGCTAAGACAGGGCAAAAACGTTTCGCTGATTTCTGTTGGGCCTCAGCCCATCTGCGCTTGCGGGACGAAGGCCACGCAGCAGCCCATCTACGCTTGTGGGACGAAGGCCAGGCAGCAAGACATAACACGACCTACACGTACGAACAACCAATCCAAATTTAATAGTAAAGACTAGGAAATTGGCCCGTGCGTTGCTACGGGATATATATTTTGTAAAATGATGGTGTATGTATATTTAATAAAAATTTATGAAATAAAAATGAGCAAATTATTTCTGGATCTCAAAGAGTGTGCAATTATTTATGATAATATTGTACTACCGCAGTTATCATATTACTTCAAATCTTTGACTATATTGTGAAGGAAGAGGTACTACCGCTCTTCCATCGCATGTTCATCTTCCAAAACCTTGTCCGATTGATGGATCAAAATAATTAAAATTTACATGCATCTAAGTTTCCTTTCCCTTAGGGCATCTTCAACTGTTTATCCATCTGAGACACGGTCGGACAATTCAGGAGGTGGATAATTACTCTAAGGGACACCTTCTGTTTCCCATCCTCGAATTTTTTTCAAACCAAATTATCATTTACTGTCCTTTTATCAGCTAAGTATTAACAATATGAATTTGAACATAATTTTAAGTGCAAGTTAAACAATAAATTCAGATTCTAAAATTTACATACTTCAAATTTCTTATCAAATAGTAAATAAAAACATTAAAAATGTGTGTATTCTTTTTTTTGCGAATCAAAATGTGTATATTGTGAACCACCGTATAGATGTGCAGCTAGCACCCACGAGGTAGCTACTCATCGCCCTTCTTCTGAAGAAAAAGGAGGCTCGTCCTGTGTGTTCTGCTCCTCCTCGTTTTAGTGGCAACCGTGAGATGCCATTCCTCGTTTAGTTACAGGGTCGTCTTCCTCCATCCCTCCGACGTCTCTCCCCTCCGGCCTTTCCATCCCGGCAGTCCGCATCACGCTATCTCCCCTGCTGAGATCTCGAGGGAGGCGTGCAGCCTGGAGCTCGATGCAGTGCTGCGGCTGCCCCCTCTCCCGGCACCCTCCCGTTGGAGCTCGGGGCCTGGAATGGCGCTCATGTCTGAGCTCGACGGATACGGAGGCCGCTCCGGGGAGCATGAGCGGGAGGAATCCCGGGGCGCGGCCATACGCCACGCTCGTTGCTCTCCTCCGTCCGGCCGACAAAGAAACAGATAAACTCCCCACATAAATTCCTTCTAATCAAGCGATTAAAATCCATAGAATTTCTTGAAGAAAAATTTCTGCACGACAAGTGAATCGGAGGAGATTTGGGGTTCGTTGGAGAAGGATTCTCCAGATTTCAGGCCGGATCTGCCAGCGGCTAGGCCCCGTGGATGGAGGACAGGGAACAGGTAGGCTTAGGTGCTTTTTTACAAACATATGCGAACCGTTCTTTTCTTTAAGCGGTGGCAACATAAATCAGGGGTAATAAAAAACGGACGAACAAGAAGCCTTATTTTCTTTATTATTAGGTATAGATATAGACTAGTACAATGCCCGCGCGTTGCTGCGAAAAAGCAAAACATGTTAACTCCAAAATAGAAAATAAAAATGATGCGCTAGCGATATTGCAGAATAAACTAAATTGCAACAATTTTACATAGGATGTTTAGGCTCTTTGATGCATATGTTTCCTTTATTTTGAAATGAATCTTCGGTGTAATTTGAAATGCTAAAAAATTCTAAACAAAAAAATTCACGTGTACATCTTGACATGCTATGCGCACATAAACGTGTTTTCATGAAAAATTGACTTGTCATTTGGACTATGCGAAAAAATACTTAAAAATAAAGTTTTTTGTGAGACATGTTTTGTCATTTTACATTAATCAAATAAAAACCAGATTTTACGAAACTATACGAACGAGCATAGGTACATACAATTTTTAAAAAATATCTTAACAATTGAAAATACTCCTGAGAATCGAATTTCTTGACTAAAGATAAAGAACAAAGAATGAATAGATAGAAAGAAGATAGGCGAACCCATGAAGATGGATCAGGAGCAATGTTTAATTTACACCCTGGCTATCCCATACCTCGCATGGACGTTGGACAGAACTCAGAAGAATATCACAGCAACACGCTACAAATCCTGCCGCAAGTTCGGTCTGCCACGTGCTCCGCGTAGGCCCTAGGCCATGCGACGTGGTGAAACAGAAGTAAACCAGCGATACAATCCTAGGCCCACCACAGCCTTCATCTTCTCCAGAGTCGGAGCCCCCCGTTGTGCTTAGGCGCGGCGTTCTCTGTACCAACTTTGTTAGCCGCTGTGCTGTGCTACAAAGGCGGTCTAGCGCGTTGCCCATCGTGTATCCGTTTCTCTTTCTTCCTCTTTTTTTTTTACTTGAGGTCAATCTTTTCCCTTTCTTCCCCAAATCCGTCATGGCAGAGCCGTCTCTCACTGGTGGAAAAACAGGCTTTCCGGGAAGCCCCATAAGTCGCGAAGGTAAAGGAACCGCGACTAATGGGGTCTTTAGTCGCGGTTCGTATGGCGAACCGCGATCAAAGGCCTGGGCCCAGGGCGCACGGTGGCCAGCTGGTGCACGTGGGGGGCTTTAGTCGCGGTTGGCCAGGCCAACCGCGACTAAAGGTGCCCGAAGGCCTTTAGTCGCGGTTGGCCAGGCCAACCGGGACTAAAGCCCCTCCCCTATATATACCCATCCAGCAGCCAACACTTAGCCATTTGGTGCCATTCTCTTCACAAGCTTCACAAGTGGGTGTTAGGTTTGCTTTTGGTTCCTCTTATGCACATAAGGTGTTTGATGAAATGCCCCAAGAGCATGAAACAAACATGATATGAAGTGTTGGAGCCACACTTGAGCTTTCTCATTTATTTTTTCCTCCTCGATCGCGGTTAGCAACTTGAACCTTTGATGTGTCGTTGATAAAATGTGCATGTGTGTGTAGTTCATTGTTTAATTTATATTGTTTGTAGCTAGTTAGTTTAACAAATGCATGATGGTTAATTATATATTTTATATTATAATAATGCGAGATGAATCGACAATGGATGTACGGTAACCGACTCTCACGGCGAGTTCGGTGCGGGTTTGAAAGATTTCCTCGTAGTGGCTAATGCGAACAAGCGGGGAGGGTTTTGTTATCTGTCCATGTGTTAAATGTAAGAATCGGAAAGGGTTACTCTTCCTCAAGAGATGTTCACATGCACTGCTTCGGCACGGTTTCTTGACAAGATATATTTGTTGGACCAAGCATGGAGAATGAGGGTTTATAATGGAAGAAGATGAAGAAGGGGATGATTTCATCGATGAAAGCTATCTTGCTCATTTCGGTGATACTTTCATGGAGGATGCTTTGAAGGTGAAGGGGAAGGTGAAGGGGAAGGGGATGTCAAGCTGAAAGGTGATGATGATCCCGTTGATGATCTTGGTCGGACCATTGCGATGCACGGAGACGGCTAAACTGAAAAAGAGAGGGAGAATTTGGATCGCATGTTAGAGGATCACAGGAAGGCGCCGTACCCCGGATGCGATGATGGTACGAAGAAGCTGGGCTGCACACTGGATTTCTTGAGATGGAAGGCACGAGCAGGTGTAGCTGACTCGGCATTTGAAAACTTGCTGAAAATGTTGAAGCATATGTTTCCAAAGAATAACGAGTTGCCCGCCACTACGTACGAAGCAAAGAAGGTTGTCTGCCCTCTAGGTTTAGAGGTTACGAAGATACATGCATGCATCAACGATCGCATCCTCTACCGCGGTGAATACGAGAATTTGAATGAATGCCCGGTATGCACCGCATTGCGTTATAAGATCGAGGCGATGACCCTGGTGACGATGTTGAGGGCCGTAAACCCGGAAGAGGGTTCCCGCCAAGGTGATGTGGTATGCTCCTATAATACCACGGTTGAAACGTACGTTCGGGAACAAAGAGCATGCCAAGTTGTTGCGATGGCACAAAGAGGACCGTAAGTCGGACGGGGAGTTGAGACACCCCGCGAGATGGAACGCAATGGAGAAAGATCGACGAGAGAGTTCAAAGATTTTGCGGTGACGCAAGGAACATAAGATTTGGTCTAAGTACGGATGGCATGAATCCTTTTGGCGAGCGAGCTCCAGCCATAGTACTGGCCCGTGACTCTATGCATCTACAACCTTCCTCCTTGGTTGTGCATGAAGCGGAAGTTCATTATGATGCCGGTGCTCATCCAAGGTCCGAAGCAACCCGGCAACGACATCGATGTGTACCTAAGGCCATTAGTTGATGAACTTTTACACTGTGGGGCAGACCTGGTGTCCGTGTGTGGGATGAGCACAAAGAAGAGGAATTTGACCTACGAGCGTTGCTTTTCGTAACCATCAACGATTGGCTGCTCTTAGTAACCTTTCGGAATTTGTCAAATAAGGGATACAATGCATGCACGCACCGCTTACATGAGGCCCGAAAGTGTACATTTGCCAAATTGTAAGAAGAACGTGTACCTTGGGCATCGTCGATTTCTTCCGAAAGGTCATCCAAAGAAGAAAGAAAGGCAAGCATTACAACGGCAAGGCGGATCACCGGCCGAAGCTGCGGAACACACCGGTGCTTTGAGGTATTTGATATGGTCAAGGGTTTGAAAGTCATCTTTGGAAAGGGTCCTGGCGGACAATCGGTTCCGAAGGAGCCGACGGGCACGTAGCCATGTGGAAGAAGAAATCTATATTCGGGAGCTAGAATATTGGAAAGTCCTAGAAGTCCGCTCTGCAATCGACGTGATGCACGTTACGAAGAATATTTGCGTGAACATCCTAAGCTTCTTGGGCGTGTATGGGAAGTCAAATGATACAAAGGAAGCACGGCGGGACCAGCAAAGTTTGAAAGACCCCGATGACCGGCATCCGGAACGGTTTCAAGGTCGTGCCGGCTACGCTCGACCAAAGAAGAGAAGGTCATCTTTTTGAATGCCCGAGCGGTATGAAGGTCCCGTCGGGATTCTCGTCCAATATAAAGGGAATAATAAACATGGCGGAGAAAAAGTTCCAAAACCTGAAGTCTCATGAGCGCCACGTGATTATGACGCAATTGCTTCCGATTGCTTTGAGGGGCTCCTGGGAAAATGTTCGAGTAGCCATTGTGAAGCTATGTGCATTCCTCAATGCAATCTCTCGGAAGGTAATCAATCCAGAAGTTCTACCACGGTTCTGAACGATGTGATCCAATGTCTTGTCGATTTCGAGTTGGTGTTCCCGCCATCCTTCTTCAATATTATGACGCACCTCCTGGTTCACCTAGTCGATGAGATTTCCATTCTCGGTCTGTATTTCTACACAATATGTTCCCCTTCGAGAGGTTCATGGGAGTATTAAAGAAATATGTTCGTAACCGTGCTAGGCCGAAGGAAGCATCGCCAAGGGCTATGGAAATGAGGAGGTAATTGAGTTTTGTGTTGACTTTGTTCCTGACCTTAAGCCGATTGGTCTTCCTCAATCGCGGCACGAGGGAGACTAAGTGGAAAAGGCACGATCGGAAGGAAATCAATGATATGTATGGACGGCCATTCTCTCGTGAAGCACACCACACAGTTCTGACCAATTCCAGCTTGGTGGCTCCGTACTTTGAGAAACACAAGAATATTTTACGCTCGGACAACCCTGGGAAGCCTGAATCCTGGATTAGGAAGGCCCACATGGAGACTTTCGGCAGTTGGTTGAGAAAACATTTAATGAGTGACAATAAGGTTGTAGATCAGCTGTACATGTTGGCCAAGACACCATCTTCGACTATAACGACTTTCCAAGGGTACGAGATAAATGGGAATACATTTTACACGATCGCCCAAGATAAAAAGAGCACCAACCAAAACAGTGGTGTCCGCTTTGATGCAGCAACCGAGAATGGGCAAAAGGTCACATATTATGGTTACATAGAGGAGATATGGGAACTTGACTATGGACCCTCCTTTAGGGTCCCTTTGTTCCGGTGCAAATGGTTCAAGCTAACAGGAGGTGGGGTAAAGGTGGACCAGCAATACGGAATGACAATGGTGGATTTCAACAATCTTGGTTACCTTGACGAACCATTCGTCCTAGCGAAAGATGTCGCTCGGGTTTTCTATGTGAAGGACATGAGTAGCAAACCGAGGAAACGGAAAGATAAGAAAACGATCGGTACATCATGCGATGATTCAAAGCGCCACATTGTTCTTTCGGGGAAAAGAAACATCGTGGGAGTGGAGGACAAGACAGACATGTCGAGAAGATTATAATATGTTTGCTGAAATTCCGCCCTTCAAAGTGAACACCGACCCAAGCATTAAGTTAAATGATGAGGATGCTCCATGGATACGGCACAATCGTAAGCAAGCAGGGACACAAGGGAAGAAATGATGTGTAATAATTTAATATTGTACCAAACTTTGTTGAATGAATCATGTGAATTATATTACCCGTGATGTGTTTGGTGTCCATTTTCGAATGATTCAATTGACTCGAGATAGCACTGATGATACATGAAATTTGGAGTGACTAAGTCATACTCCTGCATACATGAAATTTGGAGTGACTAAGTCATACTCCTGCATATAGGAAATTTGGAGTGACTAAGTCATACTCCTGCATACATGAAATTTGGAGTGATTTAGTCATACTCCTGCCTAGGCGTATAATATGCATACTCGTAGTCTTCATAGCCGCCGCCGTTGTACTGGTAGTCGTCGCCTTCTAAGTTGCCGGCGTCGCTGCCGCCGCTTGTCGTCGTCATTGTCGTCGGGCGGCGCTCGTGGCTCGAATCGAGGGTAGCGCGGGCGGGGATATCGCCGGCCGTGATGTAGTCCATGACGCTCTGCAGTCCGGCCGTACCACCATAGCCGACGGCCGGCCTCGTGGAAGTTTCCGGAGGCAGACCGTCCTCCTCATACAGCGAGCGCCCTCTCACGCCGATTGATGAAGAAGGCGTCCCAAGGATGCTGGTTATCGGGATGCCAGCGGGGATTCATCCGCTGCTCCGGCGTGAGGTCGAGGTAGTAGTGGTTCGTGATGGCCGCCGGCGCGCAAGTACACGAGGGACGGGAGGGACCGGCACGCCGCCGGCGCTTAGGCTCCGGTAGCGAGGACGCGGTAGCCGGAGGGCAAGGGTAGTTCGAGGCGCAAAGCTCCTCCACCTGCTGGTAGGTTAGAGTGGGTGCGGTGGAAGCCATGAGAGAGTGATGAGAGATTGTAGAGATGTGATGCTGGCCAAGCCGGGCTACCTATATGTAGTGACGAATGGCGGGAAAAATGGGAGCGGGAAGACAGGAGGCGGGAAGAAAGAGGCGGGGAGAAAGTGGCGGGAAGAAATTGGCGGGAAAAAATTTGGCGGGAAGAAAGAGGCCGGAAGAAATTGGCGGGAAACAATTGGCGGGAAGAAAGAGGCGGGAAGACAGGGAAGAAATGGCGGGAAGACGAGGAGGGAAGAGGGGGTCGGCGGAAAGAGGCGGGAAGAGGGGGCCAACGAACTTTTGAATTGAATTAGTTTTATTTTTATGAATTTTTGATAATTTGTATTTTTA
Source organism: Lolium perenne (assembly GCF_019359855.2). NCBI lineage: Eukaryota > Viridiplantae > Streptophyta > Magnoliopsida > Poales > Poaceae > Lolium > Lolium perenne. The sequence goes on along the minus strand of NC_067245.2, from coordinate 220,454,805 downwards.
AATTTTTGAATTGAATTAGTTTTATTTTTATGAATTTTTTGATATATTATTTGTATTTTTAAGATTTTGAATTGAATTAGTTTTATTTTTATGAATTTTTTGATATATAATTTGTATTTTTAACATATTGAATTGAATTAGTTTTATTTTTCTTAATTTTTTGATATATAATTTGTATTTTTAACATATTGAAATGAATTAGTTTTATTTTTCTGATTTTTTTGATATATAATTTGTATTTTTAAAATTTTGAATTGAATTAGTTTTATTTTTCTGATTTTTTTGATATATTATTTGTATTTTTAACATATTGAATTGAATTAGTTTTATTTTTCTTAATTTTTTGATATATAATTTGTATTTTTAACATATTGAAATGAATTAGTTTTATTTTTCTGATTTTTTTGATATATAATTTGTATTTTTAAAATTTTGAATTGAATTAGTTTTATTTTTCTGATTTTTTTGATATATTATTTGTATTTTATGATTTTGAAAAAGAAAATCAATTTGAAAAAAGACCTTTAGTCGCGGTTGGCCTCGCCAACCGCGACTAAAGGTCTCTGCGCGCGGGAACGCGAAAAACCCGCCGAAATACCTTTAGTCGCGGATGGGGAGGCCAACCGCGACTAAAGGGTACCCTTTAGTCGCGGGTCGCCTCCCCATCCGCGACTAAAGGGGGCTATAAATGTCGGCGCCGAACCGCCGCCGCGCCATCTTCTTCTCCGCGCGACGGACTCCTCGCCGAAGCCTGCCGTCGCCTCCTTCTCGTGCCCGAAGCCTGCCGTCGCCTCGCCGCCGTCGCCGCGCCGAGCCGCCGCCGAACGCCGCCGTCGCCGCGCTGCGCCGCCGTACGTGTCGTCGCCCTCGTCGATCTCGCCGCCCCGGCCCGTCGCGCGCCGATCGCGATCTCACAACCGCCGCCGCGCGCGCCGGTCTTCGCGCGCCGCCGCCGCCATTGCGCCCGCCGCTTGCCGCCGCTTGCCCGCCACCGCCGCCCGCAGCCGCCGGAGCCCAGCAAGAACGCCACCAAGTTTGTCGGCCAATGCGGAGCCGTTGTTAGAGACAACGTCTCGATCACCCGCCCGAGTGGAATGAGCCAAAGAAGGCACGTGTTGGTTTCACTTTTGTCGATAAGAGAGAAAAAAAGATTGCTTCAACAAGCTTATGGAACATTTCGTTCTACCTCAGGAATACCGCAAATACGATGAGGAGGGTAACAAGATTGCGGAAAACAAGGAGAGGCGCAAGCTAGTCAAACAGTTCGCTCTTTCTAGGATGGCCAACGCATTAGGAAATACAAGCAAAATCTAGCCCATGACTTTGTCAACCAGGGCAAGACTCCGGATTTCAAAGGACAATATGAGAAACCGCAACATGATTGGCCAGAATTTGTGAAGCAAAAGAAATCGGAGCAGTTCCTTGAACTATCGAAAAAAATAAGGAAAATGCGGCCAAGAAGGAGTACAATCATAAAATGGGGCCAGGAGGGTATCGCTTTTGGCAGCCTAAGTGGGAGAAGATGGAGAACGAAACAGGGCGCGAGGAATCCGTCCGTGCACGGAGGGATGGGACCCAAGGGCCAAAAGCTGGTGGTACGGGCATGGGGGATCGTCGAACCCGGAGACAGGGGAGTGTGTTTACCAGGGCAAAATAATTACACCCACCAAAAAGCTTATTGAGGCAATGAGGGAGGCTCAAGAGGGGAGGATCGGGTTCAACGGAGAGAACGACGCCCGACAAAAGCCCTCGGGAATCCCGAACACGGAGGACGTATACGAGGCATGGGGCCCATTCCGTGGAAAGTAGGGTTCCCCGAACGATGACCCGTACGGTTACGAAGCCGTAAGAGAAAGATGGATAGGGATGCGAGATGTTGTGGCGAAGTTGGTAACGGAAATGGATGTCTTTGAAGGAAACCGTGAGTGTACTAGTAGCCGAAAGAGATGCAGCTCGGGCGCGACATGCTGAAGATCATCCAATGGATCTCGGAAGCCAGCGGCGGAGAAGAAGCAGCGTGGCTTCCACGGAGGCCTCACCGGCTGGTGCACCGACGATAGAAATTACCGCACCGGAGCCTCTCGGTGGTCCAAATTACTGCACCGGAGCCTCCTCGCTACCCCGTGGACGATATAAAGGAGATGAAAGCATGTCATCTGTATTATCCTATCGGGAACATGTCCATGAAGGTAGCCATCGGCAGTGCTTTGCCACTGGAGCACTCCACCACAACAACCCCATTCAAGATGGCTATGCTCGTGTCACGGTGGAGGAGATAGTCCAAGGGTTTGAGGACCTGGACATTGACATTGCTACACTGAAGGGGTGAAAAGACTTGGAGATGTCAAGCGCCGAGTTCATTCTATGGCAGAAGAAATTTATCAAGTTTCCGGGCGAGGCGCCAACAAGTCCACCCCGTACGGTGGTGGTGGTGGCGGTGGCGGTGACGGTGGCGGTGGCGGTGGCGGTGACGGTGGCGGTGGCGGTGACGGTGGCGGTGGTGCTTCACCTAATACACCTCATTCACGTCGCCCGACGCCGCCGCCCCCAGTCCTCGTCCGGCGGGTGATCGACACCGGTACCGCCCCCAATCCACCTCCGGCGAAGAAGCGAAGCAGTCCCGGGTTATTAACCGGACCCTTACGTACCTAAGAAAACAAAGGTACCGGAGGTATCATCGAAGCCTCTCCCGGGAGGTCTTGGGAAAGTAGTGCCGAGGAAGTCGAGGCGGGCGCGGCTGCTGATTTAGAGAAATGGAAGGCGAGCGTCAAGAAGAAAATAGAGGGCGAGCCCAAGCCGGTATATTCGACAAGGAAAAGCAAAGGCTAAGTCATTTTTGAACACACCGTCCCAAGCCGCGAAGAATGCTCGACGACTATTTACGTGAACTTCGTAGGCAAGCACTCGCGTTCAAGAACAGGAAAGAGTTGGCGGAGAAGAAAGCCTTGAAGGACGAGGCCGAGTCAAAATTAGAAAGGGGGAAAGAAGTTGCCCAGCTCGGGGAACAAAGTAAACAATCGATCGCCCCGCTCATAGTGCAAGCCGCCGATCCGGATGCCCCCGATATCATAGCAGCTGCGGCAAAGACATGGATTGACCGTAACGAGTGCCGAGAGAACAAGCGGCCGAGTTAGGTATCACTCTTCGTGCACTGCTAGGCCTTGATGAGGCGCCAATGAAGGACGTAGTATTTACATATGTGAAGAATGGCCCTCTCGTCGAGCCTGCGCAGGAAGGGGATCTACCTCGACAAATGCTAGGTCTGCTAAATTGGTACAAGGGTTACATAAAACATAAAAACGCCAAAGACTATATCTATGCGGAAGTTAAATATGAGCATCACTTCAAACATTACTGGGTACAAATTCCTCTGAGTGAATTGTTCCAGCTGTTCAATCTGCGCGACCTCGACAAATCTATCATCAGTTGCTACGTTCTGTAAGTGATTTATTAATTTCTACCCCATCTCGTTCATTGCCTGCACTGTCCTAACTATCTTGTTGTGTACGCTATTATGCAGAATGAAGAAGCGGGAAATGCGAATAAGGAACATCCATGATGTTGGGTTCATTGACCCACACATCGTTAATTCACATGTGTTAGAACACCACCCCGCCGACGTGGAGGATGACCTGTGGCGGTTTATTAGAAAACAGCAAATTTAAAAGTGATATTCTATTTCCTTACCATTTTGGGTGAGTGTTTCTCTTGAGCACATTCTCTTTTGTTTACTCCATGCATGGTATGTGGCTAATCGATGAGTTATGCATGGTGTGCATGTATCGTGTCCGCAGGTTCCACTTGGATTCTTATGGTAATTAAAGTTCAGACCTCATCAGTTCTATTCCACTACTCTATTAATATGGATCCGGCGCTTTGGGGCGACATGAGAAAAATGATGCAAAAGTAATTATTTTCATTCATTTGCGCTCTATATCGATCGGCCTATTTCGTTCATCATTTCCTAATATCAAGTAACTAATTAATAACTCTCTTGTTTATTTAATTTTCTTTGCCTCGTAGGGTTTGGAGACGGTTCGTAGATACCAAGGTCGGTGAATTCAAAAAAGAGCTACACTTTAAAATGGCAGTGCGGACGACTGGGGATACTCAGCCACCGGGGACCAATCTATGTGGATACTATGTTTGTGAGAGGATCCGGAGATACTGCAATGAGCGGGACCAGAACTGTGAGAACAACATCCTGAGGAATAACCTCCGGAAGACGCTTAGTCCAGAAGCTCGCTTCCGACCACTTCAAGAGGAACTAGCTGGATGGTTGGCGAGGGAAGTCATCGATCCTAGAGGAGAACACTATTACGATGACGTAGAACTTTATATGCACCAGAATTTGTAACTAACTTGTTCAAAATTGTATATGGTCATCCGATATTGAATATATATTGTATATGGTCATCCGATATTGAATATATATTGTATATTCCTCTTGAATTCTTTTTGGTTCTAATTTCAAATTTGTTTGAAATTGTACATTCATATGCATGTATGTATACAGTACCGTAGAATATGTGAAACTCCTTCAAAATTAAAACCCAAAAGAAATAAAACAATACAAATTAAAAAGAAACCAGATTTAGGGGGAGGGGGGCTAAAACCCTAAACCCTGCGGAGGCCTTTAGTCGCGGTTGGCCAGAAGAACCGCGACTAAAGGTCCTCCGCCCTGGCGCTCGCCTGCGGCCCACGTGGATGGGCCTTTAGTCGCGGTTCGTAAGGAACCGCGACTAAAGGGGGGGGCCTTTAGTCGCGCTGCTTTGGTCGCGGTTGCGCCACCGCGACTAATGGCAGTTGCCAACCGCGACCAAAGCCCTTTTTTCCACCAGTGTCTCTAGTCTGGGTCATGGAGCCATGCAAATCATTCCTCCTTTCTTCCCCAAATCCGTCATGGCAGAGCCGTCTCTCTAGTCTGGGTCATGGAGCCATGCAAATTCCTCCTTTCTTCCTTCCTATATCGTTAGATCCAACGATGGTGCTGCTGCTTGTTATTGTTTTCCAATGCGGCTTGTTGATAGTTCTGGATACTGCGTTATAAACTTGTGGAATTCAATATATGGAATCGAGGTGGGACTATCGAAGATAAGAAATCAAGGCAGGATCGAGGCTGGACTGGATGTCATGTGGCTGCACGAGACGGTTTTGCTGATGGTCTATGCCACGCAATGGCCCATCAGCAACACGGCCCAACAGCTTCACGCACAGCGGCGCAGGGCAGTCGGATGGACAAAACGCCACAACAAACGCGACGGACAAAATAACACCATGAATATGCGAACCGTTTTTCACTTAAACGGTGGCAATGTTTGTAATTTCGTCGGAACAATAGTGGCAGTTACAAAACGGACGAAAATTAGGGGGAGAAACCTTACTTACTTTATTAGTAGGTAAAGATTAAGAGAAGACGTGCATGCATAGGCAGCTAGCTAGCTGCGCGGGGCGTCAGTACGATCGCGCCGAAGATCAGGCCACGCGAGCCAGCCAGCGACAACGACCGATTGCTGCCGCGCGATCGGTCGACGGATGGAAAATGTTTTTCTTAATATTATGGTTAATATTATGGTGGATCTGTTCCGAGAATGGTCGTCCCTGATGATCGATCATAATAGAGTCTATGCTATCAAACAATTCCTTGCGCTGACCTGCTTGGACGAGTGTATCCTTGGTCCTATTGTTGAAGAGCACCACTCTCCGTCCGCATAACCTGACCATCTGTGAATATTCATGTGTGAATAAATGGCTCGGATGTCAGAAGTGACAAACATTGCACTAAGTGTGTACTGTGTGTTCTCCTGGTGGAAAACAAAGCAAAGAAGAGACGATGAAATTGAAACGAACCAGCATGTAGTCTGGAGCTAGCATCCTTCAGCATCTCCTCAAATTCATCCTTCCCTACCTCATCTCCATGAGTGAAAGTCCATATCATGCGTTCCCCAAACGACGTCTGTAGCGACTTGATTGTTTCTGCTTCTTCTTCGGAGAAGCCAGACACTGCTGAGAAGACGATTCTGTCAACGATTCTGCACCCAAAGGTTGCTTCTTGAGCCCGTACATTAGCTGATTCGATTTGAGGCAATACATCGATCAGCTAGAACCAGTAGAGATATAGATACCCTGCTGCTGCAGATCCTGCATATATTGATGCAATCATGCGGAGGTGTTGCTCCTATCAATCCTATACTGCTCATGTTTTGCTGCTGCTGCTGTACATCAGCTCACGCTGGTCAATGCGTGCTGGAACTAATTCGACCAAGTGCTGGAACCTACTAGTTCAGGTGCTTGCGCACTGCAATAAACCTGTAACATGAAACCTCAGTTCTAGAAAATTTGCAGCAAACACACCGATTTTGTAGTAAAGTCACACTTAGTCAGCAATTTTGTAGTAATTAGTGATACTAGTTACGGACCTGGTATAACCACAAGCAGCAGATGTAGCCATATTAGGATTGTGTAACAGATGGTACATCAACAAAATGAAGATGGGTCACTTCGTGGACGCATATGTGTCATTTCTCTGTTCTGCAACTACTTGGTGGCATTTATTTTTTTTGTCTCTGTTTACTGGTGACAACGGCAAATGACATGAAAGCCATGTCGTCTCCACCTGCCAAGCCTGTTACTTATACGTGTGAACGAGCTATATGATTCTTCTTATTTCCTTGTTGACGCTGTCTTGACCAGCTTTGTTTCTTGTCCTCGCAGTGCCATTTCTTAAGCATATGAAGGGCCAGTTTAATTCTACTGAAGAATGGGTTACTTTCACATATGTGACTTGTGCTTACTCTACTTATTTATTGTTTTTGCTGCTGCTAAGGGTCAATCATATACTTTTTTTCTTCGTATTGAGCTGGTTATGTATTGACTGAAATTTGGTGCCACCAGGGAGGGCTCAGGATGCTAGCGAGGCGGCATGATGATGGGGACCAACTAGTGTTCTTCGGGATGCTATCTCTGTCCAGGTTCACGACTGGCAACAAGGGGCGCGTTTGGTTGCCTGCATCAGCCTGCACCACTGGCGCAGCGGGAAGAAGTCCCCTGCACGTCGTAGACGGGCCATCGGCCATAAAAGTCACGTTGTTTGGTAGTCTGCATAGAGTTTTTTCGGCCCCGTGGAGATTTGGGCCCGTTTGGTAGGTCGGTTTTCAGACCTTGTAGCAGCCCAGAACGGCGCCCCTGTTGTTTGGTTGCAACCCAGAATCTGCTTCTGCTTACCTCTTACCTTCGGCGGTGAGGTTACCAGCGATCAACAGCACAAGTAAGAACACAATTCACAGTTCAGGCAAACTTAGCACTGATCATAGTTCAAACACGGTCATAGTTCACGACACAGGCCAATCATAGTTCACGACACACCATAGACGATCATAGTTCAACAGACGACAGGAACAACAACTACACACAGACCAGGTAAGCTTCAGACATGACTTTGGAAGACGACACACCTGGTGGCGTCGCCATGGTAACGACACATGGTCATCACTTCAGTGCAGGTGTGGTCGAAGATGACCACATTGTACTAGAAGGTGGACACCTTCTTGAAGACGAGGAACTGGCCTATCTGCAGCTGATGAGCGACGGCGAAGGCCACCCACCCCTGGTCGATGTATGCGTCATCGCCTTCTCTCACCGTAGCCATCCTCCAGTAGCAGCCAGTGTTGGTGGTGACGATGATGTTCGAAGGGATTTCTCCGAACCACCTGATGAAATCATGAGGGATCCATACCGGTTGAAGGTGGGCCTGAAGACGATGCGCAGGAACTGGTCCGGCCCTACGTCCGGCTGGAAGTGGCCGACGTTAGCCGCCCTTCGCTTCTTGGACGGTCCCTCGTCGGGGATCTTAGGTGACCCAAGCTTGAGCTTCTCAGTCTGCCACAAGAACACATGTCATTAGAGGTGTGCCTGCTCACAAGTATATAGATGAAAACGAACATTGGAAACATGTGATGCCTCATACATTGGATCACACGGAAGCTCAAGGGACTACCCTCAAACTAAGTCTAGTGTGCAAGTAATCACACACACAACTAAGTTTGAGGGTAGCACCTTGCCTTCCAGTGTGCCATTGTTCAATCATTGGCCAATGCACTAGACAAACAAAATGAGGCCTCATACATTGGATCACACGACAGGTCAAGGGACTGCCCTCAAACTAAGTCTGATGTGCAAGTAATCACACACACGACTAAGTTCGAGGGTAGCATCTTGCCTTTCAGTGTGCCATTGTTCAATCATTGGCCAATGCACTAGAAAAACAAAATGAGGCCTCATAAATTGGATCGCATGGCCGACAATGGGACTGTCCGCAAAGTAAGTCTAGTGTGCAAGAAATATGGCACACACGACTAAGTTTGAGGGCAGCACCATGCCTTCCGTTGTGCCATAGTTAAATCATTGGCCATTGAACAACTGAAGAAGTACAAACATGGAAAGCAAGGTAGCATAGGCCTCATACAATGAGCACATATGGAGGAGATGTTTGATCTGAACCAATGGCATGGTGATGTTCAGTCATGCCATAGGTTCTGATCAATCATCTCCTCACACTATGATTACCTGTTACAATCATCGGCCTAGTTCAATCCGAAACTACACAATCTACAACAAACTACCGCGACTCATTCCGCACAGCGATCTCTGATGGGTTCGTTGCATAGAAAACAAAAAATTCTACCGTGAAGAAGAAAAAAACCAAGATCAAATCTAGGAAATGCCAAGATCTAATCTATGAAGATCGGAGCAACGAGAGAGATAAGAGACTAAGCCTCGAAGATCCAAAGCCTTACGAGATCAGATCTCGTGGTTGACGTAGTCGATCGTTCCGGTGCTGCAATCCGGCAGCACTTCCGTACTCGATCGCACGTACGGTGTTGATGAAGTCCTTCCTCTCCCCGTTCCAGCGGGCAGCGGAGGTGTGGTAGATTCCCTCGAAATCCCAGCAGCACGACGGCGTGGTGGTGGTGGTGGTGGCGGAGAATCTCTGCAGGGCTTCGCCTAAGCCGCAGTAGAGAGAAAGAGGAGGGAGAAGAGGTGGCGGCTAGGGTTTCAGGTGGGGGCCTTGGCCGGCCACCCCTCCCCTCTTTATATAGTGGGGAGGGTCGGCTAGGGTGGCCCCCCAAGCCCAAACCCATCTAGGGCTGGCGCAAGGGGGAGGGGGAAGTTTCCTTCCCCCCTAAGCCTTCCAATTTTAGGGTTTCCCCTACACCCTAGGGGTGTGGCCGGCTTGGGCCTTGAGGGCTTGGTGCGCCTGGCCTATTAGGGCAAGGCAGAACCCCTTCGGCCCAGGTGGCCCCTCCCGAGGTCGTGGGACCACTAGGGGTCCCTCCGGAACCTTCTAGAACCTTCTTGATCTTCCACCGGAAAATCTCGAACTTTTTCCGAACCCCAGAAATTAATTTCCCTTATATGAATCTTATTCTCCGGACCATTCCGGACCTCCTTGTGATGTAATGAATCCCATCCGAGACTCCGAAAAACATTCGGTCTCCATCTCATATTCCAAATCTACTTATACAACATCGAACCTTAAGCGTGTCACCCTACGGTTCGTGAACTATGCGGACATGATCGAGACTCCTCTTCGATCAATAACCAATAGTGGGACCTGGAGATCCATAATGGCTCCCACACATTTAGAGATAACTTAGTGATCGATTGAACCGTTAACATATGATACTGATTCCCTTTGTCACGCGATACTTTACTTGTCTGAGGTTCTATCATCGGAATCTCCATACCTAGTTCAACCTCGTTACCGACAAGTACTCTTTACTCGTATTGTGGTATGTCATCTCTTGTGACCTTGTCACATGCTTGCAAGCTAATTAGATGACATTCCACCGAGAGGGCCCAGAGTATATCTATCTGTCATCGGGATGGACAAATCCCACTCTTGATCCATATGCCTCAACTCATACTTTCCGAATACTCAATCCTATCTTTATAACCACCCATTTACGCAGTGGCATTTGATGTAATAAAAGTACCCATCCGGTGTAAGCGATTTACATGATCTCATGGTCGAAGGACTAGGTAACTATGTATCGAAAGCTTATAACAAGATGAACTTAATGATTTAATCTTATGCTACGCTTATTATGGGTGTGTGTTCATTATATAATTCACCCAATGACATAACCTTGTTATTAACAACATCCAATGTTCATGATCAGGAAACCATGATCATCTATTAATCAACAAGCTAGTTTAACAAGAGGCTTACTAGGGACTCTAGTTGTTTACACAACACACATGTATTAATGTTTCCGGTTAATATAATTATAGCATGGGGTGTAAACATTTATCATGAACACTAAGATATAACAATAACTACTTTATTATTGCCTCTCAGTCATATCTCCAATAGTCTCCCACTTGCGCTAGAGTCAATAATCTAGTTTACATTTGTAAAGATATAACACCTTAGCCTTCTGGTGCTTATCATGTATTGCTCACGGGAGAGGTTTCAGTCACCGAATCTGACACACTCAGAAACGTATGTATTTTGCAATTTATTTGCGTCTCCATGCATCACTCATTTTCCAAATGAGTCGGCATTAATCGGATATGCTTAGTCTTCTGGTGGAACCTTAATTCTGCGGTCTGAAATAAGTCACTAATATTGTCACACACAATATAGCTTCAAAGTTCTGACACTATCAAAACTACACTAAGTTCTCAAAGAACTCCTCGACTTAAACATCCTCAGTCATTGTCAAAACAATGACATACTCTGCCTTCATTTGTAGAATCAGTCATAATATTGAGAACTCATCTAAATCTAGCATAGACTTCTTCTAGCCTATTGTGCTACCTTTTAATGAACACTTAGCCTAAATGAGATTGAAATTAATTTTTATATGTGACCAAACTAATATCGGTGCAACACCTTACAGCGATTTGTTTGTCATTACCCATACAAAAAAAAAATTTGGTTCTTCTAAAGCACTCAGAGATATTCTTACTGTTGTCCAATGATCTTTACACGAATCATTCTGGTATATGCTCGTAACACTTTAGAGCACAAGACATCTGATTTTGTACATATTATTCGTGATCTAAAATCACTCATGTGTTTTTACTCATTGAGTGTCAAATACACTCAAGTCTTGTTAAACCTTCACATGGAAAAGAACACCTTCTTAACGTTTTCATATTGAACTATTTTAATATTTATTCTATGTACTATGACTTAAACTTATTATGCGTTGTAATCTATTTTCATAGATCTTGACGCCAAATATGTTTTTAGTCCATATCCTTTCATTGAAGTTAATTCTCAATGAAACCTTTTAATCACATCAAGTACATAATTACATCATTTATAATCAATGATATCTCATCCACATATAATATTATAACTATGTCTCAGCACTACCACTTAATTTCTTGCAAATGCAAGCATCTTCATCGTTTCTGATGAAATCAAAACTCTTTGATTATTTCATCCGGTGAAGATTCAACCTCTGTGATACTCACTTCATCCAATTGAAGTTTGTATACATATATAGTATTCCACGGACAAGCAAAACTCTTGGTCGTATCTAGTATACATCTTTAATACATACTTCTGGTAAGGAATGTATTTCTGTCATCCTACTAACATATCTCGTAAAAGAAATATGTAGTGATTACTAGAATAATCCACGTAGACTATAAGCATTGCTACGGAAGATCTAACCTTATCATAGTCAACTCTTTGAACTTTGCCGTAAACAACTTTTCAACAAGTCGAGCTTCTTCAAGGATATTGCATCCAAGTCCATCAATTTTATAGATCCATTTACTTTAAAAAAGTATTCACCTATCTTTGATTTCATGGTACTTAGCCATTTTAACGGAATCAGGATCCATCATAACTTCTTTGTATGTAGTTGGTTTATCATTGTTCAAAATAAATCATTTGTCCACAAATCATTTATTTGATCACAAAGTAAACCATACCTACAAGGTTCAATAAGTACTTCGATCTCCATGACTATAACACTTTGTAGACATGAGATCCATGATCATCGTGGCCGCTTCCGAAACTATTTCCTATGATGCGCTACTCTGATCATCATGCTAAGGTTCATAAACCTCATCAAGTTCCATTGCCCTCCCACTCAAATACTTCGCTAGAAACAATTTCTTGTAAATAAGTAAGAAAACATCGACAAAAACTTTTGTCTTTGACTCCATAGTGGAAAGAATTCCCAATTAATTCTCTAGGATAACCAACAAAGACATTCATCCGATTTTAGTTGTAAACTCATTTACTTATGCTATGCATACCAAAATTTAAGAAAAGACTATTAGAGTTTATACCCATGTCATAACTCGTATGGTGTCATTTCAACGGATTATGATGACGCTCTATTTAGTGTAAAAGCGTCAGTCTCTAAAGCATAATCCACAAAAAAATAATGGCATCATTTTATTTTATTTCATCAATAACCCAACAAGGTTTGGATACGTCTCTCGGATACTCCATCATCACTATGATACTCCAAGAAACGTAAGTTGTAGAACAATTTCATAACTCTCTTAGATGTTTGCTAAAACTCGTAATTCAAATATTTCCACTATGATCCAATCATAGATATTTGACTTTTCTATTACGATGATTTCCATTTCATGCTGAAATTTATTTGAATCTATTCAAATGTTTAAAACTTTTTCCTTATTGAATAAATATATCCTCATATATACACTCAATTTATTGTTGGAAGTTTTCATGAAGTAGAGGAATCTTCCGCACACAACTATGCCTAAGAACCATATACATCATCATGTATGTTTCCACTAAGCTAGTTACCCATTCAACTCTTGGCCTATGAACGGTATTTCAGTCAATCTCTTTACAAGAGATTTGCAAGTGCCGAACGATTCAAAAATCGAACGACTCCAAAAATCCATTTGCATGGAGTTCCTTCATGCGTTCCTTTCTAACATGACCTAAATGGCGGTTCCACTAATAAGTGGAATTCACATCATCTGCCTTATGGCATTTTAGCGTCAGTGTTATGCATGTGTATTTCACCATAAAGATTTATAATAACTTATCCATCGTACATGGAATATTGTCATAATTTGAACAACTCATTGTTTTTATTTGACCAGAACAGAACAACAATTATAAAGTTCTTTATTATAAATCTAAAGGGCTAGGTAGAATGCTAACGACGAACATAATAACAATTTATTTTGTTCCAGACGTGCATTCCTACCATATTCCTTGTCAGCCACTTAGGCCATTGTATTCTTGTATTACGTTGTTTTGTATGATACCTCATACCAAACAATATGGTACAAATACCCAAGAATTTCATTGTGTGACCAAACAAAGAATACATTCATAACATGTATATCATCTATATACACCTGAGCTAGACTTTCTAGTCTTTTCTTTCTCCGCCAGAATCTTTTGTAGTTTTTCTTTTAGCTTTCCTCATTTTCAGAAAACACTTTGATACGTCTCCGACGTATCGATAATTTCTTATGTTCCATGCCACATTATTGATGTTATCTACATGTTTTATGCACACTTTATGTCATATTCGTGCATTTTCTGGAACTAACCTATTAACAAGATGCCGAAGTGCCGATTCTTTGTTTCTGCTGTTTTTGGTTTCAGAAATCCTAGTAAGGAAATATTCTCGGAATTGGACGAAATCAACGCCCAGGGGCCTATTTTTCCACGAAGCTTCCAGAAGTCCGAAGACGAAACGAAGTGGGGCCACAGGGGGCCCAAACCCTAGGGCGGCGCGGCCCCCCCCTTGGCCGCGCCGCCCTGTCATCTGGGGCCCCTGTGCACCCTCCTGACTTGCCCTTCCGCCTACTTAAAGCCTCCGTGACGAAACCCCCAGTACCGAGAGCCACGATACGGAAAACCTTCCAGAGACGCCGCCAACGCCGATCCCATCTCGGGGGATCCAGGAGATCACCTCCGGCACCCTGCCGGAGAGGGGAATCATCTCCCGGAGGACTCTACGCCGCCATGGTCGCCTCCGGTGTGATGTGTGAGTAGTCTACCCCTGGACTATGGGTCCATAGCAGTAGCTAGATGGTTGTCTTCTCCCCATTGTGCTATCATTGTCGGATCTTGTGAGCTGCCTAACATGATCAAGATCATCTATCTGTAATTCTATATGTTGCGTTTGTTGGGATCCGATGAATAGAGAATACTTGTTATGTTGATTATCAAAGCTATGTCTACGTGTTGTTTATGATCTTGCATGCTCTCCGTTACTAGTAGATGCTCTGGCCAAGTAGATGCTTGTAACTCCAAGAGGGAGTACTAATGCTCGATAGTGGGTTCATGCCTGCATTGACACCTGGGACAGTGACAGAAAGTTCTAAGGTTGTGTTGTGCTGTTGCCACTAGGGATAAAACATTGATGCTATGTCTAAGGATGTAGTTGTTGATTACATTACGCACCATACTTAATGCAATTGTCTGTTGCTTTGCAACTTAATACTGGAGGGGGTTCGGATGATAACCTGAAGGTGGACTTTTTAGGCATAGATGCAGTTGGATGGCGGTCTATGTACTTTGTCGTAATGCCCAATTAAATCTCACTATACTCATCATGATATGTATGTGCATGGTCATGCTCTCTTTATTTGTCAATTGCCCAACTGTAATTTGTTCACCCAACATGCTGTTTGTCTTATGGGAGAGACACCTCTAGTGAACTGTGGACCCCGGTCCAATTCTCTTTACTGAAATACAATCTACTGCAATACTTGTTCTACTGTTTTCTGCAAACAATCATCTTCCACACAATACGGTTAATCCTTTGTTACAGCAAGCCGGTGAGATTGACAACCTCACTGTTTCGTTGGGGCAAAGTACTTTGGTTGTGTTGTGCAGGTTCCACGTTGGCGCCGGAATCCCTGGTGTTGCGCCGCACTACATCCCGCCGCCATCAACCTTCAACGTGCTTCTTGGCTCCTCCTGGTTCGATAAACCTTGGTTTCTTTCTGAGGGAAAACTTGCTGCTGTGCGCATCATACCTTCCTCTTGGGGTTCCCAACGAACGTGTGAGTTACACGCCATCAAGCATATTTTCTGGCGCCGTTGCCGGGGAGATCAAGACACGCTGCAAGGGGAGTCTCCACTTCTCAATCTCTTTACTTTGTTTTTGTCTTGCTTAGTTTTATTTACTACTTTGTTTGTTGCACTAAATCAAAATACAAAAAAATTAGTTGCTAGTTTTACTTTATTTGCTATCTTGTTTGCTATATCGAAAACACAAAAAAATTTGTTTACCTGCATTTACTTTATCTAGTTTGCTTTATTTATTGTCTTGCACTCTATATTAAAAATACAAAAAAAATTAATTACTTTTGTTACCATGTCTAGCTCTGAACCTGTTACTTCTTCGCCTGAAGAATTAGTCTTCACTTTTAAACAAGGGGATGAGGAGAGTTTTAAGGATGCTTGGTCTAGAATTTTTACTTCTTATCGTAAAACTGAACCTCAAATGACTCTAAGTTTGCTCCTTAGTAATTTTTATTTTGGTCTTATGGTTCGCTATAGATATGCTTTGGATACTTTAGTGGGAGGAGATTTCCTTCATTGCAATGGGGATCAAGCTTTTAATGCCATAAAGAAGTTGGCTGCGTCACATGATTCAGCTAATAACTTTGATTCAGCCCTCACTAGCATATATAGTAGATTAAACAATCTCGAGATAAGTACATCTCGCTTGGATGATAACTATTGCCACGTTCGTAATCGTCTTGAACAAGTTTTAGTGAACTCTAAACTTTCATTGTGGGATCCTACTGTTAAAATTGTTATCGGTGATCGAACTCTTCATGCCTACTGTGATATTATGTATGAATTTTGCCTTATGCCTGAAAGCATTTATAAATCTTTGAAACTTTGGGGAGTCGATGAAGGAGGAGAAGAAATAACTCTCATTGATAACTCTATTATAATTCCTAAGGGAATAGCCGCAGGTGTGTATACAACCATTCTTGGAAGAACAATATCCATTGATTATCTTGTTGTTGAAACAGGAAAAATCACACTCGGAAAATCCCTGCTGAAACTATTGGGAGCAGTCATTGATGTGGGAGAAGGCACTCTGAAATTCACCTCTATACCGGGGGGAAATCATATATTTCCTAAACCAAAAGGAAAGAAAAACAATAAGAAAGGTAAGGGTAAAGCCCAAGGTAAGGTTGACACACCATCTCTCGATAATACTTGATGCACACTTTCTGCGCCTAGCTGAAAGGCGTTAAAGAAAAGCGCTTATGGGAGACAACCCATGTTTTTACCTACAGTACTTTGTTTTTATTTTGTGTCTTGGAAGTTGTTTACTACTGTAGCAACCTCTCCTTATCTTAGTTTTGTGTTTTGTTGTGCCAAGTTAAGCCGTTGATAGAAAAGTAAGTACTAGATTTGGATTACTGCGCAGTTCCAGATTTCTTTGCTGTCACGAATCTGGGTCCACCTCCTTGTAGGTAGCTCAGAAAATTAAGCAAATTTACGTGCATGATCCTCAGATATGTACGCAACTTTCATTCAATTTGAGCATTTTCATTTGAGCAAGTCTGGTGCCATTTTAAAATTCGTCAATACGAACTGTTCTGTTTTGACAGATTCTGCCTTTTATTTCGCATTGCCTCTTTTGCTATGTTGAATGAATTTCTTTGATCCACTAATGTCCAGTAGCATTATGCAATGTCCAGAAGTGTTAAGAATGATTGTGTCACCTCTGAATATGTTAATTTTTATTGTGCACTAACCCTCTAATGAGTTGTTTCGAGTTTGGTGTGGAGGAAGTTTTCAAGGATCAAGAGAGGAGTATGATGCAACATGATCAAGGAGAGTGAAAACTCTAAGCTTGGGGATGCCCCGGTGGTTCACCCCTGCATATATTAAGAAGACTCAAGCATCTAAGCTTGGGGATGCCCAAGGCATCCCCTTCTTCATCGACAACATTATCAGGTTCCTCCCCTGAAACTATATTTTTATTCCATCACATCTTATGTGCTTTGCTTGGAGCGTCGGTTTGTTTTTGTTTTTTGTTTTGTTTGAATAAAATGGATCCTAGCATTCACTTTATGGGAGAGAGACACGCTCCGCTGTAGCATATGGACAAGTATGTCCTTGGTTTCTACTCATAGTATTCATGGCGAAGTTTCTCCTTCGTTAAATTGTTATATGGTTGGAATTGGAAAATGATACATGTAGTAATTGCTATAAATGTCTTGGGTAATGTGATACTTAGCAATTGTTGTGCTCATGTTTAAGCTCTTGCATCATATGCTTTGCACCCATTAATGAAGAAATACATAGAGCATGCTAAAATTTGGTTTGCATATTTGGTTTCTCTAAGGTCTAGATAATTTCTAGTATTGAGTTTGAACAACAAGGAAGACGGTGTAGAGTCTTATAATGTTTTCAATATGTCTTTTATGTGAGTTTTGCTGCACCGGTTCATCCTTGTGTTTGTTTCAAATAAGCCTTGCTAGCCTAAACCTTGTATCGAGAGGGAATACTTCTCATGCATCCAAAACACTTGAGCCAACCACTATGCCATTTGTGTCCACCATACCTACCTACTACATGGTATTTTCCGCCATTCCAAAGTAAATTGCTTGAGTGCTACCTTTAAAAATTCCATCATTCACCTTTGCAATATATAGCTCATGGGACAAATAGCTTAAAAAACTATTGTGGTATTGAATATGTAATTATGCACTTTATCTCTTATTAAGTTGCTTGTTGTGCGATAACCATGTTTACTGGGGACGCCATCAACTTTTCATTGTTGAATTTCATGTGAGTTGCTATGCATGTTCGTCTTGTCTGAAGTAAGGGCGATCTACACTGAGTTGAATGGTTTGAGCATGCATATTGTTAGAGAAGAACATTGGGCCGCTAACTAAAGCCATGATCCATGGTGGAAGTTTCAGTTTTGGACAAACATCCTCAAATCTCTAATGAGAAAAGAATTAATTGTTGTTGAATGCTTAAGCATTAAAAGAGGAGTCCATTATCTGTTGTCTATGTTGTCCCGGTATGGATGTCTAAGTTGAGAATAATCAAAAGCGAGAAATCCAAATGCGAGCTTTCTCCTTAGACCTTTGTACAGGCGGCATAGAGGTACCCCTTTGTGATACTTGGTGAAAGCATATGTATTGCGGTGATAATCCAGGTAGTCCAAGCTAATTAGGACAAGGTGCGGGCACTATTAGTACACTATGCATGAGGCTTGCAACTTATAAGATATAATTTACATGATGCATATGCTTTATTACTACCGTTGACAAAATTGTTTCATGTTTTCAAAATCAAAGCTCTAGCACAAATATAGCAATCGATGCTTTTCCTCTATGGAGGACCATTCTTTTACTTTCAATGTTGAGTCAGTTCACCCATTTCTCTCCACCTCAAGAAGCAAACACTTGTGTGAATTGTGCATTGATTCCTACATACTTGCTTATTGCACTTATTATATTACTCTATGTTGACAATATCCATGAGATATACATGTTACAAGTTGAAAGCAACCGCTGAAACTTAATCTTCTTTTGTGTTGCTTCAATGCCTTTACTTTGAATTATTGCTTTATGAGTTAACTCTTATGCAAGACTTATTGATGCTTGTCTTGAAGTGCTATTCATGAAAAGTCTTTGCTTTATGATTCACTTGTTTACTCATGTCATATACATTGTTTTGATCGCTGCATTCACTACATATGCTTTACAAATAGTATGATCAAGATTATGATGGCATGTCACTCAGAAATTATCCGTGTTATCGTTTTACCCGCTCGGGACGAGCAGTAACTAAGCTTGGGGATGCTGATACGTCTCCGACGTATCGATAATTTCTTATGTTCCATGCCACATTATTGATGTTATCTACATGTTTTATGCACACTTTATGTCATATTCGTGCATTTTACGGAACTAACCTATTAACAAGATGCCGAAGTGCCGATTCTTTGTTTTCTGCTGTTTTTGGTTTCAGAAATCCTAGTAAGGAAATATTCTCGAAATTGGACGAAATCAACGCCCAGGGGCCTATTTTTCCACGAAGCTTCCAAGTCCGAAGACGAAACGAAGTGGGGCCACGGGGGCCCAAACCCTAGGCGGCGCGGCCCCCCTTGGCCGCGCCGCCTGTCATCTCGGGGCCCTGTGCACCCTCTGACTTGCCCTTCCGCCTACTTAAAGCCTCCGTGACGAAACCCCGCATCGAGAGCCACGATACGGAAAACCTTCCAGAGACGCCGCCAACGCCGATCCCATCTCGGGGGATCCAGGAGATCACCTCCGGCACCCTGCCGGAGAGGGGAATCATCTCCCGGAGGACTCTACACCGCCATGGTCGCCTCCGGTGTGATGTGTGAGTAGTCTACCCCTGGACTATGGGTCCATAGCAGTAGCTAGATGGTTGTCTTCTCCCCATTGTGCTATCATTGTCGGATCTTGTGAGCTGCCTAACATGATCAAGATCATCTATCTGTAATTCTATATGTTGCGTTTGTTGGGATCCGATGAATAGAGAATACTTGTTATGTTGATTATCAAAGCTATGTCTACGTGTTGTTTATGATCTTGCATGCTCTCCGTTACTAGTAGATGCTCTGGCCAAGTAGATGCTTGTAACTCCAAGAGGGAGTACTTATGCTCAATAGTGGGTTCATGCCTGCATTGACACAGGGACAAAGGATGAAAGTTCTAAGGTTGTGTTGTGCTGTTTCCACTAGGGATAAAACATTGATGCTATGTCTAAGGATGTAGTTGTTGATTACATTACGCACCATACTTAATTCAATTGTCTGTTGCTTTGCAACTTAATACTGGAGGGGTTCGGATGATAACCTGAAGGTGGACTTTTTAGGCATAGATGCAGTTGGATGGCGGTCTATGTACTTTGTCGTAATGCCCAATTAAATCTCACTATACTCATCATGATATGTATGTGCATGGTCATGCTCTCTTTATTTGTCAATTGCCCAACTGTAATTTGTTCACCCAACATGTTGTTTGTCTTATGGGAGAGACACCTCTAGTGAACTGTGGACCCCGGTCCAATTCTCTTTACTGAAATACAATCTACTGCAATACTTGTTCTACTGTTTTCTGCAAACAATCATCTTCCACACAATACGGTTAATCCTTTGTTACAGCAAGCCGGTGAGATTGACAACCTCACTGTTTCGTTGGGGCAAAGTACTTTGGTTGTGTTGTGCAGGTTCCACGTTGGCGCCGGAATCCCTGGTGTTGCGCCGCACTACATCCCGCCGCCATCAACCTTCAACGTGCTTCTTGGCTCCTCCTGGTTCGATAAACCTTGGTTTCTTTCTGAGGGAAAACTTGCTGCTGTGCGCATCATACCTTCCTCTTGGGGTTCCCAACGAACGTGTGAGTTACACGCCATCACACTTCACCATCAATAACTTCTAGGTCCGTTGGTAAAATACCAATAACCTTGAGGTTCTTAGGGCGTGTTCGGAAACGGTCTAGATTCACGAAATCTGCAAATCCAGCTTCTTAAAGCCAGTTCCAGCGTCGCTACTGGAGCCGGAAACGTTCGTTGCAGCTCCTGCTTTCCTACTAGGCTAAAAGCATGTTTCTCACAGCTGGTCTAGCCAAAGCCCAGTTCGGATGGGAGGTAATTGAGCCCACAACCACAAGACCAGCTCGATGCAGCTCCTCGTTGACCTTTTTCTTTTCTTTCCTGGTTGTCTTCCCCGCAGATTCCCCTCGCCATCCAGACCCTCCCCGCCGATTCCCATCCCCACGCAGACCCTCCCGGTCGATTCCCCACACCCGGCACCCTCCACCGCCCTACATCGGCGAGGAACACGTACGGACGGATCCCGTCGCCGCGGCGGCCTCGCCCAGGAGCGACATCACGGTGTCGAGGAGCAGCTATAGGTCCAAGGAGGTCGGGGGAGCTGCTGCTGGAAGGATTCGGGGGGAGCGGCGGCATGATTTCTGCGGCTAACGACGGCACGACGAGGACGTTGGGTGAGTTGTTGTTGCGGCTGCCGCTGACAATGGCGGACGATGGTTGGACGGTCGCGCGGAGTAGGCGGCGGGCGACCTCAGGGATGGGCATGGGGAGCACGAGGAAGATGGGAAAGGTTGGCTCAGGGTTGTCGACGACGGTGCTGGGGCACGGTGGCGACAGGGGCAGCGACGGGAGTGTGGCGGCGGGCTTGATGTGCCAAGTACAGCTATGGATTGGTGAAATTTCTTTACGTGAGTTGAGCGGAGGGTGATGGGTTCAGAGCGAACGAACCGTTAACTTTCACTTGGCGGTGGCATTTTGCTGTAAAATGACCTGCTCCGCGTTTTGCAACTCCACGGAATTGCCAAACCCCTGCTTCACGTTTTATGCATGAAAATAGCCCAGATCCGCGGATCTAGCTTCGCGGAGCAGTTGTGTTCGATGCTGCTCCGGACAGGAGTTTTATGAATCCAGAAGCCAGAGGACTACCGAACCCGCCCTTACTTTAAAGTTGATCATCACATGACAAGTGTTCCAGATTTCACTATTAGTAACTTTTAATGTAATGAACAATTTCACTCGTAATTTTTATCCATCAAATCATGATGTCTTTCCGAGACCATATCTGTACATGCTAGACTCGTCAAGTTTAACCTCAGTATTCACATGTGCAAATCTGGCTTGCACCCGTTGTATGCACACGTATAATCTATAACACCCGATCATCACGTGATGCTTCGAAACGACGAGTCTTAGCAACGGTGCATACTAAGGACGACCACTTCATGAATATGTGAATATTGTTAGTGCCCAACCGAGGAACGGGACGCCTAGCGTCTTTAACCTTCATACATTCCCATAAAACTTATGAGTTTATGTAATCTCACTAAATTATATTCTATCATCTTGCACTAAGGTCTTAGATATCACATATATCTCACACCTTGCTTATTTCTGAAAACTAACTTTTCAGCTCCTTACTTTTCAAACGGATTTGAACTTCAAGTTTTACGGAGACAAGATGATTTTAGGTACTAATTGAAACCATTGCTATTTTGAATCATCAATGTGAGGTTTACCAAAAGTTCGCAACAGGACCTAATCATTTCTTGATTCTTTAACAATACGGTACCAGTCCATAAAGTTACTTGTCAAATTAACAGTGTTTCTATCTCAATTACTAGACTAGCGCATGGTAGATAACAGATGTCAATTCTACAAAATTAATTCAAAACACTATTCAGACTATGTTCATGATAATTAGTTCATGTTTTAATCTAATTACTAATTAACTCTCACTTAATACAACATCCCTCATAGTTGTTTAGTGGCACACGATCCATATCCACTACACCAAGTCCGATCATCATGTGAGATGATGTAGCTTCAATGGTGAACATCAACATGTTGATCATATCATCCATATGACTCGTGTTCAACCTTTCGGTTTCCTGTGTTTCAAGACCATGTCTGTACATGATAGGCTCGTCAAGCAACCCAAGTATTTTCGCGTGTGCAACATGGCTTACACCCGTTGTATGTGAACGTAGAATCTATCATATCCGATCATCACGAGATGCTTCAAAACGACGAACTTTAGCAACAGTGCATACGAGGGGAGAACACTTTATTATCTTGATATTAATGTGAGGGATCATCTTATAATGCTACCGTCGCGGTCTAAGTAAGATAAGATGCATAAAAGATTAACATCACATGCAATTAATAATATGTGATATGATATGGCCTTTCTTCTTGTGCTTTTGATCTCCATCTTCAAAGCACACAAGCATGATCTCCATCATCACCAGCATTGCACCAAGGTCCATGGCACCGCTTCATGGTTGTCCACCATCCATAGCAACTATTACAACTACTAACTCATAGTAATGGAATAAAGCTATTACATGGTGATTGACACGTAGGTCAGACAACCATTAGGCTCCTGCCGGTTGCCATAATACAATAATGATCATCTCATACATATTCATCATCACATCATAGCCATATCACATCACCAAACCCTGCAAAAACAAGTTAGACGCCTCTAATTTGGTTTGCATATTTTACGTGGTTTAGGGTTTTCGAGTAAGATCCAATCTACCTACGTACATGAACCACAACGTTGATACTAGTGTTGTCAATTGAAATAGTAGATTGAATCTTAACTATGGTGAGAGAGACAGACACCCGCAAAGCCACTTATGCAATACAAGTTGCATGTCAAGTGTGGAGCAATTCTCATGAACGCGGCCATGTAAGGTTAGCCCGGGCCGCTTCATCCCACCATCCCGCAAGATGCGAAATACACATGACAAAAGCAACAAAAGCATCAACGCCCACAAAACTATTGTGTTCTACTCGTGCAACAGACCTATGCATAGACACGGCTCTGATACCACTGATGGGTTCGTTGCATAGAAAACAAAAAATTCTACCGTGAAGAAGAACAAAACCAAGATCCAATCTAGGAAAAGCCAAGATCTAATCTATGAAGATCGGAGAAACGAGAGAGATAAGAGACTAACCCTCGAAGATCCAAAACCTTATGAGACCAGATCTCGTGGTTGACGTAGTCGATCGTTCTGGTGCTGCAATCCGGCAGCACTTCCGTACTCGGTCGCACGTACGGTGTCGATGAAGTCCTTCCACTCCCCGTTCCAGCGGGAAGCGGAGGTGTTGTAAATCCCCTCAGAATCCGAGCAACACGACGGCGTGGTAGTGGTGGGAGGAGAATCTCTGCAGGGCTTCGCCTAAGCCGCAGCAGAGAGAAAGAGGAGGGAGGAGAGGTGGCGGCTAGGGTTTCAGGTGGGGGCCTTGGCTGGCCATGATGCGTGCAATCGACACGTCCGTTGGGAACCCCAAGAGGAAGGTGTGATGCAGACAGTAGCAAGTTTTCCCTCAGAAAGAAACCAAGGTTTATCGAACCAGGAGGAGCCAAGAAGCACGTTGAAGGTTGATGGCGGCGGGATGTAGTGCGGCGCAACACCAGGGATTCCGGTGCCAACGTGGAACCTGCACAACACAACCAAAGTACTTTGCCCCAACGAAACAGTGAGGTTGTCAATCTCACCGGCTTGCTGTAACAAAGGATTAGATGTATAGTGTGGATGATGATTGTTTGCAGAAAATAGTAAAGAACAAATATTGCAGTAGATTGTATTCGATGTAAAGAATAGGACCGGGGTCCACAGTTCACTAGAGGTGTCTCTCCCATAAGATAAATAGCATGTTGGGTGAACAAATTACAGTCGGGCAATTGACAAATAGAGAGGGCATGACAATGCACATACATGATATGATAAGTATAGTGAGATTTAATTGGGCATTACGACAAAGTACATAGACCGCTATCCAGCATGCATCTATGCCTAAAAAGTCCACCTTCAGGTTATCATCCGAACCCCTTCCAGTATTAAGTTGCAAACAACAGACAATTGCATTAAGTATGGTGCGTAATGTAATCAATAACTACATCCTCGGACATAGCATCAATGTTTTATCCCGAGTGGCAACAGCACATCCACAACCTTAGAACTTTCACACTTTGTCCCGATTTAATGGAGGCATGAACCCACTATCGAGCATAAATACTCCCTCTTGGAGTTAAGAGCAAAAACTTGGCCAGAGCCTCTACTAATAACGGAGAGCATGCAAGATCATAAACAACACATAGGTAATAGATTGATAATCAACATAACATAGTATTCTCTATCCATCGGATCCCGACAAACACAACATATAGCATTACAGATAGATGATCTTGATCATGTTAGGCAGCTCACAAGATCCAACAATGAAGCACATAAGGAGAAGACGACCATCTAGCTACTGCTATGGACCCATAGTCCAGGCGTGAACTACTCACTCATCACTCCGGAGGCGACCATGGCGGTGAAGAGTCCTCCGGGAGATGATTCCCCTCTCCGGCAGGGTGCCGGAGGCGATCTCCTGAATCCCCCGAGATGGGATTGGCGGCGGCGGCGTCTCAGTAAGGTTTTCCGTATCGTGGCTCTCGGTACTGGGGGTTTCGCGACGGAGGCTTTAAGTAGGCGGAAGGGCGGAGTCGGAAGAGTCACGGGGGCCCCACACGCTAGGGCCGCGTGGGCCCCCTCTGGGCCGCGCCGCCCTAGTGTGGCGGCGCCCCGTGGCCCCACTTCGTCTCCCCTCCGGTCTTCTGGAAGCTTCGTGTAAAAATAGGCCCCTGGGCGTTGATTTCGTCCAATTCCGAGAATATTTCCTTTGTAGAATTTCTGAAACCAAAAACAGCGACAAGAATCGGCTCTTCGGCATCTTGTTAATAGGTTAGTGCCGGAAAATGCATAAATACGACATAAAGTATGCATAAAACATGTAGATATCATCAATAATGTGGCATGGAACATAAGAAATTATCGATACGTCGGAGACGTATCAGCATCCCCAAGCTTAGTTCCTGCTCGTCCCGAGCAGGTAAACGATAACAAAGATAATTTCTGGAGTGACATGCCATCATAACCTTGATCATACTATTGTAAGCATATGTAATGAATGCAGCGATCAAAACAATGATAATGACATGAGTAAACAAATGAATCATAAAGCAAAGACTTTTCGTGAATAGTACTTCAAGACAAGCATCAATAAGTCTTGCATAAGAGTTAACTCATAAAGCAATAAATCAAAGTAAAGGTATTGAAGCAACACAAAGGAAGATTAAGTTTCAGCGGTTGCTTTCAACTTATAACATGTATATCTCATGGATAGTGTCAATGTAAAGTAATATAACAAGTGCAATATGCAAGTATGTAGGAATCAATGCACAGTTCACACAAGTGTTTGCTTCTTGAGGTGGAGAGAAATAGGTGAATTGACTCAACATAAAAGTAAAAGAAAGGTCCTTCAAAGAGGAAAGCATCGATTGCTATATTTGTGCTAGAGCTTTTATTTTGAAAACATGAAACAATTTTGTCAATGGTAGTAATAAAGCATATGTATCATGTAAATTATATCTTACAAGTTGCAAGCCTCATGCATAGTATACTAGTAGTGCCCGCACCTTGTCCTAATTAGCTCGGATTAACACGGATTATCATTGCATAACATATGTTTCAACCAAGTGTCACAAAGGGGTACCTCTATGCCGCCTGTACAAGGGTCTAAGGAGAAAGTTCGCATTGGATTTCTCACTTTTGATCATTCTTCAACTTAGACACCCATACCGGGATAACATAGACAACAGATAATGGACTCCTCTTTTAATGCTTAAGCATTCAACAACAGATAATATTCTCATAAGAGATTGAGGTTTTATGTCCAAACTGAAACTTCCACCATGATTCATGGCTTTAGTTAGCGGCCCAATGTTCTTCTCTAACAGTATGCATACTCAAACCATTTGATTGTGAAAACCGCCCTTACTTCAGACAAGACGGACATGCATAGCAACTCACATGATATTCAACAAAGAGTAAAAAGTTGATGGCGTCCCCAGAAAACATGGTTACCGCACAACAAGCAACTTAATAAGAGATAAAGTGCATAAGTACATATTCAATACCACAATAGTTTTTAAGGCTATTTTGTCCCATGAGCTATATATTGCAAAGGCGAATGATGGAAATTTAAAGGTAGCACTCAAGCAATTTACTTTGGAATGGCGGAGAAATACCATGTAGTAGGTAGGTATGGTGGACACAAATGGCATAGTGGTTGGCTCAAGGATTTTGGATGCATGAGAAGTATTCCCTCTCGATACAAGGTTTAGGCTAGCAAGGTTATTTGAAACAAACACAAGGATGAACCGGTGCAGCAAAACTCACATAAAAGACATATTGTAAACATTATAAGACTCTACACCGTCTTCCTTGTTGTTCAAAACTCAATACTAGAAATTATCTAGACTTTAGAGAGACCAAATATGCAAACCAAATTTTAGCAAGCTCTATGTATTTCTTCATTAATAGGTGCAAAGTATATGATGCAAGAGCTTAAACATGAGCACAACAATTGCCAAGTATCAAATTATTCAAGACATTTTAGAATTACTACATGTAGCATTTCCCGATTCCAACCATATAACAATTTAACTAAGAAGATTCAACCTTCGCCATGAATACTATGAGTAAAGCCTAAGGACATATTTGTCCATATGCAACAACGGAGCGTGTCTCTCTCCCACACAATGAATGCTAGGATTCATTTTATTCAAACAAAAACAAAAACAAACCGACGCTCCAAGCAAAGCACATAAGATGTGATGGAATAAAAATATAGTTTCAGGGGAGGAACCTGATAATGTTGTCGATGAAGAAGGGGATGCCTTGGTCATCCCCAAGCTTAGACGCTTGAGTCTTCTTAAAATATGCAGGGGTGAACCACCGGGGAATCCCCAAGCTTAGAGCTTTCACTCTCCTTGATCATATTGCATCATTTCCCTCTCTTGATCCTTGAAAACTTCCTCCACACCAAACTCAAAACAACTCATTAGAGGGTTAGTGCACAATAAAAATTTACATGTTCAGAGGTGACATAATCATTCTTAACACTTCTGGACATTGCACAAAGCTACTGGACATTAATGGAACAAAGAAATTCATCCAACATAGCAAAAGAGGCAATGCGAAATAAAAGGCAGAATCTGTCAAAACAGAACAGTTTGTAAAGACGAATTTTAAAGTGGCACCAGACTTGCTCAAATGAAAATGCCCAAATTGAATGAAATTTGCGTACATATCTGAGGATCACTCAAGTAAATTGGCATAATTTTCTGAGTTACCTACAAAGAATTAGGCCCAGATTCGTGACAGCAAAGAAATCTGTTTCTGCGCAGTAATCCAAATCTAGTATGAACCTTACTATCAAAGACTTTACTTGGCACAACAATGCACAAAACTAAGATAAGGAGAGGTTGCTACATTAGTAAACAACTTCCAAGACTCAAATATAAAATAAAGGTACTGTAGTAAAAACATGGGTTGTCTCCCATAAGCGCTTTTCTTTAACGCCTTTCAGCTAGGCGCAGAAAGTGTATATCAAGTGTTATCAAGAGATGAAGCATCGACATCATAATTTGTTCTAATAATAGAATCAAAAGGTAACTTCATTCTCTTTCTAGGGAAGTGTTCCATACCTTTCTTGAGAGGAAATTGATATTTAATATTACCTTCCTTCATATCAATGATAGCTCCAACGATTCAAGAAAAGGTCTTCCCAATATAATGGGACAAGATGCATTGCATTCAATATCCAAGACAACAAAATCAACGGGGACAAGGTTATTGTTAACGGTAATGCGAACATTATCAACTCTCCCCAAAGGTTTCTTTTTAGCATTATCAGTGAGATTAACATCCAAATAACAATTTTTCAATGGTGGCAAGTCAAGCATATCATAAATTTTCTTAGGCATAACAGAAATACTTGCACCAAAATCACATAAAGCATTACAATCAAAGTCATTGACCTTCATCTTAATGATGGGCTCCCAACCATCTTCTAACTTTCTAGGAATAGAGGTTTCGAGTTTTAGTTTCTCCTCTGTAGCTTTGATGAGAGCATTTGTAATATGTTTTGTAAAGGCCAAATTTATAGCACTAGCATTGGGACTTTTAGCAAGCTTTTGTAAGAACTTTATAACTTCAGAGATGTGGCAATCATCAAAGTCTAAACCATTATGATCTACAGCAATGGGATCATCATCCCCAATGTTGGAAAAAATTTCAGCAGTTTTATCACAGGCAGTTTCAGTAGTTTTAGCAGTTTCCGGCAGTTTTGCAGGTTTTGCATTAGGAGTAGAAACATTGCCAATACCAATTCTTTCACCATTATTAGTAGGAGGTGCAGCAACATGTGGAGCATTAACATTACTAGTGGTGGTAATAGTCCAAACTTTAGCTACATTATTCTCTTTAGCAAGTTTTTCATTTTCTTCTCTTTCCCACCTAGCATGCAATTCAGCCATTAATCTTATATTCTCATTAATTCTAACTTGGATGGTATTTGCTGTAGTAACAATTTTATTTTCAATATCCTTATTAGGCATAACTTTCAATTTCAAAAGATCAACATCAGAGGTAAGACTATCAACCTTAGAAGCAAGAATATCAATTTTATTGAGCTTTTCCTCAACAGATTTGTTAAAAGCAGTTTGTGTACTAATAAATTCTTTAAGCAGAGCTTCAAGTCCAGGGGGTGTGTTCCTATTATTGTTGTAAGAATTTCCATAAGAATTACCATAACCGTTACCATTATTATAAGGATATGGCCTATAGTTATTACTAGAATTGTTCTGATAAGCATTGTTGTTGAAATTATTATTTTTAATGAAGTTTACATCAACATGTTCTTCTTGAGCAACCAATGAAGCTAATGGAACATTATTAGGATCAACATTAGTCCTATCATTCACAAGCATAGACATAATAGCATCAATCTTTTCACTCAAGGAAGAGGTTTCTTCGACAGAATTTACCTTCTTACCTTGTGGAGCTCTTTCCGTGTGCCATTCAGAGTAATTAATCATCATATTATCAAGAAGCTTTGTTGCTTCACCAAGAGTGATGAACATAAAGGTACCTCCAGCAGCTGAATCCAATAGGTTCCGCGAAGAAAAGTTCAGTCCTGCATAAAAGGTTTGGATGATCATCCAAGTAGTCAGTCCATGGGTTGGGCAATTCTTTACCAAAGATTTCATTCTCTCCCATGCTTGAGCAACATGTTCATTATCTAATTGTTTAAAATTCATTATGCTACTCCTCAAAGATATAATTTTAGCGGGAGGATAATATCTACCAATAAAAGCATCCTTACATTTAGTCCATGAATCAATACTATTTCTAGGCAGAGATAGCAACCAATCTTTAGCTCTTCCTCTTAATGAGAAAGGAAACAATTTTAATTTTATAATGTCACCATCTACATCCTTATACTTTTGCATTTCACATACTTCAACAAAATTATTAAGATGGGCAGCAGCATCATCAGAACTAACACCAGAAAATTGCTCTCTCATAACAAGATTCAGTAAAGCAGGTTTAATTTCAAAGAATTCTGCTGTAGTAGCAGGTGGAGCAATAGGTGTGCATAGGAAATCATTATTATTTGTGGTTGTGAAGTCACACAACTTAGTGTTTTCAGGAGTACCCATTTTAGCAGTGGTGAATAAAGCAAACTAGATAAAGTAAATGCAAGTAACTAATTTTTTTGTGTTTTTTATATGGAGAACAAGACAGTAAATAAAGTAAAACTAGCAACTAATTTTTTTGTGTTTTGATATAATGCAGCAAACAAAGTAGTAAATAAAATAAAGCAAGACAAAAACAAAGTAAAGAGATTGGATTGTGGAGACTCCCCTTGCAGCGTGTCTTGATCTCCCCGGCAACGGCGCCAGAAAATGTGCTGTTGCTGTGGGAGTTGGCAATTTCCGTGGTGTAGCTTTTCTTCAGTTCCCCGGCAACGGCGCCAAAAAATGTGCTTGATGTGTGCAATCGACACGTCCATTGGGAACCCCAAGAGGAAGGTGTGATGCAGACAGTAGCAAGTTTTCCCTCAGAAAGAAACCAAGGTTTATCGAACCAGGAGGAGCCAAGAAGCACGTTGAAGGTTGATGGCGGCGGGATGTAGTGCGGCGCAACACCAGGGATTCCGGCGCCAACGTGGAACCTGCACAACACAACCAAAGTACTTTGCCCCAACGAAACAGTGAGGTTGTCAATCTCACCGGCTTGCTGTAACAAAGGATTAGATGTATAGTGTGGATGATGATTGTTTGCAGAAAATAGTAAAGAACAAATATTGCAGTAGATTGTATTCGATGTAAAGAATAGGACCGGGGTCCACAGTTCACTAGAGGTGTCTCTCCCATAAGATAAATAGCATGTTGGGTGAACAAATTACAGTCGGGCAATTGACAAATAGAGAGGGCATGACAATGCACATACATGATATGATAATTATAGTGAGATTTAATTGGGCATTACGACAAAGTACATAGACCGCTATCCAGCATGCATCTATGCCTAAAAAGTCCACCTTCAGTTTATCATCCGAACCCCTTCCAGTATTAAGTTGCAAACAACAGACAATTGCATTAAGTATGGTGCGTAATGTAATCAATAACTACATCCTCGGACATAGCATCAATGTTTTATCCCTAGTGGCAACAGCACATCCAAAACCTTAGAACTTTCTGTCACTGTCCCAGATTTAATGGAGGCATGAACCCACTATCGAGCATAAATACTCCCTCTTGGAGTTAAGAGCAAAAACTTGGCCAGAGCCTCTACTAATAACGGAGAGCATGCAAGATCATAAACAACACATAGGTAATAGATTGATAATCAACATAACATAGTATTCTCTATCCATCGGATCCCGACAAACACAACATATAGCATTACAGATAGATGATCTTGATCATGTTAGGCAGCTCACAAGATCCAACAATGAAGCACATAAGGAGAAGACGACCATCTAGCTACTGCTATGGACCCATAGTCCAGGGGTGAACTACTCACTCATCACTCCGGAGGCGACCATGGCGGTGAAGAGTCCTCCAAAAGATGATTCCCCTCTCCGGCAGGGTGCCGGAGGCGATCTCTTGAATCCCCCGAGATGGGATTGGCGGCGGCGGCGTCTCAGTAAGGTTTTCCGTATCGTGGCTCTCGGTACTGGGGGTTTCGCGACGGAGGCTTTAAGTAGGCGGAAGGGCAGAGTCGGAAGAGTCACGGGGGCCCCACACGCTAGGACCGCGCGGGCCCCCTCTGGGCCGCGCCGCCCTAGTGTGGCGGCGCCCCGTGGCCCCACTTCGTCTCCCCTCCGGTCTTCTGGAAGCTTCGTGTAAAAATAGGCCCCTAGGCGTTGATTTCGTCCAATTCCGAGAATATTTCCTTTGTAGGATTTCTGAAACCAAAAACAGCAGAAAACAGCAACTGGCTCTTCGGCATCTTGTTAATAGGTTAGTGCCGGAAAATGCATAAATACGACATAAAGTATGCATAAAACATGTAGATATCATCAATAATGTGGCATGGAACATAAGAAATTATCGATACGTCGGAGACGTATCAGGCCACCCCTCCCCTCTTTATATAGTGGGGAGGGTCGGCTAGGGTGCCCCCCAAGCCCAAACCCATCTAGGGCCGGCGCAAGGGGGAGGGGGAAGTTTCCTTCCCCCCAAGCCTTCAAATTTTAGGGTTTCCCCTAAACCCTAGGGGTTTGGCCGACTTGGGCCTTGAGGGCTTGGTGCGTCTGGGCCATTAGGGAAAGGCAGCACCCCTTTGGCCCAAGTGGCCCCTCCCAGGGTCGTGGGCCCACTAGTTGTCCCTTCGGAACCTTCTAGAACCTTCTCGGTCTTCCACCGGAAAATCCTGAACTTTTTCCGAACCCCAGAAATTAATTTCCCTTATATGAATCTTATTCTCCGGACCATTCCGGACCTCCTCGTGATATCATGGATCCCATCCGAGACTTCAAAAAATATTTGGTCTCCATCTCATATTCCGAATCTACTTATACAACATCGAACCTTAAGTGCGTCACCCTACGGTTCGTGAACTATGCGGACATGGTCGAGACTGCTCTCAGATCAATAACCAATAGTGGGACATGAAGATCCATAATGGCTCCCACACATTCAGCGATAACTTAGTGATCGATTGAACCATTAACATACGACACCGATTCCCTTTGTCACGCGATACTTTACTTGTCCGAGGTTCGATCAGCGGTATCTCCATACCTAGTTCAACCTCGTTACCAACAAGTACTCTTTACTCATATCGTGGTATGTCATCTCTTGTGACCTTGTCACATGCTTGCAAGCTAATTATACGACATTCCACCAAGAGGGCCTAGAGTATATCTATCCGTCATCGGGATGGACAAAAATCCCACTCTTGATCCATATGCCTCAACTCATACTTTTCGAATACTCAATCCCATCTTTATAACCACCCATTTACGCGGTGGCGTTTGATGTAATTAAAGTACACATCCGGTGTAAGTGATTTACATGATCTCATGGTCGAAGGACTAGGTAACTATGTATCAATAACTTATAGCAAGATGAACTTAATGACTTGATCTTATGCTACGCTTATTATGGGTGTGTGTCCATTATATCATTCACCCAATGACATAACCTTCTTATTAACAACATCCAATGTTCATGATCAGGAAACCATGATCATCTATTAATCAACAAGCTAGTTTAACAAGAGGCTTACTAGGGACTCTGGTTGTTTACACAACACACATGTATTAATGTTCCGGTTAATACAGTTATAGCATGGGATGTAAACATTTATCATGAACACTAAGATATAACAATAACTATTTTATTATTGCCTCTCGGGCATATCTCCAACAATCTCAACATGCTAAAGCCCAGCAGAAAAAATCCTTCCCCTCTTTGCATGCTGTAGGATAACGTAGCATAGAAAACAAAAATTTTCCTACCGCGAACACGAAATCCAAGCCAAGATGCAATCTAGAAGACGGTAGCAACGAGGGGATTGTCGAGTCTCACCCTTGAAGAGATTCCAAAGCCTACAAGATGAGGCTCTTGTTGCTACGGTAGACGTTCACTTGCCGCTTGCAAAAGCGCGTAGAAGATCTTGATCACGGCGCCACGAACGGGCAGCACCTCCGTACTCGGTCACACGTTCGGTTGTTGATGAAGACGACGTCCACCTCCCTGTTCCAGCGGGCAGCGGAAGTAGTAGCTCCTCTTGAATCCGACAGCACGACGGTGTGGTGTCGGTGGTGGTGGAGAATCCCGGCGGAGCTTCGCTAAGCGTGCGGGGAAGAAGGAGGAGTGGGGTGGCTAGGGTTTGGGGAGAGGGGGTGGCCGGCCTCCAAGGGGTGCGGCCAAGGTGGTGGCTTTGGTGTGGCCGGCCCCCTCCCCTATGCCCCTCATTATATAGGTGGAACCCCAAGTGTTGGACTACAAGTCTTCGAATAAGACCCGAACCCAAAACCTTCCATGTTGTAGGGAAACCTACTCAAGGTGGGACTCCCACCCAAGTGGGATTCCCACCCTTCCATGTGGGGGGGTGGCCGGCCCCTATGGTGGAGTCCACTTGGGACTCCACCCCTCTAGGGTTGGCCGGCCATGGGTGGTGGAGTCCCTTCGGGACTCCGCCTTCCAAAGTGATTTCTTCCGGACTTTTCTAGAACCTTCTAGAACCTTCCATAAATGCACCGGATCATTTTCAAACACATAAAATGACATCCTATATATGAATCTTATTCTCCGGACCATTCCGGAACTCCTCGTGATGTCCGGGATCTCATCCGGGACTTCGAACAAATATTCGAACTCCATTCCATATTCAAGTTCTACCATTTCAACATCCAACTTTAAGTGTGTCACCCTACGGTTCGCGAACTATGCGGACATGGTTGAGTACTCACTCCGACCAATAACCAATAGCGGGATCTGGAGATCCATAATGGCTCCCACATATTTAACGATGACTTAGTGATCGAATGAACCATTCACATACGATACCAATTCCCTTTGTCACGCGATATTCTACTTGTCCGAGGTTTGATCATCGGTATCACTCTATACCTTGTTCAACCTCGTCTCCTGACAAGTACTCTTTACTCGTACCGTGGTATGTGGTCTTTTATGAACTTATTCATATGCTTGCAAGACATTAGACGACATTCCACCGAGAGGGCCCAGAGTATATCTATCCGTCATCGGGATGGACAAATCCCACTGTTGATCCATATGCCTCAACTCATACTTTCCGGATACTTAATCCCACCTTTATAACCACCCATTTACGCAGTGGCGTTTGATGTAATCAAAGTACCTTTCCGGCATAAGTGGTTTATATGATCTCATGGTCATAAGGACTAGGTAACTATGTATTGAAAGCTTATAGCAAATAACTTAATGACGTGATCTTATGCTACGCTTAATTGGGTGTGTCCATTACATCATTCATATAATGATATAACCTTGTTTATTAATAACATCCAATGTTCATGATTATGAAACTAATCATCTATTAATCAACAAGCTAGTTAAGAGGCTTACTAGGGACTCTTTGTTGTTTACATATCACACATGTATCAATGTTTCGGTTAATACAATTATAGCATGGTATATAAACATTTATCATAAACATAAAGATATATAATAACCACTTTTTATTATTGCCTCTTGGGCATATCTCCAACAGTCTCCCACTTGCACTAGAGTCAATAATCTAGATTACATTGTAAGGTACCTAACACCCATGGCATTCTGGTGTTGGTCATGCTTTGCCCTACGGAGAGCTTTAGTCAACGGATCTGCTACATTCAGATCAGTGTGTACTTTGCAAATCTTTACTTCTCCATCTTCGATGTACTCGCGAATCGAATGATAACGCAGCTTGATATGCTTCAGCCTCTTGTGTGACCTTGGTTCTTGTGCATTGGCGATGGCACCCATGTTGTCACAGTAGATGACTAATGGGTCCAATGCACTAGGAACCACACCGAGCTCTATAATGAACCTCTTCATCCATACCGCTTCTGATGAAGCCTCTGAAGCCGCTATGTACTCCGATTCTGTTGAGGATTTCGCCACCGTGCACTGCTTCGAGCTTGCCCAGCTTACTGCAGCACCATTCAATATAAACACGTACCCAGACTGTGACTTAGAGTTATCAGGATCAGTGTTCCAACTTGCATCGGTGTAACTTGTTACAACGAGCTTTTGGTCACCTCCATAACAAAGAAACATATCCTTAGTTCTTTTCAAGTACTTCAGGATATTCTTGACCGCTGTCCAGTGTTCCATTCCTGGATCACTTTGATATCTGCTAGTCAAACTAACAGCATGTGCTATATCCGGTCCTGTGCATAGCATGGCATACATGATAGAGCCTACTGCCGAGGCATAGGGGATCTGACTCATCCTTTCTCTTTCTTCTGCCGTAGCCGGACCTTGAGTCTTACTCAAGACCTTGCCTGGTAACATAGGTAAGAATCCTTTCTTACTTTCGTCCATTCTAAACTTCTTTAGAATCTTGTCCAAATATGTACTCTGTGATAGCCCTATTAGACGTCTTGATCTATCTCTATAAATCTTGATGCCTAATATATATGATGCTTCACCAAGGTCTTTCATTGAAAAACTATTATTCAAATAACCCTTTACACTGCTTAATAGTTCTATATCATTCCCAATCAATAATATGTCATCTACATATAATATCAGGAATGCTACAGAGCTCCCACTCACTTTCTTGTAAATACAGGCCTCTCCATGATACTGTATAAACCCGAAGTCTTTGATCACCTTATCAAAACATCGGTTCCAACTTCTCGATGCTTGCTTCAGTCCATAGATTGAACGCTGAAGTTTGCATACTTTGTCAGCATTTTTAGGATCGACAAAACCTTTGGGTTGTACCATATACAACTCTTCCTCAATGTCTCCATTAAGGAACGCCGTTTTGACATCCATCTGCCAAATCTCATAATCGAAAAATGCAGCTATTGCTAACAAAATCCTCACAGATTTTAGCTTCGCTACAGGTGAGAAAGTCTCATCGTAGTCAACACCTTGAATTTGTCGGAAACCCTTTGCGACAAGTCGAGCTTTATAGACAGTAATATTACCATCAGCATCTGTTTTTCTCTTGAAGATCCATTTATTCTCGACAGCCTTTCGGCTATCAGGTAAGTCTACCAAAGTCCATACTTTGTTATCATACATGGATCCCATTTCGGATTTCATGACTTCTTGCCATTTGTTGGAATCTGGGCTCATCATCGCTTCTTCATACGTCGCAGGGTCTTCATCATTGTTATCCACAATCATGACATTTAGACAAAGATCATACCAATCAGGAGTGGCACGTTCCCTTGTCGATCTGCGAGGTTCAGTAGTTGTATCATTTGAAGTTTCATGATCATTATCATTAGCTTCCTCTGTTGCCGGTGTAGGCGGCACAGGAACATCTTCCGGTACTGCGCTACTCTGATCAACGAGCAGAAATTTTTCAATCTCATCGAGTTCTACTTTTCTTCCAGTCACTTCTTTAGTGAGAAATTCTTTCTCAAGAAAGGTTCCGTTCTTAGCAACAAAGATCTTGCCTTCGGATCTGTGATAGAAAGTGTACCCTATAGTTTCCTTAGGGTATCCTATGAAGACGCATTTCTCCGCTTTGGGTTCTAGCTTGTCCGGTTGTAACTTTTTTACATAGGCTTCGCAACCCCAAACTTTCAGGAACGACAGCTTAGGTTTCTTATTAAACCATAATTCATACGGTGTCGTTTCAACGGATTTTGATGGTGCTCTATTTAAAGTGAATGCGGCTGTCTCTAATGCATAACTCCAAAATGATAACGGCAAATCAGTAAGAGACATCATAGAATGAACCATATCTAAGAGAGTTCGATTACGATGTTCAGACACACCGTTTCGTTGTGGTGTTCCCGGCGGTGTCAATTGTGAAAGTATTCCGCATTTCTTTAAATGCATGCCAAACTCATAACTCAGATATTCACCTCCGCGATCAGATCGTAGAAATTTAATCTACTTGTTACGTTGATTTTCTACTTCACTTTGGAATTCCTTAAACTTCTCAAAAGTTTCGGATTTATGTTTCATGAAATAGATATACCCATATCTACTCAGATCATCTGTGAAGGTTAGAACATAACGATAACCACCACGCGATGCTTGATACGTCCAATTTGCATCACTATTTTATATCATAATTTGCTGCTATTCATTGATATATTTCATATTTGGAGATGATACTTATGTTATTTCATCTATTTTGCATATTTCATGATTATTTGGAGATCGCGCACCGGAGCCAGGATTCTGCTGGAAAAAGCACCGTCAGAATGCAATATTTCGGAAGATCAACAGTTGACGGAAATTATACGAAAAATCCTATTTTTCCAGATGACGAAGGGAGCCAGAAGGGGGAGCCGAGGGGACCCGAGGTGGGCCCACCTCATAGGCCGGCGCGGCCCAAGGCCTGGCCGCGCCGCCCTGTGAGGAGGGGGCCCACATCCCTCTCTCGCCTCCTTTTCTTCGCGTATGTCTTCGTCCCGAAAACCTAAGCCACAGAGGATAGTCGTGAAGAGTCACAGCCGCCTCTGCGGGGCGGAGAACACCAGAGAGAAAAGAGCTCTCCGGCGGGCAGGAATCCACCGGGGAAATTCCCTTCCGGAGGGGGAAATCGACGCCATCGTCACCGTCATCGAGCTGGACATCATCTCCATCACCATCGTCATCATCTCCATCATTATCACCGCCATCTCCACCGCTGCATCTCGTCACCGCTGTAACAATTTGGGTTTGATCTTGATTGTTTGATAGGGGAAACTCTCCCGGTGTTGATTTCTACTTGTTATTGATGCTATTGAGTGAAACCATTGAACCAAGGTTTATGTTCAGATTGTTATTCATCATCATATCACCTCTGATCATGTTCCATATGATGTCTCGTGAGTAGTTCGTTTAGTTCTTGAGAACATGGGTGAAGTCTAAATGTTAGTAGTGAATCATGGTTGAGTAGTATTCAGTGTTATGATATTTAAGTTGTGGTGTTATTCTTCTAGTGGTGTCGTGTGAACGTCGACTACATGACACTTCACCATTTATGGGCCTAGGGGAATGCATCTTGTACTCGTTTGCCAATTGCGGGGTTGCCGGAGTGACAGAAACCTGAGCCCCCGTTGGTATATCGATGCAGGAGGGATCGCAGGATCTCAGAGTTTAAGGCTGTGGTTAGAATTATCTTAATTACTTTCTTGTATTTGTGGATGCTTGCAAGGGGTATAATCACAAGTATGTATTAGTCCTAGGAAGGGCAGTACATTAGCATAGGTTCACCCACACAACACTTATCAAAACAATGAAGATTAATCAGCTGTATGAAGCGAAAGCACTAGACTAAAATCCCGTGTGTCCTCAAGAACGTTTGGTCATTATAAGTAAACAAACCCGCCTCCTTTGTGCTAAAAAGGATTGGGCCACTCGCTGCAATTATTTCTCTCGCACTTTACTTACTCGTACTTTATTCATCTGTTACATCAAAACCCCCTGAATACTTGTCTATGAGCATTTACAGTGAATCCTTCATCGAAACTGCTTGTCAACACCTTCTGCTCCTCATTGGGATCGACATTCTTACTTATCGAAGATACTACGATACACCCCCTATACTTGTGGGTCATCAAGACTATTTTCTGGCGCCGTTGCCGGGGAGTGAAGCGCTATTGGTAAGTGGAATTGGTAAGGAAAACCTTTATTGCTGTGCTGATTTTATTTCTGCCTGCTGCTATAAGTCATTATGGAGAGATCTTCTCTTCAATTTCTATTTGGGAAATCTACTACTACTGCAACGGTAGTGGATGAGGCGCCAGGTGAGGAAGTAATACCATATAAAATACCTATGAAAATTATTGAACGTGTTATGGATAACCGCTATGAAGGGGATGGAACTGTCCATCCAGGTGATCATTTACTGTTTTTACATGAATTATGCGGGTTATTCAAATGTGCAGGTATTGCTATGGATGAAGTTAGAAAGAAACTATTCTCTATATCGCTGTCTGGTAAAGCAGCGCACTGGTATAAATTGCTGAAGAATAGGGATTCTATTGATTGGGAGGATATTGTGCCTTTATTTTATTCCAAATTCTATCCTCCAAGTGAAATTCACAAAGATCGGAACCGCATATATAATTTCTGGCCTCATGATGGAGAAAGCATTGCCCAAGCATGGGGGAGATTGAAGTCTTTAATGCTCAAATGCCCCATTCATGAGCTTCCTGGTAATGTTATTATTGATAATTTCTATGCAAGACTTTCTTTTCAAGACAAGACCTTGCTGGATACTTCTTGTTCTGGATCATTTACACGCAACAAAGAAGAGTTTAAAAGGGACCTTCTTGATCGGATCCAGGAGAATACTGAAGGATGGGAGAACGACAAAGATAGAGAGTCAGGTATAAACTTTGATTATAAATGCATTAAAGTTTTTATGGATACTGATAAATTTCGTAATATTAGTGCTACTTATGGTCTTGATTCTCAAGTCGTTGCAAATCTTTATAAAGCTTTTGCCTCTTATTATGAATTGCCTAAGAAGAATTTTGATAAGTATCATGAACCGTATAAAGATAAAATAGATTCATCTATAAACAAATGTGTTGTAATTTAAACTGTTGATCATGTTATTCCTGAAGCTTATATTGAAAAAACTCCTTTCCCTGCTAAAATGAAGGAGTACTCTGTTATAAATAGTGCGGTTCATAAAAGTGAAAAGAAACCTATAGAACCTGAAGAACAAATAAAAGTTGAACCTGCTGTTGCAATTGTTAAAGATCTTGTGATTGAAAATGTGGAGGATGGTCATATTATTTTCTGTGAAGATGCCTCTAATATTGTGTCAACACCCGGGTTTTTAAGTCCGGATGCCTATTATGTCATACATCGCAATCCCAGGAAATTGTTGTTGCGAGGCATAATAGTTAAGTATCACAGTCATCATTCATTACAAACCATAATGTCTTACAACTTGGAATCACATGATCCATATTACACGAATAGTTGATCTAATGATCAACGAACAAACACAAGTTCATAGCGGAAGCATAAGATACAAGGACTCTCTAGTCCACAGGCCAACGCTTGACGTTAGAAGCTCCTAGTTGTGGTAGACGTCCTGCTGATCGTCATCCTCGTACTGCTGCTCGGCTTCATATTCTGGCCATTTGAATAGCCAGGGACAAAGCCGTGAGTACTTTAAGTACTCGCAATCTAATACTAAAGTAAGTACTAACATTACTATTGAGAGTGTTCTAAGCTCTAAGTTTATTTGCACAAAGCCAATTTTATTTGATAAACCTTTTTGTAAACAACTCCTCATGTGCTAGCTAACTCAAGTGGGAACATTAGTGTCATTCCCACAACTCTGTTGTGATTCAAAACTCAAAATCACCGTTCAAGTTCAAGTTCAAAAATCACCAGTCACAAGGATATAAATTCTGATGACGGAAACAGTATGGCCTTTCCAATTGTCCATATCCGCGGACGCGGCTATTCGAATAGTTCTACACTCTGCAGAGGTTGCACACTTGTGCCACAACATTTGATTTCATCCGTCAGGGATAAAACCCTGAATAATCGTAACTCAGTACGCGGATCATCAACCGTTAACCTTTCACTTACACACCATAGTATAGGCACCTCTCCCCATGAGCTTGGCCTCCCGGTGAAAACCAACTGTTAACCCGGGAACTGCACAGGGCTTGGCCGTACAATTCACCTCAATTCACATCATTTCTCAACAACGGAGGCAGCCTCAAGCGTAACCCCTATGACGTGTGTTCAGAGGGAACCCATACTAAGACACATAAATTTCCAGCTAAGCCTTACCCATAATCAGGTATTGTGGGGGTACTCAAAAATTGGAATGGTATCGCATCCAACTCAATCATCAGTTTTTAGCCAAAATCACCAAGTCAATTTCAGTGTCATATTCACCTTCAAAATCTTTCAATGGAAATGACTCATCATTCCAAGGTTTTCACCATCATCATTTCATAAACACATGTTCCCATCTAGAGTAGTCATTTTAAATTTAGCACTAGCAACTATGTATGAGGGGTGCTAAGTATTTGCTTTGCTTCTAGGCTAAGTTTGATACTCTTGTACTAACTCAATACTAACCAGGTAAATCATAATTCAAAAGTACTTTGATAAAACAAAGGTAAATAAAGCTTGTAAAGTAAAAACTAGGAAATAGGATCATAAGCATAAAGTAAATGGGGTAATGCCTTGCTCATGGTGAGCTTTGCACTTTGCAAGAGTACTATCTTGCCTTGGTTGGGAAATTGGTCAAAGTGGTCTTCTTCTCCTTGGAAGTAGACCTCCTCCTCCTCCTGGTACTCCTCGGTACTAGCGTCTAAAATATGAATACGGAGTACACAATCATCACACCAAACTAATTTACTAAACTGGGCACAAACATGGTTCACACACTTAAACTAGCATCACATATTACTAGTAAGTTGGTGGATGTGTTTTTCTTATTATTTAAGAAAAATAATTTCCTCTCATACTAATCTTAAATGTTACTTTGAATTATTCAGAGAAATAATTTCCCCTCATTATCTTATTAAGATTTAATTTCTCTTATGCATAATATGTGACCTAGGTTGACCCAAGTCAACCTCTTCACACTTATCATTTTGAGAAAATGATTTAAATGAGGTGAGCACCTCATACTATTTAGTTTTAGCATAGCAAAGATTTAATATCACCAACAATTCCTATGAGACCTAAATGACCAGAGTCTCTACTTCATTTGGAATTGGTGGTGACAAGATTTAAATGAGAGAAACTCTCTCATAAGAATTCTTAATAGTTTTGGACAATATCTTTGACTAGAAATAGCCATAAAGTCATTTAAATCAACTAAGCCATGATCATTCAAAGTAGGCATGGCATATTTTTGTAGAAACAATTAGTATAAGTGAAATGTGAATTATTGGAGGTGGAATTAACTGAAAAGCATTTATGGTTGATTTTTAAGAATTATTATAAGGCTGAAAAGTCCCTGCCTTGTTTATTTTGTCATTTTAATTCTACCATAGATCTAGGGTTCTATCCAGTGGCATTGTGTAGATAAAATCCTAAGCTTTCCAACAATATCAAGTTTGTAAAATTTGGCCAAGTAGATTTGTCACTATTGAATTTTAAACTTGGCATCAGATTGCATATTTCATTTATTCTGGAAATTTGAATTTGAACAGGTGGGCTCGCGCGGGAAACTAGCTGGGCTGCAGAGGGAAAAAGGATTTGGGCCGGCCCACTTCGCGTCCAGCACGAGCAGGCCGTCTGACAGCGGGTCCCACGCGTCAGCGGGACTTAACCGCCGAAACGGTACGCGCAACGCGAGCCGTGCGATTAGAAGGAGATCGCACGGTCGAGGGAGGCCTTCGTCTCCGGCGAGAGGGGACTCACTGGCGACGGCGGTAGGGGGTCGGCGAGCTCGTCGGAGCTCCGGCGGTCGTCGACGATGTGCGCAGCAACGTTGGAGTGGATGAGGAAGCGCCTGGAAGCAGTTGCGTCGCCTGAGGTGGCCTCCT
This sequence comes from Lolium perenne, assembly GCF_019359855.2. Taxonomy (NCBI): domain Eukaryota; kingdom Viridiplantae; phylum Streptophyta; class Magnoliopsida; order Poales; family Poaceae; genus Lolium; species Lolium perenne. The sequence continues at coordinate 220,411,727 of NC_067245.2, read as the reverse complement.
GCTCCGGCTTGCTCCGTGTACTGGCGGCGGCGGCGAGCTTGCGATTGGAGCAGTGGAGGGGCTAATCGATGCAATTGGAGTGGCGAGGAGTTCTGTGGTGAGGAGAGGAAGGTGTTGGCGTGCTCAGTTCAGTGGGAGGGGCTCCCCTTTTATAGGCGCGGGAGGTGGCCGTGGGGCGGAGCGGCAGTCGTCGTCATCGTCGCCGTTCCAAGGTTGCGAAGGGCCAAGGCGTGGGCGCGTACGGTTGCTGGCGTCCTGGCGAGGCTGACGCGCGTGCTCGTGGCGCATCCGAGGCTCTGCAGCGATGGTGCGCTTGACGGGAGTGTTCCGGCCATGGCGGACAGTCGTCGTCGTGGTCGTCACGCCTGACGTTCCCGCGGGCTAGTGGGCGTGTCCAGGCGATCCAGGGACTTGTCCTGTGTCGACTGGCGTTGAGAGGAGAGGTCGAGGTGGCGTAGGGCGGTGGGTGTCGTCACGCTCTGGCGCGTCCAGGGCGCTCGCCGTGCGCGCACTGGCGCGTGCATGGGCATGCCTGGGCGCGTCTGGGCGTGATGGTTTCTAGCCGTTGCGGTAAAAAAAATTTCGACGGGGCAGGGTCTGGTCGTGATCAAGTGAGTGAGAGGAAGGTGATGGGCATGGTGGAGCATGCTGGAACTGACCAGAGGGAGAGAGAGCGTGAGGGTGGCATGACATGCCACGGCATGGCATGTCTTGGTCAAATGGAGCTTCCCCAGTGCTGGGCAGGTGAGAGAGAGGTGGCAGGGAGGTGATAGGAAGCTCCAGGGGTGCAGTGGAGGCTCAGGCTTGGACTAAGTCTCCACCAATTTCAGTATGGGCACAAAATGATTCCCTGCATATCAAGTGTTTGATCAAATGCCCGAAAGAAAATAATTTTTGAATTTTGCAAATCTTTTTGGTGGGTTGTAAACATATATAAAAAGGAGTATATTGGTGTTGGTGGTGATCAAAATAGAATTGAGATGCAAAATCACATTTTGCATATGATCTTGCATATGTGAGTTTGTTCCAACTTTGCTTGATTCTCATTTGAATTTGGTAAAGAATTTGGGGTGGTGGTTTTGGGCAAAGTTGAAGTGCTTGATGTTGTCTTGGATGAGGTGAAAAGGGTTGACAAATTGTAGAAGTGAAAAGTGAAAATCCAGGGGCTCAAAGTGAGCCTCGGGCTAAAAATGGCACATATGACCATAATCACATGTGAGCTCCAATTTGATTCAAATTTGATTTGGATGGAGTTTGATTGGTTTCAAAAGTGTTAATAAGTGTTTAGTAAACCAAAATGGCCTAGATCAAAGATTTGTAAAAATGGCATAGGCCATATGTGAGTGTGAAGTTGATTTTTAGAATTTCTTTTCTATTTTATTTTTATTTGACTTTGGATGATCAAGTGATCATTGCTAGGGTTTTAGAATGAGAGTAACACATAAACAAGCATCATGGCAAAAGCACACTCAAATAAATTAATAAGGTGAGCTAATATGCATAGTCCTATATGATGAGAAAAAGTTTTTGTTGGCTCTGATTTTTGGATTCTTGAATTTTCTCTCTTGTTCCTTTTATTGAAAACTTGGGATGTTACAAACCCTTCCCCCTTACAAAAGATCTCGTCCCGAGATCTAGAGAAAACTAGGTACTAAAGAGATCTGGGTATTCCTTCTTCATATCTTCCTCACGTTCCCAAGTGGCTTCTTCTTCGGTGTGATTACTCCATTGTATTTTCAGGAACTTGATACTCCTGGTGCGGGTGGTCCTGAATGCTTCTTCAAGGATGCGAATAGGCACTTCGCGGTAGGTTAGATCCTTGTTGATATCAATGGCTCTGTGGTCGATGTTTTTGAATACTTCGGTCTTCTCCGGCACTTCTAGGCACTTCCGAAGCAGTGAGATGTGAAACACATTGTGTACGGCGGACATCTCTTCCGGCAGTTCCAGCTGATATGAGACTTCTCCTCGGCGACTCAGAATCTTAAATGGTCCGACATATCTAGGGGCGAGCTTTCCTTTGAGTTGGAATCTCTGCATTCCTTTGAGGGGTGAGACTTTGAGATACACAAAATCTCCGATCTCGAAGGTCATCTCTCGGCGTCTCTTGTCGGCGTAGCTCTTCTGTCTTGACTGGGCGGTCTTGAGGTACTCGCGGATCTTGTGCACCTTCTCTTCGGCTTCGCGGAGAACATCGGGGCCGAAGACTTGACTATCTCCGACTTCCGACCAGTTCAGAGGGGTACGGCATTTCCTTCCGTACAGGGCTTCAAAGGGGGCCATCTGTAAGCTGGCTTGATAGCTATTGTTGTAGGAGAATTCTGCATATGGTAGGCAGTCTTCCCATTTGGATCCGTACTCTAGCACACAGGCTCTCAACATATCTTCTAGTATCTGGTTGACTCGCTCGGTCTGTCCGTCAGTCTGTGGGTGGTAAGCTGTGCTGAAATTCAGACGGGTTCCTAGTCCTTCATGCACTTTCTGCCAGAATCTTGAGGTGAATCGCGATCCTCTATCTGACACAATTGACTTCGGGGTTCCGTGCAGGCTGACTATTCTGGAGATGTATAACTCAGCTAGCTTTGGGCCTTGGTATGTGGTCTTGACAGGGATGAAATGTGCAACCTTGGTCAACCTATCGATGACTACCCAAATGGAGTCATTTCCTCTGCTAGATTTGGGCAATCCTGTGATAAAGTCCATATCGACAGAATCCCATTTCCACTCAGGAATCTGTAAGGGTTGCAACAGTCCTGCGGGTCGTTGATGTTCTGCTTTGACTCGTTGACAGATATCACACTTGGCGATGTAGCTTCCTATCTCTCGCTTCATTCCGTGCCACCAGAATTGTTCCTTCAGGTCTTGGTACATCTTGGTTCCTCCGGGATGAATGGAATACAGTGTATCGTGAGCTTCCTTCAGAATGACTTGCTTCAACTCTGAATCTGACGGTACACAAAGGCGTCCGTTGTACCAAAGAACTCCTTCTTCATCTATGGTAAATCCTGGTGCCTTTCCGGCGGCTATCTGGTTCTTGATTCCGTCAATGCTGGCATTTCCCTTCTGGGCTTCCTTTATCTGGCTCATCAAAGTGGGTTGGAGCTCAATGCTGGCGAGGAATCCTTCGCTCACTAGCTCTAGTCTGAATTGTTCAAACTCTTGGTACAGGCTTGGTTGCTCTATTGCGATCATGGAGTTCAACTGACACGGCAGTCTGCTCAAGGCATCCACTACCACATTGGCCTTGCCAGGGTGATAGTGAATTTCCATGTCGTAATCCTTGATTAATTCAATCCATCTGCGCTGTCTCATGTTCAGCTCCTTCTGGGTGAAGATGTACTTCAGGCTCTTGTGATCTGAATATATCTCGCATCGATTACCCATGAGGTAGTGACGCCAAACCTTCAGGGCTAAAACTACGGCTGCTAATTCCAAGTCATGAGTTGGATAGTTGTGTTCATGTTGCTTCAGTTGCCTTGATAGGTAAGATATCACTTTGCCTTCTTGCATCAACACACATCCAAGACCAGTCTTGGATGCATCACAATAGACATCAAATGGCTTGGTGACATCGGGCATGATCAATATTGGGGCTGTGGTTAATCTTAGCTTGAGTAGCTGAAAGCTTTCTTCACATTTGTCATTCCAGTCAAATTTCCGGTCCTTCTTCAGCAGTTGAGTCATTGGTCTTGCGATGCTTGAAAATCCTTCAACGAATCGGCGGTAATATCCTGCTAATCCCAGAAATGCTCGGACTTCAGTCTGGGTGGTTGGGGCTTCCCATTCCTCAACGGTTTTGATTTTTGCGGGATCTACAGCAATTCCTCCTGTAGACAAGATGTGTCCCAGGAATCCTACTTCTTTCAACCAAAACTCACATTTGCTAAACTTGGCGTACAACTGATGCTGCCTAAGGGTTTCTAGAACCACTTCCAAATGTTGCTCATGTTCTTCTTCGGATTTGGAGTAGATAAGGATGTCGTCGATGAAGACAACGACAAACTTATCCAGGAATTCCATAAAGATCTTATTCATGAGGTTCATGAAATAAGCGGGGGCATTGGTCAGTCCAAAGGACATGACATTGTACTCATACAGTCCATATCTGGTGGTAAAGGCAGTCTTTGGAATATCCGTTGCTCGGATCTTCAGTTGGTGGTAACCTGTCCTCAGATCAATCTTTGAGAATACTTGGGCACCGGTTAGCTGGTCAAACAGATCTTCTATCTTCGGCAAGGGATATTTGTTCTTGATGGTGACATCGTTAAGCTTACGATAATCCGTAACCAAACGAGTGGCACCGTCCTTTTTATCCACGAACAAAACTGGTGATCTCCAAGGCGACGCACTTGGTCGAATCAGACCTTTGTACAGCATATCATCCAGTTGCTTCTTCAGTTCCATTAACTCTGCGGGGTTCATGCTATAGGCTCTCTGGGCTATAGGTCCTGTTCCAGGGATTAACTCGATGATAAACTCGATATCCCGATCCGGGGGCATACCGGGTAGATCATCCGGAAACATATCAGGGTATCGACAAACGACCCTGATTTGATCCAGAGTTGGCTTAGCTACACTTTGGTTGCAGGTGAAATTTCTGGGTAGCTTTTCAGACAAGTGTTCTATTATTATTCCGGTGCTACTAGTCATGGTGATGGCCTTCTTGGCGCAGTCTATCAATCCATGATGTTTCGCCATCCAATCCATACCCAGGACTACTTCCAATCCTTTTGTTCCCAGAACAATCAAGTTTGCATAAAAGTCTATTTCATGGATTCTGATGGGTACATCTTTGCAAAATTTTCTAGCTTTAGTTGTTGATCCAGGTATTTGAACTACCATGACATGTTTCAAACTGATTGGTTGAATCTTACTAGTGCACACAAAATCTTCTGTAACGAACGAATGCGATGCTACAGAATCGAACAACACTCTTGCTGGTATTGAGTTAACAGAGAACATACCCAGCACCACGTCAGGTGCTTCCTGGGCTTCCTCAGCATTCATGTGGTAGAGGCGACCTCCGTGGTTGTTCGGGTTGTTGGGGGCGAACTTCTTGCCGGTGGAGACACGGCGTTCTTTCTGAGGAAATTTGGTGGTGCGGGGTTGCCTGCGAGCTTGGCGAGCCTCTTGGGACACTCATTGGAGTAATGCCCCACTACACCACACTCATAGCAAGTGATGGTGGTCTTGTCCTGCTTGTTCGCGACGGGGATTGCATTGCTCCCGGTCCTTGGTGCGGTGTTGGTGTTGTTGTTGCTGTTGTTGTGGTTGGGGGCTCTCGGCGAAGCGTGGTTGTAGTTGTTGTTGGTGTTGTTGTTGTTGTGGCCTCCTGGCCTGGGGTTTCCTCCACTCCGGTTCTGATAACCGGGGCGCGAGTTCTGCATCGGTGGCTTGTTGTTCCTCGGAGTGAAACCTCCGCTTGAACTAGGGCGATATTTCTGGGGGTGGCTTGATCCACTCTGGTTCATCATGTGGCGCTTGCGGTTCTCGCTGGCTTGGTGCAGTTTGCCTTCCATTTGGATGGCGGAGTCAACAAGGGCTTCGAGGTCGGCGAAGGGGATGTTGATCAACACAGTCTGCATCTCATCATGCAGTCCGTTCAGGAACCTTTCCTTCCTCTTCTCAGCAGTATCAGTCTCATCCGGGGCGTACCTTGACAAAGTTAAGAACTTGTCGCGGTATTCCACCACGGATATCCGGCCTTGCTTCAGTTCACGGAACTCATCTCTCATCTTCTTTGTCAGACCCGGGGGCACATGGTACTTGCTGAATTTGAGCTTGAAATCAGTCCAAGTCATAAACTGTCCCGCGTTCATGGCACGGGTGCTGGTCCACCAAGCTCTTGCTGGTCCTGCTAAGTAGTGCGTGGCAAACAGCACTTTCTCATTCTCTTCAACTCCAGCTACTTCTAGATTGTTCTCCATAGTTTGGAGCCAATCATCTACATCAAGTGGTTCCTCAGTCTTGCTGAAAACTGGCGGGTTGGTATTCTGGAAGTTCTTGAGCTTGGATCCTGGATGATCATGGTGGCCTTGATTGTTGTTGGCAAGCTGTTGAAGTGCTGCAAGGTTGGCTTGCCTTTCAGCTCGTTCTGCTTCTCTATCTTCCAGCATAACTTGCAACATCTGCATCATAGCGTCTTGATTCGCATTGCGAGTTGGAGGGGCCATCTGAGCATTGAGATAGATCATGAGATAAGAGGGAAATTTTCTATGGCTTGTTTTGTGTTTAAGTTCAAAAGCTTAAAACTTGAAGTCTTTTTATGATGACACAAACATACATTCATTCATAGCAAACAACACACATTACAAGCTAACACACTAAGGGTTTTAAGAACCCTTCTTCTCCAAGCTACGATACATGGGGCGGGATACAACTCACACCTACGATAGTGCATAAGTGAACTACTCCTCATCCTCATCAACATCGATGGGGGTGTGGTCATCATCTTCGTCATCCAGGAACTCGTAGTCTTCTCCCTCGGTGTTCTCATCCTCCTCGAAGTCGTTATCGTCACTCAGGTAGTTGCTTCCTCCCTGAATGTCTTCTCCATCTTCCTCCATCTTCTTCATCTGCTCCTCCTGGGCCTTGACAGTGGCCTCGAGTGCTGCTATCTTCGCGCGGAGGCGGGTGATAGTGGCATCCTTCTTCGCCCGCTGCTGGTGGAGAGTCCTGCGGTCATTGGCGAGCATCTTGATGGCGTCTCCTTGCTCGATGATGCGGGCGTGAGTCTGGTTGGCGTACTCACGGGAGTGGTCGAGATCCTGCTGAGTGTGGTACAGCATGAAATCGAGATGCTCCACATGGTGCTTCAGCTCCGGGTGGGATGGCATGTCCATGGGCTCTCCAGCAGAGTTACGCCTCGCGAGGTGGGAAAAGCGAGGGTCCTTGAGTGCCTCCCCGCTCATCCCGCACAGGCGTGCGAGTCCCTCCTGAAGGGCGCGGGCAAGTCCGTCCAGCCAGTTGCTCTCCATGAAGGAGAAGAGGATCCTCTCAGAAGTGGGAGGCTCCATCTTGCCCCTCAAGTCAGCGGTGATGATCCACTGCAGCTCGCCTCCTGGCTGGTCCGTGATCTGAGATCCGTGGAACTCCGGGAGCGGGCGACCAAGGTGGTCGGACAGGGCGTTGAGGTCGTTCTCGAAGATCAAGCTTCCCCCATTCCCAAGCTGGTAAAACTTCGTGTTCACGGGCTCCATCTGAAAGTGAAGTGAAGGATTAAGTTAGAGAAGTGAACAAGTGTGGCAAAATTTTAGTTATATTTCTAAAGAAGAGCATGACTTCTTGTTTTTCCAAAGAACTCAAAGAGAAGACAAAGACTTAAATTTTCAGAAATACTTCATTCCTTTTTGAAACTAAATTTTCAGAACGTCCATTTCTAACTAGGGTCTCCTAAGGTCAAACAATGGCTCTGATACCAACTTGTCAACACCCGGGTTTTTAAGTCCGGATGCCTATTATGTCATACATCGCAATCCCAGGAAATTGTTGTTGCAAGGCATAATAGTTAAGTATCACAGTCATCATTCATTACAAACCATAATGTCTTACAACTTGGAATCACATGATCCATATTACACGAATAGTTGATCTAATGATCAACGAACAAACACAAGTTCATAGCGGAAGCGTAAGATACAAGGACTCTCTAGTCCACAGGCCAACACTTGACGTTAGAAGCTCCTAGTTGTGGTAGATGTCCTGCTGATCGTCATCCTCGTACTGCTGCTCGGTGATACGTCCAAAACGTATCTACTTTCCCGAACACTTTTGCTATTGTTTGGCCTCTATTTTGTGTATTTTGGATGCAACTAACACGGACTAACGCTGTTTTCAGCAGAACTGCTCTGGTGTCTCTTTTTGTGCAGAAATCCAACTTTCGGGAAAATCCTCGGAATTTATGCAGAAGGCCCTATTTTCCCAGAGAACTAACGGAGCCAGAAGGACAAACCAGGTGGAGGCCCGAGGGCCCCACACCATAGGGCGGCGTGGCCCAAGGGGGCCCGCGCGGCCCTGTGGTGTGGCCCCCTCGCCCGGCCTCCGACGCCCTCCTTCGGACTATTTATCGGCCTCGACCTAAAAACGCACGGGGAGAGGTCGAAGTCGCCAGAAACCCTCCAGAACGCCGCCACATCGCGAAACTCCGTCGCGGGAGCCAGAAGTCTCCGTTCTGGCACTCCGCCGGGACGGGGAATTGGAGGAGATCATCACCGCCATCACCGCCAACGCCTCTACATCAACCAGCCATGTTTCCCCCATCCATGTGTGAGTAATTCCCCCGCTGTAGGCCGAAGGGGATGGTAGGGATTGGATGAGATTGGTCATGTAATAGCATAAGATTGTTAGGGCATAGTGCCTAGTGTCCGTAATTGGTACTTTGATGATATTGTTGCAACTTGTTATGCTTAATGCTTGTCACTAGGGCCCGAGTGCCATGATCTCAGATCTGAACATGTTATTGTTTCATCATGATATTCATTGTTTATTGATCTTACCTGCAAGTTGTATACACATGTCGCTGTCCGGAACCGATGGCCCCGAAGTGACAGAAATCGGGACAACCGGAGGGAATGGTAGTGATGTGAGGATCACATGTGTTCACGGAGTGTTAATGCTTTGCTCCGGTACTTTATTAAAAGGAGTACCTTAATATCCAGTAGTTTCCCTTGAGGCCCGGCTGCCACCGGCTGGTAGGACAAAAGATGTTGTGCAAGTTTCTCATTGCGAGCACGCACGACTATATATGGAACACATGCCTATTGATTGCTTTGTACTTGGACACCGTTTTATTATTATCTGCAAATGCCCTGCTATGATTGTTACATGAGTTTCTCTCATCCATGCAACGCCCGTCATCCGTCCCCGTGCCTACAGTATTTTAATCCTGCTGTTTACTAAAATCACTACTGCTGTCTTTGTTACTCTGCTGCTGTTATTTCACTACTACTACTGCTATAAAACTGTTACTATCGATAAACTCTTGCGAGCAAGTCTGTTTCAGTGCAGCTGAATTGACAACTCCGCCGTTAAGGCTTCCAAGTGTTCTTTGTCTCCCCTTGTGTCGAATCAATAAATTGGGTTTTACTTCCCTCGAAGACTGTTGCGATCCCCTATACTTGTGGGTCATCAAGACTATTTTCTGGCGCCGTTGCCGGGGAGCATAGCTTTATTTGGAAGTTCACTTGGATTAATATTGTTTGCTGCAAATTCTCCATCATGGGTAAACCTCGCGATACTAAGATCGCCATATTACCATCCACTACAAGAAAAGGTACAATTCTGAGTACCTCCACTACACTTGATTCACCATCTGTGATTGATAAACTTGTTTCACCGCCACATGCTTCGCATGCGGGTACTTCTGCTGAATCTGAAAACTCTCATAATATTGATAATATTTCTGCTGTGCTTGATGATAGTGGTTCATTGGGATCCTTTCTAGATGCTACAATTGCTAGGTCTAGACAAATTGAAAATACTGAAACTCATAATGCTACTACACCTGTTAATTCACCTGAACTTGATTATTTTAGTGATGATCCTGATGAAGATTATGTGGAGCTTAATGATGATTTTATTGAAAAATGCAATGCTACTACTGATGCAAGAAAAATTAAAAAGTTGCTTGCAGAACATGCTGTTAGATATAAACTGTCTCCTGATCCTAAGTTTGCCACATCTCCTATAAACATTAAGGATAAAGATTATGATTTTTCTCTTGATCTATCTCATATAGCTATTGTTGAGAAAACACCCTTTTGTGGTACTGAAAAAGAAAGTGCTATTGAACACATGACTGAGTTATCTACTCTAAGTAGCTTGTTCTCTGATGATGTCAAGATGCGTACTTACTTTGTTGCTAAAATCTTTCCATTCTCATTAAAGGATGACGCTAAAACTTGGTATAATGGTTTGCCACCTAATTCTATTAAAAGTCCGAAAGAATTGCTTGATGTTTTCTTCCGCAAATACTTTCCTGCTAGTGCTCAACATATTGCTTTGCAGAGAATTTATAATTTTGACCAGGGAGATGAAGAGAAATTGCCTGAGGCTTGGGCGAGATTTTGCTCTCTTATTAGAGCCCGGCCTGATCATGATTTGGAAAAGCATGATTTACTTGATATATTTTATAGTGGACTAACCATTGAGTCTAGGGCATACCTGGATAGTTGTGCTGGTTATGTTTTCAGGAAAAGAACTCCAGACGACGCTGAGGAATTATTGGCTAAAATAAGCCGGAATCATGATGATTGGACTACGCCTGAACCAACTCCAACGCCAATATTGAAGAAGAGGGGTTTAATTAAATTGAATGATGAAGATATGAGGGAAGCCAAGAAGTCTCTCAAGGAGAAAGGTATTAAATCTGAAGATGTGAAGAATCTTCCTCCCATAGAAGATATATGTGAGATAATTCCCCCTTCATCCATGATTGAGATAAACTCCCTTCAACGCTTTACTAGGGAAGATATTCCGTATTCGAAACCTCCTGCACAATGCTTAGATGAGTTTGATAATTATATTGTTAAGCAAGAAAATTTTAATATGAGAGTAGAGAATCATTTAATGGAAAATTCTCGAGCTATTAGCAATTTGCATGATATTGTAGAGAGAACCTCCAATGATGTTAAGATGCTTGTTAAACATTTTCATATGATTCAAACTCAAATTGATCAACTCACTAAAGTGCAAAATGACTTGTTGGGGAATAATTCTAAAGAAAAACATGCTTATGAAGTAACAACTAGAGGCGGTGTCTCTACCCAGGATCCTCTATATCCTGAAGGGCATCCCAAAAGAATTGAACAAGATTCTCAACGCATTGAACCTAGTGCTCATTCTAAGAAGAAAAAGAAAAAGAAACATAAGAATGTTGTACAATCCTCTGAACCTGTTAATGATCCTAATAGTATTTCTATTTCTGATGCTGAAACTGAAAGTGGTAATGAACATGATAAAGATAATGATAAGAATGATGCTTCTGATAAAGAAGAGGTAGAAGATGAACCTGAAAAGCATGCTAAAAATAAAAAGTATACTAAAGAAGATTTTATTGCTGAGAAACATGGTAATGAAAGAGAACCTTGGGTGCAAAAGCAAATGCCCTTTCCTGCTAAGAAACTAAAATCAAAGGAAGAAGAACACTATAATAAATTTTGTGATTGGATGAAACCTTTATTCTTGCAAATCCCTTTGACTGATGCTATTAAATTGCCTCCTTATTCAAAGTATATGAAAGATATTGTTACTAACAAAAGGAAAATCCCCAATGAGGAAATTTCCACTATGCTTGCTAATTACTCTTTCAATGGCAAAGTGCCAAAGAAATTGGGCGACCCAGGTATACCTACTATTCCTTGTTCTATCAAGAATAATTATGTTAAAACTGCTCTATGTGACTTGGGAGCCGGTGTTAGTGTTATGCCTTTTTCTCTTTATAAGAGACTTTACTTAGATAAGTTGATACCTACTGATATATCTTTGCAAATGGCTGATAAATCTACTGCTATTCCTGTTGGTATATGTGAGGATGTTCCTATTCAAGTTACTACTAACTGCTTGATATTAACTGATTTTGTTGTGTTGGAAATGCCTGAAGATGATAATATGTCTATTATTCTTGGGAGACATTTTCTTAACACCGCAGGGGCTGTTATTGATTGCAATAAAGGAAAGGTTACTTTCAATGTTGATGATAAGGATCATACCGTCTATTTCCCCAAGAAGATTGATAAAGTATGTGGAGTCAATACTATTTTTAATGTGAGAACTATCAAAGTGGGAACTATTGATTGTCCTATATATGAGCCTAAAGAAGAATATCAAACTCTCGTGATTGGATCCATATCAATACAATTCAAGGTAACATGATTGATTTGAGGTTTATTTCTTCTTATGCTATGTAAAATTTATTTGGTGGCAAGACTTGATCAACCTTGTTAACGAATACTTTTTATATGCATAGAGGAGGTAAACAACATCTCTTTCTTCCTCCACTTGCTCTAGTTGCTGTAGCACTTTTAATTTGCAAAGTTCCTTAGTTAATTAGAGATTTCAAAAATTTTCCTGGCCAGTAATAATAAACTAAATACCCAGAAATGTGCATTTTTCAAAGTTTCCAAAAATTCACAAAAATTATACCGTTGGTCCTATTTTTCGACGAGGCACCTGGGAGCACCAGAGGATGACTTGTGGGGCACCAGAGGGTGCCAAACCACAGGCCGGCGCGGCCAAGGAGGGGGGCGCGCCACCCTGTGGTGTGGGCCCCTCCTTGCCCCACTTTGCCATCTCTTTCTCCCAGCATCTTCTCTCTCCCGAAAAAACTCGTACCAAGTTCCTCTCACTCGCGTTTTTGCTCCAGAGCTCCAGATTTCTCGATCTCTTTGCTCAGCCCAGATTTCTGTCTGAAATTTGGCACATTTGCTCTTCGGTATGTGACTCCTCCACCCATCCAAGTAGAATTTTGTTTGGTTGAGTGTATCTTGAATATTTTGCTGCTGTAGGTAACATGTTTAGTAAGCTTGCATGCTTGTTCTAAGTTATATAAACTTGTTTTGATGCATGATTAGTACTCTAGCAAGTTCCTATGGTAGTTCTCCTTGATTATATGTCACCAAAACAAATTTTTATATTGTTTGTTGAAATTTCAGAAAATGGAGTGGAATAGATATCAATTGAACCAACAAGAATTGGAAGTCCAACAAGTTATGAGGGTGAACCGTGAAGAAGGAGTATACCCCTCCTATTACCCATGCACAGATTTCATGAGAAGCGCGGGAATATTTGAAGATGTTCAAAGTCTAATTTCTCGTGCAGGGCTGAGTGGCTTTGTTGAAGGAGAGCCAAGACAATATGTAAAATTAACTATGTCTTTTGTGCAGGACTTCAAGTTCAATTGGTCGCGATCTAACCCCACGGTCCAGTATAAAATTTACAATAAAGCTGTCAACTTGCCATTTAGTGCTTTTTGTGCAGCAATTAGAGTACCGCAATGGGGGTCATGCGAGAAGATAAGGGGATCGCCACAAGAACTCTTGGACCTCTTCACGATGATTTGCGATGGAAGGAGTTTCTCAGGGGATAGTGGTAAAATCACTAGTATTCAGCTCCCGGCTATCCGCTACTTTGCCTATTTTATTACCAAATGCGTTCTTGCTAAAAAGATTGGTGGTAAACTTTCTATCCCGGATTTGGCTTTTCTAGCTGCGGCACTGCAAAATAGTAGGACTTATAATTTGGGGGCATTGATAGCTTATAGACTTGCTACTAACTATGAGAAAGGTGGAATTTGTGGAGGTCTCATCGCCTCTCGTTTACTAGCTTTTCATAATGTAGAACCTCATCATTTTGATATTCCATTCCCCATAGAAAAACTTGACATAGCCTATATGATTAAACATGAATTTGTTTCTAATTCCTCCAACTTGGGTAACCTGTATTGCAAGATGATATTTTATAAGAAAGTTTGGAGAATAACTAAGAAAACTGAGAAACTAGTAAGATTGCCTGCGCCTGTTCTGTCTAACCTTGATTCCAGGGGAGATTGGTCGGTCACAGAAGGTGCACTGGATGCACACATAGAGAGAGGAGGCCAACATGCAAGAGACGACACGGAGATCGAGGAGCACCTCGACTCATCATCCGATGCAGCAAGTTCCTCTCATCAACATGGTGGATATGCGGAGCCTCCACGCTTTTCTTCTGCACAGGAGCTTTACTATGACTACTCCATGAATTACCCACCGGCGAGGAACAACGACCCTCGTTGGGGTTGAACTCCACTTAGGCCAAAAGCCTAAGCTTGGGGGGAGGTATACCGGCATCACTCATTCTTTGCATATTATGATTTCTGGATACTTGTACATACTTGTTTAGTCTCTTTGAGTGGTTTTCTAATGAGAGGGAGATGATATTTGGGGAAGTGCTGCCTGAAAACAGATTCTGGACTGTTACTAGAAAAATTTGTGCGCACAGCCAGAGCGTTATTTTGAGCTGCCAATTTTTGTGCAGGTTCCTCAGGTTGTTATCTAACTTTCATTAGTTGAACACTTTTCGAGCTGAGCAACGTAAGATTTTTGTAAAAATCGATTTCTGCACTGCTGTCAGGTTTTGGCAGATTTTTCTGCCATCTCGCTTTTCTGTGTTTCTTCTAGTTTGCTATTTCTTGTTTTTGCTTTGTTTCCTTCCCAAAACACAAAAAGACCAAAAATATTTCTGTTGTTTCTCTTCACCATTTGTTTGCTTTGGTTTCTTGCATTTGTTTCACTTTATTTGCTATTGCCAGTTTGCTATAAGAAAACCCAAAAAGATTTTGCTTTGTTTGCTTGTTTCCTTTTGTTCTTATTTGCAATTCGAAAACACCAAAAATATTTGCTGTTCTTCTTTGGTTTGTAAAGTTCATTATGAGTTCAATGGTCTTCGGTGGCTGGAGCGTGGTTTTCATTTCATATTATTCAAGCTACACAAGTGAAAAGGCAATAATGACGATCTACGACAATCTGATTGTGGTGAGAGGCTGGTATGAACTCTATTTGTTTTCATTTTTGTACATATACTCATCCATGTGAGCATGCTTAGTTGGTTCATGTGAGGTATATGTTATTTGAGAAAGTCTAGTAGTTCATGATCTCTCATGTTTAGCTCCAATCTATTAATATGAGTAGCATGTCATGGATGTTTGCTTGCATTGTTTTATTCATAAGTAAGTATGGCATTGTGGTATCCTCCTCTGAATAATTCATTTATATCGACTTGGCACATGCTCACGCATGCATATGACTGAACCAAAGGTCAATTAAGCCTCGATGATCTATATTGCTTCAGAGTTCTTGTATCACTTTTATGCCTCCGTTAATTTATTTTGCCGCAAGCATGATTATGACAGTTACTGCTCTCTTGATTTGTCGTTCCCTAGTCTTTTGCTAGCCTTCACTTGTACTGAGCGGGAACGCTGCTCGTGCTTCCAACCACATGAAAACCAACTTATTCCAGCGTGTCCACCATAAATACCTATGCATGGCATTTCAAACCATTCCAAGTAAATTCTCATGCGCTACCTTTAGAACCTTCAAAATGTTTCTCAATTTGTGTTTATGTTTCATAGCTCATGAGGAAGTATGTGGTGTTTAGCTTTCAACCTTGTCATTTACTTTTGACGGACTCTCATATGGACTAGTGGCACATCCGCTTATCCAATAATTCTGCAAAAAGAGCTGGCAATGGGATTCCCAGTCCCGAATTAATTAACTTAAATAGACACTCCTCCATGGTTTGTGATTGTTGGACGGCACCCGAGGATTCGGTTAGCCATGGCTTGTGTAAGCAAAGGTTGGGAGGAGTGTCATCATCATAATAAAACTAAAATAAAAAGGCACTCCTTCATGGTATGAGATTGTTGGCAGGCACCCGAGGATTCGGTTAGCCATGGTTTGTGAAAGAAAGGTTGGAAGGAGTGCCACATAAATATGCAAATAATTCATGGGAGCCGCTCTTGAAAGTCCGGTTAGCGAGGTAGTTGGTGAACCCATTACCATTCGTTGACAACAACAAACACCTCTCAAAATAATTTTACTCCTGTCTTTATAAAAATGAAAAGCTCTAGCGCATGTTAATCCCTGCTTCCCTCTGCGAAGGGTCAATCTTTTACTTTTATGTTGTGTCTCCATTATTTCTTTGAGCACTATCTTGAGAGCACAACTGTCATTCTTAGTATAATATGCTTGTCTCAAAATATGATTGATTGTGGTATAACTTTGATGCATTTATCTTTTGACAATCACTACTTCTAGTCTTTCTATGAACTCCAGAGGTGCCCGGGCATTTATGTTTTGCCAATCAAATACAGGCAAGCGAGATACCACTTTATCATACTCTCTTATGAACATTGCAATCTTGCTTATATACATGATTCATGATGCTTATTATTAATTGTTGGTACTTCTCCATGATTGACATAGCTGTTAGATGATCTTATTTGCATGTGTCTCATTATGAACTGCTTAAGTATTAGCCATAGCATGAGAATATATACATCATATGAGCAAATGTGTTCGTGAAAGTTCTTTTATCGCTCAGTTGTTAACTGAATTGCTTGAGGACAAGCAATAAGCTAAGCTTGGGGGGAGTTGATACGTCCAAAACGTATCTACTTTCCCGAACACTTTTGCTATTGTTTGGCCTCTATTTTGTGTATTTTGGATGCAACTAACACGGACTAACGCTGTTTTCTGTGAGAACTGCTCTGGTGTCTCGTTTTTGTGCAGAAATCCAACTTTCGGGAAAATCCTCGGAATTTATGCAGAAGGCCCTATTTTCCCAGAGAACTAACGGAGCCAGAAGGACAAACCAGGTGGAGGCCCGAGGGCCCCACACCATAGGGCGGCGCGGCCCAGGGGGGGCCCGCGCGGCCCTGTGGTGTGGCCCCCTCGGCCGGCCTCCGACGCCCTCCTTCGGACTATTTATCGGCCTCGACCTAAAAACGCACGGGGAGAGGTCGAAGTCGCCAGAAACCCTCCAGAACGCCGCCACATCGCGAAACTCCGTCGCAGGAGCCAGAAGTCTCCGTTCTGGCACTCCGCCGGGACGGGGAATTGGAGGAGATCATCACCGCCATCACCGCCAACGCCTCTACATCAACCAGCCATGTTTCCCCCATCCATGTGTGAGTAATTCCCCCGCTGTAGGCCAAAGGGATGGTAGGGATTGGATGAGATTGGTCATGTAATAGCATAAGATTGTTAGGGCATAGTGCCTAGTGTCCGTAATTGGTACTTTGATGATATTGTTGCAACTTGTTATGCTTAATGCTTGTCACTAGGGCCCGAGTGCCATGATCTCAGATCTGAACATGTTATTGTTTCATCATGATATTCATTGTTTATTGATCTTACCTGCAAGTTGTATACACATGTCGCTGTCCGGAACCGATGGCCCCGAAGTGACAGAAATCGGGACAACCGGAGGGAATGGTAGTGATGTGAGGATCACATGTGTTCACGGAGTGTTAATGCTTTGCTCCGGTACTTTATTAAAAGGAGTACCTTAATATCCAGTAGTTTCCCTTGAGGCCCGGCTGCCACCGGCTGGTAGGACAAAAGATGTTGTGCAAGTTTCTCATTGCGAGCACGCACGACTATATATGGAACACATGCCTATTGATTGCTTTGTACTTGGACACCGTTTTATTATTATCTGCAAATGCCCTGCTATGATTGTTACATGAGTTTCTCTCATCCATGCAACGCCCGTCATCCGTCCCCGTGCCTACAGTATTTTAATCCTGCTGTTTACTAAAATCACTACTGCTGTCTTTGTTACTCTGCTGCTGTTATTTCACTACTACTACTGCTATAAAACTGTTACTACTGATAAACTCTTGCGAGCAAGTCTGTTTCCAGGTGCAGCTGAATTGACAACTCCGCTGTTAAGGCTTCCAAGTGTTCTTTGTCTCCCCTTGTGTCGAATCAATAAATTGGGTTTTACTTCCCTCGAAGACTGTTGCGATCCCCTATACTTGTGGGTCATCACTCGGATTCATATTTTGGCCATTTGAATAGCCAGGGACAAAGCCGTGAGTACTTTAAGTACTCGCAATCTAATACTAAAGTAAGTACTAACATTACTATTGAGAGTGTTCTAAGCTCTAAGTTTATTTGCACAAAGCCAATTTTATTTGATAAACCTTTTTGTAAACAACTCCTCATGTGCTAGCTAACTCAAGTGGGAACATTAGTGTCATTCCCACAACTCTGTTGTGATTCAAAACTCAAAATCACCGTTCAAGTTCAAGTTCAAAAATCACCAGTCACAAGGATATAAATTCTGATGACGGAAACAGTATGGCCTTTCCAATTGTCCATATCCGCGGACGCGGCTATTCGAATAGTTCTACACTCTGCAGAGGTTGCACACTTGTGCCACAACATTTGATTTCATCCGTCAGGGATAAAACCCCGAATAATCGTAACTTAGTACGCGGATCATCAACCGTTAACCTTTCACTTACACACCCTAGTATAGGCACCTCTCCCCATGAGCTTGGCCTCCCGGTGAAAACCAACTGTTAACCCGGGAACTGCACAGGGCTTGGCCATACAATTCACCTCAATTCACATCATTTCTCAACAACGGAGGCAGCCTCAAGCGTAACCCCTATGACGTGTGTTCAGAGGGAACCCATACTAAGACACATAAATTTCCAGCTAAGCCTTACCCATAATCAGGTATTGTGGGGGTACTCAAAAATTGGAATGGTATCGCATCCAACTCAATCATCAGTTTTTAGCCAAAATCACCAAGTCAATTTCAGTGTCATATTCACTTTCAAAATCTTTCAATGGAAATGACTCATCATTCCAAGGTTTTCACCATCATCATTTCATAAACACATGTTCCCATCTAGAGTAGTCATTTTAAATTTAGCACTAGCAACTATGTATGAGGGGTGCTAAGTATTTGCTTTGCTTCTAGGCTAAGTTTGATACTCTTGTACTAACTCAATACTAACCAGGTAAATCATAATTCAAAAGTACTTTGATAAAACAAAGGTAAATAAAGCTTGTAAAGTAAAAACTGGGAAATAGGATCATAAGCATAAAGTAAATGGGGTAATGCCTTGCTCATGGTGAGCTTTGCACTTTGCAAGAGTACTATCTTGCCTTGGTTGGGAAATTGGTCAAAGTGGTCTTCTTCTCCTTGGAAGTAGACCTCCTCCTCCTCCTCCTGGTACTCCTCGGTACTAGCGTCTAAAATATGAATACGGAGTACACAATCATCACACCAAACTAATTTACTAAACTAGGCACAAACATGGTTCACACACTTAAACTAGCATCACATATTACTAGTAAGTTGGTGGATGTGTTTTTCTTATTATTTAAGAAAAATAATTTCCTCTCATACTAATCTTAAATGTTACTTTGAATTATTCAGAGAAATAATTTCCCCTCATTATCTTATTAAGATTTAATTTCTCTTATGCATAATATGTGACCTAGGTTGACCCAAGTCAACCTCTTCACACTTATCATTTTGAGAAAATGATTTAAATGAGGTGAGCACCTCATACTATTTAGTTTTAGCATAGCAAAGATTTAATATCACCAACAATTCCTATGAGACCTAAATGACCAGAGTCTCTACTTCATTTGGAATTGGTGGTGACAAGATTTAAATGAGAGAAACTCTCTCATAAGAATTCTTAATAGTTTTGGACAATATCTTTGACTAGAAATAGCCATAAAGTCATTTAAATCAACTAAACCATGATCATTCAAAGTAGGCATGGCATATTTTTGTAGAAACAATTAGTATAAGTGAAATGTGAATTATTGGAGGTGGAATTAACTGAAAAGCATTTATGGTTGATTTTTAAGAATTATTATAAGGCAGAAAAGTCCCTGCCTTGTTTATTTTGTCATTTTAATTCTACCATAGATCTAGGGTTCTATCCAGTGGCATTGTGTAGATAAAATCCTAAGCTTTCCAACAATATCAAGTTTGTAAAATTTGGCCGAGTAGATTTGTCACTATTGAATTTTAAACTTGGCATCAGATTGCATATTTCATTTATTCTGGAAATTTGAATTTGAACAGGTGGGCTCGCGCGGGAAACTAGCTGGGCTGCAGAGGGAAAAAGGATTTGGGCCGGCCCACTTCGCGTCCAGCGCGAGCAGGCCGTCTGACAGCGGGTCCCACGCGTCTGCGGGACTTAACCGCCGAAACGGTACGCGCAACGCGAGCCGTGCGATTAGAAGGAGATCGCACGGTCGAGGGAGGCCTTCGTCTCCGGCGAGAGGGGACTCACTGGCGATGGCGGTAGGGGGTCGGCAAGCTCGTCGGAGCTCCGGCGGTCATCGGCGATGTGCGCAGCAACGTTGGAGTGGATGAGGAAGCGCCTGGAAGCAGTTGCGTCGCCTGAGGTGGCCTCCTGCTCCGGCTTGCTCCGTGTACTAGCGGCGGCGGCGAGCTTGCGATTGGAGTAGTGGAGGGGCTAATCGATGCAATTGGAGTGGCGAGGAGTTCTGTGGTGAGGAGAGGAAGGTGTTGGCGTGCTCAGTTCAGTGGGAGGGGCTCCCCTTTTATAGGCGCGGGAGGTGGCCGTGGGGCGGAGCGGCAGTCGTCGTCATCGTCGCCGTTCCAAGGTTGCGAAGGGCCAAGGCGTGGGCGCGTACGGTTGCTGGCGTCCTGGCGAGGCTGACGCGCGTGCTCGTGGCGCATCCGAGGCTCTGCAGCGATGGTGCGCTTGACGGGAGTGTTCCGGCCATGGCGGACAGTCGTCGTCGTGGTCGTCACGCCTGACGTTCCCGCGGGCTAGTGGGCGTGTCCAGGCGATCCAGGGACTTGTCCTGTGTCGACTGGCGTTGAGAGGAGAGGTCGAGGTGGCGTAGGGCGGTGGGCGTCGTCACGCTCTGGCGCGTCCAGGGCGCTCGCCGTGCGCGCACTGGCGCGTGCATGGGCATGCCTGGGCGCGTCTGGGCGTGATGGTTTCTAGCCGTTGCGGTAAAAAAAAATTCGACGGGGCAGGGTCTGGTCGTGATCAAGTGAGTGAGAGGAAGGTGATGGGCATGGTGGAGCATGCTGGAACTGACCAGAGGGAGAGAGAGCGTGAGGGTGGCATGACATGCCACGGCATGGCATGTCTTGGTCAAATGGAGCTTCCCCAGTGCTGGGCAGGTGAGAGAGAGGTGGCAGGGAGGTGATAGGAAGCTCCAGGGGTGCAGTGGAGGCTCAGGCTTGGACTAAGTCTCCACCAATTTCAGTATGGGCACAAAATGATTCCCTGCATATCAAGTGTTTGATCAAATGCCCGAAAGAAAATAATTTTTGAATTTTGCAAATCTTTGGGTTGTAAACATATATAAAAAGGAGTATATTGGTGTTGGTGGTGATCAAAATAGAATTGAGATGCAAAATCACATTTTGCATATGATCTTGCATATGTGAGTTTGTTCCAACTTTGCTTGATTCTCATTTGAATTTGGTAAAGAATTTGGGGTGGTGGTTTTGGGCAAAGTTGAAGTGCTTGATGTTGTCTTGGATGAGGTGAAAAGGGTTGACAAATTGTAGAAGTGAAAAGTGAAAATCCAGGGGCTCAAAGTGAGCCTCGGGCTAAAAATGGCACATATGACCATAATCACATGTGAGCTCCAATTTGATTCAAATTTGATTTGGATGGAGTTTGATTGGTTTCAAAAGTGTTAATAAGTGTTTAGTATTCATTTACAACTAATGGTGCAAACCAAAATGGCCTAGATCAAAGATTTGTAAAAATGGCATAGGCCATATGTGAGTGTGAAGTTGATTTTTAGAATTTCTTTTCTATTTTCTTTTTATTTGACTTTGGATGATCAAGTGATCATTGCTAGGGTTTTAGAATGAGAGTAACACATAAACAAGCATCATGGAAAAAGCACACTCAAATAAATTAATAAGGTGAGCTAATATGCATAGTCCTATATGATGAGAAAAAGTTTTTGTTGGCTCTGATTTTTGGATTCTTGAATTTTCTCTCTTGTTCCTTTTATTGAAAACTTGGGATGTTACATATTGTTTCGCATCCTAATAAGTCTAGGAAAGCTAGTGTTCCTATGCTATCTGTTAGAATTGGTGATCATTGTTATTATGGTTTATGTGATATTGGTGCAAGTATTAGTGCTATTCCTTATGAGCTTTACACGGAGATCATGCATGAAATTGGTTCTTGTGAACTTGAAGATATTGATGTGGTTATTCGGCTGGCTAATAGAGAAACTATCTCTCCTATTGGTATTATTCGAGATGTGGAAGTTCTATGTGGTAAGATTAAATATCCTGCTGACTTTTTGGTACTTGGTTCTGCTGCTAGTAAATATTGTCCTATCATTTTTGGTAGACCTTTTCTAAATACTTGTGGAGCTATTATAGATTGTAAGAAAGAG
This sequence comes from Lolium perenne, assembly GCF_019359855.2. Lineage (NCBI taxonomy): Eukaryota > Viridiplantae > Streptophyta > Magnoliopsida > Poales > Poaceae > Lolium > Lolium perenne. The sequence goes on along the minus strand of NC_067245.2, from coordinate 220,389,810 downwards.
AAAATTTTGACTAAATTTGCCGGTGAATCTTATGAGTTTAACTTCTCTAAATTTACCAAAACTCCTTATAAAGCTGATTTGCCTAATAATGATTTTAAAGTTGAACAATGTGCATCTATTGCTCTTGCTCCTAGTAATCCTTTGCAGCAACATTTGGAGAATAGTGAGAGTGAAGTTTTTAGGGAAGAAAGAGATGAGCTTGATGAAATTTTCCTTCGTCAACCTATTCTTAAGCATGATTTACCGGTGGAAGATCTGGGTACAACACCACCACCAAAGGAAGATCCTGTCTTTGATTTAAAACCATTGCCTGATAATCTTAAATATGCTCATATTGATGATAAGAAAATATATACTGTTATTATTAGTTCTAAGCTTTCAGAGTTTGAAGAAGAAAGATTATTGGAAATACTGAAGAAACACCGAGGTGCTATTGGCTACACTCTTGATGACTTGAAGGGGATTTCTCCCTCTATTTGCCAACACACCATTAATATGGAAGATGATGCAAAGCCTGTTGTTGAACCTCAGCGTCGTCTAATTCCTAAGATGAAGGATGTGGTAAGAAATGAGGTATTAAGACTCCTTGAAGCCGGTATTATATATCCTATTGCTGATAGTAGATGGGTTAGTCCTGTGCATTGTGTTCCTAAGAAAGGAGGAATGACTGTTGTGCCTAATGATAATGATGAGCTCATACCTCAAAGAGTAGTTGTAGGGTATAGAATGTGCATTGATTTTCGAAAAGTTAATAAGGTTACTAAGAAAGATCATTACCCCTTACCATTTATTGATCAAATGCTAGAAAGGTTGTCTAAAAATACTCATTTTTGCTTTCTTGATGGTTATTCTGGGTTTTCACAAATTGCTGTTAAAACTAAAGATCAAGAGAAAACCACTTTCACTTGTCCCTATGGAACTTATGCTTATAGACGTATGCCTTTTGGTTTATGTAATGCTCCTGCTACTTTTCAAAGATGCATGTCTACTATTTTTCATGGTTTTTGCGAGAGTATTGTAGAGGTATTCATGGATGATTTTTATGTCTATGGGAATTCTTTTGATAGTTGCTTGCGGAACCTTGATAGAGTTTTGCAGAGATGTGAAGAAACTAACCTTGTTCTTAATTGGGAGAAATGCCACTTTATGGTTAATGAAGGGATTGTATTGGGACATAAAATTTCCGAGAGAGGTATTGAAGTTGATAGAGCTAAAGTTGAAGCCATTGAGAAGATGCCCTATCCTAGGGATGTTAAAGGTATTCGTAGTGTTCTTGGTCATGCTGGGTTTTATAGGAGGTTTATTAAAGACTTCTCCAAGATTTCAAAGCCTCTTACTAATCTTCTTCAAAAAGATGTACCTTTTGTTTTTGATGATGATTGTAAGGAAGCTTTCGAAACTCTAAAGAAAGCCTTAACAACTGCCCCTATAGTTGAACCTCCTGATTGGAACTTACCATTTGAAATTATGTGTGATGCTAGTGATTTTGCTGTAGGCGCTGTTCTTGGACAGCGAGTAGATAAAAACTGAATGTTATTCATTATGCTAGTAAAACTCTTGATGCTGCTCAAAGAAATTATGCTACTACTGAAAAAGAATTGTTAGCTGTAGTCTTTGCTTGTGATAAGTTTAGATCTTATATTGTTGATTCAAAAGTTACAATTCATACTGATCATGCTGCAATTAGATACCTTATGACAAAGAAAGAAGCTAAGCCAAGGCTTATTAGATGGGTACTTCTTTTGCAAGAATTTGATTTACATATTGTAGATAGGAAAGGTGCTGATAATCCTGTTGCTGATAATTTGTCTAGATTGGAAAATATTGCTTATGATCCTGTTCCTGTTAATGATAGTTTTCCAAATGAACAATTGGCTGTAATAAAGGTGAGTTCGCGAGACAGTCCTTGGTATGCTGATTATGCTAACTTTATTGTTTCCAAGTACTTGCCTCCAACCTTTTCAGCTCAGCAAAGGAGGAAATTCTTTTATGACTTGAGGCATTATTTTTGGGATGACCCACACTTATATAAAGAAGGAGTGGATGGTATTCTGCGAAGATGTGTTCCTGAATATGAACAACAAGAGATATTGAGTAAATGTCATGGTAGTGCTTATGGAGGACATCACGCCGGAGATAGAACCGCACAAAAGGTTCTACAATCAGGATTTTATTGGCCAACTCTCTTCAAAGATGCAAGGAAGTTTATTTTATCTTGCGATGAATGTCAAAGGGTTGGTAATATCTCCAGACGCAATGAAATGCCTATGAATTATACTCTTGTTATTGAACCATTCGATTGTTGGGGATTTGACTTCATGGGTCCTTTCCCTTCTTCAGAAGGTAACACTCATATACTTGTCGCTGTTGATTATGTTACTAAATGGGTAGAAGCTATACCCACAAAAAGTGCTGATGGTGAGACTTCTTTAAAAATGCTTTTAGATATTATTTTTCCTAGATTTGGAGTACCTAGATATATTATGACTGATGGAGGTTCTCATTTTATTCATGGAGGTTTTAGAAAAACTCTTGCTAAGTATGGTATTAATCATAGAATTGCTTCCGCTTATCATCCTCAAACTAGTGGGCAAGTAGAACTATCAAATAGAGAGATTAAGTCTATCTTGCAAAAGACTGTTAATAAAACTAGAAAGAATTGGGCTAGTAAATTGAAGGAAGCACTATGGGCTTATAGAACTGCTTATAAAAACCCCATGGGAATGTCACCTTATAAAATGGTTTATGGAAAAGCTTGTCATTTACCTTTAGAATTAGAGCACAAAGCTTATTGGGCTGTTAGAGAACTAAACAAAGATCCTAAACTAGCCGGTGATAAGAGGTTGTTGCAATTAAGTTCTCTAGATGAATGGAGAAGTGAAGCTTATGAAAATGCTAAACTCTTTAAAGAGAAAGTTAAGAAATGGCATGATAGAAGGACTATCAAAAGAGAATTTAATGTTGGGGATAAAGTCCTATTGTATCGGTCTCGTCTCAGATTCTTTGCAGGAAAATTACTCTCAAAATGGGAAGGACCATATGTCATTGATGAGGTTTATCGATCAGGAGCAATTAAAATTAGCTCTCTCCAAGGCAACGCCACGCAAGTGGTGAATGGACAAAGACTCAAGCATTATATCTCAGGAGATTCTTATAATGTAGATGTTGATGTTATTCGAGTGGAAACACCGGAGGTTTTCATCAAAGGTCGAATTGACAGTCCGCCAGAACTCGACTTTGAATAGGTAACAGTACAGGTAATAAAAAGTTCACGATTTACTTTCCGAACAATGTTTTTGCTGTTTTTGGAAAATATGAAAAATTACGAGATCGAAACGGAGTGGAGGAGACGCACGAGGGCGTGTCCCCATAGGCCGACGCGGCCAGGCCTTGGCCCGCGCCGCCCTATGAGCTGGCCGCCTCGTCGCCCCTTTCCGACTCTGGTTCGACCTGGTACTTTCCGTTTGTCATAAAAATTCCTGCTATATAACCCCCCGGACCCCTGGAGGTCCGTATATCGTTTTCTCGACGTGTTTTGTTTCGAGCTGTTTTCTGCCAGGAACTGCTTCGGATCTAGAGCCGCCATGTCTTCGTCAGGAACTCCGAAGGACAGTTTCTTTGAGGACGTCGTTAACCCGTACATGAACGAGCTGAAGATGCACCCCAAGGAATTGCTGCTTGTAGATGGAAAGTTGCAGATCAAAGATGTCCAGGGCCCTAAAGGAGAAGGAAGCTTGGAAGACAGGGTGGAGAAACTAGAACAGGAGGTCTTCAACTACAAGAAGATGGCTGAGCGTGAAGTGGACATCTTCCACAAGATTGTGTCTGAACTTATTGATGGACACAAGAAGGAGACTGCAAAGTTGTGGGACGATATCTTCTCGTTTCACGACACCGCCAACAAACTCCAAGCTCAACTCTATGATGTTCAGAATCAAAACTGTGAGTATGAAAACAGGTTTAAGCACATAAGTTATGCTGCTAGTTTCAGGATTCCGGAGACCAAGATGTCTTTTGTTGATGGAGAACCTCTTCCTTGGAAGTCTGATGATGGCAAGGATTCACCATCATCACCGAAGGAGTAATTCATCATCGGTATTGGCATCCCCTTGGTTTGTTCCAAGCTTGGGGGAGTGCCGCGGTATCACATCATCACTATCTTTTACTTTATATTATCAAGTAGTGTCATATCATGAGTAGGGAAGTTATCATATAAGATGTGTTGCGGTATGGAAGTATCTCTCTTTAGTGGTTATCTATGTATCCCTTGGTGTGAGTTATCGTTATGAAATATTAATGAGAAGTTTTATCATTTACATATTGCACATCTTATTTTAGTTTGCAATCTCTATTATATGATTGATCTTGTTGTTAAGTATTGGTATCACTTTGGGAGCATTGAGTAAATCTATTTGGTTTTGGCAAACTTAGAATTGGTCAATAGCAACAACACTTTGAGTTTTAAGTAGAGAAGAGGAAATACATGTAGATATGGTATTATCTTTCTTGTTAGTCCTTAGCTTAGTATTCTGAAGTTAAAATTGTTTGTGCTTACAGGTAAGATGCATGATTGTTTCTATCACATGTATATTTGTTTGTTTCCCTCAACTCTTATGCTTGCTAATTAACCTTGCTAGCCAAAGACCTGTACTGAGAGGGAATGCTTCTCGTGCATCCAAACCTTTAAACCAAAACCCATGCCATGAGTGTCCACTATAACTACCTATTATGTGGTATTTCCTGCCACTCCAAGTAAATACTTCATGTGCTACCTTTAAACAATTCAAAATTTATCATCCCTTATTTGTGTCAATGTTTTATAGTTCATGAGGAAGTATGTGGTGTTTTATCTTTCAATCTTGTTGGGCAACTTTCACCAATGGACTAGTGGCTTCATCCACTTATCCAATAACTTTGCAAAAAGAGCTGGCAATGGGGTTCCCAGTCCCAAATTAATTAACTTTTGTAATTTTACAAATAGACACTCCTCCATGGTATGAGATTGATTGGACGGCACCCGAGGATTCGGTTAGCCATGGCTTGAGAAAGCAAAGGTGGGGAGGAGTGTCATCTAAATAAAACTAAAATAAAAGGACACTCCTTCATGGTATGAGATCGTTGGCAGGCACCCGAGGATTCGGTTAGCCATGGTTTGTGAAAGCAAAGGTTGGAAGGAGTGTCAACCAAAAATAAAACTTTATGGGAGCCGCTCTTTGAGAGTTTGTCTGGCAAGGGGGTTAGAGTACCCGCTACCAGTCGTTGACAACAACAAACACCCCTCAAAACTTTACTTTATTGCTCTCTATATGATTTCAAAACTTGAAAAGCTCTAGCACATGATTTAATCCATGCTTCCCTCTGCGAAGGGCCTATCTTTTACTTTATGTTGAGTCAGTAAAACCTATTTCCCTCCATCTTAAGCAAGCATTTGAGTTGTTGCGATCAAACTATTATATTGTGATTTATTTCATCATGTCTTTTACTCTTTCTTGTTTAGTACAAGTTTTATCTAAATGAATATAGCTTTGGAAGTTATCAATGATCATTATGATTGAGTATGCAAAATGAGCCATATAAACTTTAACATGAGAGCGCTGCTCAATAGATAAGTATAATCTGTTAACTGTTCTCTGACCAAGAACAAAGTTTGCCATCACCAATTATGATTCCTTATGCACCTTTATTTGTGATTACCTTATACTTATTTCAAGTTGAATTATATGAGGAAGTTGTTCACTAGAATGCCTTGTGTGAATTAATATGATGCTTCTTGTCCGTATTTTATTTATCGACTCTTCACTCCATAAACATGTGGTCTTGTTTACTGAGCTCAGTTTCGCTTGGGGACAAGCGAAGTCTAAGCTTGGGGGGAGTTGATACGTCCAATTTGCATCACTATTTTATATCATAATTTGCTGCTATTCATTGATATATTTCATATTTAGAGATGATACTTATGTTATTTCATCTATTTTGCATATTTCATGATTATTTGGAGATCGCGCACCGGAGCCAGGATTCTGCTGGAAAAAGCACCATCAGAATGCAATATTTCGGAAGATCAACAGTTGACGGAAATTATACGAAAAATCCTATTTTTCCAGATGACGAAGGGAGCCAGAAGGGGGAGCCGAGGGGACCCGAGGTGGGCCCACCTCATAGGCCGGCGTGGCCCAAGGCCTGGCCGCGCCGCCCTGTGAGGAGGGGGCCCACAACCCTCTCTCGCCTCCTTTTCTTCGCGTACGTCTTCGTCCCGAAAACCTAAGCCACAGAGGATAGTCGCGAAGAGTCACAGCCGCCTCTGCGGGGCGGAGAACACCAGAGAGAAAAGAGCTCTCCGGCGGGCAGGAATCCGCCGGGGAAATTCCCTCCCGGAGGGGGAAATCGACGCCATCGTCACCGTCATCGAGCTGGACATCATCTCCATCACCATCGTCATCATCTCCATCATTATCACCGCCATCTCCACCGCTGCATCTCGTCACCGCTGTAACAATTTGGGTTTGATCTTGATTGTTTGATAGGGGAAACTCTCCCGGTGTTGATTTCTACTTGTTATTGATGCTATTGAGTGAAACCATTGAACCAAGGTTTATGTTCAGATTGTTATTCATCATCATATCACCTCTGATCATGTTCCATATGATGTCTCGTGAGTAGTTCATTTAGTTCTTGAGGACATGGGTGAAGTCTAAATGTTAGTAGTGAATCATGGTTGAGTAGTATTCAGTGTTATGATATTTAAGTTGTGGTGTTATTCTTCTAGTGGTGTCGTGTGAACATCGACTACACGACACTTCACCATTTATGGGCCTAGGGGAATGCATCTTGTACTCGTTTGCCAATTGCGGGGTTGCGGAGTGACGAAAACCCGAGCCCTGTTGGTATATCGATGCGGGGAGGGATCGCAGGATCTCGTAGTTTAAATTTGTGGTTAGAATTATCTTAATTACTTTCTTGTATTTGCGGATGCTTGCAAGGGGTATAATCACAAGTATGTATTAGTCCTAGGAAGGGCAGTACATTAGCATAGGTTCACCCACACAACACTTATCAAAACAATGAAGATTAATCAGCTGTATGAAGCGAAAGCACTAGACTAAAATCTCGTGTGTCCTCAAGAACGTTTGGTCATTATAAGTAAACAAACCGGCTTGTCCTTTGTGCTAAAAAGGATTGGGCCACTCGCTGCAATTATTTCTCTCGCACTTTACTTACTCGTACTTTATTCATCTGTTACATCAAAACCCCCTGAATACTTGTCTGTGAGCATTTACAGTGAATCCTTCATCGAAACTGCTTGTCAACACCTTCTGCTCCTCGTTGGGATCGACATTCTTACTTATCGAAGATACTACGATACACCCTCTATACTTGTGGGTCATCAATGCTACACTCATTGGTCCGCACACATCGGTATGTATGATTTCCAATAAGTCAGTAGCTCGCTCCATAATACCAGAGAATGGAGTCTTAGTCATTTTTCCCATCAGACATGCTTCGCATCTATCAAGTGACTCAAAGTCAAGTGATTCAAGTAATCCATCGGTATGGAGTTTCTTCATGCGTTTCACTCCAATATGACCAAGACGACAGTGCCACATATAAGTAGAATTATCATTCAATTTAATTCTTTTAGCATCAATGTTATGTATATGTGTATCACTACTATCGAGATCTAACAGAAATAAGCCATTCTTTTCAGGTGCTCGACCATAAAAGATATTATTCATAAAAAATAGAACAACCATTATTCTCAGACTTGAATGAATAACCGTCTTGCATTAAACAAGATCCAGATATAATGTTCATGCTCAACGCGGGTACAAAATAACAATTAATGAGGCTTAAAACTAATCCCGAAGGTAGATGTAGAGGAAGTGTGCCGACAGCGACCACATCGACTTTGGATCCATTTCCAACGCGCATGGTCACTTCATCCTTTAGTAGTCTTCGTTTATTCTTTAGTTCCTGTTTCGAGTTACAAATATGAGCAACCGAACCAGTATGAAATACCCAGGTACTAGTACGAGAACCAGTAAGATAAACATCTATAACATGTATATAAGATATACCTTCTTTCTTCTTCTTGACAAGGCCGCTCTTCAGATCCGCCAAATACTTGGAGCAATTACGCTTCCAGTGTCCCTTCTCCTTGCAGTAATAACACTCAAGATCGTGCTTAGGGCCAGTCTTAGGTTTCACAGGAGGCGTGGCAGCTTTCTTGCCACCCTTCTTGAATTTTCCCTTAGACTTGCCCTGTTTCTTGAAACTGGTGGTCTTGTTGACCATCAACACTTGGTGCTCTTTTTTGATCTCAATCTCAGCAGATTTCAGCATGGAGAAGAGTTCAGGTAACTCTTTGTTCATGTTCTGCATATTGTAGTTCATCACAAAGTTCTTGTAACTAGGTGGCAGTGATTGAAGGACACGATTAATCCCCAGTCGGTTAGGAATCACTATTCCCAAATCACTGAGTTTCTTCGCATGCCCGGTCATGGCGAGCATGTGCTCACTAACGGAGCTGCCTTCTTCCATCATGCAACTGAAGAAGTGTTTCGATGCTTCATTGCATTCCACGGCCGCATGAGTTTCAAAGATAGTCTTCAACTCATTGATTAACTCATGTGGATCGTGGTGCTCAAAACGTTTTTGAAGATCGGCTTCCAGACTGCATAGGATGGCACACTGAACTTGAGAGTACCAAGTTTTTCGAGTCGCGTAAACATTCTTTACTTCATCGGTTTCAGGTTTCATAGGAGGGTCACCTAGCGGTGCATCAAGCACATATTGCAGATTTCCGCCATTGAGGAAGATCCTCACATGACGGAACCAGTCGGTGAAGTTGCTACCATTGCTCTTAAGCTTTTCTTTCTCTAGGAACTGGTTAAAATTGATTGAGGACGCCATATCTACAACATATTTGCAATAGTTTAGACTAATGTTTATGATAAATTGAGTTCAAATTTTAATTCAACATAATTAAAAACTAGGTGAACTCCCACTCAAAACAATATCCCTCGCATTGTCTTAGTGATCACACGAACCAAATCCACCACACCAAGTTCGATCATCACGAGACAAGATGTAACTTCAATGGCGAACACTCAAAGTGTTCATCATATCAATCATATGATTCATGCTCTACCTTTCGGTATCACGTGTTCCGAGACCATGTCTGTACATGCTAGGCTCGTCAAGGCCACCTTAGTATCCGCATGTGCAAAACTGTCTTGCACCCGTTGTATGCACTTGTTGAATCTATCACACCCGATCATCACGAGATGCTTCAAAACGACAAGTCTTGGCAACGGTGCTACTAAGGATGAACACTTTATTATCTTGATATTTTAGTGAGAATAATGCTACCGTCGCGATCTAAGCAAAATAAGATGCATAAAAGGATTAACATCACATGCAGTTCATATGTGATATGATATGGCCCTTTTGTCTTTGCGCCTTTGATCTTCATCTCCAAAGCACGGACATGATCTCCATCATCAACGGGCATGATCTCCATCATCGTCGGCGAAGCACCAAGGTCAATGGTGCCGTCTTCATGATTGTCCTCCATGTAGCAACTATTACAACTACTTTGAAATACTACTCAACATGAAATTTAAAGACAACCATAAGGCTCCTGCCGGTTGCCACAATACAATAATGATCATCTCATACATAGTCATCATCACATTATGGCCATATCACATCACCAAACCCTGCAAAAACAAGTTAGACATTCTCTAATTTGGTTTGCATATTTTACGTGGTTTAGGGTTTTCGAGTAAGATCCAATCTACCTACGAACATGAACCACAACGATGATACTAGTGTTGTCAATAGAAGAGTAAATTGAATCTTCACTATAGTAGGAGAGACAGACACCCGCAAAGCCACTTACGCAATACAAGTTGCATGTCGAGCGTGGAGCAAATCTCATGAACGCGGTCATGTAAAGTTAGCCCGAGCCGCTTCATCCCACTATGCCACAAAGATGCAAAGTACTCAAACTAAAGATAACAAAAGCATCAACGCCCACAAAACCATTGTGTTCTACTCGTGCAACCATCTATGCATAGACACGGCTCTGATACCACTGTAGGATAACGTAGCATAGAAAACAAAAAAATTCCTACCGCGAACACGAAATCCAAGCCAAGATGCAATCTAGAAGACGGTAGCAACGAGGGGATTGTCGAGTCTCACCCTTGAAGAGATTCCAAAGCCTACAAGATGAGGCTCTTGTTGCTGCGGTAGACGTTCACTTGCCGCTTGCAAAAGCGCGTAGAAGATCTTGATCACGGCGCCACGAACGGGCAGCACCTCCGTACTCGGTCACATGTTCGGTTGTTGATGAAGACGACGTCCACCTCCCCGTTCCAGCGGGCAGCGGAAGTAGTAGCTCCTCTTGAATCCGACAGCACGACGGCGTGGTGTCGGTGGTGGTGGAGAATCCCGGTGGAGCTTCGCTAAGCGTGCAGGGAAGAAGGAGGAGTGGGGCGGCTAGGGTTTGGGGAGAGGGGGTGGCCGGCCTCCAAGGGGTGCGGCCAAGGTGGTGGCTTTGGTGTGGCCGGCCCCCTCCCCTATGCCCCTCATTATATAGGTGGAACCCCAAGTGTTGGACTACAAGTCTTCGAATAAGACCCGAACCCAAAACCTTCCATGTTGTAGGGAAACCTACTCAAGGTGGGACTCCCACCCAAGTGGGATTCCCACCCTTCCATGTGGGGGGGGGGGGGTGGCCGGCCCCTATGGTGGAGTCCACTTGGGACTCCACCCCTCTAGGGTTGGCCGGCCATGGGTGGTGGAGTCCCTTCGGGACTCCGCCTTCCAAAGTGATTTCTTCCGGACTTTTCTAGAACCTTCTAGAACCTTCCATAAATGCACCGGATCATTTTCAAACACATAAAATGACATCCTATATATGAATCTTATTCTCCGGACCATTCCGGAACTCCTCGTGATGTCCGGGATCTCATCCGGGACTTCGAACAAATATTCGAACTCCATTCCATATTCAAGTTCTACCATTTCAACATCCAACTTTAAGTGTGTCACCCTACGGTTCGCGAACTATGCGGACATGGTTGAGTACTCACTCCGACCAATAACCAATAGCGGGATCTGGAGATCCATAATGGCTCCCACATATTTAACGATGACTTAGTGATCGAATGAACCATTCACATACGATACCAATTCCCTTTGTCACGCGATATTCTACTTGTCCGAGGTTTGATCATCGGTATCACTCTATACCTTGTTCAACCTCGTCTCCTGACAAGTACTCTTTACTCGTACCGTGGTATGTGGTCTCTTATGAACTTATTCATATGCTTGCAAGACATTAGACGACATTCCACCGAGAGGGCCCAAAGTATATCTATCCGTCATCGGGATGGACAAATCCCACTGTTGATCCATATGCCTCAACTCATACTTTCCGGATACTTAATCCCACCTTTATAACCACCCATTTACGCAGTGGCGTTTGATGTAATCAAAGTACCTTTCCAGCATAAGTGATTTATATGATCTCATGGTCATAAGGACTAGGTAACTATGTATTGAAAGTTTATAGAAAATAACTTAATGACGTGATCTTATGCTACGCTTAATTGGGTGTGTCCATTACATCATTCATATAATGATATAACCTTGTTTATTAATAACATCCAATGTTCATGATTATGAAACTAATCATCTATTAATCAACAAGCTAGTTAAGAGGCTTACTAGGGACTCTTTGTTGTTTACATATCACACATGTATCAATGTTTCGGTTAATACAATTATAGCATGGTATATAAACATTTATCATAAACATAAAGATATATAATAACCACTTTTTATTATTGCCTCTTGGGCATATCTCCAACACATGCACAGTAAGATCTGCCAGTTTCAGCAATCCAAAGCCCGATCTAGGGTAACAGATCTAAGCAAATCCAGACCGTGAAAAGTAAGAACTGGACAAGAACATCAAGAAACGGGGACGAACACCTTGCAAACATCAATCCAGCCGCTATCCTGACGGAAGCCCTAGCGGATCTAATGTGCATGTCGTCGGAAATGCCCGAGAATGGCATGTTCTGCCAGAACGAGTACGAAGGTGAGAAGGAGAGGTCGTTACCACCATTGTTCCGGCCGAGGACGAGCTCGAGGTTGCGGGCGAAGTCGAGATGCCGATGAAGATTGCGAAGCAGATTGCGGAGCAGATTGCAGCCGATGTCGTGGTGCTGCTCGCCGATGTCTCCTCCTCCGATACCGGTGCTCCTGCGTGCGGCGGTGCGGCGGATTGGTCGGCGGGAGGGGAACCGCCGGGTGATGTGATAGTTTGGGGGAGGTCGCGAGTGAGACGAAGGAGAGGGACCGGTGAGCCTAATTATAGCGTGTGTTCCCGAAGGGACGCGACGTTTCCGCCTCCCTTCTCCACGCGTGCAGGCTTCTGGCCGCAACGGGCCTAGCCCTGGAGAAACTGCCATTCCGGGCGTTCCTCCAGGGCCTGTCCCGGGGGTGCTTTAAAATCCGGTTCATGCAAGAACGCACTGGGCAGCAGACATCCAAACGGAACGAAATTTGTTGGGCTGATGCGAGCGAAGGTCCATGCAGGCTACCAAACGCGCCCAAGGAGTCCACGTTCCCTTCCCCCGCATTCCTTCTGTTAGTGTATTTCAGGTTCCTTTGAGTGAAACGAATCTGCTGTGAGTGTATGTAATAGGGTCGTTCACTTTCTACAAACTGAAAGCAGGTGGGAGCGATTGTCGTTATTTGGTCGCTATGGCTATGTAGAAATGACAAGATTTTTAATGATAAAAACATTTCTCTTATGCAGGTTATCTACCGATGTCCAGCTACGCCCCGTTTATGGTCACCTCTACAACGTGTGGAGAACCGCGACCTATTTATGGAGGTGTCTACACGATTGGAGGATGCGGCGAGGGATACTTTTAACCTATATGGATGGTAGCATAATCTACGGTTTGGCTCTCCCCCTCCATAGATGCTACTTTGTTTTAGACTAGCAAAAGTGCCCGTGCGTTGCACCGGGTGAAACAAATAATCAAACGATGTAAAAGAATTATCAGTGTTGACACTTCTTCTCTTTATCACCATCGTCATATTTTCTCATATTTACATAATTTGTACCTAATAAGCTTAGATTCTAGACCGAACCTTGCATTGACTTGTAATACCGCAAACTGGTTATATTTGTATACCCCATTCTGAATTTTTTTAAGATATGAATTCGAGTGAATTTATAATTAGTACAAGCATAATATTTTGCTAATGGCTCCAAAATTTAGTAAAATATCTATACAACTCAAAATTTACATGAATGTATGCGTTGTGCGTAGTACCGGGTTAGATGATATGGGACACAATGATGAAGTGTTAATTTATCGTGCATTTACTTTCTGGGTCTTACTTCGTACAATTATTTTTTACGTATATCGCTATAACAATTCGGTTAATACCCTAATTAGGTTGTGTTGTGATTTTATTTTTTACATCATTATGAAGTCATTCCATCATTGCATTGCATGTTTTTACATGCATTTAAAATTCCTATTAAAATTTTCAAACCCTTTCAATTAATAACATCTTCAACCAAAAGATCCGATGTGTATCTAATCCCGTTTACAGTTTGGTTTCAACTTGATCAAACCATGGAACCATCCCAATCTAAACCATCTTGCTGGCAGTTTGAAACCAACGACACTGTTATTAGTCCCCACTAGTTGAATGCCCGTGCGTTGCTACGGGTCGTCGGTTTTTGTCCTTAGTGTTATCGTCTATTCATACTCATCCCCTCCAACAATGCAGCCAAGGCGCCAATGCATTTCCTAGTCCTCCTACTCAAGCAACATGGCAATCACCATTTTATATATAGGATAACATAAAGAAATGTAGAATCACCATTATCAAAAGAAATCTAGGCCAAAATCTCAAAAACAGTGGTCAAACAAATTGAAATTGGGGAAAAAATTACATAGTACCTCACATTCTTTTATCTCCTCAAAATGAACATGCAAGGAAGCCTAGAAAAAATAGTTAGTTTTAAGAAAAAATTTCAAACTTAATTTCCAAACAGACACTATTTTATAAAATAGTGAGCTGAAATATCGGAAATTCAATTCGGCTCCCTGGTGCGTATGCTCCCTCTACCAAAAATTTATATTCAAAATACAGAAAAATTTGGACAAAAAGTTCTACATGTACATCTCCATAATATATGTGCATTCGTCAAGTTTCACGAAAAACTAATATTTTTTGTGATCTATGTAAAAAGGAGAAAGTTTATCTCGTGAAAGGCATTATTTTTAGCACCGAATTTTTTCTTTTTTACACACGTCACATGATACGTCGATTTTTTATGAAACGATTTTGTGAGCGCGTAGCACGTGAAGATGTACATGCGAATTTTTTTTTCAATTTTTTTTGAAATTTAAAATATGTGCAAGATGCATTTTAAAATATAGGGAGCATATGCATCCATGTTCCAAAACACCACTCCCGCTGAAATATAATCTACCATTCTACTCCCCTATGACGTAATTGTAGTGACCCCTGACATCACCTGCAGTAAGGGTTGGTACAACCTGTACAACAATATAATTGCTTGCATAATTAAAGTGACCTGTAGCGAGTGATCTTGCTGATTTCAAGGTTTTGAACCTTATCAAAATTACACAAGAAGAAAAAAAAACAAATAGCACCGACTCTCACAGAAGTAGCACGCCACAATTCTTTGATTCCCTTTCTCTACAAGCCTGATGTGTTGCGGTGAAGGACTTTTTTTTGAGGTCCTAGACGCAAAGAGTGAGGAACATGTTGTACCCTTTGGTACTTTCCTGGTTTAGAAAAAATATATAAAGTTAGATTTGCTGCAGTTGCATTGCATGTTAAAGACAATTGGAATGAACCAATCTTGAGTTGCGAAGAAAAATTATTCATCAGTCAGAGGACATTCTATGTCAAGCAAAGTGAACCAACAAAAAAAAATCATAGTACCTACAAGCTTTTTGTACCAAGTCTGGGCTGACTATTTGGTGTCTATCAATTTTTAGCCTTAAAATTTATCTTGGATTTGAAGCGACAATGTAGAATGTTTTATGATTTATTTATTTGCTTTTGTAATCATGATGACAAAATTTAGAGAACGGAACTGGTAGACACTTTGATCAAGTATGGGGTTTCTGTCTAATATCCTTTGTGCACAGGTCCGACAAAAAAGAAGGGTTGTTTGTTTTCCACGATAGAAAATGGTGTTCTGAAGCTACAAAGCTGCTGGTTGATCATCTCGAATATAGAGTAATAAGGTGGATGGAAAGAAAAGCCATTAGAATGCTTGAAGAAGCATAACTCTGACTTTTTTGCTCCCCTAATGATCAATTGTCCAAACAAGGCTATTCCTTAGCATGGAAAGATGTAGAGAAGTTCCTATATGCTGAAGTGTTGATCATGTAGTTTTGTACAATTTTGAAAGGGAGTCCAGAACCGCTTATGGACTGCTGATCGCTTGGCGAAACACGGGTGGACGCACCAACCTACCTGCCAGCTCTATCGTTGCTCCCCTGAGACGGCACGACGCATTCTCCTTGAGTGCCGTTTCTCCAAGCGTATCTAGACTGCCGCGGCTTTTTCGCTGTCCTGTCTAGATCTCATCAGCAGCCTCGGGGATGGTAGGCGTAAAGTCTTGGACTATTGGCATGCCGTCACGAAGACCACCACCTCTTCCCCAAAAGGCTTAAGCTCAGCTGCACGCTCATCACCTAGGAGATCTGGAAAGAAAGGAACGAACGAGTTTTCAATAATAAGTCCTCTCTGCCATCGGTTGTCATGCATAGAATCAGGGAAGAAGGAAAAGACTGGATACTCGCCGGTGCTAAAAATCTGGCGAAACCTGTAGGCTGATCCTTTTCCCCCTTTAACGGGGGTGGTGTTTGCCCCCTTCTTCTTTTGTTTTTATGGCTCTTGCCGTATCCGTATTTGCTTCTCCTATATCAATATAAGGCAAAAACTTTTTTGCCCGTTTCAAAAAAAAAAACAAGTCAAGAAGTACAAGATATCTGGGTGTACCTCTGTAACAATAATGATTTTCGTCTCTCTCCCCCCCTTTGTACAAACTTGAAGACTCATAGGAAAAGTAACATCGAACAAACTGAAAGAAAAACAGTTTGAAAAAAAAGCTTACCGGCAAGAATAAATTTTGGTGCGCATAGCATTAGATAGATAGAATAGATGGTGCTCCTTGGTTAATTCATTATTGACCTTGTTGACTTTGTGGAGGTCTGCATCCATCAATCAAAGAAGACGTAAATATCCCTGAAGTCCCTTCTTGATGGAGGAAACATTGTATGTATGCATGATCTAAACAATATCAGTTTCTCTCAATAGCCGGTTTAATTTGCTCTACTGAAGAAGTCCATCTCCGATTAAACCTGAGGCAAGTGCAACATCTCGAGTTAATACTGCACAGTGGACAACCTTTTCTGAATAGAACGCATAAAACACACAGTGAATAGTTTGGTTCTACCTTTAAATTTGAATATTCCCTTCTTTGTATTTTTTTTCCTCTCATGGTTGGCCCTCCCCATTTTTGTGTTACTGCACATTACATTCCCATTCTAGATAATTTTCATTTGATTTGATCCACATAAAGAACCATGATCAAAACTGAATCCTAAATACTTCCACCAAGAAACATGGATGAGCTGCATACATATATGGGCTTGAATTCTTCCAGCTTAGATGTCCCCTGAAATTCAAATCCACCAACAAATACTTAAATGGTCTCCAAAAGCATTCCGGGTGTTGTACCTAGCCCTCACTCGATTATAATTTTGTACTCTCCTATTGCGGAGATTGTTGATAATCAACAAAAATCCCTAAAAACGGTCAGGAAAGAAGCACCTAATAAACAGAGATAATGCATATATTCAGTAACCTTCAGAGTATGTTTATACCTTAGTTTTTGCAGCATTGTCATGCAAAATACCGCCCATATACTGAACGCGAAAAATACCTAATTTTAGAACGTTAACAATGAACGAATACCTCAAGAATAAAATATAGAAAGCTATCAAGGGAAATAAATGGTAACAATTTGGAGCTTTAATGGACAAATTCTGAGAGAAAAGGAAGAAATCTGAACCATGTAAATTCCGTGGGAAAACCTTCACATAGTTAAATTGAACCTGCGTAAGTACTTCAAAATTACCTGACATACCTCTTTATAAAATGGCATTGGTTCTGCTGGGGCAAGCAACTGGCAATGTTGTGATGTGTAAGGCTAACCTAATAAAACCCAAACACGGCATGCCCTTGCTTTCAAGATGAACGCTCCCTAGGGACAAACATGGAAGATGCATAGTTAGTAAAAAAAGATCCAATAGCTCACCACCAACCGGATTCAGTGTTTTAGCTCTCACTAAAATCTCAGGGATTAGCTTCACATTGTCCCTGAAGCAATTTGTGCAACAACTCAGTATTTCAGTAGCTTTAGCAAGTATACAAACAGTAAATAATATAGATACATTGCCAAATAGACATCACATTCAGCGATTCAAATATAACGAAAGTTCACAACAGTTGACGTTAAACACATTTTTGCACGCACCCATGTGAAAGTATCTCTTGTACCATAACACTTGCAATGTAGCCACCAACAAAATGTGAATTATTTGAAAGAGAGTACATTTACCAGGCGAATCTTGTTTGGGCTTCTAACAAAGAAGTAAAACTGAACGATGTAAACGAGAATTGCTCTGCATTCCTGCAGCTGTCGTTCTAGTTGGAATTGTGATAAAGCATATGTAACAACGGAAAGATACATGTTTGGTCATGCAGGAAGAAGGGGACGCGAAACCTGATCTCACAGCCGCAAAGTAAGAAAAGGATCGACATGGCGAGAGGCTGCAACACATGGGGAAGCCAGCAGCGTGGATCTGGACTGGCCGTTTAGGGTACTCCGCGCGGCGCCGCCGTGAGCTCGGCAATGAATGAGGTGTTCCTTCGACGTACCGCACATGGAAGAAAACGGCGAGCTTGGCCGCCTGTAGGAGGATGATGATGGCGAGCGAGGAGGACGGCGGCGACCTCGAGGACCTGTGCTTCGCTGCATGGTGGACGACGAGATGTTGGGGGCTCGTTTGGTGCGTGAGGAGGACGCCGGCAAGATCAGGACGGACATACATGAGTTTGGCAGGCAGAGATGATAGGAGGATGGCGTGACCGAGAAAATCAGATTCAGCGAGAGTATGGAAAGGAAATTATACCAAGATCACACCCATAAGGCATGTGCACCATGATTTTCTCGGATAATTAATCTGGTTACGGAGGCGGACGATGTACAAAGACGTGGGAGATGAAATCCACCAAAATCAGACGGTGCGGAGTTGTTGGAGGATGATTGGACGTTCGGGATTGTTCTAATCTCCTTCACCAAACACGTTGTATGACGTACGACCAACTGAAATATAATAGTAAAGATCTTCTTCCATAATTTGTCTCTCGAGCGCCTAGGGCCACAACCACGGGCCACGGCGAGCATAGCAGGCCTAGGTTGCTCCTTCGCCCTCTTCTGCAACGGCACCGCACGTAGCACCCTCTCCACGGCCGGCCTGACGAACGAAAACCTCTACCTCAGCCACAAATTTTGTCGTTTTCTTCTCTGCTATGCTGGTGGAGTGTCGCGTTGCCATTGGCGTCGATGTAGGCTCTCAACCTCTCTGTGGGGTGCATGGGCACATTTCATTTGAGGTCGATCAAGCGGTTAACTCCGACGAACAGCGGCAGGGACAACAACGCCTTTCCGTTGGCGGTGACGTCGGCTTGACGTTACATGATGTATGCGGTGCGAGGGGTTCCCGACGCTGGGACATCGGCGCGTTGATTGGGCCTCTAAGGTCTCACGCGTCCGTCCCACACGACAACCAACCCTCTAAGGTCTCGCGGACACCTCCCAGGCCAGAATGACTTCACTGTCTCCACCTAAGGACAATGGATTCGCTCGCCGGAATGCCGATTGACCATTGTCCACCCAAGGATGCCGACTTTGTTCACCGGAAAACCAACCGACACCAAACCGCCCAAAACCATTGGATTTCCGCTGGTCAACCGTCTACATGTTTGAAAAACAAAAAATAAAATAAGATTTGGTTTAAAATTTTAATAAAAGTTTCCTCTAAATTTCTTTAATTAATTAAAACTATTTTTATTTTTCGAAATTTGATTTTAAAAAAGAAAAGACATCAAAAGGAGGCCCAGAAATCCAAACCGGAAAGGCAAGCAAATCTCCCGAGGCCCAGCCGAGCTCCTCCAATCATCTCTCGTCTCCCTCTATAGCCCTTATCTCCCAGTTTCCCCTCTCTCCGCCGCCAGGACGCGCACAACACGAACGCGCGACCCGACTCGATTCCACAATCGATCTCCCCTCCCATTCATCTCCTGCCACCCCCACCCGATGCTCGGCGCCGGGATATCCGGGCAGAAACATCCTTATTTTTTCACGAGCGTGTACCTTCTTCCTTTAATCTGCTTCTTCTTTAATTTCCTCTTTCTCCTCCTTTCCCAAGTTCTGGGCATCCTTCGGGGCATCCTTCGTTTAATTCCGTTCTTCAATCCGACCCGCCAGCAGCGTTCAATTGCTAGCTCCATCTTTGTTGATGCTTGTTGTTCCAAGTCAGCTTGTTATGATCCAGAAAACTTAGGTATATAAATTGGTGGAACTCGTTCTATGCGAGCGAGGTGGGACTAATGACGGAAAATTTTCGTGCGCGAGCCAGCGCCGTGATATATTGACCCAAAAAGCCCACTGGTGGCCTGTTCGGAGCGACGAACCAGGACGCTAGACAACCGCTCCACCCATGACGGTCGGCGACAGAAGGATGAGAGAAAGTTCTCCAGTTCTCCCCAAGCGTGCCTCCAGCCGACCACACGCTCGCCCATGTCCCCAAAGCCGCCCGCGCCCAGCACCTCTGGTTTGCTCGGCATGTGGCCGCTGCCCGCGCCCAGCGCCTGTAGTTTGCTCGGCATGTGCCCGCCTGCCCGCGCGTGGCCGAAGAGAAAAGAAAAAATAAACGAACCGGTACATGGCAAGCCCAGTATTATGCGATTTGGTGGGAGGGTAAATACGTCCGATAAAAAGTTGGACGAAAATTTTGGCAGAAACCTTAGCTCCTTTATTATTAGGTATAGATTTGGTTTCACCTTTTTTTTTGGTACCTTTCAATATGCAGAGGCTGGATGTAATGCTTAAAACTTTTGAATAATAAAGCGCCCATTATCCAAAAACGAAAAAAGGTGAGTGTATGTATTGCGGTAAGTCTGATTACAGGACGTTCTGGCGCCTGGCCCATATGGCCATATCCCAGCCGTCCGATATCGCCGGAGATTCGTGCTCGCCCATTTTGCAAAAAGAACCGCCGAGATCTCTGAATATAATCCAGGACGTTCTCTAATCACAATTTGATCCGCCGAGATCTCTGAATATAATCCCGAAAGTCCCCGTTGAAACCCTAACCGGTCTCGATCCAGATGGAGCCGCCAGCCGCCTCCCACCTCCTTCCTCCGGCAGTGTAGCCGCTGCCTCGTCGCCGTCCCTCGCGCGGGATCTCCGGCTCGACCGTGCTGGCCGTCCCAGGCCCGCCGCCTCGTCGCCGTCCCCTCGCGCGGGATCTGCCGCGCGGCAGACGTCGCCGGCTCGCCCGTGCTGGCCGTCCCAGGTCCGCCGCCTCGTCGCCGTTCCCTCGCGCGGAATCTCCGAAGCGGCAGACGCTTCCGGCCTGTATTGTCGGTTCATCTGAGCGATGGAGGCCGTCACAGAGTGCCGCCTCCATGCCGGCGGCTCTACCGACGACCGGCTGAGCGCGCTGCCGGACGACCTCCTCCACCGCATCCTCTCCTTCCTCCCGTGCCAGCGGACCGTGCAAACGACCGTGCTGTCCAAGAGGTGGGCAGGCCTCTGGCGCTCGGCGCCATGCATCAACATCAACATGGTGTATTTCTCAACCCGTTCCAGGCACAGGTGGCAAAAGATTGAGGATCTCGTCACCAATTTCCTCATCTTCCACAACGCTCCGGTTCTAGATGCGTTCCGGATCGCGATGGATGGCGTCATCGCCGATGATTGGCTTCCGGCCATCAACAGATGGGTTCGCCGCGGCATCCTGGGATGCCCATCGGTGCTCGAGATCGAGTTCTTCGACACCGGCATACCTGATTCGCCATTCGGCGACACGATCCGACCTGGTCCGTTTGAGTTGCCCGACATCGGATCTACCAGTTCCAGTCGCCTCAAAAAGCTCAGCCTTGTTGGCGTGTCCCTTGGCAGCTCCTTCGCCGAGCTGCTCCGTTCAGGATGCCCGGTACTAGAAGATCTGCACCTCGAAGATTGCTGCACTGAATTCAACCACATACAGTCCCACACATTGAAGAAGCTAACTATCCACATATGTTATCGTCATTCAGTCGGTACCCTGGCTATCAAGGCTCCCGCTCTTGTTGAATTGGTGCTGGATCCAGATCTTTCGATGCCTGAATACACCCAGAAGAACGAGTTTTCCCTAGCTGATGGGTCGACCAACTCCCTCGTGGATGCATGGGTTGTTTTCCCAAACGACATGTCTCCGAGAAGTCGAGTCATGCTTCTAGGCAGCCTCTCCAACGTGACCAAGCTGGAGCTGACAGCATGCTTTTCGGCAGAGGTATATACTATATATGCATCTCCCTTTCTCGCCATCCCAGGCATCTTGATTTGCCCTAGTATGTTGCATATGGATTGGATATTCTTACCACTGTACGTGGTTTACAGCTTTTCAGTGCATCTATCCCTGAACCTTAACTGAATATCCATTCTCTTTCAGCTGATGCTAGATAACGAGTTGGGTCAATTCCCAATTTTCAGCAACATGAGAACCTTGTGGCTACGCGGGTGTGTATTTGGCAATCGCGATGGGAAGTGCAGCACCCTCGACATATTTCTGCAGAAGACCCCTAATCTGAAGAAGCTTACTTTGGAGCATCAGCGGGTAGTTTACTTACTCATGCTGTTATCTACTTATTACCCTGGTGATTCTTTCGTTGTGCATCTTTTATTGATCTTACCTGAGTTTCTATACACAGCCATGCTGCTGCAAAAATACATTTCAAGAGGCGGGGCGCAAGAAGAGAAAGGACAAGACAAGTAGCCGCTCCCTCCATTGTCCGGACCAAAAGGCTTTCCAGTGCCCAAACTTAAAGTTGATCGAAATCATATATGAAGCACGTTATACGGATGATCACCATGAACACCAGCTGTTTCAAGTTATGAGGGGGCTTTGGAGGAACCTACAAGACGCTACTTTCACCGTTACTAAAATTTAGATAATAATAACTTGGTCTTGGTACTTCTACCACTGCTATTTTCCTTTCTTTTCTTACTTGGAACTTTGTATGTCAAATCCAATGTTTTCTACATTTTAATTCTAGCCAAAGTGCCACCTGGTTATTTTAACTTTTCATCTTATTTGTTGCGGGGAGTTAACTTCTTAGTCTCATACAGTATTTTTCATATAAAACGTATGCAATCTTTGCCTATATGTTGCAATGGTACTAGTACTATATATGAGAAAGGAATGTAGAGGTATACGAACCCATAACCTTTTAACAGATTTGCATCCCCAAAGTTCTAGTCTATTTTGAACCATGAGTAGTTTAATTTGGTCAATCCTATTTGTTTTATTGCTAAATTTGTTTTGGTGTCTCGATAAGTTGATGTGTAATGGAGCAAACTGGGGTCTCATGCTAATTTGATAATTGCTGAGTCAGAAGAGGAAAAAATGAGCTTCTCCAAGACAGTTACTCATGATTGATGTCTGTTGCTTCCATGAATATGTTCTATTGAAACTTACCACACCCTCTGCCATTTACATTGTACGTCTATATACTTTGCTTGCTTTTATGTTCTACTGAAACATACACCTGAATTTGAATAAAATTCTTCTACATAGGAATGCTATTATAATGATAAATAAAAAATATAGGGAGAAACATATTTGATCAGGACAACAGGATTTTTTTTCGTGTAAATTGACCTCATGTGTAGCAAATCTCTTACCATCTTAGTGATTTGTGGCAGTCTTTCATTAATCAAACTAGTTGAATGCCCGTTGCTACGGTCTCTTATATTTTTCTCATTATCACACATATGTTGCACATGTACATATAAATGCATGTGTTAATTACTAATATAAACCTAATCAAACGCAACTTTGGATTGATACATGTAGTCTAGTACAATTCTCTTGTATTCTATTTAAAATATTAATAATTACCAATTGTACATCCTGATTTCAACATTGTAGCAATTTTTTTTTGGATCGAGGGAGTACATATTTATATATTAGCACACTTTAGGAACATAAAATAATCATGATCGTGTTCTCTTAATCATGGCCACCATCTACTACCAGATGGTCATCATATTGTCAATCAAGAAATTTTTTTTTTTGAAACATTGTCAATCAAGAAAATTAATAACCCAGATCGTTTGCTAACTCAAAGTAGATGTTAATGGGATGTTACAATGAGGTACAATTGACAATGCTGAGCATGAATGCTGAAATGGCTTTTGCTAATTTAGAATTAAATCTTTGTAATTGAAGTGAAAGTAGTTCAGCTGATCAAAAAACTCACCTAAATCTGGGCTATGAAACCAGCTCAATATTAAGCAATCTTAAAAGATGTGTGTTGCTGGCACCTCAGTGTAGCCCAGATGCAAAGCGTGCCTAGTTCCCTTTGTTCCTGAAGCCTAGGCAAACACTAGAATGAAAAAAATAGGCTTGCCAAACTACAACCGGTTCTATCCATGAAAATCATCAAAAGCTTACTGGATTGGGATTATGAAAATGTTGTTATAAAGTGGTGATTCTCCCTTGTAAATAGTTTAACCTTCACGTTGCTCCCTTGAGTCCACTCTTTGTATGCTACATAAGTGAAATCAATACGATGAAAATAGATTCAATATCCTGAGAGAAAATCCCATAAAAGGGAATTTTAAAAGCTTCTAGGCAATTTCATCAGCAGATTAATACATCGGAAATTCCCAAATTTGTCACCAGTGCAAAAAAAAAAGTGCTTTGAATATCATTAGCACTGAATTGTATACTATATGATCTATTTATTCTAGAGAAAATGGGGCTATTTTGTTTGAGAAAAGAAAATGGGGCCATAATTGATGTCATTTTAGACTAATTTGAAGTACAAGATTTCCAACCATAGAACATAGAGCTCCAATCTTATTTTCCTCTACACTCTAGCTACGAATGGTCGGAAGAAAGTACTCACAAATTTGTGCCGAAGTCGGTATCACCCACATTATGTTGAGTAGCAAAAATTAGTATAGCGGTCGAAGAACAATACCTTACTTTTGTTATTGGCACGCCTAGTGTGCGCTCTCTCGTCTTTGTCACCATTCCTCCTTCATGTCCTATGAAATTTAAAACAAAACCATCACATAACAACCCACGAGGAGGCCACAGGAAACGCACACATGTGACGGTGATCACATGAGGTACATGCCATTTAGAAATAGCGTCAAATTGGCGCAGAGCTGGTTCATGGCTTAAAAATGCACAAATGAAATTTGCCTCTTCTGCATTTTTCAAACATATGACATGCATGCGGTTGCTGGCTTCTGGGTTGGTTGGGAAAGCGAAGGCGTGGATGGCGGAGGAGGTCGGGAGGGAGTTGGCGAGCGTCAGACGGTCAAAGTGTGCCGACCTCTTATTGATCTCATCGCCGACCTCTTTTTATATCACGGCCAGCAGATTCGAGTCGCAGAGGGAGCTGTCAGATGTAGCGCGTCGACCCCTAGCAACTCCGATCGGCACCCCATCTCCTCAAGAAGCCGCCGCTGAGAGGGAAACCAAGTCGCCGTCATGCGCACCTCCCGGTGGGAGAGTTGATGAGCGTGCAGGAGCGGAGGCCGGGAATCGGCTCAGAAAAGTTGTTCACCGCAGGGGTAGCGGCGTAGTCATGGGATCGGTACGAGTTCTCAGGATACACCGGCAGCGGATAATGGTGCGAAAGGTGTAGGGTGGTGGCGCCGGTTCAAGGGTGACCAGGGAGGGTGAAGTCTCCTCATTTGTACCTTCCCGCGGTGATACGTCCAATTTGCATCACTATTTTATATCATAATTTGCTGTTATTCATTGATATATTTCATATTTGGAGATACTCCCTCCGTTCTTTTTTAATTGACTCAAATTTAGTACAAAGTTGTACTAAATCTGAGTCAATTAAAAGAGAACGGAGGGAGTAATACTTATGTTATTTCATTTATTTTGCATGTTTCATGATTATTGGAGGATCGCGCACCGGAGCCAGGATTCTGCTGGAAAAAGCACCATCAGAATGCAATATTTCGGAAGATCAACAGTTGACGGAAATTATATGAAAAATCCTATTTTTCCAGATGACGAAGGGAGCCAGAAGGGGGAGCCGAGGGGACCCGAGGTGGGCCCACCTCATAGGCCGGCGTGGCCTAAGGCCTGGCCGCGCCGCCTGATGGCGTGTAACTCACACGTTCGTTGGGAACCCCAAGAGGAAGGTATGATGCGCACAGCAGCAAGATTTCCCTCAGAAAGAAACCAAGGTTTATCGAACCAGTAGGAGCCAAGAAGCACGTTGAAGGTTGATGGCGGCGGGATGTAGTGCGGCGCAACACCAGGGATTCCGGCGCCAACGTGGAACCTGCACAACACAACCAAAGTACTTTGCCCCAACGAAACAGTGAGGTTGTTAATCTCACCGGCTTGCTGTAACAAAGGATTAACCGTATTGTGTGGAAGATGATTGTTTGCGAAAAATTAGAAACGATATTACGATGAGATTGTATTTCAGTAAAGAGAATTGGACCGGGGTCCACAGTTCACTAGAGGTGTCTCTCCCATAAGACAAACAGCATGTTGGGTGAACAAATTACAGTTGGGCAATTGACAAATAAAGAGGGCATGAACATGCACATACATATTATGATGAGTATAGTGAGATTTAATTGGGCATTACGACAAAGTACATAGACCGCCATCCAGCATGCATCTATGCCTAAAAAGTCCACCTTCAGGTTATCATCCGAACCCCCTCCAGTATTAAGTTGCTAACAACAGACAATTGCATTAAGTATTGCGCGTAATGTAACTAGTGACTACATCCTTGAACATAGCACCAATGTTTTATCCCTAGCGGCAACAGCACATCCGTAACCTTAGTGGTTCTTGTCACTCCTCCAGATTCACGGAGACATGAACCCACTATCGAGCATAAATACTCCCTCTTGGAGTTACTAGCATCAACTTGGCCAGAGCATCTACTAATAACGGAGAGCATGCAAGATCATAAACAACACATAGGCATAGCTTTGATAATCAACATAACAAGCATTCTCTATTCATCGGATCCCAACAAACGCAACATATAGAATTACAGATAGATGATCTTGATCATGTTAGGCAGCTCACAAGATCCGACAATGATAGCACAATGGGGAGAAGACAACCATCTAGCTACTGCTATGGACCCATAGTCCAGGGGTAGACTACTCACACATCACTCCGGAGGCGACCATGGCGGCGTAGAGTCCTCCGGGAGATGATTCCCCTCTCCGGCAGGGTGCCGGAGGCGATCTCTGGATCCCCGAGATGGGATCGGCGTTGGCGGCGTCTACGGAAGGTTTTCCGTATCGTGGCTCCCGGTCTTGAGGGGGTTTCGTCACGGCGGCTTTACGTAGGCGGAAGGGCACGTCCGGAGGGGGCACGGGGGCCCCACACCAGAGGCCGGCGCGGCCAGGGGGGGCCGCGCCGCCCGAGGGTTTGGGCACCCCGTGGCCCTACTTCGCTTCGTCTTCGGACTTACGGAAGCTTCGTGGAAAAATAGGCCCCCGGGCGTTGATTTCGTCCAATTCCGAGAATATTTCCTTACTAGGATTTCTGAAACCAAAAACAGCGAGAAACAAAGAATCGACACTTCGGCATCTTGTTAATAGGTTAGTTCCAGAAAATGCACGAATATGACATAAAGTGTGCATAAAACATGTAGATAACATCAATAATGTGGCATGGAACATAAGAAATTATCGATACGTTGGAGACGTATCAGCATCCCCAAGCTTAGTTCTCGCTCGTCCCGAGCAGTAAAACGATAACACAGATAATTTCTGGAGTGACATGCCATCATAATCTTGATCATACTATTTGTAAAGCATATGTAGCGAATGCAGCGATCAAAACAATGTATATGACATGAGTAAACAAGTGAATCATATAGCAAAGACTTTTCATGAATAGCACTTCAAGACAAGCATTAATAAGTCTTGCATAAGAGTTAACTCATAAAGCAATAATTCAAAGTAAAAGCATTGAAGCAACACAAAAGAAGATTAAGTTTCAGCGGTTGCTTTCAACTTGTAACATGTATATCTCATGGATATTGTCAACATAGAGTAATATAATAAGTGCAATAAGCAAATATGTAGGAATCAATGCACAGTTCACACAAGTGTTTGCTTCTTGAGGTGGAGAGAAATAGGTGAACTGACTCAACATTGAAAGTAAAAGAATTGTCCTCCATAGAGGAAAAGCATCGATTGCTATATTTGTGCTAGAGCTTTGATTTTGAAAACATGAAACAATTTTGTCAACGGTAGTAATAAAGCATATGTATCATGTAAATTATATCTTATAAGTTGCAAGCCTCATGCATAGTGTACTAATAGTGCCCGCACCTTGTCCTAATTAGCTTGGACTACCGGATCATCACAATGCACTGTTTTAACCAAGTGTCACAAAGGGGTACCTCTATGCCGCTGTACAAAGGTCTAAGGAGAAAGCTCGCATTGGATTTCTCGCTATTGATTATTCTTCAACTTAGACATCCATACCGGGACAACATAGACAACAGATAATGGACTCCTCTTTTATGCATAAGCATGTAACAACAATTAATAATTTTCTCATTTGAGATTGAGGATATATGTCCAAAACTGAAACTTCCACCATGGATCATGGCTTTAGTTAGCGGCCCAATGTTCTTCTCTAACAATATGCATGCTTAACCATAAGGTGGTAGATCTCTCTTACTTCAGACAAGACGAACATGCATAGCAACTCACATGAAATTCAACAATGAATAGTTGATGGCGTCCCCAGTGAACATGGTTATCGCACAACAAGCAACTTAATAAGAGATAAAGTGCATAATTACATATTCAATACCACAATAGTTTTTAAGCTATTTGTCCCATGAGCTATATATTGCAAAGGTGAATGATGGAATTTTAAAGGTAGCACTCAAGCAATTTACTTTGGAATGGCGGAAAATACCATGTAGTAGGTAGGTATGGTGGACACAAATGGCATAGTGGTTGGCTCAAGTATTTTGGATGCATGAGAAGTATTCCCTCTCGATACAAGGTTTAGGCTAGCAAGGCTTATTTGAAACAAACACAAGGATGAACCGGTGCAGCAAAACTCACATAAAAGACATATTGAAAACATTATAAGACTCTACACCGTCTTCCTTGTTGTTCAAACTCAATACTAGAAATTATCTAGACCTTAGAGAAACCAAATATGCAAACCAAATTTTAGCGTGCTCTATGTATTTCTTCATTAATGGGTGCAAAGTATATGATGCAAGAGCTTAAACATGAGCACAACAATTGCAAAGTATCACATTACCCAAGACATTAATAGCAATTACTACATGTATCATTTTCCAATTCCAACCATATAACAATTTAACGAAGGAGAAACTTCGCCATGAATACTATGAGTAGAAACTAAGGACATACTTGTCCATATGCTACAGCGGAGCGTGTCTCTCTCCCATAAAGATAATGCTAGGATCCATTTTATTCAAACAAAACAAAAAACAAAAACAAACCGACGCTCCAAGCAAAGCACATAAGATGTGATGGAATAAAAATATAGTTTCAGGGGAGGAACCTGATAATGTTGTCGATGAAGAAGGGGATGCCTTGGGCATCCCCAAGCTTAGACGCTTGAGTCTTCTTGATATATGCAGGGGTGAACCACCGGGGCATCCCCAAGCTTAGAGCTTTCACTCTCCTTGATCATGTTGCATCATACTCCTCTCTTGATCCTTGAAAACTTCCTCCACACCAAACTCGAAACAACTCATTAGAGGGTTAGTGCACAATAAAAATTAACATATTCAGAGGTGACACAATCATTCTTAACACTTCTGGACATTGCATAATGCTACTGGACATTAGTGGATCAAAGAAATTCATCCAACATAGCAAAAGAGGCAATGCGAAATAAAAGGCAGAATCTGTCAAAACAGAACAGTTCGTATTGACAAATTTTAAAATGGCACCAGACTTGCTCAAATGAAAATGCTCAAATTGAATGAAAGTTGTGTACATATCTGAGGATCATGCACGTAAATTGGCTTAATTTTCTGGGCTACCTACAGGGAGGTGGACCCAGATTCGTGACAGCAAAGAAATCTGGAACTGTGCAGTAATCCAAATCTAGTACTTACTTTACTATCAAAGACTTTACTTGGCACAACAAAACACTAAACTAAGATAAGGAGAGGTTGCTACAGTAGTAAACAACTTCCAAGACACAAAATAAAAACAAAGTACTGTAGGTAAAAACATGGGTTGTCTCCCATAAGCGCTTTTCTTTAACGCCTTTCAGCTAGGCGCAGAAAGTGTGCATCAGGTATTATCGAGAGACGAAGTGTCAACATCATAATTTGTTCTCATAATAGAATCAAAAGGTAACTTCATTCTCTTTCTAGGGAAGTGTTCCATACCTTTCTTGAGAGGAAATTGATATTTTATATTACCTTCCTTCATATTAATAATAGCACCAACAGTTCGAAGAAAAGGTCTTCCCAATATAATGAGACAAGATGCATTGCATTGAATATCCAAGACAACAAAATCAACGGGGACAAGGTTATTGTTAACGGTAATGCGAATATTATCAACTTTCCCCAAAGGTTTCTTTGTAGAATGATCAGCAAGATTAACATCCAAATAACAATTTTTCAACGGTGGCAAGTCAAGCATATCATAAATTTTCTTAGGCATAACAGAAATACTTGCACCAAGATCACATAAAGTATTACAATCAAAATCTTTAACCTTCATCTTAATGATGGGCTCCCAACCATCCTCTAGCTTTTTAGGAATAGAGGCTTCGCGCTCTAGTTTCTCTTCTCTAGCTTTTATGAGAGCATTTGTAATATGATGTGTGAAAGCCAAATTTATAGCACTAGCATTAGGACTTTTAGCAAGTTTTTGCAAGAACTTTATAACTTCAGAGATGTGGCAATCATCAAAATTCAAACCATTATAATCTAAAGCAATGGGATCATCATCCCCAATGTTGGAAAAAATTTCAGCAGCTTTATCACGAGCGATTTAATGAGTTTTAGCGATTTCGAGCAGTTTCTCGCGCTTTGCATTAGAAGTGGAAACATTGCTAACACCAATTCTTTTATTATTAGTAGTAGAAGGTGCAGCAACATGTGTAGCATTAGCATTACTAGTGGTGGTAATAGTCCAAACTTTAGCTACATTCTTCTCTTTAGCTAGTTTTTCATTTTCTTCTCTATCCCACCTAGCACGCAGTTCAGCCATTAATCTTATATTCTCATTAATTCTAACTTGGATGGCATTTGCTGTAGTAGTAATTTTGTCATCTAAATCCTCAGGTTTAGCAGCCATTTTATTAATTAAAGAAGATTGTGATGCAGACATGTATGAGATTCAGGTTTCAGCATTAGCAAGTTTAGTTTGCAACCCCGAGATCTCCCTATTCAGATTTTCAAGTTGATTCCCTATATTCTTCAACAAGGTAGATTGCTCATTCATAGTTTTAGTAAACAATTTATTTTGCCCATATTGTGATTGCATAAAGCTCTTGGTGGATCTTTCAATTTCTAGCATCTTTTCTTCATTAGGTGAAGCATATCTACCATAAGAGTTACCATTAGCAGGGTATGGCCTAGAATCATTGTGATTGTTATTTTTAATGAAATTCACATCAACATATTCTTTTTGAGCAACTAATGACGCTAACGGAACATTATTAGAATTAACATTAGGCCTACCATTCACAAGCATAGACATAATAGCATCAATCTTATCACTCAAGGAAGAGGTTTCTTCGACAGAATTTACCTTCTTACCTTGTGGAGCTCTTTCCGTGTGCCATTCAGAGTAGTTGATCATCATATTATCAAGAAGCTTTGTTGCTTCACCAAGAGTGATGGACATAAAGGTACCTCCAGCAGCTGAATCCAATAAATTCCGTGAAGAAAAATTTAGTCCTGCATAGAAGGTTTGGATGATCATCCAAGTAGTCAGTCCATGGGTTGGGCAATTTTTAACCAGAGATTTCATTCTTTCCCAAGCTTGAGCAACATGTTCAGTATCTAATTGTTTAAAATTCATTATGCTACTCCTCAAAGATATAATTTTAGCAGGGGGATAATATCTACCAATAAAAGCATCCTTGCATTTAGTCCATGAATCAATACTATTCTTAGGCAGAGATAGCAACCAATCTTTAGCTCTTCCTCTTAATGAGAAAGGGAACAATTTTAGTTTAATAATATCACCATCTACATCTTTATATTTTTGCATTTCACATAGTTCAACAAAATTATTAAGATGGGCAGCAGCATCATCGAACTAACACCAGAAAATTGCTCTCGCATAACAAGATTCGGTAAAGCAGGTTTAATTTCAAAGAATTCTGCTGTAGTAGCAGGTGGAGCAATAGGTGTGCATAAGAAATCATTATTATTTGTAGTTGTGAAGTCACACAACTTAGTATTTTCAGGGTTGGCCATTTTAGCAATAAAGAATAAAGCAAACTAGATAAAGTAAATGCAAGTAAACTAATTTTTTTGTGTTTTTGATATAGCAAACAAGATAGCAAGTAAAGTAAATCTAGCAACTAATTTTTTTGTATTTTGATTTAGTGCAGCAAACAAAGTAGCAAATAAAACTAAGCAAGACAAAAACAAAGTAAAGAGATTGAGAAGTGGAGACTCCCCTTGCAGCGTGTCTTGATCTCCCGAAACAGCAGCGCCCGAGAAATTTAGCTTGATGGCGTGTAACTCACACGTTCGTTGGGAACCCCAAGAGGAAGGTATGATGCGCACAGCAGCAAGATTTCCCTCAGAAAGAAACCAAGGTTTATCGAACCAGTAGGAGCCAAGAAGCACGTTGAAGGTTGATGGCGGCGGGATGTAGTGCGGCGCAACACCAGGGATTCCGGCGCCAACGTGGAACCTGCACAACACAACCAAAGTACTTTGCCCCAACGAAACAGTGAGGTTGTCAATCTCACCGGCTTGCTGTAACAAAGGATTAACCGTATTGTGTGGAAGATGATTGTTTGCAGAAAACAGTAGAACAGTATTGCAGTAGATTGTATTTCAGTAAAGAGAATTGGACCGGGGTCCACAGTTCACTAGAGGTGTCTCTCCCATAAGACAAACAGCATGTTGGGTGAACAAATTACAGTTGGGCAATTGACAAATAAAGAGGGTATGACCATGCACATACATATTATGATGAGTATAGTGAGATTTAATTGGGCATTACGACAAAGTACATAGACCGCCATCCAGCATGCATCTATGTAAAGAGTATAAGCATATGAATTGCAAGTTGAGTTGTAGTTGGAGTTTTGTTTTTTTAGTTGCAAGTGGACTTGTAACTGGATTTTTTCCGATTGCAAGTGGAGTTACAACTGAAAAAATTATCCATACCATTAAATTTGCTTCGTGATTCATGCTAGTCATCATATCAGTTACACCATGAGTTGCAACTAAATTTAATGACAATATTTAACTGAGAACAAAGTTAGTTCTGAATCGACTGAGAAATAGTCACATCCGTAAAACAAACTTTACTCACAAGGTGATAGTGCAAAAATTACGACCACACCGTGAGGACGTATAGTCATGTGTAATTCATATCATCTTCGTGTCGCAAATAAATGGCCTAAAACAACACGATAAGCAAATGGTGTGTAGATGTATTTCGACCGTAGGAGGGGGTACTACTAGTTTTCGTGTTCCAAACATGTTTTTTGTTTTTTCTCTAGTCATAATGGAGAACGATATAGTTTGAAATATATTTAATATAATTTCTCCATAGTTTTAAACATATTTAATTTCTCCATAGATTTAAACATATAGATTAATGATATATTTTATATTATGTTATGATAATAAGATAATTTGTGAGAAAACTAGAATCAATGATTACATTGTAAGTGTCACTTCTATTGCTTTGCATAATTCTATATACGGGGTTTTGTGGCCAAGTTTGTTTTATCACCATGGGAAAACAAAGAGGTATTTTCAACTGGTTGGAGTCAATGGAAAATTTTCTATATAATATCATGCAAATGAAAATGTCGAATTATATGATACAAATTAAATCAGCAATATAGAAAAAATTCAAAATCAAAGCCTCCAAAACTCATGTCAAAACCGTTTGTGTAAAAAAAAAAAAGACTCCAAATGGACATCCATGCCGTACTCTACGAGGCATTAACTATCACGTCTTAGACACCACAATACTCAGAAATAAAGCATGCGTCACTTGCAATTGACTTGAACGAGAACTTTTAAAGTGTATAAGCATGTGGCAAGAATCTGTAATCTCGTGAAATCATTTACAGTGCTACGGTATGTTAATAAATGTATTTGTTCATTCAGATGTTGACAGTTCATGGGCAAAACCAAAGCTGTCTCGCAAGCCCAATGAAACATAACAGAGAAATGCTCTCGCTCAACACCTCTGAACCCTAACGCCAGCCCCCAAATCCGTCGACCGCCACCGGCCGCCGCCACGACCAGATCGGCGTCGGCATCGGCGCTTGAACATATGTGGTGGCGAGCTCCTCCTCATACGGACCTCCTCTGCGATCTCTCAGGTTAGTAAACCAGCAACATCGGACGCCCGTGGCTATGGAGAGTTTCCAGCGCGTAAGGCCAATCAAGATCGGGGCTGATTCGGTTGGTGCTGTGCAGGAAGAGCAGATGTCGCAAGAGCAAACGGCCAAGCGAGGGTGCCCAGGCGGACACGCCGTCGCCGTCGCCCTCGCCGGCGACCGGCTAAGCGACCTGCCGGACGGCCTCCTCCACACCATCATGTCCTTTCTCCCGGCCCCGCAGGTCGTGCAGACGAGCGTGCTGTCGCGGCGGTGGAGGGACCTCTGGCGCTCTACACCCTGCATAAGCATCGAGCAGCGGGACTTCCGGATTACCGCTGGGAGCCAACGCCACGAGCGGGAGGAGAAATGGCGCAAGCTCGAGAACTTCACCACCAATTTCCTCTTGTTCCACAACAATGTTGCGTCCTTGGATAAGTTCCGGATACATACTGACAGTACTCTTCTTCGAGATGGATAGATGGTTGCGACGTGGCATCAAATACTGCCCTCAAATGCTCGAGATTCTTATCTCCTGTTCGCGCCCTCCCATTCTTTTTCCTCATATGGGAGCAAGTTCTTGCCGCCTCAAAAGGCTGCATCTTCACGGTTTGTATCTGGAAAACCAATTTGCAGAGCTACTCTGTTCTGGGTGCCCTGTCCTGGAAGATTTGGAGCTAAGGAGCTGTAACCCAGGTTTTCAAGAATTTAAGTCGCGTACATTGAAGAAGCTGGTAATAGACTGCTGCGACAATTTCACTGGAGATCTGGTGGTTATCACGGTACCTCGTGTTGCTTATCTCCGACTGGGTATTTCACCGGGGCGCTATTCAAATGGTATTTTGATACATGAGTCGGCTTCTCTCGTCAAAGCATCGATTCATTTACTTTGTCTTGGTCGAACATTTTCCTTGAATCACCAACGCTGCCTTCTCGGTAACCTGTGCAATGTGCTGAATTTAGAGTTGTCGGGTTTCCAGACAATGGTATGCCTTCCTAGACATGTTTCCTGTATATCTCATTTATGTTGCAAGTTGATGTTCCCATTTGTAATTCATTCCTAAAAGATTACCTATCCATTTTGCACATGAGTAATTAATTGAATTGACTGCTAAATGAGATTTATTATTTTATTTTGATATCCATATACTCCCTCCATCCAATGGAACATGTCTTAAGTTTTCTAAACAATTAGTAAATTTTGAAAAAATTAAGACATGTTTCATGGGACGGAGGGAAATAGATATTATATCGAAGGAATATTGTTTTGACAATTACGAGATGCAGAACTACTTATGACTAAATGGAAGAAATTATTTGCTGTTAATTGATGCTTATATTCAGTTCTATTTTGTGGTTTGTATATATTTCAGGCGATACTCATTCAGGAATCTGTTGAATACCCAGTATTTGCTAACCTGCAAACCCTGTCACTTGAACAATGTTTCCTTGATAAATGCGATCTCAATAACAAATTGGACGCTCTAGGGAGTTTTGTTCAGAATGCTCCTTGTTTGGAGAAGCTTACTCTCCAATGCTGCATGGTAATTAACCCTTTTCCTATCTATCTTTATATGTTTCATGATCTGTTTATCTTCTTACATGAATCTTGTGGTGTTGTCAAAAGTTTGAAGTAGAATCAGAGAAAGAGGGGCAGCTCGTGAGGAAACACATTATTCTCCAAAGACAGGACCAAAACACTTTCCGGTGCCTGAAGTTGAAGTTCATAGAAATCGTGTACAAGGAGGACCATGATCACCAACTACTCGAACTTTTGTGGGGAACTGGGAGGAGGCTACCAGATGCCAGTATCAAACTCACCAACTTTTTTATGGACTAATATATTTCCCAAGCGTTTGGTAACTTCGCCATGATCCTCTTGCATCCAAGGTTAGACATCGTTTGTGAACTTTGCACTAGAGCACATTGAATGGGTGCCAGAAGTTGAATTGTGTGTTCATTTTGTCACCCTCTTATGGTTGTCAAATATGCTTACGACTTTACATGCAAACTGAAGATGCAATGCTTGATAAAGTTAATACTTGGCAAATTATAGCACATTGTTAACAATTTTTGAAAATGTTGGGACAAAGTGTCCCTGTCTGCAAACCAGTCTTGTCTTAGGGCAAAAATATATGTTGGTGCATTTGTAAAGAACAATTACCGATCTTCTGGTAGATATTCTCGGAAAGAAATGTTATGGTATATCCCAGGTGCATTAGTTCCAAACGAAGTGATGCTGGCTTAAACAAGAATGCGATCTGCACTCTCGTGATGTGCAAACACAGAGCTGTCACTTAACAGAACTGTCAATAATTTAAGGCTTCAATGTTAGCTCTTGTAACCAGGGCGAATTTGCTAATAAAAGGTGCTAGATATCTTTAATTTGAAAGAGTAATATAGTTTTAATTAACATAAAGCAATATAGTTCCATGCTCTCTAAAGCTAACAATACGACAGAGGTTTGCTAAAAAGATGTAGTTCAGCTTAGTTGCTGATAACTGCTCGCAGTCGATGATCTAATTGTCCGGAGTATGTGGTTGTTATTTATGGAGAAAATTAAATATAATGAATCCAGAGAGCCCTAATGATGAAAACTAGAAAATACCCAGCGCGTCGCTGCGGGACATTTTGGAACAAAATCATAGCTGATCACATATGTTGTAGCATGATTCAAAGGTTATAGAAATTTTGTACAACTTCAGATATAGTGCGATCAAAATCATGTTTTAGCAAGTTATACAGAAATGAAAAAAATAATCCATCGCATGCCTTCTAGTTCCTCTTATAGATTCATGTAAAGGCAAAGTATAATAAGTAATTAAGTATACATATAGTTACTTAAGAAATTATCAAAAAGAACTAACACCATGAATTAGTAAGTGAAAATTAATAGCAACTTGTCAAGATGAATATTGTAATTGATCAATAGTTGTCTTCTGGCACTGCCGTCGAAATCTCAGAAAGTTATTTACTACAACTATTGGGGCTAGTGGATGATCGAATGAGAACATTAAATCAATTGTACAAAATAGTGTATAAGATTGCTTCTCAAGGAAAATCCATATATCATTCAAAACGACCTGCATGTGACTTCAAAGGGCCAATGAGCATGCATCCATGAAAATGACAATTTTTCTGCTATGACTAGCACGTACCATGAAAATGTGAAATAAGAATATCTCATCCTACAAACAACTCAATGGTTTAGAGCCAAATGATTATGGAGAGGCCGCCATGGCTTGTTGGTGTGGCTGGTTATATGTATGCAAGCGCCTCAGTTTGCGGCGTCTATTGAAGTTGCTCTTAAACTAGAATGCAATCTGCACTCTAGTGATGTGCCAACACAGGATTGTCACTTAAGCGAGATAGTTATCTTAACAGAACTGTCGAATAATTTAAGGATTCAATGCTAGCTATACTAATTAGGGTGAATTTGCTAATGAAAGGTGCTAGTTATCTTTAATTTGAATGAGTAATATAGCTTTTATTAACATAAATCAATGCAGTTCCATGCTCGCTAAAAAGATGTAGTTCAGGTTAGTTACGGATAACTGCTCGCACTAGATGATTTAGTTGTCTCGAGTACGTGGTTGTTATTTATGAAGAAAATTAAATATAATGATTTGTGTACCAAAGGATGATTTAGCATCTATTTCTGTGTATTGTTCTGGTGGGAGTGGTGAAAGGCCTAACACAAGACTTGGAAACATTAGGGTGTAAACCGTGTGCAAGAAATTAGCAGAAGCATTTGTTTTGGAGTACCCCCTCTGTCTCATCAAATTTATCTTAACTCTATCCAGTATATCTAGATGTAAAATAGTGTTTAGATATATTCAAATTTAAACAAATTTAACATAAGTTTTATGAGATGGAGTGAGTAATATGGATTTAAGCAAAATTTGGAGCTCTAATAGCCACGAAGATGTCCAACTGACAGAAGAATTGACGCCTTAGCTAGATCATATGCCTCAATTCAATTCTCTAAATTCATTAAAATATTCAATTTTGTCAAAAGATCGGCTTCTTGTCTGTCTATCCTTAATCATTATGACAAAAACCTGGAAGATTCATTCCGGATTCCAGCGATCACCTCCTCAAGGTCAAAAACCAATATAATCCTTCGCTCTCATAGATCTTTAGCTGCACAACGCTTCAGCGTGTGCTAAAGCCATGCACTGGCCCATCAGTGAGATGAACTGGACTTGCTAGTTGGCCATTGTTGGTACATGTCCCACTTTGAGATTCCACATAGGCCATCGTGTTCGCTGTTCATACCGCACCTAACGAGTGAAACAACTAAATCTCTTTAAAAAATGACCGACCTTCCTAAAAGGAAGATAACTTTATGACAATAAACCTACGCTTACGGGGATTCCTACGGATTTAAAGTTACGGGATGCGTGAGTGGCTTAGAATCCTGAAACCACGGAAGGAAAAGATAACTGCACACGCCCCCTCGGCTCCACGTCTTCCCGTAAGAGTGAGCCCGTAAATATTTTAGCATTGCTCGAAAATTTCTGGAAAGTGGTCTCTCTGATCGTCAAGTGTCGTAAAGGGAAGCAAAGTGGGGATGAGAGAAGAGAGAAGGACATGGGAGGGTTGTTTGTGCCGGTTTTCATTTATTTTTTAGATTTGTTTTTTTTAAAATAAAATGTCTTGAGAACCGTAAGTCTAAATTACGAATCATTTTCACTTTTGAGATCCTCGCACCGAGATCTTCAAAATTAGACCCATGTTGATAAGTTTGGAGAAACTACTTCTGCTTTTAGCGTATTTGGTGCAGTTTTCCCTTAACCCGGTAATTGTGTGTAGCTTTACTTGTACTTGTTCGTGTGTGCATCTATACTTTTGTACATGTACTCGCTCGTATGTGCAACTGTATTTCTATACATGTACTCGCTCGTGCGTGAAGCTGTACTTCCGTGGTGACTCTTAATCTGAGTCATGTTAAGCCGTGTGTACAATGCAAAGTGCTTAATAGGATACTTCCAATAATAAACTCTTTTTAAGCAACAATGCTTATTTATCTTTAATAGTATTAAATTGGAGTTAGTCGTTTGATATTCAACGCGTTTAATGGTCGTCATTGGAAGCATCCGAGTTATCCAATCTAATCTCACGGTCTGAGCTTAACGTATCAATCACATCCGCCGTTGAGTTTCCCTCATATATACTCACAATAAACAATCATTAAAAGGAAAACTATCTTATCTTTCCTATCAAACTTTATTTTTATTTTTATTACCTCGATTACAATCGCTACAAAGTTGGAAAGAAGGAACTAACATTGCCAAATATTTCAGCTACAAACTTAGAAAGAAGAAATTAAGGAATTAACATAGCAAAATATTTCCTTGTATTTCTCAGCAAACATCACGTCAATGGCAGAAGTTTTTCTCCATCGTGGGTCAAACCTATCCTCGTCGTACGCCTTTCGTGCCATCTCCCACCATTCTCCTTCGTTCCTCGACTTCAGAGAGGCCAACTGTCATGGCCATCACATCCGCATCCGCCGACATCTTCACCGAGCTCCGGCAATTGCTACCGATTCGCATGAAGACGCCCTCCGGCGCCTCCGGGCCATGTTCTCATGCAACTTCCTTGTAAGATCATTCCATGCCCTGCTACTTGCGATGGTAGTTGGTCAAGGATTTGTATTGCGATTCAGTTTGGTGTCTGTTAAGGACCGTTTGACTTCTAAAACATTCTTATTTACTTTGGAATAGACTTGATTTCTTCACTGCAGACAACTGAGTTTGAAAATGCATCGCAATGATCCTAATGGTGTTATTTTGCGCGAATATGATAACATTCCTAGAAAAAAGCCTATTATGTGATGTGATCATGCACTCTACGTAACAATTGATTTTCATTGCACGACAGGTTATTATCACTATATTTCTTTCGTCTCTGGTTGTATGGAAATTTTCAATAGTCTTTCCGCTTATCCCAATTTCACGTTATAGTCTATGTATTTTCTGCAGGCTCCATGACATCTTGTGCGTGCATTGGACAATGCATCCGTGATGCATTCATAAGCTCCCTTCAACTGGATCGAATTGCCCAATTGAAACTTAGTTCTGTTGGTTTTAAATGTTGTAGCTATCATGGATCACGTCCGCCCCTGCTCCGCTAAGTGAGCATCCACTTCCCCTGCTCCGCCAGTTCTCCCATGCTCCTACCTTGGACCTGTAGACTCAGAGGTAAACATTATCAGTTAACTGCTAAAATCCCTTTATGATGTTGTATTGTTAAGGAGCTCAAGTTCGGACTATTTTTGTTCCAGCTATCGTTTTTACTAGAAATAATTCATCTAATAGTGACAGTGGGAAGAAACAAGATATGTTTATTTCCTTCAAACTAGAATTCTGCAAATCTTTTATGTATTCACAAAGTTCCGCTAAGAGGTCAACCACTCCACTTCCTGCCATCTGTACATTTGTTCTCTTTTGTGAATCAACCATTAGCACTTTTTCCTTATTACTAAACCGAGCCGCATTCATAGAATTTTTTCTTGCTCTGTTGTGGTAGTTATCCCGGTAGATGATGTCCCTTTAACTCTTCTACTTATACAATGTTAATAATTTCAAGTGAGTACAGTAAATCTTCATATCACACATATATCCCTTGTACTCTACTGATCATTTTAAGCATATTTAAGTTTAGTTTAAACAGAAATAATTGAGGAACAATTGATTCCAATTAATATATTGAAATCAATGCCAAGCAAGTAGCTTAGGGTGTGTTTGGCTCAAGAACCACAGAGGATGGAATGGAATGGTTCCATTCCAACATCATGGAATGGTTCCGTGCCCATGTCCGGTTCGAACAAAAACGAGGAACATAATGGATCCGTTTTCTGTTCAGTTGGGACCAAAAAGGTGGAATGGAATGGCAAAATTTTGGTTCTATCCAAATCAAATTGTACTGCCGTGCCCGCCTTCATTGACGGTCGCTCTGCCTGCCACCATGCCCACCTTCATGGCCAGCTTGCACACGAGAGGAAGAGGAGCTGCGCGCGAGAGGGAGAGCAACTGCAAAGAGGGAGAGCGGCGGCGAAGAGGAGAAGAAGA
This sequence comes from Lolium perenne, assembly GCF_019359855.2. Taxonomy (NCBI): domain Eukaryota; kingdom Viridiplantae; phylum Streptophyta; class Magnoliopsida; order Poales; family Poaceae; genus Lolium; species Lolium perenne. The sequence goes on along the minus strand of NC_067245.2, from coordinate 220,348,757 downwards.
GGAGAGGCAGCAAAGACGAGAGGGATAGCACCCACCGGTGGCGGGGAAGAGAGGGAGAGGAGCGTGGTGATGGAGACGAGAGCGAGAGGGAGATGAGTGGCAGCGGAGACGAGAGCGAGAGGGAGAAATTCGGGGTGAGAAAAGTGTTTTTTCCGTTCGCTACAGTGATGCTAAGCGAGGCGTTGCTCCTGATTCGACCGATTTGGTCGAACGAGTGCATTCCACATCTTAGAGGTATATTTCGTTATGGGGAATAACTTGGTTTCGTTCCTTCTATACAACCAAACACATGAACGGGTGCTAGGTACGAAAAGTTCCGTTCCATTCCACCTAATTCTAGAACCGAACACATCCTTGTAGTTATAGGGAAATCCTACCAAGAGCCCCTATACCAGCTGCATAGTTTTCCCTTTGATCCTTTCTCCAGTTAGTCAAATATTTCCTTTGATACATAATATAGTGTTTGTTACATTCAAACTGAAATATATTGGAACCTTAAGTGAACAAGATGCATGGACCGTACCATGGTGTAAATAAGATGACTGAACCGCAACTTGGGTAAACATGAAGTCAGTTTGCCATTCATTCAATCGGTTAGTCTATGGAGCATCTCTAAGCAAACAAACACACATGTGCAACTTTGTATTGACCTTATTTGTATTCCTCCCATTATACCTATCAGATGAGAAAACAAGAGAATAATGCATCTGGCACTTTGCCGTGGGAAATTACCAAACAGAGGGGAAAATGAAATAATGGGAGCAAAACAAGACCGTGGCACGAGTTGATATGGTCAATTGTCCACTGAGAAGAAATAAGAACACTAGATAACAATTGTTTTGCATTGCAAGATAACAACTGGTTAATTATTGCAAGTAAATCATTGCTTTACCTTCAGGGGTTATCATTACTTTATTTCTTCTAGTCTCCGGTTGTATTGAAATTTTCAATATTCTTTCTGCTTATTTCCAATCTCACGTTATAGTGAGGTGAGCATCCACGGCTTGGTGGATGCACGTCAACAATAGCCACAAGGGGGCGGGGGCCCTTGGAGGTGAGGCGTGCATCCGCATGTGACACCGCAGCCATCGCCCGCAAGTTGTGGCGCCATGGCATGGAGAGGGTAGCCAGTGAGAGCAAGATGGTGGTTGATGGCCTAACAGCTTGATGTACCAGCAACAATGAATAATGCTGGATCTGAAACCGTGGGAAGGATTTGGGAGAGGTGGAGGTCAAAATATAAGCTGTAGTGGAGCAACGAAAGAAGATATATGGATTTGGTGGTCAAAAGGGAGGTTTGAGCTTTCAGGAGGGTGAATGTGGAGTAGCAAAAAAATGAGATTGTATGTTATAATTGTATATACTTCGTAGCAACATAGGCATTTAACTAGTATAAATATGCCTAGTTAGGCATCTCTCATCCACATTAGTATAATCCTATGGTTTCAATGTCTAGCTAACATAACCATTTGTATATACCCTTCTACACTTACATCATCTAACAAAGATTGTAAAACATATTACACATTAGGTTACCTTTTAGTGTTTTTATGCAATTGCGAATCCAGTACAAGGCTCGACGAGTCGAAGGAAGTATATTTTCTTTGGAGGGCCCACTATTAGTATTTAATTCCTTAAAAGGGTGTAAGATCATGCAAATGAAAAGATATGTTAATTCGATTGGTGAGTCCTATCAAGTATTTTATCTGCTAGCACATGCTTGCGTGGGAATATTTTGTGACAAAATTTCTCTACTCAATGCTCCCACTGCATCTGAGTGGCATCATTAAGAAAATACCAACGAGTTGGCTCGGAATACATTTAACAAAGCAATTTTTGTGAGATGTAATATGAGTTTTACAGCATGGATCTTTTTTTTGAGATTTCATGGATCTTATTTCTTGATAAAGTAATAATGATATAATAAATCACACAAACTTAAACAAACTCTACAAACAAAGAGCAATGGTAGAAACAAGAGCTGCATCAATATGTGCATGCCAACATCGGCTTTCACAAACTTGTGCAAGGAATAACATCTAAGTTTTTTAAGAGCTGTCTAAGCTGTCCACCCGAAAAAAGGAGAACCTGCACACGGATATCACCTTTGGCTCATAGGTATAGATGCACCCGTTGTTTAAAAAACATATTTTAAATGTCAAAAAATTCTGAAAAAAAATCAAGGTGTACATCCGGACATTATATGTCCGCACACAACATTTCGCGAAAAAATGATAGTTTTTCTGACTTGTGTAAAAAAAGACAATTTTCGGTCATGCAAAATAACATTTCAAAAAATAAATATATTATTCATAATAGGTGCATTTGCAACTATGGGCCAAACACCATGTCCAACCTACACACCTCTTGCAAGGCAAGTTGACGAAGCGTTGTTTTGTCACTAGTCACCCATAGGAAAGGATCAAGAACACAAAGGGATACAAATGGATAACCGTACACCAAAGCAAATGTTTAATTTCTAATCTTCTATTAACATCAGTTATGAAACTAAAAAATAATCTATCGCAGTCGTAGGATGTGAACACCACTGACACCTTAGCACTCCTCACGAGGGCATTGCCAATACAAGGATGGAGACCCAACTTTTATTGCATATGGTACGTACTCTATCTACATTTGAAACTTCGTCAACAAACACATACAAACCTAATACTACAATACTTGATCTAAATACAAAATGGGTGTCAATCCTAGTTTCTCTCTTTGTCTCAGAACACCTATCATCTTTCACTAGTAGGGAAAACGTTATAGAGGAATGTTCATTAGCAGCACACCAGTCTAAACACACGCGACCGGTATTAGTAGTCGCGTGTTGAAAACGTGCACCCAACTAGTACGAGTGTAATGGTAGCGTAGCGGAGAGTAGCACACACGACTAGTACGTGGAGCCTGACTGTACTTAGGTTCGGAAAGTACCCGTAGCACGGGCCAATGCATGGGGGCACGCGACTGATGTGCCTTTACGCTCCCGCTTCTTATATATTAGACTGACGGACGCGAATCAGCCAAAATACTAGCCGCGTGCCTCATTTTGACCACGCTGCTACTAACAGCTTAGTAGTAGCGTGGCCTATTTTGGGCATCCTACTACTAGTTTTAGGATTTGCACCCCACCCCCTAGTGCCTCAATATCGCTTTTTCAATTTTGATTTTTTATAGAAAATTCAAAGAATAAAATCCTTCTGTCGTCTAGTTTTAAGGAAAATTAACAAACATGAATGGTATCATGTTTTGGTAAAATGACTTTTCTAGTTGCATATGACCTCCAATAAAAATATTTTTTATATTAAAATGTATCTACGCAATTACATCCAATTTCAACGGCCAAAGGTCGTTTAGCGATTTTTTAGATTCATAAAAATTGAAAAGGAAAATAGGTTTTAGATTTCAACGCAAAAAAAATTCAAATCTGAAAAATTTCAAAAAAAAAAAACTTCACTTTCTCACGATTCCACCCTCTTTCTCTCATCCTCCTCCTTTTCTCCTCTTCCACTTCTCCACCCTCATTCTCCTCCACTTCTCCACCTTCTCCTCTACTCTTCTACCTCTCCACCTTCTTTCGCAACCCCTATTTCACTTCTCCACCATTTCCTCTTCTCCGGAAACGGTCGGCCATCTCCTCCCGATGATGGCAACCACCTACCCTCCTTCGGCGATCACATCCTTCCAGCAACGGCGGCCACCTCCTCCCCGATGACGACATCGACCACCACCTCCTCCCAACTATGAAGACCACTGTCCCTCCTCTCCGACAATGGCAACTACCTCCTCCCCCGACGACGGCGGCGGTCACCTCCTCCCCGACGACGGCAACCACCTCCTCCCCGATGATGGGGCACCTCAGCGACCTGCTCCTCTCCTCGATCTCGTCAATGACATGGACTTGATTGCTTTATTTTGGTTTTTACGGTGTTTTGTGAAAAATCCATGGACAACTGGGCGATGGTCCTAACTTTATTTTAAATTGCAAAAAAATATACTTGCAGCGGAACAGATGAGAGCACGCGGCTAATAACTTATTGGCAGCGTGTCGGGTGCGCACATGACTAGTAGGCCCTTGCCACTGGCGAGGTTCCACTAGCGGGCCAAGGTCCGCGACTGGTAGGCTTTTTCTTACTAGTGTCCCTTCTATCTCCTCCTAGAATTGACATATTTTGTAGAGGGGGAATCCATTTGCCTTTTAAGAGAGAGAGTCCCTTGGTTAGTTGTAAAATTCTGATTCAATGTGAGTCTTATTAGCCCATTAGGCTTCACATTTCTTGTGCTAGATTAAAATATAGGATATCTAATGATACTTTTTTACATGGGTTAGTCAATAGGAAATGTCACTTTTTAGACAATTCAGTTTTGATATTCTCTATTTATGATACTTGGCACATGGCATGTGTGACAAGTGTTACAAGATGATAGTTTTGGTGTGATTTTCTCTCTCCAATTAAGGAGGGTCAAAGCTAGGAAAATAGTCTAATGGGGTCAGCATTTGTAGCACTAAGGTAATTTTTACTGATAAACAATGCTTGGTGCAAAAGTAGTGATGGATTTTTAGAATTCACTGGTGTCAGCTGACACCATTGCTACGCATGCAACTCTGTCTCCATGAAGGATGAGTGGACTCAAAGGGGTGGTGTACTTGTAGTTTTTCGGTTTAAAAATTGAAAATGTGTCTTTAAAATTATTCTTTCAAATTACAAACCACTTTTAGCTTGCGTATCTCGCATTACTTTTTTTGAAATTAGGTTACATCTTCATAGGTTTTGATGAACTCTTTTTGTACACGAATTGTAGTTCTCACGCTAATGTAGGTCTACTTTCCATAATACTCCATATTAATGTTTTTCTTGTGTATTTATACTTAGTCTTTACTTATTTATCATGTTTGCGTGCGTATTTCTCAAATTTGTGTGCATTTGTACTTCTCAAGTTAGTGCGTTTGCTACATTATTTATGTGTATATTCATTGTATTTTATGTTTGTATATACTTCTTAATTCAACAATTATACTTTTATTGTTTGGTTCATTTGTTTTAAAAAAACCTTGGGCCGACTTTGTATATAAATCCATGAATGACAACTACATAGTCACACATACATAGGTTCAGATCACAACACCAAACAAAGTAAAGCATCTCTCACAAACATAGATAGCGAAGTCCCAAAGAAACTACTATGATCCCAAGAGGCAACACTACTCTCTTAGCCTTGCGTAGAGGCTTCTCAACGTACCCATCACCTCCTCTCGGGCTTGTTTGTCACCTGGCTTGCTAAGAAGTCTCTGGCCCGGCAAGAATAAGATCATTTTGAAAACGCAATCAGCGGGGTGTGAGATGAACTTCTTTTCTATGATCATTTTATTGCGTATGTTCCATAGAGTTCAACATATAGCCGTTACGCGGATCCACATAATTCTACGTGTCTGACCCGACAAGCTTTGGGAGATGGCGTTAGATCGCCAGCCCTACAGAATTCTAGCCGCATCCTAGAAGCCCCCTAACACATGCTCACATTAATTTAGCAAGGGTGTAATGGAAGAAGATGTGGTTCGAGTCCTCAAACTCACCACACGGGTCTGTACTCCTCATTATACGGGTCATTCCTATTCCAAATCTAGTCACTGGTAACTTGACATCAACTTTTCCCAAATCAATTGCCATAATTTCTTAATTTTCGTGGGTATCTTCGAACACCACACTACCGTAAAGTGTATCATCGCCCACTCGTCACATAATTTACGGTACAATGAGCTAGTTAAGATCGGTGGGCTCAATCTTGGAAGAGGCTGTCCCAATCAATTACCTGAGTCGTTCTGGAGGTCCTCACCTCGCTATAAGATGGATGCGTTTGTACTTCCTAGCGTGTGTAATTTGTATCAGTGTATAATATACTCCCTTCATTCATATAAATATGTCGAAGATTTGCCTAGATTCAAATGTATCTATATATTAAAAAATATCTATATTTAGATAAATTTGCAACGTTCTTTTATAGAGAGGTAGCATGCTTGATGTGTATTGATACTTATACACATCTGCATACTGCTCATGTACACTTATCGGTACTTCTAGCGCACAAGTCAAAAAATAAATTCCGACGGTAAAGGAAGCAAAACAGAGTAAACCAGAGTATATATAAACGAAAAATCATACAAAACTGAGGCACTCCACGTAGCAAACGTAGCTCCCACGAGGAACGCTGCCCACACGCCACGAGTCGGCGCGGGAGCGCTCCTGCACGTCGGTGCACAGCTGTGCGAATTAAATCTTCGCCGAGTTTTTTATCCCCACTGGCCCTCTCCCTTTCTGGCCTTCTCGGGGAATCAGACTGCCGAAGTGTGGAGTGACGGCACCGAGCTTGGGCTAGGTCTTCCGCCGCAGGCCACTCCTCTTCGATCTCCACCGCGACGAACCACTTGCAGCAGCTCGGAAGCCCCCCATCTCTGGTAAGCGCTAGCACCGCTCCTCATTTCCCCTTGTAGATCCTCCATTCGTTTGAGTGCTTACGACTTCCTTGAGTAGTACATCCCTTGATGCTTTGATAGTGCGTATCATGTCCCCGTTCTTCAGTTTAGTTCGTGTCTTCGCCCCGCTGATCTGTTGCTGGATGTACATTTTCTTCTTATGTTGTGTCAAAGGTGGTGTTTTAATTGCAACCGGCGATTTACAGGATTCGCTTCCTCTGAATCCATGGACGCCTCCAGGAAAAAGGCCCGTACAGGTACAGGCAACGTCCCGGCCGAGGACCGGCTGAGCGCCCTGCCGGATGCCCTCATCCACACCATCATGTCGTTCCTCAAGGCTCACCAGGTGGTCCAGACGTGCGTGCTGGCCAAGAGATGGATGCACCTCTGGCGCTCCGTGCCGAAACTTGACATCGACCTGCCAGAATTCAACTCTAAAATGACTGGGCTCCGTGTCGCAGCGAGGTATGAGAAGTTAGTGGATTTCGCAGATTATCTGATGTTCCATCGCCATCAGGATGGCGCACTCTTGGATACATTCCGGCTGCATGTGGATTCTACACATCAAGCAACGCATGCAGATGCTACTAGATGGGTTCGCCGTGCTCTCAAGTGCTTACCTAGAGTGCTTGACATTCGCGCCTATTCACTAACAGGTTACAATCACCACAGGGCTCAAATGACTTTGGAATTGCCGTGTGGTTCTTGCCGCCTCACAAAGTTATACCTGCTTCATGTGTCACTGAACCACAGCTTCGCGGAGCAGATCAGTTCTGTGTGTGATGTTCTAGAAGAACTGGAACTAAAAAGTTGTTCAATATCGTTTATGAAATTTACATCACCCTCACTGAAGAACCTTATTATTGACTGTTGTCGTATTTTTTGTTATCGGCTTAGTATAACAGCTCCCCATCTGGTTTCTCTGCATCTAAACCTTGAGGCTACATATGTCAAGGTAGTATCAGTAAATGAAATGGTATCCCTTGTGAAAGCATCCATACATAACTGGATTGACTATCGTGGTAAACATCGTGAGAGTGGATTTGGCGTTCAGATGGGTACGTGAGCACGGTCTAAACATCGTTGGATCAGCTTTGAGATTCGTTTTCTATCTCACGGAGACTACACGGCGTGAATAGCTTTTCTGCCTAAAAAGCCAACCCATCCTCTAATCATGCCCACCACGGCACCACCCCACCCGCACTCCTCCACTTTCTCCCTGATGAGTAGCAACTGCTCCTTGCCCAAATCAATTCAGTTCATGGAGAGCTCCCAAGCTCTGCGCGTCTCGGCCTCGTCGCGCAGTGCGCCTGCTCCCGCTGTATCGCCGTAGGCCCCGGCGCCACCACCGTATGCAGCGCGTCCGTGTTGCCCGCCGGCCAAGAATCAGAGCTGCCTCCGCCGCCTCACCCCGCGCTGAGAATGCCCGGTGGGTCTGCTGCCGCCGCCACTGCTCCTGGCGTTGTCGCAAGGCGCCGCCGCCGCTGCTCCGGGCGTCGTCGCAAGGCGCCGCCGCCCCTGCCCCTGAACACCGCCGCCGCCGCTGCATCACCCCGTCCCGCCTCCATGGGCCACGAGCTAATCGTTGGATCTGACGTATGGAGAGTTGGGGATTTCTCATTCTCGTTATTTCCGATTTTTTTTGTCCTCTTATGGCCCAAGATTGGGTGCGGTAATTGTGTGATTGATGGAGTATAAGATTGTGCGATATTTTTAGAGGAATTGATACCGGAGGAAGAACATCCTTTATCGATTGGAACAACAGCAGAAACGAGAAGTAGACTTCAGTCTGAATGCAGTGGAAAAAATGCTGCTGGAAAGACGAAATCAAAAGAAAGAAGGAAAAGAGGACAACCAACGCAGACCATGGTGAGCACCATCCTGGCCGCCAAGGACATGCGCGAATCCCAGGCGGCGGCCGACGGCAGCGCGACGCGAAACACGCGCGGCGCCGTCCGTCCTGGACCGCCGTGCCTCCTCCGCTCGGGACAACGGCCTCTCCCGCTCATGCTTCCTCAGCGACGGGCCTCACCCCGCTGCTCGACGCGGCCTCCTCCCTCGCTGCAGCCTCCGGCGGCCTCCTCTCCCGCTGCTGCGAGCTGGCGGCCTCCTCTCCCGCTGCTGCGAGCTGGCGGCAGGCTCTTCCACACTCATTTTCCCAGTACGGTGCTATTTCCATGGTAATATGCGTGGTGAAGAGTACTAGTACTCCGTACTTGTTGAGAGGATAAAGACACGGAGGGGATAAGATGCAATGAGCAACGCCCGCCGCTCGGGGCCACACGCGCACATGCAGCTCACGGGTGAACTAACGACGTTAGACACGTGTCGGTATGTAAGGACGTGCTCACGTACCCATCTGTTCACCAGGCTTCATTCGATCGTGGTAATGCTGCCCACGTCAATCATTGCGAGCTTCTGAGCAGTTTATCTAATGTGACAAGTCTGCAGCTGTTGGGTTTCCCTATACGGGTATGACTTTCTAGCTGATAGATGGATATGTTTAACTTGCCCCCGCAAAAAAAAGTGATGTATTCATCTTGTTAATCAGCTAATACTAGTTCGACATTGGAATGCAATTTTTATTTGCAACTGATCTCTAGTTTGTTTCTTACTTGATTTTATCCTTACATTTTTCGCTCTTTCCTAACACTCATATGCAATATCCCTAAAAAAAACACTCATATGCAATATAAGTCCCCCTCGTTTCAAAAAAAAAAAAAGCAATATAAGTCCCCTTGATAGGGTCTGATATTGGCAACTTTGTATCTATGTTGGTGTACTTCTAAACTTTTGTTCAAGTATTTCCTTTCTCCAATGAGCCATGTGACTCGTTATTCTCACCCATGGTGGATAATGCTTTGCTTTATGGAGCTGCATAATGTTTTGCTTTAAGTTTACTTTCCACCTGTTCTGTATGATCGAATTGGCATGCATTATTCAGGATTAATTTTCCATTTTCAGTTACTGCCAGATGAGGAACCTGTTGAATTCCCTATGTTAAAAAATCTGACAACCTTATTGCTGGATGATTGTGAACTGGGTGACAAATTCCAGCTTGCGGCACTTTCTGCAGAATTCGCCTAATCTGGAGAAGCTCACAGTGAAGTGTTGTCAGGTAATTTCCTTCATTACCGCAGTTCTTGTCAGCTTGTAACTTACAGAAATACGTTGTGCTGCTGCCAAAAGTTCTCGAAAGGTTCGAAGAAAGGAAAAGGAAAGGCTAGGTCGAAGACATCCTCCCAGTGTCAGGATGCAGTGCATTTCAGTTGCTGGAAGCTGAAGTATACTGAAATCATATATAAGGGCAGCGACAATATTGGGCCACTGGTCAATGTTCTAATTGATGTTTCAGACCGTCTACCGAAGAATACTATAACGCTTACCAAAGTGGAAGCTGCCGTGTAAAGTCCTGATTCTGAATAGGCTACTTGTGTTCTGCTCCGATGCTTTTGTACTCAACCTGCTTGCCACGCACCGTGTTTGGATGTAGTATTTCAAGATGTACTGATGACTGCTATTAGGAAAGATGACTGCTATTAGGAAAGGGCTAAACTCGGACTACTTTTGCTTGTTGACTTGAGTAGGCGCAGTGTGCCTGTCCCTCCACATTACTGGTTCTTTTTTTTTTCATGCTTTGCATTTCATGTGATGCCTTGTCTTTTGGAAATATACTACCAATGTATCGGTGCATCCAGTTCAATAGTCCCACTCAAGTGGAGCTGACAGTTGTTTCTTCTTTCCACGGGTAGCTATGGAAGCAATTGCGGCGAGTATGAATCCCCGTTGTCGCATACTTCGAATTCTCCGGGTTGATGGTATTCTTACACCTGTCACCTGTGAACATTTTTATTGATACAACATAAACAGAAACAGTAAAAAAGATGAAAAAGAAACAAGAAAAAGGAAAAAAAATATGAAAATATTTGTTCTCGTAGAAGAAATGAAACCGAAAAAAGTGCATCAGAAATCCAGAAACAAAATCAAAAAAAGAAATAGCAAACCGCAAACAGAAAAAAAAAACTGGTCTTGTACACAGTGGGGGCTAAATGGGCCTGGCCTAGCGACGCCCTTGCTGTGCGGCAGCAAGTGGGAAATAGGAGGGGTTTGCCCATTTTTTCCTCGCCGTCTCGGGAAATCAGACTGGAGCAGCGCCGAGCTTGGGCTAGGTCTCGGCCGCCGGCCATCCCTCCGCGAGCAACCATTTGCTGCAGCAAGCACCTCCCCGAGAGGCCCCCATCTCTGGTTAGCGCCAGCAACGCTCCTCATTTCCGCTTGTAGATCCTCCAGTCGTTTGATTGCGTCGGGTCGGTGTTCTTACGATCTCTTCAAATCATTCCTCGATGCTTTGCTAGTGCGTATTATGTCCCCGTTCTTCAAATTAGTTGGTGTTTTTGGCTATACGTCTGTTGCTGGATGTAGATTTCCTTCTTCCTTTATGCAAAGGTTGCGTTTTTAATTGCAACCGGTGGTCTGCAGGATTTTCCATTTCTGCATCCATGGATGCCTCCAGGAAAAAGGCCTGTACAGGCAGCACCTCCGCCGAGGACCGGCTGAGCGCCCTGCCGGATGCCCTCGTCCACACCATCATGTCGTTCCTCAAGGCCCACCAGGTAGTCCAGACGAGCGTGCTGGCCAAGAGGTGGAGGCACCTCTGGCGTTCCGTGCCCAATCTTGACATCGACCTGCCAGAGTTCAACAGAAAAATCATGGACTGGGACTTAGTCCGACCGGGGTATGAAAAGTTTGCGGATTTCACAGATTATCTTCTGTTCCATCGCCATCAGGATGGCTCACTCTTGGATACATTCCGGCTGCATCTAAGTTGTGCATATCAAGCGAGGCCTGGGGATGCTGGTAGGTGGGTTCGCCGTGGCCTCAAGTGCTCCCCTAGAGTGCTTCATGTTCAATATCACCATAGTCATGGAGCGGCTGAAGTACCTTTGGAATTGGGGTCTGGACCTTCTAGTTCTTGCCGCCTCACAAAGTTACACCTTCTCGGCCTGTCACTGGACTTCAGTTTCGCAGAGCAGATACTTTCTGTGTGTCATGTTCTGGTTGAGCTGGAAATAAGAAAGTGTTCGATTTATTTCCAGAAAATTACATCCCCCTCTCTCAAGAACCTGACAATGGATGGGTCTCATGCTGGTTATGTTGGTTTTGGAGATCCTCTTAATCAGCTGATTATAACAGCTCCTCATCTTGTTTATCTGCATCTAAACCTTGAGACTCGTGACCACATCTTAGTGTTAGTAAATGAAATGTCATCCCTTGTGAAGGCATCCATGCGTGTCCAGATTTCCCATCCTCAAGAAGTTTCCTGCCAATTTGAGATTCTTAGGGGTCTGTTCAATGTGACAAGCCTGGAGCTGTTGGGTTTCAGTATGATGGTATGTCTTTATGCCTTCCAATCTGACAATTATGTAACTTTATCTTGTTAATCAACTAATCTTACATCAACCTATGAATTTTTCTTGTTTGCTTGCATAGCAATCGTAAATGATCTATGCTTAGGTCCTTACTTGATTTATCCCTATATCTTTTATTCCTTACTAGCGAAGTAGCATCCATGTTCAATATAATTGCCCTTGTTAGGGGCTGATGTTGGTATCCATTGTGTGTACCTCTGAACCCTGATTCAAATGTTTTTCTCTTCTGCAAAGAAAATGCATGGTTCTGGACTTTCTTGCCCTCACACTACAATTAGCCTTATGTAATATGGGCATAAAAGCACATCACCAATGGTATCCTTCCCGCCTGCATGGTGAGGTAGTGGGGTAGGTGCGGCAAATTTCTTTAGGTCAGTCGGTTTTGGGTCTAGTGAGCTTTCATCGGTCATGGGCCAAAGACATTACATATGGCTGGGAAAACCGTTTGCCATTGCTCACTTCTCAGATGGGTGTCCTAAAAATCTTTTGTTGATAAGAACACTCAGTGATGGTCACTTATCACAAAGGACCTTCAACTATTTGATAAGAACCGTGACGGTTTCTAACATCCATGTTGATGGGTTGTCTGGTGCCAATCTGTAGTAGTGCTTGGTGAACAAAATACCCTTCTTGAGCGATACTAGTGTGACTTAAGACATTTTGCTGTTGATAAAGGGCATGAAAGTAATTTTCATGCCGCGGTAATTCCATAGATGATTTCTCTCCTCTTAAGCTCCTAGAATCCTTACTTACTAGTGATCAAAGCAGGTTGTGGACGCTATCAATGGATGTGCATACTGTTTGACTTTGAGTTTACTCTCTACCTGTTCTTTAAGAAGAACTGGCATGCATTATATGGTTCTAGTTTGTACTTTCAGGTGCCAGACAAGAAACCCATTAAAACCTTCAAAAACCTGACAACCTTATTGCTGGATGAATGTGATCTGGGTGACAAGTTCCAATTTTTGCGGCACTTGCTGCAGAATTCTCCCAATTTGGTTAGGCTTGTAGTGAAGTTTTGCCAGGTACTCTGTCTTCATTATGCTTGCCTTCATTTACTATAATTCTTGTATGTAAGCTTGCTAACCTACTTTGTGCTTCCATGCCACCCAAAGTTTGCAGAAGGTTCCAAGAGATGGAAAGGGAAGGCCAGGTCCAAGAAGAAATCGTCCCAGCGCCAGGATGTGGTGGATTTCAATTGCTCGAAGTTGAGGTACACCGACATCGTATATAAGAGCGGTGACAATGTTCGTCAGCTGGTCAATATTTTGCTGGACATTTCCGACCATCTACCAGAAAATGTCATAACACTTACCAAAGTCGACACTACCGTGTATCCCTCTGATGATTCTGAATCTGAATAGCCTTCTTGGGTTGTTCTGATGCTTGCTACTCAATCGGCTTACCACGCACCTTGTTGTTAATGTATTGGGCTATCCTGTAATTCTGACTCGTCAATTGTATTTAAGGGTGTGCACTGTGCGTGTTGTTCCTCATTATTGGTTCTTCCTGTCATGCTACTGCATAAGAAGCTCTAGCTGTTAGGTGAACTGATCGTTGTACTTAATTCTATAGTTTTGATAAAGTGAAACCGACAATGTTGTTGCATTTGTTTACTTTCACTTCTGATGCGACTTGGCAGACCAAATGCCTGTGCAAGCAATTGTGAGGAGTTTACACACCAAAAAAAAAAGCAATTGTGAGGAGTGCGATTGCCGTACCCCATGAATTCTCCGTCTCCGTGTTGACACAATGACACTTGACAGTACGGCTGGGTGAGGTCAACCATGGTTGATCCACTGTCGTCAATCGACTTATGTTTCAATCCGTCTTCTGCTTCATGTGCCTAACTTCATGAGCAAGGCAACAATTATGCACAGAAGTTGATAATGCACCGTTAATGTTGTAAGAGCATCTCCACCGGCAGCCTCAATAGCGTTTTAGAGGCCGGCTGCGAAAATAGGCTCGCAGTGGTGCACCTTAAAAGGCGCCGGCTAGTTTTTGAGTCCAATAGAATCACTGGCATCCCCGTGCCACCCCCTTCGTGTAGGGCGCGTCGGCGCCTCGCGACACTACGATTTTCGCGGGTGGGGGCGCCTTGTCAGCGAGAGGACGTGACAGTTCGCATCGGCCGCGACGCGGGAAGGTTGGTCGTCGGCGTTAAAGTTTTATTTAGGTTTAAATTCGAGTTACTTTTGTATAAATTTCGTATGAATTTCGGTTTTAAACGTTATTTCAACATTCAAATTCTATCGGGGCTGGCATATGGGGGGTACCGGTGTGAGAGCAGCATCCCTAAACAGAGGATGCTCTGCTGGCGACTCCCATACGGTAGTATCCGCGTTCATGCGAGCGACTATATGAAACGCGCCGTTGTAGATGCTCTAATGTGTTGGCAGCAGAAAGCGTGCCGTTTATGTAGTGTTAGTGTTCCACAGTCCTCGGAGAAACCATCCGTGGTTTCCGTCGCACGATGGTTTCACCATACATAGTCGGTACTGCTCCATCTTCAGGCCCGTTTGGATTGGGTGTAAAATCTGCATGCTCCTCGATATTTATGCTCCATCTGTCCCGGTTTGTAGGTTCCGAAGTCATCAATTTAATGAATATAATATAAATTAGAAAATACAAAATTATACCATTATAAATTATAATATTTAAATCTACAGCTAAAATATGTCTACATATCTTCGTATTAAGGTAAAGTTGGGAATCTTTTTTGATATGGATGAATCTATAGCTAAAACGTGTCTATACATACCTCCCTATCTAGACAAAGTTGGGAAGCTTTTTTAGTAATGGAGGAAATACATGTTTTGTAGTAGTATATATCTTGTGTTACGTTTCATAAGTTGATGATTTAGAAATGCGCTCAAAACCTATAAACCAGAACAGAGGTACAAGAGGTACAAGTATGAGATAAATACCACAACTCCTCCTTGCAAACCGGTACTTGAGGCAGCAAGAGGAGATCGTGAGGAGCTCGTGAAACCCCATCTAGGGTTTCTTCCCCCTCGCCGGTGGCGCAGTTGGTTCGCTCCATCTCCTGTGGTATTAGGGCCTTGGAGGTGAAAGAATAGAGAACCTACAAGGGGGGTATGGTGAATAGATTCTACAAAAAAATAATTTATTTTGCAGTTTTAGCCTTTTCGGAATAGAAAGTGAGCCTAATGCAAACTAGGTGAGTCAACCTATATGATGATACAAGGTACTTCAAGCACGAAAGCTACCACAAGACTAAATGACATAAGTAAGATATCGGTTAGAAATAACCGAAGCACACGGAGACGAAGATGTATTCTCGTGTTCCCTTCCTTGGGACGAAGGTACGTCACGTTGGAGAGGTGATCCCACAGAGGATTTTGCCACAAAAGCTCACCTTCTGCTCCGGAGCCTATCCCACGAGGGAATAACTTGCTCACTCGTGGTATACTTTAAGGTAGTCTCCAAACCCTCACAAATTTCTTCTTGGAGCAAATCCACAACCCAGATGATTCTAGGTGACACTAGCCACCTAGGGTTTCCACAAAACCAAGAGTAACAAGCTTGCTCGATGAACCTAAGGGGGAATGCGATGATTTGTCTTGGTAGAAACATAGATCGGGACCTCATGTTGCTTTCTACCAAAGGGAATTGGCTTTGGTTGGGTAGAATGGGAGATCCAAGCTTTTTGGTGTTTCAACAATGGTGTGTGTGTGTGTGAGAGAGAGAGAGAGAGAGAGAGAGAGAGAGAGAGAGCACAAGTATGTGATACAAATGGTTCACTTAACCCTCTAAGGCTGGAAGAAGGGGTATTTACATCTAGGGGAGAAACTAGCCATTTTGCAAAGTCCCAGCGAAACTAACCGACAACAAGTTGGCAACGCCGGGCCACAGTCTCGTCAAACTGGCACCCAGGCCAGAAGGCCAGGCCGCGCGCCAGATGAACTGGCATGCCGGACTAGCCGGCGCCTAGGCCGGTCCACCTGGCAGTTGCAGTAACCCGTTCCGGCATGCACCGGTGTGGTGGTGGTGCCTAGCTCCCTTCCGACCATTCTGCCGTGGAGACCGACACCACCGGTCCCGCTGCCGATTTTGCTGAGGGTTTCCAAAACAGCCTTTTTCTCCTCCGAGCTATCTCTCCTCTCATTTTTATGTGATGGTATATATGTGGTAGGGCGTGTTCAACATCAAGCTCATCGAGACCACCCCTCTTAATAGCGCAGTGTTTCCTATGAATCAAAAAAATAAATCAAGAGAAAAACAAACAAAACACCGACACTCTCTTGAAGTACTATTGGGGGTGTCAAACCATCTTCTGTCATCACATGTGAACTAAAGCCCGTGAAATCACTTTGAGATAAACATTAGTTCACACACTAGCTCATCATTAGCCAAAACAACGGATAAGGGTAAAATACCCTTCAGGAGGCGTGGCAGACCATGGCACCCCCTCGCCAGTGGGAGGATTCCCGTTTTTATTTGGTATTTTCAGCATCTTCTCCGAGATGGTGAGGCGATGGCTACGTATTGAATTTAGAATAAGGTACTCCTTGTCCTATCCTCGCTTAAGTGGTGCGCCTAGCGCCGTTGGAGGGCGTGTGGAGTTATGTGTGCCACGGATCTTTTGGGATCTTGTCGGTTTTCGTGTTAGTTGGTTTGGTTTCAGGTTTGGCTCTTCTGATCTACAAGTCTCATCTTTGGAGATGGTTGCTTCTCTGGTGCGCTGGTCTTTTAGGATCTTAGCATGGTGACTTTTCGTTTGTCTACTATAACATGCTCTACTACGACAAATTTTTTCTCGACTCCGGTGATGGAGGTGCGAGAACGGCGGTGCATCTTCGGCTCGCGCTAGTGTGTAGTCATCACTAGGTGGTCTAAAGACATATTTTTAATTTTTATTACTTTTGGATTCTTTATACTACTATGAATGATTATCAATAGGTCGGTAGGATTTTCGCAAAAATTAAGATAAATATTGTTGGGCACACAAAAAGTGTGCCCAATTTTATATTATACATTGGAGATGTTTTGAGAGCATCTATAGAGGAGGCAATGTAAAAACTTAATTTTACATCACATTGGCAAAAAATAGGTCTCCAATCTGTTGACCTATCAGGTGATACTTATTTTTAAAGGTGAAATATATTTTTGGATCCAGGTGATGTATAGGTAATGTAAATATACATCACATGAGAGGTGATGTAAAATAAATTTGGGTCGTGCACGAGAGGCCAACTAGCTTAAGGTTATTTTTCTTTCCTGCCGCTCGACCACCACCTACACCTTATACGTTGTATCGTATCTATAATATTTGATGCTCTATGCTTGTTTTACACCAATTTATATATGATTTTCTTACACTTTGTTGCACTTTTATACATTTTCCGGCACTAACCTATTAACAAGATGCCACAGTGCCAGTTTCTTATTTTCTGATGTTTTGTATTTCAGAAAAGTTGTGAAGGAAATATTTTTGGAATTGGACGAAACAAAAGCCGAAGTCAATATTATACCGTAAGGAAGACAGAGTCCAGAGGGGGTTGAAGCGGCGCCACAGGGCGGCCAGACCACCCCATGGCGCGACGAAGGGTGTGTCCGCGCCAAGGGGTGGTGTGCCCCCCCCAGGCGGCCATCGACCTCGCCCTTCCGCCTATTTATTCACAATCTCGGGAAAAACCTAAACACCTGAGCCTCCATCCACGAAAAGTTCCGTCGCGGCCGTCATCGTAGACCCTAGCTCAGGAGGGTTCTGAAGCTCTTCCCGGCACCCTGTCGGAGGGGGGTCATCACTAGAGGCCTCTACATCGCCATGCCTGCCTCCGAAGTGATGCGTGAGTAGGTCATTCCTAGACTGTGGGTCCATAGTAGTAGCTAGAAGGTTGTCTTCTCCAATTTGTGCCTCATGTTTAGATCTTGTGAGCTGCCTAACATGATCAAGATAATCTTTATGTAATGCTACATGTTGTGTTTGCTGGGATTCGATGAATATCGAATACTATGTTGAGATCGATTATATATTTGTCATATGTTATTTATGATCTTGCATGCTCTCCGTTGCTAGTAGTTGCTCTGTCCAAGTAAATGCTTGTGACTCCAAGAGGGAGTATTTATGCTCGATAGAACTTCTAAGATTGTAGATGTGTTGTTGCTACTAGGGAGAAAACAACAATGTTTTATCCAAGGGTAATTCTATTGTTTACTTTACACATATTGCTTAATGCGATAATCTGTTGCTTGCAACTTAATACTAGAAGGGGTTCGACGATAACTGGAAGGTGGATTATTAGTCATAGACGCCGTTGGATTACGGTCTATGTATTATATTGTAATACCCAAACGAATATCATAGTAATCATATTGTCATGTATGGTCTTTATTCTGTCAATTATTTAGCTGTAATTTATTCTAATTTATTCACCTAGCATGTTATTTATCTTTGTGGAGAGATACCTCTAGTGAACTGTGGACCCCGGTCCTTTCTTTTACACTGATAAATTCATCTACTGCAATCCTGTTCTGTTTATTTACCGCAAGCATTATTCTCTTTAATTCCACTGCAAACATCTCTTTCCATTTGATACGTTTAATCCTTTGTGTTCAGCAAAACCGGTGAGATTGACAACCTTACTGTAAGTTCGGGCAAAATATTTTGGTTGTGTTGTATGCAGGTTTCACGTTGTTGCTGCTGCCACAAGTAAGCTAGCAACACCTTCAGAAGTCACGTTTTTCTCCTACTAGTCGATTAAACATTGGTTTCATACTGAGGGAAAACTTCCTACTGTGCTCATCATACCTCCCTCTTGGGGTTCCACAATGGTGTGCAATCTACGATACGTCAAGCACCATCAAGATTTTCTGGCGCCGCCGCCGGGGAGAAAGAGAATTTCTGCAAGGGGAGTCTCCCATCTCCAATCTCTTTACTTTGTTATAGTTTTGCTTAGTTTAGTTTATTTTGTCTTGTTTGCCTCTTTATATTAAAAACAAAAACAATTAGTTTCTATTAGAGCTGTTATTTCTATTGTTATGTTTTAATTTTGCTAAAATGGGTTCAGTTGAAAATACTAAGTTGTGTGACTTTACTAGCACAAACAACAATGATTTTATTTGTACACATATTTCTTCACCTGCTCCTGATACGTCCATTTTGCATCACTATTTTATATCATAATTTACTGTTATTCATTGATATATTTCATATTTAGAGATGATACTTATGTCATTTCACCTATTTTGCATGTTTCATGATTACTGGAGAATTACTCACCGGAGTCAGGATTCTGCTGGAAAAAGCACCGTCAGGATACAATATTTCTGAAGATCAACAATTGATGGAAAATATACCGAAGCTCCTATTTTTCCAAATGACGGAGCCAGCTAGAAGGGGAGGCCGAGGAGGGCCACCATGGGCCCTCCCCATAGGCTGGCGCGCCGCCATGTGGGGAGGGGGCCCACGACCCCCCTCGGCCATCGCCCTTTCGCGTACTTCATCTCCCAAAAACCCTAAGGTGCGGGGGAACATCGAGGAGAGACACAGCCGCCTCTACAGGGCGGAAAAACACCAGAGAGAAAAGAGCTCTCCGGCAGGCTGAAATCTGTCGGGGAAATTCCCTCCCGGAGGGGGAAATCGTCGCCATCGTCACCGTCATTGAGCTGGACTTCATTGGGATCATCATCATCATCATCTCCACCGCCGACACCATCATCTCCACCGCTGCACCTCGTCTCCGCTGTAACATCTAGGGTTGAATCTTGATTATTTCATAGGGGAAACTCTCCCGGTGTTGATTACTCCTTGTTATTGATGCTATTGAGTGAAACCATTGAACCAAGGTTTATGTTCAGTTTGTTATTCATCATCATATCACCTCTGATCATGTTCCATATGATGTCTTGTGAGTAGTTCGTTTAGTTCTTGAGGACATGGGTGAAGTCTAAATGTTAGTAGTGAACTATGTTGAGTAATATTTAATGGTTTGATATTTAAGTTGTGGTGTTATTCTTCTAGTGGTGTCATGTGAACGTCGACTACATGATACTTCACCTTTATGGGCCTAGGGGAATGCATCTTGTATTCGTTTGCTAATTGTGGGGTTGCCGGAGTGACAGCAACC
Organism: Lolium perenne; assembly: GCF_019359855.2. Lineage (NCBI taxonomy): Eukaryota > Viridiplantae > Streptophyta > Magnoliopsida > Poales > Poaceae > Lolium > Lolium perenne. Next base: position 220,328,760 of record NC_067245.2, on the reverse strand, counting down.
TGAAACCCCGTTGGTATATCGATGCATGAGGGATAGCAGGATCTCAGAGTTTAAGGCTGTGGTTAGATTTATCTTAATTACTTTCTTGTATTTGCGGATGCTTGCAAGGGGTTTAATCACAAGTATGTATTAGTCCTAGGAAGGGCGGTGCATTAGCATAGGTTCACCCACACAACACTTATCAAAACAATTAAGATTAATCAACTATATGAAGCGAAAGCACTAGACTAAATTCCCGTGTGTTCTCAAGAATGTTTGGTTATCATAAGTAAACAAACCGGCTTGTTCTTTGTGCTAAAAAGGATTGGGCCACTTGCTGCAATTATTATTCCCGCATTTTACTTACTTGTATTTTATTTATCTGCTATATCAAAACCCCCTGAAAACTTGTCTGTTAGCATTTACAGTGAATCCTTCATCGAAACTGCTTGTCAACACCTTCTGCTCCTCGTTGGGTTCGACACTCTTATTTATCGAAAGTACTACGATACACCCCCTATACTTGTGGGTCATCAAGACTATTTTCTGGCGCCGTTGCCGTGGAGTGAAGCGCTATTGATAAGTGGAATTGGTAAGGAAAACTTTTACTATACGTGATGTTTTTATTTCTGCCTGCTGCTATAATTCATTATGGAGAGATCTTCTCTTGAATTCCTATTTGGAAAATCTACTACTATTGCAAAGGTAGTGGATGAGGCGCCAGGTGAGAAAGTGATTCCATATAAAATACCTATGAAAATTATTGAACGTGTTGTGGATAACCGCTATGAAGGGGATGGAACTGTCCATCCTGGAGATCATTTACTGTTTTTACATGAATTATGCGGGTTATTCAAGTGTGCAGGTATTTCTATGGATGAAGTTAGGAAGAAACTATTCTCTATATCGCTGTCTGGTAAAGCGGCGCATTGGTATAAATTGCTGAAGAATGGGAATTCTCTTGATTGGAAGGATATTGTGCCTCTATTTTATTCTAAATTCTATCCTCCAAGTGAAATTCACAAAGACCGAAACCGCATATATAATTTCTGGCCGCATGATGGAGAGAGTATTGCCCAAGCATGGGGGAGATTGAAGTCTTTAATGCTCAAATGCCCCATTCATGAGCTTCCTGGTAATATCATCATTGATAATTTCTATGCAAGACTTTCTTTTCAAGATAAAACCTTGCTGGATACTACTTGTTCTGGATCATTCACATGCAACAAAGAAGATTTTAAATGGGACCTTCTTGATCGGATTCAGGAGAATACTGAAGGATGGGAGAACGACAAAGGTAGAGAGTTAGGTATAAATTATGATTATGAATGCATTGAAACTTTTATGGATACTGATAAATTTCGTAATATGAGTGCTACTTATGGTCTTGACTCTCAAGTTGTTGCAAATTTTTATAAAGCTTTTGCCTCTCATTTTGAATTGCCTAGGAAGAGTTTTAATAAGTATCATGAACCTTACAAAGATAAAACTGATTCACCTATAGGTAAATGTATTGAAGTTAAAACTGTTGATCACATTCTTCCTGAAGCTTATATTGAAAAAATTCCTTTTCCTGCTAAAATGAAGGAGTATTCTGTTATAAATAGTGTGGTTAACAAAAGTGCAAAGAAACCTATAGAACCTGAGGAGCAAATAAATGTTGAACCTGCTGTTGCAATAGTTAAAGACCTTGTGACTGAAAATGTAGAAGATGGTCACATCATTTTCTGTGAAGATGCTTCTAATATTGTTTCACATCCTAGTAAGTCTAGGAAAGTCAGTGTTCCTATGCTCTCTGTTAGAATTGGTGAACATTGTTATTATGGTTTATGCGATATTGGTGCAAGTACTAGTGCCATTCCTTATGAGCTTTATAGGGAAATCATGCATGAAATTGGTTCTTGTGAACTTGAAGATATTGATGTGGTTATTCGGCTAGCTAATAGAGAAACTATCTCTCCTATAGGTATTGTTCGAGATGTGGAAGTTCTATGTGGTAAAATTAAATATCCTGCTAACTTTTTGGTACTTGGTTCTGCTGCTAGTAAGACTTGTCCTATCATTTTTGATAGACCTTTTCTAAATACTTGTGGAGCTATTATAGATTGCAAGAAAGAGAAAATTGTGACTAAATTTGCTAGTGAATCTTATGAGTTTAATTTCTCTAAATTTGCCAAAGTTCCTTATGAAGCTGAATTGCCTAATGATGATTTTAGAGTTGAACAACTTGCATCTATTGCGCTTGCTCCTAATAATCCTTTGCAGCAACATTTGGAGGATCATGAGAGTGAAGTCTTTAGGGAAGAAAGGAATGAGCTTGATGACATTTTCCTTCGTCAACCTATTCTTAAACATGACTTACCGGTTGAAGATCTAGGTACAACACCACCGCCAAAGGAAGATCATATTTTTGATTTGAAACCGTTGCCTGATAATCTTAAGTATGCTTATATTGATGATAAGAAAACATATCCTGTTATTATTAGTGCTAAGCTTTCAGATTTTGAGGAAGAAAGATTATTGGAAATATTGAAGAAACACCGAGGAGCTATTGGTTACACTCTTGATGACTTGAAAGGGATTTCTCCCTCTATATGCCAACATGCCATCAACATGTAAGATGATGCAAAGCCTGTTGTTGAACATCAACGTCGTCTAATTCCTAAGATGAAGGATGTGGTAAGGAATGAAGTATTGAAACTTCTTGAAGCTGGTATTATATATCCTATTGCTGATAGTAGATGGGTTAGTCCTGTGCATTGTGTTCCTAAGAAAGGAGGAATAACTGTTGTACCTAATGATAATGATGAGCTCATCCCTCAAAGAGTAGTTGTAGGGTATAGAATGTGCATTGATTTTCGTAATGTTAATAAAGTTACTAAGAAAGATCATTACCCTTTACCTTTTATTGATCAAATGTTAGAAAGGTTATCTAAAAATACTCATTTCTGCTTTCTTGATGGTTATTCTGGGTTTTCACAAATTGCTGTTAGAACTAAAGATCAAGAGAAAACCACTTTCACTTGTCCCTATGGAACTTATGCTTATAGACGTATGCCTTTTGGTTTATGTAATGCTCCTGCTACTTTTCAAAGATGCATGTCTGCTATTTTTCATGGCTTTTGTGAAAAGATTGTAGAGGTATTCATGGACAATTTTTCTGTCTATGGGAATTCTTTTGATAATTGTTTGCGAAATCTTGATAAAGTTTTGCAGAGATGTGAAGAAACTAACCTTATTCTTAATTGGGAGAAATGCCACTTTATGGTTAATGAAGGAATTGTATTGGGACATAAAATTTCTGAGAGAGGTATTGAAGTTGATAGAGCTAAAGTTGAAGCAATTGAGAAGATGCCCTATCCTAGGGATGTTAAAGGTATTCGTAGTGTTCTTTGTCATGCTGGTTTTTATAGGAGATTTATTAAAGATTTCTCTAAAATTTCAAAGCCTATTACTAATCTTCTTCAAAAAGATGTACCTTTTGTTTTTGATGATGATTGTAAGGAAGCTTTTGAAACTCTAAAGAAAGCCTTAACAACTGCTCCTGTAGTTGAACCTCCTGATTGGAATTTACCTTTTGAAATTATGTGTGATGCTAGTGATTTTGCTGTAGGTGTTGTTCTTGGACAGCGAGTAGATAAAAAATTGAATGTTATTTATTATGCTAGTAAGACTCTTGATGATGCCCAAAGAAATTATGCTACAACTGAAAAAGAGCTATTAGCTGTAGTTTTTGCTTGTGACAAGTTTAGACCTTATATTGTTGATTCAAAAGTCACAGTTCATACTGATCATGCTGCAATTAGGTACTTTATGGAAAAGAAAGATGCTAAGCCAAGGCTTATTAGATGGGTGCTTCTTTTGCAAGAATTTGATTTACATATTGTAGATAGGAAAGGTGCTGATAATCCTGTTTCTGATAATTTGTCTAGATTGGAAAATATTGCTTATGATCCTATTCCTATTAATGATAGTTTTCCAAATGAACAATTGGCTGCAATAAAGGTGAGCTCGCGAGATAGTCCTTGGTATGCTGATTATGCTAACTTTATCGTTTCGAAGTACTTGCCTCCAACCTTTTCAGCTCAGCAAAGGAGAAAATTCTTTTATGATTTGAGGCATTATTTTTGGGATGACCCATACTTATATAAAGAAGGAGTGGATGGTATTATGCGAAGATGTGTCCCCAAATATGAACAACAAGAGATATTGAGTAAGTGTCATGGTAGTGTTTATGGAGGACATCACGACGGAGATAGAACCGCACAAAAGGTTCTACAGTCAGGTTTTTATTGGCCAACTCTCTTTAAAGATGCAAGGAAGTTTATTTTATCTTGTGATGAATGTCAAAGAGTTGGTAATATCTCTAGGCGCAATGAAATGCCTATGAATTATACTCTTGTTATTGAACCATTTGATTGTTGGGGATTTGACTTCATGGGTCCTTTCCCTTCTTCAGAAGGTAATACTCATATACTTGTTGCTGTTGATTATGTTACTAAATAGGTGGAAGCCATACCCACAAAAAGTGCTGATGGTGAGACCTCTTTAAGAATGCTTTTAGATGTTATTTTTCCTAGGTTTGGAGTACCTAGATATCTTATGACTGATGGAGGTTCTCATTTTATTCATGGTGGTTTTAGAAAAACTCATGCTAAATATGATATTAATCATAGGATTGCTTCCGCTTATCATCCTCAAACTAGTGGGCAAGTAGAATTATCAAATAGAGAAATTAAATCTATCTTGCAAAAGACTGTTAATAAATCTAGGAAAAATTGGGCTAGTAAGTTGAAGGAAGCGTTGTGGGCTTATAGAACTGCTTATAAAAATCCTATGGGTATGTCTCCTTATAAAATGGTTTATGGAAAAGCTTGTCATTTACCTTTAGAACTAGAGCACAAAGCTTATTGGGCTGTAAGAGAACTTAATAAAGATTTTAAACTTGCCGGTAAGAAAAGGTTGTTACTATTGAGTTCTTTAGATGAGTGGAGAAGTGAAGCTTATGAAAATGCTAAACTTTTTAAGGAGAAAGTTAAGAAATGGCATGATAGAAGAATTATTAAAAGAGAATTTAATGTTGGAGATAAAGTCCTATTGCATCGGTCTCGTCTCAGATTTTTTGCAGGGAAATTACTCTCAAAATGGGAAGGACCATATGTCATTATGGAGGTGTATCGTTCAGGGGCAATAAAAATTGGTTCTCTGAAAGGTGATGCCACACAAGTGGTGAATGGACAAAGACTCAAGCATTATATTTCTGGAGATTCTTATAATGAAGATGTTGATGTTATTCGATTGGTGACTCCGGAAACTTTCATCAAATATCAAATTGATAGTTCTGCAGAGTTCGACTTCGAATAGGTAATAGTTTTGGTAATAAAAAGTCCGCGTTTAACTTTCCGAACAATGTTTTTGCTATTTTTAGAAAATATGAAAAATTACGAGATCGAATTGGAGCGGAGGAGACGCATGAGGGCGCGTCCCCACGTGTTGGCGCGGGCCCCACCCTGGCCGCGCCGCCATATGGGGACGGCTCCTCGGAGTCCCTGTCCCACTCGGGTTCGACCTGGTGCTCTCCTTCTGTCGTGAATTTTTTTTGCTATATAATCCCCCGGACCCCCCGAGGTCCGTATATCGTTTTCTCGTTGTGTTTTGTTTCGACCTGTTTTCTGCCAGGATATGTTTTTGATCTAGAAGCACATGGTCTCCAACAACAAGGGCAAGGGGCTTTCGGAGGAAGATATTCAAGATCCCGAGTGGAAAGAGATGGATGAGAGTGTCAAGGAAGAAGTGAAGAAGATGACATCAATAAAAAGAGAGCGGCAAGCTGTTGGGAGTAAGCCAATCTTGGTAGGATCGGTTAATGATACGTCCAAAACGTATCTACTTTCCCGAACACTTTTGCTATTGTTTTGCCTCTAATTTGTGTATTTTGGATACAACTAACACGGACTAACGCTGTTTTCAGCAGAACTGTTCTGGTGTCTCGTTTTTGTGCAGAAATCCAACTTTCGGGAAAATCCTCAGAATTTATGCAGAAGGCCCTATTTTCCAAGAATACTGATGGAGCCAGAAGGACAATTAAGGTGGAGGCCCGAGGGCCCCACACCATAGGGCGGTGCGGCCCAGGGGGGGCCCGCGCAGCCATGTGGTGTGGCCCCCTCGGCTGGCCTCCGACGCCCTCCTTCGGACTATTTATCGGCCTCGACCTAAAAACGCACGGGAAGAAGTCGAAGTCGCCAGAAACCCTCCAGAACGCCGCCACATCGCGAAACTCCGTCGCGGGAGCCAGAAGTCTCCGTTCTGGCACTCCGCCGGGACGGGGAATTGGAGGAGATCATCGCCATCATCACCGCCAACGCCTCTACATCAACCAGCCATGTTTCCCCCATCCATGTGTGAGTAATTCCCCCGCTGTAGGCCGAAGGGGATGGTAGGGATTGGATGAGATTGGTCATGTAATAGCATAAGATTGTTAGGGCATAGTGCCTAGTGTCCGTAATTGGTACTTTGATGATATTGTTGCAACTTGTTATGCTTAATGCTTGTCACTAGGGCCCGAGTGCCATGATCTCAGATCTGAACCTGTTATTGTTTCATCATGATATTCATTGTTTATTGATCTTACCTGCAAGTTGTATACACATGTCGCTGTCCGGAACCGATGGCCCCGAAGTGACAGAAATCGGGACAACCGGAGGGAATGGTAGCGATGTGAGGATCACATGTGTTCACGGAGTGTTAATGCTTTGCTCCGGTACTCTATTAAAAGGAGTACCTTAATATCCAGTAGTTTCCCTTGAGGCCCGGCTGCCACCGGCTGGTAGGACAAAAGATGTTGTGCAAGTTTCTCATTGCGAGCACGTACGACTATATATGGAACACATGCCTATTGATTGCTTTGTACTTGGACACCGTTTTATTATTATCTGCAAATGCCCTGCTATGATTGTTACATGAGTTTCTCTCATCCATGCAACGCCCGTTCATCCGTCCCCGTGCCTACAGTATTTTAATCCTGCTGTTTACTAAAATCACTACTGCTGTCTTTGTTACTCTGCTGTTATTTCACTATCCGCTACTGCTATAAAACTGTTACTATCGATAAACTCTTGCGAGCAAGTCTGTTTCCTGTGTGCAGCTGAATTGACAACTCATTGTTAAGGCTTCCAAGTGTTCTTTGTCTCCCCTTGTGTCGAATCAATAAATTGGGTTTTACTTCCCTCGAAGACTGTTGCGATCCCCTATACTTGTGGGTCATCAAGACTATTTTCTGGCGCCGTTGCCGGGGAGCATAGCTTTATTTGGAAGTTCACTTGGATTGATATTGTTTGCTGCAAATTCTCCATCATGGGTAAACCTCGCGATACTAAGATCGCCATATTACCATCCACTACAAGAAAAGTTACAATTCTGAGTACCTCCGCTACACTTGATTCACCATCTGTGATTGATAAACTTGTTTCACCGCCACATGCTTCACATGCTGGTACTTCTGCTGAATCTGAAAATTCTTATAATATTGATAATGTTTCTGCTGTGCTTGATGATAGTGGTTCATTGGGATCTTTTCTAGATGCTACGATTGCTAGGTCTAGACAAATTGAAAATACTGAAACTCCTAATGTTACTACACCTGTTAATTCACCTGAACTTGATTATTTTAGTGATGATCCTGATGAAGATTATGTGGAGCTTAATGATGATTTTATTGAAAAATGCAATGCTACTACTGATGCAAGAAAAATTAAAAAGTTGCTTGCAGAACATGCTGTTAGATATAAACTGTCTCCTGACCCTAAATTTGCCACATCTCCTATAAACATTAAGGATAAAGATTATGATTTTTCTCTTGATTTATCTCATATAGCTATTGTTGAGAAAACACCCTTTTGTGGTACTGAAAAAGAAAGTGCTGTTGAACATATGACTGAGTTATCTACTCTAAGTAGCTTGTTTTCTGATGATGTCAAGATGCGTACTTACTTTGTTGCTAAAATCTTTCCATTCTCATTAAAGGATGACGCTAAAGCTTGGTATAATAGTTTGCCACCTAATTCTATTAAAAGTCCAAAAGAATTGCTTGATGTTTTCTTCCGTAAGTACTTTCCTGCTAGTGCTCAACATATCGCTCTGCAGATAATTTATAATTTTGATCAGGAAGATGGAGAGAAATTGCCTGAGGCTTGGGCGAGATTTTGCTCTCTTATTAGAGCTCGGCCTGACCATGATTTGGAAAAGCATGATTTGCTTGATATATTTTATAGTGGACTAACCATTGAGTCTAGGGCGTACCTGGATAGTTGTGCTGGTTGTGTTTTCAGGAAAAGAACTCCAGACGACGCTGAAGAATTATTGGCTAAAATAGGCCGGAATCATGATGATTGGACTACGCCTGAACCAACTCCAACGCCAATATTGAAGAAGAGGGGTTTAATTAAATTGAATGATGAAGATATGAGGGAAGCCAAGAAGTCTCTCAAGGAGAAAGGTATTAAATCTGAAGATGTGAAGAATCTTCCTCCCATAGAAGATATATGTAAGATAATTCCCCCTGCATCCATGATTGAGGTAAATTCCCTTCAGCGCTTTACTAGGGAAGATATTCCGTATTCAAAACCTCCTGCGCAATGCTTAGATGAGTTTGATAATTATATTGTTAAGCAAGAAAATTTTAATATGAGAGTAGAGAATCATTTAATGGAAAATTCTCGAGCTATTAGTGAATTGCATGATATTGTAGAGAGAACCTCCAATGATGTTAAGATGCTTGTTAAACATTTTCATATGATTCAAACTCAAATTGATCAACTCACTAAAGTGCAAAATGACTTGTTGGGGAATAATTCTAAAGAGAAACATGCTTATGAAGTAACAACTAGAGGTGGTGTCTCTACCCAGGATCCTCTATATCCTGAAGGGCATCCCAAAAGAATTGAACAAGATTCTCAACGCATTGAACCTAGTGCTCCTTCTAAGAAGAAAAAGAAGAAGAAACATAAAAATGTTGTAGAATCCTCTGAACCTGCTAATGATCCTAATAGTATTTCTATTTCTGATGCTGAAACTGAAAGTGGAAATGAACATGATAATGGTAATGATAATGATAAGAATGATACTCCTGATAAAGAAGAGGTAGAGGATGAACCTGAAAAGCATGCTAAAAATAAAAAGTACACTAAAGAAGATTTTATTGCTGAGAAACATGGTAATGAAAGAGAACCTTGGGTGCAAAAGCAAATGCCCTTTCCTGCTAAGAAACTAAAATCAAAGGAGGAAGAACACTATAATAAATTTTGTGACTGGATGAAACCTTTATTCTTGCAAATCCCTTTGACTGATGCTATTAAATTGCCTCCTTATTCAAAGTATATGAAAGATATTGTTACTAACAAAAGGAAAATCCCCAATGAGGAAATTTCCACTATGCTTGCTAATTACTCTTTCAATGGCAAAGTGCCAAAGAAGTTGGGCGACCCAGGTATACCTACTATTCCTTGTTCTATCAAGAATAATTATGTTAAAACTGCTCTATGTGACTTGGGAGCCGGTGTTAGTGTTATGCCTTTTTCTCTTTATAAGAGGCTTTATCTAGATAAGTTGATACCTACTGATATATCTTTGCAAATGGCTGATAAATCTACTGCTATTCCTGTTGGTATATGTGAGGATGTTCCTATTCAAGTTACTACTAACTGCTTGATATTAACTGATTTTGTTGTGTTGGAAATGCCTGAAGATGATAATATGTCTATTATTCTTGGGAGACCCTTTCTTAACACCGCAGGGGCTATTATTGATTGCAACAAAGGAAAGGTTACTTTTAATGTTGATGATAAGGAGCATACCGTCTATTTCCCCAAGAAGATTGATAAAGTATGTGGAGTCAATACTATTTTTAATGTGAGAACTATCAAAGTTGGAACTATTGATTGTCCTATATATGAGCCTAAAGAAGAATATCAAACTCTCGTGATTGGATCCATATCAATACAATTCAAGGTAACATGATTGATTTGAGGTTTATTTCTTCTTATGCTATGTAAAATTTATTTGGTGGCAAGACTTGATCAACCTTGTTAACGAATACCTTTTATATGCATAGAGGAGGTAAACAACATCTCTTTCTTCCTCCACTTGCTCTAGTTGCTGTAGCATTTTTAATTTGCAAAGTTCCTTAGTTAATTGGAGATTTCAAAATTTTCCTGGCCAGTAATAATAAACTAAATACCCAGAAATGTGCATTTTTCAAAGTTTTCAAAAATTCACAAAAATTATACCGTTGGTCCTATTTTTCGACGAGGCACAGGAGCACGGAGGATGACCTGTGGGGCACCAGAGGGTGCCACACCACAGGCCGGCACGGCCAAGGAGGGGGGCGCGCCACCCTGTGGTGTGGGCCCCTCCTTGCCCCACTACTTCATCTCTTTCTCCCAGCATCTTCTCTCTCCCGAAAAAACTCGCACCAGGTTCCTCTCACTCGCGTTTTTGCTCAAGAGCTCAGGATTTTTCGATCTCTTTGCTCAGCCCAGATTTCTGTCTGAAATTTGGCACATTTGCTCTTCGGTATGTGACTCCTCCGCCTATCCAAGTAGAATTTTGTTTGGTTGAGTATATCTTGAATATTTTGCTGCTGTAGGTAACATGTTTAGTGAGCTTGCATGCTTGTTCTAAGTTGTATAAACTAGTTTTGATGCATGATTAGTACTCTAGCAAGTTCCTATGGTAGTTTCCCTCAATTATATGTCACCAAATCAAATTTTATATCACTTGTTGAAAATTTTAGAGAAGAGATGAAGAAGTTCAACTTTGGAGAGTTGTTCAAGAAAGGAACAACCAGCACCGGGAGACCTTCTAGGGCCGCCACCCGGCTTAGGCGATCGTACAACGAGGATATCATCGCGCCTAGCTTCGCGCCCGAAGAGGACAATGGGGCTCCTAATGCTTCATCCTTCCCATGTTATGATTTTCTGACAAATGCAGGGATACTGGATGATTTCTTCACCCTTGTCAACAAGGCGGGTTTAACCACCTACGTGGAAGACGAAAGGGAGCAATACTATATGCTCACCAAAATTTTCGTCGAGAGCTTCAGGTTCAACAACACGCAATACGAGCCGACAGTTGCATTCAAGATCTATGGTAATCCTGTTACTATGAAATTGGAAGATTTTTGTCGCGCATTGGATATTGCCCCTGTAGGTACAGCAAGTAGGATTGATGACAACCCCCGGGACTTGTTGGAGCTCTATCGAGGGATCACCGATGATGATTGTCGCACCATTCAGGGTGGCAAGATAAGGAACATTCAACTCCCCGCCATTAAGTATTTTGCATATTACATTGCTACTAGCATTCTTGGTAGGGAGAACACTAGCAATATTTCTAGTTACCATCTTGCTTTCTTGAATATTGCACTTACTGGTCAGACATCTTATCACCTTGGTTCTCTTATTGCTCGCCGCCTGTCTAATAGAGGGCCTATTTTTGGAGGAACTATTGCACTGCGCGTTTTAACATATCTAAGGCTTCCTCTTGATCCTAATGATGTGCCATTGGCCCCTAGGAGACTCGATATTGCCGCTATGAAGAGTCATCATTTTGTTACCACTGATTCTACTTTAGATAATATGGTCTATAGAATGTTGTTTGCTGACGGGGATGAGAAGGAAATCCCTCTTCCCCAACCAGGTTTGTTCAGTATTGACAGGCAATCATGGTCGTGCACTAAGGAGGAGGTAGATGAACATATGAAGATACAAGGTTTCCACCAGCAGCACGACTCCGAGGACGCCGAGCCCTCCTATGACTACACCGTCACGTATCCGGGTGCCTCTTCTAGCACATACCCGGAAGATGATCCATCTTCGTCGTACTACGGAGATACTACCTCATGGGATCGATGGGATTGAACTCCACTTAGGCCAAAAGCCTAAGCTTGGGGGGAGGTATACCGGCATCACTCATTCTTTGCATATTATGGTTGCTGGATACTTGCACATACTTGTTTAGTCTCTTTGAGTGGTTTTCTAATGAGAGGAAGATGATATTTGGGGAATTGCTGCCTGAAAACAGATTCTGGGCTGTTACTAGAAAAATTCGTGCGCACAGCCAGAACGTTATTTTGAGCTGCCAATTTTTGTGCAGGTTCCGCAGGTTGTTATCTAACTTTCATTAGTTGAACACTTTTCGAGCTGAGCAACGTAAGATTTTTGTAAAAATCGATTTCTGTACTGCTGTCAGGTTTTGGCAGATTTCTGCCATCTCGCTTTTCTGTGTTTCTTTTAGTTTGCTATTTCTTGTTTTTGCTTTGTTTCCCTTCCAAAACACAAAAAGACCAAAAATATTTCTGTTGTTTCTCTTCATAATTTGTTTGCTTTGGTTTCTTGCATTTGTTTCGCTTTATTTGCTATTGCCAGTTTGCTATAAGAAAACCCAAAAAGATTTTGCTTTGTTTGTTTGTTTCCTCTTGTTCTTGTTCTCAAATTCAAAAACACCAAAAATATTTGCTGTTCTTCTTTGGTTTTGTAAAGTTCATCTTGATTTCAATGGTCTTCGGTGGCTGGAGCGTGGTTTTCATTTCATATTATCCAAGCTACACAAGTGAAAAGGCAATAATGACGATCTACGACAATCTGATTGTGGTGAGAGGCTGGTATGAACTCTATTTGTTTTCATTTTTGTACATATACTCATCCATGTGAGCATGCTTAGTTGGTTCATGTGAGGTATATGTTATTTGAGAAAGTCTAGTAGTTTATGATCTCTCATGTTTAGCTCCAATCTATTAATATGAGTAGCATGTCATGGATGTTTGCTTGCATTGTTTTATTCATAAGTAAGTATGTCATTGTGGTATCCTCCTCTGAATAATTCATTCATATCGACTTGGCACATGCTCACGCATGCATATGACTGAACAAAAAGTCAATTAAGCCTCGATGATCTATATTGCTTCAGAGTTCTTGTATCATTTTTATGCCTCCATTAATTTATTTTGCCGCAAGCATGATTATGACAGTTACTGCTCTCTTGATTTGTCGCTCCCTAGTCTATTGCTAGCCTTCACTTGTACTGAGCGGGAACGCTGCTCGTGCTTCCAAACACATGAAAACCAAGTTATTCCAGAGTGTCCACCATAAATACCTATGCATGGCATTTCAAACCATTCCAAGTAAATTCTCATGCGCTACCTTTAAAACCTTCAAAATGCTTCTCAGTTTGTGTTTATGTTTCATAGCTCATGAGGAAGTATGTGGTGTTTAGCTTTCAATCTTGTCATTTACTTTTGACGGACTCTCATATGGACTAGTGGCACATCCACTTATCCAATAATTTTGCAAAAAGAGCTGGCAATGGGATTCCCAGTCCCGAATCAATTAACTTAAATAGACACTCCTCCATGGTTTGTGATTGTTGGACGGCACCCGAAGGATTCGGCTAGCCATGGCTTGTGTAAGCAAAGGTTGGGGGGAGTGTCATCATCATAATAAAACTAAAATAAAAAGGCACTCCTTCATGGTATGAGATTGTTGGCAGGCACCCGAGGATTCGGTTAGCCATGGTTTGTGAAAGAAAGGTTGGAAGGAGTGCCACCCAAAAACAATAATTCATGGGAGCCGCTCTTGAGAGTCCGGTTGGCGAGGTACTTAGTGTACCCATTACCATTCGTTGACAACAACAAACACCTCTCAAAATAATTTTACTCCTGTCTTTATAAAAATGAAAAGCTCTAGCGCATGTTAATCCCTGCTTCCCTCTGCGAAGGATCAATCTTTTACTTTTATATTGTGTCTCCATTATTTCTTTGAGCACTATCTTGAGAGCACGACTGTCATTCTTAGTATAATATGCTTGTCTCAAAATATGATTGATTGTGGTATAATTTTGATGCTTTTATCTTTGACAATCACTACTTCTAGTCTTTCTATGAACTCCAGAGGTGCCCGGGCATTTATGTTTTGCCAATCAAATACAGGCAAGCGAGACACCACTTTATCATACTCTCTTATGAACATTGCAATCCGACTTATATACATGATTCATGATGCTTATTATTAATTATTGGTACCTCTCCATGATTGGCATAGCTGTTAGATGATCTTATTTGCATGTATCTCATTATGAACTGCTTAAGTATTAGCCATAGCATGAGAATATATACATCATATGAGCAAATGCGTTTGTGAAAGTTCTTTTATCGCTCAGTTGTTAACTGAATTGCTTGAGGACAAGCAATAAGCTAAGCTTGGGGGGAGTTGATACGTCCAAAACGTATCTACTTTCCCGAACACTTTTGCTATTGTTTTGCCTCTAATTTGTGTATTTTGGATACAACTAACACGGACTAACGCTGTTTTCAGCAGAACTGTTCTGGTGTCTCGTTTTTGTGCAGAAATCCAACTTTCGGGAAAATCCTCGGAATTTATGCAGAAGGCCCTATTTTCCAAGAATACTGACGGAGCCAGAAGGACAATTAAGGTGGAGGCCCGAGGGCCCCACACCATAGGGTGGCGCGGCCCGGGGGGGCCCGCGCGGCCATGTGGTGTGGCCCCCTCGGCCGGCCTCCGACGCCCTCCTTCGGACTATTTATCGGCCTCGACCTAAAAACGCATGGGAAGAAGTCGAAGTCGCCAGAAACCCTCCAGAACGCCGCCACATCGCGAAACTCCGTCACGGGAGCCAGAAGTCTCCGTTCTGGCACTCCGCCGGGACGGGGAATTGGAGGAGATCATCGCCATCATCACCGCCAACGCCTCTACATCAACCAGCCATGTTTCCCCCATCCATGTGTGAGTAATTCCCCCGCTGTAGGCCGAAGGGGATGGTATGGATTGGATGAGATTGGTCATGTAATAGCATAAGATTGTTAGGGCATAGTGCCTAGTGTCCGTAATTGGTACTTTGATGATATTGTTGCAACTTGTTATGCTTAATGCTTGTCACTAGGGCCCGAGTGCCATGATCTCAGATCTGAACATGTTATTGTTTCATCATGATATTCATTGTTTATTGATCTTACCTGCAAGTTGTATACACATGTCGCTGTCCGGAACCGATGGCCCCGAAGTGACAGAAATCGGGACAACCGGAGGGAATGGTAGCGATGTGAGGATCACATGTGTTCACGGAGTGTTAATGCTTTGCTCCGGTACTCTATTAAAAGGAGTACCTTAATATCCAGTAGTTTCCCTTGAGGCCCGGCTGCCACCGGCTGGTAGGACAAAAGATGTTGTGCAAGTTTCTCATTGCGAGCACGTACGACTATATATGGAACACATGCCTATTGATTGCTTTGTACTTGGACACCGTTTTATTATTATCTGCAAATGCCCTGCTATGATTGTTACATGAGTTTCTCTCATCCATGCAACGCCCGTTCATCCGTCCCCGTGCCTACAGTATTTTAATCCTGCTGTTTACTAAAATCACTACTGCTGTCTTTGTTACTCTCGCTTTGTTATTTCACTCTGCCATCTTTGCTATAAAACTGTTACCTCGATAAACTCTTGCGAGCAAGTCTGTTTCCAGGTGCAGCTGAATTGACAACTCCGCTGTTAAGGCTTCCAAGTGTTCTTTGTCTCCCCTTGTGTCGAATCAATAAATTGGGTTTTACTTCCCTCGAAGACTGTTGCGATCCCCTATACTTGTGGGTCATCAGTTAACACTCGACGTTCTTTTTCTCATAACTTGCAGGGACCCTTACCACCTGCTCCTAGCCTCAACTCTTTTCCTGCTGTGGAGGAAGCTTTACGGGTTACCGATGAGTTTTGCGATCAATACCGTGTTCTGAGAAGGGAAGTGGAGATACTTCAGGAGGAGAATAACCGACTTCGCAGAATGTTAGAGCGGTTCCTCACTCCCATTAGGGTCGTTCCACCATCACCACCGAAGGAGTGATTCATCACTGGTATTGGCACCCCCTTGGTTTGTTCCAAGCTTGGGGGGAGTGCCGCGGTATCACATCATCACTATCTTTTACCTTTTTACTGTCAAGTAGTGTCATATCATGAGTAGGGAAGTTATCATATAAGATGGTTGCAGAGTGGAAGTATCTCTCTTTTAGTTGGTTATCTATGTATCCCTTGGTGTGAGTAATCGTTATGGAATATTAATGAGAAGTTTTATCATTTACATTTTGCACACCTTATTTTAGTTTGCAATTTCTGTTATATGATTGATCTTGTTGTTAGTATTGGTATCACTTTGGGACCATCAAGTAAATCTATTTGGTTTTGGCAAACTTAGCATTGGTCAACAACAACATTACTTTTAGACTTAAGTAGAAAAGAGGGAAGTACATGTAGATATATTATTTCATTATCTATCTTTCTTGTCAACTAATGAGCTTAGTATTCTGAAGTTAAAATTGTTTGTGCTTACAAGGAAGATGCATGATTGTTTCTATCACATGTATATTTGTTTGTTTCCCTCAACTCTTATGCTTGCTAACCAACCTCGCTAGCCAAAGACCTGTACTAAGAGGGAATGCTTCTCGTGCATCCAAAGCCTTAAACCAAACCCCTGCCATTTGTGTCCACCATAACTACCTATTATGTGGTATTTAGCGCCACTCCAAGTAAATATTTCATGTGCTACCTTTAAATAAATCAAAAGTTATTACTTCTTATTTGTGTCAATGTTTTACTCATGAGGAAGTATGTGGTGTTTTATCTTTCAATCTTGTTGGGCAGACTTTCACCAATGGACTAGTGGCACATCCGCTTATCCAATAATTTTGCAAAAAGAGCTGGCAACGGGGTTCCCATCCCCAATTAATTAACTTTCATTAATAATTCTCTTCACATGTTTTGCCCTGATTCATCAGTAAGCAACTTAATTTTGCAAATAGACACTCCATGGTATGTGAAATGTTGGAAGGCACCCGAGGATTCGGTTAGCCATGGCTTGTGAAAGCAAAGGTTGGGAGGAGTGTCGTCCATAAATAAAACTAAAATACATGTGTAAACAAAAGAGAAGAGGGATGATCTACCTTGCTGGTAGAGATAACGTCCTTCATGGGAGCCGCTCTTTGAAAGTCTGTTCGACAAGGGGGTTAGAGTACCCACTACCATTCGTTGACAACAACAAACACCTCTCAAAACTTTACTTTTATGCTCTCTATATGATTTCAAAACTTGAAAAGCTCTAGCACATGATTTAATCCTGCTTCCCTCTGCGAAGGGCCTATCTTTTACTTTTATGTTGAGTCAGTAAACCTATTTCCCTCTATCTCAAGCAAGCAATTGAGTTGCTGTGATCCAACCATTTATATTGTGATCTATTTAATCATGTCTTTTATTCTTCCTTGTTTAGTACAAATTTTATCTGAATGAATATGACTTTGAAGGTTATCTATGCTCGAAAAATAAGTACAATATGTTAATTGTTCTTTGACCAAGAACGAAGTTTGCCATCACCAATTATGATTTCCTATGTACCTTTATTTGTGATTTCCCTTTACTTGTCTCAAGTTGAGTTATATGAGGAAGTTGTTTACTAGAATGTCTTGTGTGAGTTAATAAATGTGATGCTTCTTGTCCGTATTTCATTTATCGACTCTTCACTCCATAAACATGTGGTCTTGTTTACTGAGTTCAGTTTCTCTTGGGGACAAGCGAGGTCTAAGCTTGGGGGGAGTTGATACGTCCATTTTGCATCACTATTTTATATCATAATTTACTGTTATTCATTGATATATTTCATATTTAGAGATGATACTTATATTATTTCACCTATTTTGCATGTTTCATGATTATTGGAGAATTACTCACCGGAGTCAGGATTCTGCTGGAAAAAGCACCGTCAGGATACAATATTTCTGAAGATCTGATGGGGTTCGTTGCATAGAAAACAAAAAATTTCCTACCGCAAGACGAATAAAACCAACAGATCTAATCTATGGAACACCCAAGATCTAATCTACAAGATCGAAGCAACGAGATGGAGATGATACTAACCCTCGAAGATTCCAAAGCCTACGAGATTAATCTCGTTGTTGGTGTAGACGATCGTCCCCGGTGCTGCAATCCGGCAGCACTTCCGTACTCGGTCGCGCGTACGGCGTCGATGAAGTTCCTTCCTCTCCCATTCCAGCGGGCAGCGGAGGTGTGGTAGATCTCCTCCAAGTTCCAGCAGCACGACGGCGTGGTGGTGGTAGTGGAGGAAGAAAAACTGCAGGGCTTCGCCTAAGCCGGAGCAGCGTATGGTGGAGGAGAGAGGCGGCCAGAGGAGGGGCAATCATGGGGTGTGGTGGCCGGCCACCCCCTCCGCTCTTTATATAGGGGGCCAGTCGGCTGGGGTGGCCGCCCTTCCCATCTAGGGTTAGGGGGGCGGCGGCCAAAGGGGGGGAGAGGGCTTTCCCCTCCCCCAAGTTGACCCCCCTAGGAAACCCTAGGGGTTTGGCCGGCCTGGGCCTTGGGGGGCATGTGCCCCCGGCCCATTAGGCCAGGGGGCATCCCCTTGGCCCATGGTAGCCCTCCTAGGTCGTGGGCCCCATGGTGGACCCTTCCGGAACCTTCTAGAACCTTCCAGTCAATCACCGGAAAAATCCCGAACATTTCCGAAACCCAGAAATCAACTTCCTTTATATGAATCTTATTCTCCGGACTATTCCGGACCTCCTCGTGACATCCTAGATCACATCCGAGACTCCGAACAAACTTCGTCTCCATACCATATTCAAATCTACTTATGCGACATCGAACCTTAAGCGCGTCACCCTACGGTTCGCGAACTATGCATACATGGTCGAGACTCCTCTCCGAGCAATAACCAATAGCGGGATCTGGAGATCCATAATGGCTCCCACATATTCAACGATGACTTAGTGATCGATTGAACCATTTACATATGATGCCAATTCCCTTGGTCACACGATATTTTACTTGTCCGAGGTTTGATCATCGGTATCTCCATACCTTGTTCAACCTCGTTACCGACAAGTACTCTTTACTCGTACCGCGGTATGTCATCTCTTATGATCAAATCATATGCTTGCAAGCTAATCAGACGACATTCCACCGAGAGGGCCCAGAGTATATCTATCCGTCATCAGGATGGACAAATCCCACTATTGATCCATATGCCTCAACTCACACTTTCCAAATACTTAATCCCATCTTTATAACCACCCATTTACGCAATGGCGTTTGATGTAATCAAAGTACCCTTCCGGTGAAAGTGATTTACATGATCTCATGGTCGAAGGACTAAGGCAACTATGTATCGAAAGCTTATAGCAATTTGAACTTAATGACTTGATCTTATGCTACGCTCATTTGGGTGTGTGTCCATTATATCATTCAACTAATGACATAACCTTGTTATTAATAACATCCAATGTTCATGATCACGAAACCATGATCATCTATTAATCAACAAGCTGGTTATACAAGAGGCTTATTAGGGACTCCTTGTTGTTTACATAACACACATGTATCAATGTTTCGGTTATACAATTATAGCATGGTATGCAAACATTTATCATAAACACAAAGATATTATAATAACCACTTTATTATTGCCTCTTGGGCATATCTCCAACAGTCTCCCACTTGCACTAGAGTCAATAATCTAGATTACATTGTAAGGTACCTAACACCCATGGCATTCTGGTGTTGGTCATGCTTTGCCCTAGGGAGAGCTTTAGTCAACGGATCTGCAACATTCAGATCTGTGTGTACTTTGCAAATCTCTACTTCACCATCTCCGATGTACTCGCGAATCGAATGAAAACACAGCTTGATATGCTTCAGCTTCTTGGTGACCTTGGTTCCTTTGCATTGGCGATGGCACCCATGTTGTCACAATAAATGACTAACGGGTCCAATGCACTAGGAACCACACCAAGCTCAACAATGAACCTCTTCATCCATACCACTTCCGATGAAGCCTCTGAAGCCGCTATATATTCAGTTTCTGTTGAAGATTTCGCCACCGTGCACTGCTTGGAACTGCTCCAGCTTACTGCCGCACCATTCAATATAAACACGTACCCAGACTGAGACTTGGAGTCATCAGGATCGGTGTTCCAACTTGCATCGGTGTAACTGGTTACAATGAGCTCTTGGTCACCGCCATAACAAAGAAACATATCCTTAGTTCTTTTCAAGTACTTCAGGATATTCTTGACCGATGTCCAGTGTTCCATTCCTGGATCACTTTGATATCTGCTGGTCAAACTAACAGCATGTGCGATATCCGGTCTAGTACACAGCATGGCATACATGAGAGAGCCTACTGCCGAAGCATAGGGGATCTTGCTCATCCTTTCTCTTTCATCTGCCGTAGCCGGACCTTGAGTCTTACTCAAGACCTTACCTGGCAACATAGGCAAGAACCCTTTCTTGCTTTCATCCATTCTAAACTTCTTTAGAATCTTGTCCAGGTATGTACTCTGTGAAAGGCCTATTAGGCGTCTTGATCTATCTCTATAAATCTTGATGCCTAAAATGTACGCTGCTTCACCAAGGTCTTTCATTGAAAAACACTTATTCAAATAACCTTTAACGCTGCTTAATAGTTCTATATCATTCCCAATCAATAATATGTCATCTACATATAATATCAGGAACGCTACAGAGCTCCCACTCACTTTCTTGTAAATACAGGCCTCACCATGAGTCCGTATAAAACCGAAGTCTTTGATCACTCTATCAAAGCATAGATTCCAACTCCGGGATGCTTGCTTCAGTCCATAAATGGAACGCTGAAGTTTGCATACCTTGTCAGCATTTTCAGGATCGACAAAACCTTTGGGTTGTACCATATACAACTCTTCCTCAATATCACCATTGAGGAATGCCGTTTTGACATCCATCTGCCAAATCTCATAATCAAAAAAATGCAGCTATTGCTAACAAAATCCTCACAGACTTTAGCTTCGCTACAGGTGAGAAAGTCTCATCGTAGTCAACTCCTTGAATTTGTCGAAAACCCTTTGCGACAAGTCGAGCTTTATAGACAGTAATATTACCATCAGCATCTGTTTTTCTCTTGAAGATCCATTTATTCTCGACAGCCTTGCGGCTATCAGGTAAGTCTACTAAAGTCCATACTTTGTTATCATACATGGATCCCATTTTGGATTTCATGGCTTCTTGCCATTTGTTGGAATCTGGGCTCATCATCGCTTCTTCATACGTCGCAGGGTCCTCATCATTGTTGTCCACAATCATGACATTTAGACAGGGATCATACCAATCAGGAGTGGTACGTTCCCTCGTCGATCTGTGAGGTTCAGTAGCTTCCTCTTTCAAAGCTTCATGATCATCATCATTTGCTTCCTCTCCTATCGGCGTAGGCTGCGCAGAAACTTCTTCCGGCACTGCGCTACTCTGATCTATGAGAGAAGGTTCATCAACCTTGTGGAGTTCTACTTTCCTTCCAGTCACTTCTTTAGTGAGAAACTCCTTCTCAAGAAAGGATCCGTTCTTGGCAACAAAGGTTTTGCCTTCGGATCTGTTATAGAAGGTGTACCCAATTGTTTCTTTAGGGTATCCTATGAAGACGCATTTCTCCGCTTTGGGTTCTAGCTTGTCAGGTTGTAACTTCTTTACATAAGCTTCACAACCCCAAACCTTAAGGAACGACAGCTTAGGTTTCTTCCCAAACCATAATTCATACGGTGTCGTTTCAACGGATTTAGATGGTGCCCTATTTAAAGTGAATGCGGCTGTCTCTAATGCATAACCCCAAAACGACAACGGCAAATCGGTAAGAGACATCATAGACCGAACCATATCTAAGAGAGTTCGATTACGACGATCGTGTCACACCCTAACTTTTGCAACCTTGTTTAATTGTCCTTAGTGCAAAAATTAGGGGGAACAAAAACTTTTTCTAAAGACTAATTTATATAAATTGCCTTGATCTGTTTGTTAAGATGGATTGCCTTGCTTTGCTGGTAGATAATTTGTCTTGTTGTCCTTGCTAATCTTTGTCTTGAGCTACCCCATAGAACAACACCTCTAGTGGTAAAACAAGCAACTCTCTAAATAAAACACATGTGTGGCTCTGGAAAAATTCTTTTCTTTCTCCAGGCCACTACATAAAACCATTTGACTCATTTGATAGGTGTATTCCCATAAGTACCCCAACTCACATAAGTCAAGCCTCAAGAAAAATAGTAAAGCGATGGTTACTCTTGTATTACCTTAATCTATTCTCTTTAAAAATAATTGAGCCTTTTTACCTAAACCTCAAACCCTCCCTTTTGTTTTGTCCTAAGACTCAATATCTTAATTCAAAGGATTTTGCCAAAAACCCTTCTTTAAAATTTGACTATGATCACCTTTGATCATGGTATCACAAAAGAGTTTATAAAGTACATTTTTTATTTTGTTTTAATACAAAGTATTTACCAAATGGCTTACCTTTACCTTATGTGTGACTTTAAAATCTTGTGAAAGCCCTTATTTGTAGTCTGGTTTCTTAAAAATGGAATGATCCATATTTCATTTTATTTCCTCTATGGATCATCCTACTCCTCTAAAAAAATCATGCCTCTTTCCAAGTATTTCAAGAAAGCCTATTTATCTAGTTATAAAATCAAATCAAGGCCATAGACACCAAATTAAATGGTATTTGAATCTATGATCAAATACCCCCGGCATTGCCTTTGCCATTTATACATTTCACATATCCAGCAATCAAGATCACACCTCCTTATAGTCTTGACCTTGGAAATTCTCTTTTGACCAACAATTGTTTGTTCACCAATTGCATTATCATATCTCCAAGATCAACCAACCCTCCTCAAGACTCATTTTTGAGCCAACCATCACTAACATGCCACTCTCTCCTTACTGTTTTGTGCAATAGGAGAAGAGGCCAACCATTTCCTTGAACCACCCACCCTTAAACCTATATATAATTTTGTGCTCTTTTTAAACTAGAAAAATCCCATATTCTTTTTCTCTCTACCTCTCACTAAGAACCTCTCTTGAGTTACTTGCACAAACCTTGTTACCTCAGACTTTGACAAACCTATTAGTTTTTTTTTCTCCATCACATAGCCCCTCTCTTTGATGATTCTACCCTTCCTAGTGTGTAACCAAAAGTATCTATGTGGTGAATCTTGAACCATTGCTAGCCAATTTGACTTGTTCAAATACAAAACCTTCCAAAATGACCCCACTACTTCTCATCTACCATTTGACCCTTCTTCAAAATTCAATATGGGTACCATCATTATCACCACCATTCCCATCTCACCTTATTTTGCTTCTCTTTTTCAAAATATAGCAATCTTGTGCAAAACTTTTCATCACTTGTTGAACACCACCATACCCCCTCTCTTCTCCCCACTTTTGTTTTTCAAATATCAACTTGGCATCATCACCATCACCCCATCTCTCTTTTTCTTTCAATCTTTTGCAATGACCCATCTCCTCTAAATCTTGTCACATGGGCATGCATGCCATTGCATGGCACCCCCTCTCTCTTGCACCCTCCTGACCTTGGCCCGACCCCAAACCATCTTGGACCCTCTCTGGACTCCCCTATCTCCCTCCCCAAGCCCAACAAAACGACCAACCCACCCTGTCATCGAAACCCTGGCTAACGGAGGGAACAGCGATTCTGTGAGCCTCTCCCGCTCGATCTCCTCCCTTCCCGCGCTGGCTGCCCTCTCTGCTGACGTCCTCCACCCCTACGTCACTCCTCCCACCACCCATGACGCCACCCCGAGCCCAGGCATTGGCCAATGCCCCCACCGCGCCCCGCCATTGGCCACTGCCACCACCCCCGCGCCCAGCCTCCGGCTATAAAAGCCCCTCCGCCCCAGCCCTCCCCTCTCACTCCCACCACTTCTCCTCCTCCGCACCCCTCCCCTCTACCACCAGAGCTCCCTCTGAGCACCAAGGAGCTCTACCCTGGCCGCTGCTCGCCGGCGGGCGCGTCACGGCCATGATCACCGCAAGGTGGCCGGTGACGTCTGAGCTCACCCGGCCCGTTTTCCCTTCCCTCTTCCTTCCTCGATGCTCGCCCTGCCCTGCTCGTCCTAACCATCGCCTCTGCACCACCCAGGTCCGCCGGAGCACGCCGTCGTCAACCATGCCCGGAGCTGCTGCGAGCATGAAGCCTCGGGAGGAGCCGCTGCAAGAGGACGGGAAGCCGTCGGACGTGTCCCTGGGCAGCCCCACCTCGCCGCCACCCGCCCAACCTTCGCCGACGGTCCCTGCTCGCCGCCGGTAAGTGCCCAGGCCGCCTCCGTTTTCTCCCAGATGCCTGCGTCGCTGTATCGCGGAGGGAGACGACGCCCCGATCGTGCATGCATGGGTCGGCCACGTCGGCCCATGCAGATGGGCCCCGCCCAGGCCCCTCTCCCCTCCTTTTTTTTATTTTATCCCCTCCACCTGGAAACCCTCTCCTGGGCCGGCCCAAAATCGTCACCACCGCACGGCCCAGATCCCTTCCCGCCCTTTTCTTTCGTTTAAATTTTTGAATTGGCTGTTAAAATGTGTGAAAAACCAGTGGCACTCATTTGTGAATATCTCGACATCTACTAACCCAAATCTAATGAAACCAATCGCATTAGATCATAAATTTTATAACCTTTCCAATGCCATTGGCCTCATATTTTTAGGATATTTGTACGATTTTTGGCATATTAAACTTGTTCTATGTGTACTGCAGACTCTAGCTAATTCCTAAAATTGTAGGATTAATATTTTTGGGAAAATCCAATTGGGTTAGTCTTGTTTTTGTACTGGACATCTAGGAAAAATATTGTTTGTCTCTGTTCATGTTATTTGTTACTTTTAGTAATATATGTGTGTCACATGCAATGATGATTTGAAATCCCTTGAGTTATTCAAAACCTTGCCATCACTTTGTTTTAAAAATAGCCAACCTATGTTTTATTCTTGCCAAACAAAACCTTCCGAGATTAAACCAAGTTCCATTGTTTAACTTGAGCTTTCAAAATGGTGTGGCATATTGTTTACTTCCTAGTATTGGGTAGTATTTGTGCAAGCATAATAAAATAGGAAAAATGATTTGTGCCTTTCCAAAAATGTTTGAAAATAAAAGATGGATGTTTTTGAGCCAAAACCGATTCACTTGTCTCCTTGGTGGTGTTATCTACCAGGGGGTATATAACTTGTGCCTTGGTAATACCCATAGGGGCATTTTCTTATTTTTGATACTCTCATACCTTTGTTCAGTAAAATAAATTGGTTTCCTTTTCAAAAATTGTTTTTTTTAAAAATAACTATAAGTCCTTAGTATGTTATCCCTTGGTTGATTGGTTAGCTTCTGATTGTTGCATGTTTGTTTTGTTGGTGCAATGTGTTGATTGTGCTCCTTTTATATTTTCCGGCGATAGATGCGAACAATTCTGGGAAAGAAGAAGAAGTGGTTCGGACGAGGATCTTATTGATATTGTTAGGATTCTTTTTGATGGAGTTGACGAAGTCCAGGGACAAACAAGCCAACCAAGGCAAGCCATCTCTTGATCTCTGAATTTTTAATCACATATTGTGGTTACTTTGTTGTTATTCCTGTCTCTCGGTCTATCTTGTGTTGTTTCTACTTATGTTGCTGGAGCATGCTCACCATGAGCATGTTTATTCTCTTTGACACCTCACCTACAAACCCCTTTAGTGAAATGGTGGTCTTCATTATCATGATCTTGGTGTACCCTCTAAGTGTGAGGGGTATGCCCACTTATCTTGTGTGTGTCGACCTCTTGACACCCTTCTTGAACCCCTTGTTGATGTTATGCATACTTACTCTCGAGTATGTTGAACCCCTTGTTAATGTTCTGCATACTTACTCTCGAGTATGTTGAACCCCTTGTTGATCTTATGCATGCATACCCTGAGCATGTATGCCCCCTTTGACCATCTATATTATCATCTTCTTAGAGGTATGATGATTAACATCATGAACCTTGTTGAATCTTCCAACTTATGTTGATCATATACATGCTTACCCCAAGCATGTATGACCCCCTTTTGACACCGCAATAATCATCTCCTTAGTGGTATGATGGTTAGCATCACGCCCTTGTTGATAGCCTTGTTCTCCACAATAAAACCTTAGGTTGGGAAACCCCGATGTTTTATGTTTTGGAAAGACTTTGAAAACCTTGGGAAGATGTTGTCTTGCCCAAGTGTTGTTTCAAGAGAAAGGTCTTGATGTTTTCAGAAAGTGGAGTATGGTTGGTTGTTGGCCGCCAAAGGATGTGTGAGTAACAAAAAAATGAATTTTCAAAAGAGCACTGCGTATAAGTGTTCGCCATCACAACCTTTACAGCGCAACCATGGCTACCCCAAAGTGGGCACGGGCTTAACTTGACGTTTGTTCTTCTTAGCATGAGGCACCGCACAACTATACAAGGGTACGGTTACCCCCGAGTCCGGGTTGTCGAGGTTGGGACAATAGTATAACGGGAGGCCTTCGGGGCTGACCCGTCCGGAAGACACTATGGGTCTCCTGGCTTGGCGGTGGAGCCACGCTCAAAAGGAGGTGAGTTGCCACGGTGCCGGGGAATTACATACTCCATAGGGTAGGACCTCGTGTTAAGTCGAATGGGTGAAAGGTTATGTCCGGGTATCCGTCGTGGCATACGTCGTTATGCGGGGATGATGCCCACACGATAGGTATCCGGATAGTTGTGGTGAAAGTGTGCAAACTCTGCAGAGTTAAATCTATTCGAATAGCCGTGTCCGCGGTCATGGACGGTTGGAATGGCTGTTGCTTAGCCTGATGTGTTTTGGTTTTACGAAAATGTTTTGAGCAAAGAAAGAAAAGGACTTTGTTTTGGAGTACCGGGATGATACTGGAAAGTTGTGGTGACCATGTGGAGATGGTTGGAAAGGAAACAAAATGGGTTTACCCTTCCTAGTGTTTTATGTTGTAGTCCCTCTTTTGAAGTATCTTCTTCAATAGAAATATAGAGATGTCTTAGATGAATTCCTAAGTGTCCCATTCGACCTTGAAGTCGGGATGTTTTCTCTACCAAAGAAACTACTCCTTTTCCCCTTGCTATTTCCACAATAGAAATTAGCTCTTCCCTCTTGTCATCTTAGATTAGCACTTGTTATCTTGCACTCTTGCAAAGTACCTTCGTGATGGTTTGCGAGTACAATTCCAATGTACTCACGGCTTTGTCCCTGGCTATTTACTTGGCCAGACTTGAAGGAGTTCGACGGATGATGAAAGAGTTGACGGCGTCTATGCGAGCTAGGAACGTCTTCCCTGTCAGTTGCCTGTAGGGTTAAGGCAGATGACTTGGGCTCTGCGCTGCTGAAGTGATTCCGCTACTCTGATGATTAGATTAGGCCCTTCGAGGCTATTATGTAAAGATTGGTCATGTGACCTATTGTAATTTTCTTCATCCGTTTTGTAATGAAGGATGTAGTTTGATATCAGTTCGGTTATGTGTTCACGGCGCACTGATCATGGGATCGTGAACTGTATACATAACAGGGTATTTCAGACAGTTAGTCCGGGGTCCCCACAGAGCTGGTATCAGAGCTATCCTGACTGTAGGAGACCTTAGTTAGCATGGACGTTAGTTAGGAAACAAGTACTTGGGAAAAACTATTTACGAAACAAATTCTTTCTTTGGTCGGAAGCATAGCTTCTACTCCTCTTGTTTCTTCAAAACTTCTAAATTCTTAACCCTCCGCTTTACTAAAAATGGTTGAAAATTCTTACTCTATTGTCTCATCCACTTCAAACCTACATATTGGATGATGTCCCCAACTCAGACCCGGTGACTCAAAGTCGAAGATGGATCAGCCTCTTTGGAAGACTCATGTACCTCCAACAACAGCTATTGAAGATTTGAGGCCGACTTAGTCGTGCACATAAAGGGATAAAAAGATCATGTCTTTGGTTGTCACCAAAATATGTCAAGGAGCTGACCTTGTTCCTCCGTGGACTTGCACCTTTTTGCAGTCGTCTGGGATCAAGTCCTCAGTTTCTTGACTAGTAATTTTTAGGCCAGCCATGAGAAGATCTCAACTTCGGGAGTACCTCAACAGCCACACCTTCGAAGACCTCACGTCCCCGGGATGTTGAGCAAGAAGACTACACAGTCTTAGCCTCTGCCTTGACATCGACGACTCAACACCAGGCCTGCTTCACCACCAACAACTTCGAAAGTCCTTATTGAAGCAAATGCCGGCGATATGAAGACGTCAACATATGCGACCAGCTCCAAACCTATAGGATGGATAGGACAAACTCAATCGCTTTGATTGAGCTACCCCCGCGTATTAGGAATTTCTGGGTACTTAGAGTACCATGTCTGGTTTGATGATTGCTTGTAGTTCCCTAAGTGTGTTGCTTTGAGTGTTTTTTATCTGTTTTTTGTTTGTATGATTGTCTTGGTTTTTAGGTCTGAAAAACACCCTCGGTGTGATAACATATCTTAGAAAGCCTCCCTAATACGTTTTCACCCTCATCTACCTCACCAATAGAATGCTAACTATTAGTTATTGGGTAGATTACCGAAAGATTCTAACTCTAAACCCGTTAGAAGTTGTTTTTCAACCGTTAGGGAAACTAACCTAGACCCCTATCTGCACTAACTACTTTCAAGATCAGCTGGAGCATCTCTACTACGCCAAGAAAGCAGAAGCCCCTACCTTCAAGAGTGACTGCACCTCTGAGAGAAGACATACTAACTTTGTCTAACCTTGGAGTATAATCACGCTAACCTCAAGGATAACTTTTTGAAAACTACCCTCTAACACACCGTCTAACAAGCTGAGAGAGCAATAGCGTCAAAGCCAAGCTACATCACATGGTTCATCTGGTCCTCCTCAAGTGAAGCTCCTGAAGATACTTCAAGACTCAAGACTTTAGGCGTAGTTTACCCGCTAACTTCTCAGCTGGTAGAAGTCAGCACCGACCCTCAAGCTGAATATTATCTTCGACGCCCTCTGTTGCTGCTTCAGGTGGATACCAACCAGGAGTAACATCAACTTACTAACTTACCGCGCATTCTATAGTTTAGTAAACACCGTGTTTATCTATTGAAGCCGTGGTTTACACGTCTCCCCTTCTTCAACTGAATGCGGAAGATCGATGCCTTCTTCAGAAGCCCCAGACAGAACTACAAGGCAGAAGCTCTGAGTTTCTCCAAGAGCCCGATGAAAAATCTTAAGGGTGGAAGACTTCGTCCTCCACTAAAAATTGGAGCTAACCCTAACATTTTTTTTCAACCTTTCTAAAACACCGTTGGGAACTTGGGATGCACTAACTCCCCTTGAAGTTGTGGACTGCACCTCGCTCCCTAAAGATGCTTCAAGTCAAGACGAGACAAAGATCACTTCTTCGAAAGCACCGACAAGACTCCGTGGCCGAAGCTTAGAGTTTTCAAAACCCCCGGTGAACAATTTGAACCCTGCTAACTCTAAAAAGTTCTCAACCCTGCTAAAGCACCGTTGGAGTGCACTAACCCTCCCAGAGTCTTGAACCCCCGCTAGGATCGTTAAGAAGTTTCAGAGCTAACACCTCCATGGAGTAGTCAACCTCTTCATAAGGCTCACCTCGGCAAGAATCCACCATGTCTCCTAGAAGTTGAAGCAACGACCTTCTCGACAACAACACATCTACAGAAGAATGGAGTCTAACTTTAGTTAAACTTTACAACCTCCCTAGTCCTACACTTAGTAATCTCGGGACGAGATTATTTTAAGGGTGGAAGATCTGTCACACCCTAACTTTTGCAACCTTGTTTAATTGTCCTTAGTGCAAAAATTAGGGGGAACAAAAACTTTTTCTAAAGACTAATTTATATAAATTGCCTTGATCTGTTTGTTAAGATGGATTGTCTTGCTTTGCTGGCAGATAATTTGTCTTGTTGTCCTTGCTAATCTTTGTCTTGAGCTACCCCATAGAACAACACCTCTAGTGGTAAAACAAGCAACTCTCTAAATAAAACACATGTGTGGCTCTGGAAAAATTCTTTTCTTTCTCCAGGCCACTACATAAAACCCTTTCACTCATTTGATAGGTGTATTCCCATAAGTACCCCAACTCACATAAGTCAAGCCTCAAGAAAAATAGTAAAGAGATGGTTACTCTTGTATTACCTTAATCTATTCTCTTTAAAAATAATTGAGCCTTTTTACCTAAACCTCAAACCCTCCCTTTTGTTTTGTCCTAAGACTCAATATCTTAATTCAAAGGATTTTGCCAAAAACCCTTCTTTAAAATTTGACTATGATCACCTTTGATCATGGTATCACAAAAGAGTTTATAAAGTACATTTTTTATTTTGTTTTAATACAAAGTATTTACCAAATGGCTTACCTTTACCTTATGTGTGACTTTAAAATCTTGTGAAAGCCCTTATTTGTAGTCTGGTTTCTTAAAAATGGAATGATCCATATTTCATTTTATTTCCTCTATGGATCATCCTACTCCTCTAAAAAAATCATGCCTCTTTCCAAGTATTTCAAGAAAGCCTATTTATCTAGTTATAAAATCAAATCAAGGCCATAGACACCAAATTAAATGGTATTTGAATCTATGATCAAATACCCCCGGCATTGCCTTTGCCATTTATACATTTCACATATCCAGCAATCAAGATCACACCTCCATATAGTCTTGACCTTGGAAATTCTCTTTTGACCAACAATTGTTTGTTCACCAATTGCATTATCATATCTCCAAGATCAACCAACCCTCCTCAAGACTCATTTTTGAGCCAACCATCACTAACATGCCACTCTCTCCTTACTGTTTTGTGCAATAGGAGAAGAGGCCAACCATTTCCTTGAACCACCCACCCTTAAACCTATATATAATTTTGTGCTCTTTTTAAACTAGAAAAATCCCATATTCTTTTTCTCTCTACCTCTCACTAAGAACCTCTCTTGAGTTACTTGCACAAACCTTGTTACCTCAGACTTTGACAAACCTATTAGTTTTTTTTTCTCCATCACATAGCCCCTCTCTTTGATGATTCTACCCTTCCTAGTGTGTAACCAAAAGTATCTATGTGGTGAATCTTGAACCTTTGCTAGCCAATTTGACTTGTTCAAATACAAAACCTTCCAAAATGACCCCACTACTTCTCATCTACCATTTGACCCTTCTTCAAAATTCAATATGGGTACCATCATTATCACCACCATTCCCATCTCACCTTATTTTGCTTCTCTTTTTCAAAATATAGCAATCTTGTGCAAAACTTTTCATCACTTGTTGAACACCACCATACCCCCTCTCTTCTCCCCACTTTTGTTTTTCAAATATCAACTTGGCATCATCACCATCACCCCATCTCTCTTTTTCTTTCAATCTTTTGCAATGACCTATCTCCTCTAAATCTTGTCACATGGGCATGCATGCCATTGCATGGTACCCCCCTCTCTCTTGCACCCTCCTGACCTTGGCCCGACCCCAAACCATCTTGGACCCTCTCTGGACTCCCCTATCTCCCTCCCCAAGCCCAACAAAACGACCAGCCCACCCTGTCATCGAAACCCTGGCTAACGGAGGGAACATCGATTCTGTGAGCCTCTCCCGCTCGATCTCCTCCCTTCCCGCGCTGGCTGCCCTCTCTGCTGACGTCCTCCACCCCTACGTCACTCCTCCCACTGCCCATGACGCCACCCCGAGCCCAGGCATTGGCCAACACCCCCACCGCGCCCTGCCATTGGCCACTGCCACCACCCCCGCGCCCAGCCTCCAGCTATAAAAGTCCCTCCGCCCCAGCCCTCCCCTCTCACTCCCACCACTTCTCCTCCTCCGCACCCCTCCCCTCTACCACCAGAGCTCCCTCTGAGCACCAAGGAGCTCTACCCTGGCCGCTGCTCACCGGCGGGCGCGTCATGGCCATGATCACCGCAAGGTGGCCAGTGACGTCTGAGCTCACCCGGCCCGTTTTCCCTTCCCTCTTCCTTCCTCCACTAGTAGGAAAAGCCTCATCAGTGGCGCACCAAAAATGGATTCTGTGGCGCATGGGAGGTGCGCCACAGAAACGTCGCCACAAAAATAAGGTTTCTGTGGCGCACCTTCCCATGCGCCACAGAATTAAGGTTTCTGTGGCGCACGTGTTCCTAGGTGCGCCACAGAAAAGCGTGCGCCACAGAATTGGTTTTCAGTGCGCCACAGAAATTGCTTGTATTATACTCGATTTTGTGCTGCCTGCTATACACATGCAGTTTATACACATCAATATACAGAGATACAGGTTATATACAGCAACATTCAGATATAATATAAATATCATGTACATTGCATAGATATAACATAGACATCATCATCACATTACTTAGAGACCGATCGAGATACATATATAGTGGCAATTAAGTGTCAAATGTTTTGCATACAACTCTTAATTCATACAAAATTCACAATTTCGAGATACAAAGTAGTCTTCATCCGGTTCCTCCTTTGCTCCCTCATCTCTACCCACCAGGCTCGCTTGCATCGGGGTCCTTCATCCAGTTCCTACTATGATGAAAATGGAAGAAAGTGAGACCAACAAGTCCGATGCACAAGAGAAATGGAATAAATGCCTCATACATTGTTGGTCAACACAAATGTTAACATTCAGGGACGGTGTAAGTGAGACCAAGTCCGATGCACAAGAGATTGATATTTGTGCCATCACACCAGGCTCACTTGCTCCACCCCCGAGTGTACGAGTGATCGACCAACCATCTAATCATCGGCAAGTACAAAAACACCAACAAACCAGCAACCATGGTGACATAAGTCAAGATGCTCAAACACACATAGCATGCATGGAGCAGATGCTCCAAAGGGATTATTCATCACTTGGTATATAGACCAAGTGATGCTGGCAAAAGAGAGGCCAATCAAGAACCAGTAAATCCAGTAAGTGATAGATATGCCTAAACAAGCAACAACACATAGCATATCCCAGCTAACCAGATGAGACAAGTCTTGGTAGCCAACTGAATCACCTAGCACCACCTAGCCTTTTAAAACCATCAGAAACAGTCCTTTTTCTTCAAAGGATACCACAGTGGCATTCATTTACATGATCCCCTACTGTGGATATCTCTATTTTCATCAAAGCCAACAAGAAAAGGATACCACAGTGGCATTCATTTACATGATTCCCTAATGTGAATATCTCTATTTTAGTATACCATCATAAGCATTCCATTTAAATCGCACATTTTAGTATCTGTTCTTATCCAAGTTTTTGCCTCAGCCTTTGCATCATTGGCTGAGCCAAGACATCAAGCATCTGGCCAGGGAGCATTCTTTCTTTTTAGGGAACTATATGAACTATATGCACATGATCCAGTAAGCATCCCCACTAATCAGAGCATTATAAGCATAGTAGCATACCATAAGCTCACAAGAATCCATCAAGTAAATCTTCACAAGGATACCACAGTAGCATAGTAGCATACCATAAGCTCACAAGAATCCATCATTTTCTTCACAAGGATACCACAGTAGCATACCATAGTAGCATTTCATGCATTTAAATGAACCAGTAGCATCAAAACCAACCAAATGTCCAACTAGCAAGCAATACCAAGTGAGCAAGTCTTCATTACCTTGTACAGGTTCAGACATGGATTTATTTCCAACAAAGGATGGAAATCAAATTAACATCATTGAATTAAATTGAATCATTACCATCACATGGTTCATCAATAACAAGTGGCAGTAAACCTCCACAAACAACAGGTACATATGATCCTGTAAGCCACACATGCATAGCAAGTGATATAAGTTGACAATAACCAACACCTTTTTATTAGCAGCATAACAATATACTAACCACTAGCAATCCAGGCTCCAAATGGAACCTTTGGAGCAGATATATATAGAGCCAATATAGCATGTCACTCCAAATGAAACTATCCATATGCAGGCAACAAAGTAATTTATTCAGATACTGCACATGAGCAGCATCACTGAATCAAAGAAACTAGCAGCAATGCATCCAGAGCAACAACATCAATGCATCCAGAGCAACAGCAATGCATCCAGAGCATCATCAGCACAACCTAGAAGCACGAGCATTTCGTCGAGCACTTTGTGCTCGCGCGGGAGAGGAAGAGGGAGGGGAGGGGAGAGAGTTCACCGACGACAGGGGTGGAGGAGGAGGTTGACGACGGCGGCAGCGGTGGAGGAGGAGGAGGACACGGCGGCTCCTCCACCTTCACGCGACGGCGGCCCCTCCTCGCGGCGGCCCCTCCTCGCCGTAGCGGCAGCTTGTGCTGCAGGTGGCAGGGATGGGAGGACCGTGGCGGCATGCGGCCCTCGCGGAGGAAGGCGGCGGCGACGGCGATGGCGACGACCATGGTGGCGCGCGGCGGATCGGAGGAGAGGGGAGAGGGGAGAGGGGAGAGGTGAACAGGCGGGGGAGGGCACGGGCGAGATGATATAAGTTACCTTAATTCTGTGGCGCACCCGAGCAAGTGCGCCACAGAATCAACTACTTCTGTGGTGCACCGAAGCACGTGCGCCACAGAAAGAGTTATTTCTGTGGCGCAGCATGCCATGTGCGCCACAGAAATACCTACACTAATAATTGGTGGTGGCAGGATGTGGGCCCCATACAATTTCTGTGGCGCAATGTTCAGCAGTGCGCCACAAAATTAAGCTATTTCTGTGGCGCACCTAGCATGGTGCGCCACAAAATAACATTCTGTGGCGCATTTTCAGTGGTGCGCCACAGAACTAAGCTCTGCCTATAAGGGTTTTCCTACTAGTGCTCGACGCTCGCCCTGCCCTGCTCATCCTAACCATCGCCTCTGCACCGCCCAGGTCCGCCGGAGCACGCCGTCGTCAACCATGCCCGGAGCTGCTGCGAGCATGAAGCCTCGGGAGGAGCCGCTGCAAGAGAAAGGGAAGCCGCCGGACGTGTCCCTGGGCAGCCCCACCTCGCTGCCACCCGCCCAACCTTCGCCGACGGTCCCTGCTCGCCGCCGGTAAGTGCCCAGGCCGCCTCCGTTTTCTCCCAGATGCCTGCGTCGCTATATCGCAGAGGGAGACGACGCCCCGATCGTGCATGCATGGGTCGGCCACGTCGGCCCATGCAGATGGGCCCCGCCCAGGCCCCTCTCCCCTCCTTTTTTTTCTTTTATCCCCTCCACCTGGAAACCCTCTCCTGGGCTGGACCAAAATCGTCACCACCGCACGGCCCAGATCCCTTCCCGCCCTTTTCTTTCGTTTAAATTTTTGAATTGGCTGTTAAAATGTGTGAAAAACCAGTGGCACTCATTTGTGAATATCTCGACATCTACTAACCCAAATCCAATGAAACCAATCGCATTAGATCATAAATTTTATAACCTTTCCAATGCCAGTGGCCTCATATTTTTAGGATATTTGTACGATTTTTGGCATATTAAACTTGTTCTATGTGTACTGCAGACTCTAGCTAATTCCTAAAATTGTAGGATTAATATTTTTGGGAAAATCCAATTGGGTTAGTCTTGTTTTTGTACTGGACATCTAGGAAAAATATTGTTTTTCTCTGTTCATGTTATTTGTTACTTT
Organism: Lolium perenne; assembly: GCF_019359855.2. Classification (NCBI taxonomy): domain Eukaryota; kingdom Viridiplantae; phylum Streptophyta; class Magnoliopsida; order Poales; family Poaceae; genus Lolium; species Lolium perenne. The sequence continues at coordinate 220,293,309 of NC_067245.2, read as the reverse complement.
TAGTAATATATGTGTGTCACATGCAATGATGATTTGAAATCCCTTGAGTTATTCAAAACCTTGCCATCACTTTGTTTTAAAAATAGCCAACCTATGTTTTATTCTTGCCAAACAAAACCTTCCGAGATTAAACCAAGTTCCATTGTTTAACTTGAGCTTTCAAAATGGTGTGGCATATTGTTTACTTCCTAGTATTGGGTAGTATTTGTGCAAGCATAATAAAATAGGAAAAATGATTTGTGCCTTTCCAAAAATGTTTGAAAATAAAAGATGGATGTTTTTGAGCCAAAACCGATTCACTTGTCTCCTTGGTGGTGTTATCTACCAGGGGGTATATAACTTGTGCCTTGGTAATACCCATAGGGGCATTTTCTTATTTTTGATACTCTCATACCTTTGTTCAGTAAAATAAATTGGTTTCCTTTTCAAAAATTGTTTTTTTTTAAATAACTATAAGTCCTTAGTATGTTATCCCTTGGTTGATTGGTTAGCTTCTGATTGTTGCATGTTTGTTTTGTTGGTGCAATGTGTTGATTGTGCTCCTTTTATATTTTCTGGCGATAGATGCGAACAATTCCGGGAAAGAAGAAGAAGTGGTTCGGACGAGGATCTTATTGATATTGTTAGGATTCTTTTTGATGGAGTTGACGAAGTCCAGGGACAAACAAGCCAACCAAGGCAAGCCATCTCTTGATCTCTGAATTTTTAATCACATATTGTGGTTACTTTGTTGTTATTCCTGTCTCTTGGTCTATCTTGTGTTGTTTCTACTTATGTTGCTGGAGCATGCTCACCATGAGCATGTTTATTCTCTTTGACACCTCACCTACAAACCCCTTTAGTGAAATGGTGGTCTTCATTATCATGATCTTGGTGTACCCTCTAAGTGTGAGGGGTATGCCCACTTATCTTGTGTGTGTCGACCTCTTGACACTCTTCTTGAACCCCTTGTTGATGTTATGCATACTTACTCTCGAGTATGTTGAACCCCTTGTTAATGTTCTGCATACTTACTCTCGAGTATGTTGAACCCCTTGTTGATCTTATGCATGCATACCCTGAGCATGTATGCCCCCTTTGACCATCTATATTATCATCTTCTTAGAGGTATGATGATTAACATCATGAACCTTGTTGAATCTTCCAACTTATGTTGATCATATACATGCTTACCCCAAGCATGTATGACCCCCTTTTGACACCGCAATAATCATCTCCTTAGTGGTATGATGGTTAGCATCACGCCCTTGTTGATAGCCTTGTTCTCCACAATAAAACCTTAGGTTGGGAAACCCCGATGTTTTATGTTTTGGAAAGACTTTGAAAACCTTGGGAAGATGTTGTCTTGCCCAAGTGTTGTTTCAAGAGAAAGGTCTTGATGTTTTCAGAAAGTGGTGTATGGTTGGTTGTTGGCCGCCAAAGGATGTGTGAGTAACCAAAAAAATGAATTTTCAAAAGAGCACTGCGTATAAGTGTTCGCCATCACAACCATGGCTACCCCAAAATGGGCACGGGCTTAACTTGACATTTGTTCTTCTTAGCATGAGGCACCGCACAACTATACAAGGGTACGGTTACCCCCGAGTCCGGGTTGTCGAGGTTGGGACAATAGTATAACGGGAGGCCTTCGGGGCTGACCCGTCCGGAAGACACTATGGGTCTCCTGGCTTGGCGGTGGAGCCACGCTCAAAAGGAGGTGAGCTGCCACGGTGCCGGGGAGGTACATACTCCATAGGGTAGGACCTCGTGTTATGTCGAATGGGCGAAAGGTTATGTCCGGGTATCCGTCGTGGCATACGTCGTTATGCGGGGATGATGCCCACACGATAGGTATCCGGATAGTTGTGGTGAAAGTGTGCAAACTCTGCAGAGTTAAATCTATTCGAATAGCCGCGTCCGCGGTCATGGACGGTTGGAATGGCTGTTGCTTAGCCTGATGTGTTTTGGTTTTACGAAAATGTTTTGAGCAAAGAAAGAAAAGGACTTTGTTTTGGAGTACTGGGATGATACTGGAAAGTTGTGGTGACCATGTGGAGATGGTCGGAAAGGAAACAAAATGGGTTTACCCTTCCTAGTGTTTTATGTTGTAGTCCCTCTTTTGAAGTATCTTCTTCAATAGAAATATAGAGATGTCTTAGATGAATTCCTAAGTGTCCCATTCGACCTTGAAGTCGGGATGTTTTCTCTTCCAAAGAAACTACTCCTTTTCCCCTTGCTATTTCCATAAGAGAAATTAGCTCTTCCCTCTTGTCATCTTAGATTAGCACTTGTTATCTTGCACTCTTGCAAAGTACCTTCGTGATGGTTTGTGAGTACAATTCCAATGTACTCACGGCTTTGTCCCTGGCTATTTACTTGGCCAGACTTGAAGGAGTTCGACGGATGATGAAAGAGTTGACGGCGTCTATGCGAGCTAGGAACGTCTTCCCAGTCAGTTGCCTGTAGGGTTAAGGCAGATGACTTGAGCTCTGCGCTGCTGAAGTGATTCCGCTACTCTGATGATTAGATTAGGCCCTTCGAGGCTATTATGTAAAGATTGGTCATGTGACCTATTGTAATTTTCTTCATCCATTTTGTAATGAAGGATGTAATTTGATATCAGTTCGGTTATGTGTTCACGGCGCACTGATCATGGGATCGTGAACTGTATACATAACAGGGTATTTCGGACAGTTAGTCTGGGGTCCCCACAGAGCTGGTATCAGAGCTATCCTGACTGTAGGAGACCTTAGTTAGCATGGACGTTAGTTAGGAAACAAGTACTTGGGAAAAACTATTTACGAAACAAATTCTTTCTTTGGTCGGAAGCATAACTTCTACTCCTCTTGTTTCTTCAAAACTTCTCCAAAGCACGAACATGATCTCCATCATCACCAGCATGGCGTCAAGGTCAGTGGCGCCGCTTGATGTCTACGCCCCCTCCTTTTCCTGTAGACAGTGTTGGGCCTCCAAGAGCAGAGGTTTGTAGAACAGCAGCAAGTTTCCCTTAAGTGGATCACCCAAGGTTTATCGAACTCAGGGAGGAAGAGGTCAAAGATATCCCTCTCATGCAACCCTGCAACCACAAAGCAAGAAGTCTCTTGTGTCCCCAACACACCTAATAGGTGTACTAGTTCGGCGAAGAGATAGTGAAATACAGGTGGTATGAATAAGTATGAGCAGTAGCAACGGTGCCAGAAAATAGCTTGTTGGTGTGTAGTTGATGGTGGTAGTATTGCAAAAGAGTAGTAACGCAAAGAAACAAAGAAACAAGTAGCGATAGCAGTATTTAGGAACAAGGCCTAGGGATTAGACTTTCACTAGTGGACACTCTCAACATTGATCACATAACAGAATAGATAAATGCATACTCTACACTCTTGTTGGATGATGAACACATTGCGTAGGATTACACGAACCCTCAATGCCGGAGTTAACAAGCTCCACAATTCAATGTTCATATTTAAATAACCTTAGAGTGCATGAAAGATCAATTCGACTAAACCAAGTACTAGCATAGCATGCACACTGTCACCTTCATGCTATGTAGGAGGAATAATACACATCAATACTATCATAGCAATAGTTAACTTCATAATCTACAAGAGATCATAATCATAGCATAAACCAAGTACTAACACGGATGCACACACTGTCACCATTACACCGTGTAGGAGGAATAAAACTACTTTAATAACATCACTAGAGTAGCACATAGATAAATTGTGATACAAAACACATTGCAATCATAAAGGGATATAAATAAGCACTTCACTATGCCATTCATAACAGTGAATAAGTATTCTGTGAAATATAGCCTAAGAGACCCACACGGTGCACACACTGTCACCTTTACACACGTGGGACAAGGAGTCTCCGGAGATCACATGAGTAAAATTCACTTGACTAGCATAACGACATCTAGATTACAAGCATCATCATATGAATCTCAATCATGTAAGGTAGCTCATGAGATTATTGTATTGAAGCACATATGAGAGAGATGAACCACATAGCTACCGGTACAGCCCCGAGCCTCGATGGAGAACTACTCCCTCCTCATGGGAGCAGCAGCGGTGATGAAGATGGCGGTGGTGTCGATGGAGGAGCCTTCCGGGGGCACTTCTCCGTTCCGGCGGCGTGCTGGAACAGAGACTCCTGTCCCCCAGATCTTGGCTTCGCGATGGCGGCGGCTCTGGAAGGTTTCTGTGGGTTTCGTCGAACGTAATAGGGTTTTCGTGACGGAGGCTTTAAATAGGCGGAAGGGCAGCCTCGGAGGGGGCCTGGGGCCACCACACCATAGGGCGGCGCGGCCCCCCTCTGGCCGCGCCAGGGTGTAGTGTGGGGCCCCCAGGGCTTCCCTCTGGCGGCTCTCGGGTGTTCTGGATGCTTCCGGGCAAAATAGGAACCTGAGCGTTGATTTCGTCCGATTCCGAGAATATTTCGTTACTAGGATTTCTGAAACCAAAAACAGCAGAAAACAGGAACTGGCACTTCGGCATCTTGTTAATAGGTTAGTTCCAGAAAATGCACGAATATGACATAAAGTGTGCATAAAACATGTAGATAACATCAATAATGTGGCATGGAACATAAGAAATTATCGATACGTCGGAGACGTATCAGCATCCCCAAGCTTAGTTCTACTCGTCCCGAGCAGGTAAAACGATAACAAAGATAATTTCTGGAGTGACATGCCATCATAACCTTGATCATATTATTTGTAAAGCATATGTAGTGAATGCAGCGATCAAAACAATGTATATGACATGAGTAAACAAGTGAATCATATAGCAAAGACTTTTCATGAATAGTACTTTCAAGACAAGCATCAATAAGTCTTGCATAAGAGTTAACTCATAAAGCAATAATTCAAAGTAAAGGCATTGAAGCAACACAAAGGAAGATTTAAGTTTCAGCGGTTGCTTTCAACTTGTAACATGTATATCTCATGGATATTGTCAACATAGAGTAATATAATAAGTGCAATATGCAAGTATGTAGGAATCAATGCACAGTTCACACAAGTGTTTGCTTCTTGAGGTGGAGAGAAATAGGTGAACTAACTCAACAATGAAAGTAAAAGAATGGTCCTCCATAGAGGAAAAAGCATCGATTGCTATATTTGTGCTAGAGCTTCTATTTTGAAAACATAAAGAGAGCATAAAAATAAAGTTTTGAGAGGTGTATGTTGTTGTCAACGAATGGTAGCGGGTACTCTAACCCCCTTGCCAGGCAAACCTTCAAAGAGCGGCTCCCATTTTATTTTATTTTTGTGTGGCACTCCTTCCAACCTTTCTTTCACAAACCATGGCTAACCGAATCCTTCGGGTGCCTGCCAACAATCTCATACCATGAAGGAGTGCCTTTTTATTTTAGTTTTATTATGATGACACTCCTCCCAACCTTTGCTTTCTCAAGCCATGGCTAACCGAATCCTTCGGGTGCCGTCCAACAATCACATACCATGGAGGAGTGTCTATTCTTGTTAATTAATTTGGGACTGGGAATCCCATTGCCAGCTCTTTTTGCAAAATTATTGGATAAGCGGATGAAGCCACTAGTCCATTGGTGAAAGTTGCCCAACAAGATTGAAAGATAAACACCACATACTTCCTCATGAGCTATAAAACATTGACACAAATCAGAGGTGATAAATTTTGAATTGTTTAAAGGTAGCACTCAAGCAATTTACTTTGGAATGGCAGGAAATACCATGTAGTAGGTAGGTATGGTGGACACAAATGGCATAGTGTTGTTTGGCTCAAGGATTTGGATGCATGAGAAGTATTCCCTCTCGATACAAGGTTTAGGCTAGCAAAGTTATTTGAAACAAACACAAGGATGAACCGGTGCAGCAAAACTTACATAAAAGACATATTGAAAACATTATAAGACTCTACACCGTCTTCCTTGTTGTTCAAACTCAATACTAGAAATTATCTAGACCTTAGAGAGACCAAATATGCAAACCAAATTTTAGCATGCTCTATGTATTTCTTCATTAATGGGTGCAAAGCATATGATGCAAGAGCTTAAACATGAGCACAACAATTGCCAAGTATCACATTACCCAAGACATTTATAGCAATTACTACATGTATCATTTTCCAATTCCAACCATATAACAATTTAACGAAGAAGAAACTTCGCCATGAATATTATGAGTAAAGCCTAAGGACATACTTGTCCATATGCTACAGCGGAGCGTGTCTCTCTCCCACAAAGTGAATGCTAGGATCCATTTATTCAAACAAAAACAAAAACAAAAACAAAAACAAACCGACGCTCCAAGCAAAGCACATAAGATGTGATGGAATAAAAATATAGTTTCAGGGGAGGAACCTGATAATGTTGTCGATGAAGAAGGGGATGCCTTGGGCATCCCCAAGCTTAGACGCTTGAGTCTTCTTAGAATATGCAGGGGTGAACCACCGGGGCATCCCCAAGCTTAGAGCTTTCACTCTCCTTGATCATAATATATCATCCTCCTCTCTTGACCCTTGAGAACTTCCTCCACACCAAACTCGAAACAAACTCATTAGAGGGTTAGTGCATAATCAAAAACTCACATGTTCAGAGGTGACACAATCATTATTAACACTTCTGGACATTGCCCAAAGCTACTGGAAGGTAATGGAACAAAGAAATCCACCCAACACAGCGAAAGAAGCAATGCGAAATAAAAGGCAGAATCTGTCAAAACAGAACAGTCCGTAAAGACGAATTTTAAAATGGCACCAGACTTGCTCAAATGAAAATGCTCAAATTGAATGAAAGTTGCGTACATATCTGAGGATCACTCACGTAAATCGGCATAATTTTCTGAGCTACCTACAGAGAGGCAGGTCGGAATTCGTGACAGCAAAGAAATCTGAAACTGCGCAGTAATCCAAATCTAGTATGAACTTTACTATCAACGACTTTACTTGGCACAACAAAACACAAAACTAAGATAAGGAGAGGTTGCTACAGTAGTAAACAACTTCCAAGACACAAAATAAAAACAAAGTACTGTTGCAAAATAACACATGGGTTATCTCCCAAGAAGTTCTTTCTTTATAGCCATTAAGATGGGCTCAGCAGTTTTAATGATGCACTCGCAAGAAATAGTATTTGAAGCAAAAGAGAGCATCAAGAGGCAAATTCAAAACAAATTTAATCCTAACATGCTTCCTATGAAAAGGAATCTTGTACACAAATAAATTCATGAAAAGAAAAGTAACAAGCATAGGAAGATAAAACAAGTGTAGCTTCAAAAATTTCAGCACATAGAGAGGTGTTTTAGTAACATGAAAATTTCTACAACCATATTTTCCTCTCTCATAATAACTTTCAGTAGCATCATGAGCAAACTCAACAATATAACTATCACATAAAGCATTCTTATCATGAGTCTCATGCATAAAATTATTACTCTCCACATAAGCATAATCAATTTTATTAGTAATAGCGGGAGCAAATTCAACAAAGTAGCTATCATTATTATTCTCATTATCAAATATAGGAGGCATATTGTAATCATAATCAAATTTATCCTCCATAACAGGCGGTACTAAAATACCAATATCATTATCATAAATAGGAGGCAAAGTATCATCAAAGTAAATTTTCTCCTCAATGCTTGGGGGAATAAAAAGATCATGAAAACCAGCTTCCCCAAGCTTAGAACTTTCTATATTATTATCAACAATGGTGTTCAAAGCGTTCATACTAATATTACTACCAGCATGCAAATAAGATTCCATAGGTTTTTTAATTTTCGCATCAAACAATCCATGTTTTAAATCAGGAAATAGAAATAGAAGCTCATTCTTGTCCATTATGCCAAACTAGTGTAAACAAGAAACAAAAAGATGCAATTGCAGGATCTAAAGGAAATAGCTTCGAGTACTTACGACGGCGGAAAATAGCTTAGTAGCCGAGATCCGGAGTGTGAGTACCTTTTACCTTTCCTCCCCGGCAACGGCGCCAGAAAATAGCTTGATGTCTACGCCCCCTCCTTTTCCTGTAGACAGTGTTGGGCCTCCAAGAGCAGAGGTTTGTAGAACAACAGCAAGTTTCCCTTAAGTGGATCACCCAAGGTTTATCGAACTCAGGGAGGAAGAGGTCAAAGATATCCCTCTCATGCAACCCTGCAACCACAAAGCAAGAAGTCTCTTGTGTCCCCAACACACCTAATAGGTGTACTAGTTCGGCGAAGAGATAGTGAAATACAGGTGGTATGAATAAGTATGAGCAGTAGCAACGGTGCCAGAAAATAGCTTGTTGGTGTGTAGTTGATGGTGGTAGTATTGCAGCAGTAGTAACGCAGTAAAACAGTAAACAAGTAGCGATAGCAGTATTTAGGAACAAGGCCTAGGGATTAGACTTTCACTAGTGGACACTCTCAACATTGATCACATAACAGAATAGATAAATGCATACTCTACACTCTTGTTGGATGATGAACACATTGCGTAGGATTACACGAACCCTCAATGCCGGAGTTAACAAGCTCCACAATTCAATGTTCATATTTAAATAACCTTAGAGTGCATGAAAGATCAATTCGACTAAACCAAGTACTAGCATAGCATGCACACTGTCACCTTCATGCTATGTAGGAGGAATAATACACATCAATACTATCATAGCAATAGTTAACTTCATAATCTACAAGAGATCATAATCATAGCATAAACCAAGTACTAACACGGATGCACACACTGTCACCATTACACCGTGTAGGAGGAATAAAACTACTTTAATAACATCACTAGAGTAGCACATAGATAAATTGTGATACAAAACACATTGCAATCATAAAGGGATATAAATAAGCACTTCACTATGCCATTCATAACAGTGAATAAGTATTCTATGAAATATAGCCTAAGAGACCCACACGGTGCACACACTGTCATCTTTACACACGTGGGACAAGGAGTCTCCGGAGATCACATGAGTAAAATTCACTTGACTAGCATAACGACATCTAGATTACAAGCATCATCATATGAATCTTAATCATGTAAGGCAGCTCATGAGATTATTGTATTGAAGCACATATGAGAGAGATGAACCACATAGCTACCGGTACAGCCCCGAGCCTCGATGGAGAACTACTCCCTCCTCATGGGAGCAGCAGCGGTGATGAAGATGGCGGTGGTGTCGATGGAGGAGCCTTCCGGGGGCACTTCCCCGTTCCGGCGGCGTGCCGGAACAGAGACTCCTGTCCCCGCATCTTGGCTTCGCGATGGCGGCGGCTCGGAAGGTTTACGTGGGTTTCGTCGAACGTAATAGGGTTTTCGCGACGGAGGCTTTAAATAGGCGGAAGGGCAGCCTCGGAGGGGGCCTGGGGCCACCACACCATAGGGCGGCGCGGCCCCCCCTCTGGCCGCGCCAGGGTGTAGTGTGGGGCCCCCAGGGCTTCCCTCTGGCGGCTCTCGGGTGTTCTGGATGCTTCCGGGCAAAATAGGAACCTGAGCGTTGATTTCGTCCGATTCCGAGAATATTTCGTTACTAGGATTTCTGAAACCAAAACAGCAGAAAACAGGAACTGGCACTTCGGCATCTTGTTAATAGGTTAGTTCCAGAAAATGCACGAATATGACATAAAGTGTGCATAAAACATGTAGATAACATCAATAATGTGACATGGAACATAAGAAATTATCGATACGTCGGAGACGTATCACCGCTTCATGGTTGTCCATCACTTATAGCTACTATAACAACTACTTGAAATAAAGCTATTACATGATGAATAGACACGCATGTCTTTAACAAAAATTAAAGACAACCATTAGGCTCCTGCCGGTTGCCATAATACAATAATGAACATCTCATACATCAAATATAATCATCATCACATCATGGCCATATCACATCACCAAACCCGGCCTGCAAAAACAAGTTAGACGCCTCTAATTTGGTTTGCATATTTTACGTGGTTTAGGGTTTTCGAGTAAGATCCAATCTACTTACAAACATGAACCAAAACGGTGATACTAGTGTTGACAATAGAAGTGCAAATTACAATCTTCACTATGGTGGGAGAGACAGACACCCGCAAAGCCACTTATGCAATACAAGTTGCATGTCAAGCGTGGAGAAAGTCTCATGAGACGCGGTCATGTAAAGTTAGCCCGGGCCGCTTCATCCCACCATCCCGCAAGAAGCAAAGTACACAAACTAAAGCAACAAAAGCATCACCGCCCACAAAACCATTGTGTTCTACTCGTGCAACAGATCTATGCATAGACATGGCTCTGATACCACTGATGGGGTTCGTTGCATAGAAAACAAAAAATTTCCTACCGCAAGACGAATAAAACCAACAGATCTAATCTATGGAACACCCAAGATCTAATCTACAAGATCGAAGCAACGAGATGGAGATGAGACTAACCCTCGAAGATTCCAAAGCCTACGAGATTAATCTCGTTGTTGGTGTAGACGATCGTCCCCGGTGCTGCAATCCGGCATCACTTCCGTACTCGGTCGCGCGTACGGCGTCGATGAAGTTCCTTCCTCTCCCGTTCCAGCGGGCAGCGGAGGTGTGGTAGATCTCCTCCAAGTTCCAGCAGCACGACGGCGTGGTGGTGGTAGTGGAGGAAGAAAAACTGCAGGGCTTCGCCTAAGCCGGAGCAGCGTATGGTGGAGGAGAGAGGCGGCCAGAGGAGGAGCAATCATGGGGTGTGGTGGCCGGCCACCCCCTCCCCTCTTTATATAGGGGGCCAGTCGGCTGGGGTGGCCCCCCTTCCCATCTAGGGTTAGGGGGGCGTCGGCCAAAGGGGGGGAGAGGGCTTTCCCCTCCCCCAAGTTGATCCCCCTAGGAAACCCTAGGGGTTTGGCCGGCCTCGGCCTTGGGGGGCATGTGCCCCTGGCCCATTAGGCCAGGGGCATCCCCTTGGCCCATGCTAGTCCTCCTAGGTCGTGGGCCCCATGGTGGACCCTTCCGGAACCTTCTAGAACCTTCCAGTCAATCACCGGAAAAATCCCGAACATTTCCGAAACCCAGAAATCAACTTCCTTTATATGAATCTTATTCTCCGGACTATTCCGGACCTCCTCGTGACATCCTGGATCACATCCGAGACTCCGAACAAACTTCGTCTCCATACCATATTCAAATCTACTTATGCGACATCCAACCTTAAGCGCGTCACCCTACGGTTCGCAAACTATGCAGACATGGTCGAGACTCCTCTCCGAGCAATAACCAATAGCGGGATCTGGAGATCCATAATGGCTCCCACATATTCAACGATGACTTAGTGATCGATTGAACCATTTACATACGATGCCAATTCCCTTTGTCACACGATATTTTACTTGTCCGAGGTTTGATCATCGGTATCTCCATACCTTGTTCAACCTCGTTACCGACAAGTACTCTTTACTCGTACCGCGGTATGTCATCTCTTATGATCAAATCATATGCTTGCAAGATAATCAAACGACATTCCACCAAGAGGGCCCAGAGTATATCTATCCGTCATCAGGATGGACAAATCCCACTATTGATCCATATGCCTCAACTCACACTTTCCAAATACTTAATCCCATCTTTATAACCACCCATTTACGCAATGGCGTTTGATGTAATCAAAGTACCCTTCCGGTGTAAGTGATTTACATGATCTCATGGTCGAAGGACTAAGGCAACTATGTATCGGAAGCTTATAGCAATTTGAACTTAATGACTTGATCTTATGCTACGCTCATTTGGGTGTGTGTCCATTATATCATTCAACTAATGACATAACCTTGTTATTAATAACATCCAATGTTCATGATCACGAAACCATGATCATCTATTAATCAACAAGCTAGTTATACAAGAGGCTTACTAGGGACTCCTTATTGTTTACGTAACACACATGTATCAATGTTTCGGTTAATACAATTATAGCATGGTATGCAAACATTTATCATAAACACAAAGATATTATAATAACCACTTTATTATTTCCTCTTGGGCATATCTCCAACATATTTTATATCATAATTTACTGTTATTCATTGATATATTTCATATTTAGAGATCATACTTATGTTATTTCACCTATTTTGCATGTTTCATGATTATTGGAGAATTACTCACCGGAGTCAGGATTCTGCTGGAAAAAGCACCGTCAGGATACAATATTTCTGAAGATCAACAATTGACGGAAAATATACCGAAGCTCCTATTTTTCCAAATGACAGAGCCAGCCAGAAGGGGAGGCCGAGGAGGGCCACCATGGGCCCTCCCCATAGGCCGGCGCAGCCACCAGGCCTGGCGCGCCGCCATGTGGGGAGGGGGCCCATGACCCCCCTCGGCCATCGCCCTTTCGCATACTTCATCTCCCAAAAACCCTAAGGTGCGGGGGAACATCGAGGAGAGACACAGCTGCCTCTGTGGGGCGGATAAACACCAGAGAGAAAAGAGCTCTCCGGCAGGCTGAAATCTGCCGGGGAAATTCCCTCCCGGAGGGGGAAATCGTCGCCATCGTCACCGTCATCGAGCTGGACTTCATTGGGATCATCATCATTATCATCTCCACCGCCGACACCATCATCTCCACCGCTGCACCTCGTCTCCGCTGTAACATCTAGGGTTGAATCTTGATTATTTCATAGGGGAAACTCTCTCGGTGTTGATTACTCCTTGTTATTGATGCTATTGAGTGAAACCATTGAACCAAGGTTTATGTTCAGATTGTTATTCATCATCATATCACCTCTGATCATGTTCCATATGATGTCTTGTGAGTAGTTCGTTTAGTTCTTGAGGACATGGGTGAAGTATAAATGTTAGTAGTGAACTATGTTGAGTAATATTTAATGGTTTGATATTTAAGTTGTGGTGTTATTCTTCTAGTGGTGTCATGTGAACGTCGACTACATGATACTTCACCTTTATGGGCCTAGGGGAATGCATCTTGTATTCGTTTGCTAATTGTGGGGTTGCCGGAGTGACAGCAACCTGAACCCCCGTTGGTATATCGATGCATGAGGGATAGCAGGATCTCAGAGTTTAAGGCTGTGGTTAGTGTTGGGGGGATGACCCCCGGTATGCCAAAGGCATGCCAAACCGGATGGTTTGAGCCATCAGGATACCGGTTTAATGTTTATACCGGAGCACGAGATAGGCGTTTGGCTGAGCGGGGCTAAGCCGGTATCCTCAGGAGAGGTATACCGGAACCGGATAGAAAAGGTAACGGGCCACCGGAAAGAAGAGCATGTCGGCAGGACTGGTCAAAGATCCTTTCCGGAGCTAGAAGACAAAGATGAGCTAAGCAAAGTAGCTTTAAACGAAGGGCTGACGATAAAGATAAGGATGACGAAGAAAGAAGCCGGAGGACGTCAGCCTCCCTGATTAAAGAGGACCCCAGTGTCATCTATGATTAAAGTAGCTTTGTAAAGTAGCTTTGTAAAGTAGTTTGTCTAGTCAAAGATACCATTAGGGTTTCTTGCAATGTAAGCCATCCTCTCCCCTATATAAGGAGAGGGGGCAGCCCTCCTCACGGGCACGTACGGACGGAGGTAGCAAGGCACGAAGCACAAACCTGTAACCTGTGAGAATCAATGAAGAAAGTGATCTAGAGCGAGTTCTTCCTTGTGTCTTTCTTCTTCAACCTCTAGCTTTGGCTAAGTTCTTGAGGAAACCATCCGGAAGTTCATCCCATCTGATCACAAACCCTCCCCCGAATCCTCTAGCGTCCATTCGGCCCCAATCTAAGCCATCCTATGGCATCTGTCTGTTCACCACGACGACAGTTGGCGCCCACCGTGGGGCATGAAGTGGCGCTTGCAGGAGTTCACATTCGGGCGGGCATCCTCGAGGTCGCCGGCGAGCGTACGGTGTCCGCGCTCGTGCAGCGCATCTACGACATGGACTTCATCAAGGGCAACACGGGCTGCTTCGCCAACGGCGGCATCTTCCCCAAGAACGGCCGCACCATCGAGTTCGGCAGCCACCGCGTCTACTTCGGCACCGTCCCTGTGCGCCAGTGCCTCTCGCCGGTGCTGGTGGCACCGGACCCGCCAAGGTGGCTCTGTGCTGGCAGCACCACCGGCAGCGTCGAGGTAATGATGACCGGCGTGGTTGGTGCAGAAAAAGAAGCTGTGGGTGAAGGTGCTGGTCGTGCGGCTTCGACCCGTGCGGCCAAGCCACCGCTGGAGCACGACGCAGGCGCAGCGGGAGCATCATCCGCGCCACCGGAAACACCGCTCCAAGCGGCGATGAACGTCCTCGCCACCCCCATCGCGCAGAACATCGACCCGGCAGTGGCTCAGGCGGAGCTGGAGGCGCAGCGCCAGAAGGTGCTCGAGAGCGGCAAGGACATCGTCCGAGCGCAGCACGAGCTGAACCTAACCCTACGTGAGTATAACGCTGCCCATGGCTTTGCTTCTGTTAGCGCGCATGCTGCTAGGATGCCGGAAAACCGGCTAAAAGCTCGCAACCTAGATCAAGATTTGCGCAAAGAAGTTCTTGCCGGCAAAAGTACCTCTGCATCTGTTAGCATCGTGGAAAAACCTAAGTACAGTAGCCCGGATAAAACTATAAAAGCTGCTAAAGCCGCAGTAGAGCTATGCGAATCGCTTTCTGGAGATGCTTTGGCAAAACAGCAAGAGCGTGTTAGAGAGCTGCTGGAAACTATTGAGCAGCAGAATGCTGAGCAACTGGCTAAGCTGAACAAGGCCGCGGCCTCAAAATCCGCGCGTTCAACAAAGAATGCCGGAAACAAGTCCCATGGGCAGGCATCGTCCCCCCATCCGGACAGAAGAAGAGAAAAAGAAATGAACGCACAGCAGATGACTGTGTATGATCCGGTTCTTGCCGGAAAGCAACAAGCCGGGCAACACGATGCCGGTAGGAAAAGCCAAGGGGCAGGTCGAGGCTACGCAAGAGGAGGCTATGCCGGAAACAATCATGCCGGTAGATATGAAACCGGGCAAAATTATCGAGCTGCAAGGGCAGCGTATGAGGAGATGCCACCACCAAGGTACCGGCAGGCAAGAGCCGCGGAACCGGAAAGATACGGAGAGGGAGATTCCAAAGTAGAACGAACAAGAGTCTACCGGAACCCCTTGGGGGATCGCCTGGGGGAAAGATGTTTGCCAGACCAGGATGCGAGGCACAGGCTGGATAGAGTACATCTTTCCGAAATGATCGAATCTGTGGGTCCTCCTGGCCCAAAATGTTTTGGCCCACAGATCATGGGAGAAGAGCCACCGGTACGCAATTTCCAGTTGCCCCGAGACACAAAAACGTATGATGGCACGACCAAGCCGGAAGATTGGCTGGCGGACTATGTCACAGCTGTTTATGTAGCTGGTGGCGGAGTAAACCGACGTTGGGCGGTGAGAATCATACCATCCTACCTGGTAGGCCCTGCACGAATTTGGCTTAACAACTTGCCGGCAGGAAGCATTAACGGATGGCTGGACTTTGAGGAAGCCTTCGTGAACAACTTCAGTAGCACTTACAAGAGGCCAAACTAGCCCCAACAGCTCGCTTTATGCCAGCAACGTGCTGGTGAGACAGACAGGGATTATCTTACCCGGTGGAACTCAACAAGAAACACATGTGAAGGAGTGATTGAAGCGCAAGCAATTGCTTGGTTCAGTCAAGGATGCCGGAGAGGATCACCGCTGTGGCAAAAGCTGCAGAGAAGCATGCCAGCGACCTTGGCAGAGATGATACGCGTGGCGGATAGCTATGCATTGGGAGACCCATTGCAACCAGCAGTACAAGCTGAGCCGGAGCAGCGACAGGAACAATACCGGGACAATCGGAACAACAAGAGAAGGGAAGATTTCCCGGATCGAAGGTACGCTCCGCAGCACGTTGCTGCTGTGCAAGAAAATTATGATGCCGGCGGCAGCCAAAGGCAAAAAACCGGATCGCAGCCATGGGCGGGTCCAAAAAAGCAGTGGGTCGAAAAGAAACCCTGGGGCCAGAAAAAGAATTGGCAGGAACCCGTAAAATACACCATGGAAGCCGCCATGGATCAACCTTGCCGGTGGCACACGCCAAACCTGGATAACCCGTCAAATCACCTGACGAAGGATTGTTCTTGGACCAAGTACTTGATGCAAAAGGGAGCGGTAAAGGACGCGCAAGCACAAGGGTGCTCAACAGTGTTGCCACCGTCGCAGGATATGCTGCGTCAGCAACAGCTACCACCACCGCCACCACTCACCGGAGCAAATGCTCTACCGGTGCAGCATCAGCCAAATAGGCAACAATACCAGCAAGTTAACCGGGTGGAGCAAAACGATGATCAACCACCTCCACCGGCACCTTTAGGCCGGAATGTTTACGAGGGCCCGCATCTGTGCTGTGTTGTCTTTGTCACTGAGCCGACAGACAGGCAAAGTGTGCATCGCCGCTCCATGGAAGTAAATGCCGTGATGCCGGCGGTTCCCAGATACATGCTGTGGTCAGATCAGGAAATTACCTGGTCATTTAAGGATCACCCTAAAATCATGCCGAACCCAGGTGGATATGCTCTTGTTGTGGACCCAATCATGAAAGGGCCGCAAACTCGAGTAAAATTCAGCAAGGTGCTGATAGACAACGGCAGCAGCATAAACATCATGTACAAGCATACCATGCATACGCTGGGCATAACAGAAAACATGCTTCAGCCAACGCGTACGACGTTCCACAGAATTGTTCCGGGCTTGTCCTGTGCTCCGGTAGGAAAAGTTCGGGTGGACGTAGCATTTGGAGGACGTGACAATTGCCGGGTTGAAAATGTTGAGTTTGAGGTGGTGGACCTAGACAGTCCTTACCATGCGCTGCTGGGAAGACCAGCGTTGGCAGCTTTCATGGCTACGACTCATACAGCTTACCTCAGGATGAAGATGCCGGCACCTCGTGGACCCTTAACTGTGGTGGGGAACTATAAGGTCTCACTGGAAACTGCATCTGCCGGATCAAACCTAGCGGAATCGTTGGTGATCGCGGAGGAAAAAAGAAGAATGCAAACTGCGGTTGCGCTGGCTCAGTCCTCACAATTGAGTTTAGCGGCAATGAGTGGAAGCTTGGGCTCACCGGCATTCAAGCCGACAAATGAAACAAAGGACATTGTGCTGGATCCGGCTTACCCAGAGCGCACCGTTCGCATCGGTGCCGGACTCGATCAAGCATAGGAAAACGCGCTCGTCAGCTTCCTCCATGAGAATTGGAATATCTTTGCCTGGTCAACTGATGACTTGGTGGGTGTTCCGAGGGAGCTGTCTGAGCACTCTTTAAACATCCGGAAGGATGCCAAGCCGGTGCGACAACCCTTGCGCCGGTTCGCTGAAGATAGAAGGAAAATCATAGGAGAGGAGGTGACAAAACTGCTCGTTGCCGGATTCATTGTAGAGGTCACGCACACAGAGTGGCTGGCCAATCCGGTAATGGTCGAAAAGAAAAAAGATGAGAACTTGGAGGCAAAAGCTCCAAAGGTATGGCGCATGTGCATCAACTACACCAACCTAAACAACGCTTGCCCAAGAGATCCTTTTCCTTTGCCACGGATCGATCAAGTGATTGATTCAACTGCTGGGTGTGAGTTGTTGTCCTTTCTAGATGCGTATATCGGTTTCCACCAAATTCCCTTGAAAAAGGAAGATCAAATAAAAACTGCGTTCATTACCCCGCATGGGGCTTATTGCTATGTCACTATGCCCTTTGGTTTGCGCAACGCTGGTGCAACGTACCAGCGCTGTATGCAAAAATGCTTGTTTGATCAAATTGGAAAGAATGTGCAAGTCTATGTAGACGACATTGTGATAAAAACTAAGGTAAAGAACACCTTAATCGATGACATCCGGCAAACATTCGATAACCTAAGACGGTTCCGGATGAAACTTAATCCGGCAAAATGCACCTTCGGTGTCCCTGCCGGCAAGCTGCTCGGTTTCCTTGTGTCAAGCCGGGGCATTGAAGTCAATCCGGTAAAAATCCGGGCAATAGAAAGAATGACTATCCCACGAGAACTAAAGGATGTGCAAAAATTTACCGGTAGCTTGGCATCGCTAAGCCGGTTCATAAGCAGGTTGGGAGAAAAAGCTCTGCCACTCTATGCTCTCATGAAAAAATCTGACACGTTCGTCTGGACCCCTCAGGCAGACGCAGCGTTTAAAGAGCTAAAAACAATGCTAGCCACAGCACCTATACTGGCTTCACCTCTAGAAAGAGAGCCTATGCTATTATACATAGCGGCAACAAACCGGGTTGTGAGCGTAGTGGTTGTGGTTGAAAGAGAAGAGGAAGGAAAAACCGTCCAGAGGCCGGTATACTACCTGAGCGAGGTGCTCTCCCTCTCAAAACAAAACTACCCTCACTTCCAAAAGATGACTTATGGTGTGTACATGGCCGCCACCAAACTCAAGCATTACTTTGAGGAGCACCCCATGAAGGTGGTGAGTGAAGCACCAATCTCCGATATCATATGCAACAAGGACGCTAGCGGAAGGATTGCAAAGTGGGCAATCCAGATATCACCATATGTGCCGGTATATGAAAGAAGAGATGCCATAAAATCACAGGCTTTGGCTGACTTCCTCGTCGATTGGGCGGAGATGCAATACAAACCGCCAGATCAGAGGATAGAATACTGGAAAATGCACTTTGACGGATCCAAACTTAAAGAGGGTCTAGGTGCCGGTGTGGTGCTCACCTCACCAAAAGGAGATCACCTCCGGTATGTTTTGCAAGTGCATTTCAGGGCATCGAATAACGTCGCTGAGTATGAGGCCTTGATCCATGGATTAAAGGTCGCAAAAGAAATCGGTGCGCACCGGATCATTTGCTATGGAGATTCAGATCTTGTGGTACAGCAGTGTTCCGGGGATTGGGATGCAAAAGATGCCAACATGGCCTCGTACCGGTTTCACGTGCAAAAGATTGCCGGATTCTTCGAAGGGTGTGAGTTTCACCATGTGCCGCGCGCAGAAAATGAAGCCGCGGATGCTTTGTCCAAGCTGGGCTCATCCAGGCAAGTAATTCCTCCCGGAATAGCTTTAGCTCACTTAAGAGCACCATCGATCAAACCAAGCCCGGAATCAGAATCAATTTTTGTACCGGAATCACACGTAGTGCCCATGGATATCGATGAAGGAAACTCGGGGACTGCTCCGGCAAGCTCGGGGACTGTTCCGGTAAGCTCGGGGACTGCTGTACCCATACCGGAAGAAATGATGCTGGTAGATAGCATGGAGATAGATGCACAGGTGTTTTTGGTTCGAGAGACACCGTCGTGGGTTAAACCTATTAAGGAATTCCTGATCAACGGCACCTTGCCGGATGACGAAAATGAATCAAGGAGAATCCAAAGAAGGTCTAAAGCGTATACATTCATCAATGGTGAGGTGTACAAGAGAAGTGTTACCGGTGTCCTTCAAAGATGTGTGGAACCGGAAGAGGGGAAAGAAATGCTTGAGGAGATTCACCAAGGAGAATGTGGCCATCATGCTTCATCAAGGGCGCTGGTAGCAAAAGTATTCCGGCATGGGTTTTATTGGCCCACTGCTTTGGAAAACGCTGAGGATTTAGTAAGAAAATGCAACGGGTGCCAGAGGTACGCCAAGCAAAGTCATACCCCAGCATCAGGTTTAAAAACAATACCACTAACTTGGCCGTTTGCCGTTTGGTGCCTCGATATGGTTGGCCCATTCAAAACTGCAAGAAGCAGCATGACTCACATCTTGGTTATGGTGGATAAATTCACCAAATGGCTAGAAGTGAAACCTATCGCAAAATGTGATGGGCACACAGCGGTGAAGTTCTTAAAAGATGTTATTTTGTGGTATGGATACCCACACAGCATCATCACTGATAATGGAACCAACTTTGCTCAAGGTGAGTTCAAAAGGTTTTGTGAGGACAAGAACATCCGGTTAGATTTGTGCTCAGTGGCACACCCACAAGGCAACGGCCAAGTGGAAAGAATGAACGCTTTGGTACTTTCCGGTATCAAACCGAGACTCATTGATGCGGTGGAAAGGTCACCGGGATGTTGGCTCGATGAGCTACCATCAGTACTGTGGAGTATAAGAACAACTCCAAACCGGTCTACCGGATACACTCCATTCTTCATGGTTTATGGAGCAGAAGCGGTAATACCAACTGACATCATTCATGATTCACCAAGGGTACAGCTCTATACTGAGCAAGAGGTCAAAGAGGCCAGAGAAAATGATGTGGACTTGCTAGAAGAAGCAAGAGAGCTGGCTTTGGCAAGAACAGCCATTTACCAGCAAAATCTCAGACGCTATCATAGCCGGAAGGTTAACCCGAGAGTTTTCCGGGAAGGAGATCTCGTGCTACGCCTAGTGCAGCGCACTGAAGGCCGGCATAAGCTCTTGCCACCATGGGAAGGTCCCTTCATTGTAAGCAAGGTGCTTCACAATGATGCATATTATTTGATCGATGCACAGGAGTGGAAAAAAGGAAAGGCGGACAGGTCCGGAGAGGAGAGCAAGCGTCCATGGAACGTAGCTCTGTTGCGTCCTTTCTACTCTTGAAGTTGTGGTGTAAGAAGTTCCTTTTTTGTACCTTATATGCTATGAATAAAAGATGCCGGAACCTTGAATGAATCTCGGGGACTACCCCAATAAGGTTGCATGTAACTTGTTTATTTTTTCAGTTTACCGGTTGCTTATTGAACGTTTTTTCTTTCCGGTTTAGTAATGTGCTAAACCCTACCGGAGTCTTCGACTCTGCTGCTGTCCGCAACCCGGCTTCATGGCAAGCAAGATAAACCGGTAGGGGATAAGCACATGAACTGCGAAGAGGGAGAGCAGGAAAGAACAATCCGGAAAATTTAACTAACCCCGGTTATACCGGTTTTTTGCAAAAATTTCGAGTTATTTCTAAGTTCAAGAAAATGCTTGCTTGGTGAAAGAACTTTGTGCTCATACGCCAAAAACGCCCAGAGAAGGTAGGCAGAGCCAAAGCAAAAGAGCCAAGTGTGCATCGAATTGGATGCGGAAACAGTTTCGGAATAATTGCAGTGCAAGACAAAATCGAAATGATAAGCAAAGTACTAAGTGGCGAACCAACATAACTTAATAAGTTACCGGTGTGCAAGACACCGGCATCAAATGTTGCACCGCAAACCACAAGGACAAGTTTTATATTACATCATACACCCCGGCATACCGGGGTCGAATTTAACGAGTTCTGTTATAAAGCGAGCAGGAGCAGGTAAATTGTTCAGGCGACGGAGGCATCAGGTGGAGCAGCACCGGTCTCGGTGTCTTCAGGGGGAGCAGTGCTGGCCTCGGGAGCTTCCGGCGGCACATCCTCGGCAGCCTCATCTTCATCTCCCTCTTCTTCTTCCTCATCGCTGAGGTAGTCCTTGACATCAGGAGGGGGAGGGATGAAGGTGCGGACCTCGGCATACTCAGCAAGCCGGTAGGCCCGGTCCTGCCGCTTTGCGGTAAGCGCCGGATCCGTGTCGGTGGGAGCATCTTGGCGTACGCCTTGGAGAGCATCCAGATCCAAATCCGGATACCAGGAGCATGCGGAGCGCAGCGCCGTGTCAGCTCCGGCACGAGCCGCGGAGCACTGCCACTCGCGAATCCGGCGCCCGGCATCCTTGAGCTGGTGGGCGGTAAGCGTGATGTTTGCCGGCATCTCCTCTTCAGGCCACAGCACCTTGAAAAGTTGGATGGCGGCATCCGGTAGGTCGCCAAGGAGCCGGTCCACGGAGCGCATATGTTGGACTCGCGCGGAGAGGGCGACCAGATAGTCGTACCCGTCCCAGTGCGCGTCCATATTGGGAAATTGCCGCGCCACCCGATCCTCCATCACCTTTTTCACGGCGTGTGCCTGGGAGTCCGGGAAGTGTTCTACGGAAGGAAGGGAAAAGCATAAGCACAAGATACCGGAAAACAGTGTGCCGGAAGGAAAAGGAACACGGATACGTTTTCAAAAGGAGAAAGCTTATAAGCGAAAGAAGGGACAAGGCAGGGACTTACGGAAAGCCAGCGCGTCAATCTGCATAACCAACCGATCATATTCCTTGTGATCAGTGGTCATGACCTCAATGAGGCGCTCCGCTGCCTTCCGCGCCTTCCTTTCCTCCTCCAGCTCTGCCGTCAGTACCGTGTTGGAGTTCGTGGAGTCCTCCACGACCTCCGCCAGCCTGTCCTCGGCTGCAACCCGGGCATCCTTCAGAGCTTGCTCATGCTGGAGCACAGCTTGCATAGCCTGTTCCTTCAGCTCCCTCGAGGCGGTCTTCTGGGCGTCCAGTGCTTCGTGGTGCTCCTTGATGAGCTGCTCTTTCTCGCCTAGATACCGGGAAAGAAAGGCGTTGGCAAGTGGCAATTGATAAAATGAAAAAAGAACGGGTTAACCGGAAAAGAAAGGGTGGTACCTTGAAGCGTGACAACCTGGGCCTTGAGGGCCTCGATGGTAGCTTCCGGAACAGCTGTTAAACAAAAAGATGCGTAAATATCAAAGAAGAAAGCATTCCGGTGAAAAGATGCCGGAGGAAAAGAAAGAAAACAAACCTTGGCAGTGGCTGTGGGCCTCGGCAAGGTCCCGATGCTCCCACAGAAGCTCCTCAAAGAGCTGCTTCCGGGCATCCGCGGTGCTCTGTTCAAAGGAAGATGATTATGAGAAAGAAAGAAACAAAGATCTTAACCCGAAACTCGGGGACTGGCTATGCCGGTTTCGCGCGTTTCTAGTTAAAGTTTCGCGCTAAGAGCTACGCTCTCAACACGAAACTCGGGGACTGGGAGGATAGACAAGATCCAGAAAGAAAAGAAATCGGCATCAACAAAAATTACAAGAAGGTTGGCCAAACTTACCACCACGTTGCTGGTGGCATCGTACCATGCACTATCAAACTCCTTCACGGCGCGTTTAAGCCGCATGAAGTGTTCTTCAGTGGACCGAGGCCCAGCAGAGTCTGGCGCTGGAAGGCGGTCCTTCCCCAGGCCGTGGGTAGATGCAGAGATATCCGCATCATTCCACTTTTGGGCATAGGGGAGAAGGTGCCCCAGGTCCTTGCCCTCGCGCTTCAGCTCAACGATCCGGCCCAGGAGGCCGGAAGGTTTTTCTTGGACAGCAGCAGCAGCAGGGCCGACATGCAGCACTACGGACCGCGAGCCAGCTGAGGTGTCGCCCTCCACGGCCTTGCCCCGAGAAGCACCAGGCTTGAGGAACTTGGTGATCTTGGGGGTTTCTGGCGGCGGCATTCGCTTGGCCGCGGAAGGCCCTTGGCTTGGCGACGGTGTCGGTGTGGTCCCGGTAGGCTCGAGGGTAAGAGCTTCCGGTTGAGGTGCAGAAGAGACCGGCGCGGAAGTATCCGGCGCGGTCTCGGTGGGGGAAGAGCTTGGTTGCTTCTTCTTTTTCTTCTTCGGGGAAGGAGGAACCAGAGGTTCCGCCTGCCCGGCATCTGTCTCGTCGGCGCCGGTGTCGCTGGCACCGGTGTCTTGGGTTTCAGGAAGGGAGGTGAAATCCTCCTCCGCGCGGTGATCAGGAGGTGTAGGGGCCGCGCACCCCGAACTTGTAGTGCCTCCCGGAGGGGAGGCAGAGGTGTTGCCGGCACCAGATGGTGCCGGACTTGAGTGAGGAGGAGGAGTTGAGGTCCTTGCGGAGCTGGCAGAGCCCTCCGGCTTGGAGCCAAGCTCAAGCGCGGGGCTGAAAGAGAGAAAAAAAGGATGAATTGGAAAAAAGCAACCGGAAAGGAACTTGGTAAAAACGTAGAAAACACAAAAAGGAAATGAAGAACTTACCCGGAAGAAACCGGCATCCGCTTTTGCTTGTAGCGCTTCGTGCTTACCTGCTTCCCTCCAAGGACTTCTGTCCGAGGGCGTTTGGCAGGAGGAGCATGGCTAGGGCCGGCGCCAGCAGCTGGAGCATTATTCTTCTGGCCTTCAGCCATAAGTTTGTCCAAGAACTCATCCCCGACCTCGGCCTGCAGGGGAGCCACGTGCTCATGGACCTGTGGGTTGATGTTGGCTGAGGGAATGTCTACAGAACAACAATAACAAAAGAATATGAGAGATCAAACAGAAAAGCTACCTCAAGCAAGGTCAGGTCGTCAGACGAACCAGCTGGTTCCGGCGGAGACTTGCCGAGGCGTGAGGCTGGAGTCCGGCCCATCCTCAGATCCAGCCAGTGAATGAAAGGGTCCGGGTCGTACTTGTCCAAAGGCCGCTTCCGGCAAGGGCCTCGCTGATCTGAGTCAATACGGGGGAAGCGGTCCCTGGCCTGAAAACAAAGGAAAAAAGGAGATTAGTCGCAAGTATGAAAGTTACCGGTAAAACGACCCGAGCCGCATAAATTCTTACTTCTTGGGACGGAGGATTTTTGGAGCTGAGAGGGCAAAGGCCCCACTCCCAGTCATCCGGCATGTCCGTTTGGCATATTTGGTTAGCCTTCAGGACCACATCCGCCTTGCTCAAGGGCAGGCCGGTGATCTTGGTGGGATCACCAGGGCCGTACATCTCGCTTATCTTGTGAGCGCGGCGCTTAAGGGGAAGCACCCGGCGGCAGATGAAGGCGCGGATGATATCATCGGAGCAAATGTTGGTATTCTTCATCAGCTTCAACATGAAGCGTACCACCCGGTTTGTCTCTATGTGATCCGTACCAGGGTTATAGTTCCAGTTGATGTTGGCGGGCGGCGCCGGGTTGAACGCCGGCAAGTTGATGAGGTCGGTGGCGCTCTTGTTCTTCACGTAGAAGAACGTCGTCTGCCACAACCGGCAAGACTCGAGGCCGTTGAACTTAAAAAAGGGGCTCCCTTGGTGGGAGCCGATGATACAAGACCCGCATTGTACGGGGGGTTTGGGCTTGGGAATGTCCTTGCCCTGGACCGAATTGATCCGGAGAGAAAAGAAGCGGGCAAACGTCTCGCGAGCGGGATGGATGCCAATGTAGCCCTCCATGAAGGCCACAAAACAAGAAAGATAAAAAATGGCATTGCCGGGAAGGTGGTGAGGTTGGAGTCGATAGAAATCAAGGAATTGGCGAAAGAAATCGGAGGCAGGAAGGCCGAAGCCACGCTCAAAATGAGCAAGGAAAACAACGACCTCACCGGGTTCGAGCACCGGTTCGATCTCGTCACCTGGAAGCCGGCAGGTGACTCCTTCCGGAATTCTCCTGGACCGGTAAAGCCAGTCGATCTCGTACTGAGTCACGTCGGAACCCCTCCAGGCTCCGCGTGTTTTACCGGAAAGATCCTTTCCGGGGGCCCGGCTGGATGTGCCGGCCTCTTGATCTTTGCTAGATTCCAAATCCATCCGGGCGAGATCTTCAGTTAGCCCGTCGGAAGTACTACTGCCTTGGTTACTAGAGGTGGCAGCGGGAAGAGACTCTTCGCTAGACATATAGATCTGGGCAACGCCGGAATCTACCAAAAAACAGTTTTCCCCAGAAAGACCCTCGCGCGAAGATCTACGAGTAAGAGAAAAAGCAAAATGAAGAGGGGATAAATACTCTACCGCCCCAAGATCTGGAAAGAAAGAAGAAAAGAGGTAAAGGCGCGTCGGGCCTAACCTGAGGCAGTGAAGTTGCAGAAGAAGGGGTTTGCCGTAGGGATGGTGAGCCTGCTGCCGGCGAAGAGGTCCGTCGACGGCGAGGTGAGGAAGAACTCGAGGGAGCGCCAATGCCGCAACTGCGACAGGAGTGCCGCAGAGGTTCTTCACGCGGTGAAGTTCGGCAGCGTCCGGCGGAACGGCAGCGGAAATTCGCCGGGCGGCGGAGCTTGAACGGCGAACGGAGAGGCGGAGGCGCAGAGGGCAAAAGAACTAAGCGCGAAGAAGTGGAGAATGCGAGGAGAGGAAGGAGAAGGAGCGGTTTCGCCTTATAAAGGAAAAGGGAGATGTGGGCCAGAAAACCGCTGGGCCTCGGTGGTTCGGATCGTGGGCCGCGACGGTTCGCCCCACGGGCCGCCACGTGGCACGTAAATTCATGTGTAGAAAACAACGTGTCACTGGAAGGCCACACGGATCCGAAATGGCCACGAGGATCCGGTGTGGCGCCATAAATGCTGGCGCAGGAGCCGAAGGGAAGTGACCCCTGACACTGGCGCGTCAGTCACAGTGCGCATGTCTCTGTCAGGCGCGGGGCCCAAGATATTCTCGACTTCGCCGAGGAGGTGTTTAATGGCAAAGATGTCGGAGGATAAGATACCGGAGAATGTCTTGCAAAGAAAGATAACGAAAATCCGGGCAAAGATGCTGGATCCAAGCCCAACGCCGGATAGATTAAACCGGTATCCAAAGACGTGAGAACCTGGCATGGTCTGTTGGATAGAATCTGCCAGACTATACCAGCTTCGGGGACTAATGTTGGGGGGATGACCCCCGGTATGCCAAAGGCATGCCAAACCGGATGGTTTGAGCCATCAGGATACCGGTTTAATGTTTATACCGGAGCACGAGATAGGCGTTTGGCTGAGCGGGGCTAAGCCGGTATCCTCAGGAGAGGTATACCGGAACCGGATAGAAAAGGTACCGGGCCACCGGAAAGAAGAGCATGTCGGCAGGACTGGTCAAAGATCCTTTCCGGAGCTAGAAGACAAAGATGAGCTAAGCAAAGTAGCTTTAAACGAAGGGCTGACGATAAAGATAAGGATGACGAAGAAAGAAGCCGGAGGACGTCAGCCTCCCTGATTAAAGAGGACCCCGTTGTCATCTATGATTAAAGTAGCTTTGTAAAGTAGTTTGTCTAGTCAAAGATACCATTAGGGTTTCTTGCAATGTAAGCCATCCTCTCCCTTATATAAGGAGAGGGGGCAGCCCTCCTCACGGGCACGTACGGACGGAGGTAGCAAGGCACGAAGCACAAACCTGTAACCTGTGAGAATCAATGAAGAAAGTGATCTAGAGCGACTTCTTCCTTGTGTCTTTCTTCTTCAACCTCTAGCTTTGGCTAAGTTCTTGAGGAAACCATCCGGAAGTTCATCCCATCTGATCACAAACCCTCCCCCGAATCCTCTAGCGTCCATTCAGACCCAATCTAAGCCATCCTATGGCATCTGTCTGTTCACCACGACGACAGTTAGATTTATCTTAATTACTTTCTTGTATTTGCGGATGCTTGCAAGGGGTTTAATCACAAGTATGTATTAGTACTAGGAAGGGCGGTGCATTAGCATAGGTTCACCCACACAACACTTATCAAAACAATGAAGATTGATCAACTATATGAAGCGAAAGCACTAGACTAAATCCCCGTGTGTCCTCAAGAACGTTTGGTCATCATAAGTAAACAAACCGGCTTGTCCTTTGTGCTAAAAAGGATTGGGCCACTTGCTGCAATTATTATTCCCGCATTTTACTTACTTGTATTTTATTTATCTGCTATATCAAAACCCCCTGAAAACTTGTCTGTTAGCATTTACAGTGAATCCTTCATCGAAACTGCTTGTCAACACCTTCTGCTCCTCGTTGGGTTCGACACTCTTATTTATCGAAAGTACTACGATACCCCCCTATACTTGTGGGTCATCAGCTCCTGAAGCATCTTACTATGAAATTAAACCTGCTTTGTTAAATCTTGTTATGAAACAACAATATTATGGTGTTAGTACTGATGATGCTGCTTCTCACCTTAATAATTTTGTTGAACTTTGTGAGATACAACAGTATAAAGATGTAGATGGTGACATTATAAAACTAAAATTGTTTCCTTTCTCTTTGAGAGGGAGAGCTAAACATTGGTTGCTATCTTTGCCTAGAAATAGTATTGATTCTTGGGTTAAATGCAAAGATGATTTTATTAGAAAATATTATCCTCCTCCTAAGATTATATTCTTGAGGAGCGACATAATGAAATTTACAAAATTTGATAATGAACATGTTGCTCAAGCTTAGAAAAGAATGAAATCTTTGGTAAAGAATTGTTCCACTCATGGACTGACTATTTGGATGATCATCCAAACTTTTTATGCAGGATTGAATTTTTCTTCAAGAAACCTTCTGGATTCAGCTGCTGGAGGTACTTTTATGTCCATTACTTTGAGGGTTGCAACAAAACTACTTGATGATATGATGATAAATTTGTTGGAGATATGCCCAAGAGGCAATAATAAATTAGTTGTTGTTATATCTTAGTGTTCATGATAAATTTTTACATCCCATGCTATAATTGTATTAACCGAAACATTGATACATGTGTGTTATGTAAACAACAAGGAGTCCCTAGTAAGCCTCTTGTATAACTAGCTTGTTGATTAATAAATGATCATGGTTTCGTGATCATGAACATTGGATGTTGTTAATAACAAGGTTATGTCATTGGGTGAATGATATAATGGACATACACCCAAATGAGCGTAGCATAAGATCAAGTCATTAAGTTCAATTTGCTATAAGCTTTCGATACATAGTTGCCTAAGTCCTTCGACCATGAGATCATGTAAATCACTTACACCGGAAGGGTACTTTGGTTACATCAAACGCCATTGCGTAAATGGGTGGTTATAAAGATGGGATTAAGTATTTGGAAAGTGTGAGTTGAGGCATATGGATCAATAGTGGGATTTGTCCATCCTGATGACGGATAGATATACTCTGGGCCCTCTCGGTGGAGTGTCATCTAATTAGCTTGCAAGCATATGATTGGATCATAAAAGATGACATACCACGGTACGAGTAAAGAGTACTTGTCGGTAACGAGGTTGAACAAGGTATGGAGATACCGATGATCGAACCTCGGAAAAGTAAAATATCGCGTGACAAAGGGAATCGGCATCGTATGTTAATGGTTCAATCGATCACTAAGTTATCGCTGAATGTGTGGGAGCCATTATGGATCTCCAGATCCCGCTATTGGTTATTGGTCGGAGAGGAGTCTCGATCATGTCTGCATAGTTCACGAACCGTAGGGTGACACGCTTAAGGTTCGATGTCGCATAAGTAGATTCAGAATATGAGATGGAGACCGAAGTTTCTTCGGAGTCTCGGATGGGATCCAGGACATCACGAGAAGGTCCGGAATGGTCAGGAGAATAAGATTCATATAAGGGAAGTTGATTTCTAGGTTTCGGAAAAGTTCGGGATTTTTCCGGTGGAAGACCGGGAAGGTTCTAGAAGGTTCCGGGGGGTCCACCATGGGGCCCACGACCTAGAGGGTACAACATGGGCCTAGGGGGTGCATCCTAGCCCTAATGGGCCAGGGGCACATGCCCCTCAAGGCCCAAGTCGTCCACCCTTAGGGTTTTCCCCAAAACCCTAGGGGGGATCAACTTGGGGGGGAAGACTTCCCTCTCCCTACTTTGGCCGCCGGCCCTAGATGGGTTTGGGGGGTTGGGCGCCACCCAAACCGACCTCCCCCCCTATATAAAGAGGGGAGGGGGCAGGGGGTTGACCACCCTTGATACCCTAACCCTGGCCGCCCCTCTCTCCTCCACCGCAAGTCTGCTCCGGCTTGGCGAAGCCCTGCAGCTTTTCTCCTCCACCACCACCACCACGCCGTCGTGCTGTTGGGATTCTGAGGGGATCTACCACACCTCCGCTGCCCGCTGGAACGGGGAGCGGACATGCTTCATTGACACCGTACGCACGACCGAGTACGGAAGTGCTGCCGGATTGCAGCACTGGACGATCGACTACATCAACAACGAGATCTAATCTCGTAGGCTTTGGAAATCTTTGAGGGTTAGTCTCACATACATCTCGTTGCTTCAATCTTCATAGATTAGATCTTGGCTTTTCCTAGATTGGATCTTGGTTTTGTTCTTGTTCACGGTAGAAATTTTTTGTTTTCTATGCAACGAACCCATCAGTGGTATCAGAGCCATGTCTATGCATAGATCTGTTGCACGAGTAGAACACAATGGTTTTGTGGGAGTTGATGCTTTTGTTGCTTTAGTTTGTGTACTTTGCATCTTGCGGGATGGTGGGATGAAGCGGCCCGGGCTAACTTTACATGACCGCGTCTCATGAGACTTGCTCCACGCTTGACATGCAACTTGTATTGCATAAGTGGTTTTGCGGGTGTCTGTCTCTCCCACCATAGTGAAGATTCCAATTTGCACTTTCTATTGACAACACTAGTATCACCGTTGTGATTCATGTTCGTAGGTAGATTGGATCTTACTCGAAAACCCTAAACCACGTAAAATATGCAAACCAAATTAGAGGCGTCTAACTTGCTTTTGCAGGGTTTGGTGATGTGATATGGCCATGATGTGATGATGATTATATTTGATGTATGAGATGTTCATTATTGTATTATGGCAACCGGCAGGAGCCTAATGGTTGTCTTTAAATTTGTTAAGACATGCGTGTCTATTCATCATGTAATAGCTTTATTTCAAGTAGTTATTATAGTAGCTATAAGTGATGGACAACCATGAAGCGGCGCCATGGACCTTGGTGCAATGCTGGTGATGATGGAGATCATGCTCGTGTGCTTTGGAGATGGAGATCAAAAGCACAAGAAGAAAGGCCATATCATATCACATATTATGAATTGCATGTGATGTTAATCCTTTTTGCATCTTATCTTGCTTAGATCGCGACGGTAGCATTATAAGATGATCCCTCACATTAATATCAAGATAATAAAGTGTTCTCCCCTCGTATGCACCGTTGCTACAGTTCGTCGTTTCGAAGCATCTCGTGATGATCGGATGTGATAGACTCTACGTTCACATACAACGGGTGTAAGCCATGTTGCACACGCGGAATACTTGGGTTTGCTTGGCGAGCCTAGCATGTACAGACATGGCCTCGGGACATGATACGTCTCAAACGTATCCATAATTTCTTATGTTCCATGCTAATTTTATGATGATACTCACATGTTTTATACACACTTTATGTCATTATTATGCATTTTCCGGCACTAACCTATTGACGAGATGCCGAAGAGCCAGTTGCTGTTTTCTGCTATTTTTGGTTTCAGAAATCCTACAAAGGAAATATTCTCGGAATTGGACGAAATCAACGCCCAGGGTCTTATTTTTCCACAAAGCTTCCAGAAGACCGAAGAGTATACGAAGTGGGGCCACGAGGGCCCGTACCCATAGGGCGGCGCGACCAGCATGGGGCCCATGCCGGCCTATGGTGTGGGCCCCTCGCGCCGCCTCCAACTCTACCCTTCCGCCTACTTATAGCCTTCGTCGCGAAAACCCCTGTACCGAGAGCCACGATACGGAAAACCTTCCAGAGACGCCGCCGCCGCCAATCCCATCTCGGGGGATTCAGGAGATCGCCTCCGACACCCTGCCGGAGAGGGGAATCATCTCCCGGAGGACTCTTCATCACCATGATCGCCTCTGGATTGATGTGTGAGTAGTTCACCCCTGGACTATGGGTCCATAGCAGTAGCTAGATGGTTGTCTTCTCCTCATTGTGCTATCATGTTAGATCTTGTGAGCTGCCTATCATGATCAAGATCATCTATTTGTAATGCTACATGTTGTGTTTGTTGGGATCCGATGAATATGGAATACTATGTCAAGTTGATTATCAATCTATCATATAAATGTTGTTTATGTTCTTGCATGCTCTCCGTTGCTAGTAGAGGCTCTGGCCAAGTTGATACTTGTAACTCCAAGAGGGAGTATTTATGCTCGATAGTGGGTTCATGCCTCCATTAAATGTGGGACAGTGACAGAAAGTTCTAAGGTTGTGGATGTGCTGTTGCCACTAGGGATAAAACATCAATGCTTTGTCTAAGGATATTTGTGTTGATTACATTACGCATCATACTTAATGCAATTGTCTGTTGTTTGCAACTTAATACTGGAAGGGGTGCGGATGCTAACCTGAAGGTGGACTTTTTAGGCATAGATGCATGCTGGATAGCGGTCTATGTACTTTGTCGTAATGCCCTGATTAAATCTCATAGTAGTCATCGTGATATGTATGTGCATTGTTATGCCCTCTCTATTTGTCAATTGCCCAACTGTAATTTGTTCACCCAACATGCTATTTATCTTATGGGAGAGACACCACTAGTGAACTGTGGACCCCGGTCCATTCTTTTACATCTAAAATACAATCTACTGCAAACTCTGTTCTTTACTGTTCTTCGCAAACAAACATCATTTTCCACACCATACGTTTAATCCTTTGTTTACAGCAAGCCGGTGAGATTGACAACCTCACTGTTACATTGGGGCAAAGTACTTTGATTGTGTTGTGCAGGTTCCACGTTGGCGCCGGAATCCCTGGTGTTGTGCCGCACTACACTCCGTCACCAACAACCTTCACGTGTTCCTTGACTCCTACTGGTTCGATAACCTTGGTTTCATGCGAGGAAAACTTCATTGTCGTACGCATCACACCTTCC
Source organism: Lolium perenne (assembly GCF_019359855.2). NCBI lineage: Eukaryota > Viridiplantae > Streptophyta > Magnoliopsida > Poales > Poaceae > Lolium > Lolium perenne. Next base: position 220,261,094 of record NC_067245.2, on the reverse strand, counting down.
TCTTGGGGTTCCCAACGGACGTGTGTTAACTACCACGCCAACAGCAGGACACAGGAAACCGAAAGGGTGAACACGAGTCATATGGATGATATGATCAACATGTTGATGTTCACCATTGAAGCTACATCATCTCACGTGATGATCGGTTTTGGTGTAGTGGATTTGGATCGTGTACCACTTAACAACTATGAGGGATGTTGTATTAAGTGGGAGTTCATTAGTAATTAGATTAAAACATGAACTAATTATCATGAACATAGTTTGAATAGTATTTTGGATTAAGTTTGTAGAGTTGGCATCCGTTTTTCTACCATGCGCTAGTCTTGTAATTGAGATAGAAATATTGTTAAGTCTGACAAGAAACTTTACGGATTGGTACCGTATTGTTAAAGAATCAAGAAATGATTAAGTCCTATTGCAAACTTTTAGTAAACCTCACATTGCTGATTCAAAGAACAATGGTTTAAATTAGTACCTAAAATCATCTTGTCTCCATGAAACTTGAAGTTCAAATCCGTTTGAAAAGTAAGGAGCTGGAAATTTTCTTTTTCAGAAATAAGAAAGGTATGAGATATATATGATATCTAAGACCTTATTGCAAGATGATTGAATATAATCTAGTGAGACTACATAAACTCATAAGTTTTATGAGAATGTACAAAGGTTGAAGACGCCAGGCATCTCGATCCTCCAACTAGTTGGGCACTAACGATATTCGCATATCCATGAAGTGATCGTCCTTAGTATGCACCGTTGCTAAGACTCGTCGTTTTGAAGCATCACATGATGATCGAGTGTTATAGATTCTACATGTGCATACAACGGGTGCAAGCCAGATTTGCACATGCCAATACTAAGGTTAAACTTTACGAGCCTAGCATGTACAGACATGGTCTCAGAAAGTCGTCATGATTTGATGGATAAAAATTATGAGTGAAATTGTTCATCACATTAAAAAGGTTACTAATAGTGAAATCCGGAACACTTGTCATATGATGATCAACTTCAAAGTAAGAATCTCATTGGTATTTGACCAACAAACCTAGAAGTTATTGATGTTGAAGTGTTTTTCTGAATAATGAGGAAAGCTAAAAGAGAAACTACAAAAGATTTTGGCAGAAAGAAAGAAAAGACTAGAAAGTCTAGCTCAGGTGTATACAAATGATATACATGTTATGAATGTATTCCTAGTTTGGTCACACAATGAAATTGTTGGGTATCTGTACCATATTGGTTGGTATGAAGTGTCATACAAAACAACGCAATACAAGAATACAATGGCCTAAGTGACTGACAAGGAATATGATAGGAATGCACGTCTGGAACAAAAATAAAGTGTTATTATGTTCGTCGTTGGCATTCTATCTAGCCCTTAGAATTTATAATAAAGAACTTAATAATTGTTATTTTGCTCTGGTCAAATGAAAACAATGAGTCGTTCAAATTATGACATTACTCCATGTACAATGGATAAGTTATTATAAATCTTAATGGTGAAACACACATACATAACACTGACGCTAAAATGCCATAAGGCAAATGATTTGAATTCCACTTATTTGTGGAACCGCTATTTAGGTCATGTTAGAAAGGAACACATGAAGGAACTCCATGCAAATGGATTTTTGGAGTCATTTGATTTTTGAATCATTTGGCGCTTGCAAATCTTTTCTAAAGAGGATGACTAAAATACCATTCATAGGCCAAGAGTTGAACAGGCAACTAACTTATTGGAAAAATACATGATGATGTATGTGGTTCACTGGGCATAGTTGTGTGCGGGAGATTCTTTTACTTCATGAAAACTTCCAACAACGAATTGAGTATATATATATGTGGATATATTCAATGAGGAAGAAGTTTGAAACATTTGAATGGATTCAAATAAATTTCAGCATGAAGTGGAAATCATCGTAATAGAAAAGTCAAATATCTATGATTGGATCATGGTGGAAATATTTGAATTACGAGTTTTAGCGAACATCTAAGAGAGTTATGAAATTGTTTTACAACTCACGTGTCATGGAGTATCATAGTGATGATGGAGTATCCGAGAGACGTATCCAAACCTTGTTGGATTAATGATGAGATAAAATAAAATGAAGCCATTATATTTTTGTGGATTATGCTTTAGAGACTACCGCTTTTACACTGAATAGAGCATCATCATGATCCGTTGAAATGACACCATACGAGTTGTAGCATGGGTATAAACTCTAATAGTCCTTTCTTAAAAGTTTGGTATAAGTAAATAAGTTTACAACCAAAATCGGATGAATGTCTTTGTTGTTATCCCAGAATTGGGAATTCTTTCCACTATGAAGTAAAAGACAAAAGTGTTTGTTAATGTTACTTGCTTATTTCCAAGAAATTGTTTTCTAGCGAAGTATTTAAGTGGGAGGACAATAGAACTTGATACGGTTTATGAACCTGAGCATAATGATCAGAGTAGCGCAGCATCGAAAATGGTTCCGGTAGCGGCCACGAAGATCATGGCTCCCATGTCTACAAAGTGTTATAGTCATGGAGATCAAAGTACTTATTGAACCTTGTAGATGTGGTTTATTTTGTGATCAAATAAATTATTTGTGGACAAAGGATTGTTTTTGAACAATGATAAACCAACTACATACAAAGAAGTTATGATGGGCCCTGACTCTGTTAAAATGGTTATGCGCCATGAAATCCAAGATAGGTGAATACTTTTTGAAAGTAAATGGATCTATAAAATAGATGGACTTGGATGAAATATCCTTAAAGAAGCTTGACTTATCGAAAAGTTGTTTACGACAAAGTTCAAAGAGTTGACTACGATAAGATTAGATCTTCCGTGGCAATGCTTATAGTCTATGTGGATTATTCTAGTAATCGCTACATATTTCTTTTATGAGATATGATAGTAGGATGGCAGAAATACATTCCTTACCAGAAGTGTGTATGAAGGATGTATACTAGATACAACCAAGAGTTTTGCTGGTCCGTGGAATACTAGATAGGTATACAAACTTCAATTGGATGAAGTGAGTATCACGGAGTTGGAATCTTCACCGGATGAAATAATCAAAGAGTTTTGATTTCATCAAAAACGATGAAGATGCTTGCATTTGCAAGAAATTAAGTGGGAGCGCTGAGACATATTATAATACTTTATGTAGATGACATATCATTGATTAAAAATGATGTAATCATGTACTTGATGTGATTAAAAGGTTTCATTGAGAATTAACTTCAATGAAAGGATATGGACTGAAACATATTTAGTGTCAAGATCTATGAAGATAGATTGAAACACATAATAAGTTTAAGTCAAAGTACATAGAATGGATATTGAAGTAGTTCAATATAAGAAATATTAAGAAAATGTTCTTGTCATGTGAAGGTTTAACAAGACTTGAGTGTATCTGACACTCAATAAGTAAAAACACATGAGTGATTATAGATCACAAATAATATGTACACAAACAGATGTCCTGTGCTCTAAAGTGTTACACTACAAGAAAAGTTCTGATAGACAACGTCCCAAAATCGTCCACTAAGGGGTATTTTTCGTCGCCTATGGGCCTAACCCGACGATATGGGTTCTGTTGTGGAAACTGCGTCAGGCAAAGTCCTCCGACGATTTTTTCGGTCCGTCGCGCTTGGGCGCCCTTCCGCCACGGAAAATCGGACCGTTGCCCAAGTGTTTCCGGGAGCCCGTTGACTGCTGACGCCATGCAAACTGACACGTGGCAGACGCCGTTAATCGCGCGATTAACGGCGTTAACCGGCTGAAACCCCGTGGTAGATGGTAGGCCCACACGAGGCCTGCCACGTCTTAAGCGGGCCGGCCCATTAAGTTTGCGGGCCGGGCCAGCTGACTTAATTTGACCGGTCAACTATATAGCTGGGCTGGTCCATTAGTTACGTGGGCCGGGCCTAACCTCTAAGGTTGACTGGTCAAAATTTAAAAGGGCCGGCCCACTAAGCATGCGGGCCGGGCCGAATGCACTCGTTTGACCGGTCAACCGGCCAAAGGGCCGGCCCAAAGACATGTGGGACCCACTTTCCTATTATCGGGCCGGCCCATTTAACAAGTGGGGACCGTCTTAAAGCAAGTGGGCCGGCCCAAAAAATTATTGGGCCGGCCCAATTAGCATGCGGGTCCCACTTTCCTGCTATCGGGCCGGCCCATTTAGTACGTGGGGTCCACATTAGATCAACTGGGCTGGCCCAACAAGCCAGTGGGCCGGGCCAAAAGCACAGGTGGGTCCCACTTTCCTGTTAAAGGGCCAGCCCATTTAGTATGTGGGGTCCACCATATAGCAAGTGGGCTGGCCCAACAAGATAGTGGGCCGGGCCAAAACACAGGTGGGTCCCACTTTCCAGTTAAAGGGCCGGCCCATTTAGTATGTGGGGTCCACCATATAGCAAGTGGGCCGGCCCAACAAGATAGTGGTCCGGGCCAAAAACACAGGTGGGTCCCACTTTCCTGTTAAAGGGCCGGCCCATTTAGTATGTGGGGTCCACCATAAAGCAAGTGGGCCGGGCCAAAAACACAGGTGGGTCCCACTTTCCTCTTAAAGGGCCGGCCCGTTTAGTATGTGGGGTCCACCATATAGCAAGTGGGCCGGCCCAACAAGATAGTGGGCCGGGCCAAAAACACTGGTGGGTCCCACTTTCGTCTTAAAGGGCCGGCCCATTTAGTATGTGGGGTCCACCACAAAAGCAATTGGGCTGGCCCAACTAGTTAGTGGGCCAGCCCAGTAGTGGGTGGGGTCCACCTTAAAGCAAGTGGGCCGGCCCAATTAGAGTGTGGGGTCCACCGTAAATCAAGTGGGCTGGCCCAATAAGTAAGTGGGCCAGCCCGTTTAGTTGCTGTTTATATGCCGGCGTAATAGGCGCTTTAGGATTTTGCGAGCCGGCACATATGTGATTTCGCTTAATTGGGCCGTTTAAGGGATGGGAATTCGTGATTTAGATACTGAGAATATCTACGCAGCATTGATTTCTATCGGATAGCCTCACTTACCACAAGCACCAAAGAAAAAATGCGCGAAAGAACTATAAAAACTAACTAAATATTACATCAGCTGCAAGGCTTTGAAAAAATATTACAGAACCCAGAGAAATTGAATGGTAATTAAACCTAGCAATACAATGAAGCGATCCGGCAATCTTTTAAGTTGTCCATGCAGCACCTATATCTGAAGCAAAGACATTACAAGTTAAGACAGCAACAATGGAAACGCAAAGACACTGCAATATTGTTTGCCAAAGAATTTGGAACTCATCATTTCGTCGTTATAACAAGATCATTGTAATGCGCACAATAAGCAAACAAAGAGTGCATGGCGCATACCAACAGCCAATATAACAGAGCATGTTAGAATGAAACAGCAGACTTACTACTGTCGAGTCCCATGCAAACCAACATGTTCAGGGAGTACAAAATTGACATGAACAACATAGTAGCATGCTATAAAGTTTGTAACAACGACTGAGCAAGATGAAGTTATGATGGCTACATCTACAGAGCAGGGAATGTAAACCAAAAATAGAAGTTACGATGGCAAAATCTAAAGAGGAGGGAATGTGAACCAACATGTGCCAAGTGCAATTACTTCAAATTGGCCGTGAACTAAATAATACTCCTGAACTTATAGTGAAGGGGATGCAAATCAAGATGTTTCGGGATATAAACTTGTAATGAGCAACACATAGAGGATAGTTAATGCTGGAGCTTAGGATGGACCAGATATAGAATATAGTGGGATCACCTGTGAACTTGTATAAGAGGGAATGCAAACCAATATGTTCAGCATTCCATATGTGAGCGTCATGCCAAGTCAGAGAAACAAGTCAATGATGCAGCTTTTGAAGAACAAGATGGCACACAAAATTATTGTCTAGTAGTATGACAAGTTTATTTGTACTACAGGCTAGATAGCAGAGTGATAGCATGCCAAACTAAATACTTACGGTCATAGCTAGATAGCAGAGTGATAGCAGCTTTTGAAGAACAATATTGGCATGAACAAAATAGTAGCAGCCTATAATTTTTGTAACAACGACTGAGCAAGATAGAAGTTATGATGGCTACATCTACAGAGCAGGGAATGCAAACCAAATGTTAAATCGCTTAAAGTTAGCAATGAACTAGAAAATAGCAAGGTGTTACGGTCATAGCTAGGAATGAACTAAAAGAGCTTCAGACAAACAAGCTTCTGAACCAAGAACATGGCGCTAAAACAAGGGACTTACATTAGGAGAAGCACTCTGTGGGAGTCACAGCAGATCTTCCTGGGGTTGATAGATCCGGTGATGAAGTACACTACATGTGCTACTTGGGGTTGGAGAGACGGCCATTACACTTCATGGTTACTCATCTCATCTGCAAAGACGTAACGGCGCGTCGTTAGCACAAACAGGTTCCCCCAAGATTAAACAAGAACTTGCAGGCAAGCAATAGAAAAGCGACAGTAGAAGAGTTTAGATCATGCACGGCGCGGGTGAAGCAGATCCGGTTCATGCACAGCGGTGTCGGTGAGCAAGATCCGATGCGTGGGACGACGGATCCGGCGAAGCGGCTCCGGTGGGGTGGACGATACCGCAGTTGAAGCGACTGCGGTAGACTGCTGGATGAGCATATGGTTTCGAGGTTCGGCGGGGATGATCCGGTCCGGTTGATGACGGCGTCGATGAAGCGGCTCTGGCAGGCAGCCGGATGACGAGGATCGCGAGGGCTCGGGTAGGCCAGGGAAGTCCGGCGGGGATGTTCCGGTGCGGTGGTCGTGGAGGTGTTAGAGAGAGGGACTTGAGAAGTTCCGGTGGGTGGTCTCAGATGAGAGACTGAGGGAAATGAATTTTTTTGGGAGGGTATCCGGGGCTAGGGAGGTGGTGATCCAAAAAATGACGGCCAGACCCCCCCACCAACCGACTTTGCTGTCATCTCCACAGGGGTAGAATCGGAATTTGGAAGCGTGTGAAATTTTTGTATTTTGTGGGCGGGAAGTTTTGCCGCTATGAGATTTTGAATTTTGCTAAGGTCCAAGTATAATGATAAAAAATTGTGAGACCGTACTAGTACCTCTGTTCAAGGCCGACTGTAAAATCAAATCATCATCAAGTTGAACATCGGTTACTACCATGATCATCATCGGACACAGATCTGGTGACATGCACCTGAAATTGGTGCATCCGTTGCAAAGTATAATGCTAAAATTTTGAGTGACCGTACTAGTACTTCTGTTCAAGCCCGAGTGCAACATCAAATCATCATCACGTTGAAAATTTGTTACCATGATCATGATCTATCTCTAAATTTGGCGCATCCGCTAAATCTGGCAAAGTATAATGATAAAGAAATTGTGAGACAGTAGTAGTACTTCTGTTCAAGGTCGAGTGCAACATCAAATCATCATCACGTTTAAAATTTGTTACCATGATCATGATCTACCTCTGAAAATGGGCGCATCCGCTAAAACTTGCAAAGTATAATGATACTTCCTCCGATTCATATTAATTGACTTCAATATTGATGTATCTAGAACTAAAATGTGTCTAGATACATCCATATTAGAGTCAATTAATATGAACCGGAGGGAGTACAAAATTGTGAGACCGTACTAGGACTTATGTTCAAGGTCGAGTGCAACATCAAATCATCATTACATTGAAAAGTGTGTTACCATGATCATGATCTATCTCTGAATTTGGCGCATCCGCTAAATCTCGCAAAGTATAATGATAAAAAAATTGTGAGAATGTACTAGTACTTATGTTCAAGGCCGAGTGCAGGATCAAATCATCATCACGTTGAAATTCATTACAACGATCATGACATATCTCTAAAATTGGCGCATCCGCTAAATCTCGCAAAGTATAATGATAAAAAAAATTGTGAGACTGTACTAGTACTTGTGTTCAAGGCCGAGTGCAGGATCAAATCATCATCACGGTGAAATTTGTTACAACGATCATGACATATCTCTGAAATTGGTGCATCCGCTAAATCTTGCATGTGGCGCATCTCAGTGCAGAGCAACAGGCCGGTGCTATCAAGGTTGAGGCGTCAGTAGCGTCATCGGGCTCTCCTCTTTTGATAGATCTTCTACATGGCGCGGCGCACCGCCCGTCGAGAAGCAGTCACATGTGATACCGAGGTGGAGACGTCGCCAGCATCCTCGAGGCGCGGCTGATGTCTACGTTCCCCCTCCTTTCCTGTAGACAGTGTTGGGCCTCCAAGAGCAGAGGTTTGTAGAACAGCAGCAAGTTTTCCCTTAAGTGGATCACCCAAGGTTTATCGAACTCAGGGAGGAAGAGGTCAAAGATATCCCTCTCATGCAACCCTGCAACCACAAAGCAAGAAGTCTCTTATGTCCCCAACACACCTAGTAGGTGCACTAGTTCGGCGAAGAGATAGTGAAATACAGGTGGTATGAATATATAGGAGCAGTAGCAACGGTGCCAGAAAATAGCTTGCTGGCGTGTAGTTGATGGTGGTAGTATTGCAGCAGTAGTAACGCAGTAAAACAGTCCCCCCCCAGCGATAGCAGTATTTAGGAACAAGGCCTAGGGATTACACTTTCACTAGTGGACACTCTCAACATTGATCACATAACAGAATAGATAAATGCATACTCTACACTTTTGTTGGATGATGAACACATTGCGTAGGATTACACGAACCCTCAATGCCGGAGTTAACAAGCTCCACAATAATGCTCATGTTTAAGTAACCTTATAGTGTAAGATAGATCAATAGACTAAACCAAGTACTAACATAGCATGCACACTGTCACCTTCATGCATATGTAGGAGGAATAGATCACATCAATATTATCATAGCAATAGTTAACTTCGCAATCTACAAGAGATCATGATCATAGCATAAACCAAGTACTAACACGGTGCACACACTGTCACCTTTACACACGTGCAGGAGGAATAGAACTACTTTAATAACTTTGCTAGAGTAGCACATAGATAGTAGTGATACAAAACTCATATGAATCTCAATCATGTAAAGCAGCTCATGAGATCATTGTATTGAGGTACATGGGAGAGAGATGAACCACATAGCTACCGGTACAGCCCCGAGCCTCGATGGAGAACTACTCCCTCCTCATGGGAGCAGCAGCGGTGATGAAGATGGCGGTGGAGATGGCAGCGGTGTCGATGGAGAAGCCTTCCGGGGGCACTTCCCCGCTCCGGCAGCGTGCCGGAACAGAGACTCCTGTCCCCCAGATCTTGGCCTCGCGATGGCGGCGGCTCTGGAAGGTTTCTGTGGTTTTCGTCGAACGTATAAGGGTTTTCGATCCAGGGGCTTTAAATAGGCGAAGAGGCGGCGCAGGAGGGTCGAAGGGCTGGCCAAACCATAGGAGGGCGCGGGCCCCCCCTAGGCCGCGCCACCATGTGGTTTGGTGGGCCTGTGCCCCCCCTCTGGTCCCTCTCGTGTGTTCTGGATGCTTCCGGGGAAAATAGGAACTTGGGCGTTGATTTCGTCCGATTCCGAGAATATTTCGTTACTAGGATTTCTGAAACCAAAAACAGCAGAAAACAGGAACTGGCACTTCAGCATCTTGTTAATAGGTTAGTTCCAGAAAATGCACGAATATGACATAAAGTGTGCATAAAACATGTAGATAACATCAATAATGTGGCATGGAACATAAGAAATTATCGATACGTCGGAGACGTATCAGCATCCCCAAGCTTAGTTCTGCTCGTCCCGAGCAGGTAAAACGATAACAAAGATAATTTCTGGAGTGACATGCCATCATAACCTTGATCATACTATTTGTAAAGCATATGTAGTGAATGCAGCGATCAAAACAATGTATATGACATGAGTAAACAACTGAATCATAAAGCAAAGACTTTTCATGAATAGCACTTCAAGACAAGCATCAATAAGTCTTGCATAAGAGTTAACTCATAAAGCAATAAATTCATAGTAGAGACATTGAAGCAACACAATGGAAGATTAAGTTTCAGCGGTTGCTTTCAACTTGTAACATGTATATCTCATGGATAATTGTCAACATAGAGTAATATAACAAATGCAATATGCAAGTATGTAGGAATCAATGCACAGTTCACACAAGTGTTTGCTTCTTGAGATGGAGAGAAATAGGTGAACTGACTCAACATAAAAGTAAAAGAATGGAAGTATAGGGGATCGCAGCAGTCTTCGAGGGAAGTAAAACCCAAATTTATTGATTCGACACAAGGGGAGGTAAAGAATACTTATAAGCCTTAACAACTGAGTTGTCAATTCAGCTGCACCTGGAAAAGCACTAGCAACAGGGGTGATGTGAAAGTAGCAGTAATATGAGAGCAGTAGTAACAGAATACAAAGAAATAGTAATAGCAATATGAGAGCAATGGCACCGGAAAATAGTTGATACTACTTCCAATGACATGTAGAACGAGTATATGATGATGAAAGATGGACCGGGGTTCCCAGCGATCTACACTAGTGGTAACTCTCCAATAACAAGTGTTGGGTGAACAAATTACAGTTGGGCAATTGATAGGATTGAAATAGCATTAAGACAGAACATCAAGTCTATTAATCATGTAGGCATGTTTTCCATATATAGTCATACGTGCTCGCAATGAGAAACTTGTACAACATCTTTTGTCCTACCAGCCGGTGGCAGCCGGGCCTCTAGGGAATCTACTGGAAATTAAGGCACTCCTTTTAATAGAGCACCGGAGCAAAGCATTAACACTCCGTGAAAACATGTGATCCTCATATCTAAGCCTTCCCCTCCAGTTGTCCCAATTTCTGTCACTTTGGGGCCTTTGGTTCCGGACATAGACATGTGCATACAACTTGTAGATACAATCTAAGCAATAAGTATAGAGCTTAAATCTAAGATCATGCCACTCGGGCCCTAGTGACAAGCATTAAGCATAACAAGATTGCAGCAACAATAACTTCACAAACTTTATAGATAGACTAATCATAATGTATCATCCATCGGATCCCAACAAACACAACACCGATTACATCAGATGGATCTCAATCATGTAAGGCAACTCATGAGATCATTGTATTGAAGTACATGGAGGAGAGAATACCAACTAGCTACTGCTAGAACCCGTAGTCCATGGGGGAACTACTCACGGAGCATGATGGAGGCGGTGGCGTCGATGGAGATGGCTTCCGGGGGCACTTCCCCATCCCGGCAGGGTGCCGGAACAGAGACTTCTGTCCCCCAAATTGGTGTTTCGCGATGGCGGCGGCGCCCCTGGAGTCTTTCTGGAGTTTCGTCAATTGGTCTCGCGTTTTTAGGTCGAAAGGGCTTATATAGGCGAAGAGGCAGCGCAGGAGGGGCAACAGGGTGCCCTCCCCATAGGCCGGCGCGGCCAGGGGCTGGCCCGCACGGCCCTATGGTGTGGGGGCCCTAGGCCTCCCCTCTGACTCCCCTTCGGTGTCCTGGTCCGTCTCGGTGAATTATGATGTTTGGTCTTCGTTTCGTCGAATTCCGAGAATATTGCCCGAACAGCCTTTCTGGAACCAAAAACAGCAGAAAACAGGAACTGGCACTTCGGCATCTTGTTAATAGGTTAGTTCCGGAAAATGCATGAAATCATCATAAAGTGCAAGCAAAACATGTAAGTATTGTCATAAAACAAGCATGGAACGACAGAAATTATGGATACGTCGAGGACGTATCAGCATCCCCAAGCTTAGTTCCTGCTCGTCCCAAGCAGGTAAACGATAAAAAGAATAATTTCTGTAGTGACATGCTACTTACATAACCTTGATCATACTATTACAAAGCATATGAAATGAATGAAGTGACTCAAGGCAATGATCTATAGTTGCTAACAAATAGATAACATATAGCAAAACTTTTCATGAATAGTACTTTCAAGACAAGCATCAAAAGATTGCACAAGAGTTAACTCATAAAGCAATAGATTCAAAGTAAAGGCATCGAAGCAACACAAAGGAAGATATAAGTTTCAGCGTTTGCTTTCAACTTTCAACATGCATATCTCATGGATAATTGTCAACACAAAGTAATATGATGAATGCAAATATGCAAGTATGTAAGAATCAATGCACAGTTAACACAAGTGTTTGCTTCTAAGATGGAAGGAAGTAGGTATACTGACTCAACATAAAGTAAAAGAATGGCCCTTCGCAGAGGGAAGCATTGATTGCTATATTTGTGCTAGAGCTTTGGTTTTGAAAACATAAAGAGAGCACAAAAGTAAAGTTTTGAGAGGTGTTTGTTGTTGTCAACGAATGGTAGTGGGCACTCTAACCCCCTTGCCGGACAAACCTTCAAAGAGTGGCTCCCATTTTATTTTTATTTTTGGGTGGCACTCCTTCCAACCTTTCTTTCACAAACCATGGCTAACCGAATCCTCGGGTGCCTGCCAACAATCTCATACCATGAAGGAGTGCCTTTTTATTTTAGTTTTATTATGATGACACTTCTCCCAACCTTTGCTTACACAAGCCATGGCTAACCGAATGCTTCGGGTGCCGTCCAACAATCACATACCATGGAGGAGTGTCTATTTAGGTTAATTAATTTGGGACTGGGAATCCCATTGCCAGCTCTTTTTGCAAAATTATTGGATAAGTGGATGAAGCCACTAGTCCATTGGTGAAAGTTGCCCAACAAGATTGAAAGATAAACACCACATACTTCCTCATGAGCTATAAAACATTAACACAAATTGAGAAGCATTTTGAATTGTTTAAAGGTAGCACTCAAGCAATTTACTTTGGAATGGGAGGAAATACCACATAGTAGGTAGGTATGGTGGACACAAATGGCATAGTGGTTGGCTCAAGGATTTTGGATGCATGAGAAGTATTCCCTCTCAGTACAAGGCTTAGGCTAGCAAGGTTGTTTGAAGCAAACACAAGTATGAACCGGTACAGCAAAACTTACATAAGAACATATCGCAAGCATTATAATACTCTACACTGTCTTCCTTGTTGCTCAAACACTTTTACCAGAAAATATCTAGACCTTAAGAGAGATCAATTACGCAAACCAATTTCAACAAGCTCTACGGTAGTTCTCCACTAATAGGTTTAAACTACATGAAAAAAAACTTAATCTACTTGAGAGCTCAAAACAATTGCCAAGTGTCAAATTATCCACAACATATGAGGCATTTTCTGTTTCCAACCAAACAATAAGTATTGTAGCTTCCAACTTTTATCATTGAACATTAAAAGTAAAACGAAGAACAAGTGTTCATATGAAAAAGCGGAGCGTGTCTCTCTCCCAAACAAGGATTGCTAGGATCCGATCTTATTCAAACAAACAAAATGAAAATAAACACACAGACGCTCCAAGTAAAGCACATATGATGTGACCGAATAAAAATATAGTTTCAGGGGAGGAAACCTGATAAGTTGATGAAGAAGGGGATGCCTTGGGCATCCCCAAGCTTAGACGCTTGAGTCTTCTTGAAATATGCAGGGATGAACCATAGGGGCATCCCCAAGCTTTCACTTTTCACTCTTCTTGATCATATATCATCCTCCTCTCTTGACCCTTGAAAACTTCATTCACACCAAACTTCTCATAAACTTCATTAGAGGGGTTAGTACTCAAAAAAATTTGAATCCACCTTGGTCCTGTAGTGGCACATTGCAAGAACTCAATAAAACATTAGCTACAGCCCTCTATGTCTAGAAAGCCTTGCTTAAAGTCCACAAGAGACAATGCAAAAAACAGAGACAGAATCTGCCAAAACAGAACAGCCAGTAAAGATGAATTTTAAATAAATACTTCCGTTGCTCAAATCAGAAAACTCAAAACTAATGAAAGTTGCGTACATATCTGAGGAACACGCACGTAAATTGGCATATTTTTCTGAGTTACCTACAGATAAAACAGCCCAGATTCGTGACAGATAGAAATCTGTTTCTGCGCAGAAATCCAAATCTAGTATCAACCTTCGATTAGAGGCTTCACTTGGTACAACAAAACACAAAACTAAGATAAGGAGAGGTTGCTACAGTAGTAAACAACTTCCAAGACACAAATATAAAACAAAGTACTGTAGCAAAATAACACATGGGTTATCTCCCAAGAAGTTGCTTTCTTTATAGCCATTAAATGGGCTCAGCAGTTTTAATGATGCACTCGCAAGAAATAGTATTTGAAGCAAAAGAGAGCATCAAGAGGCAAATTCAAAACACATTTAAGCCTAACATGCTTCCTATGCAAAGGAATCTTGTAAATAAACAAGTTCATGAAAAGCAAAGTAACAAGCATAGGAAGATAGAACAAGTGTAACTTCGAAATTTTAAACATATAGAGAGGTGTTTTAGTACCATGCAAATTTCTACAACCATATTTTCCTCTCTCATAATAATTTTCAGTAGATTCATGAATAAACTTAACAATATAACTATCACATGAAGCATACTTTTCATGATTTCCAAACACATAATTTTTATCAAGTTCAAGAATAGTGGAATTAAAACTTTCAAACTTACTTTTATTAATAATATAACAAGGTAGTTGATCAATATCAAGAGATATGGGACTCATAGAATAAGTCAAGAACTCTCCAATCCCATTTTCATTAGTAATACAATTAATATTATCAAGTAACATAGGACCGTCATCTAGAGCTTTATCATAAACATTTGCTAAGCAAAATTCTTTAGTACCATGCATTTCGACATCAGGCACAAACAAAGCATTATCATAAGATTTATCAAAGTAGCATGGATTATCATAAATAACAGTAGCATAATTATTCTCGCAAGTATTACTCATAGGTACTATTTCAAGAGAATCCACAGGAACATAACATTCAACCTCTTTCGGTAAGCATGGAGGACAATCAAATAGTGTAAGAGATAAAGAGTTACTCTCATTAGAAGGTTGGCATGGGTAGCTAATCCATTCTTCCTCCTTTTGTTCATCACTCTCCTCTTTTTCATCCAATGAGCTTTCAGGTTCATCAATTTCTTCTCCCACAGGTTCCTGCAAATTGTGAGTGCATTCTTGTGCATTAATGAGTCTCTCTTTATAATCAATGATATAAGGATTCCTACTGTAGCATTCTATGCAAGAATTAAGGATAGTAGAGACATAATCTTTAAGGTCCTTACAAATAGCACAAGTTTCATAATTCTCAACCATGAAGGATTCTATCTCGGAGGCTCCCATAAATAAGACAAATTGCTCTACCTCTTCGAACCCATAATGAATATAGCAATTCCGATTATAGCTCTTAATTAAAAATTCCTCACTAAAGCCACATTGAAATTTAAGATGTTTAGTATCCTGTTGAGAGCAACAGTTTATATCATGGCGTCTAAGCAAGATTCTAGCCATTGTATTCAATTTTTCTATCATAGCACTCATTATTTTACCAGTTCTTGATTCTCTATAACAATTATAACATTCCATAAGCTCCAAGTAGGTTGTTGGTTCTCCCATAATAGCGGTTTTTAATTTTTTGGTTTTTTAAATGTTTATGGATTTTTGGGTATATGAGACAAATAAAACAAGACAAAAATAAACTAAGCAGAAGTAAACTACGCAAACCAATACTAGACAGAAATAAACTAAGCAAAAATAAACTAGACAAAAGTAAACTAAGCAAAACAAAATAAAACAAAATAAAAACAGAGAGAGAGGTAGAGTGTACTCCCCAGGTGAACTTATGAGTAGAGCTATGCCTTCCCGGCAACGGCGCCAGAAAACAGTCTTGATAACCCACAAGTATAGGGGATCGCAGCAGTCTTCGAGGGAAGTAAAACCCAAATTTATTGATTCGACACAAGGGGAGGTAAAGAATACTTATAAGCCTTAACAACTGAGTTGTCAATTCAGCTGCACCTGGAAAAGCACTAGCAACAGGGGTGATGTGAAAGTAGCAGTAATATGAGAGCAGTAGTAACAGTAACACAGCAGCAGTAATAGCAATATGAGAGCAATGGCACCGGAAAATAGTTGATACTACTTCCAATGACATGTAGAACGAGTATATGATGATGAAAGATGGACCGGGGTTCCCAGCGATCTACACTAGTGGTAACTCTCCAATAACAAGTGTTGGGTGAACAAATTATAGTTGGGCAATTGATAGGATTGAAATAGCATTAAGACAGAACATCAAGTCTATTAATCATGTAGGCATGTTTTCCATATATAGTCATACGTGCTCGCAATGAGAAACTTGTACAACATCTTTTGTCCTACCAGCCGGTGGCAGCCGGGCCTCTAGGGAATCTACTGGAAATTAAGGCACTCCTTTTAATAGAGCACCGGAGCAAAGCATTAACACTCCGTGAAAACATGTGATCCTCATATCTAAGCCTTCCCCTCCAGTTGTCCCAATTTCTGTCACTTTGGGGCCTTTGGTTCCGGACATAGACATGTGCATACAACTTGTAGATACAATCTAAGCAATAAGTATAGAGCTTAAATCTAAGATCATGCCACTCGGGCCCTAGTGACAAGCATTAAGCATAACAAGATTGCAGCAACAATAACTTCACAAACTTTATAGATAGACTAATCATAATGTATCATCCATCGGATCCCAACAAACACAACACCGATTACATCAGATGGATCTCAATCATGTAAGGCAACTCATGAGATCATTGTATTGAAGTACATGGAGGAGAGAATACCAACTAGCTACTGCTAGAACCCGTAGTCCATGGGGGAACTACTCACGGAGCATGATGGAGGCGGTGGCGTCGATGGAGATGGCTTCCGGGGGCACTTCCCCATCCCGGCAGGGTGCCGGAATAGAGACTTCTGTCCCCCGAATTGGAGTTTCGCGATGGCGGCGGCACCCCTGGAGTCTTTCTGGAGTTTCGTCAATTGGTCTCGCGTTTTTAGGTCGAAAGGGCTTATATAGGCGAAGAGGCAGCGCAGGAGGGGCAACAGGGTGCCCTCCCCATAGGCCAGCGCGGCCAGGGGCTGGCCCGCACGGCCCTATGGTGTGGGGGCCCCAGGCCTCCCCTCTGACTCCCCTTCGGTGTCTTGGTCCGTCTCGGTGAATTATGATGTTTGGTCTTCGTTTCGTCGAATTCCGAGAATATTGCCCGAACAGCCTTTCTGGAACCAAAAACAGCAGAAAACAGGAACTGGCACTTCGGCATCTTGTTAATAGGTTAGTTCCGGAAAATGCATGAAATCATCATAAAGTGCAAGCAAAACATGTAAGTATTGTCATAAAACAAGCATGGAACGACAGAAATTATGGATACGTCGAGGACGTATCAGCATCCCCAAGCTTAGTTCCTGCTCGTCCCAAGCAGGTAAACGATAAAAAGAATAATTTCTGTAGTGACATGCTACTTACATAACCTTGATCATACTATTACAAAGCATATGAAATGAATGAAGTGACTCAAGGCAATGATCTATAGTTGCTAACAAATAGATAACATATAGCAAAACTTTTCATGAATAGTACTTTCAAGACAAGCATCAAAAGATTGCACAAGAGTTAACTCATAAAGCAATAGATTCAAAGTAAAGGCATCGAAGCAACACAAAGGAAGATATAAGTTTCAACGTTTGTTTTCAACTTTCAACATGCATATCTCATGGATAATTGTCAACACAAAGTAATATGATGAATGCAAATATGCAAGTATGTAAGAATCAATGCACAGTTAACACAAGTGTTTGCTTCTAAGATGGAAGGAAGTAGGTATACTGACTCAACATAAAGTAAAAGAATGGCCCTTCGCAGAGGGAAGCATTGATTGCTATATTTGTGCTAGAGCTTTGGTTTTGAAAACATAAAGAGAGCACAAAAGTAAAGTTTTGAGAGGTGTTTGTTGTTGTCAACGAATGGTAGTGGGCACTCTAACCCCCTTGCCGGACAAACCTTCAAAGAGCGGCTCCCATTTTATTTTTATTTTTGGGTGGCACTCCTTCCAACCTTTCTTTCACAAACCATGGCTAACCGAATCCTCGGGTGCCTGCCAACAATCTCATACCATGAAGGAGTGCCTTTTTATTTTAGTTTTATTATGATGACACTCCTCCCAACCTTTGCTTACACAAGCCATGGCTAACCGAATGCTTCGGGTGCCGTCCAACAATCACATACCATGGAGGAGTGTCTATTTAGGTTAATTAATTTGGGACTGGGAATCCCATTGCCAGCTCTTTTTGCAAAATTATTGGATAAGCGGATGAAGCCACTAGTCCATTGGTGAAAGTTGCCCAACAAGATTGAAAGATAAACACCACATACTTCATCATGAGCTATAAAACATTAACACAAATTGAGAAGCATTTTGAATTGTTTAAAGGTAGCACTCAAGCAATTTACTTTGGAATGGGAGGAAATACCACATAGTAGGTAGGTATGGTGGACACAAATGGCATAGTGGTTGGCTCAAGGATTTTGGATGCATGAGAAGTATTCCCTCTCAGTACAAGGCTTAGGCTAGCAAGGTTGTTTGAAGCAAACACAAGTATGAACCGGTACAGCAAAACTTACATAAGAACATATCGCAAGCATTATAATACTCTACACTGTCTTCCTTGTTGCTCAAACACTTTTACCAGAAAATATCTAGACCTTAAGAGAGATCAATTACGCAAACCAATTTCAACAAGCTCTACGGTAGTTCTCCACTAATAGGTTTAAACTACATGAAAAAAAACTTAATCTACTTGAGAGCTCAAAACAATTGCCAAGTGTCAAATTATCCACAACATATGAGGCATTTTCTGTTTCCAACCAAACAATAAGTATTGTAGCTTCCAACTTTTATCATTGAACATTAAAAGTAAAACGAAGAACAAGTGTTCATATGAAAAAGCGGAGCGTGTCTCTCTCCCAAACAAGGATTGCTAGGATCCGATCTTATTCAAACAAACAAAACGAAAATAAACACACAGACGCTCCAAGTAAAGCACATATGATGTGACCGAATAAAAATATAGTTTCAGGGGAGGAAACCTGATAAGTTGATGAAGAAGGGGATGCCTTGGGCATCCCCAAGCTTAGATGCTTGAGTCTTCTTGAAATATGCAAGGATGAACCACAGGGGCATCCCCAAGCTTTGACTTTTCACTCTTCTTGATCATATATCATCCTCCTCTCTTGACCCTTGAAAACTTCCTTCACACCAAACTTCTCATAAACTTCATTAGAGGGGTTAGTACTCAAAAAAATTTGAATCCACCTTGGTCCTGTAGTGGCACATTGCAAGAACCCAATAAAACATTAGCTACAGCCCTCTATGTCTAGAAAGCCTTGCTTAAAGTCCACAAGAGACAATGCAAAAAACAGAGACAGAATCTGCCAAAACAGAACAGCCAGTAAAGATGAATTTTAAATAAATACTTCCGTTGCTCAAATCAGAAAACTCAAAACTAATGAAAGTTGCGTACATATCTGAGGAACACGTACGTAAATTGGCATATTTTTCTGAGTTACCTACAGAGAAAACAGCCCAGATTCGTGACAGATAGAAATCTGTTTCTGCGCAGAAATCCAAATCTAGTATCAACCTTCGACACAAGGGGAGGTAAAGAATACTTATAAGCCTTAACAACTGAGTTGTCAATTCAGCTGCACCTGGAAAAGCACTAGCAATAGGGGTGATGTGAAAGTAGCAGTAATATGAGAGCAGTAGTAACAGTAACACAGCAGCAGTAATAGCAATATGAGAGCAATGGCACCGGAAAATAGTTGATACTACTTCCAATGACATGTAGAACGAGTATATGATGATGAAAGATGGACCGGGGTTCCCAGCGATCTACACTAGTGGTAACTCTCCAATAACAAGTGTTGGGTGAACAAATTACAGTTGGGCAATTGATAGGATTGAAATAGCATTAAGACAGAACAACAAGTCTATTAATCATGTAGGCATGTTTTCCATATATAGTCATACGTGCTCGCAATGAGAAACTTGTACAACATCTTTTGTCCTACCAGCCGGTGGCAGCCGGGCCTCTAGGGAATCTACTGGAAATTAAGGCACTCCTTTTAATAGAGCACCGGAGAAAGCATTAACACTCCGTGAAAACATGTGATCCTCATATCTAAGCCTTCCCCTCCAGTTGTCCCAATTTCTGTCACTTTGGGGCCTTTGGTTCCGGAC
This sequence comes from Lolium perenne, assembly GCF_019359855.2. NCBI lineage: Eukaryota > Viridiplantae > Streptophyta > Magnoliopsida > Poales > Poaceae > Lolium > Lolium perenne. The sequence continues at coordinate 220,241,017 of NC_067245.2, read as the reverse complement.
ATAGACATGTGCATACAACTTGTAGATACAATCTAAGCAATAAGTATAGAGCTTAAATCTAAGATCATGCCACTCGGGCCCTAGTGACAAGCATTAAGCATAACAAGATTGCAGCAACAATAACTTCACAAACTTTATAGATAGACTAATCATAATGTATCATCCATCGGATCCCAACAAACACAACACCGATTACATCAGATGGATCTCAATCATGTAAGACAGCTCATGAGATCATTGTATTGAAGTACATGGAGGGGAGAATACCAACTAGCTACTGCTAGAACCCGTAGTCCATGGGGGAACTACTCACGGAGCATGATGGAGGCGGTGGCGTTGATGGAGATGGCTTCCGGGGGCACTTCCCCGTCCCGGCAGGGTGCCGGAACAGAGACTTCTGTCCCCCGAATTGGAGTTTCGCGATGGCGGCAGCGTCCCTGGAGTCTTTCTGGAGTTTCGTCAATTGGTCTCGCGTTTTTAGGTCGAAAGGGCTTATATAGGCGAAGAGGCGGCGCAGGAGGGGCAACAGGGTGCCCTCCCCATAGGCCGGCGCGGCCAGGGGCTGGCCCGCGCGGCCCTATGGTGTGGGGGCCCTGTGCCTCCCTCTGACTCCCCTTCGGTGTCCTGGTCCGTCTCGGTGAATTATGATGTTTGGTCTTCGTTTCGTCGAATTCCGAGAATATTGCCCGAACAGCCTTTCTGGAACCAAAAACAGCAGAAAACAGGAATTGGCACTTCAGCATCTTGTTAATAGGTTAGTTCCGGAAAATGCATGAAATCATCATAAAGTGCAAGCAAAACATGTAAGTATTGTCATAAAACAAGCATGGAACGATATAAATTATGGATACGTCGGGGACGTATCACGCTCCTTGTTGTCATCCATGTCATCAGAATATTCCTGTGAATTATAAAGGACATAATAATCAGGTGCTTAATGATCGAATAAATACTGCACTATCATAAGCAAACCTTAGAAACCCTAAAATTAAATGTGTAGAACAAGTAAATGGCAGAAGAAATCATACTAAATCACGAGAAAACCCTATGAACAGCAATGAACATAAGCCACAACAATTGCAGGTCCACTAAGTATGAACACATAAATTAATTATATGACAAATCAAGCCAACTACATGGCAGATTAGTCGAAATTAAACTAGAATCTGACCGTACGAACCGTAGAATCAAGTACATCTACAAGAACAAGGTAGGAGATCAAATCAATCAAGAACCAGGTTCGTGCAAACCAGGTGAACAGTAATATGACACAAAAAGGATCGGGACAGTTTCGGTAAAAGAGCAGTACCTCCTCGTCGTCACCCTCGACATCCTCCTGGAACTGAACGTTTGGGCCGAAATCGTCGAAGGGGTCGAGGTCCGCGTCCAGCACCGGGTCTAGGAAGACCTCGCCGTGGTGGCCTGCAACGCCTTGCAGATCTTTGGCGGGAGCAACGGCATTGCTATCCACCTTCTCCTCGACGGCCAGGACGCCCGTTTCGACCGAGGTCGAAGAATCAGACAAGCAGAGGAGATGAGCGGCCTGGGTGCCCGGTGAAGCCTCACCCGCCGCGACGGCCACTACCGCAGAGGCATCCTCTGCGCGAGCGGCCGCCGATTGCTCCGCCTCGTACGCAAGACCTATCTTCATGCTGCTGCGGTTGGAAACGAGGAAGTCGATGCCTCGGAGGTGCGGTGAGTTGATGGGAGGGGAGAGGACGAGCTCGCGAGAGACGATGAGGCCGATTATTTTATAGCCTCTGACTCTCTGTATCAGAATGGCATTAGTGGTGGACGCGAGAGACGATGAGGCCGATTAGTTGTGGACGCGTGAAGTCGTGCATGTACTCGATTCTCACGTATACCAATACTTCCAAACATCACAAGTAATTCACAATCATTCAGAATAATATGAGACCTTAACATTTTATTGTTTGTGTCAGATATTGTCCATGAAAAATAACATCCTTCAAAAAATAAATCCCCTATGCCAATCCGGTCATGCCCGTCTACTCCAACTAGCTTCCTCGAGTAATTTGTCACCTTACATTCTTAAAATGAACCAAAATTTGGCACAGGGGCATCACATGGAAAATGATGTTACCATTCTCTCTTCCCATTTTGTTTGAATTTTTCAAAATTGTCATGCCCTAACGGAAAAAAATGTATGTTCCTTCTATGAAGCATGTATCAGAATGGCATTACCAAAACCTGGGGGTGGCGGGGCACATGGTGGTGTGATGATACATCACATTTGGACCACACAACACAATTTGGACCAACCAAAAAAATTCAACCACCCTACACAAACCCTGGTCAAAACTAGTTTGACCAATATTACAAAAGTTGTACATAATTCAGAAACCGCTAGAAATATACGAAGCATTCAGGAGTCAATACTGAAGACAAAGCAATTATGCCAAAAGACGAAGGCAGAGGAGGAACAGGTCTTGCTATATTGCACAACAAAGCCAAATTCAACTTTTCATCGATTCCAAAATTCTGGCTGCAATTAGCACACCCTGGTCTCCTGATGTCGCAATAGTTGGCTGCTGGGAGCGGAGACACTCGACTTCCTTCTTCAACTTATCGCACTCTGTGCGAACTTTCAAGTACTTCGTCTCGAAATATTGCGCATGTTCAGCATGCAACTCCACTTCCTGTTGAAAACTTTCACAGTCACAGTTGCAATCACACTGACCAGCCTTGTCAGTGACCACACTCATCGGTGGCTAGGCGCGTAGTTCCTCGACTTCCTTCTTCAACTTCTTACACTCCGCGAGAATGTCTGGGTACCGTTTATCAAAAGAAGATTGCACGGAACGGGCATTCTCCTCCGATATGGCACGATTTAAAATGCACCTGCCCACGAGGTGGCGGATTTTCTTATGAAGGATGGTGTTGTGGCCCTTGATCTGGTCCAGTTTCGCGGAGAATCGTGTTATCACATCCTGCATTGCAAATTCAACAGCAATGAAGTATGCAGAGTGCAGATGAGGGGGGAGAAATAAACAAATGGAGTGCCAACCTCTTCAATATGCCTGAGAGCTGCAAAGTCCTTGTCCATAGGAACCTCTTCAATGATGGAACCGCCATCCCTAGAAGAAAGACATTTAAGTAGTTGGATCTGGCAGCCAGCAAGGAGGCGATGAAACTGCGGCACGGCAATGGAAACATACACGGCCGAAGATGCACACACGCGCACTGGCTGCTCCTCTCCCGGAGACTGAGCATTCGTCTCTGATTCTGCATTCAGGATACCAAACCTATGCAAGAGTTTGAGGTTTCTGTTCTGAAGGGTGGTGTTGTGGCCCTTTAATCTCATAATCCCTTCCTGCATGGAAAAATTCACCAGTAACGAATCAGGGATCCTTTTTCATTCACAGGATATGAAAATCATAAGATTAGGAAAAGCATAGGATTTTGTATACATTAGAGAGGGTGTATGCGCTATTTTATGGGCTATTTGGAATGTACAAAATGAAGTCGTGTTTAATAAACCAAATCTCATCCCTTCTTGCAGGTTATCCCTATGATTATTCACTAGATCCGTATGTTTCTTATCTCCAGCCCGAGGATCAGTAGGATATCATGGAGTCTGGGTGCAACTGACTAGAGACAGCCGCACGGGATTTTTACAGCCAGGGTGGCTGGCAGTTTCCTCATAGAATTACTTACTGATGTGTTTTTGCCTTTTTGGCACCCGCTGTTTTCTATGTTTCGTTGGTGGATCTTTGTGTCGACTCTAGCTGATCCGTGAGAAGTTGTCATAATTTGTGTATGAACTGAAGAAAGCAATAAAGCAGCCATATACATCATTTTGATGCAGAGGCTGTGATATGTCCCCCATTTCGAAAAAAGGAACAAACATAGGATATATTTCTATAAATCAAACAACTAATGTAGGAAAAAAACCCATAGGATCTAAATGATACACAATTCTTATGGAAGTCCTACGAATTAAAGAAGCCCTCATGCAGTACGGAGATGAAGAGGAAGAAAAAAAAGCAATGGATATATATTATATAGTGCATACATTATTAATGCTCTTGAGAGCTAACAAGTGCTCATCAAACAACGGGTCCTCGATAGCTAAGTACGAAGTGGATCCTGCGGTAGAAAGCACGAGCCTGGAACCGTCGGCCCTGGAAGATGATAGCCGGTTTAGTTGGCACCGCCTGCCAGCAAGGACTCAACGAAAATCCGGCATGGCGATGGAAACATACCCAGGAGCTTCGTACCCACCAGGTTGGCGAGAAACGAGCGATTTCTCAACTTGGGTAGGAATGGTGCTGAAACCAGCCGCCATGGAAGAAAGACGGTTAAATTGTTTGATCCGCTAGCCAGCCAGAAGGCAGAGAAACTTCGGCATGGCGATGGAAACATACCGGGGAGCTTCGTACCCACCATCTTGGCGAAACACAGTCGATTTCTCGGCATCGGTAGGAAGGGCGACACTTGAACGGGCGGCCCTGGAAGAAAGACGGTCAAATAGCTGGTTCTCCCGGGTAAAAAAAATAGTTGGATCTGTTTGCCTTGCTGTAATCTGCGTTCATGGGGGCAAAGAAAGCACATGGCGATAAAAACCTACCAGGACTCTTGCTGGATTACTCTGCCCTGACCCAACAAGCCGGAAGCAGACTGAGCTTGCGATGGAAGCACAGACATGCCTGTCCGCCGGTGCCGCTGGTACACTTTCAAAGTCGGAGTTTGCAGGACTTTCAGCGGGATGGATTTCACCGCGGATTTCGTCTCAGACAACAACGCCTCCTTCCTCTTCTTACACTTCTTCATGTTCTTCTTAGACAACTTGTTGAATGATGGATGAATCGCTGGAGGAAGAAGGAAGGGACAAGCAGGTGGGGATAGAAGGGGTCGGTGTAGAGCTCTTCGGGGAGGGTTCCCCGGGGAGGAGGATGAAAACTGGAACGAACAGGACAGGGATGGGACTGGGCAATCTTGTCCGTCCATCCAAAATCAAAGGGCCGGAGCACATAAGACTTTGGGCCATTGACAGGCTGGTCCTACCATAGGCGGACCCCAAGTTTCAGCGATTCAATGTCAGTGAAAAGATGGGCAATGTAAAAGAATCTTGTTCGGGGTCGGCCGCGGAAGCCAAATCTCTGTGTCCCAAAGTCTACTAGTAGTCTACTCCTCTATAGGTATAGCTGCATAGCCATCATACCATTTCATTGATCGAGCTGTACGCCTTTACCACTCCGATTCAGGTCCAAAATATTAGTGTTCTCTTGTCAAATCAAAGGCCATGTCAGTTTGACGAAATGGACGTTCTTTAACTCACAAACTACTCCAAGGACATCATTTACGGACTACTCAGTTCGGCAAAAAGATTCTTGAAGCCATGTACATATTTTCCGGATCGATTTAGTAATTTGCTACAACTGTAATATTATTTCCAATTTTCAGCAATTTATTTGAATTTTAGGATTTTACTTATAAATTTCGCTAATTGACATGTGTAGGAAAGATAGAAAACAACTAGTGTATGCATGACCAATTAATCTGACTAAATAAATCTTATAGTGGCCACTTTGCATCACTCAAACTGAGAGGGCATGTTAGATTCATATGATAGAATAATGGAGAATCGCTATGACATATGCCTCCTTGAATCCTACGGGAAAGAAATCTACGGGAATTGGTAGAGCTAGGTGTGTGATGGTATCATAGGAAAGACAAAGGAAATTTCTATAGAGATTGAGAGTGCATAGCATAGTTGTCACAGATGCATATGAATTTTTCCAAGAGGTCTAACCTCTTATTAGAAATCCCATAGGGTTGTACTAGTATAAGAAAACAATACATATAAATTTTGGAGGATTCAATTCTTCAAATCAAACAAGCTATATAGGGGGAAAATCATATCCTTTGATTCGTACAATTTGTATAGGAGTTATGTAGGATTTGACTATAGGAGTTATGTAGGATTTGACTATAGGATTTGAATATTTGTACGGTTGTGTAATATTTTTACCCAGATCAATTCACATACCACCGGTTATTTATTTTTTTGGGCTATAAAAATAGGAGGTGTGGTATATTTGATGTGTGTAGAGATAATCTCACCATCTTATAGCCACCCCTAACATTTCGAGCAAACAAAAAAAAATCTATACCACTACCCACCTCTCGTCCTACACTCAATTCCTACACAACCAAACAACAAAAATTGGCTATCCCTAGCCAGGTGGTTGGGGATACTCTCATCCCATAAACCTATCCCATAAACCAAACAACCCCTAATATGGAGGGAAGGAAAACCTAGTATCTGATACTGTACAAAAACACATAAAGCAATCTGGAACCGTCCACATAGAATCAATGGGCCAGAGCAGATGCCTTCTTTGGGAAGGGTCTTGCGCGGAAACCAAGGAATCCTCTGCGTCGACAATCTGGTGTAGCAGTAAAATACACCATCATAGTGGAACATTGATGGAGTCACTACAATGCGTCCGAATCCGGGTATAGCCTTTTCATATCAATGGCCATGTCAGTTTCTCCAGATATAATCTATCCGTTAGCTAGTACTACTACTCTAGAGGCTGACACCACATGCAGAAGTTGTACAGTACTACGACTACTATCGAGTATCGACTAGTCCGATCACGTCCAGGTCGCAACTACTCAAAAATGGCCGTAAAGAAAATGCAGAAGTAGGATGGGGCCACGACAAAAGACATACATCTATTTATGGACAGAGGTAGTATCATATCAGCATGCATTAGCATCTCATTTGCAACTAGTTGCACTCGCATCCTATTATCGGATATCACACTTCTGCACTTTTAAAAAATATGAAGAAAAACAAAACTGGGACACATATTATGTTGTGTATTGCTCCACAGGTCACAGATGAGTATGTAAAAAAAAAATTCTAGCTTGCACAAAAAAGACAAATGATATGTGAATAGTTAAGGAATATTATTCACTTTGGTCTTTTCTTTTTTCCACAGCTCACATAGGGTCACTTTTTGAAACAAATGTTTAGATGTGCGCAAGATACAACATAACCCGTGACTATGATTTGAATTTACATTTTTTTACAAACTCGAAATGTGACATCCGACAATAAGATGAGGGATCAACTAGTTGCAAAATGTTTGCACTCCTGACCATGCATCTGAATCTATCTACTAGACTACTACAACAACATACAAAATGCACCAGTTTTGAACTAGACATGTAACAGCAGTACTAACCGTTGGTTTCCAAAATCTAACGCTTGTGATTAGAGGGATTCGCGTCAAGAGATACCACAACAGCATACACTTCTTTCTAGAACCATCATGTAGCCATTATGTAGAAGAAGAAAAAAGCAGGGTCACACCAATATCACATGTCCCACTCGATAGTAAGAAAGGTTCCAAGTTATTGTTCCCATTTCTCAACTGGTCATACCTATTTCGATGGTGTAACCTACGTAGTATAAGTTATATATTAGTTGTATGGAAAGTTTGAGCAACATTTAGAACATATTTTTGTACTCCTAATTGGTCCAACATGCATGCTAAGATTGGGGTCTTCACCTTGAAACGGCGAGCGCCGAAAAGCGGGTCAAAATCGCCCAGATCCTCGAAAATATCTACAGGCGCAGCCGCTGTATGAGAGACGGAGTGGGAAATGAGTGGGGCGATGTATGAGAGACGGAGTGGGGGTGTAGTATGTACTATAGTAAGACGGCGAGACGGCGAGGTACTATAGTCACAATGGGAAGTACGTAGCACGTAGTATCATACACTACTAGTTTGTGATACTACCTCCACAATGCATAGTATCATAATATGGTTCATACTTATGTCATATTTAAAGTTTTGTAGAATCTCAATGCAAATGTGTGTACATGATGTATTTGTCATGAAGTTTTCTAAGTTTTCTAGGTTTATGTGTTATAATACTACTCACATCTCTCACCTCATAATTGATGTGACACATTAGATTTTTGCCAACATGGCATGTATGATACTACTTACGAGCCTTAAAAGCACTTTTTTGTGATGTTGATCAAATTGTACTCTAAAATTGTCACTGGACAACAGGTCGGCCTATTGCAAACTTGTTTGAATGAGCTAAAATAGTTAGAAATCTAGAAAATTTGTCACTTCAATGAATTTTCATCCTATAACGTTTACTTAATTTGAAAAACGAATGGGGACGTTTGCCATAATGGGACAATCATTTCTACAAAAAAGAATAATATGGAAAGTCTCGCAATGTTATTTATCATGACAACATTGACAATGTCACAACCGTGGGGTGATTAGGGAATCCACTCCGCTAGAAAAAACAAACTTATATAAGGCATGTGTGGCAATGCAGTTTGTCTACCTTAGACACATATCTCGATGTGTAGCTATATATGGATTTTATTTTCCAACTTTAGATGATCAGTTTATAGTTCACCATTTAATTAGAATTCATAATTTTTGGGAATAAAATACTTGGAGGTACCCTGCAAGTGTGGTACCACAAACAAAGCCCAAACATGGGTCCCAATAGTACAACATAGCGCGCATAGGAAGTTTGAGTAAATTTGAAACCAACCAAATGAGGTAGAAACAAATCAAAAAAAAAGTTGTGAAACATGTGCATGGAGCCATCACATGACATGTACTTACTACTAACAAGTAAAAAATATAAAACCCTATCATACATAGAGGTTTGGGGTGAAGAGTTATTATTCACACACATGCATATAGAATAAATATGGACTGCTTTTGGCTTTCTACCCATTAATTTGAGCAAGCTTCATGCAGTGTCCACTTCAAACTTGACAACATTGGAACCATAGCTGCTTGAGTTCGCCTCGCTAGCCTCTTCCCATATGTAAGCTTAATTAATTGGTTACACTACGAAAATCACAGTCAACTTCTGAATAATGCATGCATTGCCCCCCTTTTGCACATATGCAACTTTGCAAAGTAGGGATTTTTGGTTTACCACACATTAGTGTGTTGTTTTCTTTTTATTAGGACCCATGTTTGGTAGCCACATTTTTCCAAAGCCAAAGTGTGGTTAGCCAAAAAAAAGCTAGTATGGCTAGCCACCAAATTGTGGCTTAAAATATTAAAGCCAAACTTTGTCAAAACTTTGTAAAAAAAAGTTGAGTCTATGACAAATGGACCATATATACATGCAATGAAGTGTGATAAGACAAATTGTGGCAAAAACCAAACACATGACAAATAAACTATATGCATGGCTGCCAAATTTTGGCTTCTTGACAAATTGTGGCTAGGAACCAAACATGCCCTTGCTGGCCAAAGGGGTCCAAATATGTGTTTTGTTTATTCGCTATCATGTGTAGTGTGTGCACAATACCACAAATCAAAATTTCACGGGTAGGCCAAACATGCATGCATGGTAGGCGAATCGCCATTTCGAAGGCTAATTTGTCAAACTAGCTTACCATGAAACCATCATTTGTACTCCAATTAATTAAGTTTGGATATGAATGGTGGTCATCAACCAAACTAATAAGAATTCAAAATTTGGGATGATATAGGGATGTGCCCTATTGTTGTGGAATCAGAAAACATTAATTAGCCAACGAAAATGTGGGTTGCATCCAAGTATAGTAGCTCACAAAGTCGATTGCCAAGAAGTTTTTGCCTAAATTTGAAATAAAGCCAAAATGAGGTTCAAACTTATTGAAATCAGCAAGCAAGGCAATCACGAAGTCACCAATTACTACTTTTATCTAGGAAAAATAACAAACATGATGGCATGCAAATATTCTTGAGAAGCAGAATCATTCTGTAAATATATATTTTTGGAACCATGCATGTTGGACATTGATTCGCTTCTTGCCACATGGGTGAGCTAGCTTGGTTACCGCAAGAACCATGCATGGCAAACTTTCGAATCATGACCCCTTTTTTAAGAGATCAATGAAAAACTTCTTATTTTCGACTATACTTTGCCAAATACAGTTTTTTTGGTTTTCCACATAAAGTCTTTTCATTTTTATTGGCCAAATTAAGGGGGGCAAAATTAAAAGGATGTATTTGTGAAGTGGCTACCGCGTGTATTGCGCATACTACCACCTATACAATTTTCACAAGAGGGTGACATGGTTGGATGGCCATGCATTTCCATGGTTTGTTGGATTATCTCATCATGTAGTATATAATAAATTAATTTTGTAAATATTTTTCAATTCAAGTATTAACGATGGTTATATTACAACTCAAATAAATTGGGAAAATACTGGGATTCGCCTCCCTAGAATCAATCTTGCCCGTCCATTTCCTATCAACTGACTATAGGGAGTACTAGATTTAAATGGCGGTTGGAGTTAATTCCTCAACCTCATCGCAGTATTATTCCCATCTGTCCCCACTAAACAACCCCTGGCGGTTCGTTCTCCCCTGCATTTCGGCAAGTTCCAAAAAAATCCATTATTTGCAGTTGCTCTCCCTCCCTCCCCCTCAATCCCTCCGATCAGTTCGACGTGCTTCAGCGCTGCCATGGCCGACGGCGGCCTGTTTACACTGAAGAGGAGCGTCGTTCCCCATGGGACGACCAAGGTGAACGTGGTCTACACGAATGACCCTTCCGTTCTCGAGCACACCCTCAAGATGTACAAACAAAAGCTACTAGACGACAGGCCCAGGTTCGTCGGCCTCGACCTAGAATACACTGCGGACCAAGTAAGTACCGCCGTCGTTCAGTTGGCCATGGACGACCACGTCCTGGTGTACCATTTCTGCAGGTATGTTCTTCACATGCCTTCCTTTATCCTTTTGTTTTTTAATATAGAAACTCTTCCTTTATCTTGGATCTGCTTTTTTATTTCGAAATAGACTAGGTTCTAACTTGTATGAAAACACGAACAAACTAACTTGTATGAAAAATGTGGTCTGGAACGTAATATCCAACATACTTGTATAATTTTTTTGGATTGACCATGATATCTAGTTTCATGATTTTGGTACTCAAAATTTGCACAAATTTCATGTACTCATACTCACCGATAATCGGCATGGATGTCAAGATATTAACATATAGTAACTGAATCTTAACTTGACACTTAAATAATTAGATCATATAGTTGCAACAATAATTCATGTTATTTTGATGTGTATCACTGATGCAAAATCATTGTTTCACTGCAACAAGTATACAGTTTACTGGAAGAAAAATATGTGTACTATTTTAGCATATACGATCTTACAAGATTGATTTGTGTTAACATGCAGGAGTCCTGATAATCTGGCACTGCAAGAATTCCTTCAACATAAAGGAATTTGTTTCACAACTGTTGACATCAGGGGTGACTCTAGCAGGTTTGCTAGAGATGGCATTAAAATTCCTAAACATAATTGGATTGACATTCAGGATATGATCAATTTCAATGGTCCTGGCAATAGGACTGGCATGGGTGATTTGGCAGCGGCCATCATTGACCCATCTTACAAAGACATGAAGACCAAGTTCCCTACTAGCAGCCACGATCAATGGGAGTGCATGCCATTGCCTGAAGTAAACTTGAGGTATGCTGCGATTGATGGGTATGTCAGTTTTGAGTTGTACAGGCGACTCAAAAAATCAATGATGGGCAGCGTCAAGCACAACCAATTCCAAGGGAAGTGGTTTGCCCGGATTGCAAGGAAGCGGCTAGGTTGGCCGCTCTTCCCCGCCTCGGCGCGACGAGAAGAAGCAGTGTGTCGGGACAACCTACTGGGAATTTGTATCTTATTGCTTTAGGCACAACATACCATTTGATCCGAAGAATATGCCACCATGGATAAAGGACCCGTGCGAGCCTACTTCGGGGTCTCCGTGGGATGGCGGTTCACATGGTGAGCAAGCTAGGGCAACGGCTGGATGTGGTGAGCTAGCAAGGGCAGGGCCTGTATCTGGTTGGGAAGCTCCAACAAGGATTCCCGACACACGAAGTGCGAACGCGTGCAGAACTTGGACTGCCAACCCATGGGAGGCAGGTACAAGCGGCACCGGCAAGCGCATCAAGAGGGATGATGATAATTGGTGAACTAGGCTGGCGTTATATGTTTCCAAGATTGTACATAAGTTTAGAATTATGAACTGGTAGTATTGTTTAGGTGATGTAATTACGTTTACAACAATGTGTATGAGGTTTCGAAACCACGCATCCTTATTTAAACATGTTTAAAACATGAAAATGAAAAGGTAAGCCTGCATCCTTCTTAGTCACTCCAAAATGAAGCTTTTTGGAAGGTATTTGAAATTTCCATGTTTGAAACCCAAAACGACTTCTCTTCGTGATTGACTTCGTAAGATAGAGTTTAGGGTTAGGGGTAGATACGTACATGATTTTTCTAAGTATTTTTATGCCCATTTGAATCTTGGTCAAATCATAGGTTTGAATAAGATTTAAACATGTTTAAAATATGAAAATGAAAAGGTAAGCCTGCATCCTTCTTAGTCACTCCAAAATGAAGTTTTTGGGAAGGTTTTTGAAATTTCCATGTTTGAAACCCAAAAACGACTTCTCTTCGTGCTTGACTTCATAAGACAAAGTTTAGGGTTAGGGGTAGATACATGATTTTTCTGGTTTGAATATGTCTAGACCTTGTTTATCAACTTGAGTGCTTATTATATGACATAAGAAGGCTATGTGCTTTGGTTTTTCATTTTTTTATACCCATTTGAATCTTGGTCAAATCCTAGGTTTGACCAAGATTTGAACAAGTTTAAAACATAAAAATAAAAGGTAAGCTTGACCTGGATCCTTCTTAGTCACTCTAAAATGAAGCTTTTGGGGGGTTCTTGAAATTTCCATGTTTGAAACCCAAAACCACGTCTCTTCATGCTTGACTTCATAAGACAGAGTTTAGGGTTAGGGTAGATACATGATTTGTCTGGTTTGAATATGTCTTGACCTCGTTTATCAACTTGAATGCTTAATATATGACATAAGAATACTATGTGCTTTGGTTTTCATTTTTTGTTTTTTTCTGAATTTTTATGCCCATTTGATCTTGGTCAAATCCTAGGTTTAACCAAGGTTTAAACAAGTTTAAAACATGAAAATGAAAAGGTAAGCCTGCATCCTTCTTAGTCACTGCAAAATCAGGCTTTTGGGAAGGTTTTTGAAATTTCCATGTTTGAAACCCAAAACGACTTCTCTTCGTGCTTGACTTCATAAGACAAAGTTTAGGGTTAGGGGTAGATACAAGATTTTTCTGGTTTGAATATCTCTAGACCTTGTTTACCAACTTGAGTGCTTACTATATATGACATAAGAAGGCTATGTGCTTTGGTTTTTCAGTTTTTTTGAATTTTTATACCCATTTCAATCTTGGTCAAATCGTAGGTACGGTTTGACCAAGATTTGAACATGTTTAAAACATGAAAATAAAAGGTAAGCATGTATCCTTCTTAGTAACTCTAAAATGAAGCTTTTGGGAGGTTTTTGAAATTTCCATGTTTGAAACCCAAAACCACTTCTCTTCATGCTTGATCGACTTCATAAGACAGAATTTAGGGTTAGTGGGTAGATACATTATTTGTCTGGTTTGAATATGTTTAGACCTTGTTTATCAACTTGAATTCTTACTATATGACATAAGAATACTATGTGCTTTAGTTTTCATTTTTTTGATTTTTTCTGATTTTTTTTGCCCATTTGATCTTGGTCAAATCCTAGGTTTAACCAAGATTTAAACAAGTTTAAGACATGAAAATGAAAAGGTAAGCCTGCATCCTTCTTAGTCACTCCAAAATGAAGCTTTTGGGAAGGTTTTTGAAATTTCCATGTTTGAAACCCAAAACCACTTCTCTTCATGCTTTACTTCATAAGACAGAGTTTAGGGTTAGGGGTAGATATACGTGATTTGTCTAGTTTGAATATGTCTAGACCTTGTTTTATCAACTTGAATTCTTACTATATGACATAAAAAAAACTATGTGGTTTGGTTTGATAGTTCATTGTTCATAATTCATAGTTGATCATACATACGGATCATACATACAGAATTGCGCGATCCTTATCGCGACTTCTAACCTATCTAGTCGTCGAGGAAGATGATGGTCGTGTTCTCCTCCGCATCCCGCGCCTCCTTCTCCTTCACGGTGGTGATGGCCGCCGCCTTGTCTTCTTCCTCCGCCCTCTTCTTGTCGGCATCGTCCTTGAGGGACGCGGCCAGCGCCTTCAAGAAGAGGGGGTCTTCCCCTTCCTCCGCCTCCTCCGCCTCCTCGCCGGCTGGCGGCGCGAATCCGCCGTTGGTGCTCGCCTCCCACGCCGCCTTCGACCGGCGGTTCCTCTCCCGGTTGGCGCGCCATTTGTTGAAGACGGGGCCGCTCATCGGTTTGAGCGGCGGATCCGCCTTGTACCAGAGCCCGCCCGGGGCGAACTCACGGAGCGACGACGGCATGTACAGGGAGCCTCTGTACCTGCACGCCGTGCGCTGACTCCCGGCGGCGGACTGCTTGCACTGGAGCCGCCACGCCTCCTCGAGCGTGTCCGGCGCGCGGGATCGCTTCGATCCGCTCGCGGGCGACGCGGAACTGGTACAGCGTGAATACATGGCGAGCGGCGAAGAATCACCACCCTGCAATCAAGGCCAAGCACGCAGCATATGGCCTCTTCCTTACGTCTTTTGCCTGGTTTGTTGCCGGTCAACGCCCCTGCTGCTGGCCCTGATGCTCCTAGTCCTGTTTAAAGTTCAGCATTAAACTCTACTATACAACTGTCGTGGTCTTGTGATGTACAGTAGTACTCTTTTGATGCATTTGTGATGTAGTAGTACTGTACTTTTTTTTGAACTGATATAGTACTATCTAAGAAAAGTACTCCCTCCGATTCACATTATTTTTAGCACCAAGAAATATGGATCGGAGCGAGGGAGTAAATTAAGGGCCCTTTTGTTGTGGCTTATTTTGGCTTTTTGGCTTTGGCAAAAGCCAAAAAAGCACCTAAATAGGTGCTTTTTGGGCTTTTGGATTTTGGAAGCCAAAAGAATAGAATCTTTGTTCTTGGCTTCCAAAATCCAAAAGCCCAAAAAAGCACCTATTTCCAAAAAAAGCCACAACAAAAGGGCCATAAACATGGCATCTCGTGCATGAAGCTTGACAGATTGATCGGGTTGGCTAGAACGGCTAAACAATGCTGCTCATTAGGCAAATGCATGCCATGTACGATAGTATACATCCAGTAAAGAAGTCTATACTGACATAAAAAAGACTACATTGGGGATGAGAGTCAATTGGGGCATCTACAATACAAAAAATCTTGCTCGTAGTTGATTTTGGCTAAGAGGGTTTTGTGCCCATATTTGTATCTTGGTCAAATCCTAGGTTTGACAATGATTTAAACAAGTTTAAAATATGAAAATGAAAAGGTAAGCATGGATACTTCTTAGTCACTCTAAAATGAAGCTTTTGGGAGGTTTTTGATATTTCCATGTTTGAAACCAAGAACCACTTCTCTTCATGCTTGGCTTCATAAGATAAAGTTTAGGGGTTAGGGGGTAGATACATGATTTGTTTGGTTTGAATATGTCTAGACCTTGTTTATCAGCTTGAATGCTTATTATATGACATAAGAAGACTATGTACTTTGGTTTTTCATTTTTTCATTTTTTTAATTTTATGCCCATTTGAATCTTGGTCAAATACACTAGCTATGACCAAGATGTAAACAAGTTTAAAACATGAAAATGAAAAGGTAAGCATGGATCCTTCTTAGTCACTCTAAAATGAAGCTTTTGGGGGGTTCTTGAAATTTCCAAGTTTGAAACCCAAAACCACTTCTCTTCATGCTTGACTACATAAGACAGAGTTTAGGGTTAGGAGTAGATACATGATTTTTCTTGTTTGAATATATCTAGACCTTGTTTATATCAACTTTAATGCTAACTATATGACATAAGAAAACTATGTGCTTTGGTTTTCAATTTTTCTGATTTTTTATTTTGATGCACATTTGAATCTTTGTCAAATCCTAGGTTTGACCAAGATTTAAAAAAGTATAAAACATGAAAATGAAAAGGGGAAGCCTGTGTCCTTCTTAGTCACTCTAAAATGAAGTTTTTGGGATGTTCTTGAAATTTTCATGTTTGAAACCCAAAACCACTTCTCTTCATGCTTGACTTCATAAGATATAGTTTAGGGGCTAGGGGATAGATACATGATTTGCCTAGGTTTGAATATGCATGTCCAAACCTTGTTTATCAACTTGAATGCTTAGTATATGACATAAGAAGACTATATGCTTTTGTTTTTCATTTTTCTGATTTTTTTTAAATTTTATGCCCATTTGAATCTTTTGGTCAAATCCTTGGTTTAATTTGACACGGATTTAAACAAGTTTAAAATATGAAAATGAAAAGGTGGTAAGCAGGCATGGATCCTTTTTATATATATTAGTCACTCTAAAATGAAGCTTTTGGGAGGTTTTTGAAATTTCCATGTTTGAAACCCAAAACCACTTCTCTTCGTGTTGTTGACTTCATAAGATAGAGTTTAGGGGTTAGGGGTATAGATACATGATTTGTCTTGTTTGAATATGTGTCTAGACCTTGTTTATCAACTTTAATGCTTACTATATGACATAAGAACACTATGTGCTTTAATTTGGTTTTTAATTTTTATAATTTTTTTTTGAATTTTGATGCACATTTTGAATCTTGGTCAAATCCTAGGTTTGACCGAGATTTGAACAAGTTTAGAACAAGAAAATAAAAGGTAAGCCCGCTAGACTGGATCCTTCTTAGTCACTCTATAATGAAGCTTTTAGGGGGGTTGTTGAAAATGTAAGCATGTATCCTTCTTAGTACGTCACACCACAATGAAGCTTTTGGGAGGGTTTTTGAAATGTCCATGTTTGAAACCCAAAACGACTTATCTTCGTGCTTGACTTCATAATTAAGACAAAGTTTAGGGTTAGGGGTAGATACATGAATTTTCTGGTTTGAATATGTCTAGACTTTGTTTATCAACTTGAGTGCTTACTATATGGCATATATAAGAAGCTAGGCTATGTGCTTTGGTTTTTCATTTTTTTTGAATTTTTATGCCCATTTGAATCTTGGTCAAATCCTAGGTACGTACGGTTTGACCAAGATTTGAACATGTTTAAAACATGAAAATAAAAGGTAAGCATGGATCCTTCAGTCACTCTAAAATGAAGCTTTTGGGAGGTTTTTGAAATTTCCATGTTTGAAACTCAAAACCACTTCTCTTCTTGCTTGGCTTCGTAAGATAGAGTTTAGGGTTTGGGGTAGATACGTACATGATTTTTCTAAATATTTTTACGCCCATTTGAATCTTCGTCAAATCCTAAGTTTGAGCAAGATTTGAACAAGTTTAAAACATGAAAATGAAAAGGGTAAGCCTGGATCCTTGTTTAGGGTTAGGGGGTAGATACATGATTTTTGTGGTTTGAATATGTCAGACCTTGTTTATCACCTTGAATGCTTACTATATGACATAGGAAGACGGCGTGCTTTCGTTTTTTCTTTTTTTTGATTTTTTTTGAATTTTTATGCCCATTTGAATCTTGGTCAAGTCATAGGTTTGACCAAGATTTAAACATGTTTAAAACATGAAAATGAAAAAGTAAGCCTGGATCCTTCTTAGTCACTCCAAAATGTACCAATTGATAAATGAGTTAACTTGGCTTCATGGAAAAAATAATGTCATGTAAATGATTTAACTTGGCTTTCGTACCCTTGAATCCATAGGAAACTTTGTATAAATGTAGTAGTATAATAATCAACCGAGTTTTTACATCAACAGGTCTGTCACTTACGTGTGGTGCCCATGCGTGAGGTCCCACACTTCAGTGAGCACAAGTCACGTGCAATAGGTACGCAAACTCCCAGCCATTTTCTTTGTCAAGAGAAGATGCATCAGGATGCGTATCGGAAGTATGTGGGTCCTTCTGGATCCTTCGGTTGTCCCTCTCACAAAAAAAAAACAAATCTCTCTCATTCTCGGCCTCGCTCGACTCGCTCGCTCGCTCGCTCCTGCTCACTGACAAACCCTGCACAACAGTCAACATCATCACCCGAAAAAGGGGAGACACCATAATTCTCTCCCTTCTTCTCTCCTTCCGAGTGATCCCTCTTCCTCCGAGTTTCACTCGACGGGCAAACACACGTGTGCTGCATAGTAATAATAAAAAAGTAGAAAAATCGACCTACGAATCTATGATTAAATAGGTTAAACTAGGGTTTTGCCCACTACTACAGATCAAGTTCAAAAATATCCAACTACTAGTTCGATTTTGGGCTACTAATATAAAATTAAAATAAGTTGAACTAGTATTCCTCTAAAAAATCATTTTGGTATGCATTGTTTGATACTTTTCATAGCTATAGTGCATCACAAATAAATGATTTCATGCTTTGCTTTGCCAATTTCGATTTTTTCTAACCACCTTCTCTTTGATTTCAAATTTAGGTCAAACTATCGATGCCTACTATGTGTTCTACTTGAATTGGATGCAGCGTGCGCACATGTTTTGCCATTGTTTTGGGCTTCCACACATCTTTGGGGCATCCAAGTATTTAAGTTACCTTGTTTTTTTGAATTGTAATTCATACCCTTCCTACCAATTTTTATGCCCATTTGAATCTTGGTCAAATCCTAAGTTTGACCTAGATTTGAACAATTTTAAAACATGAAAATGAAAGGTAAGCCTGAATCCTTCTTAGTCACTCTAAAATGAGAAGCTTTTGGGAGTTTTTTGAAATTTCCATGTTTGAAACCAAAAACCACTTCTCTTCATGCTTGACTTCATAAGACAAAGTTTAGGGTTAGGGGGTAGATACATGATTTGTCTAGTTTGTTGTTTAGACCTTGTTTATCAACTTGAATGCTTACTATATGACATAATAATACTATGTGCTTTGGTTTTCATTTTTTTTGATTTTTTCTGAATTTTTATGCCCATTTGATCTTGGTCAAATCCTAGGCTTAACCAATATTTAAACAAGTTTAAAACATGAAAATGAAAAGGTAAGCCTGTATCCTTCTTAGTCACTCCAAAATGAAACTTTTGGGAAGGTTTTTGAAATTTCCATGTTTGAAATCCAAAACGACTTCTCTTCGTGCTTGACTTCATAAGACAAAGTTTAGGGCTAGGGGTAGAAACATGATTTTTCTGGTTTGAATATGTCTAGACCTTGTTTATCAACTTGAGTGCTTACTATATGACATAAGAAGGCTATATGCTTTGGTTTTTCATTTTTTTTGAGTTTTTATGCCCATTTGAATCTTGATCAAATCCTAGGTACGGTTTGACCAAGATTTGAACAATTTTAAAACATGAAAATAAAAGGTAAGCCCGACCTGGATCCTTTAGTCACTCTAAAATGAAGCTTTTGGGGGGTTCTTGAAATTTCCAAGTTTGAAACCCAAAACCACTTCTCTTCATGCTTGACACTACATAAGACAGAGTTTAGGGTTAGGGGTAGATACATGATTTTTCTTGTTTGAATATATCTAGACCTTGTTTATATCAACTTTAATGCTAACTATATGACATAAGAAAACTATGTGCTTTGGTTTTTAATTTTTCTGATTTTTTTATTTTGATGCACATTTGAATCTTTGTCAAATCCTAGGTTTGACCAAGATTTAAACAAGTATAAAACATGAAAATGAAAAGGGAAAGCCTGTGTCCTTCTTAGTCACTCTAAAATGAAGTTTTTGGGATGTTCTTGAAATTTTCATGTTTGAAACCCAAAACCACTTCTCTTCATGCTTGACTTCATAAGATATAGTTTAGGGGCTAGGGGATAGATACATGATTTGCCTAGGTTTGAATATGCATGTCCAAACCTTGTTTATCAACTTGAATGCTTAGTATATGACATAAGAAGACTATATGCTTTTGTTTTTCATTTTTCTGATTTTTTTTTAAAATTTTATGCCCATTTGAATCTTTTGGTCAAATCCTTGGTTTAATTTGACACGGATTTAAACAAGTTTAAAATATGAAAATGAAAAGGTGGTAAGCAGGCATGGATCCTTCTTATATATATTAGTCACTCTAAAATGAAGCTTTTGGGAGGTTTTTGAAATTTCCATGTTTGAAACCCAAAACCACTTCTCTTCATGTTGTTGACTTCATAAGATAGAGTTTAGGGGTTAGGGGTATAGATACATGATTTGTCTTGTTTGAATATGTGTCTAGACCTTGTTTATCAACTTTAATGCTTACTATATGACATAAGAACACTATGTGCTTTAATTTGGTTTTTAATTTTTATAATTTTTTTTGAATTTTGATGCACATTTTGAATCTTGGTCAAATCCTAGGTTTGACCGAGATTTGAACAAGTTTAAAACAAGAAAATAAAAGGTAAGCCCGCCAGACTGGATCCTTCTTAGTCACTCTATAATGAAGCTTTTAGGGGGGTTGTTGAAAATGTAAGCATGTATCCTTCTTAGTACGTCACACCACATGAAGCTTTTGGGAGGGTTTTTGAAATGTCCATGTTTGAAACCCAAAACGACTTCTCTTCGTGCTTGACTTCATAATTAAGACAAAGTTTAGGGTTAGGGGTAGATACATGATTTTTCTGGTCTGAATATGTCTAGACTTTGTTTATGAACTTGAGTGCTTACTATATGGCATATATAAGAAGCTAGGCTATGTGCTTTGGTTTTTCATTTTTTTTTTGAATTTTTATGCCCATTTGAATCTTGGTCAAATCCTAGGTACGTACGGTTTGACCAAGATTTGAACATGTTTAAAACAGGAAAATAAAAGGTAAGCATGGATGCTTCTTAGTCACTCTAAAATGAAGTTTTTGGGATTTTCTTGAAATTTTCATGTTTGAAACCCAAAACCACTTCTCTTCATGCTTGACTTCATAAGATATAGTTTAGGGGCTAGGGGATAGATACATGATTTGCCTAGGTTTGAATATGCATGTCCAAACCTTGTTTATCAACTTGAATGCTTAGTATATGACATAAGAAGACTATATGCTTTTGTTTTTCATTTTTCTGATTTTTTTAAAATTTTATGCCCATTTGAATCTTTTGGTCAAATCCTTGGTTTAATTTGACACGGATTTAAACAAGTTTAAAATATGAAAATGAAAAGGTGGTAAGCAGGCATGGATCCTTTTTATATATATTAGTCACTCTAAAATGAAGCTTTTGGGAGGTTTTTGAAATTTCCATGTTTGAAACCCAAAACCACTTCTCTTCGTGTTGTTGACTTCATAAGATAGAGTTTAGGGGTTAGGGGTATAGATACATGATTTGTCTTGTTTGAATATGTGTCTAGACCTTGTTTATCAACTTTAATGCTTACTATATGACATAAGAACACTATGTGCTTTAATTTGGTTTTTAATTTTTTTAATTTTTTTTGAATTTTGATGCACATTTTGAATCTTGGTCAAATCCTAGGTTTGACCGAGATTTGAACAAGTTTAGAACAAGAAAATAAAAGGTAAGCCCGCCGTGATCGGATCCTTCTTAGTCACTCTATAATGAAGCTTTTAGGGGGGTTGTTGAAAATGTAAGCATGTATCCTTCTTAGTACGCCACACCACAATGAAGCTTTTGGGAGGGTTTTTGAAATGTCCATGTTTGAAACCCAAAACGACTTCTCTTCGTGCTTGACTTCATAATTAAGACAAAGTTTAGGGTTAGGGGTAGATATATGATTTTTCTGGTTTGAATATGTCTAGACTTTGTTTATCAACTTGAGTGCTTACTATATGGCATATATAAGAAGCTAGGCTATGTGCTTTGGTTTTTCATTTTTTTTTTGAATTTTTATGCCCATTTGAATCTTGGTCAAATCCTAGGTACGTACGGTTTGACCAAGATTTGAACATGTTTAAAACATGAAAATAAAAGGTAAGCATGTATCCTTCTTAGTCACTCTAAAATGAAGCTTTTGGGAGGTTTTTGAAATTTCCATGTTTGAAACCCAAAACCACTTCTCTTCATGCTTGGCTTCGTAAGATAGAGTTTAGGGTTTGGGGTAGATACGTACATGATTTTTCTAAGTATTTTTACGCCCATTTGAATCTTCGTCAAATCCTAAGTTTGACCAAGATTTGAACAAGTTGAAAACATGAAAATGAAAAGGGTAAGCCTGGATCCTTGTTTAGGGTTAGGGGGTAGATACATGATTTTTGTGGTTTGAATATGTCAGACCTTGTTTATCACCTTGAATGCTTACTATATGACATAGGAAGATGGCGTGCTTTTGTTTTTTCTTTTTTTTTCTTTTTTTTGAATTTTTATGCCCATTTGAATCTTGGTCAAGTCATAGGTTTGACCAAGATTTAAACATGTTTAAAACATGAAAATGAAAAAGTAAGCCTAGATCCTTCTTAGTCACTCCAAAATGTACCAATTGATAAATGAGTTAACTTGGCTTCATGGAAAAAATAATGTCATGTAAATGATTTAACTTGGCTTTCATACCCTTGAATCCATAGGAAACTTTGTATAAATGTAGTAGTATAATAATCAACCGAGTTTTTACATCAACAGGTCTGTCACTTACGTGTGGTGCCCATGCGTGAGGTCCCACACTTCAGTGAGCACAAGTCACGTGCAATAGGTACGCAAACTCCCAGCCATTTTCTTTGTCAAGAGAAGACGCATCAGGATGCGTATCGGAAGTATGTGGGTCCTTCTGGATCCTTCGGTTGTCCCTCTCACAAAAAAAAACAAATCTCTCTCATTCTCGGCCTCGCTCGACTCGCTCGCTCGCTCCTGCTCACTAACAAACCCTGCACAACAGTCAACATCATCACCTGAAAAAGGGGAGACACCATAATTCTCTCCCTTCTTCTCTCCTTCCGAGTGATCCCTCTTCCTCCGAGTTTCACTCGACGGGCAAACACACATGTGCTGCATAGTAATAATAAAAAAGTAGAAAAATCGACCTACGAATCTATGATTAAATAGGTTAAACTAGGGTTTTGCCCACTACTACAGATCAAGTTCAAAAATATCCAACTACTAGTTCGATTTTGGGCTACTAATATAAAATTAAAATAAGTTGAACTAGTATTCCTCTAAAAAATCATTTTGATATGCATTGTTTGATACTTTTCATAGCTATAGTGCATCACAAATTTATGATTTCATGCTTTGCTTTGCCAATTTCGATTTTTTCTAACCACCTTCTCTTTGATTTCAAATTTAGGTCAAACTATCGATGCCTACTATGTGTTCTACTTGAATTGGATGCAGCGTGCGCACATGTTTTGCCATTGTTTTGGGCTTCCACACATCTTTGGGGCATCCAAGTATTTAAGTTACCTTGTTTTTTTGAATTGTAATTCATACCCTTCCTCCCAATTTTTATGCCCATTTGAATCTTGGTCAAATCCTAAGTTTGACCAAGATTTGAACAAGTTTAAAACATGAAAATGAAAAGGTAAGCCCGAATCCTTCTTAGTCACTCTAAAATGAGAAGCTTTTGGGAGTTTTTTGAAATTTCCATGTTTGAAACCCAAAACCACTTCTCTTCATGCTTGACTTCATAAGACAGAGTTTAGGGTTAGGGGGTAGATACATGATTTGTCTAGTTTGTTGTTTAGACCTTGTTTATCAACTTGAATGCTTACTATATATATGACATAATAATACTATGTGCTTTGGTTTTCATTTTTTTTGATTTTTTCTGAATTTTTATGCCCATTTGATCTTGGTCAAATCCTAGGCTTAACCAATATTTAAACAAGTTTAAAACATGAAAATGAAAAGGTAAGCATGTATCCTTCTTAGTCACTCCAAAATGAAGCTTTTGGGAAGGTTTTTGAAATTTCCATGTTTGAAATCCAAATGACTTCTCTTCGTGCTTGACTTCATAAGACAAAGTTTAGGGCTAGGGGTAGAAACATGATTTTTCTGGTTTGAATATGTCTGGACCTTGTTTATCAACTTGAGTGCTTACTATATGACATAAGAAGGCTATATGCTTTGGTTTTTCATTTGTTTTGAAATTTTATGCCCATTTGAATCTTGATCAAATCCTAGGTACGGTTTGACCAAGATTTGAACAATTTTAAAACATGAAAATAAAAGGTAAGCCCGACCTGGATCCTTTAGTCACTCTAAAATGAAGCTTTTGGGGGGTTCTTGAAATTTCCAAGTTTGAAACCCAAAACCACTTCTCTTCATGCTTGACTACATAAGACAGAGTTTAGGGTTAGGGGTAGATACATGATTTTTCTTGTTTGAATATATCTAGACCTTGTTTATATCAACTTTAATGCTAACTATATGACATAAGAAAACTATGTGCTTTGGTTTTTAATTTTTCTAATTTTTTTATTTTGATGCACATTTGAATCTTTGTCAAATCCTAGGTTTGACCAAGATTTAAACAAGTATAAAACATGAAAATGAAAAGGGGAAGCCTGTATCCTTCTTAGTCACTCTAAAATGAAGTTTTTGGGATGTTCTTGAAATTTTCATGTTTGAAACCCAAAACCACTTCTCTTCATGCTTGACTTCATAAGATAGAGTTTAGGGGCTAGGGGATAGATACATGATTTGCCTAGGTTTGAATATGCATGTCCAAACCTTGTTTATCAACTTGAATGCTTACTATATGACATAAGAAGACTATATGCTTTTGTTTTTCATTTTTCTGATTTTTTTTTAAAATTTTATGCCCATTTGAATCTTTTGGTCAAATCCTTGGTTTAATTTGACACGGATTTAAACAAGTTTAAAATATGAAAATGAAAAGGTGGTAAGCAGACATGGATCCTTCTTATATATATTAGTCACTCTAAAATGAAGCTTTTGGGAGGTTTTTGAAATTTCCATGTTTGAAACCCAAAACCACTTCTCTTCATGTTGTTGACTTCATAAGATAGAGTTTAGGGGTTAGGGGTATAGATACATGATTTGTCTTGTTTGAATATGTGTCTAGACCTTGTTTATCAACTTTAATGCTTACTATATGACATAAGAACACTATGTGCTTTAATTTGGTTTTTAATTTTTATAATTTTTTTTTGAATTTTGATGCACATTTTGAATCTTGGTCAAATCCTAGGTTTGACCGAGATTTGAACAAGTTTAGAACAAGAAAATAAAAGGTAAGCCCGCCAGACTGGATCCTTCTTAGTCACTCTATAATGAAGCTTTTAGGGGGGGTTGTTGAAAATGTAAGCATGTATCCTTCTTAGTACGTCACACCACAATGAAGCTTTTGGGAGGGTTTTTGAAATGTCCATGTTTGAAACCCAAAACGACTTCTCTTCGTGCTTGACTTCATAATTAAGACAAAGTTTAGGGTTAGGGGTAGATACATGATTTTTCTGGTTTGAATATGTCTAGACTTTGTTTATCAACTTGAGTGCTTACTATATGGCATATATAAGAAGCTAGGCTATGTGCTTTGGTTTTTCATTTTTTTTTCAATTTTTATGCCCATTTGAATCTTGGTCAAATCCTAGGTACGTACGGTTTGACCAAGATTTGAACATGTTTAAAACATGAAAATAAAAGGTAAGCATGGATCCTTCTTAGTCACTCTAAAATGAAGCTTTTGGGAGGTTTTTGAAATTTCCATGTTTGAAACCCAAAACCACTTCTCTTCATGCTTGGCTTCGTAAGATAGAGTTTAGGGTTTGGGGTAGATACGTACATGATTTTTCTAAGTATTTTTACGCCCATTTGAATCTTCGTCAAATCCTAAGTTTGACCAAGATTTGAACAAGTTTAAAACATGAAAATGAAAAGGGTAAGCCTGGTGCCTTGTTTAGGGTTAGGGGGTAGATACATGATTTTTGTGGTTTGAATATGTCAGACCTTGTTTATCACCTTGAATGCTTACTATATGACATAGGAAGACGGCGTGCTTTTGTTTTTTCTTTTTTTTGATTTTTTTTGAATTTTTATGCCCATTTGAATCTTGGTCAAGTCATAGGTTTGACCAAGATTTAAACATGTTTAAAACATGAAAATGAAAAAGTAAGCCTGGATCCTTCTTAGTCACTCCAAAATGTACCAATTGATAAATGAGTTAACTTGGCTTCATGGAAAAAATAATGTCATGTAAATGATTTAACTTGGCTTTCGTACCCTTGAATCCATAGGAAACTTTGTATAAATGTAGTAGTATAATAATCAACCGAGTTTTTACATCAACAGGTCTGTCACTTACGTGTGGTGCCCATGCGTGAGGTCCCACACTTCAGTGAGCACAAGTCACGTGCAATAGGTACGCAAACTCCCAGCCATTTTCTTTGTCAAGAGAAGACGCATCAGGATGCGTATCGGAAGTATGTGGGTCCTTCTGGATCCTTCGGTTGTCCCTCTCACAAAAAAAACAAATCTCTCTCATTCTCGGCCTCGCTCGACTCGCTCGCTCGCTCGCTCCTGCTCACTAACAAACCCTGCACAACAGTCAACATCATCACCCGAAAAAGGGGAGACACCATAATTCTCTCCCTTCTTCTCTCCTTCCGAGTGATCCCTCTTCCTCCGAGTTTCACTCGACGGGCAAACACACATGTGCTGCATAGTAATAATAAAAAAGTAGAAAAATCGACCTACGAATCTATGATTAAATAGGTTAAACTAGGGTTTTGCCCACTACTACAGATCAAGTTCAAAAATATCCAACTACTAGTTCGATTTTGGGCTACTAATATAAAATTAAAATAAGTTGAACTAGTATTCCTCTAAAAAATCATTTTGGTATGCATTGTTTGATACTTTTCATAGCTATAGTGCATCACAAATTTATGATTTCATGCTTTGCTTTGGCAATTTCGATTTTTTCTAACCACCTTCTCTTTGATTTCAAATTTAGGTCAAAATATCGATGCCTACTATGTGTTCTACTTGAATTGGATGCAGCGTGCGCACATGTTTTGCCATTGTTTTGGGCTTCCACACATCTTTGGGGCATCCAAGTATTTAAGTTACCTTGTTTTTTTGAATTGTAATTCATACCCTTCCTCCCAATTTTTATGCCCATTTGAATCTTGGTCAAATCCTAAGTTTGACCAAGATTTGAACAAGTTTAAAACATGAAAATGAAAAGGTAAGCCTGAATCCTTCTTAGTCACTCTAAAATGAGAAGCTTTTGGGAGTTTTTTGAAATTTCCATGTTTGAAACCCAAAACCACTTCTCTTCATGCTTGACTTCATAAGAGAGAGTTTAGGGTTAGGGGTAGATACATGATTTGTCTAGTTTGTTGTTTAGACCTTGTTTATCAACTTGAATGATTACTATATATATGACATAATAATACTATGTGCTTTGGTTTTCATTTTTTTTTATTTTTTCTGAATTTTTATGCCCATTTGATCTTGGTCAAATCCTAGGCTTAACCAATATTTAAACAAGTTTAAAACATGAAAATGAAAAGGTAAGCATGTATCCTTCTTAGTCACTCCAAAATGAAGCTTTTGGGAAGGTTTTTGAAATTTCCATGTTTGAAATCCAAACGACTTCTCTTCGTGCTTGACTTCATAAGACAAAGTTTAGGGCTAGGGGTAGAAACATGATTTTTCTGGTTTGAATATGTCTAGACCTTGTTTATCAACTTGAGTGCTTACTATATGACATAAGAAGGCTATATGCTTTGGTTTTTCATTTTTTTTGAAATTTTATGCTCATTTGAATCTTGATCAAATCCTAGGTATGGTTTGACCAAGATTTGAACAATTTTAAAACATGAAAATAAAAGGTAAGCCCGACCTGGATCCTTTAGTCACTCTTAAATGAAGCTTTTGGGGGGTTCTTGAAATTTCCAAGTTTGAAACCCAAAACCACTTCTGTTCATGCTTGACTACATAAGACAGAGTTTAGGGTTAGGGGTAGATACATGATTTTTCTTGTTTGAATATATCTAGACCTTGTTTATATCAACTTTAATGCTAACTATATGACATAAGAAAACTATGTGCTTTGGTTTTTAATTTTTCTGATTTTTTTATTTTGATGCACATTTGAATCTTTGTGAAATCCTAGGTTTGACCAAGATTTAAACAACTATAAAACATGAAAATGAAAAGGGGAAGCATGTATCCTTCTTAGTCACTCTAAAATGAAGTTTTTGGGATGTTCTTGAAATTTTCATGTTTGAAACCCAAAACCACTTCTCTTCATGCTTGACTTCATAAGATAGAGTTTAGGGGCTAGGGGATAGATACATGATTTGCCTAGGTTTGAATATGCATGTCCAAACCTTGTTTATCAACTTGAAAGCTTACTATATGACATAAGAAGACTATATGCTTTTGTTTTTCATTTTTCTGATTTTTTTAAAAATTTTATGCCCATTTGAATCTTTTGGTCAAATCCTTGGTTTAATTTGACACGGATTTAAACAAGTTTAAAATATGAAAATGAAAAGGTGGTAAGCAGACATGGATCCTTCTTATATATATTAGTCACTCTAAAATGAAGCTTTTGGGAGGTTTTTGAAATTTCCATGTTTGAAACCCAAAACCACTTCTCTTCATGTTGTTGACTTCATAAGATAGAGTTTAGGGGTTAGGGGTATAGATACATGATTTGTCTTGTTTGAATATGTGTCTAGACCTTGTTTATCAACTTTAATGCTTACTATATGACATAAGAACACTATGTGCTTTAATTTGGTTTTTAATTTTTATAATTTTTTTTGAATTTTGATGCACATTTTGAATCTTGGTCAAATCCTAGGTTTGACCGAGATTTCAACAAGTTTAAAACAAGAAAATAAAAGGTAAGCCCGCCAGACTGGATCCTTCTTAGTCACTCTATAATGAAGCTTTTAGGGGGGTTGTTGAAAATGTAAGCATGTATCCTTCTTAGTACGTCACACCACAATGAAGCTTTTGGGAGGGTTTTTGAAATGTCCATGTTTGAAACCCAAAATGACTTCTCTTCGTGCTTGACTTCATAATTAAGACAAAGTTTAGGGTTAGGGGTAGATACATGATTTTTCTGGTTTGAATATGTCTAGACTTTGTTTATCAACTTGAGTGCTTACTATATGGCATATATAAGAAGCTAGGCTATGTGCTTTGGTTTTTCATTTTTTTTTGAATTTTTATGCCCATTTGAATCTTGGTCAAATCCTAGGTACGTACGGTTTGACCAAGATTTGAACATGTTTAAAACATGAAAATAAAAGGTAAGCATGGATCCTTCTTAGTCACTCTAAAATGAAGCTTTTGAAAGGTTTTTGAAATTTCCATGTTTGAAACCCAAAACCACTTCTCTTCATGCTTGGCTTCGTAAGATAGAGTTTAGGGTTTGGGGTAGATACGTACATGATTTTTCTAAGTATTTTTACGCCCATTTGAATCTTCGTCAAATCCTAAGTTTGACCAAGATTTGAACAAGTTTAAAACATGAAAATGAAAAGGGTAAGCCTGGATCCTTGTTTAGGGTTAGGGGGTAGATACATGATTTTTGTGGTTTGAATATGTCAGACCTTGTTTATCACCTTGAATGCTTACTATATGACATAGGAAGACGGCGTGCTTTTTTTTTTGATTTTTTTTGAATTTTTATGCCCATTTGAATCTTGGTCAAGTCATAGGTTTGACCAAGATTTAAACATGTTTAAAACATGAAAATGAAAAAGTAAGCCTGGATCCTTCTTAGTCACTCCAAAATGTACCAATTGATAAATGAGTTAACTTGGCTTCATGGAAAAAATAATGTCATGTAAATGATTTAACTTGGCTTTCGTACCCTTGAATCCATAGGAAACTTTGTATAAATGTAGTAGTATAATAATCAACCGAGTTTTTACATCAACAGGTCAGTCACTTACGTGTGGTGCCCATGCGTGAGGTCCCACACTTCAGTGAGCACAAGTCACGTGCAATAGGTACGCAAACTCCCAGCCATTTTCTTTGTCAAGAGAAGACGCATCAGGATGCGTATCGGAAGTATGTGGGTCCTTCTGGATCCTTCGGTTGTCCCTCTCACAAAAAAAACAAATCTCTCTCATTCTCGGCCTCGCTCGACTCGCTCACTCGCTCGCTCCTGCTCACTGACAAACCCTGCACAACAGTCAACATCATCACTCGAAAAAGGGGAGACACCATAATTCTCTCCCTTCTTCTCTCCTTCCGAGGGATCCCTCTTCCTCCGAGTTTCACTCGACGGGCAAACACACATGTGCTGCATAGTAATAATAAAAAAGTAGAAAAATCGACCTACGAATCTATGATTAAATAGGTTAAACTAGGGTTTTGCCCACTACTACAGATCAAGTTCAAAAATATCCAACTACTAGTTCGATTTTGGGCTACTAATATAAAATTAAAATAAGTTGAACTAGTATTCCTCTAAAAAAACATTTTGGTATGCATTGTTTGATACTTTTCATAGCTATAGTGCATCACAAATTTATGATTTCATGCTTTGCTTTGCCAATTTCGATTTTTTCTAACCACCTTCTCTTTGATTTCAAATTTAGGTCAAACTATCGATGCCTACTATGTGTTCTACTTGAATTGGATGCAGCGTGCGCACATGTTTTGCCATTGTTTTGGGCTTCCACACATCTTTGGGGCATCCAAGTATTTAAGTTACCTTGTTTTTTAGAATTGTAATTCATACCCTTCCTCCCAATTTTTATGCCCATTTGAATCTTGGTCAAATCCTAAGTTTGACCAAGATTTGAACAAGTTTAAAACATGAAAATGAAAAGGTAAGCCTGAATCCTTCTTAGTCACTCTAAAATGAGAAGCTTTTGGGAGTTTTTTGAAATTTCCATGTTTGAAACCCAAAACCACTTCTCTTCATGCTTGACTTCATAAGACAGAGTTTAGGGTTAGGGGGTAGATACATGATTTGTCTAGTTTGTTGTTTAGACCTTGTTTATCAACTTGAATGCTTACTATATATATGACATAATAATACTATGTGCTTTGGTTTTCATTTTTTGATTTTTCTGAATTTTTATGCCCATTTGATCTTGGTCAAATCCTAGGCTTAACCAATATTTAAACAAGTT
Organism: Lolium perenne; assembly: GCF_019359855.2. Classification (NCBI taxonomy): domain Eukaryota; kingdom Viridiplantae; phylum Streptophyta; class Magnoliopsida; order Poales; family Poaceae; genus Lolium; species Lolium perenne. The sequence goes on along the minus strand of NC_067245.2, from coordinate 220,210,094 downwards.
TAAAACATGAAAATGAAAAGGTAAGCATGTATCCTTCTTAGTCACTCCAAAATGAAGCTTTTGGGAAGGTTTTTGAAATTTCCATGTTTGAAATCCAAACGACTTCTCTTCGTGCTTGACTTCATAAGACAAAGTTTAGGGCTAGGGGTAGAAACATGATTTTTCTGGTTTGAATATGTCTAGACCTTGTTTATCAACTTGAGTGCTTACTATATGACATAAGAAGGCTATATGCTTTGGTTTTTCATTTTTTTTTTGAAATTTTATGCCCATTTGAATCTTGATCAAATCCTAGGTACGGTTTGACCAAGATTTGAACAATTTTAAAACATGAAAATAAAAGGTAAGCCCGACCTGGATCCTTTAGTCACTCTAAAATGAAGCTTTTGGGGGGTTCTTGAAAGTTCCAAGTTTGAAACCCAAAACCACGTCTCTTCATGCTTGACTACATAAGACAGAGTTTAGGGTTAGGGGTAGATACATGATTTTTCTTGTTTGAATATATCTAGACCTTGTTTATATCAACTTTAATGCTAACTATATGACATAAGAAAACTATGTGCTTTGGTTTTTAATTTTTCTGATTTTTTTAGTTTGATGCACATTTGAATCTTTGTCAAATCCTAGGTTTGACCAAGATTTAAACAAGTATAAAACATGAAAATGAAAAGGGGAAGCCTGTATCCTTCTTAGTCACTCTAAAATGAAGTTTTTGGGATGTTCTTGAAATTTTCATGTTTGAAGCCCAAAACCACTTCTCTTCATGCTTGACTTCATAAGATAGAGTTTAGGGGCTAGGGGATAGATACATGATTTGCCTAGGTTTGAATATGCATGTCCAAACCTTGTTTATCAACTTGAATGCTTACTATATGACATAAGAAGACTATATGCTTTTGTTTTTCATTTTTCTGATTTTTTTTTAAATTTTATGCCCATTTGAATCTTTTGGTCAAATCCTTGGTTTAATTTGACACGGATTTAAACAAGTTCAAAATATGAAAATGAAAAGGTGGTAAGTAGACATGGATCCTTCTTATATATATTAGTCACTCTAAAATGAAGCTTTTGGGAGGTTTTTGAAATTTCCATGTTTGAAACCCAAAACCACTTCTCTTCATGTTGTTGACTTCATAAGATAGAGTTTAGGGGTTAGGGGTATAGATACATGATTTGTCTTGTTTGAATATGTGTCTAGACCTTGTTTATCAACTTTAATGCTTACTATATGACATAAGAACACTATGTGCTTTAATTTGGTTTTTAATTTTTATAATTTTTTTTGAATTTTGATGCACATTTCGAATCTTGGTCAAATCCTAGGTTTGACCGAGATTTGAACAAGTTTAAAACAAGAAAATAAAAGGTAAGCCCGCCAGACTGGATCCTTCTTAGTCACTCTATAATGAAGCTTTTAGGGGGGTTGTTGAAAATGTAAGCATGCATCCTTCTTAGTACGTCACACCACAATGAAGCTTTTGGGAGGGTTTTTGAAATGTCCATGTTTGAAACCCAAAACGACCTATCTTCGTGCTTGACTTCATAATTAAGACAAAGTTTAGGGTTAGGGGTAGATACATGATTTTTCTGGTTTGAATATGTCTAGACTTTGTTTATCAACTTGAGTGCTTACTATATGGCATATATGAGAAGCTAGGCTATGTGCTTTGGTTTTTCATTTTTTTTTTTGGAATTTTTATGCCCATTTGAATCTTGGTCAAATCCTAGGTACGTACGGTTTGACCAAGATTTGAACATGTTTAAAACATGAAAATAAAAGGTAAGCATGGATCCTTCTTAGTCACTCTAAAATGAAGCTTTTGGGAGGTTTTTGAAATTTCCATGTTTGAAACCCAAAACCACTTCTCTTCATGCTTGGCTTCGTAAGATAGAGTTTAGGGTTTGGGGTAGATACGTACATGATTTTTCTAAGTATTTTTACGCCCATTTGAATCTTCGTCAAATCCTAAGTTTGACCAAGATTTGAACAAGTTTAAAACATGAAAATGAAAAGGGTAAGCCTGGATCCTTGTTTAGGGTTAGGGGGTAGATACATGATTTTTGTGGTTTGAATATGCCAGACCTTGTTTATCACCTTGAATGCTTACTATATGACATAGGAAGACGGCGTGCTTTTGTTTTTTCTTTTTTTTGATTTTTTTTTTGAATTTTTATGCCCATTTGAATCTTGGTCAAGTCATAGGTTTGACCAAGATTTAAACATGTTTAAAACATGAAAATGAAAAAGTAAGCCTGGATCCTTCTTAGTCACTCCAAAATGTACCAATTGATAAATGAGTTAACTTGGCTTCATGGAAAAAATAATGTCATGTAAATGATTTAACTTGGCTTTCGTACCCTTGAATCCATAGGAAACTTTGTATAAATGTAGTAGTATAATAATCAACCGAGTTTTTACATCAACAGGTCTGTCACTTACGTGTGGTGCCCATGCGTGAGGTCCCACACTTCAGTGAGCACAAGTCACGTGCAATAGGTACGCAAACTCCCAGCCATTTTCTTTGTCAAGAGAAGACGCATCAGGATGCGTATCGGAAGTATGTGGGTCCTTCTGGATCCTTCGGTTGTCCTCTCACAAAAAAAACAAATCTCTCTCATTCTCGGCCTCGCTCGACTCGCTCGCTCACTCGCTCGCTCCTGCTCACTGACAAGCCCTGCACAACAGTCAACATCATCACCCGAAAAAGGGGAGACACCATAATTCTCTCCCTTCTTCTCTCCTTCCGAGTGATCCCTCTTCCTCCGAGTTTCACTCGACGGGCAAACACATATGTGCTGCATAGTAATAATAAAAAAGTAGAAAATCGACCTACGAATCTATGATTAAATAGGTTAAACTAGGGTTTTGCCCACTACTACAGATCAAGTTCAAAAATATCCAACTACTAGTTCGATTTTGGGCTACTAATATAAAAATAAAATAAGTTGAACTAGTATTCCTCTAAAAAATCATTTTGGTATGCATTGTTTGATACTTTTCATAGCTATAGTGCATCACAAATTTATGATTTCATGCTTTGCTTTGCCAATTTCGATTTTTTCTAACCACCTTCTCTTTGATTTCAAATTTAGGTCAAACTATCAATGCCTACTATGTGTTCTACTTGAATTGGATGCAGCGTGCGCACATGTTTTGCCATTGTTTTGGGCTTCCACACATCTTTGGGGCATCCAAGTATTTAAGTTACCTTGTTTTTTTGAATTGTAATTCATACCCTTCCTCCCAATTTTTATGCCCATTTGAATCTTGGTCAAATCCTAAGTTTGACCAAGATTTGAACAAGTTTAAAACATGAAAATGAAAAGGTAAGCCTGAATCCTTCTTAGTCACTCTAAAATGAGAAGCTTTTGGGAGTTTTTTGAAATTTCCATGTTTGAAACCCAAAACCACTTCTCTTCATGCTTGACTTCATAAGACAGAGTTTAGGGTTAGGGGGTAGATACATGATTTGTCTAGTTTGTTGTTTAGACCTTGTTTATCAACTTGAATGCTTACTATATATATGACATAATAATACTATGTGCTTTGGTTTTCATTTTTTTTGATTTTTTCTGAATTTTTATGCCCATTTGATCTTGGTCAAATCCTAGGCTTAACCAATATCTAAACAAGTTTAAAACATGAAAATGAAAAGGTAAGCATGTATCCTTCTTAGTCACTCCAAAATGAAGCTTTTGGGAAGGTTTTTGAAATTTTCATGTTTGAAATCCAAAACGACTTCTCTTCGTGCTTGACTTCATAAGACAAAGTTTAGGGCTAGGGGTAGAAACATGATTTTTCTGGTTTGAATATGTCTAGACCTTGTTTATCAACTTGAGTGCTTACTATATGACATAAGAAGGCTATATGCTTTGGTTTTTCATTTTTTTTTGAAATTTTATGCCCATTTGAATCTTGATCAAATCCTAGGTACGGTTTGACCAAGATTTGAACAATTTTAAAACATGAAAACAAAAGGTAAGCCCGACCTGGATCCTTTAGTCACTCTAAAATGAAGCTTTTGGGGGGTTCTTGAAATTTCCAAGTTTGAAACCCAAAACCACTTCTCTTCATGATTGACTACATAAGACAGAGTTTAGGGTTAGGGGTAGATACATGATTTTTCTTGTTTGAATATATCTAGACCTTGTTTATATCAACTTTAATGCTAACTATATGACATAAGAAAACTATGTGCTTTGGTTTTTAATTTTTCTGATTTTTTTATTTTGATGCACATTTGAATCTTTGTCAAATCCTAGGTTTGACCAAGATTTAAACAAGTATAAAACATGAAAATGAAAAGGGGAAGCCTGTATCCTTCTTAGTCACTCTAAAATGAAGTTTTTGGGATGTTCTTGAAATTTTCATGTTTGAAACCCAAAACCACTTCTCTTCATGCTTGACTTCATAAGATAGAGTTTAGGGGCTAGGGGCTAGATACATGATTTGCCTAGGTTTGAATATGCATGTCCAAACCTTGTTTATCAACTTGAATGCTTACTATATGACATAAGAAGACTATATGCTTTTGTTTTTCATTTTTCTGATTTGTTTTTAAATTTTATGCCCATTTGAATCTTTTGGTCAAATCCTTGGTTTAATTTGACACGGATTTAAACAAGTTTAAAATATGAAAATGAAAAGGTGGTAAGCAGACATGGATCCTTCTTATATATATTAGTCACTCTAAAATGAAGCTTTTGGGAGGTTTTTGAAATTTCCATATTTGAAACCCAAAACCACTTCTCTTCATGTTGTTGACTTCATAAGATAGAGTTTAGGGGTTAGGGGTATAGATACATGATTTGTCTTGTTTGAATATGTGTCTAGACCTTGTTTATCAACTTTAATGCTTACTATATGACATAAGAACACTATGTGCTTTAATTTGGTTTTTAATTTTTATAATTTTTTTTGAATTTTGATGCACATTTTGAATCTTGGTCAAATCCTAGGTTTGACCGATATTTGAACAAGTTTAAAACAAGAAAATAAAAGGTAAGCCCGCCAGACTGGATCCTTCTTAGTCACTCTATAATGAAGCTTTTAGGGGGGTTGTTGAAAATGTAAGCATGTATCCTTCTTAGTACGTCACACCACAATGAAGCTTTTGGGAGGGTTTTTGAAATGTCCATGTTTGAAACCCAAAACGACTTCTCTTCGTGCTTGACTTCATAATTAAGACAAAGTTTAGGGTTAGGGGTAGATACATGATTTTTCTGGTTTGAATATGTCTAGACTTTGTTTATCAACTTGAGTGCTCACTATATGGCATATATAAGAAGCTAGGCTATGTGCTTTGGTTTTTCATTTTTTTTTGAATTTTTATGCCCATTTGAATCTTGGTCAAATCCTAGGTACGTACGGTTTGACCAAGATTTGAACATGTTTAAAACATGAAAATAAAAGGTAAGCATGGATCCTTCTTAGTCACTCTAAAATGAAGCTTTTGGGAGGTTTTTGAAATTTCCATGTTTGAAACCCAAAACCAATTCTCTTCATGCTTGGCTTCGTAAGATAGAGTTTAGGGTTTGGGGTAGATACGTACATGATTTTTCTAAGTATTTTTACGCCCATTTGAATCTTCGTCAAATCCTAAGTTTGACTAAGATTTGAACAAGTTTAAAACATGAAAATGAAAAGGGTAAGCCTGGATCCTTGTTTAGGGTTAGGGGGTAGATACATGATTTTTGTGGTTTGAATATGTCAGACCTTGTTTATCACCTTGAATGCTTACTATATGACATAGGAAGACGGCGTGCATTTGTTTTTTCTTTATTTTTTTTTTTTTTTTGAATTTTTATGCCCATTTGAATCTTGGTCAAGTCATAGGTTTGACCAAGATTTAAACATGTTTAAAACATGAAAATGAAAAAGTAAGCCTGGATCCTTCTTAGTCACTCCAAAATGTACCAATTGATAAATGAGTTAACTTGGCTTCATGGAAAAAATAATGTCATGTAAATGATTTAACTTGGCTTTCGTACCCTTGAATCCATAGGAAACTTTGTATAAATGTAGTAGTATAATAATCAACCGAGTTTTTACATCAACAGGTCTGTCACTTACGTGTGGTTCCCATGCGTGAGGTCCCACACTTCAGTGAGCACAAGTCATGTGCAATAGGTACGCAAACTCCCAGCCATTTTCTTTGTCAAGAGAAGATGCATCAGGATGCGCATCGGAAGTATGTGGGTCCTTCTGGATCCTTCGGTTGTCCCTCTCACAAAAAAAAACAAATCTCTCTCATTCTCGGCCTCGCTCGACTCGCTCGCTCGCTCCTGCTCACTGACAAACCCTGCACAACAGTCAACATCATCACCCGAAAAAGGGGAGACACCATAATTCTCTCCCTTCTTCTCTCCTTCCGAGTGATCCCTCTTCCTCCGAGTTTCACTCGACGGGCAAACACACATGTGCTGCATAGTAATAATAAAAAAGTAGAAAAATCGACCTACGAATCTATGATTAAATAGGTTAAACTAGGGTTTTGCCCACTACTACAGATCAAGTTCAAAAATATCCAACTACTAGTTCGATTTTGTGCTACAAATATAAAATTAAAATAATTTGAACTAGTATTCCTCTAAAAAATCATTTTGGTATGCATTGTTTGATACTTTTCATAGCTATAGTGCATCACAAATTTATGATTTCATGCTTTGCTTTGCCAATTTCGATTTTTTCTAACCACCTTCTCTTTGATTTCAAATTTAGGTCAAACTATCGATGCCTACTATGTGTTCTACTTGAATTGGATGCAGCGTGCGCACATGTTTTGCCATTGTTTTGGGCTTCCACACATCTTTGGGGCATCCAAGTTTTTAAGTTACCTTGTTTTTTTGAATTGTAATTCATACCCTTCCTCCCAATTTTTATGCCCATTTGAATCTTGGTCAAATCCTAAGTTTGACCAAGATTTGAACAAGTTTAAAACATGAAAATGAAAAGGTAAGCCTGAATCCTTCTTAGTCACTCTAAAATGAGAAGCTTTTGGGAGTTTTTTGAAATTTCCATGTTTGAAACCCAAAACCACTTCTCTTCATGCTTGACTTCATAAGACAGAGTTTAGGGTTAGGGGGTAGATACATGATTTGTCTAGTTTGTTGTTTAGACCTTGTTTATCAACTTGAATGCTTACTATATATATGACATAATAATACTATGTGCTTTGGTTTTCATTTTTTTTGATTTTTTCTGAATTTTTATGCCCATTTGATCTTGGTCAAATCCTAGGCTTAACCAATATTTGAACAAGTTTAAAACATGAAAATGAAAAGGTAAGCATGTATCCTTCTTAGTCACTCCAAAATGAAGCTTTTGGGAAGGTTTTTGAAATTTCCATGTTTGAAATCCAAACGACTTCTCTTCGTGCTTGACTTCATAAGACAAAGTTTAAGGCTAGGGGTAGAAACATGATTTTTCTGGTTTGAATATGTCTAGACCTTGTTTATCAACTTGAGTGCTTACTATATGACATAAGAAGGCTATATGCTTTGGTTTTTCATTTTTTTTGAAATTTTATGCCCATTTGAATCTTGATCAAATCCTAGGTACGGTTTGACCAAGATTTGAACAATTTTAAAACATGAAAATAAAAGGTAAGCCCGACCTGGATCCTTTAGTCACTCTAAAATGAAGCTTTTGGGGGGTTCTTGAAATTTCCAAGTTTGAAACCCAAAACCACTTCTCTTCATGTTGTTGACTTCATAAGACAGAGTTTAGGGTTAGGGGTAGATACATGATTTTTCTTGTTTGAATATATCTAGACCTTGTTTATATCAACTTTAATGCTAACTATATGACATAAGAAAACTATGTGCTTTGGTTTTTAATTTTTCTGATTTTTTTATTTTGATGCACATTTGAATCTTTGTCAAATCCTAGGTTTGACCGAGATTTGAACAAGTTTAAAACAAGAAAATAAAAGGTAAGCCCGCCAGACTGGATCCTTCTTAGTCACTCTATAATGAAGCTTTTAGGGGGGTTGCTGAAAATGTAAGCATGTATCCTTCTTAGTACGTCACACCACAATGAAGCTTTTGGGAGGGTTTTTGAAATGTCCATGTTTGAAACCCAAAACGACTTCTCTTCATGCTTGACTTCATAATTAAGACAAAGTTTAGGGTTAGGGGTAGATACATGATTTTTCTGGTTTGAATATGTCTAGACTTTGTTTATCAACTTGAGTGCTTACTATATGGCATATATAAGAAGCTAGGCTATGTGCTTTGGTTTTTCATTTTTTTTTTGAATTTTTGTGCCCATTTGAATCTTGGTCAAATCCTAGGTAATGCATTTGTGGTTTGACCAAGATTTGAACATGTTTAAAACATGAAAATAAAAGGTAAGCATGGATCCTTCTTAGTCACTCTAAAATGAAGCTTTTGGGAGGTTTTTGAAATTTCCATGTTTGAAACCCAAAACCACTTCTCTTCATGCTTGGCTTCGTAAGATAGAGTTTAGGGTTTGGGGTAGATACGTACATGATTTTTCTAAGTATTTTTACGCCCATTTAAATCTTCGTCAAATCCTAAGTTTGACCAAGATTTGAACAAGTTTAAAACATGAAAATGAAAAGGGTAAGCCTGGATCCTTGTTTAGGGTTAGGGGGTAGATACATGATTTTTGTGGTTTGAATATGTCAGACCTTGTTTATCACCTTGAATGCTTACTATATGACATAGGAAGACGGCGTGCTTTTGTTTTTTCTTTTTTTTGATTTTTTTTGAATTTTTATGCCCATTTGAATCTTGGTCAAGTCATAGGTTTGACCAAGATTTAAACATGTTTAAAACATGAAAATGAAAAAGTAAGCCTGGATCCTTCTTAGTCACTCCAAAATGTACCAATTGATAAATGAGTTAACTTGGCTTCATGGAAAAAATAATGTCATGTAAATGATTTAACTTGGCTTTCGTACTTTGAATCCATAGGAAACTTTGTATAAATGTAGTAGTATAATAATCAACCGAGTTTTTACATCAACAGGTCTGTCACTTACGTGTGGTGCCCATGCGTGAGGTCCCACACTTCTGAGCACAAGTCACGTGCAATAGGTACGCAAACTCCCAGCCATTTTCTTTGTCAAGAGAAGACGCATCAGGATGCGTATCGGAAGTATGTGGGTCCTTCTGGATCCTTCGGTTGTCCCTCTCACAAAAAAACAAATCTCTCTCATTCTCGGCCTCGCTCGACTCGCTCGCTCGCTCCTGCTCACTAACAAACCCTGCACAACAGTCAACATCATCACCCGAAAAAGGGGAGACACCATAATTCTCTCCCTTCTTCTCTCCTTCCGAGTGATCCCTCTTCCTCCGAGTTTCACTCGACGGGCAAACACACATGTGCTGCATAGTAATAATAAAAAGTAGAAAAATCGACCTACGAATCTATGATTAAATAGGTTAAACTAGGGTTTTGCCCACTACTACAGATCAAGTTCAAAAATATCCAACTACTAGTTCGATTTTGGGCTACTAATATAAAATTAAAATAAGTTGAACTAGTATTCCTCTAAAAAATCATTTTGGTATGCATTGTTTGATACTTTTCATAGCTATAGTGCATCACAAATTTATGATTTCATGCTTTGCTTTGCCAATTTCGATTTTTTCTAACCACCTTCTCTTTGATTTCAAATTTAGGTCAAACTATCGATGCCTACTATGTGTTCTACTTGAATTGGATGCAGCGTGCGCACATGTTTTGCCATTGTTTTGGGCTTCCACACATCTTTGGGGCATCCAAGTATTTAAGTTACCTTGTTTTTTTGAATTGTAATTCATACCCTTCCTCCCAATTTTTATGCCCATTTGAATCTTGGTCAAATCCTAAGTTTGACCAAGATTTGAACAAGTTTAAAACATGAAAATGAAAAGGTAAGCCTGAATCCTTCTTAGTCACTCTAAAATGAGAAGCTTTTGGGAGTTTTTTGAAATTTCCATGTTTGAAACCCAAAACCACTTCTCTTCATGCTTGACTTCATAAGACAGAGTTTAGGGTTAGGGGTAGATACATGATTTGTCTAGTTTGTTGTTTAGACCTTGTTTATCAACTTGAATGCTTACTATATATATGACATAATAATACTATGTGCTTTGGTTTTCATTTTTTTTGATTTTTTCTGAATTTTAATGCCCATTTGATCTTGGTCAAATCCTAGGCTTAACCAATATCTAAACAAGTTTAAAACATGAAAATGAAAAGGTAAGCATGTATCCTTCTTAGTCACTCCAAAATGAAGCTTTTGGGAAGGTTTTTGAAATTTCCATGTTTGAAATCCAAAACGACTTCTCTTCGTGCTTGACTTCATAAGACAAAGTTTAGGGCTAGGGGTAGAAACATGATTTTTCTGGTTTGAATATATCTAGACCTTGTTTATCAACTTGAGTGCTTACTATATGACATAAGAAGGCTATATGCTTTGGTTTTTCATTTTTTTTGAGATTTTATGCCCATTTGAATCTTGATCAAATCCTAGGTACGGTTTGACCAAGATTTGAACAATTTTAAAACATGAAAATAAAAGGTAAGCCCGACCTGGATCCTTTAGTCACTCTAAAATGAAGCTTTTGGGGGGTTCTTGAAATTTCCAAGTTTGAAACCCAAAACCACTTCTCTTCATGCTTGACTACATAAGACAGAGTTTAGGGTTAGGGGTAGATACATGATTTTTCTTGTTTGAATATATCTAGACCTTGTTTATATCAACTTTAATGCTAACTATATGACATAAGAAAACTATGTGCTTTGGTTTTTAATTTTTCTGATTTTTTTATTTTGATGCACATTTGAATCTTTGTCAAATCCTAGGTTTGACCAAGATTTAAACAAGTATAAAACATGAAAATGAAAAGGGGAAGCCTGTATCCTTCTTAGTCACTCTAAAATGAAGTTTTTGGGATGTTCTTGAAATTTTCATGTTTGAAACCCAAAACCACTTCTCTTCATGCTTGACTTCATAAGATACGGTTTAGGGGCTAGGGGATAGATACATGATTTGCCTAGGTTTGAATATGCATGTCCAAACCTTGTTTATCAACTTGAATGCTTAGTATATGACATAAGAAGACTATATGCTTTTGTTTTTCATTTTTCTGATTTTTTTTAAATTTTATGCCCATTTGAATCTTTTGGTCAAATCCTTGGTTTAATTTGACACGGATTTAAACAAGTTTAAAATATGAAAATGAAAAGGTGGTAAGCAGGCATGGATCCTTCTTATATATATTAGTCACTCTAAAATGAAGCTTTTGGGAGGTTTTTGAAATTTCCATGTTTGAAACCCAAAACCACTTCTCTTCGTGTTGTTGACTTCATAAGATAGAGTTTAGGGGTTAGGGGTATAGATACATGATTTGTCTTGTTTGAATATGTGTCTAGACCTTGTTTATCAACTTTAATGCTTACTATATGACATAAGAACACTATGTGCTTTAATTTGGTTTTTAATTTTTATAATTTTTTTTTGAATTTTGATGCACATTTTGAATCTTGGTCAAATCCTAGGTTTGACCAAGATTTGAACAAGTTTAGAACAAGAAAATAAAAGGTAAGCCCGCCAGACTGGATCCTTCTTAGTCACTCTATAATGAAGCTTTTAGGGGGGTTGTTGAAAATGTAAGCATGTATCCTTCTTAGTACGTCACACCACAATGAAGCTTTTGGGAGGGTTTTTGAAATGTCCATGTTTGAAACCCAAAACGACTTCTCTTCATGCTTGACTTCATAATTAAGACAAAGTTTAGGCTTAGGGGTAGATACATGATTTTTCTGGTTTGAATATGTCTAGACTTTGTTTATCAACTTGAGTGCTTACTATATGGCATATATGAGAAGCTAGGCTATGTGCTTTGGTTTTTCATTTTTTTTGAATTTTTATGCCCATTTGAATCTTGGTCAAATCCTAGGTGCGTACGGTTTGACCAAGATTTGAACATGTTTAAAACATGAAAATAAAAGGTAAGCATGGATCCTTCTTAGTCACTCTAAAATGAAGCTCTTGGGAGGTTTTTGAAATTTCCATGTTTGAAACCCAAAACCACTTCTCTTCATGCTTGGCTTCGTAAGATAGAGTTTAGGGTTTGGGGTAGATACGTACATGATTTTTCTAAGTATTTTTACGCCCATTTGAATCTTCGTCAAATCCTAAGTTTGACCAAGATTTGAACAAGTTTAAAACATGAAAATGAAAAGGGTAAGCCTGGATCCTTGTTCAGGGTTAGGGGTAGATACATCATTTTTCTGGTTTGAATATGTCAGACCTTGTTTATCACCTTGAATGCTTACTATATGACATAGGAAGACGGCGTGCTTTTGTTTTTTCTTTTTTTTTTGATTTTTTTTTTGATTTTTTTTTGATTTTTTTTTGAATTTTTATGCCCATTTGAATCTTGGTCAAGTCATAGGTTTGACCAAGATTTAAACATGTTTAAAACTTGAAAATGAAAAAGTAAGCCTGGATCCTTCTTAGTCACTCCAAAATGTACCAATTGATAAATGAGTTAACTTGGCTTCATGGAAAAAATAATGTCATGTAAATGATTTAACTTGGCTTTCGTACCCTTGAATCCATAGGAAACTTTGTATAAATGTAGTAGTATAATAATCAACCGAGTTTTTACATCAACAGGTCTGTCACTTACGTGTGGTGCCCATGCGTGAGGTCCCACACTTCAGTGAGCACAAGTCACGTGCAATAGGTACGCAAACTCCCAGCCATTTTCTTTGTCAAGAGAAGACGCATCAGGATGCGTATCGGAAGTATGTGGGTCCTTATGGATCCTTCGGTTGTCCCTCTCACAAAAAAAACAAATCTCTCTCATTCTCTGCCTCGCTCGACTCGCTCGCTCGCTCGCTCGCTCCTGCTCACTGACAAACCCTGCACAACAGTCAACATCATCACCCGAAAAAGGGGAGACACCATAATTCTCTCCCTTCTTCTCTCCTTCCGAGTGATCCCTCTTCCTCCGAGTTTCACTCGACGGGCAAACACATATGTGCTGCATAGTAATAATAAAAAAGTAGAAAATCGACCTACGAATCTATGATTAAATAGGTTAAACTAGGGTTTTGCCCACTACTACAGATCAAGTTCAAAAATATCCAACTACTAGTTCGATTTTGGGCTACTAATATAAAATTAAAATAAGTTGAACTAGTATTCCTCTAAAAAATCATTTTGGTATGCATTGTTTGATACTTTTCATAGCTATAGTGCATCACAAATTTATGATTTCATGCTTTGCTTTGCCAATTTCGATTTTTTTCAACCACCTTCTCTTTGATTTCAAATTTAGGTCAAACTATCGATTCCTACTATGTGTTCTACTTGAATTGGATGTAGCGTGCGCACATGTTTTGCCATTGTTTTGGGCTTCCACACATCTTTGGGGCATCCAAGTATTTAATTTACCTTGTTTTTTTGAATTGTAATTCATACCCTTCCTCCCAATTTTTATGCCCATTTGAATCTTGGTCAAATCCTAAGTTTGATCAAGATTTGAACAAGTTTAAAACATGAAAATGAAAAGGTAAGCCTGAATCCTTCTTAGTCACTCTAAAATGAGAAGCTTTTGGGAGTTTTTTGAAATTTCCATGTTTGAAACCCAAAACCACTTCTCTTCATGCTTGACTTCATAAGACAGAGTTTAGGATTAGGGGGTAGATACATGATTTGTCTAGTTTGTTGTTTAGATCTTGTTTATCAACTTGAATGCTTACTATATATATGACATAATAATACTATGTGCTTTGGTTTTCATTTTTTTTGATTTTTTCTAAATTTTTATGCCCATTTGATCTTGGTCAAATCCTAGGCTTAACCAATATCTAAACAAGTTTAAAACATGAAAATGAAAAGGTAAGCATGTATCCTTCTTAGTCACTCCAAAATGAAGCTTTTGGGAAGGTTTTTGAAATTTCCATGTTTGAAATCCAAAACGACTTCTCTTCGTGCTTGACTTCATAAGACAAAGTTTAGGGCTAGGGGTAGAAACATGATTTTTCTGGTTTGAATATGTCTAGACCTTGTTTATCAACTTGAGTGCTTACTATATGACATAAGAAGGCTATATGCTTTGGTTTTTCATTTTTTTTGAAATTTTATGCCCATTTGAATCTTGATCAAATCCTAGGTACGGTTTGACCAAGATTTGAACAATTTTAAAACATGAAAATAAAAGGTAAGCCCGACCTGGATCCTTTAGTCACTCTAAAATGAAGCTTTTGGGGGGTTCTTGAAATTTCCATGTTTGAAACCCAAAACCACTTCTCTTCATGATTAATTACATAAGACAGAGTTTAGGGTTAGGGGTAGATACATGATTTTTCTTGTTTGAATATATCTAGACCTTGTTTATATCAACTTTAATGCTAACTATATGACATAAGAAAACTATGTGCTTTGGTTTTTAATTTTTCTGATTTTTTTATTTTGATGCACATTTGAATCTTTGTCAAATCCTAGGTTTGACCAAGATTTAAACAAGTATAAAACATGAAAATGAAAAGGGGAAGCCTGTATCCTTCTTAATTAGTCACTCTAAAATGAAGTTTTTGGGATGTTCTTGAAATTTTCATGTTTGAAACCCAAAACCACTTCTCTTCATGCTTGACTTCATAAGATAGAGTTTAGGGGCTAGGGGATAGATACATGATTTTCCTAGGTTAGAATATGCATGTCCAAACCTTGTTTATCAACTTGAATGCTTACTATATGACATAAGAAGACTATATGCTATTTTTTCATTTTTCTGATTTTTTTTTAAAATTTTATGCCCATTTGAATCTTTTGGTCAAATCCTTGGTTTAATTTGACACGGATTTAAACAAGTTTAAAATATGAAAATGAAAAGGTGGTAAGCAGGCACGGATCCTTCTTATATATATTAGTCACTCTAAAATGAAGCTTTTGGAAGGATTTTGAAATTTCCATGTTTGAAACCCAAAACCACTTCTCTTCATGTTGTTGACTTCATAAGATAGAGTTTAGGGGTTAGGGGTATAGATACATGATTTGTCTTGTTTGAATATGTGTCTAGACCTTGTTTATCAACTTTAATGCTTACTATATGACATAAGAACACTATGTGCTTTAATTTGGTTTTTAATTTTTATAAATTTTTTTGAATTTTGATGCACATTTTGAATCTTGGTCAAATCCTAGGTTTGACCGAGATTTGAACAAGTTTAAAACAAGAAAATAAAAGGTAAGCCCGCCAGACTGGATCCTTCTTAGTCACTCTATAATGAAGCTTTTAGGGGGGTTGTTGAAAATGTAAGCATGTATCCTTCTTAGTACGTCACACCACAATGAAGCTTTTGGGAGGGTTTTTGAAATGTCCATGTTTGAAACCCAAAACGACTTCTCTTCGTGCTTGACTTCATAATTAAGACAAAGTTTAGGGTTAGGGGTAGAGATACATGATTTTTCTGGTTTGAATATGTCTAGAATTTGTTTATCAACTTGAGTGCTTACTATATCAAGTTGTGTCTGAGTCGAGTCAATGTTGAGTCGTTGAGTCACCTAGTATTATTATTATGGTGGTGTACTTGTGTTCATGTACTTGTTTCGGACAGGTATTGCTGTTTTGGTGAAGGAGACATGCATCATCCATTTTTGGTGGGGTTAATTGGTTCTATGGTTAATTGGTTCTATGCCACTCCTCAATTCACAAGTTGTGTTTATGCCATTCCAAAAACTGAAGTTGTGTTTATGCCACTCTCAATTCTCAATACCCCCTTCTATGCCATTTTCAACAATACAACATGAAAACGGTTCAATAAATAGTCGTATTTCAGTTTATACTTTCGTATTGACCAAAATAAACCTGTGTTCAGATTTGGGGCGACTTTTGGGTGTTTCGGGCACACAAGAAATCCAAAATTTTCATATTCTGGCAAAAATTAGAACTTCTCAGAAAAATCTAATTTTTTTTATAGGAAATCAAAAACACTGAAACGAGTATACTATTTTAATTTGAGCCATTTATGTGCAGATTTGCATAAAAAGGCTGACATTTTCTGTTCTGTCTAGAAATTGGTAAAATTTTGTCCAAAAAATCAAACTTCTTCGAAAAATCTGATAATTTTACAGAATGTCAAGAACACTAATATGATTCATCCAAGTATTTAAGTTACCTTGTTTTTTTGAATTGTAATTCATACCCTTCCTCCCAATTTTTATGCCCATTTGAATCTTGGTCAAATCCTAAGTTTGAGCAAGATTTGAACAAGTTTAAAACATGAAAATGAAAAGGTGAGCATGAATCCTTCTTAGTCACTCTAAAATGAGAAGCTTTTGGGAGTTTTTTGAAATTTCCATGTTTGAAACCCAAATTAAACCACTTCTCTTCATGCTTGACTTCATAAGACAAAGTTTAGGGTTAGGGGTAGATACATGATTTGTCTGGTTTGTTGTTTAGACCTTGTTTATCAACTTGAATGCTTACTATATGACATAATAATACTATTTGCTTTGATGTTCATTTTTTTGATTTTTTCTGAATTTTTATGCCCATTTGATCTTGGTCAAATCATAGGTTTAACCAATATTTAAACAAGTTTATAACATGAAAATGAAAAGGTAAGCCTGCATCCTTCTTAGCGCATCCACAATGTTGCTATTGCCAAATCTGATACGATGGTGAATTTGGCTTTGGTGTGAAATATAGCAATAGCTCCACAATGTAGTGGTTCCAAATATTTATAACGTGGGTCCCGCCATCAAGCTAAAACAACACATAAAGACAATATGGAACTACTCTCACAATGTAGGGAACTAGTTCCAAATGCCAAAAGTGAAATTTGGCATCGGAGCACCTACTTGCTCCGGTTCCCTGTTTTTCTGGTTTTGGAACTACCTCTACAATGTATGGAACTAGTTCCAAAAGCCAAAAATCAAATATGGAACCACTTTTGGCTACACGTTGTGGATGCTCTTAGTCACTCCAAAATGAAAGCTTACATATACTCTTGGAATACTGTTTTGGGTGATTTGTCATTCAAAAGTTTGGTATCATTCGGATCGGAGGAAGTATAGTTGGAGATGAATGGCCCACCAAGTCTCTGCCTTGAAGTTTGCTCTTTGACCAGATAAGCATTACTACTCGCGAGGTGCCGAGGAGACGGGGAGGCCAAATTTAAGGACTAACCTTTGCTCTTGCCGTCTTCCTCAGTTCACCACTTTGTTTACCTCTTGGAATACTACTTCGCCACCATGACCGGGAGCAAGTCTCGCCACAGAAGGGCTCGTGCGGCTGCGGCGAAGCTGAGGGAATCCCAGCAATGGCGTCCCTGTGCTGTCTTTGTCGAGGTGCCTTCTGCGCAAGAGTCTTCAAGGGCGTCGCAGCCCGCGACTGCTACCTTCAGGCGATCCTCCGTTCTTGCGCATCTTTCTATGTCTTTCACAACTTATCATCCCCTCCTTTTCTTACCTTCTCTCAATCGTATATTCAGGTCGGGCGGCCTTAGTTTTCCCGCAGCCCTCCTGCCTGCGGAAACATCTTCCACGGAGCCAAGTTCTCAAAGCAGCGAGGTATAGACATTCGTGCAAATTGGGATTCCCATTTTCTCTTTCTTGGTACTTCTCTGGGTACACTTCTGATTTTGTGCTCTATCCCCATCTGATAGAAGCCCCGCTACAAGATCGGGCCCATTTTAGAAATGGTTATGGGCGATTTCTGCGTCGAGACGGCGGACAGAAGCGACCTCGCCGATGAGTGCTTGAGACTTTATTCTGAGCTCGCCACTGAGAAGATCCGGATTCGCATTCTCGACGATATCGCCATGAAATCGTTCACTGCGAGTAATGAGATCCAGCGGTGGAGCCTCGGCCAGGCGGAGACCATGGACAAACTCGCCGGACTGATCCTGAACCTCACGGTTAGGACGGACAAACTAGAGGCCGAGCTGTCAAAGGAGAAGGCTCTCAACTCCGAGCTGAAGCGTCAAGCAGGCTCAAGGTAGATCTTGACCAGGTCACTGTGTACCACTAGCTGCAATCCTTGATGACTGCTGTGTCACCTGGCTTCTAGGATTAATTGGTTCTATGCCACTCCTCAGTTCACAAGTTGTGTTTATGCCATTCCAAAAACTGAAGTTGTGTTTATGCCACTCTCAATTCTCAATACCCCCTTCTATGCCATTTTCAACAGTACAACATGAAAACGGTTCAATAAATAGTCGTATTTCAGTTTATACTTTCGTATTGACCAAAATAATCCTGTGTTCAGATTTGGAGCGACTTTTGGGTGTTTCGGGCACACAAGAAATCCAAAAATTTTAAATTCTGGCAAAAATTAGAACTTCTCAGGAAAATCTATTTTTTTTATAGGAAATCAAAAACACTGAAACGAGTATACTGTTTTAATTTGAGCCATTTATGTGCAGATTTGCATAAAAAGACTGACATTTTCAGTTCTGTCTAGAAATTGGTAAAATTTTGTCCAAAAAAACAAACTTCGAAAAATCTGATAATTTTACAGAATGTCAAGAACACTAATATGAGTCTACTATTCTAATATGAGCCATTTATGGGCACATATGATCCATTAAACATAGGTGCAAAGTACGGTCCAGATTATCTGAGAGTATGTACAAACTGTAGTATAGAGAAGTCGTTTTGGGTTTCAAACATGGAAATTTCAAGAACATCCCAAAAAGCTTCATTTTAGAGTGAGTAAGAAGGATCCAGGCTTACCTTTTCATTTTCATGTTTTAAACTTGTTTAAATCTTGGTCAAACCTAGGATTTGACCAAGATTCAAATGGGCAGAAAATTAAAAAAATCATAAAAATGAAAAAAAAAGTACATAGTCTTCTTATGTCATATAGTAAGCATTCAAGTTGACAAACAAGGTCTAGACATATTCAAACCATACAAATCATGTATCTACCCCCTAACCCTAAACTCTGTCTTATGAAGTCAAGCATGAAGAGAAGTGGTTTTGGGTTTCAAACATGGAAATTTCAAAAACCTCTTAAAAATTCATTTTAGAGTGACTAAGAAGGATATGATGCAGGCTTCCCTTTTCATTTTCTTGTCTTAAACTTGTTTAAATCTTGGTCAAACCTAAGATTTGACCAAAAGATTCAAACGGGCATAAAATTCAAAAAAATCACAAAAATGAAAAACAAAAGCATATAGTCTTCTTATGTCATATAGTAAGAATTCAAGTTGATAAACAAGGTCTAGACATATTCAAACCAGAAAAATCATGTATATATCTACCCCTAACCCTAAACTCTGTCTTATGAAGAGAAGTGGTTTTGGGTTTCAAACATGGAAATTTCAAGAACCTCCCAAAAGCTTCATTTTAGAGTGTGACTAAGAAGGATCCAGGCTTACCTTTTCACTTTCATGTTCTAAACTTGTTTAAATCCTAGTCAAACCTAGGATTTCACAAAGATCGAAATATATGGGTATAAAATACAAAAAAATAGAAAAAATGAAAAACGAAAGCACATAGTCTTCTTATGTCATATAGTAAGCATTAAAGTTGATAAACAAGGTCTAGACATATTCAAACTAGACAAATCATGTATCTCCCCCTAACCCCTAAACTCTGTATTATGAAGTCAAGCATGAAGAGAAGTGGTTTTGGGTTTCAAACATGGAAATATCAAAAACCTCTTAAAAATTCATTTTAGAGTGACTAAGAAGGATGCAAGCTTCCGTTTTCATTTTCATGTCTTAAACTTGTTTAAACCTTGGTCAAACCTAAGATTTGACCAAAAGATTCAAACGGGCATAAAATTCAAAAAAAAAAATCAGAAAAATGAAAAACAAAAGCATATAGTCTTCTTGTGTCATATAGCAAGCATTCAAGTTGATAAACAAGGTCTAGACATATTCAAACCAGAAAATCATGTATATATCTACCCCTAACCCTAAACTCTGTCTTATGAAGTCAATCATGAAGAGAAGTGGTTTTGGGTTTCAAACATGGATATTTCAAGAACCTCCCAAAAGCTTCATTTTAGAGTGTGACTAAGAAGGATCCAGGCTTACCTTTTTCATTTTCATGTACTAAACTTGTTTAAATCCTGGTCAAACATAGGATTTCACAAAGATTCAAAAATATATGTGTATAAAATATAAAAAATAGAAAAATGAAAACCAAAGCACATAGTCTACTTATGTCACATAGTAAGCATTCAAGTTGATAAACAAGGTCTAGACATATTCAAACCAGAAAAATCATGTATATATCTACCCCTAACCCTAAACTCTGTCTTATGAAGTTAATCATGAAGAGAAGTGGTTTTGGGTTTCAAAATTTGGAATTCCAATAACCTCCCAAAAGCTTCATTTTAGAGTGTGACTAAGAAGGATCCAGGCTTACCTTTTCATTTTCATGTTCTAAACTTGTTTAAATCCTGGTCAAAACTAGGATTTCACAAAGATTCAAATATATGGGTATAAAATTCAAAAAAATAGAAAAATGAAAAACCAAAGCACATAGTCTTCTTATGTCATATAGTAAGCATTAAAGTTGATAAACAAGGTCTAGACATATTCAACCTAGACAAATCATGTATCTACCCCCTAACCCCTAAACTCTGTCTTATGAAGTCCAGCATGAAGAGAAGTGGTTTTGGGTTTCAAACATGGAAATTTCAAAAACCTCTTACAAAATTTATTTTAGAGTGACTAATTAAGAAGGATGCATGCTCCCCTTTTCATTTTCATGTCTTAAACTTGTTTAAATCTTGGTCAAACCTAAGATTTGACCAAAAGATTCAAACGGGCATAAAAAATCAGAAAAATGAAAACCAAAGCACATAGTTTTCTTATGTCATATAGTAAGCATTCAAGTTGATAAACAAGGTCTAGACATATTCAAACCAGAAAATCATGTATATATCTACCCCTAACCCTAAACTCTGTCTTATGAAGTCAATCATGAAGAGAAGTGGTTTTGGGTTTCAAACATGGAAATTTCAAGAACCCCCCAAAAGCTTCATTTTAGAGTGACTAAGAAGGATCCAGGCTTACCTTTTCATTTTCATGTTTTAAACTTGTTTAAATCCTGGTCAAACCTAGGATTTGACAAAGATTCAAATATATGGGCATAAAATTCAAAAAAAATAGAAAAATGAAAAACCAAAGCACATAGTCTTCTTATGTCATATAGTAAGCATTAAAGTTGATAAACAAGGTCTAGACATATGCAAACTAGACAAATCATGTATCTACCCCCTAACCCCTAAACTCTGTCTTATGAAGTCAAGCATGAAGAGAAGTCGTTTTGGGTTTCAAACATGGAAATTTCAAGAACATCCCAAAAGCTTCATTTTAGAGTGACTAAGAAGGATCCATGATTACCTTTTCATTTTCATGTTTTAAACTTGTTTAATCTTGGTCAAACCTAGGATTTGACCAAGATTCAAATGGGCACAAAATTTAAAAAATCAGAAAAATAAAAAACCAAAGTACATAGTCTTCTTATGTCATGTAGTAAGCATTCAAGTTGATAAAATGGTTCATGCCGGCGTCTTAGCTCCTAAAAAAAAATTATACACCAATTGATTTGACGAATTGATGATTTACTCTAGTCTGCTTCTAGACCATGCAGCTAGCGAGTATTCATATGTACTGCATGGAGCCCCCAACTTTTGACTTCCCGTGCCGGAAAAGGCCTGTTTAATAATGTGGGGCAGTGAGGTATCCCGAAGTATCTAGAGGGTTCTGGTGTTTCAGGCTTTCAGCATCGCCAGTCCAAGGGAAGGATGGGTGACGAATCCGTGCATTCACAGCCGTTAGATCTGAAGAGTCCTTGTATGATGAGCGGTAGATAGCACCTCTAAGCTGCAAATCAACAGCTTCAATTACTTCAAATGAGCATTGGCCGGAAGGCTGACAGAGTGAAAAAATTCAAATTCAAAAACTCATGTATAGAATAGAAAAAAAACATGTAGATAGATAGAGGTATAGATAGATTAGCCCAAAAAAGAAGAGGACGGGGAAATTTCGAACGCTCGCCTTTAACTCAGCAGACACCTCCCTCGCGCACCTAAACTTTCGAACGCGCGCCCAATATTTCAAACGCTCGCCTTTAACTCAGCACCCAGCCCACCTTGTTCTTCTCTAGACACCTCCTTCGGCGCCCTGTTCTTCTCTAGACACACCCTCGGTGAACCAGGCCGCGCACCAAAACTTCCCCACACTGTCTATCAGCCGCGTCAGCCGGCGACTGCTGGTGGCGCCGTTCTTCTCCAGTCGCACCGGCAGGCGCGGTCAGCTGGTAGATCCTCACGGTATGCATGCTATCTTCAGTCCTGGGCAAGTATGATTCATTATAGCTCAATCGAAGTCAGTCGCCGTCGCCCAGCCCTTATAAGTTCGTTAGTTCGTTCGAATCGATCGGTTGATATTGTTTTCCTCTCGATGTGTTTGTTTGACATTGTTTTTCGCTTTACCTATTTGCTCGAATTCGTTAAATGCTTGTACATCGTATCGCTCACCATTGCCCAATGTCTGTAGTCGTCGCTTGGTGCCAGTCCTCTATGGACTTGTTTGTAATCTTATTACTTCTGGGTTCTTTGCACTGCTAATACATCGGTGGATTTACGGCTAAAAAGAAGAAAGAATTTGTTGGTATTATATTGCTTTCGATTGATCTGTTCGCCCCCAAGCTTTTACAGAAGCCGCAAGAGATTCAAGGATGAAATGGCTCTCCTTGTTTGCAGTGGCGGATCTACAGGGTATGTCGTATATGCCACGGCATACCCTGCGTCCAAGCCGTGCAAGATCTTTGATAGTTTAATGAGCTGAGCAATTAATCAAGATGAGTGATGTATATGTATACATGCGGTGCTAATACATGTGGCGTGCAGCCATGCGAACACTGAGCTAGTGCATGTAACCGATTGATTAGACATCCGATTGATTAATGCATTGGCTTTAGCCAACAGTCTACTTGCATGTTTTTCAAGATGTGTGATTTTGTCTCGCGTGTAAGCCTACAAGGCCAGCTATGGCCATGCACCATGACCTGATTATATATCATGATTAATCAAAGGAAATATCTTGCTACTGTATATACGATTAATCAACTGATAATTAATCTTTGGTAGTCAAGTATATGATTAATTATATATATTTAGTGAGAATTCAGTTCAAAATTAGAGCACCCCGTCAACGGTGCATTTTTCAACAATTTACATTTTGATTATATGCAAAATCTGTTTTATTTAATCATTTTGACATACTCCCTTCAATCCAAATTAATTGACTCAACTTTGTCTAGATACTGATGTATCTTAGACAAGTTTGTTGAGTAGATACATTTATATCTAGACAAATTTGAGTTAATTAGTATGAATCCGAGAAAGTATTTTATTTAATTATTTTTATTAGGACAAAAGAAATTCAATAGAAACTCCAAAATTTTGTTGTGTCATACCCTTTCCTAAAATCCTAGGTCCGCCACTGCTTGTTTGTAAGGCAAAGAGGAAATCATATCATGGCTTATCATCATGGGTATAACCTTTTTAGCTAGATTTTGCTGTTTGGGATCTATGATCCTTTTAGTTGCTGCTCTCCAGTAACATTTTCCCTCTTTTTTATTACAGTGAAAAATACACAGCGAGGAAACCACTGTCCAGCCTAAAAAAATAGACCTCAGTTGGTTTGCTGAAATCGGCTCAAATAACGTGGCATTTAGTTATATAGTTTTATATTCGACCTGTTTGCTCAGATATGTTGGTTTACATTCATACGCAACCTGTTGGGCAAGTATGGACACAGCTTCAGTGACTTTCAGGTGAAAATTCCAGCGGTTGAGTGATTTTTGGTTGGATCCATTCCTGTGCGTTCGATCGGCTTTTGATGGCTGTTATTGAGACAAAGTAATGGCTGGACTTTTGACGTAGCTCCAGTGACGTTCAGGTCAAAAGCCCAGCGTTGACTTTGGTTCAATATCAGCCATCCAATGCCAATCGAACACACATGAATGTATCCAACCAAAAATCACTCTACAATAAGTCATTTCCAGACTAAAACAATGCTTATTCCCAAACTATTTTTTTTTGAATCCGGCCAATCTTTCCCGGAATGCAGAAGAAATATATAAGATTTACTGGAATGTTGTTCTTTTTACTGGACAGTTTGAATTTTAAGTTTAAAGTTGGTTGTAAAACATAAAATGAGGTTTATTGATAAACAATATGGCTGAATCTGATGAAACTCCCCCAGAATGCATAACCCGACATATAAGATTTACTGGATTTTTGTTTCAAAAACTTCTAGGCAAGATTTAATTTTATGTTTAAAATTTTCTCGTGAAACTTAAAATGGTAAATTTTGGATCCATTCTCGTGCGTTCGATTGGCTTTTGATGGCTGTTATTGAAACAAGTGTTAATTGGTTCTATGCCACTCCTCAATTCACAAGTTGTGTTTATGCCATTACAAAAACTGAAGTTGTGTTTATGCCACTCTCAATTCTCAATATCCCCTTCTATATATGCCATTTTCAATACTCCACTATAATAAATATAGCATATCTATGATAGTACTCTATGATACCACCCACTATGCACCCATGTTCCAAACACCACTCCCGCTGACTGTACCTTATTGTATCGAGCGATAAGCTTGATGAGCAACCCAAACAAACAAAAAAAGACTGTACCTTATTGTACTTGCTCTTACCCGTATCTTCTCTTTCTCTTTCATCGCGAGTGCAGCTAATTCAGTTAGTCTTCCAATGAATATTAATATTTTGTCTCAATGATGTCATGTTTCGACTAACAATTAGCACTTTTGAATTCTTAGATTGCTTTTTCACATGATGCACTTCTTTTAATTTATTTTACCACATTTCAATGTGAACCTTGACCAAATAAATAGGACAACAATATCATGATCATATAATACATAAGCAGCATTGTTAGAATCGTGTTGGAAAATACTTTCTAATGATACCAGTTTTATATCAATTTTTTTTATATACTTCATCCTGAAAAATATGTTTCAACTTCATCAAAACTTGCATGTATCTGCAAACTAAACTCATCTAAATACATGTATATCTAGATAAAATTGAAACATCATTTTTAAATAGAGAGATATAGATTAATATTTTTTCGAAGATAAAATACGAAAAACAAGGGTGCATTGTTTATTGAAATGGAGTGAGTAGTATATATAAAATCATTTTAGTTGCCAATGATCATGTTGAGGGCCTCTATTTCTTGTTTTGCTCAGGCCCTCCGTATTCTCAGGTACGGCCCTGGTGGTCTATGAACCTGTATGTAATCTTATTACTTTTGGCTTCTTTGCACTGCTAATAGATCGGCGGAATTACGGCAAAAAAGAAGAAAGAATGTGTTGGTATTGTATTGCTTTCGATAGATCTGTTCGCCCCTCCCCACCAAGCATTTACAGATGGCACAAGAGATTCAAGGATGAAATTGCTCTCCTTGTTCATAAGGCAAAGAGGAAATCATATCATGGGTAGAACATTTTATATATATTTTGCTGTTTGGGATCTATGATCCTTTTAGTTGCTGCTCTCCAACAACTTTTGTACATATTTCCCTCTTTTTATTAATAAAAAAATACAAAGTGGGGAAACCCAGTGGTCAGCCTAAAAAAAATCTGTTCGCTAGGTAGCCGTAGTTTTGCACTCAGTTCGTTTGCAGAAATCGGCTCAAATAATGTAGCATTTATAGTTTTATATTTGACCTGTTTGCTCAGGTATGTTTGCTTACATTCGTAGGTGACCTGTTTGTTGAAATAGCTTATCGCTTCTCTGACCATCTATCTCCTCAACAGATGGACAGAACTTGGATATTATTTCACTCATTAAACACACCAACATATTTGAGTGGTATTGAAGACTTCATGAAGCACGTTAGTGATTTTACTGATGGCGACAAGACAAAGGAAGTGATTTGTCCATGCCACGTATGTTTGAATATTGGGTCCAAGCCTCAACATGTAGTCTCAGATCATTTATTCGTTTATGGGATGGACCAGACATATATCAGGTGGATTAACCATGGTGAACACTATGATCAGCCTGACATTATTGATCCTCTTTATTCTGATGGTTATCAGCCTGAATATCTCGTACAGGATGAGGCTACTGCTAATTTGTTACGGGATCTGTATCCATATGCAAGCCAACAGCCCCATGGTTATCACAAAAGGCCTCTTTTCCATGACCTGATAGAAGATGCTAAGCGCTTAGTGGCCCCTGGTTCTGTTGTGTCAAGATTCGAATTAATTGTGAAATTACTTCATGACAAGTCATACCAGGGGATTACCAATAAAGCGTTCAATGCAGTTGCGAAGACATACAACGATGCACTCCCTGGGGCTGGACTGCCAAAATCCTTTTATGAGGTGAAGCAGTACATCAAGGTACTGGGACTTGGATATGAGAAGATTGATTTTTGCAAAAATAACTGTGCACTGTTTTGGATGGAGTATAATGACCTCGATGAATGTCCAGTATGTAAGGAATCAAGATGGAAACATGATGGAGCTGGTGGTAAGAAAAAGATTCCTTGGAAGGTTCTGAGATACTTTCCACTTGTACAAAGATTGCAGACGTTGTTTGCTTCAGAACAAACATCTCGGGAAACAAGATGGCACAAAGAGATTCTCACGCCCGACCCTGATTTACTGAGGCATCCTGCTGATGGCGATGAATGGAAGCAATTCGACCTGGATCATCCAGATTTTGCTGCAGATCCAAGGAACCTGAGACTTGGCCTTGCTACAGATGGATTCAACCCATTTGGCAACATGAGCAACTCGTATAGCATGTGGCCAGTACTAGTTACACCTTACAACCAGGCTCCCTGGACATGCACCGATCACCGAACCGTATGATGGCCTTACTCATCCCAGGTCCCAAATCTCCTGGGAAGGATTTTGATGTGTTCATGCAGCCTCTTATTAGAGACTTGCAAACATTATGGGAGGGTGTCCCTACACGGGATGTGTGTCAACCTAAAGAACAAAATTTTCTATTACGTGTCTTTGCATCGTATTGCACCCATGATTATCCAGCTTTGGGCACTATGTCAGGCAGAGTAACATCAGGTTATAATGCATGTGTTCACTGTGATATGCTATATGGGCCATCGCCGTTTCCTTCCATTAGATCACAGTTTCCGAAAAAATAGAAAAAAATTACAATTTATTGGTGATCAGGCCTGTAAAAAGACTAAACCGCAGCACTTTTAGAGTCACGAGTTGGAGGCACACCTAGAAGCGGTCCGAAATGTTAAACCAGGAAAACCACCAGCCGCCACAGCAGGTACAGCAGAGAAGAATACAGAAGATGCAGCAGCAGTAGTAGCAGATAGAAAAAGGAAGAAGAGAGGAGATGAACTGAGTCTAGCAGCTACCAAAAGGAAGATGGGAGGTGAAATAGCAGCATGTACCAAGAGGAAGGAAATGGAAAATGATAGACTGAGAATATTTTATAAGCGCAGGACCACTCTTTGGGACTTGTCGTATTGGGCTGCTAAGAAGCTTCGGCATAATATTGATATCATGCACATGGAGAAGAATATATGTGACAGCATTGTCGGCACATTACTCAACATTCCATCCAAGACAAAAGATAGCTCAAATGCTAGGATTGATTGTCCAACATTGAATGTTAACAGGCACTTGCAACTGGATCGTAATGACAAAGTGAACAAAGGCAAGGAAAAACATTATAAATTTCGAGGCGTGGAATTCACATTGCCGATGCCTAAAAGGAGATTATTTTGTGAGTACCTCCGAGGTGTGATGTTCCCGTTCGGATTTGCTTCCAACATTGCAAATTGTCTCAATGCTAAAGGAAACAAGCTCCAAGGGTTGAAAACTCACGATTGTCACATCCTGCTACAAAGGCTTTTAGCTATTGGCATTAAAGATTTAGTGAAGCCAAATATGTACAACGTGATTGCAGAGTTGGGAAGGTTCTTTAGGGAAATATGTAGTAAAACTCTAAGCAGAGCTGTTGTAGAACGTCTTAAGGTGGACATAGCAGTAATCCTGTGCAAGCTGGAGCTGATATATCCTCTAGCCTTCTTTGATGTGATGGTGCATTTGGCTGTTCATCTACCTGATGAGGCACTGATACGTCTCCGATGTATCGATAATTTCTTATGTTCCATGCCACATTATTGATGTTATCTACATGTTTTATGCACACTTTATGTCATATTCGTGCATTTTCTGGAACTAACCTATTAACAAGATGCCGAAGAGCCAGTTGCTGTTTTCTGCTGTTTTTGGTTTCAGAAATCCTAGTAACGAAATATTCTCGGAATTGGACGAAATCAACGCCCAGGGTCTTATTTTGCCACGAAGCTTCCAGAAGACCGAAGAGGAGACGAAGTGGGGCCACGAGGTGGCCACACCCTAGGGCGGCGCGACCCAAGCCCTGGCCGCGCCGGCCTGTAGTGTGGGCCCCTCGTGCCGCCTCTTGACCTGCCCTTCCGCCTACAAATAGCCTCCGTCGCGAAACCCCCAGTACCGAGAGCCACGATACGGAAAACCTTACTGAGACGCCGCCGCCGCCAATCCCATCTCGGGGGATTCAGGAGATCGCCTCCGACACCCTGCCGGAGAGGGGATTCATCTCCCGGAGGACTCTACGCCGCCATGGTCACCTCCGGAGTGATGTGTGAGTAGTCTACCCCTGGACTATGGGTCCACAGCAGTAGCTAGATGGTTGTCTTCTCCCCATTGTGCTTAATTGTCGGGTCTTGTGAGCTGCCGAACATGATCAAGATCATCTATCTGTAATTCTATATGTTGCGTTTGTTGGGATCCGATGAATAGAGAATACTTGTTATGTTGATTATCAAAGTTATGTCTATGTGTTGTTTATGATCTTGCATGCTCTCCGTTACTAGTAAATGCTCTGGCCAAGTAGATGCTTGTAACTCCAAGAGGGAGTATTTATGCTCGATAGTGGGTTCATGTCTCCGTGAATCTGGGGAAGTGACAGAAATCTCTAAGGTTATGGATGTGCTGTTGCCACTAGGGATAAAACATTGGTGCTATGTTCAAGGATGTAGTTACTGATTACATTACGCGCAATACTTAATGCAATTGTCTATTGTTAGCAACTTAATACTGGAGGGGGTTCGGATGATAACCTGAAGGTGGACTTTTTAGGCATAGATGCATGCTGGATAGCGGTCTATGTACTTTGTCGTAATGCCCAATTAAATCTCACAATACTCATCATAATATGTATGTGCATGGTCATGCCCTCTTTATTTGTCAATTGCCCAACTGTAATTTGTTCACCCAACATGCTGTTTATCTTATGGGAGATACACCTCTAGTGAACTGTGGACCCCGGTCCAATTCTCTATACTGAAATACAATCTACTGCAATATTGTTTTACTGTTTTCTGCAAACAATCATCATCCACACTATACATCTAATCCTTTGTTACAGCAAGCCGGTGAGATTGACAACCTCGCTGTTTCGTTGGGGCAAAGTACTTTGGTTGTGTTGTGCAGGTTCCACGTTGGCGCCGGAATCTCTGGTGTTGCGCCGCACTACATCCTGCCGCCATCAACCTTCAACGTGCTTCTTGGCTCCTACTGGTTCGATAAACCTTGGTTTCATACTGAGGGAAAACTTGCCGCTGTACGCATCACACCTTCCTCTTGGGGTTCCCAACGGACGCGTGATGTACGCGTATCAAGCTCTTTTTCTGGCGCCGTTGCCGGGGAGATCAAGACACGCTGCAAGGGGAGTCTCCACATCCCAATCTCTTTACTTTGTTTTTGTCTTGCTTAGTTTTATTTACTACTTTGTTTGCTGCATTATATCAAAACAAAAAAAAAATTAGTTGCTAGTTTTACTTTATTTGCTATCTTGTTTGCTATATCAAAAACACAAAAAAAATTAGTTACTTGTTTTACTTTACTTAATATCATGCATGTTTTGATTTCACTAGTTAAGCATAATGGAAAACAACAAAAATATGAGAGATCTTTATGAACTTTATCTTGAATTAGGACATGATGTGTTTGAAGAGAGAATTAAAAAAACCCATGGAACTTTATATGCATGCTAATGGGAATGTTATTACTATGGATGCTTTGAACACCATTGTTGCTAATGCTATGGAAAATTCTAAGCTTGGGGAAGCTGGCTCTGATGAGCATGATCTTTTTAGTCCCCCAAGCATTGAGGAGAAAATTTTCTTTTATGATTACAATATGCCTCCTATATATGATGATAGCCACTTTGTTAAATTTTCTCCCACTACAACTAATAAAATTGATTATGCTTACGTGGAGAGTAATAATTTTATGCATGAGACTCATGATAAGAATGCTTTATGTGATAGTTACATTGTTGAGTTTGCTCATGATGCTACTGAAAATTATTATGAGAGAGGAAAATATGGTTGTAGAAATTTTCATGTTACTAAAATACCTCTCTATGTGCTGAAATTTTTGAAGCTACACTTGTTTTATCTTCCTATGCTTGTTACTTTGCTCTTCATGAACTTGTTTATTTACAAGATTCTTATGCATAGGAAGCATTTTAGACTTAAATGTGTTTTGAATTTGCCTCTTGATGCTCTCTTTTGCTTCAAATACTATTTCTTGCGAGTGCATCATTAAAATTGCTGAGCCCATCTTAATGGCTATAAAGAAAGAACTTCTTGGGAGATAACCCATGTGTTATTTTGCTACAGTATTTTATTTTATATTTGTGTCTTGGAAGTTGTTTACTACTGTAGCAACCTCTCCTTATCTTAGTTTAGTGTTTTGTTGTGCCAAGTAAAGTCTTTGATAGTAAAGTTCATACTAGATTTGGATTACTGCGCAGTTTCAGATTTCTTTGCTGTCACGAATTCCGACCTGCCTCCCTGTAGGTAGGTCAGAAAAATATGCCAATTTACGTGTGTGATCCTCAGATATGTACGCAACTTTCATTCAATTTGAGCATTTTCATTTGAGCAAGTCTGGTGCCTCGATAAAATTCGTTAATACGAACTGTTCTGTTTTGACAGATTCTGCCTTTTATTTCGCATTGCCTGTTTTGTTATGTTCGATGGATATTTTGATTCCATTGACTTTCAGTAGCTTTGTGCAATGTCCAGAAGTGTTAAGAATGATTATGTCACCCCTGAACATGTATATTTTGATTGTGCACTAACCCTCTAATGAGTTGTTCTAAGTTTGGTGTGGAGGAAGTTTTCAAGGATCAAGAGAGGAGTATGATGCAACATGATCAAGGAGAGTGAAAGCTCTAAGCTTGGGGATGCCCCGGTGGTTCACCCCTGCATATTCTAAGAAGACTCAAGCGTCTAAGCTTGGGGATGCCCAAGGCATCCCCTTCTTCATCGACAACATTATCAGGTTCCTCCCCTGAAACTATATTTTTATTCCATCACATCTTATGTGCTTTGCTTGGAGCGTCGGTTTGTTTTTGTTTTTGTTTTGTTTGAATAAAATGGATCCTAGCATTCACTGTATGGGAGAAAGACACGCTCCGCTGTAGCATATGGACAAGTATGTCCTTAGGCTCTACTCATAGTATTCATGGCGAAGTTTCTTCTTCGTTAAATTGTTATATGGTTGGAATTGGAAAATGATACATGTAGTAATTGCTATAATGTCTTGGATAATGTGATACTTGGCAATTGTTGTGCTCATGTTTAAGCTCTTGCATCATATGCTTTGCACCCATTGATGAAGAAATACATAGAGCATGCTTAAATTTGGTTTGCATATTTGGTCTCTCTAAGGTCTAGATAATTTCTAGTATTGAGTTTTGAACAACAAGGAAGACGGTGTAGATTCTTATAATGTTTACAATATGTCTTTTGTGTGAGTTTTGCTGCACCGGTTCATCCTTGTGTTTGTTTCAAATAACCTTTCTAGCCTAAACCTTGTATCGAGAGGGAATACTTCTCATGCATCCAAAATCCTTGAGCCAACCACTATGCCATTTGTGTCCACCATACCTACCTACTACATGGTATTTCTCCGCCATTCGAAAGTAAATTGCTTGAGTGCTACCTTTAAAATTCCATCATTTACCTTTGCAATATATAGCTCATGGGACAAATAGCTTTAAAACTATTATGGTATTGAATATGTATTTATGCACTTTATCTCTTATTAAGTTGCTTGTTGTGCGATAACCATGTTCCTGGGGACGCCATCAACTATTCTTTGTTGAATATCATGTGAGTTGCTATGCATGTTCGTCTTGCCTAAAGTAAGAGAGATCTACCACCTTATGGTTAAGCATGCATACTGTTAGAGAAGAACATTGGGCCGCTAACTAAAGCCATGATCCATGGTGGAAGTTTCAGTTTTGGACAATATCCTCAATCTCAAATGAGAAAATTAATTGTTGTTACATGCTTATGCATAAAAGAGGAGTCCATTACCTGTTGTCTATGTTGTCCCGGTATGGATGTCTAAGTTGAGAATAATCAATAGCGAGAAATCCAATGCGAGCTTTCTCCTTAGACCTTTGTACAGGCGGCATAGAGGTACCCCTTTGTGACACTTGGTTAAAACATGTGCATTGCGATGATCCGGTAGTCCAAGCTAATTAGGACAAGGTGCGGGCACTATTAGTATACTATGCATGAGGCTTGCAACTTGTAAGATATAATTTACATGATACATATGCTTTATTACTACCGTTGACAAAATTGTTTCATGTTTTCAAAATCAAAGCTCTAGCACAAATATAGCAATCGATGCTTTTCCTCTATGGAGGACCATTCTTTTACTTTCATTGTTGAGTCAGTTCACCTATTTCTCTCCACCTCAAGAAGCAAACACTTGTGTGAACTGTGCATTGATTCCTACATACTTGCATATTGCACTTATTATATTACTCTATGTTGACAATATCCATGAGATATACATGTTACAAGTTGAAAGCAACCGCTGAAACTTAATCTTCCTTTGTGTTGCTTGATACGTCCAAAACGTATCTACTTTCCCGAACACTTTTGCTATTGTTTGGCCTCTATTTTGTGTATTTTGGATGCAACTAACACGGACTAACGCTGTTTTCAGCAGAACTGCTCTGGTGTCTCGTTTTTGTGCAGAAATCCAACTTTCGGAAAAATCCTCGGAATTTATGCAGAAGGCCCTATTTTCCCAGAATAATGACGGAGCCAGAAGGACAATTGAGGTGGAGGCCCGAGGGCCCCACACCATAGGGCGGCGCGGCCCAGGGGGGGCCCGCGCGGCCCTGTGGTGTGGCCCCCTCGGCCGGCCTCCGACGCCCTCCTTCGGACTATTTATCGGCCTCGACCTAAAAACGCACGGGGAGAAGTCGAAGTCGCCAGAAACCCTCCAGAACGCCGCCACATCGCGAAACTCCGTCGCGGGAGCCAGAAGTCTCCGTTCTGGCACTCCGCCGGGACGGGGAATTGGAGGAGATCATCGCCATCATCACCGCCAACGCCTCTACATCAACCAGCCATGTTTCCCCCATCCATGTGTGAGTAATTCCCCCGCTGTAGGCCGAAGGGGATGGTAGGGATTGGATGAGATTGGTCATGTAATAGCATAAGATTGTTAGGGCATAGTGCCTAGTGTCCGTAATTGGTACTTTGATGATATTGTTGCAACTTGTTATGCTTAATGCTTGTCACTAGGGCCCGAGTGCCATGATCTCAGATCTGAACATGTTATTGTTTCATCATGATATTCATTGTTTATGGTCTTACCTATAAGTTGTATACACATGTCGCTGTCCGGAACCGATGGCCCCGAAGTGACAGAAATCGGGACAACCGGAGGGAATGGTAGTGATGTGAGGATCACATGTGTTCACGGAGTGTTAATGCTTTGCTCCGGTACTTTATTAAAAGGAGTACCTTAATATCCAGTAGTTTCCCTTGAGGCCCGGCTGCCACCGGCTGGTAGGACAAAAGATGTTGTGCAAGTTTCTCATTGCGAGCACGCACGACTATATATGGAACACATGCCTATTGATTGCTTTGTACTTGGACACCGTTTTATTATTATCTGCAAATGCCCTGCTATGATTGTTACATGAGTTTCTCTCATCCATGCAACGCCCGTCATCCGTCCCCGTGCCTACAGTATTTTAATCCTGCTGTTTACTAAAATCACTACTGCTATCTTTGTTACTCTGCTGCTGTTATTTCACTACTGCTACTGCTATAAAACTATTACTACTGATAAACTCTTGCGAGCAAGTCTGTTTCCAGGTGCAGCTGAATTGACAACTCCGCTGTTAAGGCTTCCAAGTGTTCTTTGTCTCCCCTTGTGTCGAATCAATAAATTGGGTTTTACTTCCCTCGAAGACTGTTGCGATCCCCTATACTTGTGGGTCATCAAGACTATTTTTTGGCGCCGTTGCCGGGGAGCATAGCTTTATTTGGAAGTTCACTTGGATTAATATTGTTCGCTGCAAATTCTCCATCATGGGTAAACCTCGCGATACTAAGATCGCCATATTACCATCCACTACAAGAAAAGGTAAAATTCTGAATACCTCTGCTGCTCTTGATTCACCATCTGTGATTGATAAACTTGTTTCACCGCCGCATGCTTCACATGCGGGTACTTCTGCTGAATCTGAAAACTCTCATAATATTGATAATGTTTCTGCTGTGCTTGATGATAGTGGTTCATTGGGATCCTTTCTAGATGCTACAATTGCTAGGTCTAGACAAATTGAAAATACTGAAACTCCTAATGCTACTACACCTGTTAGTTCACCTGAACTTGATTATTTTAGTGATGATCCTGATGAAGATTATGTGGAGCTTAATGATGATTTTATTGAAAAATGCAATGCTACTACTGATGCAAGAAAAATTAAAAAGTTGCTTGCAGAACATGCTGTTAGATATAAACTGTCTCCTGATCCTAAGTTTGCCACATCTCCTATAAACATTAAGGATAAAGATTATGATTTTTCTCTTGATCTATCTCATATAGCTATTGTTGAGAAAACACCCTTTTGTGGTACTGAAAAAGAAAGTGCTGTTGAACACATGACTGAGTTATCTACTCTAAGTAGCTTGTTTTCTGATGATGTCAAGATGCGTACTTACTTTGTTGCTAAAATCTTTCCATTCTCATTAAAGGATGACGCTAAAACTTGGTATAATAATTTGCCACCTAATTCTATTAGAAGTCCGAAAGAATTGCTTGATGTTTTCTTTCGCAAATACTTTCCTGCTAGTGCTCAACATATTGCTTTGCAGAGAATCTATAATTTTGACCAGGGAGATGAAGAGAAATTGCCTGAGGCTTGGGCGAGATTTTGCTCTCTTATTAGAGCCCGGCCTGATCATGATTTGGAAAAGCATGATTTACTTGATATATTTTATAGTGGACTAACCATTGAGTCTAGGGCATACCTGGATAGTTGTGCTGGTTGTGTTTTCAGGAAAAGAACTCCAGACGACGCTGAGGAATTATTGGCTAAAATAAGCCGGAATCATGATGATTGGACTACGCCTGAACCAACTCCAACGCCAATATTGAAGAAGAGGGGTTTAATTAAATTGAATGATGAAGATATGAGGGAAGCCAAGAAGTCTCTCAAGGAGAAAGGTATTAAATCTGAAGATGTGAAGAACCTTCCTCCCATAGAAGATATATGTGAGATAATTCCCCCTTCATCCATGATTGAGGTAAATTCCCTTCAACGCTTTACTAGGGAAGATATTCCGTATTCGAAACCTCCTGCACAATGCTTAGATGAGTTTGATAATTATATTGTTAAGCAAGAAAATTTTAATATGAGAGTAGAGAATCATTTAATGGAAAATTCTCGAGCTATTAGTGAATTGCATGGTATTGTGGAGAGAACCTCCAATGATGTTAAGATGCTTGTTAAACATTTTCATATGATTCAAACTCAAATTGATCAACTCACTAAAGTGCAAAATGACTTGTTAGGGAATAATTCTAAAGAAAAACATGCTTATGAAGTAACAACTAGAGGTGGTGTCTCTACCCAGGATCCTCTATATCCTGAAGGGCATCCGAAAAGAATTGAACAAGATTCTCAACACATTGAACCTAGTGCTCATTCTAGGAAGATAAAGAAGAAGAAACATAAAAATGTTGTAGAATCCTCTGAACCTGTTAATGATCCTAAAAGTATTTCTATTTCTGATGCTGAAACTGAAAGTGGTAATGAACATGATAATGATAAAGATAATGATAAGAATGATACTCCTGATAAAGAAGAGATTGAAGAAGAACCTGAAAAGCATGCTAAAAATAAAAAGTATACTAAAGAAGACTTTATTGCTGAGAAACATGGTAATGAAAGAGAACCTTGGGTGCAAAAGCAAATGCCTTTTCCTGCTAAGAAACTAAAATCAAAGGAAGAAGAACACTATAATAAATTTTGCGATTGGATGAAACCTTTATTCTTGCAAATCCCTTTGACTGATGCTATTAAATTGCCACCTTATTCAAAGTATATGAAAGATATTGTTACGAACAAAAGGAAAATCCCCAATGAGGAAATTTCCACTATGCTTGCTAATTACTCTTTCAATGGCAAAATTCCAAAGAAGTTGGGCGACCCAGGTATACCTACTATTCCTTGTTCTATTAAGAATAATTATGTTAAAACCGCTCTATGTGACTTGGGAGCCGGTGTTAGTGTTATGCCTTTTTCTCTTTATAAGAGACTTTACTTAGATAAGTTGATACCCACTGATATATCTTTGCAAATGGCTGATAAATCTACTGCTATTCCTGTTGGTATATGTGAGAATGTTCCTGTTCAAGTTACTACTAACTGCTTGATATTAACTGATTTTGTTGTGTTGGAAATGCCTGAAGATGATAATATGTCTATTATTCTTGGGAGACCTTTTCTTAACACCGCAGGGGCTGTTATTGATTGCAATAAAGGAAAGGTTACCTTCAATGTTGATGATAGGGAGCATACCGTTTATTTTCCCAAGAGGATTGAGAGGGCATGTGGAGTTAATACTATTTCTAATGTGAGAACTATCAAAGTGGGAACTATTGATTGCCCCATATATGAGCCTAAGGAAGAATATCAAACTCTTGTGATTGGATCCATATCAATACAATTCAAGGTAACATGATTGATTTGAGGTTTATTTCTTCTTATGCTATGAAAAAGTTATTTGGTGACAAGACTTGATCAACCTTGTTAACGAATACTTTTTATATGCATAGAGGCGGTAAACAACATCTCTTTCTTCCTCCATTTGCTCTAGTTGCTGTAGCACTTTTAATTTGCAAAGTTCCTTAGTTATTTGAAGATTTCAAAATTTTTCCTGGCCAGTAATAATAAACTAAATACCCAGAAATGTGCGTTTTTCAAAGTTTTCAAAAATTCACAAAAATTATACCGTTGGTCCTATTTTTCGATGAGGCACCTGGGAGCACCAGAGGATGACCTGTGGGGCACCAGAGGGCGCCAAACCACAGGCCGGCGCGGCCAAGGAGGTGGCCGCGCCACCATGTGGTGTGGGCCCCCCTTTGCCCCACTTTGTCATCTCTTTCTCCCAGCACCTTCTCTCTCCCGAAAAAACTCGTACCAAGTTCCTCTCACTCGCGTTTTTGCTCCAGAGCTCCAGATTTCTCGATCTCTTTGCTCAGCCCAGATTTCTGTCTGAAATTTGGCACATTTGCTCTTCGAGAAGCTATGAAGAAGTTCAACTTTGGAGAGTTGTTCAAGAAAGGGACAACCAGCACCGGGAGGCCTTCTAGGGCCGCCACCCGGATTAGGCGATCATATAATGAAGATATCATCGTGCCTAGCTTTGCGCCCGAAGAGGACAACGGGCCTCCTAATGCTTCGACTTTTCCATGCTATGATTTTCTAAGGAATGCAGGGATATTGGAGGATTTCTTAACCCTTGTCAACAGGGCAGGGTTAACCACCTATATGGGAGATGAAAGGGAGCAATACTATATGCTCACCAAAATCTTCGTTGAGAGTTTCCAGTTCAACAACAAACAATATGAGCCGACGGTCGCATTCAGGATCTATGGTAATCCTGTTACTATGCAATTGAAGGATTTTTGTCGTGCGTTGGATATTGTCCCTGTAGATACAGCAAGTAGGATTGATGACAACCCCCGGGACTTGTTGGAGCTCTATCGAGGGATTACCGATGATGATTGTCGCACCATTCAGCGGGGCAAGATAAGGAACATTCAACTCCCCGCCATTAAGTATTTTGCATATTACATTGCTACTAGCATTCTTGGTAGGGAGAACACTAGTAATATTTCTAGCTACCATCTTGCTTTCCTGAATATTGCACTTACTGGTCAAACATCCTATCACCTTGGTGCTCTTATTGCTCGCCGCCTGACTACCAGGATGCCTATTTTTGGAGGAACTATTGCACTGCGCGTTTTAACATATCTAAATCTTCCTATTGATCCTAATGATGTGCCATTGGCCCCTAAGAGACTCGATATTACTGCTATGAAGAGTCATCATTTTGTTACCACTGATTCTACTTTAGATAATATGGTTTATAGAATGTTGTTTTCTGACGGGGATGAGAAAGAAATTCCTCTTCCCCAACCAGGTTTGTTCAGTATTGACAGGCAATCATGGTCGTGCACTAAGGAGGAAGTGGATGAACATTTGAAGATAAAAGACTTCCACCAGCAACATGACTCCGAGGACGCCGGGGCCTCCTACGAACACACCGTCACGTATCCGGGTGCTTCTTCTAGCACATACCCGGAATACGATCCATCTTCGTCATACTACGGAGACACTACCTCATGAGATCGATGGGATTGAACTCCACTTAGGCCAAAAACCTAAGCTTGGGGGGAGGTATACCGGCATCACTCATTCTTTGCATATTATGGTTGCTGGATACTTGTACATACTTGTTTTGTTCGTTTGAGTGGTTTTCTAATGAGAGGAAGATGATATTTGGGAAGTGCTGCCTGAAAACAGATTCTGGACTGTTACTAGAAAAATTCGTACGCACAGCCAGAGCGTTATTTTAAGCTGCCAATTTTTGTGCAGGTTCCCCAGGTTGTTATCTAACTTTCATTAGTTGAACACTTTTCGATCTGAGCAACGTAAGATTTTTGTAAAAATCGATTTCTGTACTGCTGTCAGGTTTTGGCAGATTTCTGCCATCTTGCTTTTCTGTGTTTCTTTTAGTTTGCTATTTCTTGTTTTTGCTTTGTTTCTTTCCCAAAACACAAAAAGACCAAAAATATTTCTGTTGTTTCTCTTCACTATTTGTTTGCTTTGGTTTATTGCATTTGTTTCGTTTTATTTGCTATTGCTAGTTTGCTATAAGAAAACCCAAAAAGATTTTGCTTTGTTTGCTTGTTTCCTTTTGTTCTTGTTTCTAATTCGAAAACACCAAAAATATTTGCTGTTCTTCTTTGGTTTGTAAAGTTCATTTTGAGTTCAATGGTCTTCGGTGGCTGGAGCGTGGTTTTCATTTCATATTATCCAAGCTACACAAGTGAAAAGGCAATAATGACGATCTACGACAATTGGATTGTGGTGAGAGGCTGGTATGAACTCTATTTGTTTTCATTTTTGTACATATACTCATCCATGTGAGCATGCTTAGTTGGTTCATGTGAGGTATATGTTATTTGAGAAAGTCTAGTAGTTTATGATCTCTCATGTTTAGCTCCAATTTATTAATATGAGTAGCATGTCATGGATGTTTGCTTGCATTGTTTTATTCATAAGTAAGTATGGCATTGTGGTATCCTCCTCTGAATAATTCATTTATATCGACTTGGCACATGCTCACGCATGCATATGACTGAACAAAAAGTCAATTAAGCCTCGATGATCTATATTGCTTCAGAGTTCTTGTATCATTTTTATGCCTCCGTTAATTTATTTTGCCGCAAGCATGATTATGACAGTTACTGCTCTCTTGATTTGTCGCTCCCTAGTCTATTGCTAGCCTTCACTTGTACTGAGCGGGAACGCTGCTCGTGCTTCCAAACACATGAAAACCAAGTTATTCCAGAGTGTCCACCATAAATACCTATGCATGGCATTTCAAACCATTCCAAGTAAATTCTCATGCGCTACCTTTAAAACCTTCAAAATGCTTCTCAATTTGTGTTTATGTTTCATAGCTCATGAGGAAGTATGTGGTGTTTAGCTTTCAACCTTGTCATTTACTTTTGACGGACTCTCATATGGACTAGTGGCACATCCGCTTATCCAATAATTTTGCAAAAAGAGCTGGCAATGGGATTCCCAGTCCCGAATTAATTAACTTAAATAGACACTCCTCCATGGTTTGTGATTGTTGGACGGCACCCGAAGGATTCGGTTAGCCATGGCTTGTGTAAGCAAAGGTTGGGGGGAGTGTCATCATCATAATGAAAATAAAATAAAAAGGCACTCCTTCATAGTATGAGATTGTTGGCAGGCACCCGAGGATTCGGTTAGCCATGGTTTGTGTAAGAAAGGTTGGAAGGAGTGCCACATAAATATGCAATAATTCATGGGAGCCGCTCTTGAAAGTCCGGTTGGCGAGGTAGTTGGTGAACCCATTACCATTCGTTGACAACAACAAACACCTCTCAAAATAATTTTACTCCTGATTTATAAAAATGAAAAGCTCTAGCGCATGTTAATCCCTGCTTCCCTCTGCGAAGGGTCAATCTTTTACTTTTATGTTGTGTCTCCATTATTTCTTTGAGCACTATCTTGAGAGCACAACTGTCATTCTTAGTATAATATGCTTGTCTCAAAATATGATTGATTGTGGTATAACTTTGATGCATTTATCTTTTGACAATCACTACTTCTAGTCTTTTTATGAACTTCAGAGGTGCCCGGGCATTTATGTTTTGCCAATCAAATACAGGCAAGCGAGATACCACTTTATCATACTCTCTTATGAACATTGCAATCTTTCTTATATACATGATTCATGATGCTTATTATTAATTGTTGGTACCTCTCCATGATTGACATGGCTGTTAGATGATCTTATTTGCATGTGTCTCATTATGAAATGCTTAAGTATTAGCCATAGCATGAGAATATATACATCATATGAGCAAATGTGTTCGTGAAAGTTCTTTTATCGCTCAGTTGTTAACTGAATTGCTTGAGGACAAGCAATAAGCTAAGCTTGGGGGGAGTTGATACGTCCAAAACGTATCTACTTTCCCGAACACTTTTGCTATTGTTTGGCCTCTATTTTGTGTATTTTGGATGCAACTAACACGGACTAACGCTGTTTTCAGCAGAACTGCTCTGGTGTCTCGTTTTTGTGCAGAAATCCAACTTTCGGAAAAATCCTCGGAATTTATGCAGAAGGCCCTATTTTCCCAGAATAATGACGGAGCCAGAAGGACAATTGAGGTGGAGGCCCGAGGGCCCCACACCATAGGGCGGCGCGGCCCAGGGGGGGCCCGCGCGGCCCTGTGGTGTGGCCCCCTCGGCCGGCCTCCGACGCCCTCCTTCGGACTATTTATCGGCCTCGACCTAAAAACGCACAGGAAGAAGTCGAAGTCGCCAGAAACCCTCCAGAACGCCGCCACATCGCGAAACTCCGTCGCGGGAGCCGAAGTCTCCGTTACGGCACTCCGCCGGGACGGGGAATTGGAGGAGATCATCGCCATCATCACCGCCAACGCCTCTACATCAACCAGCCATGTTTCCCCCATCCATGTGTGAGTAATTCCCCCGCTGTAGGCCGAAGGGGATGGTAGGGATTGGATGAGATTGGTCATGTAATAGCATAAGATTGTTAGGGCATAGTGCCTAGTGTCCGTAATTGGTACTTTGATGATATTGTTGCAACTTGTTATGCTTAATGCTTGTCACTAGGGCCCGAGTGCCATGATCTCAGATCTGAACATGTTATTGTTTCATCATGATATTCATTGTTTATGGTCTTACCTATAAGTTGTATACACATGTCGCTGTCCGGAACCGATGGCCCCGAAGTGACAGAAATCGGGACAACCGGAGGGAATGGTAGTGATGTGAGGGTCACATGTGTTCACGGAGTGTTAATGCTTTGCTCCGGTACTTTATTAAAAGGAGTACCTTAATATCCAGTAGTTTCCCTTGAGGCCCGGCTGCCACCGGCTGGTAGGACAAAAGATGTTGTGCAAGTTTCTCATTGCGAGCACGCACGACTATATATGGAACACATGCCTATTGATTGCTTTGTACTTGGACACCGTTTTATTATTATCTGCAAATGCCCTGCTATGATTGTTACATGAGTTTCTCTCATCCATGCAACGCCCGTCATCCGTCCCCGTGCCTACAGTATTTTAATCCTGCTGTTTACTAAAATCACTACTGCTGTCTTTGTTACTCTGCTGCTGTTATTTCACTACTGCTACTGCTATAAAACTGTTACCTCTTGATAAACTCTTGCGAGCAAGTCTGTTTCCAGGTGCAGCTGAATTGACAACTCCGCTGTTAAGGCTTCCAAGTGTTCTTTGTCTCCCCTTGTGTCGAATCAATAAATTGGGTTTTACTTCCCTCGAAGACTGTTGCGATCCCCTATACTTGTGGGTCATCATTGCTTCAATGCCTTTACTTTGAATTATTGCTTTATGAGTTAACTCTTATGCAAGACTTATTGATGCTTGTCTTGAAGTACTATTCATGAAAAGTCTTTGCTTTATGATTCACTTGTTTACTTATGTCATATACATTGTTTTGATCGCTGCATTCACTACATATGCTTTACAAATAGTATGATCAAGGTTTTGATGGCATGTCACTCCAAAAATTATCTTTGTTATCGTTTTACCTGCTCGGGACGAGCAGAACTAAGCTTGGGGATGCTGATACATCTTCGACGTATCGATAATTTCTTATGTTCCATGCCACATTATTGATGTTATCTACATGTTTTATGCACACTTTATGTCATATTCGTGCATTTTCTGGAACTAACCTATTAACAAGATGCCGAAGAGCCAGTTGT
This sequence comes from Lolium perenne, assembly GCF_019359855.2. NCBI lineage: Eukaryota > Viridiplantae > Streptophyta > Magnoliopsida > Poales > Poaceae > Lolium > Lolium perenne. The sequence goes on along the minus strand of NC_067245.2, from coordinate 220,167,168 downwards.
TGTTTTCTGCTGTTTTTGGTTTCAGAAATCCTAGTAACGAAATATTCTCGGAATTGGACGAAATCAACGCCCAGGGTCCTATTTTGCCACGAAGCTTCGAGAAGACCGAAGAGGAGACGAAGTGGGGCCACGAGGTGGCCACACCCTAGGGCGGCGCGGCCCAAGCCCTGGCCGCGCCGGCCTGTAGTGTGGGCCCCTCGTGTCGCCTCTTGACCTGCCCTTCCGCCTACAAATAGCCTCCGTTGCGAAACCCCCAGTACCGAGAGCCACGATACGGAAAACCTTACTTAGACGCCGCCGCCGCCAATCCCATCTCGGGGGATTCAGGAGATCGCCTCCGGCACCCTGCCGGAGAGGGGATTCATCTCCCGGAGGACTCTACGCCGCCATGGTCGCCTCCGGAGTGATGTGTGAGTAGTCTACCCCTGGACTATGGGTCCATAGCAGTAGCTAGATGGTTGTCTTCTCCCCATTGTGCTTAATTGTCGGGTCTTGTGAGCTGCCGAACATGATCAAGATCATCTATCTGTAATTCTATATGTTGCGTTTGTTGGGATCCGATGAATAGAGAATACTTGTTATGTTGATTATCAAAGTTATGTCTATGTGTTGTTTATGATCTTGCATGCTCTCCGTTACTAGTAAATGCTCTGGCCAAGTAGATGCTTGTAACTCCAAGAGGGAGTATTTATGCTCGATAGTGGGTTCATGTCTCCGTGAATCTGGGGAAGTGACAGAAATCTCTAAGGTTATGGATGTGCTGTTGCCACTAGGGATAAAACATTGGTGCTATGTTCAAGGATGTAGTTACTGATTACATTATGCGCAATACTTAATGCAATTGTCTGTTGTTAGCAACTTAATACTGGAGGGGGTTCGGATGATAACCTGAAGGTGGACTTTTTAGGCATAGATGCATGCTGGATAGCGGTCTATGTACTTTGTCGTAATGCCCAATTAAATCTCACAATACTCATCATAATATGTATGTGCATGGTCATGCCCTCTTTATTTGTCAATTGCCCAACTGTAATTTGTTCACCCAACATGCTGTTTATCTTATGGGAGAGACACCTCTAGTGAACTGTGGACCCCGGTCCAATTCTCTATAGTGAAATACAATCTACTGCAATATTGTTTTACTGTTTTCTGCAAACAATCATCATCCACACTATACATCTAATCCTTTGTTACAGCAAGCCGGTGAGATTGACAACCTCGCTGTTTCGTTGGGGCAAAGTACTTTGGTTGTGTTGTGCAGGTTCCACGTTGGCGCCGGAATGTCTGGTGTTGCGCCGCACTACATCCCGCCGCCATCAACCTTCAACGTGCTTCTTGGCTCCTACTGGTTCGATAAACCTTGGTTTCATACTGAGGGAAAACTTGCCGCTGTACGCATCACACCTTCCTCTTGGGGTTCCCAACGGACACGTGCTGTACGCGTATCAGGCACTTTTAAGAGGTCCGGTACAGTATGGATGGATGTACCCTATAGAACGTCGACTGTGCACTTTCAAGAATACAGTTAGGAACAAAGCTAGACCGGAGGCTTGCATTGCAGTGGCGTATATTGCTGCTGAAGCATATACATTTGCCTCAAGATATATTCCTGATATTGAGACCAGATTCAACCGGGGTCGCAGAATTTTGGAAGTTGGAGGATCTGTTTTTAATCATGGTGTTGAGCTAATAGGAAAGAGGACAGAAAAAAACATTAGAGCAGTCTGAATTTGAACAGCTGTCTTGGTATGTGCTGAATAATGCTACAGAGGCTGATGAATATGTTAAGTGAGTACTATGCACACGAAATACTCAGTTCCTCGCATATACTATGAAGTTGTATCAAAATGAAATATATTCAGCTGACTTGGCTATGTTTTGCAGGTTGTACATGGAAACGAATGGAAAGCTATCGGCACGTGGGAGTGGGTTTCAGGACTGGTTTGAGAAATATGTAAGATGTTCAATTGCACTCTGACTTGTCTATGTGTTTTCACATGAGATGACATCTTGTCTATTTTGTAATCGTAGATCTCGAAACTCCATGCGGAGAATCTAGGCGCTGTTAGTGCTGAACTCCTTGTCCTATCACGTGGTCCAGATAAGAGGGTGTTGGTAGCTGCAGCTTGCAATGCCAATGGTGTCCATTACAGCTCCTATGAGCGTGAACAACATTTGAAGACACGAAATAGTGGCATCACAACCAGTGGAGATCACTTGACAACCAGAAAGAAGAGATCAGAGTCATTTGACCATTATGGTCACATAGAAGAGGTTATTCAGTTGTTCTATAGTGATAAGGTTACTGTCCGATCGGTGGTTCTATTTAAGTGTTATTGGTACAACCAAGATCCAAACAAGGGCAAAGGTGCCAGAAATGATGGGTATTTCATATCAGTTAATACTACTGCTCAGTGGTACATGGATGATCCTTATATTTTGGTACCTCAAGCGGCCAAGGTACTTTTCTTGGAAGACAGATCTAGAAAAGGATGGCAGTATGTGCAAAAGTTTGTGGCAAGGAACATATATGATTTGGATGAGAATGCGGATCCAATAATTGGTGCCCAGCAAGATGATTTCGCTAGTTGTATGCAAACTAAAGTTGCTGACATTGATGAAACCTCGTTGGATACAGGTATCCCTGCACATGATGGAGAAGTAGATTTCACTGTTGAGGTTAGCATACTCGACAAAGAGATGGATAAACTAAAGCTACCTGGTGAATCTCAGGAGGAGAATGGACACGACGAGCAGGATGAGACCATGCACGAATATCAGAATGAAGACGGAGGTGATGATGATGATGATGATGATGATTAGACTCTTGTCTCTGTAGCATGCTGTGAGATGAAGAACCATGATTTGTTTTGATTTTTCTATTTGAAAAATGTATGAGTCCTGAAGACAATTATCTGTTGGATTGTAATCCCATGATGACTAATTATTTATGTTTGTTGTCCTACTAAAAGTTGGTCAAACTTAATTGTGTGGAAGTAATCCCATGCTGTTTGATTCATAGGGTCATATCCCATAGGAAAATAGAATGATAATACAGTAGATCAAACTAATGCAGAATATCTTATAACCACAATCAAATAGAATTTCTCTTGACATAGGATTCAAGTTGGCATGGCATCCCTATCATACAGGGGTTTTATTCATACTATGCTACAAATCCAAAATAAGATGGGTCAGCACTTTATCATGGCAGATAGGGCAGCTGGCGTTCATTACAAACCAGGAGAAGATGCACTTCCTATGGAACGGGTGTTTGCATCCCCGGAGACGCACCGTTGTGCGCTGCGACAGCCCCAGCATGCATATGCTGCAGTGGCCGTCCTCCGGCGGAACTAGGACCCAACTGTCCTGCAGCGCCGGCAAGTTGACGATTAGCCAGTGGTCCACCCTAAGGGTGAGGTCGAAGTGGAGGCCACCGAGCCGACGACACGCCTGCTGCCACATCAGGTGTATAGCATCGTAAGGCATGATGATGTCCCACTCCTCCTCCGTGAGGTTCAGGTTCTTGAGCAGCCATACACGGGCAAGAATCTCGCGCATAGTTCGCACGACATTGCCCCCACTACGCAGCTCCCTCGGAGGCAAGCCAAGATCCAGCACCACCTCTTCGCAGGGTGTAGTGGTGATATCGTCCTCATCCAGTGGAGCAGGGAGGGGGCCGGCCATCCTCCTGAGCTCGTACGTCCTCGAGAAGAAGATGTGCACTGTCATAGTGTACGGGGACGCCTCGCCCTCGCCCACGGCCGGTGGCTCGCCGACGGAGAAGTCGGTCGTGCTTGCCGACACACGGCAGGCACGGAAGACATGTGGGCCAGACTCGATGATGCGCTCGCGTGAGGAGCGCTCTAGTAGGGGCGTCGCCGCCATTGGGGATTCTTCGGAGGGCTGTAGACTGGCGGCTAGTCGACGGTGAGGTGGTTGGTGTGAGATCTCTGGGATGAGGCCAGGGGAAGTGGGCGAAGTGCTCGGGACTAGGGACTGCCCTCAACTTTCCGCAGTAGTATGATAATAATTGGTGGACGAGGGAGACTAGTCCAGAGACTACCCAAAGTTGATAAATCATGTTCGAGGGAAAATGCCCAAGATTTATTATCAAAATTCAAGCTAATTTCGCCGATTTTGTTCTGCCGTTCATTAGACATCATCCAACGGCCTTGGTCTCTGGGATTCGCTGCTACAGTGTCATCTACTATTTTCTACCCAATTCCAGAAACATCCATAAAGCTAGTAGATAGCTTTCCTGCTTGTTGGCCCCACCCCATTTTTTTAATCTTTTCTTCCTTATCCCCTTCGCTCATGCTAGCAGCTACTTGCAGCCATTGCTACACCAGCGAGGTGATCTCTATGATAGGCATGGTTTTAGTAAGACAGCAAGTTGTAGATAGCTAACCATGAGACACATGCCTCTCTGGTTGAGACTGAGCTCGCTCTTGTGATTGGGCTCCAATGGTCGAGGTGAGTCACAGCTGCAATGACAGAGGTTTGTGCTGAATTAATTAGCACAGAGGCGTAACTAGCACTAGATGGAGAAGGCATAGTACACATATCGGACACGAAGTCGCGTCTGGCGAGCAGCTCGCATTCACTTGCATCAGTGCGGTACAACAAAGATGATGAAGAAGGATTGGAGCTTTGAAGGTAGTCAGAAAAGTTACAAAAAATAATACGTGCAAAACTTAACCTGTATAAACGCACATGCATGGATAATTTTACATTTCTGCATGAGAAAGACATGTCAATTTTCAGTACGACATGGTTTGATTTGTCAAATTTGATGCTCCTTAATGCATTTTAAGTGAAAATTACAGCTTTATTCATTATAATTGCCGATTTTTAATGTTACGTGCAGCTGACTAGCAAACTATAAGTGTGTGATTGCTTGCTTCCAAAATAAGGATATGTAATCATTTTGTATAAGGTAGTACCAATTAGTCGTTATATTGCAGAACTTAAAAAGTTTTGAGAGATTCAACTCGTTGCTACTCCATAAGAATGGTCATGTTGACAAATTTGATCCAGTGTTGAACAGAGGCAGAAACATTTCAAAAACTTGAGCATGGAAGAGGCTAGGGGTAAATGCCCCAAGGCCAGCCGAGCCTATCGTAGGTGCCGTCCCGAGGAGGAAGTACCTTAATTTGGGGCGCGCGCGGACGCTGCGGTACCCCGAGCTCGAGACGCCGCCGTACCGGTAGCTCGACCCGCGACGAGGCATGGCGGCGGCGGCGGCGGAAGGTAAAGCTCCTGCTGACAAACATATTAGGCACAAATGGGCAACCTTCAGTAACCCATGTTCCATTTTTTTTTGTCAGGATAACCCCATGTACCACCTTCCCAATAGAAAAAGTACTGTTCAACCTTCCCCTGTTGGGCCCAATATTTCACTTTTGGGTTGCCAAGGAACATCTACATGGTAATTGTTATAGGTCTACTTGATCCGGCTGTCGAAGCCCAATAACTACAAATGGGCCTTTCTGCTCATGCAATTTCGGCCCTTTTCTAATGAAACACAGATCCTATGATTGGCAAATAAAAATACACGGAGATTCTACATAAAAGTTGTTTTTATTTATTTTGAATTATAGGGTTCCAATTTTTGAAACTGCTCATGCCCAATATGAAAATCCTTGATCACTCCATACCCACATGGATAGCGGTATTTTTAAAAATTCATAAAGTGGATTTGAAATTTAAAACATATCCTAATAATTCCTTGATTTAATCTATCAACTTGCAAGATCTTGGAGCCAAAGAGCTTGTATTAGTCTGCGAAAATAATACTGATAAACCTGTCGTTAACAAGAAATGAAGGTTTATCGTTCAGAGAGGATGCCATGTGGGACCCATGAGACAGTAGCGTCCTCAACGTTTCAAAGAAAAAGGCAAGTAGCCCGAAAATAGGGGTAAAAAATAAATCCTACAAAGGAAACATTTATAGTTCATAGAGGCTGACATGTGGGACCGATCTGCCAGCTGCATCCTCATCATTTCGAAGTTGGCAGGGATCAGAAGAAAAAGGCAAATAGCCAGAAATTAGGGGTAAAAAATAAATCCAAAAAGGAAACTTTTATTCTTAATAGAGGATGACATGTGGGACCGACCTGCCAGCAGCGTCCTCATCGTTTCAAAGGCCGCAGGGGATCAAAAGAAAAAGGCAAATAGCCAGAAATTAGGGGTAAAAAATAAATCCAACAAAGGAAAGGTTTATTGTTCATAGAGGCTGACATGTGGGACCCATGAGCCAGCGGCGACCTCAATTTCAAAGGCGGCATATGATCGAAAAGAAAAAGGCAAGTTAGCAAAAATCAGTGGGTAAAAAAAATCTAAGAAATGAAACTTTATTGTACAGTCCCATGAGCCAGCACCTTACTCAACGTTTCAGTGGCGGCATGAGATAGAAAGAAAAAGGAAAGTGACCAAATATCAGGAGCAAAAAATAATCCAAGAAAAGAAACTTTTATTGTACATAGAGGATGACATATGGGTCCCACTTATACAAGCTCTTTCGCTCCAAGATCTTGCAAGTTGATTGTACATAGAGGATGACATGCGGGCCCCTTGTGTCAGCAGCTTACTCAACGTTTCCAAGGCGGCAGGGGATCAAAAGAAAAAGGAAGTAGCCAGAAATTAGCGGTCAAAAATAACTCCAAGGAAGGAAACTTTTATTGTTCATAGAGTATGACATGCGGGACCCATGCGCTAGCAGCTTCCTCAACGTTTCAAAGGGGGCATGAGATCAAAAGAAAAAGACAAGTGACCAAATATCAGGAGCCAAAAATAATCCAAGAAAAGAAACTTTATTGTACATAAAAGATGACATGCGGGTCCCATTTTGCAGCAGCGGTGTCAACGTTTCAAATGCGGCTTGAGATCAAAAGAAAAAGAGTAGCCAGAAATTAGGGGTAAAAAAACTCCCAGAAAAGAAAGTTGATTGTACATAGAGGATGGCATGCGGGTCCCATGACCCAGCACCTTACTCAACGTTTCAGAGGCGGCATGAGATCGAAAGAAAAAAGAAAGAGACCAAATACCAGGAGCAAAAAATAATCCAAGAAAAAGGAACTTTTATTGTACATAGAAGATGACATATGGGTCCCACTTATACAAGCTCTTCCGCCCCAAGATCTTGCAAGTTGATTGTACATAGAGGATGACATGCGGGCCCCTTGTGTCAGCAGCTTAATCAACGTTTCCAAGGCGGCAGGGGATCAAAAGAAAAAGGAAACAACCAAAAATAAGAGGGTGAAAAAAATCCAAGAAAAGAAACTTTTATAGTATCGAGGATGACATGTGGGTCCCATGAGCCAGCAGCTTCCTCAACGTTTCAGAGGCTGCATGAGATCGAAAGAAAAAGGCAAGTGACCAAAAATAAGGGGGTAAAAAAAATCCAAGAAAAGAGACTTGATTGTACATAGAGGATGACATGCGGGTCCCACCAGTCAGCGGCTTACTAACGTTTCCAAGGCGGCAGGGGATGAAAAGAAAAAGGAAATAGCCAAAGATCAGAGGGTGAAAAAAATCCAAGAAAAGAAACTTTTGTAGTACATAGAGGATGACATGCGGGTCCCATGGGCCAGCAGGTTCCTCAACGTTTTCAAGGGCGGCATGAGATCGAAAGAAAAAGGCAAGTGACCAAAAATCAGAGGGTGAAAAATAATCCAAGAAAAGAAACTTTTATTGTACATAGAGGATGACATGCTGTCCCAACGTTTCAAATGCGGCTTGAGATCAAAAGAAAAAGAAAGTAGCCAGAAATTAGGGGGTAAAAAAAACTCCAAGAAAAGAAAATTGATTGTACATAGAGGATGACATGCGGGTCCCACGAGTTAGCAGCTTACTCAACGTTTCCAAGGCGGCAGGGGATCAAAAGAAAAAGGAAATAGCCAAAAATCAGAGAGTGAAAAAAAAACCTAGAAAATAAACTTTTGTAGTACATAGAGGATGACATGCGGGTCCCATGAGCCAGCAGGTTCCTCAACGTTTCAAACGTGGCATGAGATCGAAAGAAAAAGGCAAGTGACCAAATATCAGGAGCCAAAAATAATCCAAGAAAAGAAACTTGATTGTACATAGAGGATGACATGCGGGTCCCATTGTGCGGCAGTGGTCCCAACGTTTCAAATGCGGCTTGAGATCAAAAGAAAATGAAAGTAGCCAGAAATTAGGGGGTAAAAAAAAACTCCAAGAAAGGAAAGCTTTATCGTTCATACAGGCTGACATGTGGGACCTATGAGCCAGCAGCTTACTAAACGTTTCAAAGGCGGCAGGGGATCAAAAGAAAAAGGAAATAGCCAAAAATCAGAGGGTGAAAAAAATCCAAGAAATCAAACTTTTATTGTACATAGAGGATGACATGCGGGTCCCATGAGCCAGCAGATTCCTCAACATTTCAAACGTGGCATGAGATCGAAAGAAAAAGGCAAGTGACCAAATATCAGGAGCCAAAAATAATCCAAGAAAAGAAACTTTATTGTACATAGAGGATGACATGCGGGTCCCATTTTGCAGCAGCGGTCTCAACGTTTCCAAGGCGGCACAGGACCAAAAGAAAAATGAAGTAGCCAGAAATCAGGGGGTGAAAGAAATCCAAGAAAAGAAAGATTTCAATTGGGCTGCATCTGGACATCTGGGCCTTCGAACTATCCTTCTGGGCCTTTTGACTCGTACAATTTCAGCCCACTCCAGAACATGAAAGTTCAGATTTTTCTAAAAAAAAAACAGGAAAGTCCTATGCTTCGCCAAAAAAAAAACAAGGAGATTCAAGATATAAGTTGTAAAAATAAAGATTTAATTTATCCGTTTGCAATAGCTCAGAGCGAAATACACTGTTTATTGTCTGCAAAATAATCAAGATATCACATGTTTCTTGTACGGGGAGGCTGACATCAGGGACCCATGAGCCAGCAGCGTCGTCAACGTTTCAAAGGCGGTAGGGGATCGAAAATAAAAAAAACCAAAAATCAGTTGGTAAAAAAATCCAAGAAAAGAAAACATTTATCGTTCTGAGAGGATGACATGCGGGACCGATGAGGCAGCAGCATCCTCAATGTTTCCAAGGCGGCAGGTGACATAGGCATCCCAAATGGGCCTGCCAAAGATAGTACCCGGGGTTTACTGAGGGCCCACTACCCGAAGAATAAGAAGATTCGGGAGCCCAAGATATTATTAAGGAAAGTTAGAGTTGTAATAGGAAGTGTTATTTGTAATCTGGCGGGATGAGTTAGAAACCGTCCCGGACTCTGTAACTTGTACAACACGAATCCCTCGGCTCCATCCTTCTATATAAAGGGGGAGTCGAGGGACGAAGAGATCATCGAATCATTGTTTACAAACCCTAGTTTTCATAATCGTCGAGTACTTTTCGGCTGAAACCTTCGAGATCTACTTACCCTTTACTTCTAACTAAACCCTAGCCTACAATCCATAGGCATTGACAAGTTAATCCCTTGTCAATTGGCGCCATCTGTGGGAACTAGAGGCGCAAGGATCTGATCTCGATGGCACGTTCAAGATCTTCGACATCATCAACCGCAAGCAACACAATGGATCGAGGTAAACAGATCGCTGCTGGTCTTGTCGATTTTGTTCCTCACCCACCCTCCCGTTTGGATGCATATGCATATCTGGCGGAGCCTACGGAGATGACGTTCGGAAGGTTTCGCTTTCGCGTCGAGAAGGAAGGATCGTATCGTGTCGAAATTCCGATTTCGTCGGGATCGTCGGCGGTCGATTCTGATTTTTCAAGCTATGCATCGTCAACCGAATCAGGAGAAGAAACTTTGTCGACACGCTACGTCAGCACCAGGGCAAGAGAGAAACTCGCCAAGATCTTCAGCGACATGTCGTTTGAGTCATCTGCGGACTCATATATAAGCAATGACTCAAGCAGTGTCGACAGTTACGACTTCATCGACAAATCTATTACAGTGGGCAAGGTCTTCATCAATCTCAACGATGGTGTCACCAAACCCAAAATAGATCTGAATACAAAATATCATCAGATTTATGCCATTGAGGATCAAGAGGAAACATCTGAGGCTTTCGATGACCTGGGAAATCCATACATCGATCCCTCCGATCTGCGATGAGGCCTAGGCAATAAATACGTCGGGCCACAGCCGCGAGATAGAGTTCAACTTTCGCAAGCAGCATGGGATAGAGCCGCGAGAGCTATGAACGGTACAGAACCAATGGCCACCACAGCCACACCAGAGGAATTGCAAGCATATCAATATAGGCTCGCACGAGCTGCAAGAGAATTGGAAAAACAGACAGCTGAGTTAAACAGAAGAAAGGAGGCAGCTTCTGCATCCAGCAGGAGAAGGGCAGATTTGAGTCGACAATCTAGAACTTCGGGTGATAGCCACAGGGAAGCTCGGAACAGAGGAAGATCAAGGTTACAACACATACCCGAAGCAGAAAGAGAGCACTTGGTCCAAAACCTCGACATGTCCTTTATGTCGATAGATATAAGAGGGAACATCATCCCTAAGACACCAGAGGCCGGGTATATGGCGACACAAGCTTTTATCCTCGCATCTAAACCACCTCTAGGAGATCCAAGAGAAACACTATACAATATGGCGATAGCAGGAGTTGGAGCTATGGGGACAGCGTTTGTATCAATGCCTCCCGAAGGAGCGGCAAGGCAAAATAGTCCACGACCTCCAGCAGCAACAGCGGCAGCACCTGAAGGACCAAGCGGAGCAAGAGACACAGCAGCACAAGCAAGGGTCGACAGAGCGCGACAAGGCAGAAGGGAACATCGGCACTCCCCAGAACTTAACGATGAGGATATGTGTGGTTTGCCGTGCTTCACGAGGAGAGTCCGAAAAACTCGAGTCCCTTCAGGATTCAAGTTACCTGACAACTTTAAGAAATTCGATGGCCTTCAGGATCCAGAGAATTGGCTAGTTGATTATCTCGAGACGGTGAAGCTCACAGGTGGAACTAGGGCAACAGCTATGCAAAGCATCCAGGTGCATTTGAGTGGAGCCGCACGATCTTGGATAAAGAAACTTCCTCCAGGATCTATCGACAGCTGGGAAAGCTTCGAGGACGTATTCGTCAAGAACTTCCGGTCCACATGCAAAAAGCCTGCGTCGTTGGAGGAGTTGAGAGCATGTCGACAAAAGCCGGACGAGTCAATGAGAAAATATATCCAAAGGTGGAACATCATCAAGAACTCAGCAGAAAATATATCTGACGAGAGAGCGATAGATGCGTTTGTCGCAGGAATCAGGCGTGGAGATTTTGTCGAGGACTTGGGAAGGACCAACCCAAAGACAGTATCCGCGTTAATGGAGATAGCCAACAGATGGGCAGACGGAGAAGATGCTGTTCACAACAAACGACACAGGTCGCCAGAGGAGGACCGTGGTCGAAATTATAAACCGAGGCGACAATTTCCTCGGCAGTACCCGAACTATGACACTCCAGGACAAATTTCGGCAGGTTTTAGGGCAAACACAGGAGGAAGCAACAGAGATGAATATCAGAGAAGCAGTGAGTAGCGAGGCGATAACAGGGACGATTCTCGAAACAACAGGCAAAATAGCGGGCCTAGGTTCCCAAGACCCTTCGTGTCCCTCGAAGAAATGATGAACGGGCCGTGCCAGATGCACTTTTTCCTCGACAGCAACGGAAAAAGACAGTCAGGACACCTGCAGAAAGATTGTCGCAATTTCCAGGCAATGCTAAGGTATGCAGAGCACGCTAACGCTCGGGCAGCACAGAGAAATCCTCGAGAACCCAGGAGTGAGATTCACTTGCCACCTCCTCCTGCGATTACAGAAGACAATCGACATCAGCTCAGAATAGCGGCAGCACCTCCACCACCACCTTATGTTGATCCTAACTCTAACGGAGCGGTGTCGATGATTCAGAAGGGAAGGCCATCCAATAGAGCTCAGAAAGTAATCTCACGACAAGTGTTTATGGCAGAAAAAATGCCTCCACCAACTGTCGAATATCTTAATTGGTCAGGGCAAGATATTGGTTTCACCATAGCAGATCATCCGCAGCAAGTTCCTCGACCAGGGCAGTCAGCACTTATTTTACCAGCAGTTATTGCGGGATTTGATGTCTCTCGAGTATTCATAGACGGCGGCAGCAGCTTAAACCTCATGTATGCAGATACATTGAGGAAGATGAACATATCTCTAGCCAACTTGAAGCCAACAGACACAAGGTTCCACGGTATCACACCGGAGAAACCAAGTTATCCATTGGGGAAGATCAATCTCGACGTTCAGTTTGGAACCCGAGAAAACTATAGAATCGAGAGGCTGGAATTTGAAGTCGTGGATTTTCCGTCGCAGTACCACGCTTTGTTGGGACGACCAGCATATGCTAGATTTATGGCGGTGCCACACTATACATACCTATTGTGGAGATTGCCTGGACCAAAGGGACCAATCACAGTCAAAGGAAGCTTCGCCTTAGCCGATAAGTGCGACAAGGATTTTCATCGGATATCAGAAACTTTCGGGATGCAAGCTGAGTATTTGGCATCAAAAAGTATGACTGACTATGACGTGCTACCAGACGTTAGAAGGCCAAATAAAGAATCAACTTTCAATACCGAGAAAAATTCTAAGGAGGTGCAGATTCACCCGACAGACCCGAAAAAGACGACGTCCATTGCAACAAATATGGATATCGCATAGGAAAGCGCGCTCGTCAAGTTCCTCCGTGAGCACTGGAAAATCTTCGCATGGTGTCCAGCTGACATGCCAGGAGTACCCAGGGAACTTGCCGAGCACCACCTCAACTTGGATCCTCTCGCGAGACCAATCAAACAACCCTTGCGGCGTTTTTCGGAACCAAACCGCAAAGCTATGCTATCAGAAATAGATCGACTCAAGGATGCTGGTTTTATCAAAGAGATATCTACAGAAGCCACATGGGTAGCTAACCCAGTGATGGTGCCGAAGAAACACACGACAGTCCTTCGCATGTGCGTCGACTTTACGTGTCTCAATAAACATTGTCCTAAGGATCACTTTCCCCTCCCAAGGATCGATCAAATCATCGATTCCACGGCAGGATGTGAACGTCTTTCCTTTTTGGATGCATACTCTGGTTATAACCAGATCAGACTAAAAGAAGATGATGAGGCCAAAATAGCGTTCATAACACCTTACGGCGTGTTTTGCTACAGAACAATGCCTTTTGGTCTAAAAAACGCGGGAGCAACATATCAGAGGATGATGCAGAAGTGTTTGGCGACACAGATTGGGAAAAACGTGCAAGTATACATCGATGATGTCGTCATAACGTCAAAAAAGGGGACAACGCTGATCGAGGATCTCGAGGAAACTTTTGACAACCTCGACAAATTCTGCCTCAAACTGAACCCGACGAAGTGTTCCTTTGGCGTTCCAGCAGGAGAACTTCTGGGGTTCCTAGTTTCAGCAAGAGGAATTGAAGCAAATCCCGACAAAATACAAGCTATCGTAACAATGAGGAAGCCAACAAAGTTGAAAGAAATACAGCAGCTAACTGGGCGAGTCGCAGCTTTGAGCAGATTCGTCGCCAGGCTGGGAGAAAAAGCGTTACCATTTTACGCTCTGATAAAGCAAGGAGATAAATTCCAGTGGAACGAAGAGGCCGACAGAGCTTTCGAGGATTTGAAGCGCACAATTTCGACACCACCAATTTTGGTGGCGCCGAAGGAAAAGGAACCTCTCCTGCTGTATATTGCAGCCACGCCCCAAGTGGTTAGCACGGTGCTAGTTATCGAAAGAGAAGAAGAAGGAAAACTCCATGGAGTGCAGAGGCCAGTATATTTCATCAGTGAAGTTCTGTCGCCTTCCAAACAGCGGTACCCGCAGTACCAAAAACTAGCATATGGAGTAATTGCAACGGCAAGGAAGTTGCGCCACTATTTTTCGGCACACCCGATAATAGTAGTCAACGAAGCACCTCTTTCAAATATACTAAACAATCCAGAAGCTACAGGGCGTGTCTCCCTTTGGGGAATAGAACTTTCCCCTCGGGACATCACGTATGAAAAAAGAAAAGCAATCAAGTCGCAAGTTCTGCTAGACTTCATCGCAGAGTGGATGGAGCTGCAAAACACCGGACCCCCAGACTTGTCGAGAACCTGGACCATGAACTTCGATGGATCCAAGAGACTAGAAGGAGCTGGCGCAGGTGTAGTGCTTATATCACCTGAAGGCGACAAGTTGAAATATGTCCTTCGGATGACGTTCCCTAACGCATCCAATAATGAAGCAGAATATGAAGCCCTCATACACGGGATGAAGATGGCGAAAGCTTGTGGTGCAACTCGACTAAAAATCTTTGGCGACTCACAATTGGTGGCTCAGCAAGTTATGAACCAATGTGACGCAGTCAATGATAGCATGATGGCATACAAGGAGGTGTACAATGAGCTCGAGAAGCTGTTTGATGGTTGCGAGGTAAATCACATCAGTAGATTGAGCAATGATGAAGCCGACGTTCTCGCAAACATCGGGTCGCAGTGCCTCTCAATCCCGCCAGGAGTATTTTGGGAAGAAATAGCGGAGAGATCCACGAAGCCAAAAAAGGTGCAGAAAAAAGCAAAAGAGGAGAAAACTTCGACGCTTCTCAAAGAAACCAAGGAGGATGAAGAGGACCAAGAACTTGTGATGATGGTACAAATTCCGTGGATGCAAGCATATATATCATACATCCTCAGGAAAGAAATACCCGATGATCCAGTTGAAGCAAGGCGAGTTATTCGACGATCCAAAGCTTTCACAGTGATCAAAGGAGAATTATACAAGCGAAGTATTTCAGGTGTCCTCCAAAGGTGTGTCACACCCGAAGAAGGAAGAGTAATTCTGAAGGACGTGCACGAAGGGATATGTGGCCACCACGCAAGTAGTCGAGCTATTGCAGCCAAAGTTTTTCGGGCAGGATTCTATTAGCTAACAGCAATTGAGGATGCCAAGGAAATAGTAAGAACTTGCGACGCGTGTCAAAGATTCGCCGCCAAACCTCACTCTCCAGCGGCAGAATTAACACTAATACCATTATCGTGGCCTTTTGCCCAATGGGGACTTGATATGGTGGGCAAGTTGCACAAAGCTTCGCCAGGAGGATATGAGTACTTGCTGGTTGCTGTCGACAAATTCACTAAGTGGATAGAAGCAAAGCCGATAAATTCACCAGATGCAGCATCAGCAATAAAATTCGTGAAGGACATCGTTTTTCGATTTGGAGTACCTCATAGCATTGTCACAGACAATGGCAGCAACTTCACGTCAAAGGAGTTCAAGGCGTACTGTGCATAGGTAGGCATCAAATTGCACTTCGCGTCAGTTGCACATCCTCAAACCAATGGCCAAGTCGAGAAAGCCAACGGCATCATCTGCAATGGCATCAAGAAACGTCTATTAGGACCACTGGAAAAAGCTCGACATACTTGGCCAGAAGAATTACCAAGTGTGTTGTGGAGCATCCGAACAACACCAAATACAGCGACACAGGAGACTCCGTTCTTCCTTGTCCATGGAGTAGAAGCAGTACTACCAATAGAAATAGAGCACGACTCCCCCAGAGTCACAGAATATAATGAAGAAACTTCCAGGAAAGCATTGGAAGACGACATCGACGCACTCGACGAAGCTCGAGACGAAGTATTATCAAGGGTAACCAAATATCAGCAGGACCTGAAAAATTACCACAGTCGACGTCTGCGACCACGATCTTTTCAAGTCGGAGACTTAGTTTTGCGACTCAATCAAGAGCGCACTGAGAAGCTCGAATCACCATGGTTGGGACCCTACGTTGTCACGGAAGTCATCGACGGAGGCGCATACAGGATCAAGGACAAGAAGACGGGGGTTCCCGAGAAAAACCCTTGGAACATAGCACAGCTCAGGCGGTTCTACGCCTAGAGTCGAAATATAGTCCTTCTCTGTAAAAATACAATGTACTGAAATGCCCGCGAGTTTTCAGACGCACTCTTTTCCTTTTCGGGGCACCGAGTGGGGCCGGAAAGGTTTTTAATGAGGCGGGCTCGCGGTGCTGCAATATAATAAAGATAGTGGAGATATATTTCTTATTCTTCGACACGCTCGGGGGCTCAACGCCTTCAAGTCCCAAAAAAAGTACAATATAGACAAATTAGACTTACCAAAATATTTCGTCTTGGTACATTAAATACCTCGCCAAATATCGGAAGCTAATAAAATTATAAATATAGCGTACGAGCCAAAAAAACTTACTGCTTTGGTCCAAGAACCTCGCAACAAAAATACAGAACTTTGACACCACGACACTCGGGGGCTTTCAACCCATTAAAGGAAAAAACAAAGATATCTTATTATGACAGGAGGAAAAGTCTTCGAGATGGAAAAAAATAGTACAACTCTAGCCAGAAGGCTCGGGGGCTCCAGCAATATAGAGCAGTTTACAATATACAACAAATTTCTTCGGAAATCAAAAAAGATACAGACATAATGTTGTTCAATATAATACAATTCAGTCAAAACCTAAAATACTATCTATGGACAAGCCTCTGGTTGTCTTATGCTCAGCATAGGAACCCTTGACGAAGAATTCCGAGTCCATCCGAAGAAGCTCATCTATCATCGACTCAGCCACAGGAGTTACCATATCATTGATTGAGTCGATATCATTCTTTCGCCGCGATTTCTTGGCCAGGCAATCAGCAACAATCTTCGTCAAGTCTAATTTCGGATGGCAAATATTTATCATAATCATGGCGAACCTCGCTCCAGCTGTCAATTGAGCTCGCACAAAATTATGAATGCGAGGAGCATCTCTGAATACCTCCAATAATTCAGGAAGAGTTTTGGGAACTTCGTTTCGAGGAAACAAAGTCCTGTAAACAAGGGTTAATGTTGTCGTGCAGAAGTTGAGAAATTCGCGCACTTGGCAAGCACGATCTTGAAACCTGACAATTTGCTGGGTTCGTTCAGGGGAGGCCCAAAATAAACAGCCATGGTTAAGGGAAAGATTGATGAGAAGATTCGTTCTCTCGTTCACCCTTCGATCTTCGGCGGCAGCATCAAGAACCGAGCCTATTAAGCGACAAGGAAAGAAATTTGAAGGGGAGCACAGCAAAGTAAAAAGGAGGCATTGCGAGGTTGGAAAAACATACCTAACATATCTGTGCTAGCCTCCAACATTAGCTCGAGCATGCTATTTTCTCGGGTAGTGGCTCCCTTTGCTTCCAATATAGCAGTATCCTTGGCAGCCAAAGCTTCTTTGGCTTGTTGAAGAGCAAGTTTTTCTTGTTCGGATGCTTTTCGAGATTGTTCCATCATTGCCAGAGTTTGCTTCTTCATAGATTGAAGTTGCTGTCGAAGTTCTTGCAAATCTTCTGACGAATGTTTGCTTGAAGAACCTTCGAGAGGGCTATCAGCGATTAGCATTTTCTTCGAGAAGGAAGAAGCGGGAGAAGCATCGGCAGAGCAAGGATTGGTCGAATAGTTGTCAAATATTAACTGGAAAAGAAAGCGCCAGGATCAATGATAGTGCCAGAGGGAATTTCATTAATTTCTAGAAATATTTACATAGGCATTACAAAAGAAGTTTCTCCTAAAGGACTACCAGGATAATTGTCGTCATAGCCAAATTGGCGACAAGGGCAAAAGAAACAGAGAAAGAAAAAACAAAGAGGCATGCAACTAGACCTCCGGCCTTGATGAGCTAGGAGTTGAAGCTGGTTTGATCCCGAGATAAGCCAGGATTTTCTTCGTGTTGGGCTTGGCTGCCTTAATCAACGATCTCCATCTTGACTGCTCTATCTGATCGGTGTCGCCAACCTTCATCCAATCAACAGTTTGTTGGCTGTCAGCGACCAGGGCAACAGTACTCTCGACAGCAATCTTCATGTTTTCCTGGCGCATCTTCAGTCCAAGGTCCTCTGATGAATTGAAGCTCTGGGCAAGGGCAAGGAAAGTCTTGGGCTCCTCTTTCTTCGGGAAGAAGTAGGGGAACAACGCCGATAGTCCTGCGTCAGCATTCGCCACGCCTTCACGAATTTCGGATCCATGAAGCTCCAGATAAGAAAGCGCGTCAAGGAGAGGATCATTGTCGGGATTTTCCAGGTCAAACTCTTGGTTTGTTTGGCCTGCCACAGGAAACAAAACGTTAGTCAAAAACAAGAAACAGCGGGTCTCATAAAAAATAGAAGGGATCAACAATATTACCTTGAGTGCGTCGACTTTGTGATTTCAGGCGCTTGAGGATCCCCTGCTCACGAGCAGCCTGTGCAGCTTTGTGCTCGTTTAAAGCAGTTTCAGCATCCTCAAGTCTTTTCTGCAGATCCTCGACACTAGCAGCTTTTGCTTTGGCTTCATCAGCCTCTGTTTTGGCTTCGCTAGCAACAAGTTCGGCTTTCTTGCGGGCCGCTTCACTTTGCTCCAGTTTTTGAGCAAGTGCGTCGGCACGTTTGTTGGCCTCTGCAAGTTTCTCTGTCGAAATAAAAAATAAAAAAAAGGTCAAAAATTGCGACAAACGACAGGAGCAAGAAGTCAAAAATAATTACCTTCAGTTCTGCTGGCATATTCACGGTACCCAATGAATTGGGATCCGATGCGGATAAGCTCTTTGATCATGGGCTGTCAAAAAATAACAAAGAAAGAGAAACATCGGTATGAAAAAAGAGTGAAGGCGTGAAAACGCAAAGTAGAGGAAATATAGATATTGGCAAGAAAATTCAAAAACTTACATCATCCAAGAGCAGAGTGGAAGAGCTACCCAATTGAGGGGCAGGCTCAATGATCATCTCAACCCTCGTCCTTTTTGGTGAAGGAGCAAGGGGGCTTGATGGTGGAGTAGTGGTGACGACGTTTTGTTGAGGAGGCGAAGATTCTTCTCCTTCAACTAGCGTGTCAGAGGCAAGTAAAGTATGGGACGTGCTCGTTCGAGGAGCCACGTCAACAGTTGGTGTTTCTTCCTCGTCATCACTGTGGTTAAAAATCGACAGCATAAAAAGCAAGACAAAACAAACATTTCGGGTATAGAAATAAGGAGAAATAAAAATGACTTACGAGCTGACGAGGGATTCAAGATAAGGATCGTAAGCTGCCTTCTGGTGTGAAGGATCAACTTCTTCGGCTTTGGAAGTGCCGGAGTCTTCGACATCATCCCTTTTCCTTTTGCCTTTCGGGGAGACAGCGGGAGGAGGAGATTGTGCCGACGAAGTACCTTCGGAATTACCCGCAGATTTTCGTGAATCCACGGGTTCGTTCACAAAGGATGGAGCTTCTTGATTGTCATCCGTGACAATGGCCCTTTCTTCGACTTCTCCACACTCAGGAAGAGGAGGAAGCGAGACAAGGTCAGGATGATTCTGCGCAAAATAAAATAAGGAGAGACGTCAGAAAAAAAGTTACAAAAAAGTTAACAAAGCAATAACAAGATAATGGACAAAGATTACCCGGGGGAGTGGATTGGAGGCGCTGAATGGTTTTACGCGACAAGATGCAGGGACAGGATCTTTTTTGCTGAGAGATGAGATTTTTCGGACAAGCTTTTCCAAGTCTTTGACCTCCAAATCCACCGACAGCCGATCTACATCCTCGCTGCCAGCATATCTCCATAGAGGATTTTTGCGAGCCTGAAGCGGCTGCACTCTAGTCCTAAGAAAATATGCAGTAATTTGGATACCCGATAACTCTTTGCCACGAGTATTTTGCAACTCGTGGATACGAGCCATCAAGTTTTCTGTCGACGCCCTTTCTTCTTCGGTAGCCTCCGCGTCCCAGGAGCGGCGGCGTAAAATTTTCTCGGCACCATCAAAAGAAGGGATGTTGTCCTCTGCACATCCATGGTTCTCCTCCTGAATGTACAACCACTTCTTGCGCCATCCTTGAACTGAGTCAGGAAGCTTGACGTCGAAGTAGTCAACAGTGGGTCGAACAGAAATCACAATGCCGCCTATATTATAGGCGACATTGGGCGAGCCATTGCGGCGGCAGAAAAAAATGCGCTTCCAAAGCGCCCAGTTAGGCTGGACGCCAAGGAAGGCCTCGCACAGAGTGATGAAAATGGAAATATGGAGGATTGAATTTGGCGTGAGGTGGTGGAGTTGCAGACCGTAGATAAAGAGAAGTCCACGGAGAAAAGGATGAATGGGGGCGGAAAGTCCGCGGATGAGGTGGTCGACAAAACTTACCCGGTACCCCATTGGAGGGGTTGGGTAGCTTTCCTCGCTGGGGAAGCGCAATGCCAGGGGTTTCTTGCTAATCCCCAGTTTCCTCAGCATGTTGACGTCCTGAGCGGAAATTTTCGATCTTTCCCACTCCGCCGTTCCAAGATCCGCGGCGGCCATGGAGGAATCCGGCGTGCTATGCCTTGTCAAGCGACGAGGTGGCATCAACAATGGCGCAGGATTCGCAGTAGGGAGGTAAAAAGAGCTTGGGATGCTGTGGATCGCAGGAGAGATTTGCAGTTGAGAGAAAGAAGACGGCGCAGGCGGAAGTGCCTAAGGAGGAAGATGATGAACTTATATAGGGGTGCGGTGAAACGACGAACCGTTGGATAAGAAAAATGTGTGACAGATGATAGCCACGTAGCATCAAGGGTAAAAAGGTAATTCAATGTCGCGGAAGTTACGGTGCGTGTGCCAGAAAAAGCGGAGGACGTGTGTCCCCCACTTGCACGACGTGTCAAGATGGTGGATTAATTGGGCCCGCATGGCAGCGAGAAAAGGCTTGTCGCAAATTTTTGGTAGACAATCGTGGCTATCGTCAGCAAAAACATCATCTTGACAGAAGAAAAATTCGACTCAACAGCTTCATAAAAGTCGACACGGAAAAATAATGATTGAGCCTTTGATCAAATACAAGTTTCTGATCAAATGCTCGGGGGCTACTCTGGAAAGAGAAAAAGATCTAGAAAGACAAAATAGAAATGGCGTGAGCCTATGACCAAATATAAATATTTGTTCATAGCCTCGGGGGCTACTCCCATCGGGAGCGCTGTTCGCGCACCCGAGAAATTATAAAACTTCGGGAGATAAAAGGAGAATATAGCGGCATGAGGCGGGGAGCCTACAACCAAGAACAAGTCCTTGGCTATAGCCTCGGGGGCTACTCCCATCGGGAACGCCGTTCGCGTGCCCGATGAAATTATAAAGAAGAAATAAAAGAAAGAGAAAAAGAAAGATAGAAGAGCAAAAGAGTATATTTCGAGTTAAAATTAACTCTACATATACTCCCATCGGGAGAACAGTATAAGTCATCTTTGACTCGACAAAATGTGCCATTCCAACAGCCGAAAAAGCACTCGACAATATATTCTCAGAACGCCAAAGTTGCGATCAATTTCTGAATGCCGCAAATTTGCGAAGGTAAGACCCCAGATCCGTTCTGCTGGGCGTGGCATCGCCGAAGACTGCGCTCTGCTACTTTTATCCGTATCTACAGATACGAAGAAAAATCCTAATGGACGCGTTAGGTACCCGATAAACTTTACTGGGACTCGACAGAATGGTAAGACCTTAAGCGGCACCTGTCGAAGTTTACACCGGTATCCCGAGATCATGTCCAGGGACGTGATCTTGAAGTAGGTTTTTGCGGATTGCCACTAGAGCAGTTAACTAGTACCTGATCCGTCAGATGAACTAGCCCCAATTACCATTATCCCTGTACAATATAGATGTTTATGAGAAAAAATATAGAAAGGTCAAAATTGTCGAATAAGAATAAACAGTGGAGATTTTCCTTGACCCTACGATTCAAGCAAAATCTCGGGGGCTACTGACATAGGCATCCCAAATGGGCCTGCCAAAGATAGTACCCGGGGTTTACTGAAGGCCCACTACCCGAAGAATAAGAAGATTCGGGAGCCCAAGATATTATTAAGGAAAGTTAGAGTTGTAATAGGAAGTGTTATTTGTAATCTGGCGGGATGAGTTAGAAACCGTCCCGGACTCTGTAACTTGTACAACACGAATCCCTCGGCTCCATCCTTCTATATAAAGGGGGAGTCGAGGGACGAAGAGATCATCGAATCATTGTTTACAAACCCTAGTTTTCATAATCGTCGAGTACTTTTCGGCTGAAACCTTCGAGATCTACTTACCCTTTACTTCTAACTAAACCCTAGCCTACAATCCATAGGCATTGACAAGTTAATCCCTTGTCAGCAGGGGATCAAAGAAAAAAAGGAAATAGCCAGAAATTAATTAGGGGTAAAAAATAAATCCACCAAAGGAAACTTTTATTGTTCATAGAGGATGACATGTGGGACCGACCTGCCAACAGCGTCCTCATCGTTTCAAAGGGGGCAGGGGATCAAAAGAAAAAGGCAAATAGCCAGAAATTAGGGGTCAAAAATAACTCCAAGAAATGAAACTTTTATTGTTCGTAGAGGATGACATGCGGGACCCATGAGCCAGCAGCTTACTCAATGTTTCAAAGGCGGCATGAGATCGAAAGAAAAAGGCAAGTGACCAAATATGAGGTGCCAAAAATAATCCAAGATTTATTGTACATAGAGGATGACATGCGGGTCCCATTTTGCAGCAGCGGTCTCAATGTTTGAAATGCGGCTTGAGATCAAAAGAAAATGAAAGTAGCTAGAAATTAGGGGGTAAAAAAAAAATCCAAGAAAAGAAAGTTGATGGACATAGAGGATGACATGCGGGTCCCATGATCCAGCAGCTTAGTCAACGTTTCAAAGGGGGCAGGGGATCAAAAGAAAAAGGCAAATAGCCAAAAATCAGAGGGTGAAAAAAAATCCAAGAAAATAAACTTTTATAGCACATAGAGGATGACATGCGGGTCCCATGAGCCAGCAGGTTCCTCAACGTTTCAAACGTGGCATGAGATCGAAAGAAAAAGGCAAGTGACGAAATATCAGGAGCCAAAAATAATTCAAGGAAACTTGATTGTACATAGAGGATGACATGCGGGTCCCATGAGTAAGCAGCTTACTCAACGTTTCCAAGGCGGCAGGGCATCAAAAGAAAAAGGAAATAGACAAAAATCAGAGAGTGAAAAAAACCATAGAAAATAAACTTTTATAGCACATAGAGGATGACATGCGGGTCCCATGAGCCAGCAGGTTCCTCAAAGTTTCAAACGTGGCATGAGATCGAAAGAAAAAAAACGCAAGTGACCAAATATCAGGAGCCAAAAATAATCCAAGAAAAGAAAGTTTTATAGTACATAGAGGATGACATGCGGGTCCCATTTAGCAGCAGCGGTATCACCGTTTGAGAGGCAGCAGGGGATCGAAAGAAAAAGTCAAGTGACCAAATATGAGGTGCCAAAAATAATCCAAGAAAAGAAAGTTTTATAGTACATAGAGGATGACATGCGGGTCCCATTTAGCAGCAGCGGTCTCACTGTTTGAGAGGCAGCAGGGGATCGAAAGAAAAAGTCAAGTGACCAAATATGAGGTGCCAAAAATAATCCAAGAAAAGAAAGTTTTATAGTACGTAGAGGATGACATGCGGGTCCCATTTAGCAGCAGCGGTATCACCGTTTGAGAGGCAACAGGGGATCGAAAGAAAAAGTCAAGTGACCAAATATGAGGTGCCAAAAAAAATCCAAGAAAAGAAAGTTTTATAGTACATAGAGGATGACATGCGGGTCCCATTTAGCAGCAGCGGTATCACCGTTTGAGAGGCGGCAGGGGATCGAAAGAAAAAGGCAAGTGACCAAATATGAGGTGCCAAAAAAAACTCCAAGAAAAGAAAGTTGATTGCTCATAGAGGATGACATGCGGGTCCCATTTAGCTGCAGCGGTCTCAACGTTTCCAAGGCGGCAAGGGATCAAAAGAAAAAGGAAGTAGCCAGAAATCAGGGGGTCAAAAAAATCCAAGAAAAGAAAGAAATTTGGTTCATAGAGGATGACAAGCGGGACCCATGATCCTGCATCGTAAACGGCTCGATCGGAGAGCGTTGAACGAGATGGCGCGATCGAGAAAAAAAACAATGCTAGAGAGGCTGCCATCTGGGCCCTACATCCCTGGGCGGTGCGGATTTGCGTTGACTCGGCCGGCGAACCCGAGAATTCGCGATGCACCACGTCCCGGGCCACCATACGCGACGTTTTGGCCGCTTTCGTCGGGCTAGGTGGCCTCAAAAACGAGAAAAAAAAAGTTTTGACATGCACCACGGAGGGACCAAAAATCGTCGGCCATGGTGCACCAGCAACCACGGCGCGACTTCAACTTCGTCGGCCATGGCAACTTTTCTTGTAGTGTTATGAGCATGTACCAGAATGATTCATGTGATGATCATTGGACAACAGTAAGAATATCCCTGAGTGCTTTAGAAGAACCAAGGCTATATATATGTATATAGTTTTTGTATGGGGTAATGACAAACAAATCGCTATAAGGTGTTGCACCGATATTAGTTTGATCACATATAAAAATAAAATTTCAATCTAAATTAGGCTAAGTGTTGTTTAAAAGGTAGCACAATGAGCTAGAAGGAGTCTATGCTAGATTTAGACGAGTTCTAAATATTGTGACGGATTCTACAAATGAAGGCAGAGTATGTCAATGTTTTGACAATGACTGAGGATGTTTAAGTCGAGGAGTTCTTTGAGAACTTGGTGTAGTTCCGATAGTGTCAGAATTTTGAAGCTATATTGTGTGTGACAATATTAGTGACATATTTCAGACCACGGAATTAAGGTTCCACCAGAAGACCGAACATATACGATTAATGCCGACTCATTTGGAAAATGAGTGATGTGTGGAGACACAAATGAATTGCAAAATACATACATTTCTGAGCGTGTCAGATCCGTTGACTGAAACCTCTCCCGTGAGCAAAACATGATAAACACTAGAAGGCCAAGGTGTTATATCTTTACAAATGTAAACTAGATTATTGACTCTAGTGCAAGTGGGAGACTATTGGAGATATGCCCAAGAGGCAATAATAAATTAGTTATTGTTATATCTTAGTGTTCATGATAAATGTTTACATCCCATGGCTATAATTGTATTAACCGAAACATTGATACATGTGTGTTATGTAAACAACAAGGAGTCCCTAGTAAGCCTCTTGTATAACTATCTTGTTGATTAATAGATGATCATGGTTTCGTGATCATGAACATTGGATGTTGTTAATAACAAGGTTATGTCATTGGGTGAATGATATAATGGACATACACCCAAATGAGCGTAGCATAAGATCAAGTCATTAAGTTCAATTTGCTATAAGCTTTCGATACATAGTTGCCTAAGTCCTTCGACCATGAGATCATGTAAATCACTTACACTGGAAGGGTACTTTGGTTACATCAAACGCCATTGCGTAAATGGGTGATTATGAAGATGGGATTAAGTATTTGGAAAGTGTGAGTTGAGGCATATGGATCAATAGTGGGATTTGTCCATCCTGATGACGGATAGATATACTCTGGGCCCTCTCGGTGGAATGTCATCTGATTAGCTTGCAAGCATATGATTGGATCATAAGAGATGACATACCACGGTACGAGTAAAGAGTACTTGTCGGTAACGAGGTTGAACAAGGTATGGAGATACTGATGATCGAACCTCGGACAAGTAAAATATCGCGTGACAAAGGGAATCGGCATCGTATGTTATGTTAATGGTTCAATCGATCACTAAGTTATCGCTGAATGTGTGGGAGCCATTATGGATCTCCAGATCCCGCTATTGGTTATTGGTCAGAGAGGAGTCTCGATCATGTCTGCATAGTTCACGAACCGTAGGGTGACGCGCTTAAGGTTCGATGTCACATAAGTAGATTCGGAATATGAGATGGAGACCGAAGTTTGTTCGGAGTCTCGGATGGGATCCAGGACATCACGAGGAGGTCCGGAATGGTCCAGAGAATAAGATTCATATAAGGGAAGTTGATTTTTAGGTTTCGGAAAAGTTCGGGATTTTTCCGGTGGAAGACCGGGAAGGTTCTAGAAGGTTCCGGGGGGTCCACCATGGGGCCCACGACCTAGGGGTCCAACATGGGCCTAGGGGTGCATCCTAGCCCTAATGGGCCAGGGGCACATGCCCCTCAAGGCCCAAGTCGTCCACCCTTAGGGTTTTCCCCAAAACCCTAGGGGGATCAACTTGGGGGGGGGGGGGGAGAATTCCCCCTCCCCCCTTTGGCCGCCGGCCCTAGATGGGTTTGGGGGGTTGGGGGGCCACCCAAACCGACCTCCCCCCCTATATAAAGAGGGGAGGGGGCAGGGGGGTCGACCACCCTTGATACCTGATGCGTGCAGTTAACACACGTCCGTTGGGAACCCCAAGAGGAAGGTGTGATGCGTACAGTAGCAAGTTTTCCCTCAGTAAGAAACCAAGGTTATCGAACCAGTAGGAGTCAAGGAACACGTGAAGGTTGTTGGTGACGGAGTGTAATGCGGCGCAACACCAGGGATTCCGGCGCCAACGTGGAACCTGCACAACACAATCAAAGTACTTTGCCCCAACGTAACAGTGAGGTTGTCAATCTCACCGGCTTGCTGAAAACAAAGGATTAACCGTATAGTGTGGAAGATGATGTTTGTTTGCGAAGAACAGTAAAGAAAAAGTATTGCAGTAGATTGTATTTCAGATGTAAAGAATGGACCGGGGTCCACAGTTCACTAGTGGTGTCTCTCCCATAAGATAAATAGCATGTTGGGTGAACAAACTACAGTTGGGCAATTGACAAATAGAGAGGGCATAACAATGCACATACATGTCACGATGGCTACTATGAGATTTAATTAGGGCATTACGACAAAGTACATAGACCGCTATCCAGCATGCATCTATGCCTAAAAAGTCCACTTTCAGGTTATCATCCGAACCCCTTCTAGTATTAAGTTGCAAACAACAGACAATTGCATTAAGTATGGTGTGTAATGTAATCAACACAAATATCCTTAGACAAAGCATTGATGTTTTATCCCTAGTGGCAACATCATATCCACAACCTTAGAACTTTCTGTCACTGTCCCAGATTCAATGGAGGCATGAACCCTCTATCGAGCAAAAATACTCCCTCTTGGAGTTACAAGTATCAACTTGGCCAGAGCCTCTACTAGAAACGGAGAGCATGCAAGAACATAAACAACATATATGATAGATTGATAATCAACTTGAGATAGTATTCCATATTCATCGGATCCCAACAAACACAACATGTAGCATTACAAATAGATGATCTTGATCATGATAGGCAGCTCACAAGATCTAACATGATAGCACACTGAGGAGAAGACAACCATTTAGCTACTGCTATGGACCCATAGTCCAGGGGTGAACTACTCACACATCAATCCGGAGGCGATCATGGCGATGAAGAGCCCTCCGGGAGATGATTCCCCTCTCCGGCAGGGTGCCGGAGGCGATCTCCTGAATCCCCCGAGATGGGATTGGCGGCGGCTACGTCTCTGGAAGGTTTTCCGTATTGTGGCTCTCGGTACAGGGGGTTTCGCGACGAAGACTTTAAGTAGGCGGAAGGGTAGGGTTGGAGGCGGCGCGAGGGGCCCACACCATAGGGCGGCGCGGGCCCCCCTCTGGCCGCGCGGCCCTATGGTGGCGGCGCCTCGTCGCCCCACTTCGTAACCCTTTCGGTCTTCTAGAAGCTTCGTGGAAATATAAGACCCTGGGCGTTGATTTCGTCCAATTCCGAGAATATTTCCTTTGTAGGATTTCTCAAACCAAAAACAGCAGAAAACAGCAACTGGCTCTTCGGCATCTTGTCAATAGGTTAGTGCCGGAAAATGTATAATAATGACATAAAGTGTGTATAAAACATGTGAGTATCATCATAAAAGTAGCATGGAACATAAGAAATTATGGATACGTTTGAGACGTATCAATACCCTAACCCTGGCCGCCCCTCTCTCCTCCACCGCAAGTCTGCTCCGGCTTGGCGAAGCCCTGCAGCTTTTCTCCTCCACCACCACCACCACGCCGTCGTGCTGTTGGGATTCCGAGGGGATCTACCACACCTCCGCTGCCCGCTGGAACGGGGAGAGGACGGGCTTCATCGACACCGTACGCACGACCGAGTACGGAAGTGCTGCTGGATTGCAGCACTGGACGATCGACTACAGCAACAACGAAATCTAATCTCGTAGGCTTTGGAAATCTTCGAGGGTTAGTCTCACATACATCTCGTTGCTTCGATCTTCATAGATTAGATCTTGGCTTTTCCTAGATTGGATCTTGGTTTTGTTCTTGTTCACGGTAGAATTTTTTTGTTTTCTATGCAACGAACCCATCAAAATTATTCGGAATGGCACACCGAGAGAGCTCCACAAGGTAAGAAGGCAAATTCTGTTGAAGAAACCTCCGCTTTGAGTGATAAGATTGATTCTATTATGTCTATGCTTGTTAATGGTAAAGCTCATGTTGATCCAAATAATATTCCGTTTGCTTCTTTGGTTTCTCAAGAAGAGCATGTTGATGTGAACTTCATTAAAAACAATAATTTAAACAACAATGCTTTATGGAATAATTTTGGTAGCAACACTTATATGTCGTATTCTTCTAATAGTGGCAATGGTTATTATGGTAGATCGATGTCTAGTGAGGAAAAGATTTTAGAAGTTGAAAAGGCCAATAAGAACTTTATGCAAATGCAATATGAGAAAAATAAAGTGTTCACTAAAACCATGGAAGAACAATCTGCGAAAAATATTAGCCATCAACTTGGAAGTTTAAATAGGGAAATTTCTGGTTTGCAAGTCAAAATTCCAATGCTGAAACCTGTATTTCATACTTGTCTGAAGCATAAACTTCTTTGATTAATAAAATGGATGCTAAACCTATAACTATGGATGAAAATCCCTTTGCTACTGAAAATTCCATTGAAGTTAGAATCGATGACAATGTTAGGATGTTGGCGGAATTGCATGCTATGTGGAAAAGAGAAGATGAAATTGCTGAAAATAATAATTTGACTAAAATTTGCACCATCACCACCACCAATAGTAATGAAGTCTCAAATGCTAGCCACCCTCCTACTATTAATGGTAAAATAATTGATGTAGGAAAAGTCCCCGCCCCTTCTACAAAATTGTCTAGAACCACTGAAACTATTTCTGATAAGTGTGCTTAAATTTTTTTGGAGTATGGGAGACAATAGTCCTTTATCTTTGATAATAATGACTTCGATTTTGATGATTTCAATATCTCTGAAGTAATTAAGTTTTTACAAAATCTTGCTAGAAGTCCTAATGCTAGTGCTATAAATATGGCTTTTACGAAGCATATTACAAATGCTCTCGTGCAAATTAGAGAAGAGAAATGAAAGCATGAAGCTTCTATTCTTAAAACGCTAGAAGGTTCCTGGAAGCCCATCATTAAGATTAAAGTAGATATCTTTGATTGCAATTCTTTATGTGATCTCGGTGCAAGTATTTCTGTTATGCCTAGAAAAATCTATGATATGCTTGATTTGCCACCATTGGAACAATGTTATTTAGATGTTCATCTTGTTGATATTGCTACAAAGAAATCTTTGGAGAGAGTTAATAATGTTCTTATTATGGTCAATAATAACTTGTCCCCGTTGATTTTATTGTTTTGGATATTTAATGCAATGCTTCTTGTCCAATTATTTTGGGAAGATCGTTTCTTAGAACTGTTGGTGCTGCTATTGATATGAGAGATGGGATTATTAAATATCCATTCTCCCTAGAGAACGGTATGGAACACTTCACTTGGAAAAGAAAGAAGTCACCTTATGATTCTATTATTAGAACAAGTTATACTACTGATGCTTCTTCACTTGATAATACTTGATGCTAGCTCTTTTTATGCGCCTAGCTGAAAGGCGTTAAAGAAAAGCACTCTTGGGAGATAACCCATGTTTTATTTCTGTATTTTTTCTTTTGTTGAGTCTTGGAAGTTATTACCTTTTTAATAAGGTAATAACCTCTCCTTATCATTTTTATTTCTTTTTTGTGCCAAGAATAGCCTTTAATAGGAAGAAAGTAAGATTTGGGGAAGTTGCTGTCCTGAAAATAGATTCCGTGTTGTCACCATAAAAATTCGTATTCACAGCCAGAGTGGAATTTTGAGCTGCCAATTTTTTTCATATGCCCAGGTAATTTTCTAACTTTCGTTAGTTGAACACTTTTCGATCTGAGCAACATAAGATTTTCGAAAAAAATCGATCTTTATCTGCTGTTCTGTTTTGATAGATTTCCGCCAGTATTTGCATTTGCCTCTTAATATTTTTTTAGTTCTTTTGATCAAAGAGCTTTTTAAGAGGTTGCTACAGTAGCTAATGCTTTAATATATGTTTGATATATGTTAGAACTGAATCCAAGGAGATTTGTTATTATGATTGCACTAATGTTGCTAATAAGAATTGTGTGAAGTTTTGTATAAAGGAAGTTTTCAAGTGTAGGGAGAGAAGAATGATGTAATGAGATGAAGTATGGATAAAGTCTCAAGTTTGGGGATGCCCATATCACCCCAAGAAATATCCAATAGGTACAAGCGTCAAAGCTTGGGATGCCCAAAGCATCCCCTCTTCATCAACAAAGCATCAGGTCATCATTCTATGCGCTATATTTTTATTGCTTCATACGCTATGTGTTGTTCTTGGACCATTTTTATTTTTTGTTTTTAGTTTAGTTTAGTTTTGTTTGCTGTAGCATATAGTTGGATTCCGGTATATTTTTTTTATGGAGAATGACACACTCCGTTTTAATTGCATATTGTTTAATCCTTTTCATCTACTGATAAATTCATCTACTGCAATCACGTTCTGTCTACATACTGCAATTATTATTCTCTTTAATTCCACTACAAATATCTCTTTTCACTCGATATGTTTAATCCTATGTGTTCAACAAAACCGATGAGATTGACAACCTCACTATAAGTTGGGGCAAAGTATTTTGGTTGTGTTGTGTGCAGGTTCCACGTTGTTGCTGACGCCAGTAGTGCGCCTTGCCACAAGTCAGCTAGCAATACCTTCAGAAGTCACGTCTTTCTCCTACTGGTCGACTATACCTTGGTTTCTTACAGAGGGAAAACTTGCTGTTGTGCTCATCGTACCTTCCTCTTGGGGTTCCCAACGGTGTGCAATCTACGCTACGTCAAGAACCATCAACCCCCAAGTACCGACGGGCCCAAAGAGATATCGCCCGGCTACGCCACCCCTACCGACGCTTCTCCACCATTCCCCATGGCCAAGACTTCCCTGCTGCCGATCTGAATTGGCTGGCGCGTTGTGCGACCACTAGTCAACCACCTGGTGGCTGATGATCGGTTGAGGACCTCCGCCTCGCCGGACTCTCCCCCCTCTTACTCCAAGTCGCCGTTCTGACGAAAGCTGCCATGCACCGCTGCGGAAAATTGTCGCGTCCTTCCGGTGACAAATGGGTCGCAGACTCGCAGCGCCGCCAATATTTGGTTCGTCGCGAAGCCCCCACTAGTAGAAAAACGGTCATCTATACCGGTTCCAGAGGGCCATTCGTACCGGTTTTGCAACCGGTACAAATTATTCGGCACTAAAGCCCCCCCCCTTTCGTACCGGTTGCTTACGAACCGGTATAAAACGGGCCTCCACGTGGGCCACCAGGAGAGCTCAGGGCTGAGGATCTTTGGTACCGGTTGGTAATACGAACCGGTACCAAAGGTTCCCCCCGCGGCAGGGAATTTTCCCAAATCTCTGCCGCGGCAGAGAATTGGCTTTTTAGGGTTTTGGAGAGGTTTAGGGATATCGGTTTGATTCATATCGCGTCGATGCACCAGAAACGCGTTTGGGTTTAGGTAGTACATGAAGATCAAGATGATGCATAGCAAGTTGGTGCATATAATATAACACACATGTTATTGCATGAGATCGCAAATTAAGTAGCACTATGCATGAAGATCGATCTTCATGCATAGTGGTGCTCTCCGAGGCGTACTCTATATATGTCTATTACATGTAGCATAGTGGTACTCTTCGAGTCAACGATATATGTAACATGTACATCTTCATTCATTGTGGTGCTCTGCGAGTGGTGGTATGACGTCCCGAAGGAAAAATCCCGCCAATTCCTCGCCTATTGCTATGAAGCGGTCATCGATTGAGAGCTTGTTCCGCTTTCTTGCCAACTATAAAAGAATAAGATACAAATGAATACATGAAACAACTATTACTGAAACTCGGCACAACTTATGATAACAAAACAAATTTGTGAAGATTGTTTTTGTACCTCTTTATTTCTCTCATTATTCGTTCTCTCGTTGACAATTCTGCGGATGAACTCGCAAACGAAGAATCCACAGAGATCGGTCCCCGGAGGTTGTTGCGGGCATTTCTTTACAAGAATATAATTCAATCAAACAATAGTCAAGTATGATAATTGAAAGGTGTGTGGACCTAGGTAGTACTACTTACTTTCGCACGCCATCGCAGCTTCGGTGGCCATTCACGGGACGTATCTTCCTTGATGAAAGTTTGCCATACGCTGCTCGACAAAAGAAAATGCATAAAAGAGTCATCAATTAGTTCAAAGCAGGAAATTAACGAAACAAACCGATAAGAATTCAAATTACCTTCGAGCATTAAAAAACAAGACACGTATAGATCCTTTTCTTTGGTTAGTGAGTCCAAGACTTCAACTTCTCCAATTTCCAAATTGATGACGAGAAGAATAAAGTGAAACCTACGCACGTTTCAATATGTAGTCATTAGTTAAAATTTTGACATACGGTGAGCAAAATATAATGTGTTATAAGACAGTAAGACTCACTCGAAGTTGTAAGGCCAAAGTATTAGCTTTTTGTCACGTTGTCGCTTCAAAAACCTTAGCAAAGTCTGCGGTGTATCCTTGTTATAGAGGGGATCATCTATGGTTTTGACATGCATTGTGTTCGGGTCAATGAACCCAATGTACGTGATATCGTCCCTTTTGCATTCGAGCATCTTCGATCTGCATACTAGAGCGCACAACAGAGTCGAATCTGCAGACAATGAACGACTTCTCAAATTAAATAAATAAATCACTTACAGACAATAGCAGCGATGATTGATTTGTCGAGGGCCCGGAGATTGTATAACTGAAAGAGTTCGGCGAAGTCAACGTTCACACAGTACTCACGGAAGTAGTGCTCTTCCCTAACTCGCACCATGATAGTCTCGATCCCTTCCTTTGAGGCCTTAAGGTACCACGAATGCAAGTTACGCATACATGTTGGTACCTTCCTGAGATTCTCGACCAAATCTTTCCCTTGAACAAACTGATATGCTCGTTCAGCTAAGGCGTAATCAGTTGCGTCTTGTCGAGAACTTTGAACGGTCTTCCCGTCAAACACCTTGAGAGGGGCGACCGATTGAACGGGTTGTTGTCCGAGCTGGTAGACACTGTGTATCCCTTTTATCTCCCTGATACCCGATTTAACGGGTTTTGTCGCCTCGATCATCTTGTCATACGACCTTTCAATAGAACGCGCATAGTCAGATGGCGGCGATGGTACAGGGTCATATAGATTGTCAACGGTACGCACAACTTTCTCCCGATCTAGTGTCTTCTCGAAAGGTATCTCTGGCACTTTCGGTGCACAAAATTTCTTCACCTCGGCCTTAACGGCCTCCGCGTTTTCCTCTGGAGTTTTTTCCCAAGGTAACTTCTCAGGAGGCGGCAGTTGTTTCTCCTTTCTAGCTTTCTTCCTAGGCGGCGTACCGTTCCGCTTAACGGACGCTGTCTTACGCGGAGGATCTCGAGATGGTGGACTCACGCTGGGGTCCCTCTCAGGTAGGTGTGGACTTGGCTGCTCACCAGGACTGCCACCAGGAGGAGTCGATGGCATTTGCTGCTCATGTGTAGGAGTCGGTGGCCTTTGCAAAAGGACGACGTACTTCTTCGGCCATAGGGCGAAACCGTGCTTGACATCCGCCAGTGTCCTCTCATCTTCACCTCTAGGAATATCAAGCTCCACTTTTTCAAACCCCGAAACAACTTCATCCACCCCGACACGAACACAACCAGGTGGAATGGGCATATGATGGTGCATTGCTCCATCTTCACTTGGGTACACATAGCCGACCGCCACCTTAACGTACGCGGTCCCGATTAACATATGTAGCTCGCAATCTGTCTTCTCCGTGACATAATCCACGGGGTAGCTTCCTCCACATCCGTCAAGATGCGAGGAACCGACAATGCTTCTTCGCTGAGATGGGGCAGCATCGGCTTGTGGATCCTGTAGAAACAGCGGCTGATCAGGTGCCCTCTGATTTCTCTCAAGAGCCTCCACCCTAGATAACAACTCCGTTACAATGTCGGCGTCCTTCTTCTTCTTTCGCGAACGGCTTCTATAAGTGTCAGCGCTGTCCGGCCACGCTTCCTTCATGGTGAGACCTGGGCGAGCTCGTACC
The DNA here is from genome assembly GCF_019359855.2 of Lolium perenne. NCBI lineage: Eukaryota > Viridiplantae > Streptophyta > Magnoliopsida > Poales > Poaceae > Lolium > Lolium perenne. The sequence goes on along the minus strand of NC_067245.2, from coordinate 220,132,864 downwards.
CGTCCAACATGTTCAGGGTTCCCAGAGCGAGTGTCAGCTCGTCATTCTCTCGATCGGGGAATGTACTCTCCCTTTCTGACCTTTTCAATTGCATCTACAAGCTTCGGTACAATTGCCTCAATTTTTTCCTTCCATTTTCCCTTCGCAACGATCAACCCTGTCTTTGGGTCCAACCCTGCCCCATGAGCGAACAACCAGAACTTGGACCGTTCGGGCCAGTCCCATGTCTGTGGAGTGATTCCATGATCCATCAGTTTATTCTCAAACGCTGTCCACTTCGGAATGGCACTCTTGTAGCCACCTGACCCCAAATGATGCGGAAGTTTCTTCTTTGCAGCATTTTCGGTATTTTTCTTCGATCGGGACACAAACTTAGACGATTTCTTATACTCCTTAAATGCGGCCCAGTGATCTTTTATCTTCACTAGATTTTCGGTATTATCATCGAATACTGGATCTTCATTCTTATATTTGTCCCATAAATTTTTCTTGAATCTATTGAATTGTATGGCCATCTTCTTCCATGTCAATTACTTGACTTTATCCTTCGGCCTTCCGTCATGTCTTCCGGTAGGCTGAACTTTGTCGATAGCGTTTCCCAAAGAAATTTTTTCATGCTGTCGTTGACATAAGTAGCACCACTCTCCGGGTTCTTCGGCTTATGCCACTCTTGAATGCTGATCGGTACATGGTCCCTAACAATAACTCCGGATTGACTTGTAAATTTGCGGCAAAACTCCTTGGGCTCCACTGGTTCACCATTAGCCTTGAATGCCGTGAGGGCTAACCTGCCCTCGCCCTTTAGCACCCGCGTCGGGCCTCGTTTTGTTCTAACAGACTTGCTCGATGATCCAGAAGGCTAAAAGAAAAAATTATTCGTTAATAAGTGCAATACAAATAAATGAATGCATCTAGGGATGAACACAGACTAATTGATACATAGATATACACCTCGCCGGAGTTTGTGATGGACACTTCATTGTCTTTTCTAACTTGTTCAGACTCAAGTCCCTCGCCAAAATCATTCAGAAAGTCGGCGTACTCGTTGTCATCTCCATCGTCGGGTTCCGGACCACGGGCACTCTCATAGATCAATCGCTGCACCGCTTCTTCCCCCTCCTCATCTCGGACGAAGGTGCCGTCCTCCATACCTCAATGTCACTTCAAAATTAAGAAAGCAATTGTATTTCATTCATCATGTAATGATCATATAACAGATTGCTAAATGTATAACAATTGAAATGAAGAAAGCAAAAAAAACCCTAACGGACCGCCACGGCCACGGACACGGTGTTCCCCCTCCTCCTCTCGCTCTTCTCTCTATGTCGCGGCGGCACCGCCACGGACTCGGCACCGCTACAGACCCTAACCCTAACACTCGGCGCTCGTCCTCTCGCTCTTCTCTCTATGTCGCGGCGGCACCGCCACAGACTCGGCACCGCTACGGACCCTAACCCTAACACTCGGCGCTCCTCCTCTCGCTCTTCTCTCTATGTAAACCGATTAATAGCGAAACCATAGAGTGCCGGAACACCTAGTGATAATGCAATGGCATCATATTGCTAATCGTTTGCGATTTGCCCATTTTCCATTCATTTATTTGTGATAATGCAATGGCATCATGGGTGTGTTTGGTTTATCGCCAATGAGTACCATACCAAATAATTGGCAAGCCCACAAAGTTTGGTCACCATTTGGACTGACGCCCACGAATTGGCTCGCCAAAGTGTGCCGCTGCCTGCCCGTGTTATTTTTGCCCGCGCGAGGGCGAGCTCAGGGCGCGGAAATCCTCCGCCAATATATTGGCTGCCCCGTCCGCCCGCTTCTCTTGTTGGGTCCCATGTGATTAGTACCTTTTTCTCTTGCTACAGTTCAGCACGCAACAGCGATCGACCGTGTTTTTTTAAGGCAGCATTCTGCTAACTAGTAGGAAACGTCCCATAAAAAAGCTATTAGAAAAAAAAACATGTCCTTTATCTTTAGGTGCTCACGTACTGATTCCTCGGCTCGCAGGGGAGCAGCTAGCTACTTCAAAGTTCGAACTGCACTAGTCACTTAGGATTATCCTGGCTCATGATTTTTTTTTCTTGACAGACTTCTTAAAAAGCACTTCATTATCATTTGTATTGATTGAATTGGAACAAAATCAAGAACTAGGAAATTTAAGTTGTGAATGCATGTCAAGTCAGTTTGGTTGCAAACCAAACACAGGCACTAATCTACCAAAATTTTGGAAGAGCATTGGCTATAGTGCAAGGCTGGCACACGGCGAGCTCTACGCCGCTAACCCCGCCGCCGGTGCCGCAGAGCGCCCCTGAGCCGGAGACGACGTCGCATTGGCCGCTGGTCATGACGGATGCACGTGGTGTTGTGGCCGAGCGCCATGGCCGTCATGTCGGCCGGCAGCTCCTCCCGGAGGACGTCCGGGTTGCCGTTGCCCCAGCACACGAGCCCGCCCATGGCGTCCACCGCGCACGCGTGTCGGCGGCCGGCGGCGACGGCCTTGTAGGCGGCGTCCCCGTACGCGAAGGCGGGCGGCGGCATTTTGTCAAACACCTGGCCGGCCCTGGCGTGGGAGGTGGGGAGCGGCGTGCGGAGGCGAGCTAGGGCTGCGGCGCCGTCGAGGTGGCCGCGGCGCGCGGAGGCGAGGTGGCCGCGGCGTGCGGAGGCGAGGTGGCCGCGGCGTGCGGAGGCGAGGTGGCCGCGGCGACGAGCTCCGCCACCGTGCGGAGGCGACGGCGTGAGGAGAAAGGGAGGGAAAGAAGGAGGAGAGGGCCGGGGAGGTTACCTGCGGGCGGCGGCGGCTGCGTCGGCGGCGGCGGCTGCGTCGGCGGCGGCGGCTGCGTCGGCGGCGGCGTGGTTGCGTCGGCGGCGTCGGCGGCGTGGGTGCGTCGCGCGGCGGCTCTGCTTTGTGCGTCGCGCGCGGCGGGAGAAGGGATTTGGGGACTTCGTCGCGCGCGGCTAAGTGTAAAACAGGGGGATGGGCCTTTCGTACCGGTTGGTGGTACCAACCGGTACGAAAGACCTTTCGTACCGGTTGGTGGTACCAACCGGTACTAAAGGGGTTGTTTTTGTTTTCTTTTTTCTTGTTCTTGTTTTCTTTTCTTTTGCTTGTTTCTTTTTTCTTTTACTGTTTTCTTCTTTCTTTTTCTGTTTCTTTTTCCTTTTATTTTGTGTTTCTTTTCTTTTCTTCTCATTTTCTATTTCTTTTCATTTTCTATTTCTTTTCATTTTCTATTTCTTTTCTTTTCATTTTCGTTCCCCTTTCTTTTGTGTTTCTTTTCTTTTATATTTCTTTTCTATTTATTTTGTTTTCTGTTTCTTCTTTCTTTTCTTTTATGTTTTTTTCTTTTCTATTTATTTTTTCTATTGCTTTTGTTTTTCTTTTCTATTTCTTTTCTATTTCTTTTCTCTATTCTATTTATTTTATTTACTCGCCACGACGCCGTCCGCATGAAAACTTTCCCGCCCGACGTCGCGCGGGAAACTTTCCGGCCACGACGCCGCGCGGAAAAGAAAGGGCGGGAATGAAATTTTATTAATATTTAACTCGAATTAAAAGTACATAGCTTAACTGAATATTAAAGATACATGACCAAATTCTACTGGGGAGTCATTCAGTCATACTCCTGCCTAGCCCTGTAGTACTCGCCACTGTAGTCGTCGTAGTCGCCGTCATCATCGTCGCTGGCATCGGGGTCGCGGTACTCGAACGTCGGCGGGTGAGCACGCGTGGGCTGGGACTGAGGGTAGCGCAGGCGGGGGCCACGGTAGGCCATGACGCCTGGAGAGTCCGGCCGCGCCACCACAGCCGACGGCCGGCCTCGTTGAAGTTCGGAGGAGGCGGGCCGCCCTCCTCGTGCACGGCAAGCGCCCTCTCACGCCGATTGATGAAGAAGCTTTCCCAAGTCGGGCTGTAGTCGGGATGCCAGTGGGGATTCCTCCGCTGCTCTGGCGTGAGCTCGAAGTAGTAGTGGTTCGTGATGGCCATCTCGCGCGCCACACCTAGAGGGACTGGAGGGACCGGTACGCCTCCGACGCTTAGCAACCAGCCGGTCGGGACGCGGTAGCCCGGCGGGCAGGGGTAGTTCGAGGCGCAAGCGCCTCCGCCTCCCGGGGGGTTAGAGATGCGATGGAAGCCATGGGAGAGAATGATGAGGTTTGCAGATATGAGTCTAGATGTGATATGTAAATGGTGGCCAAGCCTACATATATATAGTGAAAAAATGGCGGGAAGACAGAGGCGGGAACCGGTGGAAAGCGCGGGAAGAAAATAGGCGGGAAGACAGATCGAGGCAAACCTTTAGTACCGGTTGGTGGGTGCAACCGGTACTAAAGCTGTCGGCAGGATAAGGACGCGTGGGTAACCTTTAGTACCGGTTGGTGGGTGCAACCGGTACTAAAGCTGTCGGCGGGATAAGGACGCCCTGCTCGATGAGATAAAGTATGTAGCGCACGACGCCCTGTCGGTGGGATAAGGACGCGTGGGTAACCTTTAGTACCGGTTGGTGGGTGCAACCGGTACTAAAGCTGTCGGCAGGATAAGGACGCGTGGGTAACCTTTAGTACCGGTTGGTGGGTGCAACCGGTACTAAAGCTGTCGGCAGGATAAGGACGCCCTGCTCGATGAGATAAAGTATGTAGCGCACGACGCCCGTCGGTGGGATAAGGACGCGTGGGTAACCTTTAGTACCGGTTCGTGTCTACAACCGGTACTAAAGGCATCGGCAGGATAAGGACGCTCTGCCTATAAAAGGAGCATCGATACACCATGGGAAGCAGCTCAACAAGCCAACATGGATGGAGAGTTTCATCACCATGGATGGAGGAAAGGGTTGGGAAATCTCCGTGGCGGAACTTGTCGAAGATGCCCTTGGTGCACACGCCCTATGGCATCTTCGGAAGTTCCGCCTCGGAAAAATTTCCCTGCAAGCCCGTGGAAGACTCCATCTCCTCTAACAAATGTTGGGGAAAGGGTTGGGAAATCTCCCGTGGCGGAACTTGTCGAAGATGCCCTTGGTGCACACGCCCTATGGCATCTTCGGAAGTTCCGCCTCGGAATTTTTTTCCTGCAAGCCCGTGGAAGACTCCATCTCCTCTAACAATGTTGCGGAAAGGGTTGGGAAATCTCCCGTGGCGGAACTTCTCGAATATGCCCTTGGTGCACATGCCCTATATATGGCATATTCGGAAGTTCCGCCTCGGAAATTTTTTCCTGCAAGCCCGTGGAAGACTCCATCTCCTCTAACAAAGTTGCGGAAATGGTTTGGAAATCACCGTGGCGGAACTTCTCGAATATGCCCTTGGTGCACATGCCCTATATATGGCATATTCGGAAGTTCCGCCTCGGAAAAATTTCCCTGCAAGCCCGCGTGACTTAACTAGTAAAACAAGCCAACCATCTCCATTGTTAATATCTTACATACAGTAACATCATTACACAAAAGTGATTTCCATATTGAGATACACAAGTTATGATCCCTATATGTAGCTAGCTAGTCTTCTGAGTTTTCTTCGCTCGTTTCCCTTTCTTCTTCTGCGACGCAACCATGGACAATCTTCATTGTTTAAGATGATGCTTGGGTCAATTTTTACCTTGAAGGGTGGAATATCGTCAAACTTATTATAATCTTCTGACATGTCTGTCTTGTCCTCTACTCCCACGATGTTTCTTTTTCCTGAAAGAACTATGTGCCGCTTTGGCTCATCGTATGATGTGTCCTCTTGCCTTTCTTTCCTTTTTTTCGGTTTGCTAGACATATCCTTCACATAAAAAACCTGAGCCACTTCACTGGCTAGGACGAATGGTTCGGTGTCGTACCCAAGATTCTTGAAATCCACTGTAGTCATTCCGTACTGCGGGTCTACCTGCACCCGTCTTTCAGGTTGAACCATTTACACCGGAACAAAGGGACCTTGAAATTAGGTCCATAGTCAAGTTCCCATATCTCCTCTATGTACCCATAATATGTGACCTTGTTCCCATTGCCATCTTCTGCATCAAAGCGGACACCACTGTTTTGGTTGGTGCTCTTTTTGTCTTGGGCGAAAGTGTAAAATGTGTTCCCATTAATCTCGTACCCTTGAAAAGTCGATATAGTAGAAGATGGTTGCTTGGCCAACAAGTACAGCTGCTCGTCATCGGTGACATTCATGAGACGTGTTTGCAACCAACCGCCGAAAGTCTTCATGTGTTCTCCATCAATCCAATCTTCACGTTGCTCCGGGTATTTAGAGCGTAAGATCTCCTTGTGTTCCTCTTTGTACGGAGCCACCAAGATGGAATTAAGTAGAACTGTGTAGTGTGCTTGAGTGAAAGAATGTCCGTCCATACACGTTGCTGATTTCTTTCCTAGCGTGCCTTTTCCACGCAGTCTCCCCTCATAGCGCGATTCAGGAACACCGATCGGCTTAAGGTCAGGAATAAAGTCAACACAAAACTCAATGACCTCCTCTGTTCCATAGCCCTTGGAGATGCTTCCTTCTGGCCTAGCACGGTTATGAACGTACTTCTTTAAGACTCCCATGAATCTCTCAAAGGGGAACATGTTGTGTAGAAATACAGGACCGAGAACGCCAATCTCTTCGACCAGGTGAACTAGGAGATGTGTCATAATATTGAAGAAGGATGGTGGGAACACCAACTCGAAGCTGACTAGACATTGGACCACATCCTTACGTAAATTTTGTAGAGTAAGTGGATTGATCACCTTCGAGAAATTGCATTGAGGAACGCACATAGCTTCACAATGGGTACTCGAACATTTTCCGGCAGAAGCCCCCTCAATGCAACCGGAAGTAATTGTGTCATAATCACGTGGCAGTCATGAGACTTTAGGTTTTGAAACTTTTTCTCCGACATGTTTATTATTCCCTTTATATTCGACGAGAAGCAAGACGGGACCTTGATGCTACTCAGGACTTCAAAAAAGATCTCCTTCTCCTCTTTGGTAAGAGCATAGCTGGCAGGACCTTGATACTTCTCTGGATTCAGGTTGTTTCCTTCGTGGATACTTTGCTGGTCCTGCCGTGCATCCGGTGTATCTTTTGTCTTCCCATACACGCCCAAGAAGTTTAGCAGGTTCACGCAAAGATTTTTCGTCACGTGCATCACGTCGATTGCAGAGTGAACCTCTAAGAATTTCCAAAGAGGGTAGCTCCCAAAATATCGACTTCTTCTTCCACATGGGTACGTGTCCGTCAACATCATGCGGAACAGATTGTCCGCCGGGACCCTTTCCAAAGATCACTTCTAAATCCTTGACCATATCATATATAACTTCCCCATTAGGGCGGGTAGGCTTGGTTCGGTTATCTGCCTCACCTCCGAAATGCTTTCCTCTCTTTCTTACGTGATGTTGTTTTGGAAGAAATCGACGATGCCCTGTACACATTCTTGTTTCCCAAATAAATACTATCAGTCTCACCTAAACAGTGTGTGCATGCATTGTATCCCTTGTTTGACTGCCCTGAAATGTTACCAAGAGCAGGCCAATCATTGATGGTTACAAATAACAACGCTCGTAGGTTAAATTCCTTTTGTTCGTGCTCATCCCACACAGTACACCTTCGTCACGCCACAACTCTAAAAGTTCTTCAACCAATGGCCTCAGGTACACATCAATGTCGTTGCCGGGTTGCTTCGGGCCCTGGATGAGCACCGGCATCATAATGAACTTCCGCTTCATGCACAACCAAGGAGGAAGGTTATAGATACATAGAGTCAACGGCCAGGTGCTATGGACCGGAGCTCGCTCCCCGAAAGGATTAAAGCCATCTGTACTTAGACCAAATCTTAAGTTCCTTGCGTCATCTGAAAATGACTTGAACTCTCTGTCGATTTTTCTCCACCGCGACCCGTCGGCGGGGTGTCTCAACATCACATCTTTCTTACGGTCCTCTTTGTGCCATCGCAACAACTTGGCATGCTCTTTGTTACGGAACAAACGTTTCAACCGTGGTATTATAGGAGCATACCACATCACCTTCGCAGGAACCCTCTTCACGGGGGTGGACTCACCCTCAACATCGCCGGGGTCATCTCGCTTGATCTTATACCTCAATGCACTACATACCGGGCATGCATTCAAATTCTCGTACTCCCGCGGTAGAGGATGCGATCATTGATGCATGCATGTATCTTTTGCACCTCTAATCCTAGAGGGCAGACAACCTTCTTTGCTTCGTACGTGCTAGAGGGCAACACGTTCTCCCTGGAAGCATCTTCTTTATTATTTTCAGCAACTTTTCAAATCCCTTGTCAGAAGTACCATTCTCTGCCTTCCATCGCAGCAATTCCAGCGTGGTACCCAGCTTTTTCTCGACCATTTTCGCAATTAGGGTACAACAGTTTGTTGTGATCCTCTAACATTTTCTCCAACTTCAACCTCTCCTTTTCATTTCCGCAGTTCATCTTCGCATCAAGAATGGCCCGACCCAAATCGTCATCCGGGTCATCAAAAATCGGCTCATCGAAAATGAGCTCTTCTTCACTTCATCTTCCCCCATTCTACTACCACCGTCTTCAAGTGAATAAGCTGGGATAGTTGTCACTATCCTCTTCTTCTTCGTTGTCTTCCAATATAACTCCTCTTTCTCCGTGCTTGGTCCAACAATTATAGCTGGGCATGAAACCATTCTCCAGCAGGTGGACGTGAAGGGTCTTCGAGGTAGAGTAATCCTTCATATTCTTACAGGAACTACATGGACAATACATGAAACCATTCGATCGCCTGTTTGCCTCAGCCACGTTCAGAAAATAATGCATGCCAGTAATGAACTCGGGATGGCACCGGTCACCGTACATCCATTGTCGACTCATCTGCATTTTATATGTATATCAAAAATCATTAAGTACACAACATCATGGATATATGAGTGACCAACTTAATTAATATTCAAGTTCATCACATAAAACTAAGTTATTTTTATAAAAAGAAGAGGGGCTCACCGAGGTGGTACCGTGCCGGCTAGGGGACGACGCTAGCGATCGACGGCGGTGAGGACGGGGATGATACTAATTAAAACCTACAAAACATACCATAATTTCAGCTCAAATTGCATATAAAAAAATAAAATCACTAACTTAGGCATTTCATCGAACACCTTGATTGCACTACAAAAATAGTACGAGTTAAAACTACCAAAGAACTGAGCTAAATTAGGAACGCCGGAAGGAAGGATGATATTGCTAACCCTTGGATAGATGTATGCCGTTAATCTTGTTAAAATGGTGGAGAAAAATAAAGATTATTGGAGTGTGTGAGAGGTGGAGAAAAATTTAGAGTGTGAGGAAGATGAGAAAAATGAGAGCCAGCAGGGGGCTCGGGACGAGCTGGGCGATTTTGATATGGCTGGGTACCCTTTGGTACCGGTTCGTGTTACGAACCGGTACCAAAGGTCCAGCCCGGGCCCCACCACGCGTCTGAATTTTGGCCGAAGACCTTTCGTACCGGTTCCTAACACGAACCGGTACGAAAGCCCCTCCCAAACCGGTACGAAAGCCCCTCGCCCACCTGAGCCCTCAAACCGGTACAAATGGCCCCATTGGTACCGGTTCGTAAGGGAACCGGTACCAATGGCTTAGATGGATGTGAGGTTTTCTACTAGTGCCCACCTCGAACGTGAAACACCCCGTGTCCTTGTTTGCTCTCCTTCATCGAGAGATCATGCTCAATCAGAGAGTAGCACAGTCCTAATGTCACGCCGATGTCAGGCACATATTCCAATTTTGGTGCCCTATTTGACATCGCCTGGAAAACCAAAAATTGCCCATGTGATATAAAACTTACTTTTTGGGCAATGTATAAGTTTTATGTCACATGTTTTAGGTGCCCTATTATATATCACTTGTTAGAGATGATGAACTGGTCTGAACTCCATGAATCTCAAGAATAGGACTATAGCTCCCCAAGTCACATAGCTGGAAGGAATAGAGATTTTTTGTGAGACGCGTACAAACATAGGATTCTTGATTTGCATGTACTTCACGGTTGTACCTACCCCGGAAAGCCCTACACGCCAAGGAAGCTCGTATGGAGATCTCCCGCAAGCGGAAGCACGTATGTGCCGGCGGCGACCGACTGATGGACCTGCCGGACAGCCTCCTCCACACCATCCTGTCGAACCTCACGGCGCGGGAGGTCGTGCAGACATGCGCGCTGTCGCGGAGGTGGCGGCACGTCTGGCTCTCCGCCCCCTCTCTCGACATCGACTTTCGGGAGTTCAGATCCGCGGCCGATCCAGGCGACGCCGCCAAGAGTCACAAGACGATGCTGCAGCAGGAGGAGTTCGTGCAGTTCGAGGATTTCGCCGACAACCTCCTGTGCCGCCGTAGCACCAGCGGCGCCTCGCTGGACACCTTGCGGCTGCGCTTCGAATGCCCTCAGACCACGACCCACGGCAGGTGGGTTCGCCGCGGGCTCAAGTGCTGCCCGGCGGTGCTCGACATCAGGCACGGCGCCGGAAACCTTCCGATCCCGTTCCAGTTACCTCCCGTGGGCTCCGGCGGTGCTCGCCGCCTCAGAAAGCTCTGCCTCGATGGCCTAGCTCTCCCCTCCGATTTCGAGGAGCAGCTTCGTTCCGAGTTCCGCGTGCTAGAGGACCTGGAGATCAGGAACTGCCGGATGACCTGGGTATCACGGATCGCATCCGACACTCTCAAGAACCTGACCGTCGAATGCCCCCAGAACGACGGCAAGTTACTCATCGTCGCCCCTTGCCTCGCCTCGCTGCACATCGCCCTCCGCTCCTCTTACTATGACATCACCCTAGGGGAGGCGCATTCTCTTGTCCAAGCATCCATCTCCCTCGTGGGAACAATCCAACAACAACGGTACTGGCCCACAACTGAGTTGAGAGCTCTATGCAAGCTTCTCCGCGCTCTCTCCAACGTCAATAGCTTGGAGTTGGTTGGCTTTCAGGAAATGGTGAGCCATCTTCTTTTTTACTTATATAATTGCTGGATTCGTGTCCAAACCAGTAATCGCATGATTCACTTAATTAATCTGCGTCTCCGAAATTTTGCTATACTGCAGATGTCACACATGAACCAGTCACCTGGCGAGTATGCCCCAGGTCCCATGTTGCAAGCGATGCTAGATGAGGATAATCATCGACTTCCAACGTTCCGTACCTTGATGAATGGGACAAACTTGAACAGCGTGGCATTTTCTGCGAAACACTCCCGTGCTTGAGAAGCGCGCTGACTCTGCAAAATTGCGAGGTATATGTCTAACCTTAATTAATTTCCCCACTTTTGATTTACCATGAGTAGTTTTACAAGTGTTGCTGTCCTAATTTTCTCATTTTGATAACCAGTGCAAAAAGTACCCAAGGTGTGGAACCAACAAAACCACAAGTCAACCATGACAGCTTCTAACATTTTCGAAACAACGAGTCCGGCCTCCAACCTGAACTCAGTGGAAATCAAATGCAAAGATGCTCAACAAAGCAGTGGGGTTTTGTCGGCGATAAAAATTGAACTTCCAGTGACTACTATGATCCGAGTTGCTAGCTCAAACGAAAGTTATTTGCTACCTCTTTTGAATTGCTCCTGAGATCTTCTTGTTACTATATTAAACAATGTCGAAAAATTTAATCATTGTCCTCTCTTTTTGATGTCGTGCATGTGTCCAATTCAAGAACACTCTGTATATATGAATCTGTTTAATCATGATCTTTGTTATAATTACAAAGGGAGGGAGTATATTTTATGAATTGAAGGGTATGAAATGCGTGAGTAAATTGCACAAACACACCTCTGTTGAGGTTGTTGTAACAAAAGCCCCGATAGACTATTAGTGGTTTGTAATGAAAACACCAGCTATTGAGTACCGTTGTATCAAATACCACATTTGGGGCAGTTGGAGGAGGTCCGGGAGATCCCAGGCACGTGTGTCTACTAGTATCACTTATCCTTGGATCTGGAAAAGTGAAGTAATCTAAAGGTATAAACGATGCCCCCCATAGGGGCCTTCACAGAGATTCTTGATTCTGGGCCGTTGGATCTTGTCAGCAGGTGTCAAGTGAGGAATCTCGTCCGTTCGTTCCGAGTCAGCAGCACGTCTGATGGTTGGTGGCGTGTGCGTGAGGAGATTTCCCTCACTAGAAAAAGCCATGGAACGACGCTATTTTACCCGTCTGTGACTGCGCGCGGGTTCCACGTTCGGCCGGGTCCACTCGTCACTCGCTGGGTAGGTTTTGGGGCTGGTCGCACGTGGCTTTGGCATGTGGAAAATATCTCCCTCGGCGGGGTAGGTTGGGGTTTTCATCACTTTCCGGTCTCCACCCAATCCCCACCCCGTTGGTCTCCCCAATCCCTGCCTCCCCTAGCCTTCCTCAATGTTTCACCACGCGAGAGGCTCTCGTCTCGCCGCCGTCGCTTAGGGTTCGCCCGCGGCAGCTCGATTGGAGGCGCGGGGTGGTCCGCGAGGGAGATCGACCGGGGAGGAAGGCGCTGGGGCTGTGGTGGGTGGCTAGCGACGAGGACGGGGGTGGTCGGCGAGCTGCAAGGCGGCGGTGTCTACCGGCGCTCCTCCGCTCCTCGCTTTTTCACCGGCGGCAACGAGCGCCCGACATTGCAGCTGACTACCTGACGCCGGCTCCTTCATCCCCACCAGCTAGTCCACCTCATCGGTACCGCCGCCCGCCTGCCGACCCGGCAGCTGACCCTGCACCCAGTGCCCGACACCGGCTCCTTCATCCCCACCAGCTACTCCAGCTCGTCGGTACCGCCGCCCGCCTTTGCAGGCCACCTCGTCGGCACGTTTGTCCTCACTGGTTAACGATAGATCAGGTTCTCACGGTTCTCCCCTTTTCCTCTTACCCCTCCTCTCCTTAAATCGAAAGCAGATATGTTCTTCCACTTCGCCCTCGCCGTCCTCTCCTCCTCGTCTCCTTCGTTTGGCCGCTGCGCTGGTAGATCCGTCGTCGTCTGCGCCTTCCACACGCTCTGTGTCGTCGGGGTGCCCAGTGTTACCCCATGGTGGTGCTCTGCTGTGGGTTTGGTTAAGATCAATTTTTGTTTCACCGGTGGGAATTTGGTTCTGCTTACTCGATTTCCTTTTTTTGCGCTCGTGAATCCACCTCGTCTTTTGTGGACTTCGTTTTGGCATCTTTCTCTTCCTAGATCTCAGGTCAAAGAAAGCATTATAAGAGCTTCAACTGTTTCATGGGATGATATAGGAGGTTTGAAAGATCTAAAGGTTGAGATATGTTTCTTTTTTTTTGTCTATTTTACAGTAAATCTACTGTAATGGTGATTGTTTCTTTGTTTCAGAAAAAGCTTCAGCAAGCTGTTGAGTGGCCCATCAAGCATGCTACTGCATTTGCTAGACTAGGGATATCACCAGTTCGTGGTGTGCTTTTGCATGCTCAAAGACCACTCTTGCCAAGGCTGCAGCACATGCTTCCCAAGCTTCTTTCTTTTCTTTGAGGTTTGTCATAGAACGATTACCATGTCCATTCTTTGAATCAAATCTCAGCTCTCTATTCTACCATGTGAAAGAGTCCATACATTTTATTACCAAGCTGAGAGCAATTAATCCCAGACATAGTGAGAACTGAGATAGTTGTCAGATGAAAGAATAAACATGAAGTTGTTTTAGGCACAAAACACTTATTTCTTACTAATTCATGTTGGTTCAATTGCTATAGCATTGTGCAGTTTAGATAAACTTAAACTGCTGAATCGAAAAGCTTAGCATAGGCACCTGCTGTTCAAGATTAGCTCTTCATCGAATGCCATCTTGGTTTTGAAATATATTGTCAACCAGTGGTGCAGAATTATACTCGAAGTATGTTGGAGAAGGTGATGCTTTATTGCGAAGAATATTCCAGAGGGCACGTCTATCTGCTCCAAGCATTATATTTTTTGATGAGGCTGATGCAATTGCCCCTAAAAGGTATGCACTGAGATCATGTTAACATATCAAATATACACTTGAAAATCTACGTAACTAATGTGTGATTTTAGTAAAACAGGGACTTGTAGAAATAATGAGAATCAGAGAATGGATACATATATACTTTTGTTGCAACTATCTGATCAAAGCCGTGCTTACATCTTTTTTATTCTTTTGTTTCTTCCCTGGGCGATGCCTTTCCCCACGAAATTTTGGCCTCTTATTGTTTCTCTTCTTGGCCGCGCTTCTGGAGACAAAGTGCTCTATTTAGATAATTAGATCTGGTTGTTATTCGGCTCTTTTGGATTATTCTTCTTTCCCATGTTTTGGTAATCCTTCCCACTTACCCCTGACTAGATTTCTTTTGGCTTTGTGCTCCATCTTTGTAGGTCGTCGCCTTGCTTGGATTGCCGCGTTGGGTGGCCGCGGCTGCTTTCGTTGGCCTGTTGTCCGGGTGTGTACACGTGGTAAGTGCACTCTGATTCAGCCTTGTTTGTACCTCCCTTGAGCATCCTGCCGGCGCACAGATGGCCAGGAAGACATGTGCGTGTATATCTTGCTTGTCGTCGAGCACAGATGCATTCAGATTTTAAGATTTCGTTGAAGTTCTGTCCCTGCTTCTGATATGATCCATGACGACAAATAAGAAAAGAGTCTTTTTTTTGAAAGAACAATTGTAGCATTTAGACGTGAGCACGGCTACACCAGAGATTATCTAAAAGACATATATATGTGCTATGCTTTGTCTGGCACACATGGTTTAGTAGCTCAACGTACAGAAAAGCATTAGCATTTCTGCAATTGTTGCAAGTAAATCAGAGAGGCGGCAGCCCTGTTGTATATTGTTAGTAGTAGATCCTATGAAAAATCTTTAGAACTAGAAGAGGGTAGTGTGTCATTGCTTTCACTGTGCTTAAAGGTCCAGGAGGGGTTTAATGTTGTCGTGCCAGGGATGGTCAGAACCTGCCTTGCCTCACCGTGGGGTGTGCAGGGTTCAGGATTGGTTTTTTTTAGTTGTTCATTAGTCTAACAGATGTATCCTAAATACTCAGTGACCAAAGAGTGATGTTTGTCCATATATTTTGACCCCCATCTTGATAATTAGTGTTATTCTGCACCAGTGAATTAATATGTCCTGTAAGAAGAGCAGAAACTATCCTTGATACTCATGGTGGCAAAAATTAATTTGTGTCCACAAACTATATTTGGGACCCCATCATGGTAATTAGTGTTTTCCTGCGACCGATGAATTAGTACAATCTTGTGAGAAGAGCAGAAACCCCTTTTACTTATTATGAAAGTCTTTCGTCTTTTATTCCGCGCCACAAAGTTGTATTGCCAGTTGTTTACTAAGATGTCCTAAAAGACATGCTGTTCTGATTATTAAAACCTGTATCACCAGATGTGTATTGTTTTGAGTATTACAAAATTTACCCGCTAGCATTGTTCAGTTGCTAGGTTAGATGTGCTTGGTCTATTTTCTATGTTTCCATATGATGTGATAGCATCCATTGTTATTTGTTTCTTCTGCTGATAAAAGACATACTAGAGCACATGTCATTCAATCGCGTAGATCAATCAGATAAAAGGCACATAACTGTTTTATCATGTTTTCATGTCTAGCTTCTGATGTTCTGTTTGCCGTTGTTGTTTGTTTCAGGTTATCTGCTGGTGTGGGTTGGTAGTTGTGGCTGTCTCTCTGTCAGGTACCTCTCTTTGCATGTTTCATATCACCGCGCGTTCATCTCTTCCATGTATACATTATTCCCTGTGCTAATCGTTGAAAATTGTATGCTTCAACATTGCCTTCTGGGTTTTTATTCTTCTTTTGTGTGCATTGCCTTCTTTTGGCTGTTTCGGCTGTGTACGTGATGTTCACTCTCTGCCATTTCCCGCTGCATTTGCTCCTGTACATAGGTAAGCTTAATTTGCCCTTCCCTATATGCATTGCCTTAATTTTCCTCTGCATTTGCCGTGTTGTCTTTCTTTGCTCTTGCCTGCAGGCAGTAGTTTTCTTGCCCTCTGCGGTTGCTCTTCTCTACATATGGTATCTTACTTATTTGCTTGTGTTGCTCCGCAGTTTCTTTGTCCTTTAATTCTGTTCAAATTGTGCTATGAGCTGTTCTAACATGCGTGCATGTCTCAGCTGTGATATGTTGTTTGCAATTGATGTTTCTTTCAGGTTATTTGCTGGTCTAAGCTGTTGCTGGGACTGTGTGTGAGCTGTTGTTGGGGCTCCTTGTTTGTTAGGTAGTGATCTCTGCCCATTTTATATCAGCGCCTGTTTATCTCTTGCTTACATGGATTTTATCTTTGTTAATGACTGAATGCTATGTTCCTAATGAAAGTGTGCCTTCTGGGTTTTCCCCTGCTTTGGTGTGTGTCCCCTTCTTGCATTTATTTATTTTGTGCCACATGATGTTTGTTGTCTGCTATTTCCCTCTGCATTTGTTCGAGTTGGTTGCTTCCCACTGCCACTTTTCGTACCTTCCTACCTGCATGTAAATAACTTTGTTTGGGTAACGGTTGCCCAGCTTCTTAAATGCCAATGTGTGTTTAATATCACATTTAATTACCATGTTTTCCATCTACTCCACTGCAGAATCTACTAGCTTGAAGCTTCTATTATCCTATTTCAAAAATTGAACGAGTACGGAGAAAGTAGCGGAGGGGATGTTAATCCCTAGAACATAATTTCTTTCCTTTCTTGTTGTTTGTCTCCAGTGGATGCATGTCAGGTAACTCCACTGCAGAATCTACTAGCATGCTACTAAAGCTTCTATTATCCCTAGAATGAGCATATTTGCATGAGAACAAATAAGAAGCCATCAAATGAGGATGAGTATCTCCATGGAATAGCTAGAAGATATAGATATGACATTGTATCTATTACATCTACGAGTGAGGTAGTGGATCCCGATAAATTGCTACATTTTGCCGAATTTGATTTACATGGTGGATATTTGCAAGTTCTCTTCAGCAGTAATCTTGCACACTAATCCTGATACCTGCTTTGCATCTCTCCAGCATGCATATGAGTTTACTGTAGAAAATATGCATGTTCATGTACGGTTCGAGCTGTTAAACAGCTGACCGGGCCTGTTCCACTTTAAACTGGACTATCTATACATGGTCCTGTATAAATTATTATTCCCTCCTACCCATAATAAGTGTTGTGGTTTTAGTTCAAGTTTGACTAAAAATGAACTAAAACCACGACACTTACTATATATCAAAGGGAGTATCTATTACGTTTAAACATCGGATTGGCAATGGAGAAGCAGAACTGTTGGAATTTATATTCTCGATAAAATATAGCTGATTTTGTTGCATTGATCTGTGGAGAGTCGTTGCTGAAGGCATTTTCCTTTATTTTGATTCATGTGCTATGTTTTTGTATACTTCGATTTTTTAAGTCCTCGAAGTAAATTTCGCTTCTTTTATGCAACCCTAGAAGCCTGAAAAATACTCAGTTCTTATATTCACAACCTGGTTAATGTGGTTTTCCAAGTCTTTAATAATACGTTCCATGTTTTATTTTCCTTTGTATGTAAATACTATTTACTTGCTTGAGGTACAGTTTTAGATCGTCGACACTTAATCCATCTTGGTCATATCAGGATAGAGTGTCGCAGCTTCTCTCCAGTGGAGAGCTTCTCTGTGCCAGACCTGGCTGGGCATAGGTCGTGCTTTTTGGATTCTCCGACTTTGAGTCACATCTCATATCGCTATCTCACCTTATTCTTCCATCTCTTTATGTGTCTTTTCTTAGTTTTCCTCTAATATTTTTGTACAGGTTGACAGGTTTTGTAGCCAGCTTCAGATTGGTCTGACTTGTGCCAATGGATGAGGTATGGAAATAGTATTCTTATTTTTCCAAGCTGGTATATTGATTTCATTCATCCTACTTCTGAATAAACATGAGAAGTTGATCCAAGAAGCAGATGTTATTTGGTATGCTCATGTTCATTTATCATGTTGTTAAGGCCTAACATTACGAAACTATGCTACATATGAGGGTAAGTAAATCAGGTCTTGCTATATCTGAATATGCTATGGAATAAAGAAATTATAATAACTTTTTTGATGGCACGCTGTTAGTTCTGAATGATCAATTTTGAAGCGTCTCATGAGTTATAGCATGGAAAAAACCGTGACCAATACTCCTGAAACACTTCAACAAGGGGATGGTCAGCTCCTACTTTTTAAAATGAGATGTTGGTTAGGATACAAACGAATCATTTTATGTTTCTCTTTTTTCTGATTAATATGACTAACTTTTTCCTTATATGTGGATACAAATATTTGTGCAAAATCTGTGGCGGCTGATATTCTTGGTAGTTTGCTATATCCTAGGTACCATGCAATACTAATCTGTGTATGTTATTTTGGGAAGAAAATTAATTGGGAACTTTCAGATAATTCTGCTTCAAACATATGCTATCTTTCTTATGTTTGATTTTTCATATTCTTTCGCTTAACTTCTCTGGTTATTTTTAGGCAACCTCGGTCAGTAGAGATTGTTCTAGAACTGATAATATTTGTATTTTAGGCCTAAGATATCTGTTTATGGATAACACATTTATTCAGTGTAAAACTACTCTTCCTATTGTCAGGTCCCATAACTCTTGTTTTTGATGCAGTATTAAAGAATCTTATATGACAAGGATATACTGAATAGTTTCCACTTGCCACTTGTGATCAAACGGAAAAAATGATGGGCAGTTTTACTGCTATTGTTGAACGAAAAGTTTGTTGCAACATATTGTCTTGGTTGTTTCTAAATAGCACGCTTTGTTTTCTTAAATTGGTCTACTTTACTTAACGATGCTTATAAGATGACAAAATTACTATGTAAATAGCATTGGTAAGCTGACATTTTTGACAAGAGAAAACATCCAGGTATGTCATGGGTTATATCAGAACTTAATTTATACATAACTCTTAACAACAATTCTATTGCGTCTCTTTTTTAGCTAAATGATCATGCGGGCATTTTCTATCTATTTAATCAGACTGCATAATTAAACTATTTTGGTTGTTCTCTGAAATATCATTTCCATGCTTTACGCAACTATTGCTTCACTATGCCCCTATTTATTTAATCATTTCATTGCCTATAATTAATTTTTCTCTCTCCCTCGATTTCATACTTCTAACAGCAGCAATTCAAAATGAGAGAAACTTTACATTTCTGAAACTAGAAAATTCTGTTTTCAATGGTGTTTCGTGACCATTTACTTTGTTGTCTCTTCGTGCTCCAATAGACTAAGAAATATTCGTTTATTTCTTTTCAGTTTATGCTATGCATCTTTCCCAGATAGGCTACCAATATATTTATATATCTGAACGTTGAAATGTTAGGGAAACAGGTTTGTCAGTGGTGCTCATTTGGCAGCCCCAAAATTCAGTCCGATGGAGGTAAGCAGGGCGCCATATTGAACAATCATGCTCAAATGAACATTTGTCCTTGATGTGGGAGTGCGGTGTCGCATAATATTGTGCCTTACTGCATAAAAAGGAATATTTGGTGTTGGTGATTGTGTGGAACATTTGGGTAGATGAACCAGATAGAAACTTTGTGTTAAAGTTTATATTATAATTCCCCTCTTGTTTGGTGGTTATTGGTCTTTGATGTGTAAGTGTGGTGTTGCATAATATTATGTATTACTCCCTAAAAATGAATATTTGGTGGCGGTGATTGTGCGAAACTTTTTGGTAGATGACCAAGATAGAAACTTCCTGTTAAATTTATATTAAATTCTCCTCCAATTTGTTGGATATTTCGATATGGCCTAGACTGAAAAAGCTATCAGTATTTGCTTGTGTCGGCCTCTTCTGACCATGCACATGCTTCGCAAATGTAGCCATTACCACCGATGTCTTCTCTTTAACTGTTGTTGATTCCTGTTTTCCTAGAACATTCACTTTTGGTGATGCAGGTTTCAAGTAGGTGTTTGTTTCCTGTTGACTGCGTGTCGTGGCCTATGACCGTGTTCCTTTTGTTGTTGGCATGTAGATATGAACAAAGTGTTCGTTGCGTTGATGCTCGTGGGTAGCTTATGTGTGTGCTTTGTTCAGAAAATAGACATTTGTAAATTCCTTGTTAAGGCACGAATGGGTTGTATCTATACAAATTGTTATGCACTTTTGTAATATACTTGTTGTTGATTATTACCTTTTCAGTTCACAGTTATGTCGTTTTTGTGTTATCTCCACCACTCAAATAAATTGGACTGATTTGTGTGTATTTAATTCATGTTAGTTGCGATTCACTTGATGCTTGCTTAAAATCATTCTTTTATAAATGCTTAATGTAGAGTTTTATAAAATGATTAGCTATAAGATTAAGCTTGATGTAGCAAATCTGTTGTATAGTGCCTGTTAGACCCATGTATCTATGACTATGAGATTGCTCACCTTTTGGTACACTTGGTTGTTCCATTTGTACTTTCGTGTAATTTATCCTAATTCCATCCTAGCGACATCGATTTCTGAAACCTAAGAAGTGTATTATCATGTTGGCAGTTAATTTTTATCGCCGTTATACAAAATTTACATTGTCATGAACTTCACGGGATCGTGCGCCAAGGCGCACATCTAAATCTAGTATTGAGAATTGAAGCGTTGGCATCGATTATGGTCAGTGACAAGGTGAACACTAGAGACATGTTACGAAAAAATTACATTGTCACGTATGAATTTCACTGTGTGATGTGGCCTTCCCACATTGATGCAGTTTTTCTTCCGCTGTAACTTCAACATAGATTCGTCTCTTTTTCTCAGAGAGGTGGTTATTCTAGCTACTTGGCACATTTGGAAAAAAGAAATGAGGCTATTTCACAAGGTTGTTTTTTTTTCTGAGGGAAAGCCGTGCGGCACACTTCATTTAATAGCCAATAAAATTATATTGTTCAACACAAAAGGCAAATTAAAACCAGGTGGATCACAATCCCACCGTGTTAGACTTTGAAGCATACGCCTCTTTGGCTAACTCTTGCGCCACCGTGTTCTCTTCTCTCCAACAATGGTTGAACCCAATGTTGTCGAAAGCATGCGTTGGCACGAAGAAATCCACCATCACCGCGGAAAACGGACTCCAAAATCTTCAGAAGTTTATTATGCCTACTGTTAGAACATGGAAGAGAGCTTTTGTTCATGATGTCACCTTGCTTGTGCAAACGGAGTAGTAGCTTCACTTGTAAGATGATCCATCCATCCAAGCTGTGACGTAGTACATCAGTATATTAAAAGGGTCTGTCAACTCTGATCGATCAATCGATCAATTAGATGCACCAAAATCGATCGATACTTGCATGTAGCTAGTCTAGATGAAAAAAGAGATAAATAGTGGGACCTTACTGCAATTCCGAGTGGGACCTTAGGTTCGACACGCACGTTCTTCATGCCCTCTCATCATCCCTCTCGGACCACTGCCCTTTGTTGTTTGCCGATGATAGTGGACCTAGGAGGCCACGGAGCTTTAAGTTCGAAAACTTTTGGACCCGGCTGCCCGGTTTCGAATAGACCGTCCAACAAGCTTGGAATGACCCGAGCCCCCACGTTAAGCCTTGCCAAAGACTCTTCCACAAGCTTCAGCATACCGGATTGTCCTTGTCAAAGTGGGGTCATCGCTTGTTCTCTAACTCCAAAGTCATGATGCAGGCGGCACTCCTTGTGATTCTTCACTTCGATATGGCCCAAGAGTCTCGACAACTTACCGCGGGAGAGTTAGATCTAAGAGCTAAACTAAAGAAAAAGGTGGTCGCTTTGGCGGTGGTTGAAAGATCGCGCAAAAGACAATGCTCTCGCATTGCAAATATAAGAGAAGGGGATGCCAACACAAAAAATTTCCACTTAAGGGTCAATGCGAGAAGAAGAAAGAATCACATCCACCGACTCAAGCATAATAATGGTTGGGTTACCGAGCATGACATTAAAGAGGAGATTGCGCACAACCATTTTAAAGAGGCCTTAAGCAAGGGGGGTCCTAGAACTTGCGACTTCAATTGGGATGACCTCCACTTTGAGGATCCGGGGTTACAAAGCCTTGCCGACCCATTCTCGGAAGAGGAGGTGCGCAACGCCATAAACCTCATGCCTAGTGACAAGGCTCCGGGTTCGGATGGCTTCACCGGTGCTTTCTTCAAAAGGTGTTGGGACATTATCAAGGTCGACGTCATGAATGTGGTACATCTTTTTGGGAGCCTTCACGCGGAAAATTTCCATTGGCTAAACTCCGCAAACATTGTGCTCATTCCCAAGAAGGAAGGGGCCGAGGAGATTGTTGACTATCGGCCGATTAGCTTGATCCATGCCATTGCCAAGATCATCGCCAAAATGCTTTCCACTAGACTTGGCCCTTTCATGGACAATCTCGTCTCAAATGCTCAAAGCGCGTTTATCAAGAGGAGAAGCATTCACGATAACTTCCTCTATGTCAAAAATCTTGCCACAAGGCTTCATAAGAACAAGACTCCGGCACTTCTTTTCAAGCTCGACATTCGCAAGGCTTTTGATAATGTGAGATGGGACTATACTGTCGACCTCCTCCAAAAAAGGGGCTTCCCTAGTAGATTCCGCAATTGGGTTGTGGCTCTCCTCTTCACCTCGTCGTTGAGAATCCTCCTCAATGGGGTGGCCGGCCCCCCTATCCGCCATGGCCGGGGCTTGCGGCAAGGAGACCCTCTATCACCGCTCCTTTTTGTGCTTGCAATAGATCCACTTGCACAAATCCTTGAGAATGCGACGACGATCGACCTCTGATAACGCGTGAAGCACACGTCCGTTGGGAACCCCAAGAGGAAGGTCTTCTGGAAACTCCGTGGAAAAATAAGACCCTGGGCGTTCGTTTCGTCCAATTCCGAGAATATTTCCTATGTAGGATTTCTGAAACCAAAAACAGCACAAAACAGGAACTGGCGCTTCGGCATCTCGTTAATAGGTTAGTGCCGGAAAATGCATATAAATGATGTAAAGTGTGTATAAAACATGTGAGTATTTTCATAAAACTAGCATGGAACATAAGAAATTATGGATACGTTTGTATCAAGCATCCCCAAACTTAGTTCCTACTCGCCCTCGAGTAGGTAAATGATAACAAGGATAATTTCTGAAGTGACATGCTGTCATAATCTTGATCAATACTATTGTAAGCATATGAAGTGAATGAAGTGATTCGAAGCAATGGTAAAGACAATGATTAAACAACTGATCATATAGCAAAGACTTTTCATGAATAGTACTTTCAAGACAAGCATCAATAAGACTTGCATAGGAGTTAACTCATAAAGCAATAAATTCTTAGTATAAAGTTTTGAAGAAACACAAAGGAAGATATAAGTTTCAGCAGTTGCTTTCAACTTCAACATGTATATCTCATGGATAATTGTCAACACAAAGTAATATGATGAATGCAAATAAGCAAGTATGTAGGAATCAATGCACACAGTTGACACAAGTGTTTGCTTCTAAGATAGAAAGAAGTAGGTAAACTGACTCAACATAAAGTAGAAGAATGACCCTTCGCAGAGGGAAGCATGGATTACTATTTTTGTGCTAGAGCTTTTATTTTGAAAACATAGAAACAATTTTGTCAACGGTAGTAATAATTCATATGTGTTATGCATAAGACATCTTATAAGTTGCAAGCCTCATGCATAGAATACCAATAGTGCTCGCACCTTGTCCTAATTAGCTTGGATTTACATGGATTATCATTGTATAACATAAGTTTCAACCAAGTGTCACAAAGGGGTACCTCTATGCCGCCTGTTGATACGTCTCAAACGTATCTATAATTTCTTATGTTCCATGCTACTTTTATGATGATACTCACATGTTTTATACACAATTTATGTCATTATTATGCATTTTCCGGAACTAACCTATTAACGAGATGCCGAAGTGCCAGTTCCTGTTTTCTGCTGTTTTTGGTTTCAGAAATCCTAGTAAGGAAATATTCTCGGAATTGGAAGAAATCAACGCCCAGTATCTTATTTTTCCACGAAACTTCCAGAACACCGGAGAGAGACCAGAGGGGAGCCAGGGGGCCCCTCACGCCAGGGCGGCGCGGCCAAGGGGTGGGGCGCGCCCCCCCTATTGTGTGGCCCCACCAGGGCCCCTCCGAGGCTGCCATTCCGCCTACTTAAGGACTCCGTCGCGAAAACCCTAAAGGGATAAGCCACGATACGAGAAAAGTTCCAGAGCCGCCGCCATCGCAAAGCCAAGATTCGGGGGACAGAAGTCTCTGTTCCGGCACGCCGCCGGGACGGGGAATTGCCCCCGGAAGGCATCTCCATCGACACCACCGCCATCTTCATCGCCGTTGCTGTCTCCTATGATGAGGAGGGAGTAGTTCTCCCTCGAGGCTAAGGGCTGTACCGGTAGCTATGTGGTTCATCTCTCTCTCATGTGATCTTTATGTGATCATGAGCTTTGTATCACTATTAATCTATGTGCTACTCTGGTGATGTTATTAAAGTAGTCTATTCCTCCTTCATGATTTAATGTGGACAGTGTGTGCATCATGTAGTACTTGGCGTAGGTTATGATCGTGATCTCTTGTAGATTGTGAAGTTAACTATTAATATGCACTCTAGAGTTACTTTATATGAACTCCGGAATTACTCTCTATGGTGTGACAGTGACAGTGTTTGCATCTTGTGTGATTCCTTATGACGTTGTGGAGCTTGTTTACTCCGGCTTGAGGGTGCTCTAGTAACCCTACACAATGAATGGTGTTTGTTATCCAACAATAGAGTCTTTGAAAGTAGCATAAGAGAAAAGAACTTATTTATTTATGTGATCGTTGTTGAGAGTGTCCACTAGTGAAAGTATGATCCCTAGGCCTTGTTTCCAAGCACTGAAACTCCGTTTATTTACTATTCTACTGCATGTTTACTTGCTGCAATATTTACTTCATATCGCAATTACCATCTACCACCATCTATATCATCTGCGTTTTAATATCTCTTCGCCGAACTATTGCGCCTATACATCTGGCAAGTGTATTAGGTGTGTTGGGGACACAAGAGACTGCTTGTATCGTAATTGCAGGGTTGCTTGAGAGGGATATCTTTCACCTCTTCCTCCCTGAGTTCGATAAACCTTGGGTGATTCACTTAAGGGAAACTTGCTGCTGTTCTACAAACCTCTGCTCTTGGAGGCCCAACACTGTCTACAGGAATAGAAGCGTGCGTAGACATCAAGCTATTTTCTGGCGCCGTTGCCGGGGAGGTAAGGTAAAAGGTATTCACATCCTCCGACTACTAAGCTATTTCCTAGCACTGTTGCCGGTGTGTGAGTGCTCGAAGATATTTCCTTTAGATCCTGCAATTGCATCTTTTTGTTTCTTGTTTACACTAGTTAGGCATAATGGAAAACAACAGTGAGCTTTTTAATCTATTTCCTGAGTTAAGATATGGATGGTTTGATGCGAAAATTAAAAAACCTATGGAACCTTATTTGCATGCTAGTAGCAATGATATTAGTATGAACGCTTCAAACACCATTGTTGCTAATGCTATGGAAAATTCTAAGCTTGGGGAAGCTGGTTTTGATGAGGATGATATCTTTAGTCCCCCAAGCATGGAGGAGAAAATTTACTTTGATGATACTTTACCTCCTAAATATGATGATTACAATGATGACTATGATATTTTCAGTCCACCTACTACTGAGGAGAAAATTAATTATGATTACAATATGCCTCCTATATATGATGATTATGGTGATGAGAATAATAATGATAGTCACTTTATTGAATTTGCTCCCACTACAATTAATAGTAATGACTATGCTTATGTGGAGAGTAATAACTTTATGCATGTAGCTCATGATAAGAATATTTCATGTGATAGTTATATTGTTGAGTTTGTTCATGATGCTACTGAAAGTTATTATGAGAGAGGGAACCATGGTTATATGCATCTTAATAATATTAAGTTTCCCCTCTTTATGTTGAGAATCTTGAAGTTACACTTGTTTTGTGTTCCTATGCTATTCACTTTGTTCTTCATTGACTTGTTTATTTACAAGATTCCTTTTCATAGGAAGTGGGTTAGGCTTAAATTTGTTTCATACTTGCTTTTTGATGCTCTCTTTTTGCTTCAACTCTCATCCTTATGTGAGCATCATTAAAATTACTGAGCCCATCTTAATGGCTATAAAGAAAGAACTTCTTGGGAGATAACCCATGTTTTTATTTTGCTACTGTTTTATTGTGTCTTGGAAGTTGTTACTACTGTAGCAATCTCTCCTTATCTTTATTTTATTGCATTGTTGTGCCAAGTAAAGTCTTTGATAGTAGGGTTGATACTAGATTTGGATTACTGCGCAGAAACAGATTTCTTGCTGTCACGAATTTGAGTAGAATTCTCTGTAGGTAACTCAGAAAAATCTGCCAATTTACATGCGTGATCCTCAGATATGTACACAACTTTCATTCAATTTGAGCTTTTTCATCTGAGCAAGTTAAGTGCCCCAGAAAAATTCGTCTTTACGGACTGTTCTGTTTTGACAGATTCTGCCTTTTATTTCGCATTGCCTGTTTTGCTATGCTTGATGGATTTCTTTGTTCCATTAACTTTCAGTAGCTTTGTGCAATGTCCAGAAGTGTTAAGAGTGATTATGTTACCTCTGAACATGTGAATTTTTAATTATGCACTAACCCTCTAATGAGTTTGTTTCGAGTTTGGTGTGGAGGAAGTTTTCAAGGGTCAAGAGAGGAGGATGATACAATATGATCAAGAAGAGTGAAAAGTATAAGCTTGGGGATGCCCCCGTGGTCCATCCCTGCATATTTCAAGAAGACTCAAGCATCTAAGCTTGGGGATGCCCAAGGCATCCCCTTCTTCATCGACAACTTATCAGGTCACCTCTAGTGAAACTATATTTTTATTCCGTCACATCTTATGTACTTTACTTGGAGCGTCTGTGTGTTTTTATTTTCATTTGGTTATTTTCATTCTCTGAATAAATTCATGCTTGTGTGGGAGAGAGACACGCTCCACTTTTTCGTATGAACACTGGTGTTCTTAGTTCTATCTTTAATGTTCATGGCGGAGTTGAAACCGCTTCGTTAATTGCTATTTGGTTGGAAACAGAAAATGCTTCATGTGGTAAATGGTATATTGTCTTGAATAATTTGATACTTGGCAATTGTTGTGCTCATATAGATCATGTTTAAGCTCTTGCATCATGTACTTTGCACCTATTAATGAAGAACTACATAGAGCTTGTTAAAATTTGGTTTGCATGATTGGTCTCTCTGAGTCTAGATATTTTCTGGTTAAGGTGTTTGAACAACAAGGAAGACAGTGTAGAGTCTTATAATGCTTGCAATATGTTATTATGTAAGTTTTGCTGTACCGGTTTATACTTGAGTTTGCTTCAAACAACCTTGCTAGCCTAAGCCTTGTATTGAGAGGGATTACTTCTCGTGCATCCAAATCCTTGAGCCAAAAACTATGCCATTTGTGTCCACCATACCTACCTACTACATGGTATTTCTCTGCCATTCCAAAGTACATTACTTGAGTGCTACCTTTAAAATTATATTCTTTGTCTTTGCAATATATAGCTCATGGGAAAATAGCCTTAAAAACTATTGTGGTATTGAATATGTTGCTATGTATCTTATTTCTTATAAGTTGCTTGTTGAGCGGTAACCATGTTTCTGGGGACGCCATCAACTTTTTACACCTTTGTTGAATATCATGTGAGTTGCTATACATGTTCGTCTTGTCTGAAGTAAGGGCGATTTTCATGATCAAATGGTTTGAGTATGCATATTGTTAGAGAAGAACATTGGGCCGCTAACTAAAGCCATGAATCATGGTGGAAGTTTCAGTTTGGACACAAATCCTCAATCTCTTATGAGAATATTATCTGTTGTTGAATGTTTAAGCATTAAAAGAGGAGTCCATTATCTGTTGTCTATGTTGTCCCGGTATGGATGTCTAAGTTGAGAATAATCAAAAGCGAGAAATCCAATGCGAACTTTCTCCTTAGACCTTTGTACAGGTGGCATAGAGGTACCCCTCTGTGACACTTGGTTGAAACATATGTTATGCAATGATAATCCGTGTTAATCCAAGCTAATTAGGACAAGGTGCGATCACTATTGGTATTCTATGCATGAGGCTTGCAACTTATAGGATATCTTATACATAACACATATGCTTTATTACTACCGTTGACAAAATTGCTTCTATGTTTTCAAAATAAAAGCTCTAGCACAAAAATAGTAATCCATGCTTCCCTCTGCGAAGGGCCTTTCTTTTACTTTATGTTGAGTCAGTTTACCTACTTCTTTCTATCTTCGAAGCAAACACTTGTGTCAACTGTGTGCATTGATTCTTACATGTTTACTTATTGCACTTGTTATATTGCTTTATGGTGACAGCTATCCATGAGATATACATGTTACAAGTTGAAAGCAACTGCTGAAACTTAATCATCCTTTGTGTTGCTTCAATGCCTTCTACTTTGAATCTATTGCTTTATGAGTTAACTCTTATGCAAGTCTTATTGATGCTTGTCTTGAAAGTACTATTCATGAAAAGTCTTTGCTAAATGATTCAGTTGTTTAATCATTATCTTTACCATTGATTTGAATCACTTCATTCATCTCATATGCTTTGCAATAGTATGATCAAGATTATGTAAGTAGCATGTCACTTCAGAAATTATTCTTGTTATCGTTTACCTACTCGAGGGCGAGTAGGAACTAAGCTTGGGGATGCTTGATACGTCTCAAACGTATCTATAATTTCTTATGTTCCATGCTACTTTTATGATGATACTCACATGTTTTATACACACTTTATGTCATTATTATGCATTTTCCGGAACTAACCTATTAACGAGATGCCGAAGTGCGAGTTCCTGTTTTCTGCTGTTTTTGGTTTCAGAAATCCTAGTAAGGAAATATTCTCGGAATTGGACGAAATCAACGCCCAGTATCTTATTTTTCCACGAAACTTCCAGAACACCGGAGAGAGACCAGGGGGGAGCCAAGGGGCCCCACACGCCAGGGCGGCGCGGCCAAGGGGTGGGGCGCGCCCCCCTATTGGGTGGCCCCATCAGGGCCCCTCCGAGGCTGGCCTTCCGCCTACTTAAGGACTCCGTCGCGAAAACCCTAAAGGGATAAGCCACGATACGAGAAAAGTTCCAGAGCCGCCGCCATCGCGAAGCCAAGATTCGGGGGACAGAAGTCTCTGTTTCGGCACGCCGCCGGGACGGGGAATTGCCCCCGGAAGGCATCTCCATCGACACCACCGCCATCTTCATCGCCGTTGCTGTCTCCTATGATGAGTAGGGAGTAGTTCTCCCTCGAGGCTAAGGGTTGTACCGGTAGCTATGTGGTTCATCTCTCTCTCTCATGTGATCTTTATGTGATCATGAGCTTTGTATCACTATTAATCTATGTGCTACTCTGGTGATGTTATTAAAGTAGTCTATTCCTCCTTCATGATGTAATGTGGACAGTGTGTGCATCATGTAGTACTTGGCGTAGGTTATGATCGTGATCTCTTGTAGATTGTGAAGTTAACTATTACTATGCACTCTAGAGTTACTTTATATGAACTCCGGAATTACTCTCTATGGTGTGACAAAGGATGTTGTTTGCATCTTGTGTGATTCCTTTATGACGTTGTGGAGCTTGTTTACTCCGGCTTGAGGGTGCTCTAGTAGCCCTACACAATGAATGGTGTTTGTTATCCAACAATAGAGTCTTTGAAAGTAGCATAAGAGAAAAGAACTTATTTATTTATGTGATCGTTGTTGAGAGTGTCCACTAGTGAAAGTATGATCCCTAGGCCTTGTTTCCAAGCACTGAAACTCCGTTTATTTACTGTTCTACTGCATGTTTACTTGCTGCAATATTTACTTCATATCACAATTACCATCTACCACCATCTATATCATCTGCGTTTTAATATCTCTTCGCCGAACTAGTGCGCCTATACATCTGACAAGTGTATTAGGTGTGTTGGGGACACAAGAGACTTCTTGTATCGTAATTCACTACAAGAAAAGTTCTGATAGACAACGTCTCAAAATCATCCGCTAAGGGGTATTTTTCGTCGCCTATGGGCCTAACCCGATGATATGGGTTCTGTTGTCGAAACTGCGTCAGGCAAAGTCCTACGACGATTTTTTCGGTCCGTCGCGCTTAGGCGCCCTTCCGCCACGGAAAATCGGACCGTTGCTGAAGTGTTTCCGGGAGCCCGTTGACTGCTGACGTCATGCAAACTGACACGTGGCAGACGCCGTTAACTAGCAGTTAACGGCGTTAACCGGCTGAAACCCCGTGGTAGATGGTAGACCCACACGAGGCCTGCCACGTCTTAAGCGGGCCGGCCCATTAAGTTTGCGGGCCGGGCCAGCTGACTTAGTTTGACCGGTCAACTATATAGCTGGGCTGGTCCATTAGTTACGTGGGCCGGGCCTAACCTGTAAGGTTGACTGGTCAAAACATTAATGGGCCGGCCCACTAAGCATGTGGGCCGGGCCGAATGCACTTGTTTGACCGGTCAACAGGCAAAAGGGCCGGCCCACAAGACATGTGGGACCCACTTTCCTGTTATCGGGTCGGCCCATTTACCAAGTGGGGTCCACCTTAAAGCAAGTGGGCCGGCCCAAGAAGTTATTGGGCCGGCCCAATTAGCCTGCGGGTCCCACTTTCCTGCTATCGGGCCGGCCCATTTAGTACGTGGGGTCCACAATAGATCAAATGGGCTGGCCCAACAAAAAGTGGGCCGGGCCAAAAACACATGTGGGTCCCACTTTCCTGTTAAAGGGCCGGTCCATTTAGTATGTGGGGTCCACCATATAGCAAGTGGGCCGGCCCAACAAGATAGTGGGCCGGGCCAAAAACATAGGTGGGTCCCACTTTCCAGTTAAAGGGCCGGCCCATTTAGTATGTGGGGTCCACCATATAGCAAGTGGGCCGGCCCAACAAGATAGTGGGCCGGGCCAAAAGCACAGGTGGGTCCCACTTTCCTGTTAAAGGGCCGGCCCATTTAGTATGTGGGGTCCACCATATAGCAAGTGGGCTGGCCCAACAAGATAGTGAGCCGGGCCAAAAACACAGGTGGGTCCCACTTTCCTCTTAAAGGGCCGGCCCATTTAATATGTGGGGTCCACCATAACGTTATTGGGCTGGCCCAACGAGATAGTGGGCCGGCCCAATAAACAGGTGGGGCCCACTATCGTGTTAATGGGCCGGCCCAATAAGTAAGTGGGTCGACCCAAAATGAAAGTGGGTCCCACACTACTGTAAGTGGGCCGGCACAATCTATTGTAGGGCCCTGATTGTTTGACTAGTCAACTTGCATTAAATTTCATGAGCCTAAAATCTGGTATCAATGATACACACAATTACATACACAAATAAAATAACTAGGAAAATTACAAGGCAATTAATGTGCCCAAATAAAAAAATTACATAGAATCATTGAGGACTTCTATTAGCATCATCAATAACACGTTGACATTTGGCAATCGCCTTGATTGAATCGTGTGTACTCTTGGTCAACATATCAGCTACAGATCTTAAAGCAGCAATACCATGTCTTTTATAAAGTACATCCTTGAGATATTTACTGTTTGATGAAAGGAATGGTCTAGGTTGACGGCTATGAGAGGATGAATCAGAAGAAAGATCAGAACTTTTTGTGGGCCTCTCTTCTGATGAAGATTGCTTCATCACAACTGCATTCTGATAATAATGCAAAAAGAGTTAAACGATGAACTATGCAAACATGTATTAAGCATTGTCGATATGAGATAGTCACAAGTACTAAGCACAGACTTACATTATATCGTTGCATAGGCTCACCCCGGAACCTTTTTTGCGCTCTATCTTCTACTAAGGACTTCTTCATTACAATTGCATTCTAGTAATATTGCAAACATAGTTACAACAGTGAACTATTCAAACATTTATTATGCAATGTAGATATAAGATAATAACAAGTTCCATAAATAAGACAATGTATGGAACTTGTACTAAGCACAGACTTACATCATAATGTTGCACAGGGTCGCTTTGGCAACTATCTTCTAATGATGACTGCTTCATTAAAACTGCATTCTGGTAATATTGCAAACATAGTTACAACAATTAACTATTCAAACATATATTACGCAATGTAGAGATCAGATAACAACATGTAGCAGAAATAAGGACAAGATAAGATAAGATGCATGTACTAAGCACATACTGGCTCGCTGCAGGTCCTTCTCTTGCGTGCACTAGTCGTGGTCGACATGCCTGTCATTTTAGATTCAGCCATCAAGTGAAATGCTAATCCTCCTGCTCCATTGTCCTTAATCTGTGTTTAGATATCACATTTAAGACCAAGTCTGCTGGTTTCAAATAACAAAAAACTTGAGCTGCCAAATGAATAAGCCAATATTTACCAAATATCAGATTAAAACCAACTAGATGTTGCTTTTCATGAGATACGAATTTCAGACATTCAGATTTAGAGTTGGGTAATGCCAAGGTTGTCCACATAAAGTAAACTGGCATTAAGAATGACCAAATGTCAGGTTCAAATCACCTTCAGCTTGCTCCAAGACAAGCATATCAAATAGGCAGAAACATAGTAAAGCATGAATGGCATTGCTATGGCAGGGTTCCAAGTGTTAATCTCTTGCATAAGGAACAATGCATATAGGTTATAGATAATAACGGAAGTAAACTGCCAAAATTACCAACCAAGAACTCAGATTCCAACCTTCCCTAGCGTCCCCGCTGTTAATGTTGGATGTTCTAATAAGTGGTTCGCATGATCAATCCCTAGGAAAAATAACATTGACAAGTTAGTCTACGATAATACAAAGACCAGACATGCACGCAGCAATAACTATGCAAGTTGTGCGACAGGAGCATTCATGGAAAAAAATAGCTATAAGCTAAAGACGAGGTATAAGAGCAAGCAGATTGGAAATGCACATAGCATGATTATAAAAGCAGTATGAGAATAGTAGGCACGAGAAAACAGCTAGCGGCTAGCGGTGAGCTAATGACGTGGTATAAGAACAACCAGATTGGAAATGCCCATAGCATGACTATAAAAGGAATAGCATGCAGTACAAAAACAGTTGGCAGCAAATGAATGGGTATAAGGCTATAAATATGTGGATGCATGATGTCTACGTTCCCCCTCCTTTCCTGTAGACAGTGTTGGGCCTCCAAGAGCAGAGGTTTGTAGAACAGCAGCAAGTTTTCCCTTAAGTGGATCACCCAAGGTTTATCGAACTCAGGGAGGAAGAGGTCAAAGATATCCCTCTCATGCAACCCTGCAACCACAAAGCAAGAAGTCTCTTGTGTCCCCAACACACCTAATAGGTGCACTAGTTCGGCGAAGAGATAGTGAAATACAGGTGGTATGAATATATATGAGCAGTAGCAACGGTGCCAGAGAATAGCTTGATGGTGTGTAGTTGATGGTGGTGGTATTGCAAAGATAGTAACACAAAAAACAAGAAACAAGCAGTAGTAACGCAGCAGTAGTAAACAAGTAGCGATAGCAGTATTTAAGAACAAGGCCTAGGGATTACACTTTCACTAGTGGACACTCTCAACATTGATCACATAACAGAATAGATAAATGCATACTCTACACTTTTGTTGGATGATGAACACATTGCGTAGGATTACACGAACCCTCAATGCCGGAGTTAACAAGCTCCACAATAATGCTCATGTTTAAGTAACCTTTAGTGTAAGATAGATCAACGCTACTAAACCAAGTACTAGCATAGCATGCACACTGTCACCTTCATGCATATGTAGGAGGAATAGATCACATCAATATTATCATAGCAATAGTTAACTTCGCAATCTACAAGAGATCATGATCATAGCATAAACCAAGTACTAACACGGTGCACACACTGTCACCATTACACACGTGCAGGAGGAATAGAACTACTTTAATAACACATCACTAGAGTAGCACATAGATGAATTGTGATACAAAACTCAGATGAATCTCAATCATGTAAAGCAGCTCATGAGATCATTGTATTGAAGTACATAGTAGAGAGATTAACCACATAGCTACCGGTACAGCCCCGAGCCTCGATGGAGAACTACTCCCTCCTCATGGGAGCAGCAGCGGTGATGAAGATGGCGGTGGAGATGGCAGCGGTGTCGATGGAGAAGCCTTCCGGGGCACTTCCCCGCTCCGGCAGGGTGCCGGAACAGAGATCCTGTCCCCGGATCTTGGCTTCGCGATGGCGGCGGCTCCGGAAGGTTTTCGTGGGTTTCGTCAATCGGTGTAGGGTTTTCTGATCCAGGGGGCTTTTATAGGCGGAGAGGCGGCGCAGGAAGGTCGAAGGGGGCCCACACCCTAGGGGCGCGCCCCCTAGGCCGCGCCGGGGTGTGGTGTGGTGGCCCTGCCTTCCTTCTCTGGCGGTTCTCGTGTGTTCTGGATGCTTCCGGGTAAAATAGGAACCTGGGCGTTGATTTCGTCCGATTCCGAGAATATTTCGTTACTAGGATTTCTGAAACCAAAAACAGCAGAAAACAGGAACTGGCACTTCGGCATCTTGTTAATAGGTTAGTTCCAGAAAATGCACGAATATGACATAAAGTGTGCATAAAACATGTAGATAACATCAATAATGTGGCATGGAACATAAGAAATTATCGATACGTTGGAGACGTATCAGCATCCCCAAGCTTAGTTCTGCTCGTCCCGAGCAGGTAAAACGATAACACAGATAATTTCTGGAGTGACATGCCATCATAATCTTGATCATACTATTTGTAAAGCATATGTAATGAATGCAGCGATCAAAACAATGTATATGACATGAGTAAACAAGTGAATCATATAGCAAAGACTTTTCATGAATAGTACTTAAAGACAAGCATCAATAAGTCTTGCATAAGAGTTAACTCATAAAGCAATAATTCAAAGTAAAGACATTGAAGCAACACAAAGGAAGATTAAGTTTCAGCGGTTGCTTTCAACTTATAACATGTATATCTCATTGATATTGTCAACATAGAGTAATATAACAAATGCAATATGCAAGTATGTAGGAATCAATGCACAATTCACACAAGTGTTTGCTTCTTGAGGTGGAGAGAAATAGGTGAACTGACTCAACAATAAAAGTAAAAGAATGGTCCTCCATAGAGGAAAAAGCATCGATTGCTATATTTGTGCTAGAGCTTTGATTTTGAAAACATGAAACAATTTTGTCAACGGTAGTAATAAAGCATATGCATCATGTAAATTATATCTTATAAGTTGCAAGCCTCATGCATAGTGTACTAATAGTGCCCGCACCTTGTCCTAATTAGCTTGGACTACCTGGATTATCACCGCAATACATATGCTTTAACCAAGTATCACAAAGGGGTACCTCTATGCCGCCTGTACAAAGGTCTAAGGAGAAAGCTCGCATTGGATTTCTCGCTATTGATTATTCTCAACTTAGACATCCATACCGGGACAACATAGACAACAGATAATGGACTCCTCTTTTAATGCTTTAAGCATTCAACAACAATTAATTCTTTTCTCATTAGAGATTTGAGGATTGTTGTCCAAAACTGAAACTTCCACCATGGAACATGGCTTCGGTTAGCGGCCCGATGTTCTTCTCTCACAATATGCATGCTCAAACCATTCAACTCAGTGTAGATCGCCCTTACTTCAGACAAGACGAACATGCATAGCAACTCACATGAAATTCAACAATGAAAAGTTGATGGCGTCCCCAGTAAACATGGTTATCGCACAGCAAGCAACTTAATAAGAGATAAAGTGCATAATTACATATTCAATACCACAATAGGTTTTAAGCTATTTGTCCCATGAGCTATATATTGCAAAGGTGAATGATGGAGTTTTAAAGGTAGCACTCAAGCAATTTACTTTGGAATGGCTGGAAAATACCATGTAGTAGGTAGGTATGGTGGACACAAATGGCATAGTGGTTGGCTCAAGTATTTTGGATGCATGAGAAGTATTCCCTCTCGATACAATGGTTTAGGCTAGCAAGGCTTATTTGAAACAAACACAAGGATGAACCGGTGCAGCAAAACTCACATAAAAGACATATTGAAAACATTATAAGACTCTACACCGTCTTCCTTGTTGTTCAAACTCAATACTAGAAATTATCTAGACCTTAGAGAAACCAAATATGCAAACCAAATTTTAGCATGCTCTATGTATTTCTTCATTAATGGGTGCAAAGCATATGATGCAAGAGATTAAACATGAGCACAACAATTGCCAAGTATCACATTACCCAAGACATTAATAGCAATTACTACATGTATCATTTTCCAATTCCAACCATATAACAGTTTAACGAAGGAGAAACTTCGCCATGAATACTATGAGTAGAAACCAAGGACATACTTGTCCATATGCTACAGCGGAGCGTGTCTCTCTCCCACACAAGCATGATGTAATCCAATTTATTCAAACACAAACAAAAATAAGAAACATACAGACGCTCCAAGCAAAGCACATAAAATGTGATGGAATAAAAATATAGTTTCAGGGGAGGAACCTGATAATGTTGTCGATGAAGAAGGGGATGCCTTGGGCATCCCCAAGCTTAGACGCTTGAGTCTTCTTGATATATGCAGGGGTGAACCACCGGGGCATCCCCAAGCTTAGAGCTTTCACTCTTCTTGATCATGTTGCATCATACTCCTCTCTTGATCCTTGAAAACTTCCTCCACACCAAACTCGAAACAACTCATTAGAGGGTTAGTGCACATTATAAATTGACATATTCAGAGGTGACACAATCATTCTTAACACTTCTGGACATTGCATAATGCTACTGGACATTAGTGGATCAAAGAAATTCATCCAACATAGCGAAAGAGGCAATGCGAAATAAAAGGCAGAATCTGTCAAAACAGAACAGTTCGTATTGACGAATTTTAAAATGGCACCAGACTTGCTCAGATGAAAATGCTCAAATTGAATGAAAGTTGCATACATATCTGAGGATCATGCACGTAAATTGGCTTAATTTTCTGAGCTACCTACAGGGAGGTGGACCCAGATTCGTGACAGCAAAGAAATCTGGAACTGTGCAGTAATCCAAATCTAGTACTTACTTTACTATCAAAGACTTTACTTGGCACAACAAAACACAAAACTAAGATAAGGAGAGGTTGCTACAGTAGTAAACAACTTCCAAGACACAAATAAAAACAAATTACTGTAGCAAAATAACACATGGGTTATCTCCCAAGAAGTTCTTTTCTTTATAGCCATTAAGATGGGCTCAGCAGTTTTAATGATGCACTCGCAAGAAATAGTATTTGAAGCAAAAGAGAGCATCCAGAGGCAAATACAAAACACATTTAAGTCTAACATGCTTCCTATGCATAGGAATCTTGTAAATAAACAAGTTCATGAAGAGCAAAGTAACAAGCATAGGAAGATAAAACAAGTGTAGCTTGAAAAATTTCAGCACATAGAGAGGTATTTTAGTAACATGAAAATTTCTACAACCATATTTTCCTCTCTCATAATAATTTTCAGTAGCAACATGAGCAAACTCAACAATATAACTATCACATAAAGCATTCTTATCATGAGTCTCATGCATAAAATTATTACTCTCCACATAAGCATAATCAATTTTATTAGTTGTAGTGGGAGCAAATTCAACAAAGTAGCTATCATTATTATTCTCATCAAGTGTAGGAGGCATAATATAATCACAACAAAATTTACTCTCCATAGTAGGCGGCACTAAAAGACCAGTATCATTATCATCATAAATAGGAGGCAAAGTATCATCAAAGAAAATTTTCTCCTCAATGCTTGGGGGACTAAAAATATCATGAAAACCAGCTTCCCCAAGCTTAGAACTTTCTATATTATTGTCAACAATGGTGTTCAAAGCGTTCATACTAATATTACTACCAGCATGCAAAGAAGATTTCATAGGTTTTTTAATTTTCGCATCAAACAATCCATGTTTTAAATCAGGAAATAGAACAAGAAGCTCATTGTTGTCCATTATGCCAAACTAGTGTAAACAAGAAACAAAAAGATGCAATTGCAGGATCTAAAGGAAATAGCTTCGAGCACACACACGACGGTGCCAGAAAAATACTTTACCTGGGACCGTAGTATGAGAGCCTTTTACCTTTCCTCCCCGGCAACGGCGCCAGAAAAGTGCTTGATGCTGTCCAGGACTGGCGCGTGGTTGACGAGGGAGGAAATCCCGTTGTGTAGCTTTCTGGTCCCCGGCAACGGCGCCAGAAAAGTGCTTGATGTCTACGTTCCCCCTCCTTTCCTGTAGACAGTGTTGGGCCTCCAAGAGCAGAGGTTTGTAGAACAGCAGCAAGTTTTCCCTTAAGTGGATCACCCAAGGTTTATCGAACTCAGGGAGGAAGAGGTCAAAGATATCCCTCTCATGCAACCCTGCAACCACAAAGCAAGAAGTCTCTTGTGTCCCCAACACACCTAATAGGTGCACTAGTTCGGCGAAGAGATAGTGAAATACAGGTGGTATGAATATATATGAGCAGTAGCAACGGTGCCAGAGAATAGCTTGATGGTGTGTAGTTGATGGTGGTGGTATTGCAGCAGTAGTAACACAGTAAAACAGTAAACAAGCAGTAGTAACGCAGCAGTAGTAAACAAGTAGCGATAGCAGTATTTAAGAACAAGGCCTAGGGATTACACTTTCACTAGTGGACACTCTCAACATTGATCACATAACAGAATAGATAAATGCATACTCTACACTTTTGTTGGATGATGAACACATTGCGTAGGATTACACGAACCCTCAATGCCGGAGTTAACAAGCTCCACAATAATGCTCATGTTTAAGTAACCTTTAGTGTAAGATAGATCAACGCTACTAAACCAAGTACTAGCATAGCATGCACACTGTCACCTTCATGCATATGTAGGAGGAATAGATCACATCAATATTATCATAGCAATAGTTAACTTCGCAATCTACAAGAGATCATGATCATAGCATAAACCAAGTACTAACACGGTGCACACACTGTCACCATTACACACGTGCAGGAGGAATAGAACTACTTTAATAACACATCACTAGAGTAGCACATAGATGAATTGTGATACAAAACTCAGATGAATCTCAATCATGTAAAGCAGCTCATGAGATCATTGTATTGAAGTACATAGTAGAGAGATTAACCACATAGCTACCGGTACAGCCCCGAGCCTCGATGGAGAACTACTCCCTCCTCATGGGAGCAGCAGCGGTGATGAAGATGGCGGTGGAGATGGCAGCGGTGTCGATGGAGAAGCCTTCCGGGGGCACTTCCCCGCTCCGGCAGGGTGCCGGAACAGAGATCCTGTCCCCCGGATCTTGGCTTCGCGATGGCGGCGGCTCTGGAAGGTTTTCGTGGGTTTCGTCAATCGGTGTAGGGTTTTCTGATCCAGGGGCTTTTTATAGGCGGAGAGGCGGCGCAGGAAGGTCGAAGGGGGGCCCACACCCTAGGGGGGCGCCCCCCCCCCCTAGGCCGCGCCGGGGTGTGGTGTGGTGGCCCTGCCTTCCTTCTCTGGCGGTTCTCGTGTGTTCTGGATGCTTCCGGGTAAAATAGGAACCTGGGCGTTGATTTCGTCCGATTCCGAGAATATTTCGTTACTAGGATTTCTGAAACCAAAAATAGCAGAAAACAGGAACTGGCACTTCGGCATCTTGTTAATAGGTTAGTTCCAGAAAATGCACGAATATGACATAAAGTGTGCATAAAACATGTAGATAACATCAATAATGTGGCATGGAACATAAGAAATTATCGATACGTCGGAGACGTATCAATGCACACAGGTGTCAGTAGAATGAACAGGATGGTAGCGACCGGATAATGCTTTTGTACTGTACAATATTTAAACGAACTTCATGTGAAGTAACACATCAAGAAAGTTAATGGCATATGAGATCTGCAAATAACTACACAAAATATGGCTAAAGAAACACCGCGATCTAACGGGCCAGCGTACTAACCAAGCTGCGGCGGGGTGGACGGGGGCGGCAACTTGCATTCCAGCGGCGGCGAACGCGGGAGACAATGAGTGGACCCTGTTTCAGTAGAAGCGGGCGTTAGTGAAGCAGATATGGTTGGCTGGCAAGGGATTTGGTGAAGTTGATACAGCCGCTGCGCTGAGGTAGTCGGTGGAATAGATCGGCTTCTGTGGAGGGGGGCTGCGGTGAAGTAGACCCGGTTCCGTTGGAGAGGATCCGGTGCGTTGACAGGAAAGGCGTTGATTGCTAGGCTGTGGATGAGGTCGATGTCTACGGGTGCTTCTATTCTTGTAGACAGTGTTGGGCCTCCAAGAGCAAAGGTTTGTAGAACAGCAGCAAGTTTCCCTTAAGTGGATCACCCAAGGTTTATCGAACTCAGGGAGGAAGAGGTCAAAGATATCCCTCTCATGCAACCCTTCAACCACAAAGCAAGAAGTCCCTTGTGTCCCCAACACACCTAATAGGTGCACTAGTTCGGCGAAGAGATAGTGAAATACAAGTGGTATGAATGAATATGAGCAGTAGTACGGCGCCAGAAAAGTGCTTGCTGGCGTGCAGTTGATGGTAGTAATATTGCAGCAAAGATAAATGCAAGAAAACAAGAAACAAGCAGCGATAGCAGTATTTAGGAACAAGGCCTAGGGATCATACTTTCACTAGTGGACACTCTCAACATTGATCACATAACAGAATAAATAGATAGATGCTAGACTCTACACCCTCTTGTTGGATGATGAACACCACTAACTGTGTAGGATTACACGAACCCTCAATGCCGGAGTTAACAAGCTCCACAATATTCAATGTTCATATTTAAATAACCTTAGAGTGCATGACAGATCAACATAACCAAACCAAGTACTAACATAGCATGCACACTGTCACCTTCACACTACGAAAGGAGGAATAGATCACATCAATACTATCATAGCAATAGTTAACTTCATAATCTACAAGAGATCACAATCATAGCCTACGCAAAGTACTACACGATGCACACACTGTCACCATTACACCGTGCAGGAGGAATAAACTACTTTAATAACATCACTAGAGTAGCACACAGATAAATTGTGATACAAAACACATTGTAATCATAAAGGGATATAAATAAGCACTTCACTATGCCATTCATAACAGTGAATAAGTATTCTGTGAAATATAGCCTAAGAGACCCACACGGTGCACACACTGTCACCTTTACACACGTGGGACAAGGAGTCTCCGAAGATCACATAAGTAAAACCCACTTGACTAGCATAATGACATCTAGATTACAAGCATCATCATATGAATCTCAATCATGTAAGGCACCTCATGAGATTATTGTATTAAAGCACATAGGAGAGAGATTAACCACATAGCTACCGGTACAGCCCCGAGCCTCGATAGAGAACTACTCCCTCCTCATGGGAGACAGCAGCGTTGATGAAGATGGCGGTGGTGTCGATGGAGAAGCCTTCCGGGGGCACTTCCCCGTCCTGGCGGCGTGCCGGAACAGAGACTCCTGTCCCCCAGATCTTGGCTTCGCGATGGCGGCGGCTCTGGAAGGTTTCTCGTACCGTGGCTTTTTCGTATCGAGGTTTTAGGTCGAGGAGGCTTAAATAGGCGAAGAGGCGGAGTCGTAAGGTCGACGAGGCGACGACACAGTAAGGCGGCGCGGCCAAGGCCTGGGCCGCGCCAGCCTATCATCTGGTGGGCCTGTGGCCCCCCTCTGGTGACTCTCGGGTGTTCTGGAAGCTTCGTCCAATTCTAAGACTCTGGGCGTTGATTTCGTCCAATTCCGAGAATATTTCCTTACTAGGATTTCTGAAACCAAAAACAGCAGAAAACAGCAACTGGCCCTTCGGCATCTCGTCAATAGGTTAGTTCCAGAAAACGCATAAATATGATATAAAGTATGCATAAAACTGTAGGATAACGTTGCATAGAAAACAAAAAA
Organism: Lolium perenne; assembly: GCF_019359855.2. Lineage (NCBI taxonomy): Eukaryota > Viridiplantae > Streptophyta > Magnoliopsida > Poales > Poaceae > Lolium > Lolium perenne. The sequence goes on along the minus strand of NC_067245.2, from coordinate 220,090,987 downwards.
TTTCCTACCGCGAACACGCAATCCAAGCCAAGATGCAATCTAGAAGATGGTGGCAACGAGGGGATGATCGAGACTCACCCTTGAAGATTTCCAAAGCCTACAAGATGAGGCTCTTGTTGCTGCAGTAGACGTTCACTTGTCGCTTGCAAAAGCGCGTAGAAGATCTTGATCACGGCGCAACGAACGGGCAGCACCTCCGTACTCGGTCACACGTTCGGTTGTTGATGAAGACGACGTCCACCTCCCCGTTCCAGCGGGCAGCGGAAGTAGTAGCTCCTCTTGAATCCGACAGCACGACGGCGTGGTGTCGGTGGCGGTGGAGAATCCCGGCGGAGCTTCGCTAAGCGTGCGGGGAAGAAGGAGGAGTGGGGCGGCTAGGGTTTGGGGAGAGGGGGGCGCCGGCCATCTAGGTGGTGCGGCCACCTTGTTGTGTTGGGGTGGCCGGCCCCCTCCCCTTGGTCCTCATTATATAGGTGGAACACCCAAGAGTTGGTCTACAAGTCTTCGAATAAGACCCCAAACCAAAACCTTCCATATGACATGAAACCTACCCAAGCTAGGACTCCCACTAGAGGTGGGATTCCCACCTTCCCTTGGGAGGGGGTGGCCGGCCACCTTAGGTGGAGTCCACCTGGGACTCCACCCCTTAGGGTTGGCCGGCCATGGTGGTGGAGTCCCTTCGGGACTCCGCCTTCCAAAGTGACTTTCTTCCGGAATATTCTAGAACCTTCTAGAACCTTCCATAAATGCACCGGATCATTTTCAAACACATAAAATGACTTCCTATATATGAATCTTATTCTCCGGACCATTCCGGAACTCCTCGTGATGTCCGGGATCTCATCCGGGACTTCAAACAAATCTTCGAACTCCATTCCATATTCAAATAGTACCATTTCAACATCAAACCTTAAGTGTGTCACCCTACAGTTTGTGAACTATGTGGACATGGTTGAGTACTATCTCCGACCAATAACCAATAGCGGGATCTGGAGATCCATAATGGCTCCCACATATTCAACGATGACTTAGTGATCGAATGAACCATTCGCATACGATACCAATTCCCTTTGTCACGCGATATTTTACTTGTCCGAGGTTTGATCATCGGTATCACTCTATACCTTGTTCAACCTCGTCTCCTGACAAGTACTCTTTACTCGTACCGTGGTATGTGGTCTCTCATGAACTTATTCATATGCTTGCAAGACATTAGACGACATTCCACCGAGAGGGCCCAGAGTATATCTATCCGTCATCGGGATGGACAAATCCCACTGTTGATCCATATGCCTCAACTCATACTTTCCGGATACTTAATCCCACCTTTATAACCACCCATTTACGCAGTGGCGTTTGATGTAATCAAAGTACCTTTCCGGTATAAGTGATTTACATGATCTCATGGTCGAAAGGGCTAGGTAACTATGTATCGAAAGCTTATAGCAAATAACTTAATGACGTGATCTTATGCTACGCTTAATTGGGTGTGTCCATTACATCATTCATATAATGATATAATCTTGTTTATTAATAACATCCAATGTTCATGATTATGAAACTAATCATCTATTAATCAACAAGCTAGTTAAGAGGCTTACTAGGGACTCTTTGTTGTTTACATATCACACATGTATCAATATTTCGGTTAATACAATTATAGCATGGTATATAAACATTTATCATAAACACAAAGATATATAATAACCACTTTTATTATTGCCTCTTGGGCATATCTCCAACAGTCTCCCACTTGCACTAGAGTCAATAATCTAGATTACATTGTAAGGTACCTAACACCCATGGCATTCTGGTGTTGGTCATGCTTTGCCCTAGGGAGAGCTTTAGTCAACGGATCTGCTACATTCAGATCAGTGTGTACTTTGCAAATCTTTACTTCTCCATCTTCGATGTACTCGCGAATCGAATGATAACGCAGCTTGATATGCTTCAGCCTCTTGTGTGACCTTGGTTCTTGTGCATTGGCGATGGCACCCATGTTGTCACAATAGATGACTAATGGGTCCAATGCACTAGGAACCACACCGAGCTCTACAATGAACCTCTTCATCCATACCGCTTCTGATGAAGCCTCTGAAGCCGCTATGTACTCCGATTCTGTTGAGGATTTCGCCACCGTGCACTGCTTCGAGCTTGCCCAGCCATCGCAGCACCATTCAATATAAACACGTACCCAGACTGTGACTTAGAGTCATCAGGATCAGTGTTCCAACTTGCATCGGTGTAACTTGTTACAACGAGCTCTTGGTCACCTCCATAACAAAGAAACATATCCTTAGTTCTTTTCAAGTACTTCAGGATATTCTTGACCGCTGTCCAGTGTTCCATTCCTGGATCACTTTGATATCTGCTAGTCAAACTAACAACATGTGCTATATCCGGTCTAGTACATAGCATGGCATACATGATAGAGCCTACTGCCGAGGCATAGGGGATCTGACTCATCCTTTCTCTTTCTTCTGCCGTAGCCGGACCTTGAGTCTTACTCAAGACTTTGCCTGGTAACATAGGTAAGAATCCTTTCTTACTTTCATCCATTCTAAACTTCTTTAGAATCTTGTCCAGGTATGTACTTTGTGATAGCCCTATTAGACGTCTTGATCTATCTCTATAAATCTTGATGCCTAATATATACGATGCTTCACCAAGGTCTTCCATTGAAAAACTATTATTCAAATAACCCTTTACACTGCTTAATAGTTCTATATCATTCCCAATTAAAAATATGTCATCTACATATAATATAAGGAATGCTACAGAGCTCCCACTCACTTTCTTGTAAATACAGGCCTCTCCATGACACTGTATAAACCCGAAGTCTTTGATCACCTTATCAAAGCGTCGGTTCCAACTTCTTGATGCTTGCTTCAGTCCATAAATTGAACGCTGAAGTTTGCATACTTTGTCAGCATTTTTAGGATCGACAAAACCTTTGGGTTGTATCATATACAACTCTTCCTCAATGTCTCCATTAAGGAACGCCGTTTTGACATCCATCTGCCAAATCTCATAATCGAAAAATGCAGCTATTGCTAACAAAATCCTCACAGATTTTAGCTTCGCTACAGGTGAGAAAGTCTCATCGTAGTCAACACCTTGAATTTGTCGGAAACCCTTTGCGACAAGTCGAGCTTTATAGACAGTAATATTACCATCAGCATCTGTTTTTCTCTTGAAGATCCATTTATTCTCGGCAGCCTTTCGGCTATCAGGTAAGTCTACCAAAGTCCATACTTTGTTATCATACATGGATCCCATTTCAGATTTCATGGCTTCTTGCCATTTGTTGGAATCTGGGCTCATCATCGCTTCTTCATACGTCGCAGGGTCTTCATCATTGTTGTCCACAATCATGACATTTAGACAAGGATCATACCAATCAGGAGTGGCACGTTCCCTTGTCGATCTGCGAGGTTCAGTAGCTATCTCGTTTGAAGTTTCATGATCATTATCATTTGCTTCCTCTGTTGCCGGTGTAGGTGGTACAGGAACAACTTCTGGTACTGCACTACTCTGATCAACAAGTGAAGATTCATCAATCTCATCGAGTTCTACTTTTCTTCCAGTCACTTCTTTAGTGAGAAATTCTTTCTCAAGAAAGGTTCCGTTCTTAGCAACAAAGATCTTGCCTTCGGATCTGTGATAGAAAGTGTACCCTATAGTTTTCAACTCATTGATTAACTCATGTGGATCGTGGTGCTCAAAACGTTTTTGAAGATCGGCTTCCAGACTGCACAGGATGGCACACTGAACTTGAGAGTACCGAGTTTTCCGAGTCGTGTAAACATTCTTTACTTCATCGGTTTCAGTTTCTGCAGGAGGGTCACCTAGCGGTGCATCAAGCACATATTGCAGATTTCCGCCATTGAGGAAGATCCTCACATGACGGAACCAGTCAGTGAAGTTGCTACCGTTGCTCTTAAGTTTTTCTTTCTCTAGGAACTGGTTAAAATTGATTGGGGACGCCATATCTACAACATATATTTGCAATAGTTTAGACTAATGTTTATGACAAATTGAGTTCAAATTTTAATTCAACATAATTAAAAACTAGGTGAACTCCCACTCAAAACAATATCCCTCGCATTGTCTTAGTGATCACACGAACCAAATCCACCACACCAAGTCCGATCATCACGAGACAGGATGTAATTTCAATGGCGAACATTCAAAGTGTTCATCATATCAATCATATGATTCATGCTCTACCTTTCGGTATCATGTGTTCCGAGACCATGTCTGTACATGCTAGGCTCGTCAAGGCCACCTTAGTATCCGCATGTGCAAAACTGGCTTGCACCCGTTGTATGCACTTGTTGAATCTATCACACCCGATCATCACGAGATGCTTCGAAACGACAAGTCTTGGCAACGGTGCTACTAAGGATGAACACTTTATTATCTTGATATTTTAGTGAGAGGGATCATCTTATAATGCTACCGTCGCGATCTAAGCAAAATAAGATGCATAAAGGATTAACATCACATGCAGTTCATATGTGATATGATATGGCCCTTTTGTCTTTGCGCCTTTGATCTTCATCTCCAAAGCACGGACATGATCTTCATCATCAACGGGCATGATCTCCATCATCGTCGGCGAAGCACCAAGGTCAATGGCGCCGTCTTCATGATTGTCCTCCATGTAGCAACTATTACAACTACTTGAAATACTACTCAACATGAAATTTAAAGACAACCATAAGGCTCCTGCCGGTTGCCACAATACAATAATGATCATCTCATACATAGTCATCAACACATTATGGCCATATCACATCACCAAACCCTGCAAAAACAAGTTAGACGTTCTCTAATTTGGTTTGCATATTTTACGTGGTTTAGGATTTTCGAGTGAGATCCAATCTACCTACGAACATGAACCACAACGGTGATACTAGTGTTGTCAATAGAAGAGTAAATTGAATCTTTACTATAGTAGGAGAGACAGACACCCGCAAAGCCACTTATGCAATACAAGTTGCATGTCGAGCGTGGAGCAAATCTCATGAACGCGGTCATGTAAAGTTAGCCCGAGCCGCTTCATCCCACTATGCCACAAAGATGCAAAGTACTCAAACTAAAGATAACAAAAGCATCAACGCCCACAAAACCATTGTGTTCTACTCGTGCAACCATCTATGCATAGACACGGCTCTGATACCACTGTAGGATAACGTTGCATAGAAAACAAAAAATTTCCTACCGCGAACACGCAATCCAAGCCAAGATGCAATCTAGAAGACGGTGGCAACGAGGGGATGATCGAGACTCACCCTTGAAGATTTCCAAAGCCTACAAGATGAGGCTCTTGTTGCTGCGGTAGACGTTCACTTGCTGCTTGCAAAAGCGCGTAGAAGATCTTGATCACGGCGCCACGAACGGGCAGCACCTCCGTACTCGGTCACACGTTCGGTTGTTGATGAAGACGACGTCCACCTCCCCGTTCCAGCGGGCAGCGGAAGTAGTAGCTCCTCTTGAATCCGACAGCACGACGGCGTGGTGTCGGTGGCGGTGGAGAATCCCGGCGGAGCTTTGCTAAGCGTGCGGGGAAGAAGGAGGAGTGGGGCGGCTAGGGTTTGGGGAGAGGGGGGCGCCGGCCATCTAGGTGGTGCGGCCACCTTGTTGTGTTGGGGTGGCCGGCCCCCTCCCCTTGGTCCTCATTATATAGGTGGAACACCCAAGAGTTGGTCTACAAGTCTTCGAATAAGACCCCAAACCAAAACCTTCCATATGACATGAAACCTACCCAAGCTAGGACTCCCACTAGAGGTGGGATTCCCACCTTCCCGTGGGAGGGGGTGGCCGGCCACCTTAGGTGGAGTCCACCTGGGACTCCACCCCTTAGGGTTGGCCGGCCATGGTGGTGGAGTCCCTTCGGGACTCCGCCTTCCAAAGTGACTTTCTTCCGGAATATTCTAGAACCTTCCATAAATGCACCGGATCATTTTCAAACACATAAAATGACTTCCTATATATGAATCTTATTCTCCGGACCATTCCGGAACTCCTCGTGATGTCCGGGATCTCATCCGGGACTTCGAACAAATCTTCGAACTCCATTCCATATTCAAATACTACCATTTCAACATCAAACCTTAAGTGTGTCACCCTACAGTTCGTGAACTATGTGGACATGGTTGAGTACTATCTCCGACCAATAACCAATAGCGGGATCTGGAGATCCATAATGGCTCCCACATATTCAACGATGACTTAGTGATCGAATGAACCATTCACATACGATACCAATTCCCTTTGTCACGCGATATTTTACTTGTCCGAGGTTTGATCATCGGTATCACTCTATACCTTGTTCAACCTCGTCTCCTGACAAGTACTCTTTACTCGTACCGTGGTATGTGGTCTCTTATGAACTTATTCATATGCTTGCAAGACATTAGACGACATTCCACCGAGAGGGCCCAGAGTATATCTATTCGTCATCGGGATGGACAAATCCCACTGTTGATCCATATGCCTCAACTCATACTTTCCGGATACTTAATCCCACCTTTATAACCACCCATTTACGCAGTGGCGTTTGATGTAATCAAAGTACCTTTCCGGTATAAGTGATTTACATGATCTCATGGTCGAAAGGACTAGGTAACTATGTATCGAAAGCTTATAGCAAATAACTTAATGACGTGATCTTATGCTACGCTTAATTGGGTGTGTCCATTACATCATTCATATAATGATATAATCTTGTTTATTAATAACATCCAATGTTCATGATTATGAAACTAATCATCTATTAATCAACAAGCTAGTTAAGAGGCTTACTAGGGACTCTTTGTTGTTTACATATCACACATGTATCAATGTTTCGGTTAATACAATTATAGCATGGTATATAAACATTTATCATAAACACAAAGATATATAATAACCACTTTTATTATTGCCTCTTGGGCATATCTCCAACAAAAACATGTAGATATCATCAATAATGTGGCATGGAACATAAGAAATTATCGATACGTCGGAGATGTATCAGAGGTCGGCGGTGAAGCAGATCCATCGGTGGCGAGGTCGGCGGTGAAGCAGATCCATCGGTGGCGAGGTTGGCGGTGAAGCAGATCCGTCGGTGGCGAGGTCGGCGGTGAAGCAGATCCGTCGGTGGCGAGGGCGGCGGGGGAGCGGATCAAGTGGGTGGACAGCCAACACGATAAGGCTACGCTGTGGAGGAGTATGCCGGCGGCGAAGCAGATCTAGTACTGTAGAGAGTCAGAGCTTTGGCGTGTGAGAGTATTTTTGAGCTAATGGGGCGAATGGTTGGTGGGTGGGTGTGGGCCTGTGGGGAGGGTTCGGGATCTAGGCAAGATATTTCATTGTTACCGAATGAGCCCTCCATGGTCGATGGGTTGTAGCTTCCGGACCAGGGTTAAAAGGGTAAAACTGGTCACGGGATTTTCAAATGGATGCGGCGGGATGATTTGGCGCGCCGCCGAAATTTTCAGTTTCAAGCTACGAGCAGAACGACAAAAATAATGTTCTTCCCCAGGGAGCTCTCATTTCTTCCTCTTCTCTTTCTCTCTCGAGTCTCTCCCACTCCCCCGTCTCCTCTCCCCCTTCTCTCCAGCGGCCTCGCCGGCCGGAGACGAGGCCGACTTCTCTCTGTATATCGTACACCCTCCGAACTAAATTAATTGATTCAACTTTCCTTAGACGTGTATGTATCTAGAGTAAAAACATGTGTGGATACATCCATATTTAGATAAGCAAAGTTGAGTCAGCTAATTTGGATCCGAGGGAGTTAGTGTTGTTGTAAGCTCAGATCCAGTGTTTCCCATGAGCAGAATGGCGCAATGGAGTCGGGGATCTCGTCGTCGGCTTCAGATCTGGCCTATGGTGAATCTGGCGGATCAGATCTGGCGGATCCTGCCGGCCAAACCCCGATCTGGTGCCATCAAGGTGATGGCGCTAACGGTGAGGCTTGCTTTGGTCAGTGCTTCAGATCTGGCCAACGGGGAAGTCAAGCTGCTAACGTTCACAAGCTCGGGGCATACGACGGCGTCATCCGTCTTGCCCGTGAACATCTTGGCCTTTCAGCGGCCCTTCTCAGAGCCAATATGCCGTTGCTGAGGCCATTCTTCTCCTTCGTCCTGGCGACTACCGGCGACACCGTCCCAAGTGGTGCGTCCCCGGCGACGGAGTTGCTGGAAAGGATGCGGAGCAGAGATCTGATGTGCGGTTCAGAAGGACTTGATTGATTTTCTTCTATATGTTTTGGGGTCCTTTTTGTAAAGTTGCAGGTCCTATTAGTTATTGTCTAGTTCTTTTGGACCTCTATGTAATTTTTTGGACTAGTTTCCATTTGCACCGATAAACTTGAATTTTGACAAGTTCACGGGAAAAAAATTCCTTTGCACATATGGCCTATCATGTATGAACATTCTTGAGATTTAAACTATATGTAATGGCCAGCACTTGCGCAAGGGGCTCGTCTAATGCGCACTAGTTTCCATTAGCACCGTTAAATTTGAATCTTGACAAGTTCTTGGAAGAAAAAATTGATTCACATATAGCCTATCATGTATGAACATTATTGGGATTCAAACTATACATAGATGGCCAACACGTGTGCAAGGGGGTCCTCTAATGTGCACTAGTTTCTATTTGCACTGATAAATTTGAATCTTTACAAGTTCTCGGAAAAAAATTGCTTCACACATATGCCCTATCATGTATGAACATTATTGGGATTCATATTATATATAGATGGCCAACACTTGTGCAAGGGGGTCCTCTAATTCTTGGGGATTTCAATCTCTCTCTCTCTCTCTCGATCTATCGTTGGTGGCTAGAACAACACACATATGCATGCACTTTATGAGCAAAGGCGCGGGTGCCTCTAATAATTCATGTGTGTGCGTATATTTGAACATATTCTTGGGGATTTCAATCTCTATCTCTCGATCTATATATCGTTGGTGGCCAAGAAACACACTTATATATATACGCATGCACTTTATGCGCAAAGGCACGGGTGCCTCTAATAATGTGTGTGTGCACTCGATCGATGATCCCTAAACCTTAAACCCTAAAACCCTAATCCCTAATCCCTAATTATACCCAAAATGTACACCCTAAACACCCTAAACACTAAACCCTAAACCCTAGACCCTAAACCCTAAACCCTAAACACTACACCCTAAACCCTAAACCCTAAACCCTAAACACTAAACCCTAAACCCTAGACCCTAAACCCTAAACACTACACCCTAAACCCTAAACCCTAACCCTAGACCCTAAACCCTAAACACTAAACCCCAAACCCCAAACCCTAAACCCTAGACCCTAAACCCTAATTAACCCTAACCCTAAAACCCTAGCTAGATAACCCTAAACCCTAAACCCTAATTAAACCCTACATATATATATAGGCCAATGACACTTCATTGCGCATCAAGCAGGCGACCAACTAATTAGCGCTGATAAATTAATTAACTTGAATTTTGACAAGTTCTCTCGAATGAAAACATATTTGATTAAGTTGCCTCATAATATATATACAATTAGTGTGCATGCGCGTATGTCATACCTTGCACATATCATTCGTGCATATATTTCAATATATATCTGAATATATTCTTGGGGATATATATATTTCAATCTCTCTCTCGATCTATATATCGTTGGTGGCCAAAAAACACACTTATATACGCATGCACTTTATGCGCAAAGGCGCGGGTGCCTCTAATAATGTGTGTGTGCACTCGATCGATGATCCCTAAACCTTAAACCCTAAAACCTAAACACCCTAAACACTAAACCCTAAACCCTAGACCCTAAACCCTAAACACTACACCCTAAACCCTAAACCCTAAACCCTAACCCTAGACCCTAAACCCTAAACACTAAACCCCAAACCCTAAACCCCAAACCCTAAACCCTAATTAACCCTAACCCTAAAACCCTAGCTAGATAACCCTAAACCCTAATTAAACCCTACATATATATAGGCCAACGACACTTCATTGCGCATCAAGCAGGCGACCAACTAATTAGCGCTGATAAATTAATTAACTTGAATTTTGACAAGTTCTCTCGAATGAAAACACATTTGATTAAGTTGCCTCATAATATATATACAATTAGTGTGCATGCGCGCATGTCATACCTTGCACATATCATTCGTGCATAAATTTCATTATATATCTGAACATATTCTTGGGGATATATATATATTTCAATCTCTCTCTCGATCTATATATCGTTGGTGGCCAAAAAACACACTTATATACGCATGCACTTTATGCGCAAAGGCGCGGGTGCCTCTAATAATGTGTGTGTGCACTCGATCGATGATCCCTAAACCTTAAACCCTAATCCCTAATCCCTAATTATACCCTAAACGTACACCCTAAACACCCTAAACACTAAACCCTAAACCCTAGACCCTAAACCCTAAACACTACACCCTAAACCCTAAACCCTAAACACTAAACACTAAACCCTAAACCCTAACCCTAGACCCTAAACCCTAAACACTAAACCCCAAACCCTAAACCCTAGACCCTAAACCCTAATTAACCCTAACCCTAACCCTAAAACCCTAGCTAGATAACCCTAAACCCTAATTAAACCCTACATATATACAGGCCAACGACACTTCATTGCGCATCAAGCAGGCGACCAACTAATTAGCGCTGATAAATTAATTAACTTGAATTTTGACAAGTTCTCTCGAATGAAAACACATTTGATTAAGTTGCCTCATAATATATATACAATTAGTGTGCATGCGCGCATGTCATACCTTGCACATATCATTCGTGCATATATTTCAATATATATCTGAACATATTCTTGGGGATATATATATTTCAATCTCTCTCTCGATCTATATATCGTTGGTGGCCAAAAAACACACTAGCTAGCTTATATACGCATGCACTTTATGCGCAAAGGCGAGGGTGCCTCTAATAATGTGCGTGTGCACTCGATCGATGATCCCTAAACCTTAAACCCTAAAACCCTAATCCATAATCCCTAATTATACCCTAAACGTACAACCTAAACACCCTAAACTCTAAACCCTAAACCCTAGCTAGACCCTAAACCCTAAACACTACACCCTAAACCCTAAACCCTAAACACTAAACCCTAAACCCTAACCCTAGACCCTAAACCCTAAACACTAAACCCCAAACCCCAAACCCTAAACCCTAGACACTAAACCCTAATTAACCCTAACCCTAACCGTAAAACCCTTGCTAGATAACCTTAAACCCTAATTAAACCCTACATATATATAGGCCAACGACACTTCATTGCGCATCAAGCAGGCGACCAACTAATTAGCGCTGATAAATTAATTAACTTGAATTTTGACAAGTTCTCTCGAATGAAAACACATTTGATTAAGTTGCCTCATAATATATATATATACAATTAGTGTGCATGCGCGCATGTCATACCTTGCACATATCATTCGTGCATATATTTTAATATATATCTGAACATATTCTTGGGGATAGATATATATTTCAATCGAATCTCTCTCTCTCTCGATTTATATATCGTTGGTGGCCAAAAAACACACTTATATACGCATGCACTTTATGCGCAAAGGCGCGGGTGCCTCTAATAATGTGTGTGTGCACTCGATCGATGATCCCTAATTAAACCTTAAACCCTAAAACGTAACCCTAACCCCTAATCCCTAATTATACGCTAAACGTACACCCTAAACACCCTAAACACTAAACCCTAAACCCTAGACCCTAAACCCTAAACACTACACCCTAAACCCTAAACCCTAAACACTAAACCCTAAACCCTAACCCTAGACCCTAAACAATAAACACTAAACCCCAAACCCCAAACCCTAAACCCTACACCCTAAACCCTAATTAACCATAACCCTAACCCTAAAACCCTAGCTAGATAACCCTAAACCCTAAACCCTAATTAAACCCTACATATATATATAGGCCAACGACACTTCATTGCGCATCAAGCAGGCGACCAACTAATTAGCGCTGATAAATTAATTAACTTGAATTTTGACAAGTTCTCTCGAATGAAAACACATTTGATTAAGTTGCCTCATAATATATATATATACAATTAGTGTGCATGCGCGCATGTCATACCTTGCACATATCATTCGTGCATATATTTCAATATATATCTGAACATATTCTTGGGGATATATATATATATTTCAATTGAATCTCTCTCTCGATTTAATTATATATCGTTGGTGGCCAAAAAACACACTTATATACGCATGCACTTTATGCGCAAAGGCGCGGGTGCCTCTAATAATGTGTGTGTGCACTCGATCGATGATCCCTAAACCTTAAACCCTAAAATGTAACCCTAATCCCTAATCCCTAATTATACCCTAAACGTACACCCTAAACACCCTAAACACTAAACCCTAAACCCTAGACCCTAAACCCTAAACACTACACCCTAAACCCTAAACCCTAAACACTAAACCCTAAACCCTAACCCTAGACCCTAAACCCTAAACACTAAACCCCAAACCCCAAACCCTAAACCCTAGACCCTAAACCCTAATTAACCCTAACCCTAACCCTAAAACCCTAGCTATATAACCCTAACCCCTAATTAAACCCTACATATATATATAGGCCAACGACATTCATTGCGCATCAAGCAGGCGACCAACTAATTAGCGCTGATAAATTAATTAACTTGAATTTTGACAAGTTCTCTCGAATGAAAACACATTTGATTACGTTGCCTCATAATATATATATACAATTAGTGTGCATGCGCGCATGTCATACCTTGCACATATCATTCGTGCATATATTTCAATATATATCTGAACATATTCTTGGGGATATATATATATATATTTCAATCGCATCTCTCTCTCGATTTAATTATATATCGTTGGTGGCCAAAAAACACACTTATATACGCATGCACTTTATGCGCAAAGGCGCGGGTGCCTCTAATAATGTGTGTGTGCACTCGATCGATGATCCCTAAACCTTAAACCCTAAAACGTAACCCTAATCCCTAATCCCTAATTATACCCTAAACGTACACCCTAAACACCCTAAAATCTAAACCCTAAACCCTAGACCCTAAACCCTAAACACTACACCCTAAACCCTAAACCCTAAACCCTAACCCTAGACCCTAAACCCTAAACACTAAACCCCAAACCCCAAACCCTAAACCCTAGACCCTAAACCCTAATTAACCCTAACCCTAACCCTAAAACCCTAGCTATATAACCCTAAATCCTAAACCATAATTAAACCCTACATATATATATATAGGCCAACGACACTTCATTGCGCATCAAGCAGGCGACCAACTAATTAGCGCTGATAAATTAATTAACTTGAATTTTGACAAGTTCTCTCGAATGAAAACACATTTGATTAAGTTGCCTCATAATATATATATACAATTAGTGTGCATGCGCGCATGTCATACCTTGCACATATCATTCGTGCATATATTTCAATATATATCTGAACATATTCTTGGGGATATATATATATTTCAATTGAATCTCTCTCTCGATTTAATTATATATCGTTGGTGGCCAAAAAACACACTTATATACGCATGCACTTTATGCGCAAAGGCGCGGGTGCCTCTAATAATGTGTGTGTGCACTCGATCGATGATCCCTAAACCTTAAACCCTAAAATGTAACCCTAATCCCTAATCCCTAATTATACCCTAAACGTACACCCTAAACACCCTAAACACTAAACCCTAAACCCTAGACCCTAAACCCTAAACACTACACCCTAAACCCTAAACCCTAAACACTAAACCCTAAACCCTAACCCTAGACCCTAAACCCTAAACACTAAACCCCAAACCCCAAACCCTAAACCCTAGACCCTAAACCCTAATTAACCCTAACCCTAACCCTAAAACCCTAGCTATATAACCCTAAACCCTAATTAAACCCTACATATATATATAGGCCAACGACACTTCATTGCACATCAAGCAGGCGACCAACTAATTAGCGCTGATAAATTAATTAACTTGAATTTTGACAAGTTCTCTCGAATGAAAACACATTTGATTACGTTGCCTCATAATATATATATACAATTAGTGTGCATGCGCGCATGTCATACCTTGCACATATCATTCGTGCATATATTTCAATATATATCTGAACATATTCTTGGGGATATATATATATATATATATTTCAATCGAATCTCTCTCTCGATTTAATTATATATCGTTGGTGGCCAAAAAACACACTTATATACGCATGCACTTTATGCGCAAAGGCGCGGGTGCCTCTAATAATGTGTGTGTGCACTCGATCGATGATCCCTAAACCTTAAACCCTAAAACATAACCCTAATCCCTAATCCCTAATTATACCCTAAACGTACACCCTAAACACCCTAAAATCTAAACCCTAAACCCTAGACCCTAAACCCTAAACACTACACCCTAAACCCTAAACCCTAAACACTAAACCCTAAACCCTAACCCTAGACCCTAAACCCTAAACACTAAACCTCAAACCCCAAACCCTAAACCCTAGACCCTAAACCCTAATTAACCCTAACCCTAACCCTAAAACCCTAGCTATATAACCCTAAATCCTAAACCATAATTAAACCCTACATATATATATATATATAGGCCAACGACACTTTATTGCGCATCAAGCAGGCGACCAACTAATTAGCGCTGATAAATTAATTAACTTGAATTTTGACAAGTTCTCTCGAATGAAAACACATTTGATTAAGTTGCCTCATAATATATATACAATTAGTGTGCATGCGCGCATGTCATACCTTGCACATATAATTCGTGCATATATTTCAATATATATCTGAACATATTCTTGGGGATATATATATATTTCAATCTCTCTCTCGATCTATATATCGTTGGTGGCCAAAAAACACACTAGCTAGCTTATATACGCGTGCACTTTATGCGCAAAGGCGCGGGTGCCTCTAATAATGTGTGTGTGCACTCGATCGATGATCCCTAAACCTTAAACCCTAAAACCCTAATCCATAATCCCTAATTATACACCCTAAACGTACACCCTAAACACCCTAAACACTAAACCCTAAACCCTAGACCCTAAACCCTAAACACTACGACACCCTAAACCCTAAACCATGAACACTAAACCCTAAACCCTAACCCTAGACCCTAAGCCCTAAACACTAAACCCCAAACCCTAATTAAACCCTAAACCCTAGACCCTAAACCCTAATTAACCCTAACCCTAACCCTAAAACCCTAGCTAGATAACCCTAAACCCTAAACCCTAATTAAACCCTACATATATATAGGCCAACGACACTTCATTGTGCATCAAGCAGGTGACCAACTAATTAGCGCTGATAAATTAATTAACTTTTGAATTTTGACAAGTTCTCTCGAATGAAAACACATTTGATTAAGTTGCCTCATAATATATATACAATTAGTGTGCATGCGCGCTTGTCATACCTTGCACATATATCATTCGTGCATATATTTCAATATATATCTGAACATATTCTTGGGGATATATATATATATTTCAATCTCTCTCTCGATCTATATATCGTTGGTGGCCAAAAAACACACTTATATATACGCATGCACTTTATACCCAAAGGCGCGGGTGCCTCTAATAATGTGTGTGTGCACTCAATCGATGATCCCTAAACCTTAAACCCTAAAATCTTAATCCCTAATTATACCCTAAACGTACACCCTAAACACCCTAATTAACACTAACCCTAACCCTACCCTAGGTGTAGCTAACCCTAAACCCTAAACCCTAGCTAATTAAACCCTACATATATATATAGGCCAACGACACTTAATTGCGCATCAAGCAGACGACCAACTAATTAGCGCTGATAAATTAATTAACTTGAATTTTGACAAGCTCTCGAATGAAAAACACGTACATTTGATTATGTTGCCTCACAATATATATATATATATAATTAGTGTGCATGCATGGCCTACCATATGCATTCATGCATTCATGCATATATATTTTTTAATATATATTTGAACATATTCTTGGGGATTTCAATCTCTCTCTCTCTCTCTCGATCTATATATCATTTGTGGCCAAAAACACAGACATACGCATGCACTTTAATTTATGCGCAAAAGATGCGGGTGCCTCTAATATATAATGTGTGTGCGCACTCGATCGATATATGATCCCTAAACCCTAGCTAAACACCCTAATTAAACATCCTAGACCCTAAACCCTAACCCTAACCCATACTTAAAACACATAACCCCTAGACCCTAAACACTAAACACTAAACCCTAAACCATAACCCCTAGCTAACCCTATCCCTAACAACCCTAAAACCCTAATGACCCTAAACCCTAATCCCTAAACCCGAACCCTAATCCCTAAACCCTAAACCCTATAAACCCTAAACCCTAGCTCTAGCTATATATATATATAGGCCCCAAATGACACACTTAATTGCACATCGATCACGCAGGCCAGTGGGCCTCGCGGTCCCCTAAATTAAGTGTGACATTAACCCTAACTAAACCATATATATATAACTAACCCATCCTAGCTAATCAAACTTGGCTACTTAATTAAAACACATAACCCCAAACTATACTAGCTATAACCCGATCTAATAAAAACCTGCTCTATATGTATATAGCTAGCTAGCAAACCCTAGATTAACCCCAATTAATATATATGGCCTATATCGATCATGTATGATCGAACATCCCTGAGATTCATTCATTAATTAATTATATAATTAGCGCTTATAAATTAATTAACTTGAATATATTGACAAGTTCTCGAATGAAAACACACACTTTGATTAAGTTGCCTCACAATATATATATATAATTAGTGTGCATGCATGCATTGGCCTACCATGCATGCATATTTATATATATATATTTGAACATTCTTGGCGATTTCAATAATCTCTCATCTCTATCTCTCTCTTTATCGATTGGTGTGGCTAGCGCAACGACACACATTATGCTTGCACTTTACGCGCAAAGGCGGGTGCCTCTAATAGTGCATGTATGTGCACACTCGATCGATCTAGCTAGAGTTTTGATTAATTGTGTAGCACACTAATAAAAAAGTTGTAATTTAATTCACAATAAGTTATAATTAACCCTAACACATAAACCCTCTAAATAAACCATAAAACCCTATATAGCTAGCTATAGGCCAACGCCGACCCATTATTAATTGCGCATCAAGTAGGCCAGGGGTCCTCGCGGTCCTCTAATTAAATATATGTGCCATTAACCCTAAACCCTAAACCGTATATATATAGAAAACTAACCTTAGCTAATGAAACCCTCGTTAAAACACATAACCCCAAGCTAATTAATAACCCAATAATCTAATAAAACCTTGCTATATATATAGCTAGTAAACCCTAGATTATATAACCCCAATTAATATATGGCCTATATCGATCATATATATATAGACATTATTGGGATTCATTAATTATATAATAAGTACTGATAATTCAATTAATTAACTTCAATTTTGACAAGGTCTGAAATGAAAACACACTTTAATTAATTTGCCTCACAATATATATAATTAATATGCATGCATGGCCTAACCATGCATGCTTATATATGTGTTTAATTTGGGGATTCCAATCGCTCTCTCGCCGCTCTCTCGTTGGTGGCCAACAACACACACATGCACTTTGTGCGCAAAGGCATGTGCCTCTAATAATGTGTGCACAGTCGATCGATCTATTTTTGATTAATCATAGCACACAAATAAAGAAGTTGTATTTGAATCCACACAACCCTAATCTAAAACACATAGCCCCTAACATGGCCTAATTAATTGATCCCTTCTCTCTAGCTAATTAGTGGAAATTGCACAAAATCAAAAGGGGTCCCTCATTAATTACACATATATAGCTAGATTGTGATAAACTTTTGCCCCATATTTGGTGGATGGGTGCATCTTGGCATGTAAAATAATTAATGTTTGCAAATGGCGTTGTCAAAATTTATGTACAAATGATTTCTTTCCATCCAAAGTGCATAAAATGGGAGTTTCAATGAAGAAAGTACAAATAAAACAGCTCGACATGCCTCCACACCCCGATTTTCACATGAAGTAGAGCATATTTAAAGGATAATTCCAGAGTTTTACTATTTTTCAAGCAACTTTGCTAATTTCCACCCACTCACATGACTTTATGTCGATTTAACGAAAATAGGGCGAATGTAAACTACATGGGCGGGATAGTTTGAATTGTGCGCGCGGCAAAGGGAACCGCCTATTCCTCAACCTTGTGCACGGCAAATTACACACGCAACTCCATTAAACAGCACCTACCGGGCGGCCCGGCCGCATGACCCCCCACCCACCCCTACACAACTTATCCCCGTCCGTGCGAAGAGCTTCCCCTCCCCATCCCGTCCGTGCGAAGAAGAAGCTTCCCCTCCCCGTCGTTCTTCTCGAGACACACCGGCGGTCAAGTTGATCCACGGTAGGGCTGCTATCTCTAGCTCAATCATGCATCGGGCGAGACGGCCTAACGATTTATATTTTCTTGATGCTGCTAAAAAAAATCGTCAGTATGCTCGAACTAATTGGCAGTTTATAGTTTTCCGCTCGATTTGTCCTCGATCAATTTGTTCATTCGCGTGGGCATATAGAGTCAGTTCTGCGCTCGATCCGTTAATTTGCTGAAATGCCATGGCAGAGTTTTGTACACGATCTGTTTGCTAAAATGTCGATGGGCATTTTTTGTTTTGTACTCGACATGATTGCTGAAATGCATAATCATGTAGTATAGTTTTGTACTCGATGGATATACATTTCCTACTTTGCCTTAAATTAATCACCAACCATTGTATCTCATAATTAAACAGATGGATAGAACTTGGATACTGCATGGACACTTATGTTCCCCTTCATATATAAATGGTGTTCAACCCTTTATGGAGTTTATTAGAGCTCATGAAGGTCACAACCTGGACGTGTATTGCCCGCGCTGCACATGTATGAACGGTGAGAAGAGGTCTCACCATGTAGTGGAAGATCATTTACACATTTTTGGGATGGACCGCACATATGTTAGGTGGGTTTATCATGGTGAACCATATAATGATCCTTCAGCGGGAGAAGCAGATCTTGCTCACACTGTATGTGTGCTGGCATATGTAGTTAATTATTTATATTGATGCTGCCGCTGTTTCGATCAATAGTTTGCATTGCTGTGCAAGGTTCTGTACTCAAATTTAACTTGTTGCAGATGGATGGACGGGAAGGAGAGAAAAAGCGCTTGCTTCAGGAAACGGGTTTCAGCTCTGGGACATGTGCTGTGTCAACACCCGGATTTTTAAGTCCGAATGCCTATTATGTCATACATCGCAATCCCAGGAATATTGTTGTTGCAAGGCATAATAGTTAAGTATCACAGTCATCATTCATTACAAACCATAAGTCTTACAAATTTGGAATCACATGATCCATATTACACGAATAGTTGATCTATCGATCAACGAACAAACACAAGTTCATAGTTCAACATAGCGGAAGCGTAAGATACAAGGACTCTCGAGTCCACAAGCCAACGCTTGACGTCGGAAGGTGCTTAGTTGTCGTAGGCGTCCTGCTGGTCATCTCCTTGGTCATCTTCATACTCTGGCCATTTGAATAGCCAGGGACAAAGCCGTGAGTACGTTGAGTACTCGCAAACTAATACTAAAGTAAGTGCTAGACAATCTAGTAGGGTTTGCTAGGCTCTAGTTTATTTGCATAAAGCTAGTTTTAGTTCACAAAGTTTTGAGAAAAAGCTTATCCAAGAACTAACTAACTCAAGTGGGAACATTAGTGTCATTCCCACCGTTCAAGTGGTGATTTCAATTCAATCCACCACAAGTCATTTCACCATCATCCTTTTCAACATCATTTTCAAAGATATGACATCGGAAACTGTATGGCCTTTCCAACCGTCCGTAACCGTGGACGCGGCTATTCGAATAGGTTTACACTCTGCAGAGGTTGCACACTTGTGCCACAACAGTTGATTTCATCCGTCGGGATTTCCCCGAATAATCGTAACACAGTACGCGGATCATCAACCATAACCTTTCACTTACGAACCCTAGTATGAGCACCTCTCCCCATGAGCTTGGCCTCCCAGTGAAGACGGTCGGTCGGCACAGGGAGCGCACAGGGCTTGGGCCGGACATTCACCTCGTTTCGCATCATATCGTATCGTTTCTTTTGTGGTAGAGGCAGCTTTCGGCATAACCCCGATGATGCTTGTTTAGAGGGAACCCATACTAAGACGCATAAACTTCCAGTTAAGCCCTACCCATAATCAGGTATTGTGGGGGTACTTACTAATTGGAAAGGTATCGCATTCAAACCAACATCATGTTTTATCAAAAATCACTATCTTCTCTTGGTCATATTCACCTTCAAAAATTCATTCAATGGAATGCATCTTCATTCCAAGGTTTCAAAATCCTTTCAAAATCACATGGTTCCCATCTAGAGTAGTCAAGTTTAGTTTATTAGCACTAGCTCTAATTCATGAGGGGTGCTACCTTGCTTTGCTTGGAAGAGACTAACTCACTACTCTAATAACCAAGTTGTATGTTGACCAAAGTTAACTATAAAAGTAACTCATTTGGAAAACAAGTAAAAACTTGTAAAGTAAAAACTTGGGATGGGTTCACATAAGAAAGATAAGAAACATGGTGCCTTGCCCAAAGGGGCTTTGCACTTTGCAAGAATATTAGCTTGCCTTGGTAGTTCTCAAACTGTTCCTCCTCTTCCTCCTGGTAGCAACCTTCTTCTTCGGCGTACTCTCCGGTGCTACCGTCTAAATTTGAATATGAGTATAATTACTCACTAATTCAATGGCTATTCCACACATCACAATTAAACACACAAACTACTCTATGCACACCAAATAAATAAACTAGGGTGCATGGGTTGTGGGATTTAAATAGAATTTGTATTCCACATGTAAATGATAGTTTCCATAGGGTTCTTGAGAAATAATTTCCTCTCATTGAAATCTTCTTAAGATTTAATTTCTCCAACAATCATGGATGAACTCATATTGACCCAAGTCAAATGTTCATCATCATCATCATTTGGGAGAATGATTTAAATGAGGTGGATCACCTCATACTATTTAAATAGCACTACCTTTGATTTAAATCTCAAGTAATTCATATAAGAGAGTTTGGGACCAGGGGTCCAAACATCCCATGAATTCATGTGAGACAAGTTTAAATGAAGTATAAGACTTCACACAATTTAACTTTAATAGTTTTGGACAATATCAACTAGTTAAACTAGTCAAAATATCCATTCATCAAACCATGGCATGATCATGCAAAGTGACCACACCATTTTATTGCATAAACAATTAGTGTAAGTCAAATGTGAGCTATTTGAGTTGGAAATAACTTAATATCTAGTTTGGTTGATTTTTAGGAATTATTTGAATAGGGAAAAGTCCCTGTCTTGTTATTTTTGTCACATTAATTCTACAAAGAATTTGACCAAGAGGCCAGTGGCATGTTGTAGAGAATTTCAGTGGCTTTCCAACAACATAAAATTCACTAAATTTGGTTTAGCCAAATTGAAACTATTGAATTTCAAAGTTTGGGCAGTATTGAGTTGGGATGGAATTGATTTAAATGAATTTTGAATAAAAGGGCCGGCGGGAAAAGCTAACGGGCCGAAAAGGTTTAAACAGGCCCAAGGCCAGCCCAGCCACGGTCCAGTGCCGCGCGGGCTGCCTGACAGGGGGTCCCGCATGTCAGCGGCGTTTAAAACCCGAAACGGTACGAGCGACGTGGTGCGTTGGATTAGAAGGCGATCCAACGGCGCACGGTCGTCGTCTTCTCCGGCGAGAAGCAGACGGTCTGGCGGCGAGCCTAGGGGGTGGGAGAGCTAACCAGGGCTCCCGCGGTGGCTGGCAGTGTGCGTGATGTAGATGTGGACGACGGCGGTTCTCCTGGTACCGGCGGCTCGTCCTGGGGCGGCTCCAATCGACGGCGAGCTTCGGCGGCGATCACGGGTAGTGAGGCTTCAATTGGACGGCGGCGGTGGCTAATGTCAAGGGTGGAGTGGCTCAGGCGGTCGAGTGAGAAGAGGGGAAGGCGATGGTGTGCTCAGATCGACGAGGAGGGGTCTCCTTTTATAGGGACGCGAGGGTGCTGCGGGGCCGTGAAGAAGTCGACCATGGCGCGGCTTCTCCGGCGTGCTATCGAGCTAGGCGAGGTGGTGGCAATGTTCTATGGCTCCTGGCAATGCTATTGGCGGCGACAGCGGGGTCGGGCGGTGGCTAGGTTGGTCGCATTGCTTCCGTGTCCGTCGCGTCCGCGGCGGACCAGGGTTCTCTTCTCCGGCGACGGTGGTTGCGGGTCGTGGTCGAGGGCGTGTCTGGGAGCGTTGCGGTGTCACGGTGATGCTCAACGTGCTCGCAGGGGGTCCAGGGAGTGCTCGAGGTCGTGGCGCGGCGCGTGTCCAGTGCGTGCCCGTGGTGTGCACACGCTCGACGCGAGCGGCGTCCAGGGCGCCATGGACACGTGCTGGTCTGGCCGATGCAGGGCTCCTCCTCGACAATCACCGGTGCAAGGTGGTCCAGTAGAGTGAGGTGGAGGGCAAGGACATGGTGGCCAGGGTTGGCGAGCAAGGAGGAGAGGGGAGGCTCGGCATGGTGATGCCATGGCCGGCATGGCCATGCCATGCAAGCTATCTCCTCCTCCTTAGCTCCACTATGTGTCATTCATAGTTGGAGGGAACCAGGGGACCATTTGGGGTTGGTTAGGGTAGGTTTGTTTGAGTAGATCACTATTTGCTATAGTGTGTGAATAGTGCTCAAATTTGGAAATTACAAAATTATCCAAATTTGAAAATGTTCAAAAGGTGAATGTTTTTGAAAAGTGAGTGTTGAGATAAGTTGTAAAAGACCAGAGGTGAATTGAGGTGGTGGTGGAAAAATTTGAATTCAAAATTTGGCCAAAATGGCTAAGTGGAGATTGTTGAACTTGTTAAAAAGTTAAGACTTTGGATGAGCATAGCTAGTGATCAAAGATGAATTTGGTAGGGTGGTCTTCATAAAAGTTGTTCACCTTGATGTTGACTTTGAAATGGTGCAAAGAGTTAGCAAGCATTGGTTTGGGAAAATTGAATTGCAGGGGCTCAAAGTGGTGATCAGACTAAATTTGGCAGATTTGGCCATCATCACATGTGAGTGGGAATTGGGTTTGAAATTCATTTGAATTGTGAACCCTTGATTCCAAAAGTTGTAATAAGTGTTTGATAACATTATTCAACTAATGGTGAAGACCAAATAGGTCTAGGGTCAAAATTTATAAAAATGCCATAGGGCATATGTGAGGGTTTTTAGGGTTTTGTATTTTATGGATTTTCTTCTTCTTTGATATTATTTGGTTGGTGATCTTCATATGATCACTCTAGGTTTTTAGAGCATATCAAATACAAGTAATAACAATCATCATGGCATATCACTCAAATGCACAAGTCCTATGCATGGTACTATATGCAAAAGAAAAGTTTTTGTTGGTTTGAAATTTTGCTTTCTGGAATCCTCTAACTTTCTTTTCATTGAAATTTGGGGTGTTACAAACCCTTCCCCCTTACAAAAGATCTCGTCCCGAGATCGAAAAGAAAGTTAGGTACTAAAGAGATCTGGGTATTCCTTCTTCATGAAGTCTTCGCGTTCCCAGGTGGCTTCATCTTCGGTATGATTGCTCCATTGGATTTTCAGAAACTTGATGCTTCGGGTGCGGGTGGTTCTGTAAGCTTCTTCTAGGATGCGAATCGGCACTTCGCGGTAAGTCAGATCCTTGTTGATATCCACCGATCGGTGATCGATGTTCTTGAACACTTCGGTCTTCTCAGGGACTTCAAGGCATTTCCGGAGAAGTGAGATGTGAAAAACGTCGTGCACAGCCGACATTTCTTCAGGCAATTCCAGTTGATAAGATACTTCACCTCGGCGGCTGAGGACTTGGAAAGGTCCCACATAGCGAGGTGCAAGCTTTCCTTTCAGCTGAAACCTTTGCATCCCTTTCAAGGGGGATACCTTGAGATAGACGAAATCTCCGATCTCAAAGGTCATCTCCCGACGTCTCTTGTCGGCGTAGCTCTTCTGTCGGGACTGCGCAGTCTTGAGGTACTCGCGGATCTTGTGAACCTTCTCTTCGGCTTCACGAAGAACGTCTGGGCCGAAAACTTGACTTTCTCCAACTTCTGACCAGTTCAGGGGGGTACGGCACTTCCTTCCGTACAAGGCTTCAAAGGGGGCCATCTGTAGGCTGGCTTGGTAACTATTGTTGTAGGAGAATTCTGCATAAGGTAGGCAGCCTTCCCACTTGGATCCGTATTCCAGTACGCATGCTCTAAGCATGTCTTCCAGTATCTAGTTTACTCTCTCAGTCTGTCCGTCGGTCTGAGGGTGATAGGCGGTGCTGAAATTTAGGCGAGTGCCTAGTCCTTCATGCACCTTCTGCCAGAACCTTGAGGTGAACTGTGATCCTCTATCTGACACTATCGATTTGGGGGTTCCGTGCAAAGCAACTATTCTGGAGATGTAGAGTTCCGCTAACTTGGGGCCTTGATAGGTGGTTTTGACAGCGATGAAATGGGCGACTTTGGTCAATCTATCGACCACTACCCATATGGAATCATTGCCTTTGCTGGATTTGGGCAGTCCGGTGATAAAGTCCATTCCTACGGAGTCCCATTTCCATTCTGGGATCTGAAGGGGTTGCAACAGTCCGGCGGGTCTTTGGTGTTCTGCCTTAACTCTCTGACAGATGTCACACTTAGCGATATAGCTACCGATCTCTCTCTTCATTCCGTGCCACCAAAATTGTTCCTTTAGGTCCTGGTACATCTTGGTACCTCCGGGGTGGATTGAGTAAAGGGTGTCATGGGCTTCTTGCAAGATGACTTGTTTCAAGTCAGAGTCCGATGGTACGCAGAGACGTTCTTTGTACCAAAGCACTCCGGCTTCGTCTACAGTGAATCCGGGGGCTTTTCCTGCGGCTATCTGTTTCTTGATTCCGTCAATGCTAGCGTTGTCCTTCTGGGCTTCCTTGATCTGACCAACCAAGGTGGGTTGCAGTTCTATGCTGGCTAGGAATCCTTCACTCACGAGTTCAAGTCTGAACTGTTCAAACTCTTGGTGCAAACTGGGCTGTTCGGTTGCGAGCATGGAGTTCAAGCGGCACGGCGATCGACTCAAAGCATCCGCTACCACATTGGCCTTGCCGGGGTGGTAGTGAATCTCCATGTCGTAATCCTTGATCAATTCGATCCATCGGCGTTGTCTCATGTTCAACTCTTTCTGGGTGAAAATATATTTGAGGCTTTTGTGGTCGGAGTAGATCTCGCATCGATTACCCATGAGGTAATGACGCCAAACTTTCAGGGCTAAAACTACGGCTGCAAGCTCGAGGTCATGGGTTGGGTAATTCTGCTCATGTTGCTTGAGTTGTCTTGAAAGGTAGGATACAACCTTGCCTTCTTGCATAAGCACGCATCCAAGTCCAGTCTTGGAGGCGTCGCAATATACGTCAAAGGGCTTTGCGATATCTGGCATGATCAGGATTGGGGCTGTTGTCAGTCTACTCTTGAGCTGTTGGAAGCTCTCTTCACACTTGTCGGTCCTCTCAAACTTTCTGTCCTTTTTCAGCAGTTGGGTCATTGGTCGAGCGATGCTCGAAAAACCTTCTACAAATCTGCGGTAATATCCGGCTAATCCAAGAAAAGCACGGACCTCGGTTTGGGTGGTTGGGGCTTTCCATTCCATAACAGTTTTGATCTTGGCGGGATCTACGGCAATTCCTCCTGCAGACAAGATGTGTCCGAGGAATCCAACTTCTTCCAGCCAAAACTCACACTTGCTAAACTTGGCGTACAACTGGTGCTGTCTAAGGGTTTCTAGAACAATCTCCAAATGCTGTTCATGTTCCTCTTCGGACTTGGAGTAGACCAGAATGTCGTCGATGAAAACAACGACAAACTTGTCCAAAAAGTTCATGAAGATCTTAATCATGAGATTCATGAAATACGCGGGGGCATTGGTCAATCCAAACGACATGACGTTGTACTCATACAACCCATATCTGGTGGTAAAGGCAGTTTTTGGAATGTCGGTGGCTCGGATCTTCAGTTGGTGGTATCCAGTTCTAAGATCAATCTTCGAGAAAACTCGGGATCCGGTGAGTTGGTGAAACAAGTCTTCGATCTTGGGTAAGGGGTATTTGTTTTTGATGGTGACATCGTTAAGCTTACGATAGTCCGTGCATAAATGATTTGCACCATCCTTCTTGTCGACAAACAAGACGGGGGATCTCCAGGGGGATGCACTTGGTCTAATCAAACCTTTGGCTAACATGTCATCTATTTGCTTCTTCAGCTCCACAAGCTCGGCTGCGTTCATGCTGTAGGCTCTCTGGGCGATGGGTCCAGTTCCGGGGATTAACTCGATGATAAACTCGATATCCCGGTCCGGGGGCATACCGGGTAGATCATCCGGAAACACATCAGGGTAGCGACAAACGACCATGATTTGATCCAGAGTTGGCTTGGATACACTTTGGTTGCAGGTAAATTTTCTGGGTAGTTTTTCAGAGACGTGCTCCACTACGGTACCAGTGCTGCTAGTCATGGTTATGGCTTTCTTGGCACAGTCTATCAATCCATTGTGATTGGACATCCAGTCCATTCCTAGGACAACTTCCAAACCTTTGGTTCCAAGTATGATTAGATTTGCAAAGAAATCTACATCATGGATTTTGATTGGCACATTTTTGCAAAATTTTCTGGCTTTGGTGGTTGATCCGGGGATTTGAACTATCATAACATGCTTCAAACTGAGGGGTTGAATTTTACTTGTTGATGCAAAATCTTCGGTGACAAAGGAATGCGATGCTCCGGAATCAAACAACACTCTAGCAGGGGTGTGGTTGACAGAAAACATACCCAACACAACATCTGGTGCTTCCTGGGCTTCTTCGGCGTTCATGTGGTAGAGGCGGCCGTTGCGGTTGTTGGGGTTGTTGGGGGCAAACTTCTTGCCGGTGGAGACGCGGCGTTGCTGCTGAGCAGGAGCAGCGGTGTTGCCGGCGAGCTTGGCAAGACGCTTGGGACACTCGTTGGAGTAGTGCCCCACTACACCACACTCGTAACAAGTGATAGTGCTCTTGTCCTGCTTGTTCGCAACGGGAATGGCATTGCTCCCGGTTCTGGGGGTGGTGTTGGTGTTGGTGTTGTTGTTGTTAGGGGCTCGGGGTGGAGCGCGGTTGTAATTGTTGTTGTTGTTGTAGTTGTTGTTGTAGCCTCCTGGCTTGGAGTTTCCTCCACTCCGGTTCTGATAACCGGGGCGAGAGTTCTGCATCGGGGGTTTGTTGTGTCTCGGAGTGAATCCTCCGCTTGAGCTAGGGCGAAACTTTTGGGGGTGGCTTGATCCACTCTGACTTGCCATGCGGCGCTTGCGGTTCTCATTGGCTTGGTTTAACTTGCCCTCCATCTGGATGGCGGAGTCAACAAGGGCTTCGAGGTCAGCGAAGGGGATGTTGACGAGGACAGTCTGCATCTCATCATGCAGTCCGTTCAGGAATCTCTCCTTCCTCTTCTCAACGGTGTCAGTCTCATCAGGGGCATACCTTGACAAGGTGAGAAACTTGTCGCGGTATTCAACCACCGTCATGCGACCTTGTTTCAGTTCACGGAATTCATCCCTCATCTTCTTGATAAGACCCGGGGGTACATGGTACTTGCTGAACCTGAGTTTGAAATCCTCCCAAGTCATGAATTGACCTCCGTTCATGGCACGGGTACTTGTCCACCAGGCACGAGCTGGTCCAGCGAGATAGTGAGTGGCGAACAACACCTTCTCGTTGGCTTCCACTCCAGCTACTTCCAGATTGTTCTCCATGGTTTGGAGCCAATCATCGGCGTCGAGGGGCTCCTCGGTCTTGCTAAACACCGGAGGGTTGGTGTTCTGGAAGTTCTTGAGCTTGGATCCGGGGTGGTCATGATTTCCATGGCCTTGGTTGGCGATGTTCTGCAAGGCGATGAGGTTGGCTTGGCGCTCGGCTCTCTCGGTTTCCCGGTCTGCAAGCAGGGTTTGCAGAAGTTGCATCATCGCGTCGTTGGTGCGATTCGGAGGGGCCATCTGAAGATATAGAAGATCATGAGATAAGAGGGAACATTCTATGGTTCATTTTGGTTAAGTTTGAACAACATTTGAAAACTTGTAAACCTTTTATGACAAACATAACATTCATTCATTCATGCAACACATAGTACAAACTACACACCTACCCCAATGGTTTTAAGAACCATTCTCATGCTACGATACAAAGGACGGGATACAACTCACACCTACTATAAGTGAAACTAGTGCAACTATTCCTCATCATCGATATCGATCGGGACGTAGTCATCAGGTCCTGCCTCCAGGAACTCGTAGTCCTCCTCCTTGGTGTTCTCGTCCTCCTCAAAGTCGTCGTCATCGCTCAGAAAGGCGTCTCCTCCCTGAATGTCGATGCCTTCATCGTCATCCTCCATGTGACGAATCTGATCCTCCTGGGCCTTGACAGTGGCCTCAAGTGACGCGATCCGGTCGCGAAGGCGGCGAATCGTAGCGTCCTTCTTGGCACGCTGCTGGCGAAGGTTCCTGCGGTCGTTGTTGAGTAGCTTGATCGCCTCACCCTGCTCGATGATGTGAGCATGGGTCTGGTTCGCGTAAGCGCGAGAGGCGTCGAGGTCCCTCTGAGTCTGGTAGAGCATGAAGTCCAAGTGATCCACATGGTGCCTCAACTGGGGGTGCAGTGGCACATCCATGGGTCTTCCGTCGGAGTTGCGCCTCGCGAGATGCGCAAAGCGTTCCTCACGAAATGCTTCCGCATTCTGTCCGCACAGACGAGCAAGTGCTTCCTGAAGAGCACGTGCAAGCCCGTCGAGCCAGTTGCTTTCCCTGAAAGAGAAAAGAATCCTCTCCGAGGTGGGAGGCTCCAGCTTGCCCCTCAAGTCGGCAGTGATAATCCACTGCAGTTCCCCTCCCGGCTGGTCGTCCACCTGAATCCCGTGAAACTCGGGGTGTGGGCGGCCAAGGTGATCCGACAGGGAGTCGAGGTCATGCTCGAAGATCAAGCTTCCTCCGTTTCCAAGCTGATAAAACTTGGTGTTGAGGGGTTCATTCGGCTCCATCTGAAAGAGAATTGGATGAGTAAGTTAGAGAGTGCAAGGTGTGGCAAAGTTTTAAGTTGATTCAAATAAGATAGAACATGATTCATCAAATTTTGGCAAAGTTTCAAAGACAAGAGTGTAGTAAATTTTCACAAATAATTTCTTTCATTTGATTTCAAAGTTAAATTTTTTAGAACGCCCATTCTAACTAAGGTCTTCTAAGGTCAAACAATGGCTCTGATACCAACTTGTCAACACCCGGATTTTTAAGTCCGAATGCCTATTATGTCATACATCGCAATCCCAGGAATATTGTTGTTGCGAGGCATAATAGTTAAGTATCACAGTCATCATTCATTACAAACCATAAGTCTTACAAATTTGGAATCACATGATCCATATTACACGAATAGTTGATCTATCGATCAACGAACAAACACAAGTTCATAGTTCAACATAGCGGAAGCGTAAGATACAAGGACTCTCGAGTCCACAGGCCAATGCTTGACGTCGGAAGGTGCTTAGTTGTCGTAGGCGTCCTGCTGGTCATCTCCTTGGTCATCTTCATACTCTGGCCATTTGAATAGCCAGGGACAAAGCCGTGAGTACGTTGAGTACTCGCAAACTAATACTAAAGTAAGTGCTAGACAATCTAGTAGGGTTTGCTAGGCTCTAGTTTATTTGCATAAAGCTAGTTTTAGTTCACAAAGTTTTGAGAAAAAGCTTATCCAAGAACTAACTAACTCAAGTGGGAACATTAGTGTCATTCCCACCATTCAAGTGGTGATTTCAATTCAATCCACCACAAGTCATTTCACCATCATCCTTTTCAACATCATTTTCAAAGATATGACATCGGAAACTGTATGGCCTTTCCAACCGTCCGTAACCGTGGACGCGGCTATTCGAATAGGTTTACACTCTGCAGAGGTTGCACACTTGTGCCACAACAGTTGATTTCATCCGTCGGGATTTCCCTGAATAATCGTAACACAGTACGCGGATCATCAACCATAACCTTTCACTTACGAACCCTAGTATGAGCACCTCTCCCCATGAGCTTGGCCTCCCAGTGAAGACAGTCAGTCAGCACAGGAACCGCACGAGGCTTGGGCCGGACATTCACCTCGTTTCGCATCATATCGTATCATTTCTTTTGTGGTAGAGGCAGCTTTCGGCATAACCCCGATGATGCTTGTTTAGAGGGAACCCATACTAAGACGCATAAACTTCCAGTTAAGCCCTACCCATAATCAGGTATTGTGGGGGTACTTACTAATTGGAAAGGTATCGCATTCAAACCAACATCATGTTTTATCAAAAATCACTATCTTCTCTTGGTCATATTCACCTTCAAAAATTCATTCAATGGAATGCATCTTCATTCCAAGGTTTCAAAATCCTTTCAAAATCACATGGTTCCCATCTAGAGTAGTCAAGTTTAGTTTATTAGCACTAGCTCTAATTCATGAGGGGTGCTACCTTGCTTTGCTTGGAAGAGACTAACTCACTACTCTAATAACCAAGTTGTATGTTGACCAAAGTTAACTATAAAAGTAACTCATTTGGAAAACAAGTAAAAACTTGTAAAGTAAAAACTTGGGATGGGTTCACATAAGAAAGATAAGAAACATGGTGCCTTGCCCAAAGGGGCTTTGCACTTTGCAAGAATATTAGCTTGCCTTGGTAGTTCTCAAACTGTTCCTCCTCTTCCTCCTGGTAGCAACCTTCTTCTTCGGCGTACTCTCCGGTGCTACCGTCTAAATTTGAATATGAGTATAATTACTCACTAATTCAATGGCTATTCCACACATCACAATTAAACACACAAACTACTCTATGCACACCAAATAAATAAACTAGGGTGCATGGGTTGTGGGATTTAAATAGAATTTGTATTCCACATGTAAATGATAGTTTCCATAGGGTTCTTGAGAAATAATTTCCTCTCATTGAAATCTTCTTAAGATTTAATTTCTCCAACAATCATGGATGAACTCATATTGACCCAAGTCAAATGTTCATCATCATCATCATTTGGGAGAATGATTTAAATGAGGTGGATCACCTCATACTATTTAAAAAGCACTACCTTTGATTTAAATCTCAAGTAATTCATATAAGAGAGTTTGGGACCAGGGGTCCAAACATCCCATGAATTCATGTGAGACAAGTTTAAATGAAGTATAAGACTTCACACAATTTAACTTTAATAGTTTTGGACAATATCAACTAGTTAAACTAGTCAAAATATCCATTCATCAAACCATGGCATGATCATGCAAAGTGACCACACCATTTTATTGCATAAACAATTAGTGTAAGTCAAATGTGAGCTATTTGAGTTGGAAATAACTTAATATCTATTTTGGTTGATTTTTAGGAATTATTTGAATAGGGAAAAGTCCCTGTCTTGTTATTTTTGTCACATTAATTCTACAAAGAATTTGACCAAGAGGCCAGTGGCATGTTGTAGAGAATTTCAGTGGCTTTCCAACAACATAAAATTCACTAAATTTGGTTTAGCCAAATTGAAACTATTGAATTTCAAAGTTTGGGCAGTATTGAGTTGGGATGGAATTGATTTAAACGAATTTTGAATAAAAGGGCCGGCGGGAAAAGCTAACGGGCCGAAAAGGTTTAAACAGGCCCAAGGCCAGCCCAGCCACGGTCCAGTGCCGCGCGGGCTGCCTGACAGGGGGTCCCGCATGTCAGCGGCGTTTAAAACCCGAAACGGTACGAGCGACGTGGCGCGTTGGATTAGAAGGCGATCCAACGGCGCACGGTCGTCGTCTTCTCCGGCGAGAAGCAGACGGTCTGGCGGCGAGCCTAGGGGGTGGGAGAGCTAACCAGGGCTCCCGCGGTGGCTGGCAGTGTGCGTGATGTAGATGTGGACGACGGCGGTTCTCCTGGTACCGGCGGCTCGTCCTGGGGCGGCTCCAATCGACGGCGAGCTTCGGCGGCGATCACGGGCAGTGAGGCTTCAATTGGACGGCGGCGGTGGCTAATGTCAAGGGTGGAGTGGCTCAGGCGGTCGAGTGAGAAGAGGGGAAGGCGATGGTGTGCTCAGATCGACGAGGAGGGGTCTCCTTTTATAGGGACGCGAGGGTGCTGCGGGGCCGTGAAGAAGTCGACCATGGCGCGGCTTCTCCGGCGTGCTATCGAGCTAGGCGAGGTGGTGGCAATGTTCTACGGCTCCTGGCGATGCTATTGGCGGCGACAGCGGGGTCGGGCGGTGGCTAGGTTGGTCGCATTGCTTCCATGTCCGTCGCGTCCGCGGCGGACCAGGGTTCTCTTCTCCGGCGACGGCGGTTGCGGGTCGTGGTCGAGGGCGTGTCTGGGAGCGTTGCGGTGTCACGGTGATGCTCAACGTGCTCGCAGGGGGTCCAGGGAGTGCTCGAGGTCGTGGCGCGGCGCGTGTCCAGTGCGTGCCCGTGGTGTGCACGCACTCGACGCGAGCGGCGTCCAGGGCGCCATGGACGCGTGCTGGTCTGGCCGATGCAGGGCTCCTCCTCGACAATCGCCGGTGCTAGGTGGTCCAGTAGAGTGAGGTGGAGGGCAAGGACATGGTGGCCAGGGTTGGCGAGCAAGGAGGAGAGGGGAGGCTCGGCATGGTGATGCCATGGCCGGCATGGCCATGCCATGCAAGCTATCTCCTCCTCCTTAGCTCCACTATGTGTCATTCATAGTTGGAGGGAACCAGGGGACCATTTGGGGTTGGTTAGGGTAGGTTTGTTTGAGTAGATCACTATTTGCTATAGTGTGTGAATAGTGCTCAAATTTGGAAATTACAAAATTATCCAAATTTGAAAATGTTCAAAAGGTGAATGTTTTTGAAAAGTGAGTGTTGAGATAAGTTGTAAAAGACCAGAGGTGAATTGAGGTGGTGGTGGAAAAATTTGAATTCAAAATTTGGCCAAAATGGCTAAGTGGAGATTGTTGAACTTGTTAAAAAGTTAAGACTTTGGATGAGCATAGCTAGTGATCAAAGATGAATTTGGCAGGGTGGTCTTCATCAAAGTTGTTCACCTTGATGTTGACTTTGAAATGGTGCAAAGAGTTAGCAAGCATTGGTTTGGGAAAATTGAATTGCAGGGGCTCAAAGTGGTGATCAGACTAAATTTGGCAGATTTGGCCATCATCACATGTGAGTGGGAATTGGGTTTGAAATTCATTTGAATTGTGAACCCTTGATTCCAAAAGTTGTAATAAGTGTTTTATAACATTATTCAACTAATGGTGAAGACCAAATAGGTCTAGGGTCAAAATTTATAAAAATGCCATAGGGCATATGTGAGGGTTTTTAGGGTTTTGTATTTTATGGATTTTCTTCTTCTTTGATTTTTGGTTGGTGATCTTCATATGATCACTCTAGGTTTTTAGAGCATATCAAATACAAGTAATAACAATCATCATGGCATATCACTCAAATGCACAAGTCCTATGCATGGTACTATATGCAAAAGAAAAGTTTTTGTTGGTTTGAAATTTTGCTTTCTGGAATCCTCTAACTTTCTTTTCATTGAAATTTGGGGTGTTACATGCTGTGCCAGATGAGAAGGTAAATATGTAAAACGGCATTTGTTCATGTTGCATTCCTTAGATGTTTGTCTAATCTGTTGATGTACTAATTGCAGAAGCATAGAGTTGAAGAGGTCTCTCAGTTTGATGGGAGATTTGAAGATGAATCTCAGTTTGATGCACCTGTGGATGGTACTGATGACGAGCCTTTCATAGACGAAGGTCCTGCACCTGAGATTATCCAGCCTACAGAAGGAGGCCGTGGACCGAGTAGACAGCTTTGCGTTGAAGTGGATGCACGCCCAGACATCATCTGGGGCGTCCGGGTAGTCTCAAGACCACCCAGCCCTGATGCACCTGTGGATGGTACTGATGACGAGCCTTTCATACAGGAAGGTCCTGCACCTGAGATTATCCAGCCTACAGAAGGAGGTCGTGGACCGAGTACACAATTTTGTGTTGAAGTGGATGCACGCCCGGAGATCATCAGGGGCGTCCCGGTAGTCTCAGGACCACCCAGCCCTGCTGCAAAATGTTGAGCTACTTTATGATTCATACTCTTATGTTCTGGTGCTGTAGTATGTACTATCTTTGTTATGATTTGTACGCCTTTGGCGCTAGAACTATAATTAAGCATTCAGTGGATGATCGCGTTGCAAAATTTGACACCCACACAATAAGTTCATTGTATGAGTAGTAGCACAATTACTTCTACAGCCAGTCCTGCCAGCGCATTAATTGGTAGCATGAAACACTTTCAGGCACTCCCCTCTGATTCATATTAATTGACTCAATTTTGTCTAGATATGGATGTATCTAGATGCATTTATTAACTAGACTAACAAACTTGAGTCAGTTAATATGAATCGGTGTAAACCGCCCAAGTCCTCGAGCAGCTAGTTTATTGACTCTGGACTCCAAGCCTCTCGCGGCAAGTGATACGTCTCCGACGTATCGATAATTTCTTATGTTCCATGCCACATTATTGATGTTATCTACATGTTTTATGCACACTTTATGTCATATTCGTGCATTTTCTAGAACTAACCTATTAACAAGATGCCGAAGTGCCAGTTCCTGTTTTCTGCTGTTTTTGGTTTCAGAAATCCTAGTAACGAAATATTCTCGGAATCGGACGAAATCAACGCCAAAGATCTTAGAATCCCCGGAAGCATCCAGAACACACCAGAGGGACCAGAGGGGGGGCACTGGGCCCCCAGACCATAGGCCGGCGCGGCCAGAGGGGGGGCCGCGCCGCCCTATAGTGTGGCCCCCCTGTCAGCCCTCCTGCGCCGCCTCTTCGCCTATTTAAAGCCTCCATCGCGAAAACCCTATCGTGTTCGACGAAACCCACAGAAACTTTCCAGAGCCGCCGCCATCGCGAGGCCAAGATCTGGGGGACAGGAGTCTCTGTTCTGGCACGCTGCCGGAGCGGGGAAGTGCCCCCGGAAGGCTTCTCCATCGACACCGCTGCCATCTTCACCGCCATCTTCATCACCGCTGCTGCTCCCATGAGGAGGGAGTAGTTCTCCATCGAGGCTCGGGGCTGTACCGGTAGCTATGTGGTTCATCTCTCCCATGTACCTCAATACAATAATCTCATGAGCTGCTTTACATGATTGAGATTCATATGAGTTTTGTATCACTACTATCTATGTGCTACTCTAGCAAAGTTATTAAAGTAGTTCTATTCCTCCTGCACGTGTGTAAAGGTGACAGTGTGTGCACCGTGTTAGTACTTGGTTTATGCTATGATCATGATCTCTTGTAGATTGCGAAGTTAACTATTGCTATGATAATATTGATGTGATCTATTCCTCCTACATATGCATGAAGGTGACAGTGTGCATGCTATGTTAGTACTTGGTTTAGTCTATTGATCTATCTTACACTATAAGGTTACTTAAACATGAGCATTATTGTGGAGCTTGTTAACTCCGGCATTGAGGGTTCGTGTAATCCTACGCAATGTGTTCATCATCCAACAAGAGTGTAGAGTATGCATTTATCTATTCTGTTATGTGATCAATGTTGAGAGTGTCCACTAGTGAAAGTGTAATCCCTAGGCCTTGTTCCTAAATACTGCTATCGCTGCTTGTTTACTGTTTTACTGCGTTACTACTGCTACAATACTACCACCATCAACTACACGCCAGCAAGCTATTTTCTGGCACCGTTGCTACTGCTCATACTTATTCATACCACCTGTATTTCACTATCTCTTCGCCGAACTAGTGCACCTATTAGGTGTGTTGGGGACACAAGAGACTTCTTGCTTTGTGGTTGCAGGGTTGCATGAGAGGGATATCTTTGACCTCTTCCTCCCTGAGTTCGATAAACCTTGGGTGATCCACTTAAGGGAAAACTTGCTGCTATTCTATAAACCTCTGCTCTTGGAGGTCCAACACTGTCTACAGGAAAGGAGGGGGAACGTAGATATCAAGCACTTTTCTGGCGCCGTTGCCGGGGAGGAAAGGTAAAAGGTACTCACACTCCGGATCTCGGCTACTAAGCTATTTTCCGGCGCCGTAAGTACTCAAAGCTATTTCCTTTAGATCCTGCAATTGCAACTTTTTGTTTCTTGTTTACACTAGTAAGGCATAATGGAAAACATCTGTGAGCTTTTTTTCTATTTCCTGAGTCAAGACATGAATGGTTTAATGCGAAAATTAAAAAACCCATGGAATCTTATTTGCATGCTAGTAGCAATGATATTAGTATGAATGCTTTGAACACCATTGTTGCTAATGATATGGAAAATTCTAAGCTTGGGGAAGCTGGCTTTGATGAGCATGATCTTTTTAGTCCCCCAAGCATTGAGGAGAAAATTTTCTTTGATGATACTTTGCCTCCTATTTATGATGATTATAATGATAGAAGTCTTTTGTTACCACCTGTTATGGAGGATGAATTTGATTATGATTACAATATGCCTCCTATTTATGATGATGAGAATAATAATGATAGCTACTTCGTTGAATTTGCTCCCACTATTACTAATAAAATTGACTATGCTTATGTGGAGAGTAATAATTTTATGCATGAGACTCATGATAAGAATGCTTTATGTGATAGTTATATTGTTGAGTTTGCTCATGTTGCTACTGAAAGTTATTATGAGAGAGGAAAATATGGTTGTAGAAATTTTCATGTTACTAAAATACCTCTCTATGTGCTGAAATTTTTGAAGCTACACTTGTTTTATCTTCCTATGCTTGTTACTTTGCTCTTCATGAACTTGTTTATTTACAAGATTCCTATGCATAGGAAGCATGTTAGACTTAAATTTGTTTCATATTTGCCTCTTGATGCTCTCTTTTGCTTCAAATACTATTTCTTGCGAGTGCATCATTAAAACTGCTGAGCCCATCTTAATGGCTATAAAGAAAGAACTTCTTGGGAGATAACCCATGTGTTATTTTGCTACAGTACTTTGTTTTATATTTGTGTCTTGGAATTTGTTTACTACTGTAGCAACCTCTCCTTATCTTAGTTTTGTGTTTTGTTGTGCCAAGTAAAGCCGTTGATAGAAAAGTAAGTACTAGATTTGGATTACTGCACAGTTCCAGATTTCTTTGCTGTCACAAATCTGGGTCCACCTCCCTGTAAGTAGCTCAGAAAATTAAGCCAATTTAC
This sequence comes from Lolium perenne, assembly GCF_019359855.2. Lineage (NCBI taxonomy): Eukaryota > Viridiplantae > Streptophyta > Magnoliopsida > Poales > Poaceae > Lolium > Lolium perenne. The sequence continues at coordinate 220,053,621 of NC_067245.2, read as the reverse complement.
GTGCATGATCCTCAGATATGTACGCAACTTTCATTCAATTTGAGCATTTTCATTTGAGCAAGTCTGGTGCAATTTTAAAATTCATCAATACGAACTGTTCTGTTTTGACAGATTCTGCCTTTTATTTCGCATTGCCTCTTTTGCTATGTTGGATGAATTTCTTTGATCCACTAATGTCCAGTAGCATTATGCAATGTCCAGAAGTGTTAAGAATGATTGTGTCACCTCTGAACATGTTAATTTTTATTGTGCACTAACCCTCTAATGAGTTGTTTCGAGTTTGGTGTGGAGGAAGTTTTCAAGGGTCAAGAGAGGAGGATGATATACTATGATCAAGAAGAGTGAAGAGTCTAAGCTTGGGGATGCCCCGGTGGTTCATCCCTGCATATTTCAAGAAGACTCAAGCATCTAAGCTTGGGGATGCCCAAGGCATCCCCTTCTTCATCGACAACATTATCAGGTTCCTCCCCTGAAACTATATTTTTATTCGGTCACATCTTATGTACTTTACTTGGAGCGTCTGTGTGCTTTTGTTTTTGTTTGTGTTTGAATAAATTGGATTACATCATGCTTGTGTGGGAGAGAGACACGCTCCGCTGGTTCGTATGAACACATGTGTTCTTAGCTCATAATATTCATGGCGAAGTTTCTTCTTCGTTAAATTGTTATATGGTTGGAATTGGAAAATGATACATGTAGTAATTGCTACAAATGTCTTGGGTAATGTGATACTTGGCAATTGTTGTGCTCATGATTAAGCTCTTGCATCATATGCTTTGCACCCATTAATGAAGAAATACATAGAGCATGCTAAAATTTGGTTTGCATATTTGATCTCTCTAAGGTCTAGATAATTTCTAGTATTGAGTTTGAACAACAAGGAAGATGGTGTAGAGTCTTATAATGTTTTCAATATGTCTTTTATGTGAGTTTTGCTGCACCGGTTCATCCTTGTGTTTGTTTCAAATAAGCCTTGCTAGCCTAAACCTTGTATCGAGAGGGAATACTTCTCATGCATCCAAAATACTTGAGCCAACCACTATGCCATTTGTGTCCACCATACCTACCTACTACATGGTATTTCTCCGCCATTCCAAAGTAAATTGCTTGAGTGCTACCTTTAAAATTCCATCATTCACCTTTGCAATATATAGCTCATGGGACAAATAGCTTAAAAACTATTGTGGTATTGAATATGTACTTATGCACTTTATCTCTTATTAAGTTGCTTGTTGTGCGATAACCATGTTCACTGGGGACGCCATCAACTATTCATTGTTGAATTTCATGTGAGTTGCTATGCATGTTCGTCTTGTCTGAAGTAAGAGCGATCTACCACCTTATGGTTAAGCATGCATATTGCTAGAGAAGAACATTGGGCCGCTAACTAAAGCCATGATCCATGGTGGAAGTTTCAGTTTTGGACAAATATCCTCAATCTCAAATGAGAAAATTATTAATTGTTGTTACATGCTTATGCATAAAAGAGGAGTCCATTATCTGTTTTCTATGTTGTCCCGGTATGGATGTCTAAGTTGAAGAATAATCAATAGCGAGAAATCCAATGCGAGCTTTCTCCTTAGACCTTTGTACAGGCGGCATAGAGGTACCCCTTTGTGACACTTGGTTAAAACATGTGCATTGTGATGATCCGGTAGTCCAAGCTAATTAGGACAAGGTGCGGGCACTATTAGTATACTATGCATGAGGCTTGCAACTTGTAAGATATAATTTACATGATACATATGCTTTATTACTACCATTGACAAAATTGTTTCATGTTTTCAAAATCAAAGCTCTAGCACAAATATAGCAATCGATGCTTTTCCTCTATGGAGGACCATTCTTTTACTTTCAATGTTGAGTCAGTTCACCTATTTCTCTCCACCTCAAGAAGCAAACACTTGTGTGAACAGTGCATTGATTCCTACATACTTGCATATTGCACTTATTATATTACTCTATGTTGACAATATCCATGAGATATACATGTTACAAGTTGAAAGCAACCGCTGAAACTTCATCTTCCATTATGTTGCTTCAATGCTTTACTATGAATTATTGCTTTATGAGTTAACTCTTATGCAAGACTTATTGATGCTTGTCTTTAAGTACTATTCATGAAAAGTCTTTGCTATATGATTCACTTGTTTACTCATGTCATATACATTGTTTTGATCGCTGCATTCACTACATATGCTTTACAAATAGTATGATCAAGATTATGATGGCATGTCACTCCAGAAATTATCTTTGTTATCGTTTTACCTGCTCGGGACGAGCAGAACTAAGCTTGGGGATGCTGATACGTCTCCGACGTATCGATAATTTCTTATGTTCAATGCCACATTATTGATGTTATCTACATGTTTTATGCACACTTTATGTCATATTCGTGCATTTTCTAGAACTAACCTATTAACATGATGCCGAAGTGCCAGTTCCTGTTTTCTGCTGTTTTTGGTTTCAGAAATCCTAGTAACGAAATATTCTCGGAATCGGACGAAATCAACGCCAAAGATCTTAGAATCCCCGGAAGCATCCAGAACACACCAGAGGGACCAGAGGGGGTGCACTGGGCCACCAGACCATAGGCCGGCGCGGCCAGAGGGGGGGCCGCGCCGCCCTATAGTGTGGCCCCCCTGTCAGCCCTCCTGCGCCGCCTCTTCGCCTATTTAAAGCCTCCATCGCGAAAACCCTATCGCGTTCGACGAAACCCACAGAAACCTTCCAGAGCCGCCGCCATCGCGAGGCCAAGATCTGGGGGACAGGAGTCTCTATTCCGGCACGCTGCCGGAGCGGGGAAGTGCCCCCGGAAGGCTTCTCCATCGACACCGCTGCCATCTTCACCGCCATCTTCATCACCGCTGCTGCTCCCATGAGGAGGGAGTAGTTCTCCATCGAGGCTCGGGGCTGTACCGGTAGCTATGTGGTTCATCTCTCCCATGTACCTCAATACAATAATCTCATGAGCTGCTTTACATGATTGAGATTCATATGAGTTTTGTATCACTACTATCTATGTGCTACTCTAGCAAAGTTATTAAAGTAGTTCTATTCCTCCTGCACGTGTGTAAAGGTGACAGTGTGTGCACCGTGTTAGTACTTGGTTTATGCTATGATCACGATCTCTTGTAGATTGCGAAGTTAACTATTGCTATGATAATATTGATGTGATCTATTCCTCCTACATATGCATGAAGGTGACAGTGTGCATGCTATGTTAGTATTTGGTTTAGTCTATTGATCTATCTTACACTATAAGGTTACTTAAACATGAGCATTATTGTGGAGCTTGTTAACTCCGGCATTGAGGGTTCGTGTAATCCTACGCAATGTGTTCATCATCCAACAAGAGTGTAGAGTATGCATTTATCTATTCTGTTATGTGATCAATGTTGAGAGTGTCCACTAGTGAAAGTGTAATCCCTAGGCCTTGTTCCTAAATACTGCTATCGCTGCTTGTTTACTTGTTTCTTTGCGTTACTACTGCTGCAATACTACCACCATCAACTACACGCCAGCAAGCTATTTTCTGGCACCGTTGCTACTGCTCATACTTATTCATACCACCTGTATTTCACTATCTCTTCGCCGAACTAGTGCACCTATTAGGTGTGTTGGGGACACAAGAGACTTCTTGCTTTGTGGTTGCAGGGTTGCATGAGAGGGATATCTTTGACCTCTTCCTCCCTGAGTTCGATAAACCTTGGGTGATCCACTTAAGGGAAAACTTGCTGCTGTTCTACAAACCTCTGCTCTTGGAGGCCCAACACTGTCTACAGGAAAGGAGGGGGAACGTAGACATCAGCAAGCCATCGACGAAGCTTTGACCAGATCTTGGCCTGCTTTTTTTTTGCGAATAGCAAAGCTTTGACCAGTTCCTCTCGGGATACAGCACGTCGGTGAGCTTGCACGGTTGCCATGAGCACTTTCCGGCGGAACTTCCTCTGCAGCGCCCTCATGCCGCCGCTGTGAGACAGCACGCAGTGCCTCGAGGTGGACGGAACGGACGAACTCGGGATCTCAGGGCGGGGGGTCCGCCTTGTCCCGGAACGATCTCCAGCGGGTTAACGAGGACATGCATGGCGGCCAGGGGATTTGGGGTTTTTTTGTTGTTGTTTGAGCTTGGGATTTGGGGTTTTTTCGGATAGGGGAGGAGGAACCGAGGAAGAGGAAGGAACAGCCCGCGTGCTTGGCGCGTGGCAGTGTGCTTGAATTTCAAATTTTTGTGAAATGTTTCATTTCCCCGCTACAATTCGGGGCTTTCTTGACGCGCCAATGCGTCCCGCCGGGCAGGTTCAAGTGAATTTGGGGTGCCACACTATGGGCCCCAGTTTCAGTAAGACATGTAATGACTAGTCACATCAGTAAGTTCACTGTGTAATAAAATATGTTACCCCTCCCCTTTATGTAGCCCCCCTTGTCTCTCCCGATTGAGTGCCGACAGCCGACGGATGCAAGCCGCTAGCTCGATCCCCTCCTTTCGCCTCCACCGTCCAGGCATCCAGCTTGGAGGGGCAAGCTGCATCTAGACCAAGCGTATTAGGTAGTACTCTACTAGTAATGTTCTATCCTTTCTCGAGATCGGTTCCTTTTTCCTCACCTCGATATCTTGCGCATCTATTTCCTATTCTGGGCGAAGGGGTGTCTTTCTGGTCACCCTCACGCTGGGAGTGATTGATGGGGATGGGGGTGGGGGCGGGAGCTACCTTTGCTTGGATTGGGGTGTTCTTCCTTTATTTGTCGACATTTGCAACCCTTGTAGTCTCTGCTGATCTTCAATGTATCTTTTGTCAGCTTGTACAGGAAAGGGAAGGCCTCAGTGGTGGTGTGGGGGCAATGGAGCGTAAGGCCACCACGCATGTGGGCAGTTGGCTGAGCCTGAGCTGCGTCCCCAGCCCCGCAAAGCAGGTACTCCGTTTGCTTATCCACTCTGTCTGTCTACATCCTCAATCTATTCCTGTTCTGGAAAATGCTTAAAGTAGCACATGTCTTCAGCTGTTTGTGCGTAAAGCCTCTGTGACACCATGCTCTATATTCTCTGTATCAGGTTGGTACCTCCAGGTTCCGTGCTGAGGCTATGGGGAACGATAGCGCCCCACCTGCTGTAGGAGCATGGCCAGATCTGCAGCACAAGAAGCGAAATGCCACTGCCGAGCTGGGCATGGACAGCCCAGGGGTAATTTTTTTTAACCAACTTACCATGATGTAGTCTGAATCTGATACTCCCTCAGATCCAAATTAATTGACTCAACTATCTGTAGATACGGATGTATCTAGATGTGTTTTAGCTCTAGATACTACTACCTCCATCCCAAAGCTTAGGGCTTATATTATTTTTAGAAAGTCAAACTATACCATGTTTGACTAAGCTTTTACCAAAAATCATTAACATGCAAAATACAAAATTAATATCATTAAATAGGTTGTGAAATATATTTTCCTACGGTATCTACACAATATTATATTTGTTGATAGAATGTTCTAAAATTTTGGTCAAACTTTACTTGTTTTGATTTCTCAAAAATAAATAAGCCTTAAGCTTTGGGATGGAGGTATCTAGACAAAGCTAAGTCAACTAGTTTTTTTGTCTATCCATAGCTAGTGTTCATGGTGCAAAAGGCTAAGAGCATCCACTATATGCATCAGTCTATCTCATACAGTAATTCAATATCACTGCTGAGGTCTGCCTTTTGTTTTGCTATTCATATGCAGACTGAAACTTTAGGGCCTTTACTCAAAAGGAAGATCAAAACTGCGGCTGATCAGGCTGCCAGTATGTTGATGCCGCCCCCATCTTCTAAATGCCTCTACAAGCACAAGGCCATGCGCCAGCTGGGTGGTGATCTTTTAATGAATATGGTATATTTTCTTAATCCACAAAACATGCCTTGATTTGTGTCTGTTTATTGTCGGTTTTTTCCAATGCTTGCCAAAAGTTTACAACAACAACAACAACCAAGCCTTTCAGTCCCAAACAAGTTGGGGTAGGCTAGAGTTGAAGCCCATAAGATCTCGAAGCCAAAAGTTTAGAAACACCAAATTCGTTTGCTTACAATCATCATACAGTAATGTTCATCTACTCTCCAGTTCCCCTAACCCAACAAAAAACAATGTTAATTACGATTTTTAGATTAAAAGAGCACCATTAGGCGCTGTTAATTACGACTTTGAGATTAAAATGTCATTTACAATTGCTAATTACAATTTTGAGACAAATGATTAGTTTAACCTCGATCTGTTCTGCTCTCAATTTTTCCCAACCGAACAAAAATGTAACCATTCCATTCCTCTGAAATGGAACCATTCCATTCCATTCCACGCTGTTTCAGAACCGAACACACCCTTGCATTGTTGTGAACGGTTGTCTATACACAGCCATACCCTTCCACTTACATCCAGCACTATATGCATCAGTCTGTCTCAGAGTCATTCAATATCACTGCTGAGATCTGTTCCCATTCTTATGCAGGCTGAAACTGCTGCGCCTTTACTCAAGTGGATGCAAAATGAGGCTGATGAGGCTGCTGTGAGGACGATGGTGCCGGCACAATCGTCCGAAAACCTCTACAAGCACGAGGCCATGGGCCAGCTGGTTGGTGACCTTTTAATGAATTTGGTATATTTTCTTAATCCACATACATGATTTTATTATTATGTGTTTAATTACTGTTGGCTTTGCCTAATGCTTACCAAAAGTTTAGAAACACTGCATAGAGCAAGCTCCCCGCGCTACCCCGCGGGAAGTCTAATCGGATCAATCCGTGGTTCCGTAATGAGTAGTGATGTCTACGTTCCCCCTCCTTTCCTGTAGACAGTGTTGGGCCTCCAAGAGCAGAGGTTTGTAGAACAGCAGCAAGTTTTCCCTTAAGTGGATCACCCAAGGTTTATCGAACTCAGGGAGGAAGAGGTCAAAGATATCCCTCTCATGCAACCCTGCAACCACAAAGCAAGAAGTCTCTTGTGTCCCCAACACACCTAATAGGTGCACTAGTTCGGCGAAGAGATAGTGAAATACAGGTGGTATGAATATATGTAGCAGTAGCAACGGTGCCAGAAAATAGCTTGCGGGCGTGTAGTCGATGGTGGTAGTATTGCAGCAGTAGTAACACAGTAAAACAGTAAACAAGCAGTAATAACGCAGCAGTATTTAGGAACAAGGCCTAGGGATTACACTTTCACTAGTGGACACTCTCAACATTGATCACATAACAGAATAGATAAATGCATACTCTACACTCTTGTTGGATGATGAACACATTGCGTAGGATTACACGAACCCTCAATGCCGGAGTTAACAAGCTCCACAATAATGCTCATATTTTAGTAACCTTTAGTGTAAGATAGATCAAAAGACTAAACCAAGTACTAGCATAGCATGCACACTGTCACCTTCATGCATATGTAGGAGGAATAGATCACATCAATATTATCATAGCAATAGTTAACTTCGCAATCTACAAGAGATCATGATCATAGCATAAACCAAGTACTAACACGGTGCACACACTGTCACCTTTACACACGAGCAGGAGGAATAAAACTACTTTAATAACATTCCTAGAGTAGCACATAGATAAATTGTGATACAAACTCATATGAATCTCAATCATGTAAAGCAGCTCATGAGATTATTGTATTGAGGTACATAGGAGAGAGATTAACCACATAGCTACCGGTACAGCCCCGAGCCTCGATGGAGAACTACTCCCTCCTCATGGGAGCAGCAGCGGTGATGAAGATGGCGGTGGAGATGGCAGCGGTGTCGATGGAGGAGCCTTCCGGGGGCACTTCCCCGCTCCGGCAGGGTGCCGGAACAGAGACTCCTGTCCCCCAGATCTTGGCGTCGCGATGGCGGCGGCTCTGGAAGGTTTCTGTGGTTTTCGCCAATCGTATCGAGGTTTTTAGGTCAGGGGCTTTATATAGGCGAAGAGGCGGCGCAGGAGGGTCGAAGGGGCGACGACACCATAGGGCGGCGCGGCCAGGGCCTGGGCCGCGCCGGCCTAGGGTCTGGGGGCGGTGCCCCCTCCGGTCCTTCCCGGGTGTTCTGGATGCTTCCGGTGAAAATAGGAACCTGGGCGTTGATTTCGTCCGATTCCGAGAATATTTCGTTACTAGGATTTCTGAAACCAAAAACAGCAGAAAACAGGAACTGGCACTTCGGCATCTTGTTAATAGGTTAGTTCCAGAAAATGCACGAATATGACATAAAGTGTGCATAAAACATGTAGATAACATCAATAATGTGGCATGGAACACAAGAAATTATCGATACGTCGGAGACGTATCAGCATCCCCAAGCTTAGTTCTGCTCGTCCCGAAGCGAGTAAAACGATAACAAAGATAATTTCTGGAGTGACATGCCATCATAACCTTGATCATACTATTTGTAAAGCATATGTGGTGAATGCAGCGATCAAAACAATGTATATGACATGAGTAAACAAGTGAATCATATAGCAAAGACTTTTCATGAATAGCACTTCAAGACAAGCATCAATAAGTCTTGCATAAGAGTTAACTCATAAAGCAATAATTCAAAGTAAAAGCATTGAAGCAACACAATGGAAGATTAAGTTTCAGCGGTTGCTTTCAACTTGTAACATGTATATTTCATGGATATTGTCAACATAGAGTAATATAATAAGTGCAATATGCAAGTATGTAGGAATCAATGCACAGTTCACACAAGTGTTTGCTTCTTGAGGTGGAGAGAAATAGGTGAACTGACTCAACAATAAAGTAAAAGAATGGTCCTCATAGAGGAAAAGCATCGATTGCTATATTTGTGCTAGAGCTTTGATTTTGAAAACATGAAACAATTTTGTCAACGGTAGTAATAAAGCATATGTATCATGTAAATTATATCTTATAAGTTGCAAGCCTCATGCATAGTATACTAATAGTGTCCGCACCTTGTCCTAATTAGCTTGGACTACCGGATCATCACAATGCACATGTTTTAACCAAGTGTCACAAAGGGGTACCTCTATGCCGCCTGTACAAAGGTCTAAGGAGAAAGCTCGCATTGGATTTCTCGCTATTGATTATTCTTCAACTTAGACATCCATACCGGGACAACATAGACAACAGATAATGGACTCCTCTTTTATGCATAAGCATGTAACAACAATTAATAATTTTCTCATTTGAGATTGAGGATATATGTCCAAAACTGAAACTTCCACCATGGATCATGGCTTTAGTTAGCGGCCCAATGTTCTTCTCTAACAATATGCATGCTCAACCATAAGGTGGTAGATCGCTCTTACTTCAGACAAGACGAACATGCATAGCAACTCACATGAAATTCAACAAAGAGTAGTTGATGGCGTCCCCAGTGAACATGGTTATCGCACAACAAGCAACTTAATAAGAGATAAAGTGCATAAGTACATATTCAATACCACAATAGTTTTTAAGCTATTTGTCCCATGAGCTATATATTGCAAAGGTGAATGATGGAATTTTAAAGGTAGCACTCAAGCAATTTACTTTGGAATGGCGGAAAATACCATGTAGTAGGTAGGTATGGTGGACACAAATGGCATAGTGGTTGGCTCAAGTATTTTGGATGCATGAGAAGTATTCCCTCTCGATACAAGGTTTAGGCTAGCAAGGCTTATTTGAAACAAACACAAGGATGAACCGGTGCAGCAAAACTCACATAAAAGACATATTGAAAATATTATAAGACTCTACACCGTCTTCCTTGTTGTTCAAACTCAATACTAGAAATTATCTAGACCTTAGAGAAACCAAATATGCAAACCAAATTTTAGCATGCTTTATGTATTTCTTCATTAATGGTTGCAAAGCATATGATGCAAGAGCTTAAACATGAGCACAACAATTGCCAAGTATCACATTACCCAAGACATTATAGCAAATTACTACATGTATCATTTTCCAATTCCAACCATATAACAATTTAACGAAGAGGAAACTTCGCCATGAATATTATGAGCTAAGAACACATGTGTTCATACGAACCAGCGGAGCGTGTCTCTCTCCCACACAAGCATGATGTAATCCAATTTATTCAAACACAAACAAAAACAAAAACAAACCGACGCTCCAAGCAAAGCACATAAGATGTGATGGAATAAAAATATAGTTTCAGGGGAGGAACCTGATAATTTGTCGATGAAGAAGGGGATGCCTTGGGCATCCCCAAGCTTAGACGCTTGAGTCTTCTTAATATATGCAGGGGTGAACCACCGGGGCATCCCCAAGCTTAGAGCTTTCACTCTTCTTGATCATAGTATATCATCCTTCTCTCTTGACCCTTGAAAACTTCCTTCACACCAAACTTCTCATAAACTTCATTAGAGGGGTTAGTACATAATCAAAAACTCATATGTTCAGAGGTGACACAATCATTCTTAACACTTCTGGACATTGCCCAAAGCTACTGGAGTTTAATGGAACAAAGAAATCCATCCCACATAGCAAAAGAGGCAATGCGAAATAAAAGGCAGAATCTGTCAAAACAGAACAGTCCGTAAAGACGAATTTCTAATAAATACTTCCGTTGCTCAGATCAGAAAACTCAAAACTAACGAAAGTTGCATACATATCTGAGGAACACGCACGTAAATTGGCATATTTTTCTGATTTTTCTACAGAGATAAAATCTCAGATTCGTGACAGATAGAAATCTGTTTCTGCGCAGAAATCCAAATCTAGTATCAACCTTCGATTAGAGGCTTCACTTGGCACAACAAAACACAAAACTAAGATAAGGAGAGGTTGCTACAGTAGTAAACAACTTCCAAGACACAAATATAAAACAAAGTACTGTAGCAAAATAACACATGGGTTATCTCCCAAGAAGTTCTTTCTTTATAACCATTAAGATGGGCTCAGCAGTTTTAATGATGCACTCGCAAGAAATAGTATTTGAAGCAAAAGAGAGCATCAAGAGGCAAATTCAAAACATATTTAAGTCTAACATGCTTCCTATGCATAGGAATCTTGTAAATAAACAAGTTCATGAAGAGCAAAGTAACAAGCATAGGAAGATAAAACAAGTGTAGCTTGAAAAATTTCAGCACATAGAGAGGTGTTTTAGTAACATGAAAATTTCTACAACCATATTTTCCTCTCTCATAATAACTTTCAGTAGCAACATGAGCAAACTCAACAATATAACTATCACTTAAAGCATTCTTATCATGAGTCTCATGCATAAAATTATTACTCTCCACATAGGCATAATCATTCTTATTAGTTGTAGTGGGAGCAAATTCAACAAAGTAGCTATCATTATTATTCTCATCAAGTGTAAGAGGCATAGTATAGTCACAACAAAATTTACTCTCCATAGTAGGTGGCACTAAAAGACCACTATCATTATAATCATCATAAATAGGAGGCAAAGTATCATCAAAGAAAATTTTCTCCTCAATGCTTGGGGGACTAAAAATATCATGCTCATCAAAGCCAGCTTCCCCAAGCTTAGAATTTTCCATATCATTAGCAACAATGGTGTTCAAAGCGTTCATACTAATATCATTGCTACTAGCATGCAAATAAGATTCCATGGGTTTTTTAATTTTCGCATTAAACCATTCATGTCTTGACTCAGGAAATAGAATAAAAAGCTCACAGATGTTTTCCATTATGCCTTACTAGTGTAAACAAGAAACAAAAAGTTGCAATTCCAGGATCTAAAGGAAATAGCTTCGAGTACTTACAATGGCGGAAAATAGCTTAGTAGCCGAGATCCGGAGTGTGAGTACCTTTTACCTTTCCTCCCCGGCAACGGCGCCAGAAAAGTGCTTGATGTCTACGTTCCCCCTCCTTTCCTGTAGACAGTGTTAGGCCTCCAAGAGCAGAGGTTTGTAGAACAGCAGCAAGTTTTCCCTTAAGTGGATCACCCAAGGTTTATCGAACTCAGGGAGGAAGAGGTCAAAGATATCCCTCTCATGCAACCCTGCAACCACAAAGCAAGAAGTCTCTTGTGTCCCCAACACACCTAATAGGTGCACTAGTTCGGCGAAGAGATAGTGAAATACAGGTGGTATGAATATATGTAGCAGTAGCAACGGTGCCAGAAAATAGCTTGCGGGCGTGTAGTCGATGGTGGTAGTATTGCAGCAGTAGTAACACAAGAAACAAAGAACAAGCTGGTAATAACGCAGCAGTATTTAGGAACAAGGCCTAGGGATTACACTTTCACTAGTGGACACTCTCAACATTGATCACATAACAGAATAGATAAATGCATACTCTACACTCTTGTTGGATGATGAACACATTGCGTAGGATTACACGAACCCTCAATGCCGGAGTTAACAAGCTCCACAATAATGCTCATATTTTAGTAACCTTTAGTGTAAGATAGATCAAAAGACTAAACCAAGTACTAGCATAGCATGCACACTGTCACCTTCATGCATATGTAGGAGGAATAGATCACATCAATATTATCATAGCAATAGTTAACTTCGCAATCTACAAGAGATCATGATCATAGCATAAACCAAGTACTAACACGGTGCACACACTGTCACCTTTACACACGAGCAGGAGGAATAAAACTACTTTAATAACATTGCTAGAGTAGCACATAGATAAATTGTGATACAAACTCATATGAATCTCAATCATGTAAAGCAGCTCATGAGATTATTGTATTGAGGTACATAGGAGAGAGATTAACCACATAGCTACCGGTACAGCCCCGAGCCTCGATGGAGAACTACTCCCTCCTCATGGGAGCAGCAGCGGTGATGAAGATGGCGGTGGAGATGGCAGCGGTGTCGATGGAGGAGCCTTCCGGGGGCACTTCCCCGCTCCAGCAGGGTGCCGGAACAGAGACTCCTGTCCCCCAGATCTTGGCGTCGCGATGGCGGCGGCTCTGGAAGGTTTCTGTGGTTTTCGCCAATCGTATCGAGGTTTTTAGGTCAGGGGCTTTATATAGGCGAAGAGGCGGCGCAGGAGGGTCGAAGGGGCGACGACACCATAGGGCGGCGCGGCCAGGGCCTGGGCCGCGCCGGCCTAGGGTCTGGGGGCCCAGTGCCCCCTCCGGTCCTTCCCGGGTGTTACGGATGCTTCCGGTGAAAATAGGAACACTGGCGTTGATTTCGTCCGATTCCGAGAATATTTCGTTACTAGGATTTCGAAACCAAAAACAGCAGAAAAACAGAACGCACTTCGGCATCTTGTTAATAGGTTAGTTCCAGAAAATGCACGAATATGACATAAAGTGTGCATAAAACATGTAGATAACATCAATAATGTGGCATGGAACACAAGAAATTATCGATACGTCGGAGACGTATCAAGTAGTCGAATACACATTGAGGGGGCCTTGCCTCCTCCTTCCCGCCCACACCTTCATTCTTTTCCTCCTCTGATCTTAGAAAGCATACTAAACTTCACTCCAATCTTTCTCCATTAGCAACAAGATTTTTCACTTTTCAGTCTGTCTCATCCAGTATATAAACTGTTGAGTTCCGTTGGCTTCTTTTGTAATCATTTGCATTGTTGTCAACTGTTGTCTATGCACAACCCTATTCTTCCACTTACATCCCGCACTATTTGCATCAGTCTATCTCATTGATTTATTAAATATCAATGATGAGTTCTGTTGCTATTCATATGCAGGATGAAGCTTCTGTGCCTCTACTCAAATGGAAAAAAAAATGATCCTGATGAGGCTGCTGTGAAGACGATGGTGCCGCCACCATCTTCTGAAAACCTCCTCAAGCACAAGGCCACAGGCCAGCTGGGTGGTATCCTTTTCAGTAAGCAGGTATATTTTCTTAATCCTCATACATGATTTGATTTGTCTGTTTATTGCCGGCTTTGTCTAATGCTTACCAATAGTTCAGAAACACACACAACCCTATTCTTCCACTTACATCCAGCACTATATGCATCAGTGTCTCATAGATTCATTTTATATATCACTGCTGATGTCTGTTGCTCTTCAATTTTCATATGCAGACTGAAACTGCTAAGCCTTCATTGGTCAAAAGGATTGCAACTTCTGCTGATGAGGCATCTGCAGAGGCTGCCACCAAGTTACTGTCAGCCCCACCTTCTGGATGCTTATATAAGCTCAAGTCCAAGGACCAGCCGGGCCGTAACCATCCAAGGGTTCGGGTATATTTTCTTAAGCCACATATACATGCCATGATTTATGTCTGATATTATCACCAGCTCTGTCTAATGCTTTTTGGAATTCGGAAACGCCAAATTAGCATGCTTATATTCATCATACACTAAATTTTGACTGTTCAGTTTGTAACATAGTGTTATGCACTCGCTTGTCAACATTTGCATTGCTCTGAACTATGAACTTTACACAACCTAATTCTTCCACTTACATTCAGCGCTATGCACCAGTAGTACCTCCCATGTTTCCTTCACCATCCCGATGCCGAGCTTGCGGGAATATGGCGGGCCCATATACATACCCCGCATATAACACCTCCTATGGCTCTATCTACCTTTCTAATAACTCCTTCACAGAGTTACAGGTATGTATTCTCAGTGGTTTAGCATGAATCGGCATATAGTAAAGTCTTGTTTTTAGTCTTCCTGCTTCTTACATTAGTATCAATTTTCACCTGCAGATTGTACCTTGTGAACTTCGTCCAATGATTAACCAGATGTGTCTGCATGAAGGGTCTTTCACTATGCATGGCAATGGCAAATTGATGAACACCTACACGGTCTATGAGGTGTATGTCTACAAGATGCAGGCCATCCCATATTTGTATGGACATGATTGGAGAAAGTTTGCTTTTGACTACGGTCTGAAGAAGGGCGACGAGCTGAGGATCAGAAACTCAAACGGGCAGATATACGTAACTGCTTACAGAGTTGGAGACACTTCGAAATATATATTCTGTAACTTTTTTGTACTCATATCCTTTGATTACTGCATTATGAGCAGTTGTTCTAAACCATTCCCTCTGTTCTAGCTTGCTGGGTTTAACATGATCAAAGTTACAGATCCCCTGATGGAACAGGAGCGGATGTCACAAAGGGCACCCACACCAGCACCGGCACCGGCTTCCCACTCTCCCGCATCGGCACCGGTTCTGTACCAGCTCCGTTTATCGCATCTACCCAAAGAGCTCCTACATCAGCACTGGTTCCTCTAGCTGCACCGCGATCGCACCTGCCCAACAGTCTCCTCGCATCGCACCGGTTCCTCTAGAGGCACCGTTTATTGCACCTACCCAGCGAGTCTCCTGCATCGGCACCAGCTCGTGTACCAGCCCAGGCTCTGCACCAGCCCCAGCTAGATCACCGAGGTCTCAGCTCATTGCTGTGGCCACCAGTGTGGTGACCAGGACGCATCTGAAGGCTATGTTCGTGAGTATATGACAGCATAACTGCTCTTATCTTGATGTCTTCTCTACTCAAAGTCTCACATGGTTCAGTCTTCAGTGCATTGGTGCCATTGACTAATTTTTGGTGGTATCTCTTGCTTTGAATCAGAAATTGCCTAAAAGTATCTCCAAGGATCTCAATGCTGGCCGAAGGGGCAAGATTTCCCTCGTCATGGAGAGTGAAGGTCTCACCGTGGAGGGATGGTACTCCATCAGTCCCACAGATGGCCGCTTGGCTGTTACTTCCAGGTGGAAAAAGTTCATTGACGGTGCCAAACTTCGCATTGGATCAAAGTTGAAGGTCAAGATCTTTCGATGCCGCTGTGACATGCTGGTCATAAAGTTTGCGATTGTCTAGTTCTGTTGTCCCATGAGCCCTTAGCAAATGCATTTGTAGTTATACTTATATAAGGTTATCTTATTTGAACTGCTAATTAATTGTATGGGTGGTAAAACTCTGGCAAGCTTTTGCTCTTAGCAAGTATGTATGTATGATCAGCTATTATGATAACTAATGTTTGTGTTCATCTTAATTTGCATTTCCGTTTTAGAAAAAACTTAATTTCTATTTTGGCTGACCTGTTAGAGAACTATCAGATTGAATCCACAACATGATTCAAATAGATTCATTACACCGAGCCACATGTCTTGACCTTGCTATACACTAGTTCCATTAATCGATTGCAAGAAGGCTTACTCGAGCTGCTGAACCACGGCAGATTCGAATCCACCTTAGCTATCTAGCTAGAAATACAACCTTTGCGTAAAGAGGATTTGCGGTATGGGGAGGCTGAAATGGGGACCCATGAGGCAAGACGTTGTCAACGTTTTAAAGGCGGCAGGAGATCGAAACAAAAAAATAAGCCAAAAATCAGTTGGTAAACAAAATCCAAGAAATGAAACATTTCCCTTTCTGAGAGGATGACATGCGGGACCCATGAGGCAGCAGCATCCTCAACTATTCCAAGGAGGCAGGGGATCAAAATAAAAAAAGGAAATAGCCAGAAATTAATTAGGGTCAAAAATAAATCTATCAAAGGAAACCTTTATTGTTCATAGAGGATGACATGTGGGACCGACCTGCCAGCTGCGTCGTCATCGTTTCAAAGGGGGCAGGGGATCAAAAGAAAAAGGCAAATAGCCAGAAATTAGGGGTAAAAAATAAATCCAACAAAGGAAACTTTTATTGTTCACAGAGGATGACATGCGGGACCCATGAGCCAGCAGCTTCCTCAACGTTTCAAAGTCGGCATGAGATTGAAAGAAAAAGGAAAGTGACCAAATATCAGGAGCCAAAAATAATCCAAGAAAAGAAATTTTATTGTACATAGAGGATGACAAGCGGGTCCCATTTTGCAGCAGCGATCTCAACGTTTTCAAGGTGGCACAGGACCAAAAGAAAAATGAAGTAGCCAGAAATCAGGGGGTGAAAAAAATCCAAGAAAAGAAAGATTTCAATTGGGCTGCATCTGGACATCTGGGCCTTCGAACTATCCTGCTGGGCCTTTTGACTCGTACAATTTCAGCCCACTCCAAAACAGGAAAGTTCGGATTTTTCTAAAAAAACAGGAAAGTCCTATGCTTCGCAAAAACACAAAACAAGGAGATTCAACATATAAGTTTGTTTATGTAAAAATAAGGATTTAATTTATCCCTTTGCAATAGCTCAGAGCGAAATACACTGTTTATTGTCTACAAAATAATCAAGATATCACATGTTTCTTGTACGAGGAGGCTGACATCGGGGACCCATGAGCCAGCAGCGTCGTCAACGTTTTAAAGGCGGCAGGGGATGGAAAGAAAAAATAAACCAAAAATCTGTTGGTAAAAAATCCAAGAAAAGAAACATTTTCGTTCTGAGAGGATGACATGCGGGACCAATGAGGCAGCAGCATCCTCAGCGTTTATTGTTCATAGAGGTTGACATGTGGGACCTGTGAGCCAGCAGCGTCCTCAACATTTTAAAGGCTGCAGGTGATCGAAAGAAAAAAATAAGCCAAAAATCGTTTGGTCAACAAAATCCAAGAAAAGAAACATTTACCGTTCTGAGAGGATGACATGCGGGACCCATGAGGCAGCAGCATCCTCAACGATTCCAAGGCGGCAGGGGATCAGAAGAAACAAAGGAAATAGCCAGAATATAATTAGGGGTTCAAAATAAATCCATCAAAGGAAACTTTTATTGTTCATAGAGGATGACATGTGGGACCGACCTGCCAACAGCGTCCTCATCGTTTCAGAGGGGGCAGGAGATCAAAAGAAAAAGGCAAATAGCCAGAAATTAGGGGTCAAAAATAACTCCAAGAAAGAAAACTTTTATTGTTCGTAGAGGATGACATGCGGGACCCATGAGCCAGCAGCTTACTCAACGTTTCAAAGGCGGCATGAGATCGAAAGAAAAAGGCAAGTGACAAAATATCAGGAGCCAAAGCAAATCCAAGAAAAGAAACTTTATTGTACATAGAGGATGACATGCGGGTCCCATTTAGCAGCAGCGGTCTCAACGTTTCAAATGCGGCTTGAGATCAAAAGAAAAAGAAAGTTGATTGTACATAGAGGATGACATGCGGGTCCCATGAGTCAGCAGCTTACCCAACGTTTCCAAGGCGGCAGGGGATCAAAAGAAAAAGGAAATAGCCAAAAATCAGAGGGTGAAATAAATAAAGAAAATAAACTTTTATAGCACATAGAGGATGACATGCGGGTCCCATGAGCCAGCAGGTTCCTCAACGTTTCAAACGTGGCATGAGATCGAAAGAAAAAGGCAAGTGACCAAATATCAGGATCCAAAAATAATTCAAGAAAAGAAACTTGATTGTACATAGAGGATGACATGCGGGTCCCATGAGTCAGCAGCTTACTCAACGTTTCCAAGACGGCAGGGGATCAAAAGAAAAAGGAAATAGCCAAAAATCAGAGGGTGAAAAAAAATCCAAGAAAATAAACTTTTATAGCACATAGAGGATGACATGCGGGTCCCATGAGCCAGCAGGTTCCTCAACGTTTCAAACGTGGCATGAGATCGAAAGAAAAAGGCAAGTGACAAAATGTGAGGAGCCAAAAATAATTCAAGAAAAGAAAGTTTTATAGTACATAGAGGATGACATGCGGGTCCCATTTAGCAAGAATGATATCACCGTTTGAGAGGCGGCGAGGATCGAAAGAAAAAGGCAAGTGACCAAATATCAGGAGCCAAAAATAATTCAAGGAAAGAAAGTTTTATAGTACATAGAGGATGACATGCGGGTCCCATTTAGCAGCAGCGGTATCACCGTTTGAGAGGCTGCACGGGATCGAAAGAAAAAGGCAAGTGACCAAATATGAGGTGCCAAAAATAATTCAAGAAAAGAAAGTTTTATAGTACATAGAGGATGACATGCGGGTCCCATTTAGCAGCAGCGGTATCACCGTTTGAGAGGCGGGACGAGATCGAAAGAAAAAGGCAAGTGACCAAATATGAGGTGCCAAAAAAAACTCCAAGAAAAGAAAGTTGATTGCTCATAGAGGATGACATGCGGGTCCCAATTAGCAGCAGCGGTCTCAACGTTTCCAAGGCGGCAAGGGATCAAAAGAAAAAGGAAGTAGCCAGAAATCAGGGGGTCAAAAAAATCCAAGAATAGAAAGAATTTTGGTTCATAGAGGATGACATGCGGGACCCATGATCCTGCATCGTAAACGGCTCGATCGGAGAGCGTTGAACGAGATGGCGCGATTGAGAAAAAAAACAATGCTAGAGAGGCTGCCATCTGGGCCCTACATCCCTCGGCGGTGCGGATTTGCGTTGACTCGGCCGGCGAACCCGAGATTTCGAGATGCACCACGTCCCGGGCCACCGTATGCGACGTTTTGGCCGTTTTCGTCGGGCTAGGTGGCCTCAAAAACGAGACAAAAAACGTTTTGACATGCACAACGGAGAGACCAAAAATCGTCGGCCATGGTACACCAGCAACCACGGCGCGACTTCAACTTTGTCGGCCATGGCAACTTTTCTTGTAGTGATTGCAGGGTTGCTTGAGAGGGATATCTTTGACCTCTTCCTCCCTGAGTTCGATAAACCTTGGGTGATTCACTTAAGGGAAACTTGCTGCTGTTCTACAAACCTCTGCTCTTGGAGGCCCAACACTGTCTACAGGAATAGAAGCGTGCGTAGACATCACCTGTACAAAGGTCCAAGGAGATAGATCGCATTTGATTTCTCATTTTTGATAGATCTCAACTAAGGACATCCATACCGGGACAACATAGAAAACAGATAATGGACTCCTCTTTAATGCATAAGTATTCAACAACAGATAATATTCTCATAAGAGATTGAATATTAGTGTCCAAACTGAAACTTCCACCATGATTCATGGCTTTAGTTAGCGGCCCAATGTTCTTCTCTAACAATATGCATACTCAAACCATTTGATCATGATAAATCGCCCTTACTTCAGACAAGACGAACATGCATAGCAACTCACATGATATCCAACAAAGGTGTAATAGTTGATGGCGTCCCCAGAAACATGGTTACCGCTCAACAAGCAACTTATAAGAAATAAGATACATAGCAATATATTCAATACCACAATAGTTTTTAAGCTATTTTCCCATGAGCTATGTATTGCAAAGACAAAGAATGAAATTTTAAAGGTAGCACTCAAGTAATTTACTTTGGAATGGCAGATAAATACCACATAGTAGGTAGGTATGGTGGACACAAATGGCATAGGTTTTGCCTCAAGGATTTTGGATGCACGAGAAGCATTTCCTCTCAGTAAAAGGCTTTGGCTAGCAAGGTTGTTTGAAGCAAACACAAGTATGAACTGGTATAGCAAAACTTACATAAGAACATATTGCAAGCATTATAAGACTCTACACTGTCTTCCTTGTTGTTCAAACACTTCACCAGAAAATATCTAGACCTTAGAGAGACCAATCATGCAAACCAAATTTCAACAAGCTCTATGGTAGTTCTTCATTAATAGGTGCAAAGTACATGATGCAAGAGCTTAAACATGATCTATTTGAGCACAACAATTGCCAAGTATCAAATTATTCAAGACAATATACCAATTACCACATGAAGCATTTTCTGTTTCCAACCAAATAACAATGAACGAAGCAGTTTCAACCTTCGCCATGAACATTAAAAGTAAAGCTAAGAACACCAGTGTTCATATGAAACAGCGGAGCGTGTCTTTTTCCCACACAAAGAATGCTAGATTCTGAGTTTATTCAAAGAAAAACAAAAATAAAAACAAATAGACGCTCCAAGCAAAGCACATAAGATGTGACGGAATAAAAATATAGTTTCACTAGAGGTGACCTGATAAGTTGTCGATGAAGAAGGGGATGCCTTGGGCATCCCTAGGCTTAGATGCTTGAGTCTTCTTGAAATATGCAGGGATGAACCACGGGGGCATCCCCAAGCTTAGACTTTTCACTCTTCTTGATCATATTGTATCATCCTCCTCTCTTGATCCTTGAAAACTTCCTCCACACCAAACTCAAAACAAACTCATTAGAGGGTTAGTGCATAATCAAAAATTCACATATTCAGAGGTGACATAATCATTATTAACACTTCTGGACATTGCTCAAAGCTACTGAAAGTTAATGGAACAAAGAAATCCATTCAACATAGCAAAAGAGGCAATGCGAAATAAAAGGCAGAATCTGTCAAAACAGAACAGTCCGTAAAGACGAATTTTTTAGAGGCACTTAACAGGCTCAGATGAAAAATCTCAAAACTAATGAGAGTTGCATACATATCTGAGGATCACGCATGTAAATTGGCAGAATTTTTTGATTCTTCTACAGAGAGATCTACTCAAATTCGTGACAGGAAGAAATCTGTTTCTGCGCAACAATCCAAATCTAGTATCAACTTTACTATTAGAGACTTTACTTGGCACAACAATGCAATAAAGTAAAGATAAGGAGAGGTTGCTACAGTAGTAACAACTTCCAAGACTCAACAAAATAGTAGTAAAAACATACATGGGTTATCTCCCAAGAAGTTCTTTTCTTTAACGCCTTTCAGCTAGGCGCAGAAAGTGTGAATCAAGTATTATCGAGAGATGAAGCATCAACATCATAATTTGTTCTAATAATAGAATCAAAAGGTAATTTCATTCTCTTTCTAGGGAAGTGTTCCATACCTTTTTTGAGAGGAAATTGATACTTAATATTCCCTTCCTTCATATCAATAATAGAACCAACAGTTCGAAGAAAAGGCCTTCCCAAAATAATGGGACAAGATGCATTGCATTCAATATCCAAGACAACAAAATCAACAGGGACAAGGTTATTGTTAACCGTAATGCGAACATTATCAATCCTCCCCAAAGGTTTCTTTGTAGAATTATCAGCAGGATTAACATCCAAATAACAATTTTTCAATGGTGGCAAGTCAAGCATATCATAGAGTTTCTCAGGCATAACAGAAATGCTTGCACCAAGATCACATAAAGCATTACAATCAAAATCATCGACCTTCATCTTAATGATGGGCTTCCAACCATCTTCCAACTTCCTAGAAATAGAAGCTTCAAGTATTAATTTATCTTCTCTAGCTTTAATGAGAGCATTTGTAATATGTTTTGTAAAGGCCAAATTTATAACACTAGCATTAGGACTTCTAGCAAGTTTTTGTAAGAACTTAATAACTTCAGAGATATGACAATCATCAAAATCTAAATCATTATGATCTACAGCAATGGGATCATTGTCCCCAATATTTTGAAAAATTTCAGTAGTTTTATCACAAACAGTTTCAAATAGCTTTTAGCAGCTTTCAGAGCGATTTTGCACGCTTTGCATTAGGAGTAGAAACATTGCCAACAACAATTATTTTACCATTGATAGTAGGAGGTTTAGCAACATGTGAAGCATCAACATTACTAGTGGTGGTAATAGTCCAAACTTTAGCTACATTATTCTCTTTAGCAAGTTTTTCTTCTCTTTCCCACCTAGCATGCAATTCAGCCATCAATCTAATATTTTCATTAATTCGAACTTGGATAGCGTTCGCTGTAGAAAATGACTTCATATCTTTATCTTCATTAGGCATAACTTTCAATTTTAAAAGATCAACATCAGCAGCAAGACTATCAACCTTAGAAGCAAGAATATCAATTTTACCAAGCTTTTCTTCAACAGATTTGTTAAAAGCAGTTTGTGTACTAAATAAATTCTTTAAGCATGACTTCAAGACCAGAGGGTGTACTCCTATTATTGTTGTAAGAATTACCATAAGAATGACCATAACCATTACCATTATTAGAAGGATATGGCCTATAGTTGTTACCAGAATTATTCCTATAAGCATTGTTGTTGAAATTATTACTTTTAATGATGTTCACATCAACATTCTCTTCTTGAGCAACCAATGAAGCTAAAGGAACATTGATGCGTGTAGTTGACACGTCTGTTGGGAACCCCAAGAGGAAGGTGTGATGCGCACAGTAGCAAGTTTCCCTCAGTAAGAAACCAAGGTTTAATCGAACCAGTAGGAGTCAAGAAGCACGTTGAAGGTTGATGGTGGCGGAATGTAGTGCGGCGAACACCAGGGATTCCGGCGCCAACGTGGAACCTGCACAACACAACCAAAGTACTTTGCCCCAACGTAACAGCGAGGTTGTCAATCTCACCGGCTTGCTGTAAACAAAGGATTAACCGTATTGTGTGGAAGATGATTGTTTGCGAAGAACAGTAAAGAACAAGTATTGCAGTAGATTGTATTTCAGATGTAAAGAATAGACCGGGGTCCACAGTTCACTACCGGTGTCTCTCCCATAAGACAAATAGCATGTTGGGTGAACAAATTACAGTTGGTCAATTGACAAATAAAGAAGGCATAACAATGCACATACATATATCATGATGAGTACTATGAGATTTAATCAGGGCATTACGACAAAGTACATAGACCGCCATCCAGCATGCATCTATGCCTAAAAAGTCCACTTTCAGGTTATCATCCGAACCCCTTCCGGTATTAAGTTGCAAGCAACAGACAAATGCATTAAGTATGGTGCGTAATGTAATCAACACAAATATCCTTAGACAAAGCATCGATGTTTAATCCCTAGTGGCAACAGCACATCCACAACCTTAGAACTTTCTGTCACTGTCCCAGATTTAATGGAGGCATGAACCCACTATCGAGCATAAATACTCCCTCTTGGAGTCACAAGTATCAACTTGGCCAGAGCCTCTACTAGCAACGGAGAGCATGCAAGAACATAAACAACTCATATATGATAGATTGATAATCAATTTGACATAGTATTCAATATCCATCGGATCCCAACAAACACAACATGTAGGATTACAAAGAAACGATCTTGATCATGATAGGCAGCTCACAAGATCGAGCATGATAGCACAATTAGGAGAAGACGACCATCTAGCTACTGCTATGGACCCATGGTCCAGGGGTGAACTACTCACACATCAATCCGGAGGCGATCATGGCGATGAAGAGACCTCCGGGAGATGATTCCCCTCTCCGGCAGGGTGCCGGAGGCGATCTCCTGAATCCCCCGAGATGGGATTGGCGGCGGCGGCGTCTCTGTAAGGTTTTCCGTATCGTGGCTCTCGGTACTGGGGGTTTCGCGACGGAGGCTTTAAGTAGGCGGAAGGGCAGGTCAGGGGGCGTCACGAGGGGCCCACACGCTAGGGCCGCGCGGCCAGGGGCTGGGCCACGCCGCCCTGTTGTGTGGCCACCTCGTGGCCCCACTTCTTATCCTCTTCGGTCTTCTGGAAGCTTCGTGTAAAAATAGGCCCCTGGGCGTTGATTTCGTCCAATTCCGAGAATATTTCCTTACTAGGATTTCTGAAACCAAAAACAGCAGAAAACAGCAACTGGCTCTTCGGCATCTCGTCAATAGGTTAGTGCCGGAAAATGCATAATAACGACATATAATGTGTATAAAACATGTGAGTATCATCATAAAAGTAGCATGGAACATAAGAAATTATAGATACGTTTGGGACGTATCAAGCATCCCCAAGCTTAGTTCCTACTCGCCCTCGAGTAGGTAAACGATAACAAAGATAATTTCTGAAGTGACATGCTATCATAAACTTGATCAATACTATTGTAAAGCACATGAGATGAATGCAGTGATTCGAAGCAATGATGAAGATAATGAGTAAACAAATGAATCATATAGCAAAGACTTTTCATGAATAATACTTTCAATACAAGCATCAATAAGTCTTGCATAAGAGTTAACTCATAAGCAATAACTTCTTAGTAGAAAGCTTTGAAACAACACAAAGGAAAATATAAGTTTCAGCGGTTGCTTTCAACTTCAACATGTATATCTCATGGATAATTGTCAACACAAAGTAATATAACAAGTGCAATAGGTAAACATGTAAGAATCAATGCACACAGTTTACACAAGTGTTTGCTTCTAAGATAGAAAGAATAGGTAAACTGACTCAACAATAAAGTAGAAGAAAGGCCCTTCGCAGAGGGAAGCATGGATTACTATTTTTGTGCTAGAGCTTTTCATTTTGAAAACAAGAAACAATTTTGTCAACGGTAGTAATAAAGCATATGAGTTATGTATAAGATATCTTATAAGTTGCAAGCCTCATGCATAGTATACTAATAGTGCTCGCACCTTGTCCTAATTAGCTTGGGTTAACACGGATTATCATTGCATAACATATGTTTCAACCAAGTGTCACAAAGGGGTACCTCTATGCCGCCTGTACAAGGGTCTAAGGAGAAGGTTCGCATTGGATTTCTCGCTTTTGATCATTCTCAACTTAGACACCCATACCGGGACAACATAGACAACAGATAATGGACTCCTCTTTTAATGCTTAAGCATTCAACAACAGTTAATATTCTCATAAGAGATTGAGGTTTTTTGTCCAAACTGAAACTTCCACCATGATTCATGGCTTTAGTTAGCGGCCCAATGTTCTTCTCTAACAGTATGCATACTCAAACCATTTGATTGTGAAAACCGCCCTTACTTCAGACAAGACGAACATGCATAGCAACTCACATGATATTCAACAAAGGTAAAAAGTTGATGGCGTCCCCAGAAACATGGTTACCGCTCAACAAGCAACTTACTAAGAAATAAGACACATAAGTACATATTCTTCACCACAATAGTTTTTAAGGCTATTTTGTCCCATGAGCTATATATTGTAAAGGTAAAGAATAGAAATTTTAAAGGTAGCACTCAAGTAATGTACTTTGGAATGGCGGAGAAATACCATGTGGTAGGTAGGTGTGGTGGACACAAATGGCATGGTTATTGGCTCAAGGATTTGGATGCACGAGAAGATTCCCTCTCAATACAAGGCTAGGCTAGCAAGGTTGTTTGAAGCAAACTCAAGTATAAAATGGTGCAGCAAGACTCACATATAAACATATTGTAAGAATTATAAGACTTTACATCGTCTCCTTGTTGTTCAAACACCTCAACCAGAAAATATCTAGACTTAGAGAGAACAATCATGCAAACCAAATTTTAACATGCTCTATGTAGTTATTCATTAATGGGTACAAGGTACATGATGCAAGAGCTTAAACAAGATCTATATGAGCACAACAATTGCCAAGTATCACATTATTCAAGACATTATACCATTTACCACATGCGGCATTTTCCATTTCCAACCATATATCAATAAATGAGGTAGTTCAACTTTCGCAATGAACATTAAAGATAAAGCTAAGAACACATGTGTTCATACGAAACAGCGGAGCGTAATATCTCCAATATAAAGGATTGTGGGATCCGAATTTATTCAAACAAAACAAAAACTAAAGCAAACATACGCTCCAAGCAAAGCACATAAGATGTGACGGAATAAAAATATAGTTTCATTAGAGGAACCTGATAATGTTGTCGATGAAGAAGGGGATGCCTTGGGCATCCCCAAGCTTAGACGCTTGGGTCTTCTTAAAATATGCAGGGATGAACCACGGGGGCATCCCCAAGCTTTGACTTTTCACTCTTCTTAATCATATTGTATCATCCTCCTCTCTTGACCCTTGAAAACTTCCTCCACACCAAACTCGAAACAAACTCATTAGAGGGTCAGTGCATAATTCATATATTCAGAGGTGACATAATCATTCTTAATACTTCTGAACATTGCACAAAGCTACTGAAAGTTAATAGAACAAAGAAATCCATCAAATATAGCAAAAGAGGCAATGCGAAATAAAAGGCAGAATCTGTCAAAATAGAACAGTCCGTAAAGACGAATTTTAAAATGGCACCAGACTTGCTCAGATGAAAATGCCCAAATTGAATGAAAGTTGCGTACATATCTGAGGATCACGCACGTAAATTGGCAGATTTTTCTGAGTTACCTACAGAGAATTCTGCTCAGATTCGTGACAGCAAGAAATCTGTTTCTGCGCAGTATTCCAAATCTAGTATTGACTTTACTATCAAAGACTTTACTTGGCACAACAATGCAATAAAATAAAGATAAGGAGAGGTTGCTACAGTAGTAAACAACTTCCAAGACTCAAATATAAAACAAAGTACTGTAGTAAAAACATGGGTTGTCTCCCACAAGCGCTTTTCTTTAACGCCTTTCAGCTAGGCGCAGAAAGTGTGAATCAAGTATTATCAAGAGATGAAGCATCAACAACATAACTTGTTCTAATAATAGAATCATAAGGTAACTTCATTCTTTTTCTAGGGAAGTGTTCCATACCTTTCTTGAGAGGAAATTGATATTTAATATTACCTTCCTTCATATCAATAGTAGCGCCAACAGTTCGAAGAAAAGGTCTTCCCAATATAATGGGACAAGATGCATTGCATTCAATATCCAAGACAACAAAATCAACGGGGACAAGATTATTGTTAACCATAATACGAACATTATCAATCCTCCCCATAGGTTTCTTTGTAGCATTATCAGCAAGATTAACATCCAAATAACAATTTTTCAATGGTGGCAAGTCAAGCATATCATAGACTTTCTTAGGTATAACAGAAATACTTGCACCAAGATCACATAAAGCATTACAATCAAAATCATTGACCCTCATCTTAATGATGGGCTCCCAACCATCTTCTAACTTCCTAGGAATAGAAGTTTCAAGTTTTAGTTTATCTTCTCTAGCTTTTATGAGAGCATTTGTAATATGTTTTGTAAAGGCCAAATTTATAGCACTAGCATTAGGACTTCTAGCAAGTTTTTGTAAGAACTTTATAACTTCAGAGATGTTACAATCATCAAAATCTAAACCATTATGAGCTACAGCAATGGGATCATTGTCCCCAATGTTGGAAAAAATTTCAGCAGTTTTATCACAAGCAGTTTCAGCAGTTTTAGCAATTTCAGGTAATTTTGCATGCTTTGCACTAGGAGTAGAAACATTGCCAACACCAATTATTTTACCATTGATAGTAGGAGGTGTAGCAACATGTGAATCATTATCATTACTAGTGGTGGTAATAGTCCAAACTTTAGCTACATTATTCTCTTTAGCTAGTTTTTCATTTTCTTCTCTATCCCACCTAGCACGCAATTCAGCCATTAATCTTATATTCTCATTAATTATAACTTGGATGGCATTTGCTGTAGTAACAATCTTATTATCAATGTCCTTATTAGGCATAACTTTCAATTTTAAAAAATCAACATCAGAGGCAAGTCTATCAACCTTAGAAGCAAGAATATCAATTTTATCAAGCTTTTCCTCAACAGATTTGTTAAATGCAGTTTGTGTACTAATAAATTCTTTAAGCATGGCTTCAAGACCAGGGGGTACACTCCTATTATTGTTGTAAGAATTTCCATAAGAATTACCATAACTATTACCATTAACAGCAGGATATGGCCTATAGTTGTTACCAGAATTATTCCTATAAGAATTGTTGTTGAAATTATTATTTTTAATGGAGTTCACATCAACATGTTCTTCTTGGGCAACTAATGAAGCTAAAGGAACATTATTAGGATCAACATTAGATCTACCATTCACAAGCATAGACATAATCACATCAATCTTATCACTCAAGGAGGAGGTTTCTTCGACAGAATTTACCTTCTTACCTTGTGGAGCTCTTTCCGTGTGCCATTCAGAGTAATTTATCATCATATCATCAAGAAGCTTTGTAGCCGCCCCCAAAGTGATGGACATAAAGGTACCTCCAGCAGCTGAATCCAATAGGTTCCGCGAAGAAAAATTCAGTCCTGCATAAAAGGTTTGGATGATCATCCAAGTAGTCAGTCCATGAGTTGGGCAATTCTTTACCAAAGATTTCATTCTCTCCCATGCTTGAGCAACATGTTCATTATCTAATTGCTTGAAATTCATTATGCTACTTCTCAAAGATATAATTTTAGCGGGAGGATAATATCTACCAATAAAAGCATCTTTACATTAGTCCATGAATCAATACTATTCTTAGGCAAAGATAGTAACCAATCTTTAGCTCTTCCTCTTAATGAGAAAGGAAACAATTTCAATTTTATAATATCACCATCTACATCCTTATACTTTTGCATTTCACATAGTTCAACAAAATTATTAAGATGGGTAGCAGCATCATCAGAACTAACACCAGAAAATTGCTCTCTCATAACAAGATTCAGTAAAGCAGGTTTAATTTCAAAGAATTCTGCTGTAGTAGCAGGTGGAGCAATAGGTGTGCATAGGAAATCATTATTATTAGTGTTTGTGAAGTCACACAACTTAGTGTTTTCAGGAGTATTCATTTTAACAGTAGTAAATAAAGCAAACTAGATAAAGTAAATGCAAGTAACTAATTTTTGTGTGTTTTTGATATGGAGAACAAGACAGTAAATAAAGTAAAGCTAGCAACTAATTTTTTTGTGTTTTGTTTAAGTGCAGCAAACAAAGTAGTAAATAAAATAAAGCAAGACAAAAACAAAGTAAAGAGATTGGAAGTGGAGACTTCCCTTGCAGCGTGTCTTGATCTCCCCGGCAACGGCGCCAGAAATTTGCTTGATGCGTGTAGTTGACACGTCCGTTGGGAACCCCAAGAGGAAGGTGTGATGCGCACAGTAGCAAGTTTCCTCGATAAGAAACCAAGGTTTAATCGAACCAGTAGGAGTCAAGAAGCACGTTGAAGGTTGATGGTGGCGGAATGTAGTGCGGCGCAACACCAGGGATTCCGGCGCCAACGTGGAACCTGCACAACACAACCAAAGTACTTTGCCCCAACGTAACAGCGAGGTTGTCAATCTCACCGGCTTGCTGTAAACAAAGGATTAACCATATTGTGTGGAAGATGATTGTTTGCGAAGAACAGTAAAGAACAAGTATTGCAGTAGATTGTATTTCAGATGTAAAGAATAGACCGGGGTCCACAGTTCACTAGCGGTGTCTCTCCCATAAGATAAATAGCATGTTGGGTGAACAAATTACAGTTGGGCAATTGACAAATAAAGAAGGCATAGCAATGCACATACATATATCATGATGAGTACTATGAGATTTAATCAGGGCATTATGACAAAGTACATAGACCGCCATCCAGCATGCATCTATGCCTAAAAAGTCCACTTTCAGGTTATCATCCGAACCCCTTCCGGTATTAAGTTGCAAGCAACAGACAATTGCATTAAGTATGGTGCGTAATGTAATCAACACAAATATCCTTAGACAAAGCATTGATGTTTTATCCCTAGTGGCAACAGCACATCCACAACCTTAGAACTTTCTATCACTATCCCAGATTTAATGGAGGCATGAACCCACTATCGAGCATAAATACTCCCTCTTGGAGTCACAAGTATCAACTTGGCCAGAGCCTCTACTAGCAACGGAGAGCATGCAAGAACATAAACAACTCATATATGATAGATTGATAATCAACTTGACATAGTATTCAATATCCATCGGATCCCAACAAACACAACATGTAGGATTACAAAGAAACAATCTTGATCATGATAGGCAGCTCACAAGATCAAGCATGATAGCACAATTAGGAGAAGACGACCATCTAGCTACTGCTATGGACCCATGGTCCAGGGGTGAACTACTCACACATCAATCCGGAGGCGATCATGGCGATGAAGAGACCTCCGGGAGATGATTCCCCTCTCCGGCAGGGTGCCGGAGGCGATCTCCTGAATCCCCCGAGATGGGATTGGCGGCGGTGGCGTCTCTGTAAGGTTTTTCGTATCGTGGCTCTCGGTACTGGGGGTTTCGCGACGGAGGCTTTAAGTAGGCGGAAGGGCAGGTCAGGGGGCGTCACGAGGGGCCCACATGCTAGGGCCGCGCGGCCAGGGGCTGGGCCGCGCCGCCCTGTTGTGTGGCCACCTCGTGGCCCCACTTCTTATCCTCTTCGGTCTTCTGGAAGCTTCGTGTAAAAATAGGCCCCTGGGCGTTGATTTCGTCCAATTCCGAGAATATTTCCTTACTAGGATTTCTGAAACCAAAAACAGCAGAAAACAGCAACCGGCTCTTCGGCATCTCGTCAATAGGTTAGTGCCAAAAAATGCATAATAACGACATATAATGTGTATAAAACATGTGAGTATCATCATAAAAGTAGCATGGAACATAAGAAATTATAGATACGTTTGGGACGTATCAAACATTATTAGGATCAACATTAGATCTAACATTCACAAGAATAGACATAATCACATCAATCTTATCACTGAAGGAGGAGGTTTCTTCAACAGAATTTACCTTCTTACCTTGTGGAGTCCTTTCCGTGTGCCATTCAGAGTAATTTATCATCATATCATCAAGAAGCTTTGTTGCGGCGCCTAAGGTGATGGACATAAAAGTACCTCCAGCAGCTGAATCCAATAGGTTCCACGAGGAAAAATTCAGTCCTGCATAAAAGGTTTGGATGATCATCCAAGTAGTTAGTCCATGGGTAGGGTAATTCTTTACCAAAGATTTCATTCTTTCCCATGCCTGAGCAACATGTTCATTATCCAATTGCTTAAAATTCATAATGCTACTTCTCAAAGATATAATTTTAGCAGGAGGATAATATCTACCAATGAAAGCATCTTTACATTTAGTCCATGAATCAATACTATTCTTAGGCAAAGATAGCAACCAATCTTTAGCTTTTCCTCTTAAGGAGAAAGGAAACAATTTCAGTTTTATAATGTCTTCATCTATATCCTTATACTTTTGCATTTCACAAAGTTCAACAAAATTATTAAGATGGGCAGCAGCATCATCCGAACTAACACCAGAAAATTGCTCTCTCATAACAAGATTTAGTAAAGCAGGTTTAATTTCATAGAATTCTGCTGTAGTAGCAGGTGGAGCAATAGGAGTGCATATAAAATCATTACTATTGGTGCTAGTAAAGTCACACAACTTAGTGTTTTCAGGAGTATTCATTTTAAAAGTAATAAAAATAAGTAAAGCAAACTAAATAAAGTAAAGTAAAACAAGTAACTAATTTTTTTGTGTTTTTGATATAAGAAACAAACAAGACAGAAAATAAAGTAAAGCAAGTAACTAATTTTTTTGTGTTTTTGATAAAAGAAAGCAAACAAAACAGAAAGTAAAGCAAGACAATAAACAAAGTAAAGAGATTGGATGTGAGAGACTCCCCTTGCAGTGTGTCTTGATCTCCCCGGCAACGGCACCAGAAAAAGAGCTTGATAACGCGTGAAGCACACGTCCGTTGGGAACCCCAAGAGGAAGGTGTGATGCGTACAGCAGCAAGTTTTCTCTCAGTATGAAACCAAGGTTATCGAACCAGTAGGAGATGAAGGCCACGTGAAGGTTGTTGGCGGAGGAGTGTAGTGCGGCGCAACACCAGGGATTCCGGCGCCAACGTGGAACCTGCACAACACAATCACAATACTTTGCCCCAACTTAACAGTGAGGTTGTCAATCTCACCGGCTTGCTGTAAACAAAGGATTAAACGTATGGTGTGGACAATGATGTTTGCTTGTAGAAAACAACAGAGAACAGAGATTGCAGTAGATTGTATTTCAAATGTAAAAGAATGGACCGGGGTCCACAGTTCACTAGTGGTGTCTCTCCAATAAGAAATAGCATGTTGGGTGAACAAATTACAGTTGGACAATTGACAAATAGAGATGTGCATACATATATCATGATGACTACTATGAGATTTAATCAGGGCATTACGACAAAGTACATAGACCGCTATCCAGCATGCATCTATGCCTAAAAAGTCCACCTTCGGGTTAGCATCCGTACCCCTTCCAGTATTAAGTTGCAAACAACAGACAATTGCATTAAGTATGGTGCGTAATGTAATCAACACAAATATCCTTAGACAAAGCATTGATGTTTTATCCCTAGTGGCAACAGCACATCCACAACCTTAGAACTTTCCGTCACTGTCCCAGATTCAATGGAGGCATGAACCCACTATCGAGCATAAATACTCCCTCTTGGACTCACAAGTATCAACTTGGCCAGAGCCTCTACTAGCAACAGAGAGCATGCAAGAACATAAACAACACATATATGATAGATTGATAATCAACTTGACATAGTATTCAATATTCATCGGATCCCAACAAACACAATATGTAGCATTACAAATAGATGATCTTGATCATGATAGGCAGCTCACAAGATCTAACATGATAGCACAATGAGGAGAAGACAACCATCTAGCTACTGCTATGGACCCATAGTCCAAGGATGAACTACTCACGCATCAGTCCGGAGGTGGGCATGGTGATGTAGAGCCCTCCGGTGATGATTCCCCTCTCCGGCAGGGTGCCGGAGGCGATCTCCTGAATCCCCCAAGATGGGATTGGCGGCGGCGGCGTCTCTGGAACTTCTTCCGTATCGTGGCTCTCGGTAATAGGGTTTTCGCGACAGAGAGTTTAAGTAGGCGAAGGGGCAGCGCAGGGGGCCGCCCGAGGGGCCCACACAGTAGGCCAGCGCGGGCCCCTCCTTGGCCGCGCCGCCCTAGTGTGTGGCCACCTCGTGGCCCCACTTCGTATCTCCTTTGGTCTTCTGGAAACTCCGTGGAAAAATAAGACCCTGGGCGTTCGTTTCGTCCAATTCCGAGAATATTTCCTGTGTAGGATTTCTGAAACCAAAAACAGCACAAAACAGGAACTGGCGCTTCGGCATCTCGTTAATAGGTTAGTGCCGGAAAATGCATATAAATGATGTAAAGTGTGTATAAAACATGTGAGTATTGTCATAAAACTAGCATGGAACATAAGAAATTATGGATACGTTTGAGACGTATCAGCCTCTTACACAAGATTCGGGGAAGGAGGGCTATTTTGAGGATGTCTCTATATGCGGATGACGCGGCGGTTTTCATGGCTCCGTTCAAAGAAGATATCCAAAATTTGGCATTCATCCTTCAAAATTTTGGGGACACAACCGGCCTTTGCACCAACTTCCAAAAAAGCACCGTCGCACCGATTCATTGTGGGAACGTAGACCTCGACTACATCCTTGGGGGGATGCCGGCAAGCCGTGTCACCTTCCCGATGCGTTACTGATACGACTCCGACGTATCGATAATTTCTTATGTTCCATGCCACATTATTGATGTTATCTACATGTTTTATGCACACTTTATGTCATATTC
This sequence comes from Lolium perenne, assembly GCF_019359855.2. Classification (NCBI taxonomy): domain Eukaryota; kingdom Viridiplantae; phylum Streptophyta; class Magnoliopsida; order Poales; family Poaceae; genus Lolium; species Lolium perenne. The sequence goes on along the minus strand of NC_067245.2, from coordinate 220,019,731 downwards.
GTGCATTTTCTGGAACTAACCTATTAACAAGATGCCGAAGTGCCGATTCTTGTTTTCTGCTGTTTTTGGTTTCAGAAATCCTAGTAAGGAAATATTCTCGGAATTGGATGAAATCAACGCCCAGGGGCCTATTTTTCCACGAAGCTTCCAGAAGTCCGAAGACGAAACGAAGTGGGGCCACAGGGTGCCCAAACCCTAGGGCGGTGCGGCCCCCCCTGGCCGCGCCGGCCTATGGTGTGGGGCCCCTGTGCCCCCTCCTGACTTGCCCTTCCGCCTACTTAAAGCCTCCGTGACGAAACCCCCAGTACCGAGAGCCACGATACGGAAAACCTTCCGTAGACGCCGCCAATGCCGATCCCATCTCGGGGGATCCAGGAGATCGCCTCCGGCACCCTGCCGGAGAGGGGAATCATCTCCCGGAGGACTCTACGCCGCCATGGTCGCCTCCGGAGTGATGAGTGAGTAGTCTACCCCTGGACTATGGGTCCATAGCAGTAGCTAGATGGTTGTCTTCTCCCCATTGTGCTATCATTGTCGGATCTTGTGAGCTGCCTAACATGATCAAGATCATCTATCTGTAATTCTATATGTTGCGTTTGTTGGGATCCGATGAATAGAGAATACTTGTTATGTTGATTATCAAAGCTATGTCTATGTGTTGTTTATGATCTTGCATGCTCTCCGTTATTAGTAGATGCTCTGGCCAAGTTGATGCTAGTAACTCCAAGAGGGAGTATTTATGCTCGATAGTGGGTTCATGTCTCCGTGAATCTGGAGGAGTGACAAGAACCACTAAGGTTACGGATGTGCTGTTGCCACTAGGGATAAAACATTGGTGCTATGTTCAAGGATGTAGTCACTAGTTACATTACGCGCAATACTTAATGCAATTGTCTGTTGTTAGCAACTTAATACTGGAGGGGGTTCGGATGATAACCTGAAGGTGGACTTTTTAGGCATAGATGCATGCTGGATGGCGGTCTATGTACTTTGTCGTAATGCCCAATTAAATCTCACTGTACTCATCATGATATGTATGTGCATGGTCATGCCCTCTTTATTTGTCAATTGCCCAACTGTAATTTGTTCACCCAACATGCTGTTTATCTTATGGGAGAGACACCTCTAGTGAACTGTGGACCCCGGTCCAATTCTCTTTACTGAAATACAATCTACTGCAATACTGTTCTACTGTTTTCTGCAAACAATCATCTTCCACACAATACGGTTAATCCTTTGTTACAGCAAGCCGGTGAGATTGACAACCTCACTGTTTCGTTGGGGCAAAGTACTTTGGTTGTGTTGTGCAGGTTCCACGTTGGCGCCGTAATCCACTGGTGTTGCGCCGCACTACATCCCGCCGCCATCAACCTTCAACGTGCTTCTTGGCTCCTACTGGTTCGATAAACCTTGGTTTCTTTCTGAGGGAAATCTTGCTGCTGTGCGCATCATACCTTCCTCTTGGGGTTCCCAACGAACGTGTGAGTTACACGCCATCAAGCTAAATTTCTGGCGCCGTTGCCGGGGAGATCAAGACACGCTGCAAGGGGAGTCTCCACTTCTCAATCTCTTTACTTTGTTTTTGTCTTGCTTAGTTTTATTTACTACTTAGTTTGCTGCACTAAATCAAAATACAAAAAAATTAGTTGCTAGTTTTACTTTATTTGCTATCTTGTTTGCTATATCAAAAACACAAAAAAATTAGTTTACTTGCATTTACTTTACTTTTTTGATCATGTTTCCTTTTAATTTTACCACAAAAGACATACCGGTAGGACGCGGGTCTATAGTTGGGAGAAATAATATAGAAGAATTTTTCAATCATGTTAGTACCATTGAAAATTTTGAAGATAGACATTTGGTAGACCTTGCGCCTACTTATGAAATTGCTGCTGCGCATTTAGTTCGCCTGTTGGAAACTAAATTTGTTAATCTCAATCCTATAATCCAACACATGTTTCTCACACTTGGCGATATGGAAGAAGGGGAAAAGAAAGATTTTGTTTTAGAAACCCTTCTTAGAGAATTTGGCGGTCTAGCAAGAGAAGCTAGAAAGGTGTTTGCTAAATTTAATATGCTTGGTTCTCATACTAATTTTGTTAGTCTCCTTGAAAAGATGGACATGGATAGAATAAGATACACTAATAATATTGATGATGGTGGGGAGATCAAAGCACCAATACCATGTAAACTCTTAGCTATGAATGATGCACTAGAAAATAACTATGCTTGGCTTGTTCCTGAAAATTTGTTTGATGAGAGTAGCACACCTAAGACTAATGAAAAGGGAGATGCTAAAACTTATGTATCTAATATACTATGCCTGGTTGAGAAAACTCCACACCCCACTGACAATGCACCACTCTCCGATAATACTTGATGCACACTTTCTGCGCCTAGCTGAAAGGCGTTAAAGAAAAGCGCTTATGGGAGACAACCCATGTTTTTACCTACAGTACTTTGTTTTTATTTTATGTCTTGGAAGTTGTTTACTACTGTAGCAACCTCTCCTTATCTTAGTTTAGTGTTTTGTTGTGCCAAGTAAAGTCTTTGATAGTAAAGTAAGTACTAGATTTGGATTACTGCACAGTTCCAGATTTCTTTTCTGTCACGAATCTGGGTCCACCTCCCTGTAGGTAGCTCAGAAAATTAAGCCAATTTACGTGCATGATCCTCAGATATGTACGCAACTTTCATTCAATTTGAGCATTTTCATTTGAGCAAGTCTGGTGCCATTTTAAAATTCGTCAATACGAACTGTTCTGTTTTGACAGATTCTGCCTTTTATTTCGCATTGCCTCTTTTGCTATGTTGGATGAATTTCTTTGATCCACTAATGTCCAGTAGCATTATGCAATGTCCAGAAGTGTTAAGAATGATTGTGTCACCTCTGAATATGTTAATTTTTATTGTGCACTAACCCTCTAATGAGTTGTTTCGAGTTTGGTGTGGAGGAAGTTTTCAAGGATCAAGAGAGGAGTATGATGCAACATGATCAAGGAGAGTGAAAGCTCTAAGCTTGGGGATGCCCCGGTGGTTCACCCCTACATATATCAAGAAGACTCAAGTGTCTAAGCTTGGGGATGCCCAAGGCATCCCCTTCTTCATCGACAACATTATCAGGTTCCTCCCCTGAAACTATATTTTTATTCCATCACATCTTATGTGCTTTGCTTGGAGCGTCGGTTTGTTTTTGTTTTTTGTTTTGTTTGAATAAAATGGATCCTAGCATTCACTTTATGGGAGAGAGACACGCTCCGCTGTAGCATATGGACAAGTATGTCCTTGGTTTCTACTCATAGTATTCATGGCGAAGTTTCTCCTTCGTTAAATTGTTATATGGTTGGAATTGGAAAATGATACATGTAGTAATTGCTATTAATGTCTTGGGTAATGTGATACTTGGCAATTGTTGTGCTCATGTTTAAGCTCTTGCATCATATACTTTGCACCCATTAATGAAGAAATACATAGAGCATGCTATAATTTGGTTTGCATATTTGGTTTCTCTAAGGTCTAGATAATTTCTAGTATTGAGTTTGAACAACAAGGAAGATGGTGTAGAGTCTTATAATGTTTTCAATATGTCTTTTATGTGAGTTTTGCTGCACCAGTTCATCCTTGTGTTTGTTTCAAATAAGCCTTGCTAGCCTAAACCTTGTATCGAGAGGGAATACTTCTCATGCATCCAAAATACTTGAGCCAACCACTATGCCATTTGTGTCCACCATACCTACCTACTACATGGTATTTTCCGCCATTCCAAAGTAAATTGCTTGAGTGCTACCTTTAAAATTCCATCATTCACCTTTGCAATATATAGCTCATGGGACAAATAGCTTAAAAACTATTGTGGTATTGAATATGTAATTATGCACTTTATCTCTTATTAAGTTGCTTGTTGTGCGATAACCATGTTCACTGGGGACGCCATCAACTATTCATTGTTGAATTTCATGTGAGTTGCTATGCATGTTCGTCTTGTCTGAAGTAAGAGAGATCTACCACCTTATGGTTAAGCATGCATATTGTTAGAGAAGAACATTGGGCCGCTAACTAAAGCCATGATCCATGGTGGAAGTTTCGATTTTGGACATATATCCTCAATCTCAAATGAGAAAATTATTAATTGTTGTTACATGCTTATGCATAAAAGAGGAGTCCATTATCTGTTGTCTATGTTGTCCCGGTATGGATGTCTAAGTTGAAGAATAATCAATAGCGAGAAATCCAATGCGAGCTTTCTCCTTAGACCTTTGTACAGGTGGCATAGAGGTACCCCTTTGTGACACTTGGTTAAAACATGTGCATTGTGATGATCCGGTAGTCCAAGCTAATTAGGACAAGGTGCGGGCACTATTAGTACACTATGCATGAGGCTTGCAACTTATAAGATATAATTTACATGATACATATGCTTTATTACTACCGTTGACAAAATTGTTTCATGTTTTCAAAATCAAAGCTCTAGCACAAATATAGCAATCGATGCTTTTCCTCTATGGAGGACCATTCTTTTACTTTCAATGTTGAGTCAGTTCACCTATTTCTCTCCACCTCAAGAAGCAAACACTTGTGTGAACTGTGCATTGATTCCTACATATTTGCTTATTGCACTTATTATATTACTCTATGTTGACAATATCCATGAGATATACATGTTACAAGTTGAAAGCAACCGCTGAAACTTAATCTTCTTTTGTGTTGCTTCAATGCTTTTACTTTGAATTATTGCTTTATGAGTTAACTCTTATGCAAGACTTATTAATGCTTGTCTTGAAGTGCTATTCATGAAAAGTCTTTGCTATATGATTCACTTGTTTACTCATGTCATATACATTGTTTTGATCGCTGCATTCACTACATATGCTTTACAAATAGTATGATCAAGATTATGATGGCATGTCACTCCAGAAATTATCTGTGTTATCGTTTTACCTGCTCGGGATGAGCAGAACTAAGCTTGGGGATGCTGATACGTCTCCGACGTATCGATAATTTCTTATGTTCCATGCCACATAATTGTTGTTATCTACATGTTTTATGAACACTTTATTTCATATTCGTGCATTTTCTCGAACAAACCTATTAACAAGATGCCGAAGTGCCGATTGTCGTTTTCTGCTGTTTTTGGTTTCAGAAATCCTAGTAAGGAAATATTCTCGGAATTGGACGAAATCAACGCCCAGGGCCTATTTTTCCACGAAGCTTCCGAAGTCCGAAGACGAAGCGAAGTGGGGCCACAGTGGTGCCCAAACCCTAGGCGGCGCGGCCCCCTCGGCCGCGCCGGCCTATGGTGTGGGGCCCTGTGCCCTCCTCCGACTTGCCCTTCCGCCTACTTAAAGCCTCCATGACGAAACCCCCGATGCACCGAGAGCCACGATACGGAAAACCTTCCAGAGATGCCGCCAACGCCGATCCCATCTCGGGGGATCCAGGAGATCGCCTCTGGCACCCTGCCGGAGAGGGGAATCATCTCCCGGAGGACTCTACGCCGCCATGGTTGCCTCCGGAGTGATGAGTGAGTAGTCTACCCCTGGACTATGGGTCCATAGCAGTAGCTAGATGGTTGTCTTCTCCCCATTGTGCTATCATTGTCGGATCTTGTGAGCTGCCTAACATGATCAAGATCATCTATCTGTAATTCTATATGTTGCGTTTGTTGGGATCCGATGAATAGAGAATACTTGTTATGTTGATTATCAAAGCTATGTCTATGTGTTGTTTATGATCTTGCATGCTCTCCGTTATTAGTAGATGCTCTGGCCAAGTTGATGCTAGTAACTCCAAGAGGGAGTATTTATGCTCGATAGTGGGTTCATGTCTCCGTGAATCTGGAGGAGTGACAAGAACCACTAAGGTTACGGATGTGCTGTTGCCACTAGGGATAAAACATTGGTGTTATGTTCAAGGATGTAGTCACTAGTTACATTACGCGCAATACTTAATGCAATTGTCTGTTGTTAGCAACTTAATACTGGAGGGGGTTCGGATGATAACCTGAAGGTGGACTTTTTAGGCATAGATGCATGCTGGATGGCGGTCTATGTACTTTGTCGTAATGCCCAATTAAATCTCACTGTACTCATCATGATATGTATGTGCATGGTCATGCCCTCTTTATTTGTCAATTGCCCAACTGTAATTTGTTCACCCAACATGCTGTTTATCTTATGGGAGAGACACCTCTAGTGAACTGTGGACCCCGGTCCAATTCTCTTTACTGAAATACAATCTACTGCAATACTGTTCTACTGTTTTCTGCAAACAATCATCTTCCACACAATACGGTTAATCCTTTGTTACAGCAAGCCGGTGAGATTGACAACTGATACGTCTCCGACGTATCGATAATTTCTTATGTTCCATGCCACATTATTGATGTTATCTACGTGTTTTATGCACACTTTATGTCATATTCGTGCATTTTCTGGAACTAACCTATTAACAAGATGCCGAAGTGCCAGTTCCTGTTTTCTGCTGTTTTTGGTTTCAGAAATCCTAGTAACGAAATATTCTCGGAATCGGACGAAATCAACGCCAAAGATCTTAGAATCCCCGGAAGCATCCAGAACACACGAGAGGGACCAGAGGGGGGGCACAGGCCCACCAAACCACATGGTGGCGCGGCCTAGGGGAGGCCCGCGCCCCCCTATGGTGTGGCCAGCCCTTCGACCCTCTGGCGCCGCCTCTTCGCCTATATAAAGCCCCTGGATCGAAAACCCTGATGCGATCGGCGAAAACCACAGAAACCTTCCAGAGCCGCCGCCATCGCGAGGCCAAGATCTGGGGGACAGGAGTCTCTGTTCCGGCACGCCGCCGGAGCGGGGAAGTGCCCCCGGAAGGCTCCTCCATCGACACCGCTGCCATCTCCACCGCCATCTTCATCACCGCTGCTGCTCCCATGAGGAGGGAGTAGTTCTCCATCGAGGCTCGGGGCTGTACCGGTAGCTATGTGGATAATCTCTCTCCTATGTACCTCAATACAATGATCTCATGAGCTGCTTTACATGATTGAGATTCATATGAGTTTTGTATCACTACTATCTATGTGCTACTCTAGCAAAGTTATTAAAGTAGTTCTATTCCTCCTGCACGTGTGTAAAGGTGGCAGTGTGTGCACCGTGTTAGTACTTGGTTTATGCTATGATCACGATCTCTTGCAGATTGCGAAGTTAACTATTGCTATGATAATATTGATGTGATCTATTCCTCCTACATATGCATGAAGGTGACAGTGTGCATGCTATGTTAGTACTTGGTTTAGTCTATTGATCTATCTTACACTATAAGGTTACTTAAACATGAGCATTATTGTGGAGCTTGTTAACTCCGGCATTGAGGGTTCGTGTAATCCTACGCAATGTGTTCATCATCCAACAAAAGTGTAGAGTATGCATCTATCTATTCTGTTATGTGATCAATGTTGAGAGTGTCCACTAGTGAAAGTGTAATCCCTAGGCCTTGTTCCTAAATACTGCGTTACTACTGCTTGTTTCTTGTTTCTTGTGTTACTACTGCTGCAATACTACCACCATCAACTACACGCCAGCAAGCTATTTTCTGGCACCGTTGCTACTGCTCATATATATTTATACCACCTGTATTTCACTATCTCTTCGCCGAACTAGTGCACCTATTAGGTGTGTTGGGGACACAAGAGACTTCTTGCTTTGTGGTTGCAGGGTTGCATGAGAGGGATATCTTTGACCTCTTCCTCCCTGAGTTCGATAAACCTTGGGTGATCCACTTAAGGGAAAACTTGCTGCTGTTCTACAAACCTCTGCTCTTGGAGGCCCAACACTGTCTACAGGAAAGGAGGGGGAACGTAGACATCAAGCTATTTTCTGGCGCCGTTGCCGGGGAGGAAAGGTAAAAGGTACTCACACTCCGGATCTCGGCTACTAAGCTATTTCCCGGTGCTGTAAGTACTCAAAGCTATTTTCTTTAGATCCTGCAATTGCAACTTTTTGTTTCTTGTTTACACTAGTTTGGCATAATGGACAAGAATGAGCTTCTATTTCTATTTCCTTATTTAAAACATGGATTGTTTGATGCGAAAATTAAAAAACCTATGGAATCTTATTTGCATGCTAGTAGTAATATTAGTATGAACGCTTTGAACACCATTGTTGATAATAATATAGAAAGTTCTAAGCTTGGGGAAGCTGGTTTTCATGATCTTTTTATTCCCCCAAGCATTGAGGAGAAAATTTTCTTTGATGATACTTTGCCTCCTATTTATGATGATTATAATGATAGTGGTCTTTTGGTGCCACCTACTATGGAGAGTAAATTTTGTTGTGATTATACTATGCCTCCAACACTTGATGAGAATAATAATGATAGCTACTTTGTTGAATTTGCTCCCACTAGTACTAATAAAATTGATTATGCCTATGTGGAGAGTAATAATTTTATGCATGAGACTCATGATAAGAATGCTTTATGTGATAGTTATATTGTTGAGTTTTCTCATGATGCTACTGAAAGTTATTATGAGAGAGGAAAATATGGTTGTAGAAATTTTCATGTTACTAAAATACCTCTCTATGTGCTGAAATTTTTCAAGCTACACTTGTTTTATCTTCCCATGCTTGTTACTTTGCTCTTCATGAACTTGTTTATTTACAAGATTCCTATGCATAGGAAGCATGTTAGACTTAAATGTGTTTTGTATTTGCCTCTTGATGCTCTCTTTTGCTTCAAATACTATTTCTTGCGAGTGCATCATTAAAACTGCTAAGCCCATCTTAATGGCTATAAAGAAAAGAACTTCTTGGGAGATAACCCATGTGTTATTTTGCTACAGTACTTTGTTTTTATTTTGTGTCTTGGAAGTTTTTTACTACTGTAGCAACCTCTCCTTATCTTAGTTTTGTGTTTTGTTGTGCCAAGTAAAGTCTTTGATAGTAAAGTCAATACTAGATTTGGATTACTGCGCAGTTACAGATTTCTTTGCTGTCACGAATCTGGGCTAAATTCTCTGTAGGTAACTCAGAAAATTAAGCCAATTTACGTGAGTGATCCTCAGATATGTACGCAACTTTCATTCAATTTGGGCATTTTCATCTGAGCACGTCTGGTGCCATTTTAAAATTCGTCTTTACGGACTGTTCTGTTTTGACAGATTCTGCCTTTTATTTCGCATTGCCTCTTTTGCTATGTGGGATGGATTTCTTTGTTCCATTAAACTCCAGTAGCTTTGGGCAATGTCCAGAAGTGTTAAGAATGATTGTGTCACCTCTGAACATGTGAGTTTTTGACTATGCACTAACCCTCTAATGAGTTTGTTTCGAGTTTGGTGTGGAGGAAGTTTTCAAGGGTCAAGAGAGGAGGATGATATACTATGATCAAGAAGAGTGAAGAGTCTAAGCTTGGGGATGCCCCGGTGGTTCATCCCTGCATATATTAAGAAGACTCAAGCATCTAAGCTTGGGGATGCCCAAGGCATCCCCTTCTTCATCGACAACATTATCAGGTTCCTCCCCTGAAACTATATTTTTATTCCATCACATCTTATGTACTTTACTTGGAGCGTCTGTGTGCTTTTGTTTTTGTTTGTGTTTGAATAAATTGGATTACATCATGCTTGTGTGGGAGAGAGACACGCTCCGCTGGTTCGTATGAACACATGTGTTCTTAGCTCATAATATTCATGGCGAAGTTTCTTCTTCGTTAAATTGTTATATGGTTGGAATTGGAAAATGATACATGTAGTAATTGCTATAAATGTCTTGGGTAATGTGATACTTGGCAATTGTTGTGCTCATGTTTAAGCTCTTGCATCATATGCTTTGCACCCATTAATGAAGAAATACATAGAGCATGCTAAAATTTGGTTTGCATAATTGGTCTCTCTAAGGTCTAGATAATTTCTAGTATTGAGTTTGAACAACAAGGAAGACGGTGTAGAGTCTTATAATGTTTTCAATATGTCTTTTATGTAAGTTTTGCTGCACCGGTTCATCCTTGTGTTTGTTTCAAATAACTTTGCTAGCCTAAACCTTGTATCGAGAGGGAATACTTCTCATGCATCCAAATACTTGAGCCAACCACTATGCCATTTGTGTCCACCATACCTACCTACTACATGGTATTTCCTGCCATTCCAAAGTAAATTGCTTGAGTGCTACCTTTAAACAATTCAAAATTTATCACCTCTAATTTGTGTCAATGTTTTATAGCTCATGAGGAAGTATGTGGTGTTTATCTTTCAATCTTGTTGGGCAACTTTCACCAATGGACTAGTGGCTTCATCCGCTTATCCATTAATTTTGCAAAAAGAGCTGGCAATGGGATTCCCAGTCCCAAATTAATTAACTTAAATAGACACTCCTCCATGGTATGTGATTGTTGGACGGCACCCGAAGGATTCGGTTAGCCATGGCTTGTGTAAGCAAAGGTTGGGAGGAGTGTCATCATAATAAAACTAAAATAAAAAGGTACTCCTTCATGGTATGAGATTGTTGGCAGGCACCCGAGGATTCGGTTAGCCATGGTTTGTGAAAGAAAGGTTGGAAGGAGTGCCACCCAAAAATAAAATAAAATGGGAGCCGCTCTTTGAAGGTTTGTCTGGCAAGGGGGTTAGAGTACCCGCTACCATTCGTTGACAACAACATACACCTCTCAAAACTTTATTTTTATGCTCTCTTTATGTTTTCAAAATCAAAGCTCTAGCACAAATATAGCAATCGATGCTTTCCTCTTCGAAGGACCATTCTTTTACTTTTATTGTTGAGTCGGTTCACCTATTTCTCTCCACCTCAAGAAGCAAACACTTGTGTGAACTGTGCATTGATTCCTACATACTTGCATATTGCACTTATTATATTACTCTATGTTGACAATATCCATGAGATATACATGTTACAAGTTGAAAGCAACCGCTGAAACTTAATCTTCTTTTGTGTTGCTTCAATGCCTTTACTTTGAATTATTGCTTTATGAGTTAACTCTTATGCAAGACTTAATTGATGCTTGTCTTGAAGTGCTATTCATGAAAAGTCTTTGCTTTATGATTCAATTGTTTACTCATGTCATATACATTGTTTTGAATCGCTGCATTCACTGCATATGCTTTACAAATAGTATGATCAAGATTATGATGGCATGTCACTCCCGAAATTATCTGTGTTATCGTTTTACCTGCTCGGGACGAGCAGAACTAAGCTTGGGGATGCTGATACGTCTCCGACGTATCGATAATTTCTTATGTTCCATGCCACATTATTGATGTTATCTACGTGTTTTATGCACACTTTATGTCATATTCTTGCATTTTCTGGAACTAACCTATTAACAAGATGCCGAAGTGCCAGTTCCTGTTTTCTGCTGTTTTTGGTTTCAGAAATCCTAGTAACGAAATATTCTCGGAATCGGACGAAATCAACGCCAAAGATCTTAGAATCCCCGGAAGCATCCAGAACACACGAGAGGGACCAGAGGGGGCACAGGCCCACCAAACCACATGGTGGCGCGGCCTAGGGGAGGCCCGCGCCCCCCTATGGTGTGGCCAGCCCTTCGACCCTCTGGCGCCGCCTCTTCGCCTATATAAAGCCCCTGGATCGAAAACCCTGATGCGATCGGCGAAAACCACAGAAACCTTCCAGAGCCGCCGCCATCGCGAGGCCAAGATCTGGGGGACAGGAGTCTCTGTTCCGGCACGCCGCCGGAGCGGGGAAGTGCCCCCGGAAGGCTCCTCCATCGACACCGCTGCCATCTCCACCGCCATCTTCATCACCGCTGCTGCTCCCATGAGGAGGGAGTAGTTCTCCATCGAGGCTCGGGGCTGTACCGGTAGCTATGTGGTTAATCTCTCTCCTATGTACCTCAATACAATGATCTCATGAGCTGCTTTACATGATTGAGATTCATATGAGTTTTGTATCACTACTATCTATGTGCTACTCTAGCAAAGTTATTAAAGTAGTTCTATTCCTCCTGCACGTGTGTAAAGGTGACAGTGTGTGCACCGTGTTAGTACTTGGTTTATGCTATGATCACGATCTCTTGTAGATTGCGAAGTTAACTATTGCTATGATAATATTGATGTGATCTATTCCTCCTACATATGCATGAAGGTGACAGTGTGCATGCTATGTTAGTACTTGGTTTAGTCTATTGATCTATCTTACACTATAAGGTTACTTAAACATGAGCATTATTGTGGAGCTTGTTAACTCCGGCATTGAGGGTTCGTGTAATCCAACGCAATGTGTTCATCATCCAACAAAAGTGTAGAGTATGCATCTATCTATTCTGTTATGTGATCAATGTTGAGAGTGTCCACTAGTGAAAGTGTAATCCCTAGGCCTTGTTCCTAAATACTGCGTTACTACTGCTTGTTTACTGTTTTACTGTGTTACTACTGCTGCAATACTACCACCATCAACTACACGCCAGCAAGCTATTTTCTGGCACCGTTGCTACTGCTCATATATATTTATACCACCTGTATTTCACTATCTCTTCGCCGAACTAGTGCACCTATTAGGTGTGTTGGGGACACAAGAGACTTCTTGCTTTGTGGTTGCAGGGTTGCATGAGAGGGATATCTTTGACCTCTTCCTCCCTGAGTTCGATAAACCTTGGGTGATCCACTTAAGGGAAAACTTGCTGCTGTTCTACAAACCTCTGCTCTTGGAGGCCCAACACTGTCTACAGGAAAGGAGGGGGAACGTAGACATCAACAACCTCACTGTTTCGTTGGGGCAAAGTACTTTGGTTGTGTTGTGCAGGTTCCACGTTGGCGCCAGAATCCCTGGTGTTGCGCCGCACTACATCCCGCCGCCATCAACCTTCAACGTGCTTCTTGGCTCCTACTGGTTCGATAAACCTTGGTTTCTTTCTGAGGGAAATCTTGCTGCTGTGCGCATCATACCTTCCTCTTGGGGTTCCCAACGAACGTGTGAGTTACACGCCATCAGTTACCTTGGGCTCCCACTCTCGGTTTGGCGCTTGACAAGGAGAGATTCGCAACACCTAGAAGACAAGTGCGCCGGAAAGCTACCAACTTGGAACGGAAACCTCATCACCACCGCCGGAAGGACCGCTTTAGTCAAATCGGTTATTGCGTCTCAAGCCATCTACTACCGTACCCCGCTTGCCATTTCTCCGGGCATTATGAAATTCATCAATAAATTGGAGCGGGCTTTCCTTTGGTCCGCCAAGGACACCACCACCGGGGCCAAGTGCAAGGTCAATTGGGACAAAGTTTGTCGACCGAAGATGTATGGCGGGCTAGGGACTCTACACATGGGAAAATTCGCGACGGCTCTTAGACAACGTTGGCCATGGCTTGAATGGAAAGACCCAAACAAAATTTGGATTGGCTCCGGAAACCCGTGCTCCCAAGAGGATATGGAGTTGTTCTACGCCGCCACGACCATCACATTAGGGAACGGGAAGAAAACCCCATTTTGGCATGCGCCTTGGTTAAATCGTACAAGACCAATCGATATTGCACCTTTGATCTATGAGAGCTCCAAGCACAAAAATTGGAAAGTGGCGCAAGCGCTTGACCGGGAGGCTTGGATTGACAAGATCGATTTGCAACGTGGCTTCACCATGGACCACTTCTTGCAATTTGTTGAGCTTTGGACGCTTCTTGATACCATCCTTCTTATCCCCGATCGCAACGATGAGATCATTTGGAAGCTCACACAAGATGGGAACTACACCACCAAATCGGCCTATGAGATGCAATGGTTCGGTCTCATCTATTCTCCTTTGGACAAGATGGTTTGGAAAGCTTGGGCGCCGCCGAAGACCAAATTCTTTGCTTGGCTTGTGAATCAAAATAGGATTTGGACGGCCGACCGCTTGGAGAAGCGCGGTTGGCCAAATTGCGGTCTTTGCCCACTTTGCAAGCAATGTACGGAGACCGTTGACCACCTCTTCGTCAATTATCGATACACAACCGGCCTTTGGAACTCCATCATACAATGGTTGGAAATCAATGTGGGACATCAACATCACCATGGAACCAACCTCACCGTCCCGGAATGGTGGGAGCTTATGGCGGGAGAGCATGCAACAAACCGCAAGGCCATGGCCTCCATCACCCTTCTTGTCACGTGGGAAATTTAGAATGAGCGTAATGATAGGGTCTTCCATAATAAGAGGGCCCCCTTGCATGTAATGCTAGATAGGATTAAGAGGGAGGCACGGCTTTGGGTCATTGCGGGAGCTAAAAGGTTGGGAGATATCATACCGAGAGAGTAGGCCTTGTTTTTTTTATTCGGACCTTCACATGTTCTTTCATGTAAAACTTCTTCTTAATCAATAGATTGGGGCAAAGCTTTTGCCCCCGTTTCAAAAAAAAGAGATAAATAAGGTTAGACTCGATCCATCTGCCTGATATGGATGGAGCAGTAGAACCGTCCCAGAGAGAAAATGAGCTTGCATTTAAATTCGCGGCTTGAATTTCGGAAGAAACCACACACTAGTAGAAAGCTGACCTTCGATCCAGTCATTTTTTCCTGGTCCAGTCTAGAGACGAAACAAATAGGTCGGCCACACCTCGCCCCGAAATCACCAAGAAGCTATGGGGCCTTTTGTCGCGGTTTTTTAAGGCCTTTTGTCCCGGTTGGAGGCTCCAACTGGGACAAAAGGGTCTGCGGCCTTTCGCGGCCTACTGGCAGCCCTTTTGTCTCGGCTGGAGACACGAGTCGGGACATAAAGTCCAACCGTTCGTTCCCGCGTGGAAACCGATTCGTCTCGCCATTACTGCATACGGAAAACAGAGAAGATCGAAGTTGCATCACTACCGGAAGTTGCATCGCAGCCGGCGCCATTTGGCTAGCCTTTTCACCTCCCTCCCCTATATACATGCTTTGTTCTTCCTTAGATCTCCATAGCCACCAAAACTGCACCATTAGCCACATCTCTCTCCCAAAAAAGAGCCCAGCCGGCGCTGGCCTCTCTCTCCCGCGCCCCAGCGGGCCCTCTCTCGAGTCTCTCATGAATCCAGAAATGGTGAAGCTCGCGCGCGCCTCAACTTCCCTCGATCCGAAGTCTACTACGATGTCATCGAAAAGATGAATTTCAAGGTCGCGTACACCCTCAGTGCGAAGAGGGTGGAGAGGTGGATCCGCGCCGTCAAGAGGAATTTCCTCGACGCCGCGGAAATCAAGGTTAGCTTTTCCGTGGCTTTTGTTATCAAAGATGTAGCAAAGAAGCATTTTCTTAGAAGGTGCTTAAAATTTAGAGATATTATAAAGCATCCAAAATCCCAATGGCAATTTTTTCTGTGTTTGAAGGTCATGGGCTTGGACTGTGAGTTCACCGACCCTCGCGAGGGTAGAGCTAATCAACGCGCCGCCGTCCTTCAACTCTCCATCGCGCAAGAGACTTTGTCTTCCATATTGTTCATGTCGATGAAGTTCCACAACTTCTCATCGATTTCCTTGCGGACAATCCACAATGATGTGAATATGTTGCATACCTAAGGAATTATTGGTATTCCATCTGCGATCAACCTCCAACAGATTCTCTGGAATCCCGTCCCAAATAAGCAGACTCCGAGTTTGTATGATTTGGCAAATCATTATATTGGGAAGGTCTCAAGCAGAAGAAGAAGTTTAATAAGAAGAACAAGCCGCCGAAAACCGCCAAGAAATTAGCAGAAGAAGAGGCACTGATTTTTGGATGGGCGATTTTCCCTTGAGCCATAAGCAACTGCAGTATGCCTCTCTTGACGCTCGCCTCGGCTTTGAGTTGGGTAGGAGGCATTTTCGGGCACTTGGCTACAATAGCCAGTTGGATCGCCTCCAACTTAAAATTTATGAGTAGATGCATGGTGGTGTGGTGTGTGGTATCGTGTGTGCCTTCTATGTATGGACATATGAATCGTCGCGATCAATATATTAAATCTTTCTATTATATTGGCAAATCATTATTTTATATTCAAATTCCTCCCATTTTCTAATAGTTATGCATATATTATTTGTCCACTTGCGGTTTAAAGATTTAAAGATATTAAATATTTCGCCATATTATATGAATAATGCATATATTATTTGATAATAATATTAATAAAAAAATAAAAATAAAATTATTTCATATTCAGATTCCTCACACTTTTCTAATATTTATGCATATATTATCTGTCCACTTGCGGTTTAAAGATTTAAAGATATTAATTATTTGGTCATATTATATGAATAATGCATGTATTAGTTGATAATAATAATAATAAATGAATAAATGCAAAATTATTTCATATTCCAATTCCTCACATTTTTCTAATAGTTATGCAAATATTATTTGTCCACTTGCGGTTTAAAGATTTAAAGATATTAATTATTTGGCCATATTATATGAATAATGCATACATTATTTGATAATAATATTAATAAATGAATAAAAACAAAATTATTTCATATTCAAATTCCTCAAATTTCTCTAATAGTTATGCATATATTATTTGTCCACTTGCGGTTTAAAGATTTAAAGATATTAATTATTTGGCCATATTATATGAATAATACATATACTATTTTGATAATAATATTAGTAAATGAACAAAAACATAATTATTTCATATTCAAATTCCTCACATTTTTCTAATAGTTATGCATATATTATTTGTTTCTTGCGGTTTAAATATTTAAAGATATTAATTATTTGACCATATTATATGAATAATGCATATATAATTTGATAATACTATTAATAAATGAATAAAAACAAAATTATTTCATATTCAAATTCCTCACATTTTTCTAATAGTTATGCATATATTATTTGTCCACTTGCGGTTTAAAGATTTAAAGATATTAATTATTTAGCCATATTATATGAATAATGCATATATTATTTGATAATAATATTAATAAATGAATAAAAAATATTTCATATTCAAATTCCTCACATTTTTCTAATAGTTATGCATATATTATTTGTCCACTTGCGATTTAAAGATTTAAAGATATTCAAATTCCTCACATTGGAATGCTATATTATTATCTTATGGTAGTATTTACAACACGGTACAACCATATTCACGGGAGCACAGCAGGAAAGAACCGATAAGTTAAGCGTGCTGAGGGTGGACAGTGTGAGGATGGGTGACCGGCCGGTAAGTGACCAAGTCTAGAATTTGAGCATAGATTAAGTGTAATTAGTGTTAACAATGGTCCAAGTGAGAGAGTAACGAGTCAAACAAAAAGAAAAATAATTTTTTTGTACCGGTTGTGCTTACGAGCCGGGACAAAAGGTCCTCCAGACCAAACCCCTGCATCGCAGCCACGTGGTGGACTATATGTCTGGGTTGGTAAGCGGGCCAGGATAAAAGGTTAGGGTTAGGATTAGGGTTAAGGTTTGACCTTTTGTCCTCCCGGTTGGCCAACCGGAACAAAAGCCTCTCACGGGTCGAAACAATAGGTTTGTTTTCCACTAGTGGTAGTTGGTTGGTTATAACTTATAAGTGACCGAAGCGCTGAAGGTTTGTTCGCGTCGGTTCAACCCGTCCTTAATTACGCGCATGTACGAGCTACTCGAGGACGAATACTCGAGGACGAATGAGCGTCTGTGTGGGCGACTTAGGTAGCGATCCAAGTCCGGTGTCCGCAGAGGTGCCCCTGCGACGGTCGCTTTCGTCGGAGAGGATCGCGCTCGGGCGTTTCTAGGCGCTGTCTACTGAGGATTCTCCTTCCAGCTCGGAGGATGTTTGGTGCGGGCGTCTGACTATATGTGTCGATCACCTTCGCTGGACATCAATAGGGATTTGATTGAATTGTAGGAGCTGCAAGGTGCAGCTCCATCTCCATCCTCACAATCTCACTTGTATTTCTCTCACACACACGCTCACAAACTGTAGACACACACGCCATGGAAGAACAAAAACAACTTTGGTGTGAGACTCCCGTGGCTCCCACAAGTGCTACATTTTCTCTGTATCTCTCAGCAAATAACAAACTGGTTACAAGTCTATATGTAGTGCAGGCACACACACTTGGTCAAGCTCGCAGCTGCTTGATCCACTAAACACTCCACTAGCCGGTAGAAACGGCCACTAGCAGTCACACGCGCGGCCACACGACTCGGCCGATCTTATCACGTCTGATTGCCAGGTCCTCGTCTAAGCCTCACTAATAGCTAGCTTATCTATGCATGTGTGTATCACTCCTCCTACTAACTAGCCTTGCAACTAACTTGGTACCGTACATGCACAGCTCCAAGCTAACTCACGACAGAACGAAATCTTTGCTGTGTACACCGCATCTATACGTGCACACTGCCGCAGATTTCTCCTAAATGCAAAAGTGACGAACTAAAATATGATAAACTACAAACTAACAAGATTAGTTCCAACATTCACCTCCCTAATCTTGTTATTACTTATTCCTCTCTTGAAGCCCATTGATGTTGATGTCGTCGTTGCAACACGCAGACGGCCGCATGCCATCTTGTCGCATCGATTGCCATCGTCGCCGCTTGCCTCGATGAGAGACACACCTCCTACGCCTTCACCGCGAGCGTGCCGCCATGGCACACTCACTACGGCACAAACTGGCTTTGCCGTGCGACCATTTTACACGGCACAGGACTAATTTGCACGGCAAAGGCCATTTTGCACGGCAAAGATTGGACGGCAACGTTTGTCACGGCAAAGGATCTTTGCCGTGCGTTTTGGCAAGTATGCATGGCAAAGAATCTTGCCGTGCGGGCGTTCTTCGCCGTGCGCCCGTCGCCAATGCCGTGAGGCACTTCGTTGCCGTGCGCCGGACGATCTTTGCCGAGTTACCTAGACGCGGACGCACGGCAAAGAGGTTTAGCAAAATTAAAAAAAAAATGACGCCCCGCTGCCAGGCGTGCTCGCCCACGCCAGGTCGCCGCTGCCGCGCACCCACCCATGCCCGCTGGCCGCCATTAGAGGATGGCCGAGACAGGGAGGAGGCGGCGACGCTCGAGGATGGCAGCCACGTAGCTCCGGCGCCGCCGTACTTAGCTGCCGCACCATCTCAGGGACGAGCGCCGCCGCGGGAACCGGGGACGGACGCTGCCGCGGGAACCGAGGACGGACGCCGACGCAGGCCGGGGACGGTCACCGACGGCAGGCCGGGGACGGGCGCCGCCGCGGGAACCGGAGACGGGCGCGATGTAGGCCGGGGACGGGCGGAGGCGGACGCCCGATCTCCTGCCTGTGGACGTCCTCGACGAAATCCTCACCCGCCTCGGCATCCTCGACGCCGCCCGTACGTCGGCGCTCTCGCGGGCCTGGCGCCGTCGATGGGAGGCCCTCCCGTCCCTCGACTTCTCCTTTCCCCGCCTCGAGGACGACAAGGGCGCGCCCAAGGGGCTGGGAGCCGTCGACAGCATCCTCCTCCACTGCCCCGGCCGCGTCCGACCGCCCGTGCTGTGTGGCCATGGCGCTCGGCCTCCCGCGATGCTGTGAAAGTGTGTGAAGTCTGGACCTGGAGTCTCCCGCGTGCAGTATAATAGAGTTTGCTGTGGGTTTGTGGGGCCAAGTTGAGACGTGAGGTAGGCCACGTCAGCTATCCGCGTGCGTTCGGCTGTTCAGCTATACAATTGTTCTTTGCCGTGCGCCAAATCGTAGCTTTACCGTGATTAGCTTCTTTGCCGTGCGCTAATTAGATCTTTGCCGTGACACGTTTCTTTGCCGTGCGCTGCTGGCTGTTTTACCGTGCAATGGTTCTTTGCCGTGTGCCGTTAGTCGTTTTACCGTGCGGGCGTTCTTTGCCGTGCGCCGTTAGTCGTTTTACCGTGTGGGCGTTCTTTGCCGTGCGCCCTCTCTGCTGATACACGGCAAAGAAATCTTTGCCGTGCAAAGCCGCACGGCAAAGGCGAGGCGCACGGCAACGCCCTTTTTTCCCGTAGTGACTCGATGCCGCATGTTCGCCGCCGGTGCCGCACCTCGCCGGTGGCTCGCCTCCATGTTCGCCACCGGTGCCGCAACTCGCCGGTGACTCGCCTCCATGTTGCCGCCGATGACGCACCTTGTCGACGACTCGGACATGGACGATGAACTTCTCGCGGTAATGGCCTCCGCACCTTGGCCATCACCTCCTTGCCACCGATGACGCAACTTACCGGGCAGCATACCTTCCTCCATCGCTCGTGACGCAGCTTGACGATGATGGAGACTCCAACCTCGATCGCACGAGGCTCTGATACCAAATGTAGGAGCTGCACCTTGCAGCTCCATCTCCATCCTCACAATCTCACTTGTATTTCTCTCACACACACGCTCACAAACTGTAGACACACACGCCATGGAAGAACAAAAACAACTTTGGTGTGAGACTCCCGTGGCTCCCACAAGTGCTACATTTTCTCTGTATCTCTCAGCAAATAACAAACTGGTTACAAGTCTATATGTAGTGCAGGCACACACACTTGGTCAAGCTCGCAGCTGCTTGATCCACTAAACACTCCACTAGCCGGTAGAAACGGCCACTAGCAGTCACACGCGCGGCCACACGACTCGGCCGATCTTATCACGTCTGATTGCCAGGTCCTCGTCTAAGCCTCACTAATAGCTAGCTTATCTATGCATGTGTGTATCACTCCTCCTACTAACTAGCCTTGCAACTAACTTGGTACCGTACATGCACAGCTCCAAGCTAACTCACGACAGAACGAAATCTTTGCTGTGTACACCGCATCTATACGTGCACACTGCCGCAGATTTCTCCTAAATGCAAAAGTGACGAACTAAAATATGATAAACTACAAACTAACAAGATTAGTTCCAACATGAATCACACTCTGGATTGCTCCGGAGAGCTCAGAAGCGCAGGGACCGGCAACTTCGACAACGTCATGAAGCTCGGGAGTTCGATTCTGCGACCAGCAAAGTACGATCTACCACCCTCTCGCCGGCTTACAGGTCTTCGCCGGCGTGCTCTAAGCTGCCGGTGTTAGAGCCTACCACGTTCCCCCTCGCCGCCAATCATGTCGCGGGGTGGACGGTGGTCAGGCGTCGGTTTCGATCGGCGGTCAATTCGGAGACTTCCGTTTGTGACCGGCAGAATTCGCGGGTTTCAAAAAACAAGCTACTGGGCTTAGTTTCGACTCCGATTTCGTCTCGGGTTCCTGGGCGGCCCTCTGCACACAACGCCGCTCGTCGCGAAGCCCGCCGTGCCACGGCCCAACCTGTCCAAACAATTCCGAATTACCCTGTCAACACTGAAAACTCTACTGGGTGTGTTCGGCAAAAGACGCTAGGGTTTTTGCCGACACGGTCGGGGCACATGCTGGCGGCGAAGAACCTGTGGGCAGCGCGGAGAGGGCTCGAACGGTGATGAATAATGGCGGTTCGGGCTTTGGTCCTGGTAGTGGAAGTGGTCCAGGGCGGGGGCGCGGTGACCGTGGCGGGCGCGGTGACCGCGGTCACCAGGGTCCAGGCGGGGATCGGGGCGGTCACCATGGCCCTGGCGGGGAATGGGGCGGGCACCATGGCAACGGCCGTGGTGCTGGCTTCGACGGCCACCATGGTCGTGGTGCTGCCTTTGATGGTCATGGTGCTGCTTTCAACGGAGCCTCGGGCGCCATTGCTGGGCGCGGTGGCGGTTTCAACACTGTACGGCAAGGCAACTTTGTCGTTGGCGAGTCCAGCGGTACGGCGGGCGATACACGTGATGCTGGTCACAGGCAGTATACCAATATGGAGTTTGGAGGGGATTTCGGACAGTTCAACAGAGGTATGAATTACAACAATTATCACTGTAACGGTATTAATCAGCAGTATCGACCTAGGCAGTATGGAAACAATAATTATAGTGGCAACAACCGTTATGGGTACAATGGTGGTCGAGCAAATTTCAATCAATACAGAAATAGTGGTGCGACTAATAATGATACAGGGGTTCAAGGTGGTACCAATTTAGCTGGCATTACCCCTGATTTGATTAAAAAAGCCATGCAAGAGGTAGTTGCGGCTTTGACTGCAGCAGTACAGAAAGGAGGGGCTGAAGGTTTGTCTGCTTCGGTTTTCGGCGATGCAGTATCGGTGGCAACACAATCTGCCACTCTGATGGTGCAACAAGCTCAGCCTGTGGCTACAGGGGCACAACAGGTTTTACCCATGCAAGTGGATGATGGAACAATGCCAAAGGGCGATGGTCAGAATCCGGCCAAGAAAGCTAAGAAAGTGGACAAGAATCCTTGTTTTAGGTGCAAGCAACCATGACATCAAATTGACACTTGTACTGCGCCAGTTTGTGATTTATGTGAATCTCCTAATCATATTTCTAGTGCATGTCCTCTTCTCCAGGCTCCTAAACCTTCTGTTACTATGTATGGATATGCAATCGAGCAGCTTATGTTCTTTGAGATGCCTACTGGGGGTGCATATAAACCTAAGGTTGACAACGTGAAGCTTGTGAAAGTTACTGTTGAAGGTGACCCCATGACTATTCCAGAGATCGCAGAATGTTTGAGGAGAATTGTACCTGTGGAGAATTTTCAATGGGAGATCTATAATTTTCAAAACAATGTGTTTAGGGTCAAATTTCCAATAAAAGTTTTCCGCACTTATCCTGTTCCAGATAGAGCTTCTGATCTCATCTTTGAGGATTGGTCAGCTCTAGAGGATCCTTTATATATGTTACCTGAGGTCTGGCTCCGAGTCAGAGGGATACCAGCTGATGTGAGAACTAACTTTTTGTCTTCGTGGGCGGTGGGCACTCTCTTTGGCAAGACAAAGGAAGTGGACATGGTGCACACTAGAAAGCACAAGGAGTTGCGGCTGCGGATTGGTTGTCTAGACCATACACTCATTCCAGAGGATTATGATGTTTTTATCCAAAGGGGTTTTTAAAACTTACTTTTGAGGTAGAACAAGTAACAGTAACTAAAATTGAGAATGATGACATGGGTAACAATGGTGACAATAATGGTGGAGGGGGGTAATGATGGAGCAAATGGTGATACTGTAGATGGTACAAAAGATATGGAAATTGAGAGGACAATGAATTTGGACCACCAAGGTAACTCTAATAATCAGCAGGGCACGGTGAAGAAGGTTAATAACACTAAGAGTGTTGTTGCACATCAAGTTCATCATCAAGTTGAGGTTCCAATGGTGTTTGGTTCTCTTAATAAAGTATTGTTGAACAAAGGTATTTATCTTAATAATGATGTATCTTCACACATATTACAA
The DNA here is from genome assembly GCF_019359855.2 of Lolium perenne. Lineage (NCBI taxonomy): Eukaryota > Viridiplantae > Streptophyta > Magnoliopsida > Poales > Poaceae > Lolium > Lolium perenne. Next base: position 219,996,600 of record NC_067245.2, on the reverse strand, counting down.
CAGTGTGCATCCTCTATTTTAAATGCTGATGAAAATATTACGTTTTCTGATACAGATCCTTTATTGCATGTAGTATCATGTGAAGACAGGGTTGGCACGGTGGCTGAAATGGATATTGCACCGGGATTGGGGAAGAACCTGTCGGTTCAGGCGTTGGATCCAGTGCTGGCAGTGCATGCCGGCCAGGGGCTGCTATTGGGCAGCCAGGCAGCACATGGCGAAGCGTTGGTGGCTGCAGCATCCCGACCTGGCGTGGTCCAGCCATGGGAGCCGCGCCCGCTGCCCCCGTTCTCCCCTCTGTCGCTGAATGCCGATGTCGGCTGTTGCTGCTACGCCTGCAGGTGCGGGAGGCACGGGGCCTGCTGCCGCTCGTGGGTTGGCCGCTGAACGCGCTGCCGCTGCTACCGAGAAGACAGCTCCTGCTGCTGGGCAGGTTTCTATGCACACGACGCCACGCGGCGCCAGTGCAGTGGCTGCAGCGTCTCCTGGCTGCGCCCTGGAACCGAGGTCGCCTGCTGTTGGCCAGGCTGCCGGGTGCAGGACGCCACTTGGTGCGCATGGAGTGGCCGTTCCAACTCCTGGCAGCGATCCCGGGGTGGCGCACCTTTCCGTGCTGCCAACTCTCGCACGGTCATGCTAAGTCTGATGGCTGTCAGCAAGGTGTGGAGAAGATAGGATCTGGGGCTGCATTTGGCATGGGATTGTCTGCGGACGCCAAGACTATGGACTCCCCTGTTGCTTTGAGACAAAAAACAGGTATTAGTATTGTTGTTGATACAAAAAATTCTCTGTCGCCAACTGTGGTAATGAGGAATTTTTCAGGTACTCCAACAGCTACTACATTTGACCTCGAAGGGAGGACAAAGGAGACTTCAGTTGCTAATAAAGTGGTGGCTTTTGGGGGTATTGCAGCTCCTTCGTTGTCTGTTCGGGCGAGCGATAGGATTCGAGCACAACCTAATGCAGATGCCACTCAGATGGAAAGAGCTATGCAAAATGCCAACTTCAGACACGACCTATCATCTCCAGGTAATGGGACATCTAAACATTCAATTGCATCTTTATCTGATGAAGACATTTTGATTAAATCTAGTTGCATAGGCATTTCTTTGGGGAAAATTAGAGAGGAGGCTTTCAAAATGGCAGTTTCTATTAAGGAGGTAGATGTCAACCGAACATTAGTTATCTTAAAGAAAAATGTTGAGACTAGTTTACATAAGGAAGAAGGTCAAAGTAGCTTGTTAACCTCCAAATTTTCAAGTCTTACTGGAGATTTGATAATTGAAGAGGCGCAAGATTTTGTCGAACAGGATGATTTGCTAATGCCTATAATTAACCTTAAGAAACCTCGAAGGAAGAGAGATTTCGATTTGTCCGAGGTTCGTAGAAATGCGAGGTTCAAAAACAAAGTTTCAACTTAAGATGAGTTCAATAAAAGGTCTTTTTTGGAATTCAGATGGTTTTGGGGATGTAGCGAAACACTTATTTGTTAAAGAACAATTAAGGGAGGAAAAACTAGATTTTATCGCCTTACTGGAGATGGGGAGATCTAATTTTTCAATACCCTTTCTAAAAAAATTGGCAAATGGGTTAGACTTTTCTTGGTTCTGTCTCCCTCCTCATGGAAGGTCTGGAGTTATTCTAGTGGGAATAAATAATGCATCTCTTCAAGTTGCACTAGTGGAAAACAGGCCTAATGTCGCGGGTCGTATGACCCTTTTGTCGCGGGCGGCTAGCCGCGACAAGGGAGGCGCGACAAAAGGTCCCCCTTTTGTCGCGGGTGGCTTACGACCCGCGACATAAGGTCCACCACGTGGCAGCCGCGGGGCGCGCAGGGGACAGGCCCTTTTGTCGCGGGTGGTATTACCACCCGCGTCAAAAGGCCCTCTACGTGGCGGGCACACAACGCTGCTGCTTTAGGGTTTGAGGGGTGCAGCACCCCCCCCCCCCCCCCCCGCCACCGACCGCCTTTTATTTCATTTTTTCATTCGAAAATAAAAGTTGCATATATTTGTACGCTACTAGAAGTGGTACACGTTCATTCATTATATATATATAGATCGATCAAACAAATATTGGAAGCAAAAGTCGATTCCCCTTACATGTAGATTCCCCTTACATATATATATATACATTTAGCTCACGATCGACAAGCGGTACTAACGACCGTCTATTTGGAGGTAGAGCATCTATTTGGACTAAACAAGCCTTTGTTGTTTAGTACTTCTTTAACCAAAAGTCCACTTGAGTTCCTCCGCAATTCCTAGTAGGTGTTCCTTTGGTTGGAGTCTGTCCCGCATGTAGTCCACCTATATACGAAAATGAGATGAGTATGACTATATCAATCTTGATAACGAAATATTGACGATAATAAATAAAGTTTTGAGTGTTATTGCTTACGTTGAATTTATTTTTGTTCTGCTTCTCAGTGGTTAACATGCGAATGGACTCGCAAACGTAGTATCCACATAGATTTGTCCCTTGTGGCTGCTGAGAGCACGGTACAGGAGTAAATGTTAGCTTCTCTGCCCAGGTACCATCCTGACGATGTCTCTTGAAAGCGGTCCAAGCCCCCGCTGTGCAAAAGAATGATTGAATGAGTGGATAATTACTTGATATCTCACGAAAGATATAGCGTGGCGATGAAGGAAATTACACTTGGAGCAACTTCTGCAAGTCGCTGAACCCGTCCACGCCTCTACTCAGTGGGTCTCTTACTTCAACTATTCCCTTATCAGGTTGAATGTCTAGTAGAATCCAGTGGAAGCTGCACATGTTATATACGTCAGGAATTACACTTAACATCGAGTAAGAAAAATTGGATGTGCATAAAAGATCATTAAGACTCTCACTCGTAGTTGTAAGGAAACAATATTGAATCACAGAAATATTGCTCCCCCAAAAACCTTAGTAGGTTTCCCCCCGTATCTTCGCGGTTATGCTTTACCGTTTCAACATGTATTTTATCTGGGTCCATAAACCCAATATTGATAATATTATTACTTTTGCATTCACTGATATTCAGTCTGCATAATAGAGAACACATAAGATATAATGAGTATATGCAATGAGAACGAACATGAACTGAATTATGCTCCTGCTTCGCTAGGTAGTTTTCGAATACTGGAGGCTTCTTCTCGGCCTTATAAGCTTTCCATAACCGGTTCTTGTACGCTCGGAAAAGTTCCCCCATCTTCTTAAGAGCCCATTTCTTCACTAGCGCCCTCTGCTTGGCATTCTCAGAGTCCGATCCCAAATTTGGCAAAGTGAAATGTGACATGAGGTCGTCAAAAAGTGTGTTCTTGTACCTATCGGCAACCTGATCTTCGGACACATTCTTGGTCTTGTTCCATTCTCTAACAGTGATCGGGATATGATCTCTAACCACAACTCCGCACTGATTCTTAAATGTCACTCTGACACTCGCGGGTGCCATAGGTTGGCCTTCCGGTGATATAGCTTCAACGTTGAAGTGGTCTTTTTTGCCCAGTCTCTTTGCCGGGCCTCGTTTCTCCAACTTATCTTCGGAGGCCTAAGAGAATAAAAATCAGTTAATTTATATACATATGTACATATAGAATTCCATTAATGCCTCAACTGATCGTATACCTCGTCATTACCGGAGCCGTCGGCTTCTCCATCACCGGAGCCGCCGGCTTCTCCATGATCACCGGAGCCGTCGGCTTCTCCATGATCACCGGAGCCGTCGGCTTCTCCATGATCACCGGAGCCGCCGGCTTCTCCATGATCACCGGAGCCGCCGGCTTCTCCATCACCATCGCGGATTATGTTCTCGAAAATGTCTTCCTGTTCGAAGTCCCGTTCGAATGGATCCATTGTTTCTGCAAAAAATTAAATCGATAAGTACATGTTCTAACCCTAACCCTAATCAAACACTAAGCAAACCCTAACCCTAGATAACCAAACACTAACCTAACCCTAACACTAATCGGCGTCGGTGGTTTTCGCGAGAGGGAGAGAGAGGTGTTTGCGAGAGGGAGAGGGCCGGTGGCGGCGAGTGTTCGCGAGATGGAGAGGGGTGTCGGCGAGTGTTGTTCGCGAGAGGGAGAGGGGTGTCGGCGAGTGTTCGCGTCGGTTGTTCGTGAGAGGGAGAGGGGTGTCGGCGAGTGTTCGCGAGATGGAGAGGGGTGTCGGCGAGTGTTGTTCGCGAGAGGGAGAGGGGTGTCGGCGAGTGTTCGCGTCGGTTGTTCGCGAGAGGGAGAGGGGTGTCGGCTAGTGTTCGCGAGATGGAGAGGGGTGTCGGCGAGTGTTCGCGAGAGGGAGAGCGGTGTCGGCGAGTGTTGTTCGCGAGAGTGTTTGCGTCGATTGTTTACAAACTAACTAATATAAAATTTAAATTAATACAAAATTTAATCTAACTAACTACAAGATTTGAATTAATACAAAATTTAAACTAAGTAACTACAAAATTTGAATGAACTATGTACAAAAATTTAAACTAACTAACTAATACTAAATTTAATCTAAATACTAATACTAATACTAACTAACTAATACTAACTAATAATAACTAACTAATACTAACTAATAATAACTAACTAATACTAACTAATACTAACTAAATTTAATCTAAATACTAATACTAACTAACTAATACTAATTAAAACTAAATACTAATGCTAACTAAACTAAACTAACTAACTTAATAAAAAAATTAATAAAAAACTTAAAGAAAAAAAAAGGCCGGGGCATGGCCGGCCGGCACGCAGCCGCGGCAGGCGCGCGGAGGGTGGCGGCTACCCGTGGCGCGAGGGGGCGGCGGGCGCGGGGTGCCCAGTGGGGCGGCGGCGGACGGAGTTGCCGCGCGTAGATCGAGGCCGCGCGCGCGTAGGCGGCGCAGATGGTGGAGGCGGCGCGCGCAGAGGCGGCGCAGAGGGCGGAGGCGGCGCAGAGGGCGGGCGGCGCGAAGAGGCGGTGGCCGGAGGCGAAGAGGTGGCGGCGGAGGCGAGGAAGATGGCCGGCGGCGGTGAAGGTGGCAGCCTGGCGGCGCAATTTCGCTAAGGAATGGCCTCCGGTGTCGCGGGTGGGGGCTCCGCCCGCGGGGTTAGGTATTTATACCTACCCCCTTTTGTCGCGGAGTCGAGCCACGGCCCGCGATAAAGGACCCCCTTTTATCGCGGGTGGTGCCACCACCCGCGATAAAAGGGGGTCCTTTATCGCGGGCCGTGGCTCGACCCGCGACAAAGGGGTAGGAGCTGATCCGTGGGACAGCCCATCCAACGGCTCTGGCCGTTTGAATCCAACGGCCTAGAGCCGTTGGATGGGCTGTGCCACGGATCAGCTCATCTCACCCTCTTCACCCCTTTTCTTTTTTCTATTTTAAATTAATAAAACTATTATTTCAATAACTTTCGAATGGTAACTCAAGTACAAATGTTTTATATATGAATATTGATCAGAAAAAGCTAATGAACATGAATATGACATCCATATACCTATTCCACGTGCCGCCGTGCCACACGTGTCGCGTCCCCGTGCCACGTGTCACGTCCCGTCGACGCCGTCGTGCGACGTGTCGCCACCGCTTCCATGTGCCTCGCCCCGCCGACGCCGGCGTGCGACATGTAGCCACCGCTTACACGTGCCATGCCCCGCGTGCGCTATATAGAGCGACGAGTGCGGGCGCAACCACACGTCGCCACCGCCTCCGCTCATTCATCTCCGGGATATGCCTCCACGTCGTCGAGGGGCGTCCGGTTTCCGTGGCGTTCGAGTGCGTCCGAGCGGTAGGTTCACCGCCGAGATACGCGCCGGTGGCTTCCGCCTCACCCTCGGCACGTACAACACGCCGGAGCTGGCGGCGCGCGCTTACGACGCGGCGGCGTGGCGCTTTCGGCGGCCAGGGCACGACATGAACTTCCCGGATGTTGAATCGCTAGAGGAGGCGGAGTTCCTCGCGCCACCGCCGTGCCTCGTCGACGACGAGGACCGTCGCCGGCAGCGCCAGGTGCAGCGCAGGATCGCCATCGCCGAGCGCGACGAGCAGTTGATGCGCCAGTGGAGGGCGCAGTTCCCCAACGATGTCGACAACACCGACGCGTTCTTTGCTAACCTTAGGGCACAACGCAGGTCCAACAGGCGCCACCGTCGGGCCGTCGCCGCCTTCGAGCTCGAGAACCCGAATACAAGTTGGACCGAAAATGACCCTCGGTGGGATAACATTTGGACGGAGACAACCTCCGACGACGAGTAGAGACTAGACTAGTAATTTATCTATTTTATTGTAATTTCAATAAAGTCGTTGTCGGTTCTATTAGTTTAAATTTGGTTTATAAAGTCGTTGTCGGTTGTTTTTGTTCAATAAAGTGGTTGACAGGAAATTTATTATGATTGAACTGAAATTAAAGTACAGAGCTCAACTGAAAAATAAGATACATGGCCAGATTCGAATGTTGGAGCCATTCAATCATAGTCGTGCCTAGCCCTATAATAGTCGCCACTGTAGTCATCATAGTCGCCGACGTCATCGTCGCTAGCATCGGGGTCGCGGTTGTCGAACCTCGGCGGATGACCACGCGTGGGCTGGGATTGAGGGTAGCGCAGGCGGGGGCCACGATAGGCCATGACGCTCTGGAGAGTCCGGCCGCGCCACCACATCCGACGGCCGGCCTCGTTGAAGTTCGAAGGAGGCGGGCCGTCCTCCTCGTACCTGGCAACCGCCCTCTCACGCCGATTGATGAAGAAGCTGTCCCAAGTCGGGCTGTAGTCGGGATGCCAGTGGGGATTCCTCCGCTGCTCAGGCGTGAGCTCGAAATAGTAGTGGTTCGTGATGGCCATCTCGCGTGGCACACCTACAGGGATAGGAGGGACCGGTACGCCTCCGACGCTCAGCAACCAGCCGGTCGGGACGCGGTAGCCGGGCGGGCAGGGGTAGTTCGAGGCGCAAAGCGCCTCCGCCTCCCGGGGTGTTAGACATACGATGGAAGCCATGGGAGAGAGTGATGAGGTTTGCAGATATGAGTCCAAGCCTACATATATATAGTGGAAAAATGGCGGGAATGCGGGAAGAAAATAGGCGGGAACGAAGTGGCGCGCGAAACTTTCATCCCGGGTGGAGGCTCAAACCGGGACAAAAGACTGGGGGAGGCTTATCTAGGAGGGCCTTATCTGGGGGGATGATGTGCGGGTAACCTTTTGTCACGGTTGGTGGCTGCAACCGGGACTAAAGCTGTCGGCAGGATAAGGATGTGTCGGTAACCTTTTGTCACGGTTGGTGGCTGCAACCGGGACTAAAGCTGTCGGCAGGATAAGGACGCGTGGGTGGACGCACTGCTCGATGAGATAAAGCATGTAGCGCACGACGCCTTGTCGAAGGAACAAGACAAAGTAGAAGCGGTGCCGTGCCTATAAAAGGAGCATCGATACGCCTTGCCAAGCAGATCAACAAGCCAAGCACAGTTTCATTCCCATGGATGAAGGGAAAGGGTTGGGAAATCTCCCGTGGCGCAGCTTCTCGAAGATGTCGTTGGTGCACACGCCCTACGGCATCTTCGGAAGCTGCTCCTCGGAAAAATTTCCCTGCAAGCCCGTGAAAGACTCCCATGAACCTCTCGAAGGGGAAAGGGTTCTCATTATTACATAAATGTAGAGATTGTGTCTTGGGAACTATATATGAAGAATACATTATTACATCGCCATCTAGTGTTGTGATCTTCTACGCCGTAGCCATGGAGAATCTTCATCATTTAGTAAGATTTTTGGGTCAATTTTCACCATGAAGGGCGGAATTTCTTTAAACTTATTATAATCTTCTGACATGTCTGTCTTGTCATCCACTCCCACGATGTTTCTTTTCCCCGAAAGAACTATGTGGCGCTTTGGCTCCTCGGTTGATGTATTCTTTTGTTGATTTCTTTTTCTTGATTTGCTAGACATGTCCTTCACGTAGAAAACTTGAGCCACCTCGCTGGCTAGGACAAATGGCTCGTCCAGGTACGCAAGATTGTTGGGATCCACTGTTATCATACCGTACTTATCGTCAATATGTATACCGCTGAGCTTCACCCATTTGCACCGAAACAAAGGGACCTTAAAAGTGGGACCATAGTCAAGTTCCCATATCTCCTCTATGTATCCATAATATGTGGTGGTCTGCCCATTCTCGTCTTTTGCATCGAAGCGGACACCGCTGTTTTGGTTGGTGCTCTTTTTATCTTGGTCGATCGTGTAAAATGTATTCCCATTTATCTCGTACCCTTGGAATGTACATATGTTTGAAGATGGTAACCTGGCCAACAAGAACAGCTGCTCCACAACAGATGGGTCATTAATGAGATGTCTTTGCAACCAACTGCCGAAGGTATTCATGTGTTGACGTGTAATCAAGGACTCGGGCTGGCCCGGGTTTATTTCTCGTAAAGCATTCTTATGTTTCTCGATGTACGAAGCCACCAAGATGGAATTGTATAGAACTGTGTAGTGTGCTTGATTGAAAGAAATCTTGTCCCTGCACACCGTTGCTTTCCTTCCTAGTGTGCCTTTTCCAGTCAGCCTCCCCTCATACCGAGATTCAGGAACACCAATCGGCTTAAGGTCAGGGAGAAAGTCAACACAAAACTCAATGACCTCCTCAGTTCCGTAGCCCTTTGAGATACTTCCTTCCGGCCTAGCTCGGTTATGAACATATTTCTTTAAGACTCCCATGAACCTCTCGAAGGGGAACATATTGTGTAGAAATACAGGACCGAGAATTCTAATCTCTTCAACTAGGTGAACGAGGAGGTGCGTCATAATATTGAAGAAGGATGGTGGGAACAACAACTCGAAGCTGACAAGACATTCGACCACATCTTCCTGTAATCCTGACAAAGTTTCTGGATCCATTACCTTCTGAGAAATTGCGTTGAGGAATGCACATATCTTCACAATGGCTAGTCGAACATTTTCTGGTAGAAGTCCCCTCAATGCAACCGGAAGCAATTGTGTCATAAGCACGTGACAGTCATGGGACTTCAGGTTCTGGAATTTTTTCTCCTTCATATTTACTATCCCCTTTATATTCGACGAGAAACCAGACGGAACCTTGATACTGAATAGGGCTTCAAAAAAGATCTCCTTCTCTTGTTTGGTAAGAGCGTAGCTGGCAGGCCCTACAAACTGCCCTGGATGATTACCGTTTCGTCCTTTATGACGTTCCTGGTCCTCCCGTGCTTCTGGTGTATCTTTTGTCTTTCCATACACGCCCAGAAAACCTAGAATATTCACACAAAGATTCTTGGTCAGGTGCATCACGTCAATTGCAGAGCGGACTTCCAGGACTTTCCAATATTCTAGCTCCCAAAAAAATGATTTTTTCTTCCACATGGGCGCGTGTCCGTCAGCGTCTTTCGGAACAGGTCGACTGCCTGGACCCTTTCCAAAGATAACATTTAAATCCTTGACCATGTCAAATATATCAGCACCACTACGGGGGATAGGCTTCGGACGGCGGTCTGCCTCGCCATCGAAATGCTTGCCTTTTTTCCTTAAGGGATGCTTGCGCGGAAGGAAACGACGATTGAACGGGTACACAACTTTTCTGCTTTTTTCCAAATATTTACTTTCAGTCTCATCTAAACAGTGTGTGCATGCATTGTATCTTTTGTTCGTCTGTCCTGAAATGTTACTGAGAGCAGGCCAATCATTGATGGTTACGAATAGCAACGCTCGTAGGTCAAATTCTTGCTCGGTGTGCTCATCCCACACACGTACACCTGGTTTGGCCCACAACTCCAAAAGTTCATCGACTAATGGCCTTAGGTACACATCAATGTCGTTGCCCCGTTGCTTTGGACCTTGGATAAGCACTGGCATCATAATGAACTTCCGCTTCGTGCACAACCAAGGAGGAAGGTTGTAGATACATAGAGTCACGGGCCAGGTGCTGTGACTGCAGCTCTGCTCCCCAAAGGGATTCATGCCATCTGTACTTAGACCAAAGTATAAGTTCCTTGCCTCACCTGCAAAATCCGGGAACTCTCTCCCGATGTTTCTCCACTGCCGACCATCAGCGGGGTGCCTCAACATCGCGTCTTTCTTACGTTCTTCCATGTGCCATCGCAACAACTTGGCATGCTCTTTGTTTCTGAACAAACGTTTTAACCGTGGTATTATGGGAGCATACCACATCACCTTCGCAGGAACCCTCTTCCTGGGTGGCTCGCCCTCAACATCACCAGGGTCATCTTTTCTGATCTTATACCGCAATGCACCGCATATCGGACATTTATTCAAATTCTCGTACTTCTCACCGCGGTAGAGGATACAGTCATTAATGCATGCATGTATCTTCTGCACATCTAATTCTAGAGGGCAGACAAGCTTCTTTGCTTCATATGTACTGACGGGCAATTCGTTATTTCTTGGAAACAGCTTCTTTAATATTATCATCAATTTCTCAAATCCCGAGTCAGTCACACCGACCTCTGCCTTCCATTTCAGCAATTCCAATATGCTACCCAGCTTTCTATGTCCATCTTCACAACCTGGGTACAACAATTTGTGGTGGCCCTCTAACATCTTGTCAAACTGCAACCTCTCCTTATCCATGGCACAGTCTCTTCTTGCATCAGAAATGGCCCGACGAAGATCATCATCAACAGGATCATCTGATGCCTGTTCTTCACCTCCTTCTTCTTCATTGTCGTCCATTGCGGTATCATCGCATTCAGAGAACATAGATCGGTACTGGTCATCGTTATCTTCTTCTTCATCGCCGTCTTCCATCATAACCCCTTCTTCTCCGTGCTTGGTCCAAACATTATAGCTAGACATGAATCCAAACCGAAGCAGGTGGCTCTTAATGTCTCTTGAGCAAGAGTAATCCTTCTCATTCTTACATTTCAGACATGGACAACACATAAAACCTTGCTTCGACTTGTTGGCCTCGGCCACAAGCAGGAAAGAATTCACGCCCTCTCTGAAAGAGGGAGCACATCGGTTACCGTACATCCATGGATGACTCATCTGCATCATAAGTGTATCAGATGCAATCACCTTGCTAAAATTAGTATTGTACGGACTATGTATATACGAGAAAATAGTTGCTAACCTTTTAGGATCAAAAAGAGGAGAAATCTTATCAAATATAATCAAGTGGCATCCCTCACAAGCATTCCATCAAACACCTCTTGTGCACATCAAGAAAAAATGAGCTAGCATACACCTCCACCTTTCACCACCAAGGAAAAAAATGTAGGGGGAGGTGGGGGGGAGGGGCTGGCTGCGTGTATATATAGGAATGGACCTTTTGTCGCGGGCCGTATTACGACCCGCGACAAAAGGGGTGCTGGCAGGAGGTGCCAGAGCACATACCCCTTTTGTCGCGGGTTGTGATACGGCCCGCGACAAAAGGGCGCGATAAAAGGCCCGGCTCGCTCCAAATGGTTTCGGGGCGACGTGGCCAGGCCATTTGTCGCGGGTGCAGGCACGCCCGCGACAAAAGGCTCCCACGAAAGCCCTGTTTTCCACTAGTGTTGGTACAGTTGAAACTGAGAATTGTTGCGTCAAATTACATGTTAAATGTAAACATGGTGGATTTGAGTGGGTATTAGTGCCGGTATATGGTGCTACTCAAGATTCCCATAAAGCACAATTTCTAGCTGAGCTTGCCAGGATGGGGGATTCTTGGTCCAAACCTTCTATTATTGGAGGGGATTTCAACATTTTGAGGAGAAAAGAAGATAAGAACAATGATAATTTTAAACCACATTGGCCTTTCGTTTTTAATGCCATTATTGAGAGCCTTAATCTGCGAGAGATTGCTCTCTCAGGTAGGCAATTCACTTAGGCTAATCGAAAGGAAAATCCAACTTATGAGAAGCTTGATCGTATCCTTTCTACAGTGGAATGGGAACAAAAAATTCCCCTAGTCACAGTTAGAGCTTTGACAAGGACTGGTTCTGACCATGCTCCTTTGTTAATTGATTCGGGCAATCATGGTCATATTGGCAATAAAGCTCACTTTTCTTTTGAAACATCATGGTTCAAACATGAGAATTTTTATGAGATAGTGAGAGCTGAATGGGAGGCTGAGAACCGTGGGGATACTCCAATGGCCGTTTGGCAGAATAAAATCAGACACTTGAGATGTTTTCTGAAGGGTTGGGCAAAATGTTTAAGTAGTCAATATAAAAAAACAGAAAGAACAATTGCTTCTTTTAATAGATGAATTAGACTTGAAAGCTGAGTCAATTCCTCTAAATGATGAGGAGAGAGCTAAGCTAAGAAAAGCAAATGATGATCTTACAAAATTCGTAGAGATGAAGAATCTAAATGGGCACAAAGAGCCAAGGTAAAACATCTTCAAGAAGGGGGGAATAATACTAAGTATTTTCATCTGATTGCAAATGGAAAACATCGGAGGAAAAAAATATTTCAATTAGAACAAGAGGAAGGAACCATAGTGGGTGATGAAAATTTACAAGTCTATATCTCGGAATACTATAAGAAGTTGTTTGGAGAGCCGGTTGCTTCTACCCTCACACTGAGTGAGGAGTATACACAGGATATTCCGCAATTAACCCAAGAGGAGAATAATATTCTCGTGCTGAATTCACTGAGAAGGAAGTCAAGGATGCTATTTTTCAGATGGAGTTAAACAAATCTCCAGGACCTGATGGTTTTCCAGCTGAGTTTTATCAAATCTTTTGGGAAGTTATCAAGGGTGATTTAATGTCAATATTCAATCAACTACATTCAGGGGAATTACAGTTGTTCAAATTGAACTTTGGTGTTATTACCTTATTGCCTAAAAAGGAGAATGCGGTTCAAATTCAGCAGTATAGACCAATTTGTCTTCTCAATGTTAGTTTTAAAATATTTACCAAAGTTGCTACTATGAGAGCTAATACTGTTGATGAAACAGTTATTAGTCCTACACAGTCGGCATTCATGCCAGGACGACATATTCTTGAAGGAGTAGTTATCTTACATGAAACTATTCATGAACTTCATCGGAAGAAAATGGAGGGGTGATATTTAAAATTTATTTCGAGAAAGCTTATGATAAAGTTAAATGACCTTTTCTTCAACAAGTTATGCGCGTGAAAGGTTTCGATCCAAAATGGTGCCAACTCATTGATCAATTTGTTAGGGGAGGAAGTGTTGGTATCAGGATTAACGATGATATTGGTCATTATTTTCAAACTAGGAAAGGTCTTCGACAGGGTGACCCTTTGTCACCTATGTTATTTAACATTATTGCAGATATGTTGGCTATCCTCATTTCAAGAGCGAAGGAGGAGTGGTCAGATAGGAAGCCTTATCCCTCATCTAGTTGATGGAGGAATTTCTATACTGCAATATGCCGACGATACGATACTTTTCATGGAACATGACTTCGAGAAGGCTGTAAATATGAAATTAATATTGTGCTTCTTTGAAGAACTGTCCGGACTAAAAATTAACTTTCACAAGAGTGAGATCTTCTGCTTTGGTAAGGCTAAAGAAGAAGAGGAACAGTATAAACAATTGTTCGGCTGTGAATCTGATTCTTTTCCTTTCATATATTTGGGGATCCCGATACATTACAGGAGGTTAAAAAATTCTGAATGAAATCCTGTGGAAGGTAGATTTGAGAAAAAAAACTTGGGTGTTGGGCTGGAAAATTGTTATCTTATGGAGATCGTCTAGTATTAATTAACTCCGTTCTTACTAGTTTACCTATGTTTATGTTATCCTTCTTTGATTTACCTAAAGGGGTAAGGAAGAGATTAGATTTTTTCCGATCACGTTTCTTTTAGCAATGTGAGGAAAATAAAAAGAAATATAGGTTAACTAAGTGGAATTTGTTTTGCAGACCTAAGGACCAAGGCGGTCTTGGAATTGAAGTTCTGGAAATCAAAAATATATGCTTACTTAGTAAATGGTTGTCTAAACTTCTTTCGGAAGAAGGTCTATGGCAACAATTACTAAAAAATAAGTATATGTCGCAGAAAACCTTGGCTGAGGTTGAAAGTAAGCCTACAGATTTACCCTTTTGAAAAGGTCTAATGAAAGTCAAAGGGAGTTTTTTTAGTAGGGGAAAATTTAAGATAGTTTCCGGAGAAGGAGTGCGTTTTTGGGAAGATAAGTGGTTAGGTGACTAGACCCTTGCGTCCCAATATCCCCAATTATATAACATAGTCAATCGGAAACATGACACGGTAGCAAAAGTTATGAGTTCAACTCCGTTAAATATTGATTTTCGGAGAAGGCTAATTGGTAATAAATGGGATCAATGGGTACATCTATGTCAAAGATTAATGGACATAAATTTAAATGATGAGCAAGATAGTTTTGTTTGGGACTTAACATATTCAGAGAAATTCACTGTTAAATCAATGTACGGTGATATGTTAAATGACCAGACAAGATATCTTCGTAAATATCTTTGGAAAATAAAAATCCCACTAAAAAATAAAATATTTATGTGGTTCCTCAGTAAGAAAGTCCTTCTGACTCGTGATAACTTAGCAAAAAGGAATTGGCAGGGAAATACACAATGTTCTTTCTATGACGATGAGGAATCAGTTGAGCATTTGTTTATTTCTTGTCCTTTTGCTAGGCTTATATGGTGAGTGGTGTTTGCTGCATATAATATTCCACCTCCATCCAATGTCACAAATATGTTTGGAAATTGGCTTAATGGAATTAACAAAAATGATAAAGCTAGGATTCGCATTGGTGTTTCGGCTTTATGTTGGTCAATTTAGAATTGCAGAAATGATATTGTTTTTAATAGAAAAGGACTCTACTAATTTCTTGCAGGTTATCCACACTATGGTTCACTGGATCCAGCTTTGGCGTTTCTTACTCCCGGAGGACCAGCGGGAGTTCATGCTTTCTAGATGCAACCGCCTTCGAATGGTTGCCCAGGATATTTTCTACCAAGCTACTTGGCGGCCTATTAAGAGATTACTTGATGTCTAGTTTGCTCTATATTTTACTCTGTTTTCGGTGGTTGATTTTTGTATCGACCCTCGTTGATCCTTGAATTGTAAACGTTTGAATATTTATTTTATCAATAAAAGGTTGTGTGCATCAACCGATGCAGAGGCCGGGGATTCACCCCATTTCGAAAAAAAATATGTCATATGTGGAGTCTTATTACGTAGAGCAATCGTAAGGGAATAGGCTGATATATGGTTTTGGACTTTTGGTTGCTTGGCGCCTACTTAAAAAAGAGGATATCGACGAGGATATTCATGCATAGAATGTTCCTTCGTGAGACGCACGCATACAAACGGCTGGGATGATTGATCTTCCATCTCATCTACGGAGTAGTATAAAAGATGCGGGCGTACGTACGCCCTAGAGTAGATGGAAGTCTGCTTCGACCTTCGAGCATAACGGCGCCTATTCCGGCATGGACGACCGGCTGAGCGATCTGCCGGACTGCCTCCTCCACACCATCCTCTCGCGCCTCAAGGCCCGGCAGGTCGTGCAGACGTGTCTGCTCTCGCGGAGGTGGCGCCACCTCTGGCTCGACGCCCCGTACCTCGACATCGACAGCCAAGAGTTCCCAATTTCCTACTCGAACTGGGCATGGAGGTCCAGTGAGCGCTGGAATGCGACGAAGATGCTGGCGCTCCGCAAGCTAGAGTGTTTCATCGACAATCTCTTGCTCCATCACAGCACCAAGTTTTTGCACACCCTGCGGCTACGCATCGATGGCAACGATTATAAGCTGGACGACCACTGCATGCCAAGGTGGATTCGCCGTGGCCTCGACTGCGGCCCCGCGGTGCTCATCATCCACTACGGCGCGTCCATCACGCTGCCTCCAGGCGGCGCTTCCTCCGGCACGCGCCGCCTCACCAAGCTGTGTCTCGACGAGGTAACTCTCCACCGAGATCTCGGCCAGCAGATCGCCACCGGGATGCCTGTCTTGAAAGACCTCAGCTTCAAGAACACCGACCTCCGCGCGCTATCACAGATCATGTCTGGCACGCTTAGGAACCTTACAATCGACTGCTGCCAGAAGACCGGCAACAGCTTAACCATAGCCGCCCCTCGCCTCGCCTCCCTGCATTTTACCATCCTGTTTTACAACCACGCCGGTTTCATCGTGGCTGAGGCGCCGTCTCTGGTCGAAGCATCGATACGCCTCGTGAAGAAGCCTCATTGGAAGCCGCGTCATTGGAAACTCGGTTCTAAACCGAACATGTCCATCCTAAGAGCAGGTCTAACAGACCCCGTAAAAGGGGCAAACCCGTATAATAACCGCCGGTTTGAGGGTTTCGGCTCTACCCGGCCGTCTAGCACGCCCCGTAAAAACGGCCCCCGAATCGTTTTTTGCTGTTTTCGAGTACGGGGCGGGTCCTCGCCCCCTACTTGTGCGGGGTGGGAGCGGGGATAGTGGGCGAAACCACTATCGCCCACTCCACTGCGCGGGAAGCATTTCGCTGAAGCCAACTGCCGCCGCCGCCGCCCGATCTCCTCCCCCGCGCCATTCCCGGCCGGATCCGGCCGCCATGGACCGTCCGCAAGAGCCGCCTACCGCCGGCGGTACACCTCCTTCGGGCGCGGTGGTTGATGTCCCCGTCGGAGGTCCGCCGGCCGCCGGCGTCGTGTCGGCCATGATCGCCTCCACCATCCCGTCGAAGAGGAAGAGGATCCCGAAGCAATTCTTCGAAGCGGCGGCGGTGGCCGCCGATTCAGCGGGCGAAGCGCCGCCGGCTGCCAAGAAGACGGGCCGGGTGAAGACCAAGGCCGCCGGGCCGAGGGGTGTGGCGCCGGCCAAGGTGCGGACCAAGGCAATCAGCCGCATCGGCCTCGCGCCTCCGCCGGCCTCCAAGGTCACGACCCCTCCTCCGTCCGTTCCGGCCGTTGCGCTGCCCGCGCCGCCCGCGCCGCCGCCAACCACCATCGACGTAGACAAGGTGTTCGATGGGGAGTCCACAACATCGTACATGGACATGCTCAACGATTCCGCGGTGAATTTGGACGCCGGTATCGGTGCATTCGATGGGGAGTGCAATGTTGAAGAGATTGATGAGGAGGAGGAGGATGAGGGTGACGAGGAGGAGGTGGTTGAGGTTGATCCGGCTGCCGCCGGTTCTTCGTCGACGCCGAAGCCACGCACGGCGAACTACAGCGAGATCGAGGACGTCATCTTGGTCCGTGCTTGGAGCAAGGTGGGGATGGATGCGTGCACCGGAGTGGACCAAGGCGGCAAGCGCTATTGGCAGCGCATTGAGGATCAGTACCACCAGCTGAAGCCTCGCACGAAGAGCATGGCAGACAGATCCTACCGCTCCCTTGAAGGCCGATGGAACATCATCAAGCCGGCTTGTTCTCGTTGGAGTGCTGCCATGGATCAAGTGGCCGACAACCCTCCTAGTGGATGCGTGCCGGAGGACTACGTAAGTTTTCCTTGTGTTGATGATGTGAAATATCACGAGCTATCCATATTATGTGTTCATGATGTGGAAACATCTCCTCAAACTATTGTTGTGCAGCCCAAGTATGCTCAAGGTAGGTACAAGGACATGGCCGGCTCAAAGAACAAGGAATTTCAATTTGAACATTGCTTTTCCATCCTTCAACATCTTCCTAAATGGAAGTTGCGGGACAACGAGCCAAAGTGCAAGAAGGAGGCACTTATCACCATGGATGATGAAGCGGAGGACATGAGGGGGAGAAACACCGGCAAGCCCGAGGGCAACAAGAAGGCCAAGGAGAGGGTCAAGGTAGAACTTGAAGCAGCTAGCTTCCGGGAGAAGTTGGATCAACTCATGAAGTCCAAGGAGGCATTGACGATGAAGACGTTGGAGACCAAGCTCCTCATCACCGACAAGAAGAGTGAGGTGAAGCTTGCCAAGGTGCAAGCAAGGAAGGAGCTTGACATGAGGATGATCAAAGCCAAAGAAGCCAAGGCCATGAAGGAGCTCTTGGCCGAGGAGAGGGAAATCATGATGATGCGCACGGACGGCATGGACGAGGATCAGCTGGCGTGGTGGAAGGAGACCAAGGCGGACATCATTGCGAGGAAGATGGCTGCGCGTCAAGCTCGTGATCAAGGTGAGTCTCCGGCGAGCGGTGGCTCCGGTGGCGATGGATCCCTTGATGGTTGATCACATTTGGGAATTTCCGTGGCTTGAACATTGCCTATGATCGCGTTGTGATGTTAAAACTATGAATTATGCATCATATATTTTGGATGTGCTATGTTTGATGTGAAATTGTTGTGCAAATTGGTGTCTAAAATCCTGTTTTGAGGGGCCGGAAACTCGGACGAGCTAGCAGAGCCCGTATCCCCACCCCGTAAAACAGAATATTCTGTTTTACGGGGTGGGGATACGGGCTCTGCTAGCTCGTCCGAGTTTTTGGCCGGTGAAATCCGGATACAGGGCCCTCTACTCGGCTTTTACGGGGCGAAAAAATACGGAGCCTGTTAGACATGCTCTAACAGATCTAAGGAAGCTTCTAGGCTCCCTACGCGGTTCCACCGTGAGAAGCTTGAAGCTGATAGGCTTTCCAAAACTGGTGCGTACTTTTTCTAATTACTCTCAGTGTGACCAACTAAATACTTATACGATTCATTCACTTATGTTGTAGCATAAGTAAATCGAGATAATATATATATATATATATATATATATATATATATATATATATATATACTTATGTTTGATTTGAAATACAGCTGGTAGGCGAGAAAGATGTTATATTTCCTGTGCCACATACGGATGGGCTTCTTGAGGCGAAGCATATGTGGGGTGCGATGCACAGCGACAAATTCATCATATGTCCTATGCTGCACTGGATACTAGAAGAGGAGCGACATAGGTTACCGCTGTTTGGCAACCTGCGAACCTTGACACTTGACAATTGTCAGGAAGGTGACAAGATCCAGGTGTTGCGGTGTTTTCTACACAATACCCCTGTCCTTGAGATGATTAATCTGAACAATTGCAAGGTATATTCAACTTTAGTCATTTAATCTACCTTATATTACCCTTATATAGTATCATACACGCAATAATCTCTATGTCTACTCGCTCTCTGCTGACTTGTTTAAATATGTGCAATGCCCAAAGTTTTCGAACGGGGTGATATTAGGCAAGTCAGTGTTGAAGCCATTATCCTCCAATATTTTGGATATGCCACCAGAGTTGAAGTTGCTAGAGATCAAGTACATGGATAAAGACGCTCATGAGCTCAAACTCCAAGGCATTCGACCAATCGATGCGGTTCTATCCATGATAAGACCAAAACTGCCTGCGACTACAATTATTCAAGCTACCAAAGTTCCAAGAAAGAGAAGCGCGAAATAGAGACTACTTTGCTGGTGTAGATGGTTGTACTCCTAGCCACGAGGGATCAAACTCATCTGTGTAATCACCGTAGAATATATCCATAATGGGAGGTCACATCTCAACTGATAGTGTGCAAATATACCCGTGTCTATGTTGCATGTAGCAAGAAAAGACACTTCCGAAAAAGTTTGAAGACTGTACCTTTTGTACACATTTATCCTTTTTTACACCTTTTCCATTAAGATGTCTTGTTCTTAATGAGTAGTTTAGAAAATCGTCGTCATGTGTTAGTATGCAGGAGCCTGATGCCACTCCGTCAGCTATGTCTAGGTCACCACCGTCCTCCCATCAGTGATTCATGTCCCGCTCATCAACCCTCCACTCCATAGATCAGGGCCGGGCGGGCAAAATTTGAGGCCCAGTGCGACATTTTAAATGGCCCCTATTTCATTAAAATATATCTAATGAATAATTATAATTTATATATGCCATAGATGGACATTTATGAGAACTACATGCGCATGTAGATTCTAAATTTATGATAGAATTAGCTTAATTTTATTTTAAGAGGAAACATATTGTATAGCTTAAAACCCGATCGGACTGATAGCCTAACCGGTTTCCTATTTAAGTTTTAAAACTAGCAAAATACTTTTTGAAACTCAAAAGACTTACATGCAAAGCTATCCCAATACGTAGTGCATATCATAAGAATTATCCCATGAGAGAAATATAATAACGCTATATTAAATTACCTAACAATCTATGAATTAAAAACGTAGTGCTATTTTTATTTAATTTGAACCTGAGAAATCTTGGCATGTTTAAGATTTAGAACAAGAAATTTATTTCGTAGCACGTCTTAGCCATCAGTCAAAATAGGTAAAATCGGAGGGAAGAAAACTAGACGCGGCCACAGCAAGGAAAACGGAGAGGAAAAAATGCAAGACGCGGCCAGCAAGATTCGATCCTTCCACCAACACTTACATGTAGCCAAGCGAAGGCTCTTATGGAGCATTTACCAGTCGGGCTGAAATAATTTAGCTTTTCCTTCGATGTACAGAATATATAATATAAAATTAGAAATTTTGGCCCCCCAAAAGTTTGGGGCCCTGTGCGGCCACACGGGCCCACTCCTGTGGGCCTGGGCCTGCCATAGATCTTCCCTCGATTTGCTGGCGCTCGGCGCACGCCCATGTAGCCACCCCTTGTTGTGTCCTCTCTACCTCCACACGGAAGTGACACATTGATTATAATTATTGCTAGTATACCTGACACTTATGCTCTAGATTGGATCTGCGTTTATGTTATACTCCCTCCGTTCTTTTTTAATTGACTCGGATTTAGTACAACTTTGTACTAAATTTGAGTCAATTAAAATGGACCGGAGGGAGTACTATGTGCGTCTACATTTGATGATGTGTAGGTTTCCTTTTGCGTATAATGTGTAGGTGCCCGTAATTTGTACACATTATTTTTGCTATACTATTAAAATGGGATTTGGTGGTTGGTTTACCATTTTTATTTCCAATTCTACCCCTGCATCAATAGGGAATACTACATCGTTTGCCACCGCTAAGAAAATGGTTCAGTGTTCTCACCGAGAAATTAAGAAAAAGAACCAATAACGTCCATCCCTGAACTACCGGTTAATGCATGTGCATTTGTGATCAGTTTCCTTCAAGTGAACCATGGGTGTTAATTACTCAAAAATTTCAGTTCTAAAATTTCTTCTGTGTAACCGAGTGATTTTAGTGGTTGAGTCATCTAAAATTTAAGGGAGTATCTAGGGCTCAGTTAACTGAGAGTTAAGCTAACTCTCAGCTAACTAACATGACCCGTATTCAATCGGGAACTGCTATACGCCGACCTGGTCGGCGCGTGCGGGGTGCCGCACACCCCCACCGACCAGGTCGGGTAGTTTGGGCTATGGCCCATTAGCTCAGGTACGTTTTTTTTTCTTTTTTTCTTCTTCTCTTTCTTCTGTTTTTTTTCTGTTATTAATATTTTTCTTTTTCAAAATCTAACATTTTGTATGAAATTATTTTTCAAGATTTTTTTTCAAAATATGAACATTTATAAATTCAACAGTTTTAAAATTTGAATGATTTTATATTTTGAATATTTTTCAAAATATTATATTTTTCAAAATTTGAACATTTTTCACGTTTGAACGTTTTTTAATTTGAACATTTTTCATGTTTAAACAATTTTCAAGTTTGAACGATTTTTAAATTTCAACGGTTTTTAAATTTGAACATTTCTCATGTTTGAACGATTTTTAAATTTGAACGGTTTTCAGATTTTGAACGGTTTTTATATTTATTTTTTTAAAATATTTCTTATTTTTAATTTGAAAAATAAAAGTAAAAAAACAGAAAAAACGAAAATAAAAACGAAAACAGAAAACAGAAAAAAGAAAACAGAAAAAAAAGAAACAGAAAATAAGAAACAAAAAAGAAAAGAAAAATCGAAAAAGGAGGCAGCCGCACATGGCCGGCCCAGAAGCGCGGAGGTGTGCGGCGCGCTTCTGTACGCGCCGACCTGGTCGGTGTATAGGGTTTGCCTATTCAATCTACATCGATCGCCGGCGGATTTCCTATACACCGACCAGGTCGGCGCGTACCGCGCGCCGCACACCCCCGCGCGCGGTACGGGCCGGCCCAGTTCGGGTGTTGGCCACTTGGCCGTTTTCTTTTTTTGAGATCATTTTCTGTTCTTTTCTTTTTCTGTTCTTTTCTTTTTCATTTCTGTTTTCTTTTTCATTCCTGTTTTTTCTTTGTTTCTTTTTATTTTCTATTTATTTTTATTTTCTGTTTTTTTTGTTCTTAAGATTTAATTTTTAAAATTTAAATATATATTTAAATGTAAATTATTTTATCTCAAATATTCGAGAAAATTCAAATTCGAAAATTGTTCAAATAAAAAATTGTTCAAATACGAAAATTGTTCAAATAAAAAAATTGTTCAAATACGAAAATTGTTCAAATAAAAAAATTGTTCAAATAAAAAAATTTGTTCAAATACGAAATTTGTTCATATATAAAAAATAATAAATTTTGAATTTTTTTGTTCAATTTTAAAATTTGTTCCAATTTGAAAATTGTTCCAATCTAAAAAATGTTCAAATTTTAAAAATATTTAAATTTCGGAAAACCTAAAATAATTTTTAAAATCGGGTCTAAAAAGAATCAGCTTTTAAAAAACGTAAAAAGAAAATTGAACAGAAAAAACAAAAAAAAGCAAAAGAAACAAAAAAAAGAAAGAGTGAAAATGTTGGGCTGGCCCAACAACCCACCTGGGGGGTGTGCGGCGCCTGGTCCGCACTCCATATGGCAACGGGGACACTAACCACTGGTTATTGCTCAACCATAACCATCTCCGTGCATGAAAATTTTCTCCGTCACCATCCCCACTAACTGTCGTGGGGCCAGTTCTTTTACCATCCCCATCCCCATCGGGTAAACAAATAGCCATCGGTTAACCATCCCCGCTTTAGCTAGTAACTATGAGCCCAAAATAAAATGACAACATGGTAGAATGACAGGGCTGGCTAGATCAGGAGTTTAGGAAGGAGAGGCGAGGGTTTGGGAGTTGGGATTTGGGGACTACGGCGGTTGGAGGCGAGAGGGGAAATTGAGCACAATAGGATTAGTGCTTTCTCGTATATATACATACCTATCTTGTACCCTAGTGCCACATGTCATGTGCCTAACGGGGATTTCATGGTTATCGGGTATGGGTAGTGGTAACACAGACCCATCCCCACTTTACCTAATGGGGAGAGTTTGCCTCCAATAAGATCCCCACGGGGATGAAGTACTAACCAAAACCGTCCCCTAATAGGTGAATTAACCATCGGGGATCGGGGAATGGGGCCCCATTGCCAAATTGAGTCCGCACCGACCAGGTCGGCGTACAGCACCCCCCGATCGCCGGGGGGTGCTGTACGCCGACCTGGTCGGTGCGGACCAGGCGCCGCACACCCCCCATGCGGGTTGTTGGGCCGGTCCAACATTCCCACTCTTTCTTTTTTTTGTTTCTTTTGCTTTTTTTTCTGTTCAATTTTCTTTTTACTTTTTTTAAAAGCTGATTCTTTTTAGACCCGATTTTAAAAATTATTTTAGTTTTTCTGAAATTTAAATAATTTTAAAATTTGAACATTTTTTAGATTGGAACAATTTTCAAATTGGAATTTTTTTAAAATTGGAACAAATTTTAATATTGAACAAAAAAATTCAAAATTTATTATTTTTTATATATGAACAAATTTCGAATTTGAACAATTTTTTATTTGAACAATTTTTTTATTTGAACAATTTTCGTATTTGAACAATTTTTTTATTTGAACAATTTTCGTATTTGAACAATTTTTTATTTGAACAATTTTCGAATTTGAATTTTCTCGAATATTTGAGATAAAACATTTTACATTTAAATATATATTTAAATTTAAAAAATTAAATCTTAAGAACGAAAAAAACATAAAAGAAAAATAAACAGAAAATAAAAAGAAACAAAAAAGAAAAAACAGGAATGAAAAAGAAAACAGAAATGAAAAAAAAAGAACAGAAAAAGAAAAGAACAGAAAATGATCTCAAAAAAAGAAAACGGCCAAGTGGCCCAACACCCGAACTAGGCCGGCCCGTACCGCGAGCGGGGGTGTGCGGCGCGCGGTACGTGCCGACCTGGTAGGTGTATAGGAAATCCGCGATCGCCGGTCCTATGCTCATTGCTTCGCTCGCGGCCGGACGCGTACCTTGCGCGTATGTGCCGTAGGCTACCAGGCCGGCCCATATTAAACAAGCTATGATTTCTTCACTTTTTTTTTCGCTCAGGGACGGTTAGCTAGCTCGTATTTTGTTGCCCGTTCTTCTTCCCAGCAAATGTGTTTCTTCTGTGTACTGTGAAAATTCGTGAAATAAAAAAGTATTCACAAATATTAAGTTATTTGAGAATTATGAAAGTGTTCATTAATACTGTTTTTTGAATTAATTTTTTTTAAGAATTTAAAAATATTTGCCGAATAAAAAACGTTCAAGAATATTAAAACTTGTTCGCGGATTCGAATTGAAAAAATATATTTTAAAAAATTGTTCATGGATTTGAAAAAATGTTTACATTTAAAAATATATAGATTAAAAAAGTGTTCGGCATGAAATGATTAAGAAATACGAATTTAGAAATTGACATCTTGAAAATTTGGTACTTGGGTTTATTGGAAATCCGTGTTACTGAACCGGATTTAGAGACTTTGACAATTTTTCGTAGCAGTGACAAATGACAATAATAAAGAAATATTTCATGAAGTTCAATATAAATATTCACGTGGTTCAAATAAATGTTCATGAAGATAAAATTAAGTGGTCATCAGTTCAAGGTAATTTCACAATGATTGGAAGCAGCACTCTTGCGGTTCAAGATAATTGTTCACGACATTCAAAATAAATGTTAATACGGCTCAAGAAAATTGTTCCCGAGGATCAAAATATATGTTCATCGAGTTTAAGATAATTGTTCGAGACAGTCGAAATAAATGTTTATCGATACAAAATAATTATAGCGCGATGATATAATGTCAACGTTCATGTAGTTCCAGATAATTGTTCATGGTGTTTAAACTAAATATTCTTACATTTCAAGATAATTGTTCGCGAGGATCAAAATATATGTTCATCATGTCCAAGATAAGTTTATGATGATCGGAATAAATATTAATCCTCTTCAAGAGGACCAAAAAAATATCGATACCGCCCAAATTAATTGTCCATGTGGCACAATACAAAAACTTTCATGTATTATGTAAAACATATATAATCGTTGGAAAGTAAAATAAAAATGTAATTACAAAATATTATTTAAAATAGTAAGATAAATTATTATATAAAAAAGAAATAGTTAGAGAAGGAAAAAATTAGATAACTAAAATAAAGTAGAACGTATTGGATGTAAATAAGCCCAGATGGAGTAGCACGTACGTCCACACATCACCCCGGCCCGTTGTACCTTTTCTAGAACCACAACCCGAACACTGCGATGTGTCGTCTCCATGTTGCAGTTGGACCGGGTCCTCCTAGGAAGCCTTATACGCGTACGGGTGTGTTTCATCCATCCCACTTGAAACTGGGCAAACAAGGGGCTAATTGCGAAACGGGCGTGTTTCATCCATCACACTTGAAACTCGGCAAACAAGGGCCAATTGCGACACCTCGTAATTGGTACAAAGACAAAATACTCATTACGGTACATTTTTAACCCACACGCGCACAGTTTAAGACCACTTCAAACTAGGACAAAGATGAAGTGCAGTTTAGCCCGAGCATTTCTCTTTCTCAGTTGCAACCTCACTTGCAACTGGTAACACCTGTTCAAAAAAAAAACTGGTAACAGGTCAGTTGCGACTCACTTGCAACTAGGGTAAAAAAACAACAGTTTAGTGCGGATTCTAGAGCGTTCCGCTCTCAGTTACAACATCACTTGCAAGTGGGACAAAAAAATGAACTAGAATTTGGCGCCGATTTTGGAGTATTTCACTCTAAGTTGCAACCTCACTTGTTGGTAGGATAAAAAAAGATGAACTATAGTTTATCACAGAATCAAGAGCAATTTCGCTCAAAGTTACAACTCCACATGTAACTGGGCAGCAAGCGGTCAGTTGCGACCCCACTTGCAACTGGTGACGAAAAGGATGAACTAGGATTTAGTGCGGATTCGAAACATCTGCAACCCCACTTGCAAAAAGTGGGCAATAAAAGGAGAGTTGCGACCCCACTTGCAACTGCGCAACAACGGTCAGTTGCGACCCCATTTTCAACTAGGCAACAATGGTCAATTGCGACCACACTTCAACTCGGTAACAACGCGCGGTCAGTTGCGACCCTACTATTGTACCTTTTCCAGAATCATGACCCGAACACCGTGATGCGTCGTCTCCATGTTGCAGTTGGACCGGGTCCTCCTAGGAAGCCTTGTACGTGTTCGGGCGTGTTTCATCCATCCCACTTGAAACTCAGCAAACAAGGGGTTGATTGCGACACGGGCGTGTTTCATCCATCCCACTTGAAACTCGGCAAACAAGGGGCCAATTGCGACACCTCGCAATTGCTACAAAGACAAACTACTCATTTCGGTACACTTTAACCCGCACGCACACAGTTTAAAACCACTTCAAACTGGGACAAAGATGAAGTGCAATTTAGCCCGAGCATTTCGTTTCTCAGTCGCAACATCACTTGCAACTGGCAACAAGTCAGTTGCGACCCACTTGCAACTAGGATAAAAAAACAATTTAGTGTGGATTTCGGAGCGTTCTGCTCTCAGTTACAACCTCACTTGCAAGTGGGACAAAAAGATGAACTAAAATTTGGCGCAGATTTCGGAGTATTTCACTCTAAGTTGCAACCTCACTTGCAGGTAGGATAAAAAAAAGGTGAACTATAGTTTATCACAGAATCAAGAGCATTTCGCTCAAAGTTACAACTCCACATGTAACTGGGCAACAAGCGGTCAGTTGCGACCCCACTTGCAACTGGAACGAAAAGGGCAAACTAGGGTTTAGTGCGGATTCCGAAACATCTGCAGCCCCACTTGCAAAAAGTGTGCAACAAAAAGGGTCAGTTGCAACCCCACTTGCAACTGTGCAACAAGGGTCCGTTGCGACCCCATTTTCAACTAGGCAACAACCGTAAATTTCGACCACACTTGCAACACGGTAACAACGCTGAAAGAACATGTCCATTGCCCATGTGTGGTTTTGGTAATTGATGACAATCCCTATGGACTAACGGTTGCATTGAGAATATATCTTAGGTCAAGTCCATAGCCATGTCGGACTCAAGGTTGTAAGATGGAGAAGACGGAGTACAATGACGAAGACGGTGTCGAAGAGAGATGAAGACGGCGTAGAAAATGAAGAGAGAAGACGGCGTTGAAGATGGATGAAGACGGTGGCGTGCTTACAAGATGAAGGAAGACGGTGGCATGTACAATCATGAAGAGTATGAAGACGGAGCTTGCCGACTCGAGAAGAACGCGCAAGGACTAGGTTTGTGCTCGATAGGATAGTGAGTCGCATCATCGGAGAGAGCTCAAACCTTGCATGCATTGCATAGTGTTCTTGGTTTTTCTTGGTTCTTATGCATGAAACGGATTTCGGTTGCATCGCATGTTGCATGTGCGAGGGTGATGATTTTCCCGATATACCGTATTGAGAGGTTACACCTCTATGATTTCAGTTGCATCACTCACTCTTTTGCATGATTTCATCATGTGAGGAGGTAGCGCTTGTCGCCCTCTTTCCAACAAAATTGGTTTCACTGCATTCCAAGTTTCCTAGCCCGAGTTATCGCATTTTCCGTTTCGCAGAAAAAGAAAAAGAAAAACTGCATATTGGGCCGGGCGGTACTACCGCGAGCGGTACCGGCCTAAGTACCGCTCGGGCAGAATTTCCTTACTGGATCCAATCCGGTACCGGACCGGTACTGGGCCGGTAGTACCGTAACCCAGTTACGGTACCAGGCCGGTACTGGGCCCGGTACTACCGCCGGCCCGTTTTCCTTTTTTTCCCCAGCCTCCACCAGCTTCCTCCCGCATGGGCCGCCACCACCCCGCACAGCCCAGCCGCGCCCTGCCAAGCTCTGCCTCGCGCCCGCACTGGGCCGCCGCCCGGTCACGGCCCAGCTGCAGCTCCACCACGCAAGCTCGCCCCCGCTGTGGGCCGCGCCGCCCTCGGCCCAGCTCCCTGCCACCGCTCCTCGCTGCTGTCGCCACCTCGGATCGATCCCGTGAGGGAATCGCTAGCGAGCGTTGACCTTGCCCGCGCTCGCGCCTTGTGCTGCTGCTCGCCTGCGTGCATGGGCCGTCCCAGCCGCACACTGCTGCTGCTTGCTCCGGCCCATCTCGTCCGAGGCCTCTTTTCCACTATTTCTGTTGCTGGTTTTCTGCTGTATTTTCATGGGCGGTAGTACCAGCCCATAGGGCGGTACTACCGGCCCAAAACTCGAAATTGACCAGTTTTCTGTCTGTCTTTTGTGCGCGAGCGGTAGTACTGCTTTGACAAGCGGTAGTACCGCTCGGGCGCGAATCTGACCGTTTTTCTGCCTCCAACAGCTTTATTTTGGGCCCCCTATTTATACCTCTCTTCCACCTCCGACCCAAACAACCCTTCCCCTCCATTCTCTCTCCTCCATTGTTGACCTTGGGTTCTTGCTTCCTCCTCTTGTTCCCCCCACTACTTGTTGCATATTTTTGGGGGAAATGAGAGAGGAGATCTAGATCTAGAGCTTCACCAATTGAATCCCTCTCAAAGTGAGGGGATCTTGCTAGATCTAGATCTTGGAGTTTCTTGGTGTTTCTCCACTCTTTGTTCTTCCTCCCTTATTCCCCCAATAGCTTGTGTAGCTTTGTTGGAATTTGGGAGAGAAGCACTTGGGCATCTTAGTGGTGTTCTTAGCCATTGCATTAGGTGCATCGGTTTGAGTTCTCTCCGGGGTTTCGATCTCGTAGAGTGTGTGTTCGTTCTTAGTGGTGTTTGTGCCTTAGTGGCCTTCGTGCCTTTAGTGGCCATCTTGCCTCTCGTGGCACCGTGTTAGCCTCTTGTGGCACATTAGCATCTTGGTGACTTGGTGGTATGCTATAGCCTCTTGTGGCCTACTTGAGAGCCTCCTTGTTGTGGAGTTGCCTCAAGCTTGATACTTGGCGTTTGTCCAAGCTTGTACGGGTTCGGTGACCACCCTCAAGTGTCCCTTAGTGGATCGAGGCTTTCCTTTGGTGGAAAGGCTCGAGGAGAATACGGTGGCCCTAGTTGGCTTCTTGGAGTGCCTCGTGCCTCCACACCGCTCCAACGGAGACATAGCACCTTTTGTGGTGTGAACTTCGGGATACATCGTCGTCTCCTCGTGCACCGGTTACTTCTCAACCCGAGCTCCTTTACCTATGCGCTTTACATTGTGATATCTATCATGCTTGATGCTATGCCTATCTTGTTATCACCTTGTTGCTCATCATGCTAGCATAGGTTGTTGGAGCACTTAGGCAAACCCCTAGTTGATAGGCCTTGAGCTAAACTAGTAAACACATGTGTAGTTTTATTCCGCCTAGTTTAGCTCTCAAGTAGAAGTTTTTATATACCGCCTATTCACCCCCCTCTAGGCGACGTCCTAGTACATTCAATTGGTATCAGAGCTAGGGCTCTCTTATCTTGTTGGGCTTCACCGCCTAGAGAGTATGACGTCGGCTAGAGGATTAGTGCACATTTCTTCCTATACATTTGATGGCACTAATTATGATGCTTGGAAATTCTACATGCTTGATTATTTTAGGGACATGCACCCACATGTGGAGCGAATTCTTGATATGGGGTTTTATCCTCCTAAGGATCCACAAAATCCAACTTTTGAGGAGAAGAAAAACTCTTATCTAGATGCTCAAGCTACTAAAGTCCTTTGCCGTGTTGTGAGTCATGTAGTGATTTCCTCCATTGCGCCTTTCCGGAGTGCTCATGAGGTTTGGACAAAGCTTCGAGATATATATGGTGGATCCAAGACCATTGAGGATGATCACGCTCCTTCCACTTCACCAACGTGTGGTAAGACACAAGGTAATGGTATGGTGAGTGGTGATGAACATTGCATTGTTGATGGTGAGCGCTCTCTTGATGATTCTTCATCTCTATCCCATTGCAATGTTTCATCTATGGACTTGAACACTTATAGCACTATAAATGCTTTACATGCTAGTGTTGATAGTCCTTGCATATCTTCATTCCATGATGATATGCTTGCCTTGTCTTGTTGCCATAATGAAAATACTTTGCTTTCCTCTAGTATTTGTGTGACTAACAATGTAGAGGAAACCAAAGATGCTATGGGCCAAGACAAGATCTTGGATGGATTTTCAATTACATCGTCCTCTTCATCATCTCATGGTTCCCACACTTGCCTTATGGCTAAGGCTTCTAAGGTATCTCCTTCCTTGGAACCTTATATATCTAGTGATGATAAGGATGATGATATGGAAGAACTTAATGTTGCTTCCTTAAACATGATGGGTGAGTTGGTTTTTCATGCTCGTCATAAGAAGAAATTTGCTTGCTCTAAATTCACGAAAATCTTGACTTTTGCCATTGAGAGCACAAAACTTATTGAGAAAATGGAAGGGCATGAGCGCGAGGATGCAAACGAGATTGCAACTCTTAGTGAAGCTCTTAAAGAACAACAAACCACCAATGAAACTCTTGAGGAGAACTTTGCTCTAAAGATACTTATGGTAGAGGAATCTCGTGATAGAGCTTTAGAGGTGGCAAATGATTTTCGAACTAAAACTGTTGAGCTAGTAAGTGCTCATGCTAAACTCCTTGAGGATTTTGAGCTTCTCAAAAGTAACTCTAGGGCTATTGAGAGTGAGCTCATCAAACTCACCGAGTCACATGAGCAATTTAAGGCTCCCAACCTAATAGAGCTTCCTAAGTTGCCTTCTTCTTGTGCTATAATTGGTAATGCTTGTGCTACTAACTCTACCTCTTGTGAAGCTTCCATCTTGAAGGAGAATGTTGAGCTAAGGGCTCAACTTGCTTTGCTAACAAGCAATTATGAGAAATTGGAAGAAAGTCATGGAAAGCTCTCTAGATCCCATGATGATCTTCTAGTCTCTCATAATTTGCTAAAGTTAGCTCATGAGGCTATCATGCCAAAGGTAAAATCTTGTGAGCCTCATGTGAGTACTAGCACTACTTCTCAAAATGCTATTTTGCCACGTGCTAGTGCTTTTAGTTCACCCAATCATGCTATTGACTTATCTTGTGGTGAACTACCTTCTATGCCTTGTTGCTCTACAAATCCACGTGCTAGTGCTAGTAATTCACCCACCCATGCTATTGCTATATCTTGTGGTGAATTACATACCTTGCCTTGTTGCTCTAACAATGAAGCTTCCACTTCCTCTAGCACTTGTGTTGTTACTAACCATGTAGGGGAAATCGAAGAGCTCGAGGCCCGAGTCACTTCTTTGAAGAAGGACTTGGTAAAGGGTCATGAAGGGAAGCAATCCCTCAATGACAAGAGTGGACTTGGATTCAACTCCAACAACAAGAACAAGTCCACCACGCACAAGCGGAAGAAGGGACAAGGGCATGTGAATGACCCCGCCAAGATTGTGTGCTTCAAGTGCAAGATTGAAGGGCATCATGTTAGATCGTGCCCCTTGAAGAAGAAGCCACATGGCGAGAAGAAACAAGGGAAGCGGCCTCAAGATGGAGCTCATGGTCTTCCTCAAGGTCAAGCTCAAGGTCTACCTCGACTTGAAGAAAGGCCGCTACCCAAGAAGGATCAAGCCAAGGCTCCCGTTGTGGAGAAATCAAGTGAGAAGAAGGAGAAGAAAAGAACATGCTACATATGCCACGAGAAGGGCCACATCTCCTCCTTTTGCACTAATGGTAACTCATCCAACCCTATCTTGATCGGTGGTGCTTATTCTCTTTGCAAGGATAAGGTTGGAAATGTGTTTGCCAAATATATGGGCACTCAATGTGGTTTCTCAAAAAGAACTATTTGGGTTGCCAAGCCTATTGTGACTAACTTCTTAGGACCCAACTTGGTTGGGGACCAACAAGCCAAAATTTGAGGTACTTGTGGAGGGCATGGAGGCTTGACTAGTTCATGAAGACTTGGGGGATCTTCATCATTCTCACTTCCTCAAGTCAAGTACCATTCCTTTTATCCTTTACCCATGCACCTCCTTGCGGTAACGAGTCCTCAACTCCTTTACATTGAAAGTTACTCGCTCCCCTTTCACATGTGTTGGTTTTGTACCTTGCATGTGGTTGTGTATGTTGTGCTTCCTACTTGCTTATCTTGCTTCCATGCTTATATATGTTGGGTGGCACATCATGTACAATTGTTGTTTGTTGAGCCAATTGCATCTTATTGATATCTTAGTTGTTGGCTCATGTGAGAAATTAGTGGACTATCCCATTTTGGGGGAGTGACATGCTTTATGCACTTCACAATCCTAAAATGTGCGACATGATGAATTAAAATTCTATAATATCCATTAATTATCTCACTTGGTTCTTATTTGCCTCTTGCACGAAAAATATCTTTATCACATTATGGGGGAGTATTGTGCTTTGTGCATTCTACAAGCCTAGAAAATGTGAACTTTTGAGGTTGTGTCACATAGAATTGATATTATAGATTATCTTGTTCCGATGTGACATGTGTGCTCAAACAAATCCCACTTATGCTTTCTTAGTTGTGAAGATGATCTTGGACATACTCACAAAGTACCATATGGAAGTATTTCCTATACACCTCTTGTCCTTGGACAATGGGTAATAAATTGTGTGGAATTGTTCCGGATCATCCTCACACTTGGCTCATGTGCTCAATTGCTTTATCTCTTGCCAAGAATATGTTTTTGTGGGTTAGACTCCCATGTGTCTTCCTTGCCTCTTATGTATCTCCTTATTTCACTTGAACCTTGTTAGTGTTTTGATAAACAATGGTAGAGAGATGAACCCGCATTTGTGCATTTTGTATTCAAATGCAAAATCCTAAATAATGCACTAATTTTGGGGGAGCTCTCCTATGTTTGCTAGAACACTCCCTTGTTTCAAGAATTTGACTTGGAAGACAAACCTTTTTCTTTTCGGTACTTTGTGCCATCATGAAAAGCGTTGAGGGTTTGGTTTATTTGGAACCTTGCTTTCTTTGGGAGTTGGCTATCTCATTACTTGATATTTGGTTTTACTTTCCTATGATGAGATAAGTCATTGAGCATGCTTGTTTTGGATATCTTTCTCTATCTCTCTTGTACCTATCTTGTGTGTGCATGTTTCTTTGTGGATAAACGTCTTCGTGATGTTGTCCACTTAGAGAAACTTATACACATAAGAGATGGTGCAGATCTTTTGATATCCCTATTTGTTGGAGTCCATTCCTTTATTCTTATTTGACTTGTTAATGACTCCACAAAGATCTTGGTCATGAGTGCTTGTTTTATCCTATTTGCATCTTCACGCACTCATACTTGATTTTGGCACAAGCTTCGTTTTGACTTGCCACTTATTAAGCTTGTGTTTCTTATTGGTTCATTGATTGCTTGCTTCATTTGTCAAAGCTTTCTCACCTTCACATCCTCTTGCAATCTTTGATCCTCAATATAGTTTGATTTCCTCCGAATATTCGTCATTGAATATGTGCATTTGATTTCACTCACAATTATGAGAAATGCACAACTTATGGAGGAACGCTCACTATATTGGCCTTCCAAACCTTTCGTCCATTTTGGCAATCGATGCCAATGGGGGAGAAGTTTGGAGGGTTTAAGGGAATTGCTTTTGTTGGTTCTTAAGCATTTGCCTTTCATGCCTAGCATTTATTGCTTTGCATGGTTGAATATTTAGAGGATACTCCGCTAGGCTTTAATTGCCGGTATATGCAATGAAATTCGAGTTCATTCACACATGCATATATTATGGGGGAGTTTGTTCTAAATATTCAACTTGGGTTGTTCGCTAAATTCCATATTTAAACCCTCTCAAAGAGATTGTCATCAATTACCAAAATGGGGGAGATTGAAAGAACATGTCCATTGCCCATGTGTGGTTTTGGTAATTGATGACAATCCCTATGGACTAACGGTTGCATTGAGAATATATCTTATGTCAAGTCCATAGCCATGTCGGACTCAAGGTTGTAAGATGGAGAAGACGGAGTACAATGACGAAGACGGTGTCGAAGAGAGATGAAGACGGCGTAGAAGATGAAGAGAGAAGACGGCGTTGAAGATGGATGAAGACGGTGGCGTGCTTACAAGATGAAGGAAGACGGTGGCATGTACAATCATGAAGAGTATGAAGACGGAGCTTGCCGACTCGAGAAGAACGCGCAAGGACTAGGTTTGTGCTCGATAGGATAGTGAGTCGCATCATCGGAGAGAGCTCAAACCTTGCATGCATTGCATAGTGTTCTTGGTTCTTCTTGGTTCTTATGCATGAAACGGATTTCGGTTGCATCGCATGTTGCATGTGCGAGGGTGATGATTTTTCCCGATATACCGTATTGAGAGGTTACACCTCTATGATTTCGGTTGCATCACTCACTCTTTTGCATGATTTCATCATGTGAGGAGGTAGCGCTTGTCGCCCTCTTTCCAACAAAATTGGTTTCACTGCATTCCAAGTTTCCTAGCCCGAGTTATCGCATTTTCCGTTTCGCAGAAAAAGAAAAAGAAAAACTGCATATTGGGCCGGGCGGTACTACCGCGAGCGGTACCGGCCTAAGTACCGCTCGGGCAGAATTTCCTTACTGGATCCAGTCCGGTACCGGACCGGTACTGGGCCGGTAGTACCGTAACCCAGTTACGGTACCAGGCCGGTACCGGGCCCGGTACTACCGCCGGCCCGTTTTCCTTTTTTTCCCCAGCCTCCACCAGCTTCCTCCTGCATGGGCCGCCACCACCCCGCACAGCCCAGCCGCGCCCTGCCAAGCTCTGCCTCGCGCCCGCACTGGGCCGCCGCCCGGTCACGGCCCAGCTGCAGCTCCACCACGCAAGCTCGCCCCCGCTGTGGGCCGCGCCGCCCTCGGCCCAGCTCCCTGCCACCGCTCCTCGCTGCTGTCGCCACCTCGGATCGATCCCGTGAGGGAATCGCTAGCGAGCGTTGACCTTGCCTGCGCTCGCGCCTTGTGCTGCTGCTCGCCTGCGCGCATGGGCCGTCCCAGCCGCACACTGCTGCTGCTTGCTCCGGCCCATCTCGTCCGAGGCCTCTTTTCCACTATTTCTGTTGCTGGTTTTCTGCTGTATTTTCATGGGCGGTAGTACCGGCCCATAGGGCGGTACTACCGGCCCAAAACTCGAAATTGACCAGTTTTCTGTCTGTCTTTTGTCTTGAGCGTAATCTGCTTTGACAAGCGGTAGTACCGCTCGGGCGCGAATCTGACCGTTTTTCTGCCTCCAACAGCTTTATTTTGGACCCCCTATTTATACCTCTCTTCCACCTCCGACCCAAACAACCCTTCCCCTCCATTCTCTCTCCTCCATTGTTGACCTTGGGTTCTTGCTTCCTCCTCTTGTTCCCCCCACTACTTGTTGCATATTTTTGGGGGAAATGAGAGAGGAGATCTAGATCTAGAGCTTCACCAATTGAATCCCTCTCAAAGTGAGGGGATCTTGCTAGATCTAGATCTTGGAGTTTCTTGGTATTTCTCCACTCTTTGTTCTTCCTCCCTTATTCCCCCAATAGCTTGTGTAGCTTTGTTGGAATTTGGGAGAGAAGCACTTGGGCATCTTAGTGGTGTTCTTAGCCATTGCATTAGGTGCATCGGTTTGAGTTCTCTCCGGGGTTTCGATCTCGTAGAGTGTGTGTTCGTTCTTAGTGGTGTTTGTGCCTTAGTGGCCTTCGTGCCTTTAGTGGCCATCTTGCCTCTCGTGGCACCGTGTTAGCCTCTTGTGGCACATTAGCATCTTGGTGACTTGGTGGTATGCTATAGCCTCTTGTGGCCTACTTGAGAGCCTCCTTGTTGTGGAGTTGCCTCAAGCTTGATACTTGGCGTTTGTCCAAGCTTGTACGGGTTCGGTGACCACCCTCAAGTGTCCCTTAGTGGATCGAGGCTTTCCTTTGGTGGAAAGGCTCGAGGAGAATACAGTGGCCCTAGTTGGCTTCTTGGAGTGCCTCGTGCCTCCACACCGCTCCAACGGAGACGTAGCACCTTTTGTGGTGTGAACTTCGGGATACATCGTCGTCTCCTCGTGCACCGGTTACTTCTCAACCCGAGCTCCTTTACCTATGCGCTTTACATTGTGATATCTATCATGCTTGATGCTATGCCTATCTTGTTATCACCTTGTTGCTCATCATGCTAGCATAGGTTGTTGGAGCACTTAGGCAAACCCCTAGTTGATAGGCCTTGAGCTAAACTAGTAAACACATGTGTAGTTTTATTCCGCCTAGTTTAGCTCTCAAGTAGAAGTTTTTATACACCGCCTATTCACCCCCCCCCCCCTCTAGGCGACGTCCTAGTACATTCAAACGCACGGTTATTTGCGACCCTATTATTGTACGTTTTCCATAACCACGACCCGAACACCGCGATGCGTCGTATCCATGTTGCAGTTGGACCGGGTCCTCCTAGGAAGCCTTGTACGTGTTCGGGCGTGTTTCATCCATCCCACTTGAAACTCAGCAAATAAGGGGCTGATTGCGACACGGTTGTGTTTCATCCATCCCACTTGAAACTCGGCAAACAAGGGTCCAATTGCGACACCTCGCAATTGATACAAAGACAAAGTACTCATTTCGGTACACTTTAATCCGTACGCACACAGTTTAAGACCACTTCAAACTGGAATAAAGATCAAGTGCAGTTTAGCCCAAGCATTTTGTTTCTCAGTTGCAACCTCAGTTGCAACTGGCAACATGTCAGTTGCGACCCACTTGTAACTAGGATAAAAAACAACAGTTTAGCGCAGATTTCGGAGCCTGTTCCGCTCTCAGTTACAACCTCACTTACAAGTGGGACAAAAATACGAAATAGAATTTGGTGCGGATTTTGGAGTATTTCACTCTAAGTTGCAACCTTACTGGCAAGTAGGATAAAAAAAGATGAACTATAGTTTATCACAGAATCAAGAGCATTTCGCTCAAAGTTACAACTCCACATGTAACAGGGCAACAAGCGGTCAGTTGCGACCCCACTTGCAACCGGGATGAAAAGGACGAACTAGGGTTTAGTGTGGATTCCGAAACATCTGCAACCCCACTTGCAAAAAGTGGGCAACAAAAGATGTCAGTTGCGACCCCACTTGCAACTGCGCAACAACGGTCAGTTGCGACCCCATTTTCAACTAGGCAACAACGATCAATTGCGACCACACTTGCAACTCGGTAACAACACACATTCAATTGCGACCCTACTTGCAACTGCGGTATAGCGTGGATTTCAGAGCATTTCGCTCTCAGTGCAACTCCACTTGCAACTGGGCAAACACAGTCAGTTGCGATCCCACTTGTAACCAGTGAACAACGTTCAGTTGCAATCCCACTTGCAACTAAAACAAAAAAAACTATGTTTTAGCGCGGATTTTAGACCATTTTGTT
Organism: Lolium perenne; assembly: GCF_019359855.2. Lineage (NCBI taxonomy): Eukaryota > Viridiplantae > Streptophyta > Magnoliopsida > Poales > Poaceae > Lolium > Lolium perenne. The sequence goes on along the minus strand of NC_067245.2, from coordinate 219,959,265 downwards.
CTCAGTTGCAACTCCACTTGTAATTTGGCAAACAAGGTGCGACTCCACTTGCAACTGGGACAAAAAATACTAACTATGATTTAGCGCGCATTCCAAAGCATTCCGGTGTGAGTTGCAAACCTACTTGTAAGTGGGCAACAAAGGGGTCAGTTGCAACAACATTTGCAAGTGGAGAAAAATGGAAATTAGGGTTTAGCATGATTCCATAGCATTCTCTCTCAGTTACAACTCCACTTCAAATCGGGCAACAAAGGTCAGTGGTGGCCCCAGTTGCAATAGGGAGAAAGAGAAATTCGAAGTTAGCACAAATCTGAAGTATCTCTTTCTAAATTGCAACAAAAGTCAGTTGCGATCCCACTTGCAACGAAGGTCAGTTGTGACCGCACTTGCAACTGGGACAAAAGAAGAACTCGGGTTTAGCATGGATTCCAGAACATTTCTCTCTCAGTTGCAACTCCACTGGCAACTAGCAATAAAATGCTAGTTGCGACCCTACTTGCAACCAGAATAAAGAGAAATTCGGCTTTAGAATGTATTCCGAGCATTTCTCTCTCAGTTGCAACCTCACTTGCAACTAGGACAAAGAGAAATTCAGGGATATCACGCATTACGAAGCATTTCTCTCTCAGTTGCAACAACAAAGGTCAGGTGCAACCTCACTTGCAACTGGGATAAAGAGAAATTTGGGGTTGGCACGGATTCCGTAGCATTTCTTTCTTAGTTGCAACTCCACTTGCAACGAGGCAACAAAGGTCAGTTGCGATCCCATTTGCAACTGGCAACAAAGGTCAGTTGCAAACCTCACATAGATAACACTAGGAAAAGTTAAAAGACTAGACCACTCATCAACCATCAGATACACTGCAAACAGCTATGAGATGCGACACAATTTTCTACTACGAGATGTGCACAAAAATAGTGGCTACTGATGGGTATCCTCGCTGCTGAACCCAGCCCTTGAACTCGACAGAGCTCGCGCTGGAGAAGAACAAGAAACTCACCACACAAAATCCACGAGCTCCACTTGCAATTGGAGCCTCCACCCATTAACCTCACCCCGGTTCAACCGATCTAGCTACCAAATCCCTACTACAAGACGAGACAACCAAAATCAAAAAATCATGGAGAGATCTATAAAAAATAATCAGAAAATTGCGGAGAGAAAAAATAACAACAACGATGGAGAAGACAATCCACTCCGTTGGTGACCGCCACTCCCGACGACTCATACCTTCAGGGATGCTTCACATGACAAGGTCAACGATAAGAAGCAACAACGACGAGAAAACTAATCACATTAGTACTCAGCCTAACAAACAACGCATCAAGAAACGTAGCCCAACAAAACAAGGATAAAAGGCCGAACTCGAACAAACCCAGACAAACATGAACCTTCATGCACAAAAAAAATCTAATGACAACGGAGCCTACTCAGCGCTGGTTTATGTTGTCTAAAATTATGATTTATCTTCTCCAAAAGTATAAAAGAATAAAGAAAAAAAATTCTCTATTGTCTCATACACTATTTTAACACCGTTTAGTAAACCGGCAAAAAAAACAACGTTTAGTCAAAATCAACTACTCCTCTCTTTCGACGTCAAAGGAATAGAGGAACTAACATTTACACAAATTGGACCGTTGAAAGCATTTACACAAAGTATAGATGTGCTCGCGGAGCCACTATGAATAAAACATTTTCCCATGGAGACCAGTTTCTCCATCTAAGCTTGACCGGACTTTTCAAGCAAATCGACGTATGCACCGGGTAATCCTTTGTCCTCGACTAGAGCCTCGGCTGCCCTCCTCCCGGACACCATCGCGCCGTCGACCGTGGCGGCCAAACAGACAACCCTACAAGAAACTTGGCCCAACAAATGAGGATAACAGACTGAAATAGAACAAACCTACACAAACACGGATCTCTAATTCTTGATACACAAAATAATCCAACGACAAGCTAAGTTCTCAGTTATATTAGACCATAATAGCGCGCGTTGCCGCGCCCGTCCATTTTAATGATGGAAATTCGGTAAATATATAGAGACACGAAACATGAAATTTGAACTTGTATCAACTTCTAATATATTAATCAGTAATTGATCGTCCTCTTGAAAATTTATGAGATAGCGGACAACCAAAATATCTTATAATAGTAAAACTAATATGCCTGGATGTAGTGATATATGTATGAAGTTCAAAGTATAGAATCGCACAAAGCAGTGCACTGAAACGTTAACATCTAAATTATCTCTTGCACTGCACAAAAGTATCACATAGGTGTTTTCGAATGCATTCAGAAAAAAGATACCAACAATAAGATATTTTTTGATAAAGACAACAATAAGATATAGAAAAATAGAGAACAATTATGACATAGTGAATACAAGTCTTACGACAACTGTGTTTTAATACTACCAAGGCATATTGAGACTTTCTCCCAGTTCTAGCATTGTAATAATTTTTCAATTCAGAGGAGCCGGGGTGATGAAATTATCAGTTGTAAAATTAGGGGTGCAAATCTAAGATCATAGTTCCCTATATCTACTTGCTATGGTGAAATAACAAATTAAAGTTTTATATATATTCCCTGCCTCAATTAAAATCCTTCTGTTGTGAGCCGATAGGCGATCTTCAAACCCATATTACACAGTACGAATGAAGCCTGATGATCAGAAAGATTTAATGTGCTCACAATATCATTCATTCTCAACTTATAATTCTGAACTTTGGTTAATATTTCTGCAACAAGATCTCAACCAAATTTGACTATAATTATATGGATCGATCAAGACATTATTAAGATATATGTACACCTAGCCAAATGAACACATCATCTAAAACAAAGTCATAATCGATCAAGACAAACTAATAGTGGTACCAGCGAATTGGTATATACTCACACACATGTGTTTTTACAAGTTGTGTATAATATAGTTCATGAAAAGAGAATATGAAAGAAAATATACAGACCAAACTGATTTGTTTGTTACTGCATATCTGCTCAGGAGAAGGAAAATAATTACATAACCACACGAAATTTATGAGGCCAAAAATCTGAGAACATAAAAGTCAATAATAATCATCTCTGATATGTAGTCATGTAATATGTTTCTCACAAGTTATATATACACCAATTCATGAGAAGAGAATATACAAAACATGAATAGAACAGACTGATTTTTTTACTGTGTATCTGCTCAAGAGAAGGAAACATACATGTATGTATACATCTATATGACCAGTTAAACAAATACCCGAGTTTCATGAAGCCAAAATCCTAAGAACATAAAAGTCATTAATCATCACTAATGCATACTCAAGTAAATATATATATTACAATCCATGAGAGTAGAACATGCAAACGATGAATAGAACAGACTATATTTTTTAATGTGTATCTGCTCATCAGAAGGAAATATACATAGTACTTATACAGTTACATGGCCAGTTATACAAATACCTGAGATTCAGATTCATGAATGCCCAGAAATGGGAACATATAGAAGTCAGACAAATATATACCAATGTTCATATGAGATTGCAGGTTTTCATAGATAAATAGCTCACTTTAGCAGGGTACGCAAAGTTAGTGGCAAATAGTGCAAAATGTTGATTTAGAAGCTAAAGGCTCAACAATCAGTTTTCTTTAGCTTCAAGATTATCATAAATAAATGTGTCGGCAAACACAGCTGCAACTTGCTCTTACCAATTGAAATCCAATGATTGGAAGGTTCCACTGATTTATCCAAATAAGAGATGTCTGAAAATGTAATAGGGATGTTAAACCCACAATAAAATGGTGCAAGTTTTACATACAATGATAAGAGTACATAATGTTGTCCTAGCCGGTGATAGGCGATACATACACGAATATGTCGCCTAAACCCATGTAAAAAATTATACGCGTCCGTTCAGATGTGGACTCTTAAATAAGCAGTAAAACGGGACTTGAAAATGATCATATGAAGAATTCGTTAACACTGATTGAGATGGACGGTCAAGTGTTGTGTATTACAGTGAGGGAATGCCCACTCTGTTTGCGAAATCAGTCATGTTGGCTGAACAAGGCCATTAACATATGTTACCTCCAAAAGCTCTCGCAAATTACACAGCTGTATTATAGCAGAAGAATGGTCTTTGCTACTTTGGTTGTCATGAATCAGAACAAGTGGCAAAAACACTGGAACCGAAATTGACGTGAATAAGGAGAATTGACTAACCAAGTACATTTGATTTGTCCTGGGATTTACCCTTTTTCGGATCGAGGTAGCGATGACTGGAGACACAAAACAGAATTATGATGACTGAAATTGCAATCAAAAAATGTTGTCCTACCATATGGAATCCACCCCTGACACCTCACCAAAGGTTGTCACTCATCTCTACTATCTCCTAAGAGAAGCTCTCTAATGTAATAAGGGCAATTCATGTTCCAAAACAAGAGTTCAACTGTTCCTGATACACTGATATTCGCAACACTCTGTCTTGGTGAATGCGTGGTTCCTCTTGAACAATCAACTCATGTGATGGTCCTGCTAAAATCTAGTAAACTGCATCAACGTGGCAACTGAAAATCCTAGGTAAGGGAATCAAAAGAACAAAACTGAACCTCAAAATCAAACCTTAGGAAGAGAGCAGGATGGGAGTGAGGCGTGTCTGATGGGTTAGGCGGGAGAGACCACCCGCTGTTGCCGATCGCCCGAGCAGACACACTGCTCCCCTGATCATCATAGCTTCCTCTTTCCCATATATCCATCACTTTGTCTTGTCACCGCCTCTGTGTGCGAATCACGGGATCAATAACATCCTGGTAGCACAAATTGAGAGAAATGAGATGAAATATAAGAGTTACCGGATATTAAGTTGATAACATGGCTGACATCAATAGAAAATCCTCTTGTGAAGTATTCTCTAGATCAACCGAATAAATCTAGCCTCCAGAACTTCGACATGCCTACAGAAAATTGCGAGAGAAAACAACATCAATCCGAATGAATCTGGACCAAATAGAACATTAGTTGTGGGGGAGAAGGGGACCTAATGGAAGGAGTATTTAGAGGAAAGAAACGGGGAGGATTTATGAAGGACCATGAACTGAGGGATTGTAGTAACGGACCTCCGCTGCTATTAGCGTAACTCGGAGAGAAACTGAAGGGAGACGAACCACACGATGTCGGTCTAGAAGACCAAGAATCAGTCCGGCTGAGAATGGAGGCCCAGTTTACCCTCTAGCCCAATTAACGAGAGCGCATCCAAATCGGTCTCTGGAATAGCAGCCCGGAGATGCTGGGCCAGCGGTGACAAGTGGGCTAGTGGAGAAAAATAGCGCTTGTTTGTGCAGTGGACTACGAGCAATCTGATGCGTTCGTATCTGAGATCCAACGGCTGAGGGCCTCAAAACGCTGTGAGGGGTCCTAGGTAGTTCAATTTTACTGTCTCTTATAATTGAGAACTAGCAAATCTAAAATAATAGCCCATTAAACAACCTAACACCACAGAGGCCTGAGCAGACAATGATTATGATACCAAGCTGAAAACGACACAATTCGAACAAACGCGAATCTTAAAGCATGTTAAAATCGAACGATAAAGTCGTCTATTAAGACCTAAGATAATTCCCGGACTACCGAGAGTTAGCAATTCCCATAAAAATTATGTCTAGGGAACAAAACACGTTAGATAAGGAGATTATAAATAAAAACGAGTGAGAAACATATGTAAAAGAAAAAAGTAGAAACACAAAAATCCAAACAAACTCCTATCTATAAGCAACAAAGAAATAAACAACCGAGTCTAATGTGTTTGTGTGGCAAATAGGTGAATAAACGCCCAGTGCTAATCACCAAACAGCAACAAAACGTTAGTGGCAAGTTTCACTCACTTTCTTACCACAACTCGCGGGATCGAATCCTGTATGAGAATTAGCAAAACCGGAAATTTAAAGCTACAACCCTATTGAGAGCATGTACACTAAGGCCGCTAATACCAGCCGCTAGGATAGATATCCTTGCCAGGAAAAAAAGGCAAGAGTCGACGCTGAAGTTGCCGTCGGGCGCTCCAGGTTTTTGTTCTGTGGAAATCAATTTTGATAAGCGATGATGGGGACAATTCAAGACCCGAAATAAGATGCAAAAAGTCCAACAGAAACGTGCAAGGCTACAACAAGCTCTCCTTACCACATTGGAGAAAAGAGTGTGAGATTGTTCCGTAACCGGTATTTGGAGTCCACAGCGAAAGGTCAACGTTGAGGAAAGAGCGCTTCAACTATTTTCCAATTTTCTGATTTTTTTATTTCACTTAAGCAGCTAAATTAACACGTAAAGTTGTGTATACCCTGAGTCATCTAGAATCCGAGTCTACCGTATTTATTGAAACCGTACGGGAATAGTACCTAGTGGAAAACCCAGTTTACAGACAAAAGTGCATTGAGGTCATTTTTTATATTAATTAAAAAGATCATGCTTGAAACAACTTTGGAATTGTGGTAAGCACGAGCAATATGCTAGTTCCCACTTCTATTTATATCGGATGCTACTTTAGAAAGAAGAAGCTTTCCCAGGATTTAAAAGGAAACGAGGGGGGACTTATTTGTAGTTCAACTCTAATCATACCGGATCGTAGGTAAGTACTGTCCTGGTCTATTAGAAACAATCCACATATATAAAGAGCTCATATGTACCGATTTTGATCTAGAAGAGGAGTGGCGGACGCGTACATACAACTGCAAAGGCCTGGTCGCCTGGAGGCACCGCACAACCAAACCTTCATGGAGATCTCGAGCAAGGGGAGTCGCGGCTGTACAGGCGGCGACCGACTAAGCAATCTGCCGGACTGCCTACTCCAGTCCATCCTGTCCCACCTCAAGGTCCGGCAGGTGGTGCAGACCTGCGCGCTGTCGCGCAGATGGCGACACCTGTGGCTCGACGTGCCCTGCATCGACATAACCAGCGGAGAGTTCCGGATCCGATCCGCTAATATGTATACCCAGCAAGTGCATGGGGTCGAGCTCGAGCAGCAGGCGGAGTTCGGCAAGTTCGAGGACTTCGTCGACAATCTCCTGTTTCATCGTAGTGCTGCTGCGTCCTCGTCGCAGTTGGACACCTTGCGGTTGCACATCGAGGACAATGTTCCCTGGAGCACGACCTACGGCAGGTGGATTCGCCGTGGCCTCAAGCTTTCCCCTGCGGCGCTCGACATTAGCCATGGAGGGAATTGCAGCTGCATCGTATTGCCTCCTCTGGCTTCCACCAATACTCACCGGCTCGCGAAGCTGCGTCTTGATCGCGTAATTCTCCCGGAGGATATCGAGGAGCTGTTCAGTTCGCGCCTCCCTGTCCTGGAAGACTTGGAGATCAGGAACACCCCCATACACGGCCTCTCTGGGATCGAGTCCAGCAGTCTCAAGAAATTGACTATCGATTGGTACAGGTGCTTTTCCTATAAGGCAGTTCATCCCGATGTCGGCAGAGGCTTAGACAATTCCTTTGCCGTGGTCGCCCCTCGCCTCGCCTCTCTACACCTCGGCCTTCAACTCTGTGGCCGCATGGACGGACGGTATCGTGGTATCACCGTAGCTGAGGCACCTTCTCTTGTCCATGCATCAATCCGTCTCCTGAAAACGGAGGAACGGGATGCTAGCCCAGACACATACTCCTACTTGTTAACAACTATGTGCAAGCTTCTCAACTCCATGTCCAACGTCAGTACATTGGAGCTGTCGGGCTTCCAGCAAACAGTATGTGCGCCTTTCTCTTAATTTCTCTTAACCCTATGATGATTACACTTTGTTGCATGGTTGACGTCCAGATTTACTCCATTCTGCTATTTTCAATGCAGATGGTAGCCAACAATGGGGCACTTGCACCTCTGCCCACGGAATTCCCGCCGCCGTACTGGACAAATCCCTATCCCTACGCAATGCATCCGCCTCATCCGACGATGGCAAGGGTTGCGTTTGTTCCGCGTTCTATGTTGCAGGCGATACTTGACGAGCAGAATCTTGGCTTGCCAATGTTCCGGAACCTAACAACCATGACCTTTGATGATTGTGAGATCGGCGACAACATGGAGATGTTGTGTCGTTTTATGCACAACACGCCTTCTATAGAGAAGCTTACTATGCAACATTGCGTGGTATGTGTAATGTACCTTTTGTCTTGTTCCGCCTTAGTTAGTTATTACAAGTGCTTGCTTAATTTTAAATGGATTGCTTAATTTCTTGGCGGTGCTGACATGGTTAAATTTGTTTCATTCAAAAGTTTCTAGAAACTCCAAAGAAGTTAGAAGACAAGCCAAAGTGGAGCACAGCCTCCAACCTGAGCTTGGTAGAAGTTCACTACAAAGATAATGATTACAATGGCCTGTTTCATGGACGAGGTGTTCCATCACCGGTTGGACGTGCTACTCGACAACCCAGTGGTATTTTGTCCTTGCTCAAAGAGATAGTACCGGCAACCACAATAATCCGACTTACCAAAATAAATTAGATTTATATCCTCTATTCAGTTACAAATTCAGCAGTTCGATCTATGATTTCGTATTCATGGAGATTTTGAGTTGTAGTGTTTATCATGATCTTTTCAACGGCATGAATGTTTACCCGGATATTCTTTTATTTTTTTTTGATTTAGCTAGGATTCAAACTCGCGGCCTCCTGATCAGATAAAAACTTAAATCATATGTGTGAATCCGTTCAAAAGCATAATCCCACCACCGAAACCGAGTTTCAAGCTTTTTTTGAGTGTTTTTCTAGCCTGGTGCGTTGGAGAACCCATGATTTAACACTAGTCTCGTAACTAATTGAATTTTGGGAATTCATATAATCTATATATTTTAATGTAATTAATCCTGTTGATAAAAGTATTAATGCGTAAATAATATACATTTTATCAGTGTACTAATGGAGCGGCCGGCAGTGCTATGAAAGTAGGTTGTTATTGCTTCCACCGGTCAACAGCAGTGCTTCAAGCTGTGGTTAGAGGTGTTGCTTTTTTGATAAAGAGTATTTTATTACTAAAAAAGGTTCAAGCATTATAACCGGTATTTGCAGAACTAGGATGCACACAACGCTCGTCATCCAAAGTGCAAATAGTAAAATAAAAGGCTCGACACATGGAATCCACATGAAACTTTGTCGAATCCTAAGGCGGAGGAGGCCCAGTCCTGAGATTATGCTGCCATGTTGGAATAAAATGTCTTGCCGTGTTCTACAACCATGTAGTCACCTCCATAAATAGGTTGCGGTTCTCTATACGCTGAAGAGACGACCATGAACGAAATAAAGTGGCGTACCGGTACTAAAACTCTAATTCCAGAGGATGAAAAACTGCATAGCCAAGTACTAAAACCATATTACTCGAACATATATGAAAACTATTAGCGTTGAACATAGAGAACAATTATAAGGCAACTCCGGCCTCAAAAGTGACACACATCTTTTTAAAATGTTGCATAGCAGTCACAAAATATAAGAGAGAAATTAAGTAGCTGCAAATGGCAGTATCGACGCAAATTTGTCAAACAAGATAAATTTTAAGTGCAGTTGAAAGCATCTCAATATCATGCACAGTACACCAACTAAATGCTTCATAATGCTTTTTCATATCCTAACACACTGACACATGACAATTTCTTTAGCGTTAAGTAAATATCCGGCATGTTGGCATCATAGGACACATATAGGTCGTGCCACTTGGGGCAATCCTTGAGCGCCGTCCAACAGTGGACAAAATTGAAGTTTTTTGCTCATTGGCCACCTTGAATTGGCCCAAAGATTGGGTCATCAAGTCGGCAATGCCAAGGCCACTCATCTTACGCTTCTTCGTCTTGTCCTAGGCGGCATTGAACTTGGTAGTCCGCTCTTGGATCCACGCCCACCTTTTCGTGAGCGAGGCCTCACTCCGATCGATCACAAATGGTGATCTCCCAAATGCTTGTGCTCATGGAAGTAGTTGTGGATCTTCCTCCAAAATGTGGCGCCCCTTTGTTGGGCGCCACATACTGGATCTTGTCCAACTTTCATTCATGTCTCGCAAAGGCACACATCCTCAAGCTCGGTGAAGTTCCTGGTCTGATGGGACGCTCCTTTGGTGACTTGAGGTTGCTCCTCCTCAAACAAAGGTGCCTCGTCGATGGAGATAGTGGTGGCATGGGTGCCACCTTGGGTGGCATCATGTTGCTCCTAGGTGCCACCTTCCGTGCCACCACCTCCATTGATCATGTTGGCCATGGTGGCGTCCATGGTCTTGTCCCCATCGAAGTAGGACTACCATACACAAGTGAACGGATTAGGATTGCTACATCGGATGCAAGGGCGAACCGGGTCGCGGTGCAATTTCGTCGAGCAAGTTACGGGGAACGTTGAGACCGATGCTCGGGAGGGGTGGGAGATCGAGGACGACTCACCGACCTCGGGGTGACCTGTCCCTTTACAACCGACGGTTTGAACGCGGTAGAGCCACAGCTAATGGCCAGCGCACTGGCCAGCACCTTTCCCTCCCACTAGAAGCATCGGTTGTGTCGTCAGGGCCTCGGCGTTTGCGTGCACCTGGACGGTGGCGGCGTACGCAAACGCATTGGCCCTTTCTTGGGAAAGTTGGGCGGCGGCCATCTTAGTCCTCACGTTGAATCGGCGCTTGGCCCTCTTCCTCGGCTCGAGGGCCTACTCCTCCAGCATGAGCTCCTTCTTCGGCTTAGCCGACGCGCGGACTCCGGCGGCCTTTCTCGCCTGGTCGCGCGCGCGATGGAGCTGTCACCTGGGTGGAGGGAGCCACAGCGTCGGGCGCGGCCTCGACCTCGTCGTCCAACATGGCGTCGCCATGGGCTACGATCTCGCCGGTGAGAGCTGTGGCCTCCATGGATCAAACTAGGGCACGGGTGTGGCGAATGGATGAGTGGAAGAGTGAGGAGGAGTGTGGAGGGTTAGGGGCCCGACGGAAACATTTCTCCCCTCGCGTGGTGTCCCATTTGCCGCAAACCTGGCCCAAATTTGAGTCAGGTTTAAGGTTTAAAAGAAATGGGAGTTGTCGAATTCTGAAATCTGTGCATATAGAACTCCAAAGATTTATACTCCTGATTTAAAAGAAATGGGAGTTCGTCAGGTTCTCCTTTTTACTATGCAATGTTTCGGAATAAGCTCAGTCTCTTGTTTACCATGTTTTCATTCTTCAGGTGCATTCCTCTTGCCACCTGCCACTCTACATCGATTTCTTGCTATTTGGAGATGTGTCAACATCGATTTATTTGGATTTCCCACTAACATTTCCATCAATCAATCTTTGCGGAGTCCTTCAAAATTGGATAACCAGCAAACTCTTCCATGTTGAATTTTCAGAAATGCTTGAGAACATTTCTGCAGCCTGCTCAATAATGCTCGATAATGGATAACCAGCAAACTCTTCCATGGAGTATATTTTATCACTTTAACTAAGAGGAACACCATCCGAAACTTATTGAAGCTTGAATGTTCTTTATACTGGGCATTTCTGAATGTTATTTATACTGGGCATACTCTGCCACTCATATGAATTATCATTATGCCATATATCATTCACAGTCACAGCTACAATGGATCGAAAACAATGTCTTTTCTTTCTGCGGCACCAAACCAATCTCTCCCACACCTATTATTCAAGCAACAATTGCCAGCTAAGTGGTACAATAATTCCTCGGGTTTATCATGCATACAAGTTGTCCGCTATGTCTTCTTCTCAGACCAAGCTCGGCATTCACATAGCAGGAGCGTCAGAATAGTTCTGAAGTTGACAAGCAAGAGCAGTTGCTTCCCAGTTATACTGGAAACCTGTTAGTTAAATAAACTGGTTAGTGATATAAAAAATCAACATCTTGTCAAGCATGAACAAAGGTACACATAAATACATAATGCGAAAAGGTAAAAAGACATATAGACCAGAAGACCTCACAGTGCTACATCTTTTTTTTTCTGAGAGATGAAACACAAGAGCCAACTGTGTGCTGTCTTGTATTAGATGGAACCGTACAGTATCGCCTCTGTTCCAAGTTATAAGGCGTTTTGGTAGGCTAAAATAGAGTGCCACAACATCTTATATTTTGGAACGGAGGCCATAATAATTTAGGAACATTGTGTTTGTTAGTGTTTCATAAACTTCTTTTAAAAAAAAAAAAACTTGTGCTTCATAGACTTTGAGAAGACAGGAAATGCTTTGCCTGTATTTTAGAACAGCAAGTTCCAAAGCCAATTTCCTTTCTAGGACATTTCTCCTATAAATGTCCCTAGACTACCCAGCCATCTAGGGGGTCTGAGAGGGGCAAAACGATCTGAGCCGTCTGTTTCTACTGCGACAGTAAAATTCTTCCCCCACTTTCACCCACCACCGTCCGATGCAGTGAATTTTCTTTCACAGTCGCTCAGCGCTGAGAAGTCCATGACAGTTGGGCCCTTACGTGAGTGGGGTCGTGTGGCTGAGACTAGAGGGCTGCTCTCCGCGTCTATGGTTTCTGCCCACCGCGGTGAAAACCTAGAACGTCGCGAGCTGCTCCCGTCCCCCAATCCCCGCGCCGCCTCCTTCCTCATCTTCCTCCTCATCCAATCCCCGCGCCCCCGCTGCCTCCTCTCGTCCCCAATCCTCACCTCCTCTTCTTCTCTCCAATCGGAGCGGCGCCCCGAGCAACGGAGGCGCTGGACGTGGGAGCTGGCGACAGCAGGGAGCTCTCCCGTGGCGCGGCGGCTGTACGCGGCGGCGGCTTGAAGCAGCGGTGGTGGAGGCTCGCCGGACGCGGCAGCTGGACGCGCGGTGGTGGCGGAGGCTCGTCGGACGGCCAGACGCGGTGAGCTTTCTCCCTGGACGTGGGAGCTGGCGACAGCAGGGAGCTCTCCCGTGGCGCGGCGGCTGTACGCGGCGGCGGCTTGAAGCGGCGGTGGTGGAGGCTCGCCGGACGCGGCAGCTGGACGCGCGGTGGTGGCGGAGGCTCGTCGGACGGCCGGACGCGGTGAGCTTTCTCCCAAATCCCAATTCCAACACGCTATTAGCTACCAGAAATTTTGATACTCGTTGATTGTAGTGCCCTTTCTTCTTTTCTGATGAAATCAACTGAGGAAAAGTGAGCTTTCTTGGTTTGTGGCCCTAAACCAGCCTTCCCCTCAATCTGATTCTCTCCTCTTCAAATTTATTTTTCTTTTGCAGCTAGGGTTTGGGTGTACTGTAAATTCTTACATCAATGATAATAGCAGCTCTACCTCTGTTGTGACATTGGATGTGCAGTCTGCCCTTGCTACATTTGAGGTAAGAATGCTTCCATACAAATGCACACTACATTTCAAAATGGCTGGACTAATAATCAGACTATCTCTGTTGTATACTGAGTGGCGAGTGCATTGTATAGCAGCGTGGTTGAGAAACTTGTGATAACAATCAAATTTACAAGATGCGCGAGCCGCCCTTGTGCAGCCACTGATGGCCGCTGGTTTCGGCGTCATTTGGGAGGCCCATGGGTGGCATTGATGAGGGCGTGGTTGGAGGGGATGCGCCCTCGCCGGCTTCAGGAGCAGTCCTCTGCCGTGGAGCCGCTCGCCGCTGGGCCTTCGCCACCGCCGGGTGCACAACCTAATTTGAAGAACTTTGTCGAGAAAATAGTTTTTGTGCTTTGACTTTCCACTTTATTGATATAATGTTAATGCTTTCTTATCTAGGACTTGCTAATGACCGAGCTTTGGGACATGGGACATACACTGCAATGGGATAGTTTTGTATATGGCTTAATATGTGGGAACTCTCTCCTCATGTGCTTTTTATTCTTGGTATGCTCTGTTTGAACGATAGCCAGTGTGCCATATGAGTGCAGGTACGATTTGTGTGTACATAATCCACGGATACTTCTGTGTCATGAAATATTTATTTTTCTTTTTGAAAGCAATGAGCATACTGATACTGATATATTCCATTTCATTAGCTATCTTTGGAAGAGCTTGTGAAGATATGTCGGGACAGCAGGGCCCTCGGAGTGCGGCTTACAAGGGTGGGGCGGCTGTGCAGTTGTCTTGGTCAAGGAGGGCATTGTCCCTTAGTTCATTCTGTAATTTGAAGGTACATAGAATTCATTAGCTCTAGAACTGCTACCATTATCTAAACTGGCAGCAAATGACACTAATCATCTTTACTCTTGCAGGAGAAATACTCAAATCAAGGATTGACTGGCGAGTGATCAAGCAGAGCGATCTCGGGCCGTACGTGTTCACGTCGAAGCTGTTGAGTGGTGTAGCCATATTGAAGTTGTAGACAGAGGGAGGTTGTTGTTCGAGACAATAGGGAAAGGTGGATGATAGTAGCAAATCAGAGCATGTGTTGTTGTTGCGGGACGGTGAACGCCTGTGAGGTAGGTGGCTTGACATCCCATGGCAGTAGCAAATCAGAGCATGTGTTGTCAGTGCGTGCCAAACTCTCGCCTGCCTCCTCCATGGTTAGGATTTGGGTGGCCGGATAAGAGCACACAGCAGCTGCACCTCTGCTACCTTGCCGACGAGTCCCAGTTATATCTTCTTAACAATATCGATCTCTTACCTAAATTATTTGACTTATTTGGTCCAGTTTCCTCTTTTGCAAATTTAACCAAGTATTGAGGAAGACGTGTTGCTCGAGCTCTACAAGAGGATTGGCCACTCCATCACCAATGACATGAAGATCCGTAAGGTACCTAAGAATTCTCATAGAAAGATCTGCCTTCACATTGTAATGGGTTTTTTTGTACGGATCGTCGTTTCATGTATTATTTGGTAATCAACTGATGGAGAGAATACTTCTGATATAAACTGTACTTGCAGTGTATTTGAGTGTGCTTCGGTAATATAGCATCTGGTAATAAGTGCTACAATTTTAAAATTCCACAGCAAAGAACTAAAATGTGTGTAGGCTGATCATTTTAAGATAATCAGAACTGAGTGTATTTTTAGTTTGCTTCAGGAATATAGCATCTGGAATTAAGTGCTACTATATGAACATCCCACATTAGAGAACTACAATGTGTGTATACAGATCATTTTGTCCAGAAGGTTCACAGTATACCGTTAAACTAAATTTGTGTTGTTCCATCCTCATTTACCAGGACCATCCTGATGAACATGCTGAAGGAACACACATGCTCTCCACCAGCAGAACACTTCTCGGTATGTATTTTTTAAAGAAGTGATATATCGTGCTGGTCAGATGGTTGTTACTTGATTCAGGCATACTTTCTGTGGGGATATTAGCTGGGTAATCATCTAGCTGGGACATGGCAATGGCATTGGAAGGCGAAAGATTTATGTTACTTGATTTCTAATTGAATTCTTTTCACTCCGCCAAGTCTTAGCGAGTGTTTCTATGGGTGTCTTGTGTTTCTCTTTTTCACGCTGTGTGGATCAGCAGGTCACTGGACCATATGCCATGTTTACTATTTCAGGTACTTTACTGCTTTGTATGCTCATCTAATGCTTGTATGTAGAGGTCATGAGTATAGTGTAGTTTAGGTGATGGTGACAAGCTCATCCTATCCTCGCCACCCTGTTCCATTGTACTTGTTTTTGATGTTTAGGTCTCTCAACTCTAACTCCATATGCATGGTTATGCTTGTTGTCCATTAGTACTACAATGTCATTTCTGAACTTTATCTTGTTTTGCAGCTTGGATCCCCCCCTTCAGAGTTCAGCTATGAAAGGATTATTTTATTCCATGACCATCAGCCCTGGGTTGGGAAGCGGCTCTCGTCGAGCAACGGCGAGCAGGGCTGATTTTAAGACGCCAAGGTGAGCTTCTCAAAAATCCCAAACCCAATACATTGTTTGCTTATAAAAGTTTTGGTGCTCATAGAACATTTAATTAGTGCAGACATTCATGGATAAATTTGGGCTCAAAATGACTGAATTATCTCTCCGTTTGTTGGTTTAGTTCTTGAATTCATTGGCAAGTCAGAACTAAGTACATGGGACACGTCCATTTAGGTGTAGTGCAGTGGCAGTGTCATTTAGATGTGTTTGGATTTTGTGGCAGGATCATAGAAGGGAGACAAGTTCACGTCACGATCCCCTTGTAGGCCATCAAGATCATTTTCATGCCAACATCCTTCAGTTCCTTTGCATTCATCACTTGGTTCTGTCTCTGCTATTCTTACTGATCTGGATAGTTTTCTAGGATTTCCGATGGAGGGGTATGTTAGTTGAGGATCCTCTCTTTTGCTTTTCCCGTGTGCCTTCGAGTCCATCAGTCAGTGATTTATAGTTATCAGTGATGTACAGTTGATGTACAACTCAATTACAGGTAATTTACTTGCGCAAAGGATATATAATCTTAAGCAGCTGGACGCGGGAGCCGGCAGCGGCAGGGCCCACGCACCTAGGGACGACGGCGGCTGGACGGCGCGGTGGAAGGTGGCGGCAGGACGGCGCGGTGGAAAGTGGCGGTTGGACAGGGCAGCGAAAGGCGGCGAGGGAGGAGCAGCCTCACCGACTCGGTCTGTGGATTCGGCGCCGGTAGATTGCTCCACGAGTAAGGCCCTCCTCTTCCTCTAGATGCATCTTCCTTCTCTCAAGTTCCTCTCTCACTTCCTCTCTCTGTCTATGTGCGGATCTGGTGGTTGAGTTACAGCGAGAAGGCGCATAGATGCTTGGGGATCTGGTGGTTGAATTTGGTCATGTGAATGTCCTGGTCTTATTTTTTAGATTTATTCGTTTCTAGGTCGGTAATCATCTCCCCTTGTTCATGATTTTCATTTCCTACCTACAGGACATGAATTGAGTTTATGGTTCCCCTTGAATCTAACCAGAAGTGTTAGCCTGCTGCAGAGCTGGAAATGTATGGCTTAGAGGAAGGAGGCCGGGTGTCCCCACCTCAACGGGAGGAGGAGGAGGCTGTGCGGCGGGATTGAGGCCATGGGATTGAGTTCATATTATCTTGCAATGCACCTGATTTATTTGTGGTTGCAGCAAGTAAGGCTTCCAAAGTCCTACCCAACTTAACTTGCAAGTTGCTAGAGAAGTGGCAATCAACTATGAACTTGCAGGTGTGTCTATGGGTAGCTGCTGATGAGAGTATATGCATATATTTATTTTTGTGTGCAACTAATGCTGAATTTCGTTTTTATATTTTGGACTTGGGATAGGAATCAGTGAGTTGTGCAGCGATGCATAATAACTTTGTCAACCATTTGTAGGTGATTCCATGTATAGAGCGGGGTACTCACTACCTTCTGTGATTAAATTTGTAGGTGTCCATGTATAGAGCGAGTTTCAAGTAACAGGTTTAATATTGAACTATTTTCATGCTACTGCAGTTTTTTCAGATAGCTTCAGTCATTGTGTTTCTTCCCCAGGATTGAGCTATATGCCGATGAGGTCTGACCAGGGGATTGAGATATTTGAAGTGTGCACTGGAGTTATTGGAAGATAATTCCATCAATGAATTCATAACTTTTGGGACATAATAAGTTTAGGTAATATCTCTTTATTTTCTCAGTAATGTCTCTTCCAATACTTAAAAATGAAAAACAGTACATGGTGGTCAACTGTTAATTAGGCTAGAATAGCTTGTGTGATGGTGGATCTGTTTTGGTGTGATCTTTCTAAGCATGCACAGTGTTCTCATGCATCTTTTATCTCTAAATAGGAGATCCCCACTACTAGATTTTGCTGAATTCTCGTGAGGCCACGTCACCGTATTTCCCCCACGTCCGCGTGAGCGCAGCGAAAACCGTCGGCCATTGTTCCGTTCGTTACATATTCCCTTCCAGTTCTCCATGGTCATGTTCACTATATTCTGACCAGAGGTACATGTGTGGCCCATTAGCCCAGCCCATGTTTAGCCAATCAGTTTACCGTTTTTCTTCCTCTACCTATGCAGTCACCGCTCACAAAAAAAAAAATGCAGTCACCTTTTCCCTCAGAAAAAAAAGAGCAGTCACCGTCGATGCACCTAGAGGACACTGCCGTTTCTTTTTTTTTTTTTGAGAACACAGTACAACGCAGACGCTCACAAACACGCACGTACAAACACCCCTATGAACGCACGCACGCACACCCTACCCCTATGAGCACCTTCGAGAGACTGAGCCGGCGTTTCTTCTTCTCATGAAACGACATGTTCTGGAGTAAGTAACTCAGAAATAGAACCGGCGTGTGTCCTTTCCTATCCCTCCTCCACTTTATTCTTTTGACATTAATTCCGCTCTTGATGAACCCATCTCGCCTTCAAATTCTCGCGAGCCCGCCTCTTGATTTGCCAGATGAATCCGGGCCATCATTTATACTCGGCTGCAAGCCATGCCCCGTACTGTCCTCTCCATCTACCTATTTACTAAATCAGGAACCATGCGCCCCGTCAAGCGTCGGCATGGTGATTTGGAAGAGCAGTGTGGCAGCCTTGACGGGCTTCTTTACATCTGCATGGTGGTCTGCTTCTAATGAGAAGAGACATGGTGGTCCAGATGAAATATTCTGTCTCCCTGCCGTGATGAATCATATTTTCTCCCGATCCGCGTCAAGCGTCGACATGGTGATTTGGAAGAGCAGCGTCGCGGTCTTGACGGGCTTCTCGACATCTACATGGGGGTTTGCTTTGAATGAGAAGAGTCATGGTGGTCTTTTCTCTCTGCCGTGAGATGCTTTTGATGAATCATATTTTCTCCAGATAATTTCTCAACCATGGTACAAAAGCAGTCCATGAAGACGATGTATCATGCATTGGAGGTAACGCAGTTTCCTATATTTTATTTGCAAGATTGGATCTATTTTGCACAGGTTTTACTGCTCGATATTCCTAAAAACATCTCCAAGGTAGTCCTGTACCCATATATGCTCGCCTTCACTTCAGCTTGGCAACGCCACCTTTACTTTTTGTTTTTATCAACACCTTAAGGTGGTGTTCTTGCAGATGCGATGATCGGTCAGGAATTCCTCTAAAGTTATCTCTCATGGTTAGCGGAATTCAGTCCGTTGGGCTAAACTGGACTGCACCAAGTCTCCAGTATACCAATATTAATTATCTGCACATCCTTCTCAGATTCATACATGATTCCCACTTCTAGCTATGACATATTCTAGCACGAGGTTTTTCGAGTGTTTCTACCACGAGGTTGACTGGAGCCTTCACATAGCTACTGGTCGATGGAATCGGGGCTTTCCTTCAATCGCCCAATCTCTTAGTATTTTTATTGCACAAGCAGTGCATGAAATATTTGGCAATCAAAGATTTATTCATTGAATTCAATGGTTGATGGTGGCAAGAAAATAAAAATATATGCATCTTCTATTATTATGTGATTCTGAAATACCCACCACACCGTTCGTTTCATCTCAATTTAACTGTTTCTCTACATTTGTTATTTAATCTGCATAATGTGGAAAAATTTCATTGAGATACTAATAAGTTGGGTAACCATGCAACAATCTTTAATGATCAACATATTCCATTTTATATTCTGTAAGAACCCTACAATTTGAATTTGTGAGGTTTATTTGATTTACATCCATATAGATCACCTTCTTTTTTCTACAGTAATATGTTAATTTCATTTTGTAGGTGGTATTTACCTTATCTGTGCCGTGCATGGATGTCTGTTTTCTATACAAGAATGTTTTGTTAAACTACGAGTAATCATAATTGTAAATAGTTCATTTTTATTTGGATAATTATTCTAAGAGAGTTCCTTTGCAGATAAATAACAATAGTGTAAAACAAATTCTCCGCAGCAACGCGCGTGGTATCATCTAGTTTGTAATAAAATTGATCAACGGTTAATGGGAGCACCATAGGCTAATTTAACTCTCTTCTTAATCTATAAGTTATTTACCATATTTTTCGAGACCTTTACTGTTAACTGTTATATCGTACTCTACATTCTTCCCTGGTTTGCATCGATTGGTGCAATGTATATTAGCCCACAGTGATGAGAAGAATGTTGGGTCCAGGCTACTGTATTTCACCCCTAAAGAGCTGAAGAGAATCTGGCAGTAATAATTCTAATAACCTCAAATTATGTTATACTACCTCCGTTTCAAGGAATAAGGCGCACGCGTATTTCAAGACGAACTTTGACCATCAAAATTGAGCAATAAAATCTTGATTGTTTTGTATGTAATTAGTATCGTTGGATTCGTATTGAAAAGCACTTTTTAGTGATATTAATTTCATACAAATAATGTTTATCTATTTTAAAGTAATTCTTGGTCAAACAAAAAGCACGTAGAACGAGGACGCCTTATTCCATGAAACGGAGGTAGTAGTATATGTTATGTCCCACAATGCAACCAGAGAGATGGATTAACCTGCTGACCATGACAATTTATTTTCCTTTTGGATGTTTTGCTTGCTTTGTAATGCTTTTTTTTTAGCAGTGGCTACACCGAGATGTAGAGTTTCTGCGGGAGCGTGAAGCTCGATCTAATTCCGCACCACGACTATGGTTGCGTATTTGTTGTTCCGTTGATCTTTATGTTGACTAGGGTTGTCCAAAAGCTTAATTTGTCCATTGATTGGAAGGTATAATTTTTTTCGCTTCCCTCTATCCTTTTTCTTCCTATTCTCATGTGATTGGAGCTTTTTATCGATCTGTTTTTCTCGGTAATGATGTGTATGCTCTCCGTTCCTTAGCCCTTCATGGCTATTTCATTAGTTGGGTAGAATATCATGCCATTTTCGAATCCTTTTGGTTAATTAAAGTCATATGAGATAAAAAAAGATCAGGCATTGTAGTGCTTTAGATAAGGTGGGGATTGTAGTGTTTTAGATAAGCTGTGAATGCAATGAAAATATGAATACATGACTGTATGGCTGCTATGAAAAGTGGGAGACGGGGGTTACTGTGCAGGGTGAAAGTCCTCGAATATATATCAATGTGTGAGTAAATATTTGGATGTATTTGCAACAAGTATGTTATGTGTAGTGTGACCATGCCTAGGGTTTATTTCACACTATGATCATTTGACGTACAATACTATTTGTTTGACCGATGAGACCTTGATTTGTATTGCCATCAAATGCCCATGGAAGCTCCTTTCACTATGAAACACCATTATTTCATTTTCTATGGGACAAAAAAATTCTTTGGTGTATTTTTCATTTAGTTGTAGCTCAATACTGAAAAATGATATCTCATCTTTTGTCATTCACGGATTAAATTCCCAATGCACATATTTCCTTTTGAGCTCTCATACATTGTCTTATATAAGAAGCAGAGAATAGTGCTTACTATAGGTCGCTTTTTGTCTTTTTTAGCTCACATTCATTGTCTTGTTCAGGAAACAACCACTGTTAATTGTCATGCTAAATGTACACTAGCTTGGACCTTGTACAACGCCTTCTTGAGTTGTGAAGCATTTTTTGCTCTGACCTATAACAGTGCTTATTATATGTTATCCATGCTAAATTGCCAGTGCTTAGACTGTACTTAAAATATGTTTGTTGTGTTATCTCCCAAGAGTATTATATCGAGGAACATGTAGCATATCGAGCGGCATGCTGGATAAGCAACTAAAACAGAAAAACCAATAGAGGAACATGTAGCATGTGGGATATTCCTCTTTAGTTATCCCCAGTTAGGAATTTCTATGCTTTCCTCTCCCGCTGCTTTATATGGCATGATTCAACAGGGGAAAATTGCCTCTACATTCCCATCATATTTGCTATTTATCGCTTTAATTTCAGCAAAGTTTGTAAATTGTTCTCTCCAAGTCTTTTATTAGGATATTACATTTATATATTCATTCAACTTGATATCAATTTGTTCAAGTGTATCTTTCCCTGTTGCATTTTCAGGATTTAGCTATTGGAGAGGAGGGAGGCAGGATATTTATGGTTGGCATGGACGAGCAGGGGAGGCAGACCGCGGGAGGAAGCAGCGGTGAGGCTAGAGTTGCCGAGATGCTGGTGGCGTGGACAAGAAGCAGCTGGGCTGGCTCTATTCTTTATCTTTCCCTGTGATGGCCTTAATCCGGAGGTGTGTTCATGCCATATACTGGCTGTGTGTTCATGTCTTTTATACAGTGCTAACTATCAATCTTGGTTGTGTGTTCTTTCCTTGAGAACAGAGCCTCCTCTGCTCCCTGCATTTATCTCATATGGATAATTGGATAATTGTAGGATTCAATATTATGGTGTTAGATGAGAGTATTACAGAGCCCCTCTCTATTCACATTTTGACTCCTCTTTCTCTCTGATTTTGATTTCATAGCATATCTTTTATTTAGGCGCCATGGCACGATGCCATTTTTTTTTCTCAAACATTTGTTTATCTTCCCTGCAAAGATCCAAATGAGGCTTGCAAACAAATTTAACTTTCGCAATAATAATAATAACTTACCTGCACCTTTTGATTTCGGCTTGCAGACAAATTTAACTTTCGCAATAAATACTTACCTGCACCTTTTGATTTTATTCCTTGCATCATTTGAATATTGTAGTAGGGAGAACGCTTTACATTGCTTTCCTTACGTACTACACAACACAACAGCTTCATTATTCATTTGAATCGACTCTTCGTGGCTAGGTTTGGTATGATTTGACTGTGGGATATTATGGATATAACAGATTATCCTTACCTTCACTACGACCCTATATTGGCCATTCGACACCTCACTCCAAAGGCACCGCAATCCCCAGGTAAATGCCCTTCGTATTTTCCAATTAATATTCTTACACTGACTTCCCTTCGTTTACATGATTACCTATGACCCTTAGATCTAAGGGTTAAGCATTCTCTGATATATGTGGACTGTACATGTATTGTTTTTTAGTGAATGGGGGTTTTATTCCATGTTAAATGCATTTTGATTGTCATTTACTATCACCTCATTAATAGCTTCAAGGACATGCCCAACCTAGGTTACAGGGATTGCATTTCATTAGCGTTTTTACCATGTAATTTTTATTATGGTCTTCCTCGTATTGTCCACGTATTTTCGTTTGCCGGTTCATACACTTTTAGCATATTTTATCCTATCTTTAATTTATGAACTTACTCAAGGAGGTCAATGCATTTAAGGGTTTGTTTGGACAAGGCGCCTTGAGGGGATATTTAATTAGCAGTAGAATGTTTTTTGACACATGTCAGATTTTGAATTACCGTTTTTCGCTTTTTTTTAATCTGCAGAGCATGTAATAGAAATATTAGATTGTTCATTGGCTATGAAACTGTTGGCATAGAGAGCCAATTTAGCATATGTTGATTTTTAGGCCACCTTATCTTCATAGTTAAGGTGTGAATTTATAACGAAACGAAACACTACTACTTTTTTTTATTGTTGAAAGCATCAGACCTTTTCTCTTGGTTATAATACTCAGTTTCGCTTTGTTGGTTCCCTACGTGATTATAAAAGTAATAGTTGCAGTATTTTGCACTGTCCTGAATGAAAGTAATCACTACATGGTCACTACATCGTCCCTTATTGGTAGAATGATTACTGCTAAATCTATTATTTCAAGGGTTTTAAGTAACGCTGACTTTTTACGGTAGTCTGTGTTTGTGGGCATGCAACCTTCCATGCAACTAGAGTGCATATTTGAAGGCCCTTTGTATACATTAGTGTTATGTTAACATGTGGTTACCTTCAGTCTCTAAATCACATATTAAATTTAACCACTACACATCTACATGTATAATATGTGGGGTTCTGCAAATATATTTATTGGCTATGTTGACAGGGCAGCTTCTGCTCATCTGGTGTCATCATAGCACTGCCTGTCTGCCTTGAATTGGGTTTATTTCATAGTCCCTGGCTGGTGCATTGTACGTGTTTTTTTTCATTTATGCAGCAATTGAGCTGTTCCTTTCAAATTGCTTGAGATTCTTTGTTCCAAAAGAGGGCCCTTATGTTAAGGCCAGTTTGTGTATTTAGGTGGAGTACATTTCAACACTATGTGGTACTGCATAACACATTGAAATAGCTTATGGACAGTAATCTGACGTAAAATTGCAACCGCCTTAACATAACATAATTCTTTTGAGAGAAACTAATTACAACTAACCAGTGAAAATTGTTACTGTTTGCACTTCTCATCCACTATATGAAGGAAAATTTTGCTGAAGAAATGCATTACTGTACAATATTTTGTATACTGAGATTTTACTTTTTCAGAAGCACGACTACTTGGTCTAGCAACATCATACATCTTGTCTGTTTTCTCCCGGCATTTATTGATGTGTTGGGCATTAAATAACGCATGTGCTAAACTAGCTCTAGGTTTTCTAAAAATTCATTATTGTATAGTTGTTTTGGTGATGTTATATGCTACACACCTTCCTATGACAGCTTATGACAAAGCTTAACTTGCGATAGTAAAAATTACATTTGTCATGCTATTTTCATTTTTTGCTTCAAATTTATCACCCTGCCAGGCAAATCAGCATGGCCAGAAAAACTAAAATGATTCAGTAGGGACTTGGCTGCCAAAGCTACCGACCTCTGTTTCCTCTCAGTTTCCTTGTTAAACTTGGCCTCTGAATTGGAGCCTATATAATGCTGATGAGGTTGATTGGTATATCCTTCCACAGATTTGAATAATATACTCTCACTTCACGTGTAAGCATCTACCTTTTGCAGAAGCGAAGTGTGAGGTTTCAAGTATGGTGTCAAACATGGAGGAGCCCCTTGTTGAGGGCAACGTTGAGAAGATAGGAGGGGCGGAAGATAGGATGGTAGTGATTGAGGTCAATAAGCAGCTGTACCGTGTTGGGCATCTCGCTGTTGGATTTCATGAATTATTATAGATGTGTGAGTAGAAGAAATTTAAAAGGGAAGCATAGTTGAAGAATGCTGATGACAATGAGCACTCATCGTGGTTGATGTGAACGCTGAAGAGGTGTTTCATATGTACTAATTTGTATATAGCTAGAGTGATTTTGAGCTTCTGATGAGGTCCTTATATTATATTAAAAGGGAACACCAATACAATTTTAAACTTGCTGTTATTTTTTCGACTATTAAACCAAATCTATTTTTTTATTGGAAAGGTACTTGTGATGGAGAACAAATATATTTGATATAAGTGATTGCTTTCTTGTGAATCACATGCTCAATGTGTATATTTGGAGATCATATAGTTACATTTTCTTTAGAATACATGGATGCTTATTTAGCGTAAAGACTGATGCATGATTGTGCTGAGATTTAATGATTGCAGTACCATCTCAAACAAAAGAGATTAGCCGGCGGAAAGTGTTATAATTCATTCATCCATTTCAACAAGAAGGAAGGATCTCCCCTGACTTGCAAACAAAGATTGACTGACTTTACTGGCATAAACGTCACATGACTTCAAGTTGATGTCATGTCAACGTGTCAAAGTCACTTGCACTTAGCAGCCTTGCGAATATTAATTGGGCAAGATAAAATTATGGCGGGTTAGCTATGTCCTGACTTCTGTCATGGGTAGCAAATGGGGACCTATCATGAGCCTCAAGATTTAAGGCCAAAAAAATCTATAATACCATAGATAGAACTTATGGTTATAGTACTGTCTCATTTTTTCCTTTGCCTCGGGGCGCAACGGGTCATGTACCTATGCTATTACTGGTCTACATTATTTATGTTTAAATTATTCTGTACCAGAATACCTCTGCTGCCACTACTATTCATTGAGTAAGAGAAATGGTTGAATGTATATGTATAAAATTGACATCTATTATGTTACTTTGTTGTTTTATTTAATATTTGTTTCGCTTGTATCAAATAAATGTTCTTTAGTTTGCTTAATATATGTTCAATCCATAACCCTAATGGCAAGGATGTTGGGTGGGTCTAAGGGATCGGAAGAGGAAGAGGAAGACATTAGGAGAGGCGGAAGGAACCATCGAATGGGGGCAGAGGAAGTAGCCAAAGGAAGGCCAAGGGCCAGCCGAGGATATTTTCTCCAATGCACGCCGTCGGATGCTGATGGAGCTCAGCCTGGATGGTCAGCCAACCAGCCCTCCCTTTACCATAGCGGTGGCGGCGGGAGCGGTAGCAGGATGGGTAGAACTCCGCTCCGAGCCTATAATTAGCTAAACCTTATGGTTTCAATTCTAACTTGATTCTGCATTTGCGCGATAGCGCAACGGGTAATTCGGTACTAAAATAAGAGAAACCCTATGGTTAGCCTTCGTCATTGCGCGATAGCGCAACGGGTCATCTAGTGAGTTTGAAGGTGGGTAGGCAGGTTATTTTCTAGCAAGTACGGAAATGAGGTATTCTAAAATCAACAGTGGCAACAGATAAAAGGACATTGCTAGTTATTATAGAGCAAAGTATGATAAGGAGCAAGTTTTTTCACCGCCGCCAAGTAATTTATAGGTGTTTATTCTACTGTGTAAATGGCACCAATGGAACACACATCACCAGATGATAAGGAGAGTGCCCCCTAGCGCTTTACGACGCCTTGCCGCCTTAAAAACCATGACTAAAATGATAACGATGAATAATGAAATCAAACCATATAACCTTACACATCAATAAGAAACCGAACAAAGGTAAAATGGATAATTATTATGTGAAAGAATGCATACCTATTTCTGGATCTTATTAAAACTTGGAATGATCCATATGGGGATAGGCCAATTCAACCAAGGTTGGGGAGACACTATATCATAAGAACATTCAGCCTCCAAATTAAATATTCCAACATCCCGACGGATCTCGTGTCCATCCATCAGCGAGTACTCATCGTCATCGGTAAAATAGACATGGTTTGGCAGCAGCATTGGGTAGTCCTTTGTGGAAAGGCAGTAAGTACAGTTGTGGCCGATAAACAATGCATCATCCCCCAAGGTTGGCACATGAACTATCTGCTGGCTGTCAAGGTCAGCCTTGTATATGTCACCACGAGTTGTATGTATCTCTTTTTGCTCACCGCTTGTGCTCTTGGTTATCCTCCATACTTGCAGCACATCACCAGATGATGTCTTTGCTATGTAAGCATTATATGCACTGAATGGCGAGGTGTCTTTGAAGATCATTTCGGGCACCGCACAAGAGCCTTCGATGGCATAACGATGGATCCCGCCTAGACGATTCATCGCGTAGAGCGCGCCATCGTCGCCAAATATGCAATCGGAGTACTCGGGTGGTTCACGGGGCGAGGAAGGGACCCAGTGCCACTTCTCATCGCCGATTCTCGCAAAGGAGATATCCCTATAGGGATTGTGAATCACCACGACCGTGCAGTCCCCCGTGGAAGGATCGCAGGACAGTACTGCCTTGAGATACAGGACTCCCCGGAGCTCGTCCACCGCGTAGGGCTGCGGATCCTCGTCGTAGAGAGAAAGATCGT
Source organism: Lolium perenne (assembly GCF_019359855.2). NCBI lineage: Eukaryota > Viridiplantae > Streptophyta > Magnoliopsida > Poales > Poaceae > Lolium > Lolium perenne. The sequence goes on along the minus strand of NC_067245.2, from coordinate 219,932,020 downwards.
ACCTTTGGAGGTTGCCGGCGGGGTCGAAGACAGGGCTTACCTTCTCGATGGTGCCGACAGAGGGGAGCGCGACCTGCTCGCCCGTGGCCGGGTTGAGGAGGTGGAGCTCGGAGCGGGCGTCGGCGGTGACGAGCCACCCGTGCGAGGAGCCGACGATGTTGCGCTCCCCGATGGGAGGGTCCGGGAGGCGCGCCCTGTAGGCCTTCTTGTCGGCGAGGCTGAGGAGCTCGGCGGCGCGGGTGCCGCCGGCGGCGGTGGTGTAGAATAGGCACGGGGTTTGGGGGCGGCTGTAGATCCCAAGGTGGCGGAGGGCGCGACAGATGGAGCGCCAGGAAACGCATACATCGGCGGCGCAGAACAGGTCCGGGAACTCCAGCCTGCCGAGGACAGTGGTGAGGATGTCGGATGGCAGCTTGGACCAGTCGGGGCCGGCTGCCGTCGATTCCTCCATTGGACAGGGATCTGGTGAGACAGGGGATCAAGTAAAAGTCTAAGTTATATATGGCAGCGATGCAGGGGAGCACATCGCCGCCGGTGGCCGGTGCTTCCCTGTTGGAGTAGGAGTAGGGTTTTTGAGTAATGCTACAGCTACGGGGTCATTTTTACAAAATCAATGCTACGGACTGATGTGGAAAGCAACCAGCAGTTTCAGCTCCTAGAATCACGGGAGAGGCAGCGATTTGCACCAACCAATTCAATCCACGTCCGTCCGTAAGGTGTTTCCGTATGAATATTTCTGTAGGTCTGGGATTACCGTTACTAGAATGAACTTTCAAACTAGTACGGAAGTGCTGTCGGATTGCAGCATGGAAGACGTTGCCCGCTGGAGCGTGGAGAGAATGGACATCATCGATACCGTACGCACGACCGAGTACGGAAGTACTGCCGGATTGCAGCACGGGACGATCGACTACATCAACAATGAGATCTGATCTCGTAAGGCTTTGGATCTTCGAGGGTTAGTATCTCATACATCTCGTTGCTTAGATCTTCATAGATTAGATCTTGCTTCTTTATAGATTGGATCTTGGTTTTTGTTCATATTTACGGTAGAATTTTTTTGTTTTACATGCAACGAACCCATCAGTGGTATCAGAGATAGGTTTATGCATAGATCTGTTGCACGAGTAGAACGCAATGGATTTGTGGGTGTTGATGTTTTTTTAGTTAGTGTACTTTCACTACGGGAAAAACTGTAGTTGCTGTGTTGCTCAACCTTTGCCGTGTGCCATGCATCTCGGAACACGGCAATTACTAGCTTTGCCGTGTTCCACGGAAAAAGAACACGGCAAAGATTTAAAACACGGCAACATCTGAGAAAAGAACACGGCAAAAAAATAACCACGCCAAAGGTCCGAAAAAGAACACGGCAAAGAGTTGAACACGGCGAACTTCGGCCAGGACACACGGCAAAGGTCTGCAACACGGCAAAGGTTGCGCCACGTGTCCCGAGCAAGCTCTCAAGACGGCGCCGTTATAACGACATGGCTTTGCTGTGTGTCCCTAACGGACACACGGCAAAGTTCCTTCTCTCGCGCACACCCCTCCCCTCCCACCAACTTTTCCTGCGCGAGGTAGTATGTCGGCAGCATTTTGGCGCGAAACATTCGCCGTGTGCAAAAGAGCAAGGAACACGGCAAAGGTGTCTTTGCCGTGTGCCATGTCAAAAAGAACACGGCAAAGGTGTCTTTGACGTGTGCCATGTCAAAAAGAACACGGCAAAGATCAATTTCCCTCTTCTTCCCCGCCATTTCTCTTTTCTTTTCGGCCGTTTCTTTCCCGCCTTTTCTTTCTTCTTTCCCGCCGTTTCTTTCCCGACATTTCAGCACTCGCCCTCCCTATATATACCCATGTCTCGGGCATTTCTCCTCCACATCCACCAGCACTTCTCCTCTCTAGCACCGACACCAATTCTCCTCCAAACACCACCAGCGAAGACTCCATCCTCTGCAGCCGTCGAGATGCCCCCTCGTCGTCGTACCAACCATAGCAACACGGGCTTCACAAGCGTCCGTTTAGGGCCTGGAGGCCGTTTCGTGGCTGAAATCTCCGCCGCCGGAGTGCGCGTGTGACTCGGCACCTTCAATAGTGAGGAGGAGGCTGCCCGTGCATACGACGCTGTGGCGTGGAGGTTTGCCCGATCACGCCACCAAATGAACTTCCCGGAGGTAAGTTCTTTGGAGGAAGCCATGTTTCTCGCTCCGGTGCCGCAATTTGCCTCAGCAGCGGAAGAGCGGCACCACCGTTTTGGGCAGAAATGTATCGAAACAAAGTCAGAAATATGCGAGATGTTGCGGGGCGTCGTTTTATGTGACCTAGTAGCGAGAACAAAAGACGGATTTGGGATACGGATCTTCTTCTGAAAAACCCTTCACGAAATGAGCTATGACGTCCGGAGTTATATGGCTTTTAGGGCAAAAGAGCTAGGTATTGCCCTCCGGACACGCATAGTTCGTCAGAACGAGCCCATATCGGGCACGTGCGTGTCCCTTGGGACGGGAAGCAACACCGTATGCAGTGTTTCCCTTCCGTTGCAACGAAAAACCCGTTTCCCATTTCTCGAGTGCCGAAGCGGGCTATTTTTGTGAAGCAGCTACAGAGGGCGCATTCAATAATTTAGCGGGACCTCTGCACGTTGATAGAGGAACACATATACACCACATATCACATGCGTGCCGCGCGGGTTAGCTTTCTGGGTAGACATGCGGCTCCGTGTGGTGTCCTGCCGATTCCGTTGGAAACGGTCCGGATTTGAACTAAGCGTCCACTTTCTGTCGCCCCAATAATTTTGGAAAAATCATTTTTAGAACCGGGACACATTATTTTATTTGTAAAGGTAACCTCGGTTTCGCGCGTTCCCAACCTGGTGAACCCTGGCCGGCGGTTCTGGCGGTCCGTCATTTCATGTGGGTCCCATTTTGGGCAGAAATGTATCGAAACAAAGTCGGAAATATGCGAGACGTTGCGGGGCGTCGTTTTATGTGACCTAGTAGCGAGAACAAAAGACGGATGTGGGATACGGATCTTCTTCTGAAAAACCCTTCACGAAATGAGCTATCACGTCCGGAGTTATATGGCTTTTAGGGCAAAAGAGCTAGGTATTGCCCTCCGGACACGCATAGTTCGTCGGAACGAGCCCATATCGGGCACGTGCATGTCCCTTGGGACGGGAAGCAACACCGTATGCAGTGTTTCCCTTCCATTGCAACGAAAAACCCGTTTCTCATTTCTCGAGTGCTGAAGCGGGCTATTTTTGTGAAGCAGCTACAGAGGGCGCATTCAATAATTCAGCGGGACCTCTGCACGTTGATAGAGGAATGCATATACACCACAGATCACATGTGTGTCGTGCGGGTTAGCTTTCTAGGTAGACATGCGGCTCCGTGTGGTGTCCTGCCGATTCCGCTGGAAACGGTCCGGATTTGAACTAAGCGTCCACTTTCTGTCGCCCCAATAATTTTGGAAAAATCATTTTTAGAACCGGGACACGTTATTTTATTTGTAAAGGTAACCTCGGTTTCGCGCGTTCCCAACCTGGTGAACCCTGGCCGGCGGTTCTGGCGGTCCGTCATTTCATGTGGGTCCCATTTTGGGCAGAAATGTATCGAAACAAAGTCGGAAATATGCGAGACGTTGCGGGGCATCGTTTTATGTGACCTAGTAGCGAGAACAAAAGACGGATGTGGGATACAGATCTTCTTCTGAAAAACCCTTCACGAAATGAGCTATCACGTCCGGAGTTATATGGCTTTTAGGGCAAAAGAGCTAGGTATTGCCCTCCGGACACGCATAGTTCGTCGGAACGAGCCCATATCGGGCACGTGCATGTCCCTTGGGACGGGAAGCAACACCGTATGCAGTGTTTCCCTTCCATTGCAATGAAAAACCCGTTTCTCATTTCTCGAGTGCTGAAGCGGGCTATTTTTGTGAAGCAGCTACAGAGGGCGCATTCAATAATTCAGCGGGACCTCTGCACGTTGATAGAGGAATGCATATACACCACAGATCACATGTGTGTCGTGCGGGTTAGCTTTCTAGGTAGACATGCGGCTCCGTGTGGTGTCCTGCCGATTCCGCTGGAAACGGTCCGGATTTGAACTAAGCGTCCACTTTCTGTCGCCCCAATAATTTTGGAAAAATCATTTTTAGAACCGGGACACGTTATTTTATTTGTAAAGGTAACCTCGGTTTCGCGCGTTCCCAACCTGGTGAACCCTGGCCGGCGGTTCTGGCGGTCCGTCATTTCATGTGGGTCCCATTTTGGGCAGAAATGTATCGAAACAAAGTCGGAAATATGCGAGACGTTGCAGGGCATCGTTTTATGTGACCTAGTAGCGAGAACAAAAGACGGATGTGGGATACAGATCTTCTTCTGAAAAACCCTTCACGAAATGAGCTATCACGTCCGGAGTTATATGGCTTTTAGGGCAAAAGAGCTAGGTATTGCCCTCCAGACACACATAGTTCGTCGGAACGAGCCCATATCGGGCACGTGCGTGTCCCTTGGGACGGGAAGCAACACCGTATGCAGTGTTTCCCTTCCGTTGCAAGGAAAAACCCGTTTCCCATTTCTCGAGTGCTGAAGCGGGCTATTTTTGTGAAGCAGCTACAGAGGGCGCATTCAATAATTCAGCGGGACCTCTACACATTGATAGAGGAACGCATATACACCACAGATCACATGCGTACCGCGCGATTTAGCTTTCTGGGTAGACCTGCTGCTCCGTGCGATGTCCCGCCGATTCCGCTGAAAACGGTCCGGATTTGAACTAAACGTCCACTTTCTGTCGCCCCAAATTTTTTGGAAAAATCATTTTTAGAACCGGGACACATTATTTTATGTGTAAAGATAACCTCGGTTTCGCGCGTTCCCAACCTGGTGAACCCCGGCCGGCGGTTCTGGCGGTCCGTCATTTCATGTGGGTCCCATTTTGGGCAGAAATGTATCGAAACAAAGTCAGAAATGTATCGAAACAAAGTCAGAAATATGCGAGACATTGCGGGGCGTCGTTTTATGTGACCTAGTAGCAAGAACAAAAGACGGATGTGGGATACGGATCTTCTTCTGAAAAACCCTTCACGAAATGAGCTATCATGTCCAGAGTTATATGGCTTTTAGGGCAAAAGAGCTAGGTATTGCCCTCCGGACACGCATAGTTCGTCGGAACGAGCCCTTATCGGGCACGTGCGTGTCCCTTGGGACGGGAAGCAACACCGTATGCAGTGTTTCCCTTCCATTGCAATGAAAAAGCTGTTTCCCATTTCTCGAGTGCCGAAGCGGGCTATTTTTGTGAAGCAGCTACAGAGGGCGCATTCAATAATTCAGCGGGACCTCTGCACGTTGATAGAGGAATGCATATACACCACAGATCACATGCGTTCCGTGCGGGTTAGCTTTCTGGGTAGACATGCGGCTCCGTGTGGTGTCCTGCCGATTCCGCTGGAAACGGTCCGGATTTGAACTAAGCGTCCACTTTCTGTCGCCCCAATAATTTTGGAAAAATCATTTTTAGAACTGGGAAACGTTATTTTATTTGTAAAGGTAACCTCGGTTTCGCGCGTTCCCAACCTGGTGAACCCTGGCCGGCGGTTCTGGCGGTCCGTCATTTCATGTGGGTCCCATTTTGGGCAGAAATGTATCGAAACAAAGTCGGAAATATGCGAGGTGTTGCGGGGCATCGTTTTATGTGACCTAGTAGCGAGAACAAAAGACGGATGTGGGATACAGATCTTCTTCTGAAAAACCCTTCATGAAATGAGCTATCACGTCCGGAGTTATATGGCTTTTAGGGCAATAGAGCTAGGTATTGCCCTCCAGACACACATAGTTCGTCGGAACGAGCCCATATCGGGCACGTGCGTGTCCCTTGGGACGGGAAGCAACACCGTATGCAGTGTTTCCCTTCCGTTGCAACGAAAAACCTGTTTTCCATTTCTCGAGTGCTGAAGCGGGCTATTTTTGTGAAGCAGCTACAGAAGGCGCATTCAATAATTCAGCGGGACCTCTACACGTTGATAGAGGAACGCATATACACCACAGATCACATGCGTACCGCGCGATTTAGCTTTCTGGGTAGACCTGCTGCTCCGTGCGATGTCCCGCCGATTCCGCTGAAAACAGTCTGGATTTGAACTAAACGTTCACTTTCTGTCAATTTTTTGGAAAAATCATTTTTAGAACCGGGACACATTATTTTATGTGTAAAGGTAACCTCAGTTTCACGCGTTCCTAACCTGGTTGGCGTGTTCCGTTCATTTTAGTAAAGAAGGAAGGGAAAACAGTTTTTTTTTTTGAAAAAACACCTTTGACGTGTGCACTTATCTAGAAACACGGCAAATATAGCTATATCGTGTATCTTTTGGAAAAGGAACACGGCGAATGTCCCTTTGCCGTGTGCAACGGTTAGGCACACGGCAAAGGTGCAGGGACTTAGGGCATCTCCAACGCGGGTACGCAAAAGGTAAAACGGATACCGCGTGCGTTCGTTTGGGTAAAAACGCGTCCCAACGCGCGAACGCAAATGCAAAACGGATGGCCATTAAAGTCCGGGGCGACCCAAACCTGACTTAAATTTGGGCGGACTTTGCGTCTGTCCGGATGGCTCGGGACAGCTCCGCACGTCCGTTTTTATCCGTCCAGGCCCACACCTTCTCTCTCCTCTCTCTTCTTTTTCCCATGGATCTGGCCGGAATAGCCACCGGAGTTCGGCTGGCCTGGCCAACTGCCGCCGTCGCCGATGCCGGCCGCACCCCATCGCTGACTCCTCGCTTTTTTTCATCCATGCCGGAATTTATCGCTGCCAAAACGAGCTTCGGCCGCAAAGCTCGTCGACGGCGACGCGCAGGGCGACGGTCCAGGGCGCGTGGACGGCGGCGAGGAACAGGGCCGCGCCCACGGCGGCGAGGAACAGGGCCGCCGCGCCCATGGCGGCGAACGGGCCGCTCCGCGTCGAGCTTGGGCCACGCCCGCGTCGAGCTTGTGCAGCGCCCGGGCCCGCGCCGTGCCTCCTCGCTCCGGTCACGGGCGCGCCCGCCCGCGCCGCCCTCGCTTCGGCCGCGCCGTGTCTCCTCGCTCCGGCCGCGCCCGCGTCGAGCTTGGGCAGCGCCCGCCACGGCTGCGCCGTCTCCGGCCTCGCCACGCCGCGCAGGGCTCGCTCCGGCCACGGGCGCGCCCGCGCCGCCCTCGCCCGCCTGGCCGAGCCACGCGCCGCGCCTCCTAGCTCGGCCACGCCCGCCGTCCCGGCTTGCGGGCGCTCGCCGCGCCGCACCTCTCTCGGCCGCGAGCACGAGCGAGGGCGCCGCGACGGAGTGCAGCGGCCTAGGGCGAGCTCGTCGGGCCGCGACGGGCACGTCGGACACGGGCGGGTGGGCGGAGGCGCCGCGGCCGCGTCGGCGACGGAGCAGGGCGGGGGCGGCGACGGCCGAGTCGGCGACGGAGCAGGACGGGGGCGCACGGACGGGGCCGGAGCCGGTCGCCTGGAGCTCGCTGGGCTGTTTCTTGGCCAACTAGCTAGTACTAGTATATGGGAGAAGATGAATAGTAATTTGCGTCACTGTACGTTGGGGAAGAAAAAAAGCCACGGACGTTTTCATCCGTCCGCGTCTCCGGAGGCCGACCCAAACAGCCGAAATCGGACGCGAAAACGCGTCCGTTTGGGTCAGCCGGTTGGAGATGCCCTTAGGGTTTGGGCTGCCGGATCGAATTGGATTTGGATAGGGGAAAAAAATCCCGCACCCGTCCCCCACCCCCAACTTCGCACCCGCACCCGTCCCCCACCCGCGACCTCGCGCACCGCCCCCAACCTCGCGCCGCCGTCGACCACCGCCGCACCGCACCTCGCGCCCGCGCCGCTGCTCCCCACCTCGCGCCCGCACAGGCCACCCCTGCCCGCGCCCACCACCACCTGCTGTTGCTGCGAGCTCGCCGCCCGGGGCTGCTGCTGCGAGCCCGCCGCCCGGCCGGTGCTGCTGCTGCGTTGCTGCTGCTCCGGCTGATCCAGCAGCAGGCCCTGATCCGTCGCGGTGGATGCGGCGGCGAAGGCAGACGGGGCCGCGGGCCGGCGCGCCCAAACGACCTCCAGCGACAGTGAGTTGCGGTGACTATTATCGACGCCGCCGTGCACCGCGGCCTCCAGGCTACCGACGCGGGTACGTACGCAACCACCGCGAATCCACTTCGATTCCTCTCCCGCTCCGCCGCTCTGGGCGGCATTTGCTCTGCGATCGACACCCTCTAACGGTGGCATATGGTGTGTTTCTATTTCCTCCTCCTCGTCGCGCTCGTGCCTCTAGGTACTGGCTGGCCGCCGGAGATGCAGTTCCTCTTCGCGTGCACGGACGGCGACCTCGGCCGCGCCAAGGGTAAAATCCTGCTCCCCCGTAATGGCTTTGCTTCTCGATGTAGCGGTTAATTTTAGCCGTGATTTCTGCTAGGCCTCGCACGCCTTCCTCGCGTGCGCTGCTGTGTGCTGTGCGCTGCAGACATTTTTTGGGATGGTGCTTAATTTGCGCGAGTACGTCGCTGGCTTTCCTGTTTCCTTTGGCTGCACAAATATGGCATGGTCGCGAGGTGTTCTGTAGCCGGATTGTGTTCTCTGATTGCGGATGCATGCACCTTTGTGTGTGCACGAGATCGAGCGACTTCTAATCTGTAGTTGGTGGAATCTGATTCATGGCAAAGTTGCGTCGAGTTTCGGTCGGAAATCGCATTTCACCTTAAGTGTATTGAGTATTTCGATCTTGTTTTATGCACCAACCTTGGTGGATATTGGATACTATACTGCAAGTTTTGTGTCTTAACGACTAACGTGCTTCCTGTGAATATTGGGCCTTGAAGCCGTGGTAGATGCCATGGATGTGGCTGAGAGGGAGTCGCTTGCCTCTCTGAGGTTTACGGACTTGCAACAGGCCCTGATCCAGCAGCAGCAGATGATGGAGGTTATGAGAGTCCAGATGCAATCCTTGATGCTGACTGGCGGGACTGGTCCTCCTCCTCCTCCTTTCACCTTCCCTTGGGTAAGTAGTCGGTACATATGCCATTTTGTTGTCTTTGCGTCTATTGTTAAATAATGCTCACCATTTGTTGTTGTAGTCATAGAGTTCGGTTGGCGGCTCCAACCATGCGGCCCAATGTGAATTGGAAATCACACCGACCCCTCGTATGTCAGCTCAGCGAAGCATGAACATTGGGAACCAACGCACGTTGTTCCAGGTTAGTTCTCCTAAATTGGCGACTCACGCGCTTCTAAGTTTAGCCTCACTCGCTCTAGTCTTCAAACTCATCAAAATTGCAACTTCTCAAACATATATGACTTGTCAATCTCACTTTAGTGTACAAACTTGTCAAAAATATATGATGTGCCAATCTCACAATGCCCTCTTGATTTAGGATGTGCAACATGATGCCCCTTGATCATCACCGGCGTGGCCAACATGTAGAGCCCTTGATCATCATGGTTTTCATGTGTTTGCCGAGGACATGTGGCTAGCTTTGCCTTATCTATATGGTGTTTATGTACTTTGCACTATGGATATGTAACCACTATGGACTATATGACTTCTTTGAACATTTGATTCATTTGATGGACTATGTGACTTGTATGGACATTTGATGAACTATGTGACTTCTATGGACATTTGATGATCTATTTTGTTGTTATTTATGTGGCTATGATAATATGGTGACACCGGCTACGATGATATGGAGATATAAGATGATATTTGTGAGTTTTGACTGTTATATGCATGCAGGGATTAAAAGGAAACGATCAAAAACAAAAAAAACTGGGTGTGACTTTTGCCGTGTGCATGCACACGGCAAAGATCACACGTGGCAGCAGCCTGTGCATCCGGGGCAACCATTTGGTCAGGCCAAACGGCCTTTGCCGTGCTCCCTATTTTGGTGGCACACGGCAAAGAGGGAGGCCTTTGCCGTGTCCCCTCGTCGGTGGCACACGGCAAAGAAAGGGAAAGGGTGGGCCGTCCCGTTTCTTCGCCGTGCTCGTCTCACGGTGTGGCACACGGCAAAGAAAAGATTTTGCCGTGTTCCTTGATGGTAGGCACACGGCAAAGATCATCTGACGTGGCGCCGTCTGTTAAGTCGAGATTCCGTCAACTACATTTTTGTTGTGTTCTTGGGTGGAAGGCACACGGCAAAGCCTTTGCTGTGTTCCGCGCAGAAAGGCACACGGCAAAGGTCCTTTGCCGAGCTGTTTTTTGCCGTGTGGACTTTGCCGTGTTCCGCCACACGGCAAGGGCTTTGCCGTGTTCCGAAGGGCCTTTGCCGTGTATTTTGCCAACACGGCAAAGCCATGTTTTCCCGTAGTGTTTGCATCTTGCGGGATGGTGGGATGAAGCGGTCCGGGCTAACTTTACATGACCGCGTCTCATGAGACTTGCTCCACGCTTGACATGCAACTTGTATTGCATAAGTGCCTTTGTGGGTGTCTGTCTCTCTCACCATAGTTAAGATTCAATTTACTCTTTCTATTGACAACACTAGTATCACCGTTGTGGTTCATGTTCGTAGGTAGATTGGATCTTGCTCGAAAACCCTAAATCACTTAAAATATGCAAACCAAATTAGAGGCGTCTAACTTGTTTTTGCAGGGTTTGGTGATGTGATATGGCCATGATGTGATGATGATTATATTTGATGTATGATATGTTCATTATTGTACTATGGCAACCGGCAGGAGCCTAATGGTTGTCTTTAAATTTGTTAAGATCTGCGTATCTATTCTTTATGTAATAGCTTTATTTCAAGTAGTTGTTATAGTAGCTATATGTGATGGACAACCATGAAGCGGCGCCATGGACCTTGGTGCAATGCTGGTGATGATGAAGATCATGCTCATGTGCTTTGGAGATGGAAATCAAAAGCATAAGAGAAAGGACATATTATATCACATATTTTGAATTGCATGTGATGTTAATCCTTTATGCATCTTATCTTGCTTAGATCGCGGTGGTAGCATTATAAGATGATCCCTCACATTAATATCAAGATAATAAAGTGTTCTCCCCTCGTATGCACCGTTGCTAAAGTTCGTCGTTTTGAAGCATCTCGTGATGATCGGATGTGATAGATTTTACGTTCACATATAACGGGCGTAAGCCATGTTGCACACACGGAAAATACTTGGGTTTGCTTGACGAGCCTAGCATGTACAAACATGGCCTCGGAACACAGAAAACCAAAAGGTTGAACACGAGTCATATGGATGATATGATCAACATGTTGATGTTCACCATTGAAGCTACATCATCTCACGTGATGGTCGGATTTGGTGTAGTAACGATGGATCGTGTGCCACTAAACAACTATGAGAGATGTATCAAGTGGGAGTTAATTAGTAATTAGATTAAAACTTGAACTAATTATCATGAGCATAGTCTGAATAGTATTTTGAATTAAATTTATAGAATTGGCATCCGTTATCTACCATGCGCTAGTCTTGTAATTGCGATAAAAACACTGTTAAATCTGACAAGTAACTTTACGGACTGGTACCGTATTGTTAAAGAATCAAGAAATGATTAAATCCTATTGCGAACTTTTGGTAAACCTCGCATTGCTGATTCAAAAGAGCAATGGTTTCAATTAGTACCTAAAATCATCTTGTCTCCGTAAAACTTGAAGTTCCAATCCATTTGAAAAGTAAGGAGCTGAAAATTTAGTTTTCAGAAATAAGCAAGGTGTGAGATATATGTGATATCTAAGACCTTAGTGCAAGATGATAGAATATAATTTAGTGAGAATACATAAACTCATAAGTTTTATGGGAATGTACGAAGGTTGAAGACGCTAGGCGTCTGATCCTCTAACTAGTTGGACACTAACGATATTCGTATATCCATGAAGTGGTTGTCCTTAGTATACATTGTTGCTAAGACTCGTCGTTTCGAAGCATCACGTGATGATCGGGTGTTATAGATTCTACGTGTGCATACAACGGGTGCAAGCCAGGTTTGCACATGCAAATACTGAGGTTAAACTTTACGAGCCTAGCATGTACAGACATGGTCTCAGAAAGTCGTCATGATTTGATGGATAAAATTATGAGTGAAATTGTTCATCACATTAAAAAGTTACTAATAGTGAAAACTGGAACACTTGTCATGTGATGATCAACTTCAAGGTAGGAACCTCAAAGTTATTGGTATTGGAACCTAGAAGTTTTTGAAGGTGAAGTGTTTTCTAAAAATGAGGAAAGCTAAAAGAGAAGCTACCAAAGATTTTGGCAGAAAGAAAGAAAGAAAGAAAAGACTAGAAATTAAGTCTAGCTCAGGTGTATATAGATGATATACATGTTATGAATGTATTACTTGTTTGGTCATGATACGTCCAAAAGGTATCACTTTCCCGAACACTTTTGCTATTGTTTTGCCTCTAATTTGTGTATTTTGGATACAACTAACACGGACTAACGCTGTTTTTAGCAGAATTGCCTGGTGTCTTATTTTTGTGCAGAAAATCAACTTTCAGGAAAATTCCCAGAAATAATTGCAATGGGCCTATTTTCACAGAAGACCTACGGAGCCAGAAGATGAGACGGAGGGGGGCCACGAGGGGCGCACACCACATGGCGGTGCGGTGGGCCCCTGGGCCGCGCCGCCCTATGGTGACGCCGCCTCGGCCAGCCCCCGACGCTCCCCTCTGGACTACTTAAAGCCCTTGACCTAAAAACGCATGGGGATTCGACCAATTTGCCAGAAGACATCCAGAACTCCGCCGTCGTCGCGAAACTCAATCTCGGGATCAGAAACTCCGTTCTGGCACCCTGCCGGGACGGGGAATTGGAGGAGATCATCGCCATCATCGCCACCGACGCCTCTCCATCAACCATCCATGCTTCCCCCATCCATGTGTGAGTAAATCTCTCGCTGTAGGCTGAAGGGGATGGTAGGGATTGGATGAGATTGTTCATGTAATAGCCATAAGATTGTTAGGGCTTGGTGCCTAGTATCCGTTGTTGGTACTTTTATGATATTGTTGCAACTTGTTATGCTTAATGCTTGTCACTAGGGCCCGAGTGCCATGATTTCAGATCTGAACATGTTATTGATTCATGATGATATTCATTGTTTTATGATCTTACCTTCAAGTTGTATACACATATTGCTGTCCGGAACCCGAGGCCCCAAAGTGACAGAAATTGGGACAACCGCAGGGGAAGGCTGTGATATGAGGATCACATGTGTTCACGGAGTGTTAATGCTTTGCTCCGGTACTCTATTAAATGGAGTACCTTAATTACCAGTAGTTTCCCTAGAGGCCCGGCTGCAACCGGCTGGTAGGACAAAAGATGTTGTGCAAGTTTCTCATTGCGAGCACGTATGACTATATACGGAACACATGCCTATGGTTATTTAGTACTTGGATACTGTTTTATTATTATCTGCAAATGCCTAGTCTTGATTATTACATGAGTTATCTTATCCATGCAGCGCCCGTTCATCCATCCCTATGCCTACAGTATTTTAATCCTGCTGTTTACTATAATCACTACTGCTATCTTTATTACATCGTCGCTTATATTTCACATCAAGCTATCGCTATAAAACTGTTGCTACTGATAAACTATTGCGAGCAAGTCTGTTTCCAGGTGCAGCTGAATTGACAACTCCGCTGTTAAGGCTTACAAATATTCTTTGGCTCCCCTTGTGTCGAATCAATAAATTGGGTTTTACTTCCCTCGAAGACTGTTGCGATCCCCTATACGTGTGGGTCATCAAGACTATTTTCTGGCGCCGTTGCCGGGGAGCATAGCTTTATTTGCAAGTTCACCTGAATTGATATTGTTCGCTGCAAATCCTCCATCGTGGGTAAACCTCGCGATGCTAAATTCGCCATATTACCATCCACTACAATAAAAGGTACAACTCTGAGTACTTCTGCTGCTCTTGATTCACCATCTGTGATAAGTCAACTTGTTTCACCGCCACAACCTTCACATGTTTGTACTTTTGCTGAATCTGAAAATTCCTCTTATAATTTTAATGATGCTTCTACTGTTCTTGATGATAATGGTTCATTAGGTCCTTTTCTAGATGCTACAATTGCTAGGTCTAGACAAATTGAAAATACTTAAATTCTTAATGAAAATACGGTTACACCTGTTAATTCACCCGAGTCTGTTGAACACTCTAGTGATGATCTTGATGAAGATTATGTGGAACTTGATGATGATTTTATTGATAAATGTAATGCTACTACTGGTGCAAGTAATATTAAAAAGCTTCTTGCACAACATACTGTTAGATATAAACTGTCTCCTAATCCTAAATTTGTCACATCTCCTATAAACATTAAGGATAAGGATTATGATTTTTCTCTTGATTTATCTCATATATCTATTGTTGAGAAAACACCTTTTTGTGGTACTAAAAAAGAAAGTATTGTAGAGCACATGATTGAGCTTTCTACTTTGAGTAGCTTGTTTTCTGATGATACCAAGACGCGTACTTATTTTGTTGCTAAAATATTTCCTTTCTCATTAAAGGATGATGCTAAAACTTGGTATAATAGTTTGCCTCCTGATTCTATTGATAGTCCAAGTGGTTTGTGATGTCTACGCACGCTTCTATTCCTGTAGACAGTGTTGGGCCTCCAAGAGCAGAGGTTTCTAGAACAGCATCAAGTTTCCCTTAAGTGAATCACCCAAGGTTTATCGAACTCAGGGAGGTAGAGGTCAAAGATATCCCTCTCAAGCAACCCTGCAATTAAGATACAAGAAGTCTCTTGTGTCCCCAACACACCTAATACACTTGTCAGATGTATATGTGCACTAGTTCGGCGAAGAGATAGTGAAATACAAGTAATATGGATGATTTTAAGTAGTAATTGCAATCTGAAATAAAGATGGCGTGCCGGAACAGAGACTTCTGGCCCCCGAAACTTGTCTTCGCGATGGCGGCGGCTATGGAACTCTTCGTGGAATATCGTCGACTATTTTAGGGTTTTCGAAGACGGAAGAATATATAGGCGAAGGGGCGATGTTGGTGGAGTCCCGAGGGGCCCACCCCATAGCTGGGCGTGCCCCCCCTCTTGGTCGCGCCGCCAGGTGGGGTGGCCACCTCGTGGCCCCTCTCCGTCTCTCCTTCGGTGTTTTGGAACACTCCGTAGAAAATAAGGCCTTGGGCTTTTGTTTCGTCCAATTCCGAGAATATTTCCTATGTAGAATTTCTGAAACCCAAAAACAGCAGAAAACAGGAGCTGGCGCTTCGGCATCTTGTTAATAGGTTAGTTCCAGAAAATGCATAAAAATGATATAAAGTGTGAACAAAACATGTAGGTATTGTCATAAAACTAGCATGGAACATCAGAAATTATAGATACGTTTGAGACGTATCAAACATCCCCAAGCTTAGTTCCTACTCGCCCTCGAGTAGGTAAACGATAACAAGGATAATTTCTGAAGTGACATGCTACTATCATAATCTTGATCAATACTATTGTCATATGAGATGAATGAAGTGATTCAAAGCAATGGTAAAGATAATAACTAAACAACTGAATCATATAGCAAAGACTTTTCATGAATAGTACTTTCAAGACAAGCATCAATAAGTCTTGCATAAGAGTTAACTCATAAAGCAATAGATTCTTAATAGAAGGTTTTGAAGCAACACAAAGGAAGATATAAGTTTCAGCAGTTGCTTTCAACTTCAACATGTATATCTCATGGATAATTGTCAACACAAAGTAATATGATGAGTGCAAATAAGCAAGTATGTAGAAATCAATGCACACAGTTGACACAAGTGTTTGCTTCTAAGATGGAAAGAAGTAGGTAAACTGACTCAACATAAAGTAAAAGAAAGACCCTTCGCAGAGGGAAGCAGGGATTACTCATGTGCTAGAGCTTTTTATTTTGAAAACATGGAAACAATTTTCTCAACGGTAGTAATAATTCATATGTGTTATGCATAAAACATCCTATAAGTTGCAAGCCTCATGCATCAAATACCAATAGTGCTCGCACCTTGTCCTAATTAGTTTGGATTTCCCTGGATTATCATTGCATTACATATGTTTCAACCAAGTGTCACAAAGGGGTACCTCTATGCCGCCTGTACAAAGGTCTAAGGAGATAGATCGCATTTGATTTCTCGTTTTTGATAGATCTCAACTTGAGGACATCCATACCGGGACAACATGGAAAACAGATAATGGACTCCTCTTTAATGCTTAAGCAATCAACAACAGACAATATTCTCATAAGAGATTGAGGATTAATGTCCAAACTGAAACTTCCGCCATGATACATGGCTTTGGTTAGCGGCCCAATGTTCTTCTCTAACAATATGCATACTCAAACCATTTAATCATGACAAATCACCCTTACTTCAGATAAGACAAACATGCATAGAAACTCACATGATATTCAACAAAAGTGTAATAGTTGATGGCGTCCCCAGAAACATGGTTACCGCTCAACAAGCAACTTATAAGAAATAAGATACATAAGCGACATATTCTTTACCACAATAATTTTTAAGCTACTTTCCCATGAGCTATATATTGCAAAGACAAGGAATGAAATTTTAAAGGTAGCACGCAAGCAATTTACTTGGAATGGCAGAGAAATACCACATAGTAGGTAGTTATGGTGGACACAAATGGCATAAATTTTGGCTCAAGGTTTTGGATGCACGAGAAGCATTCCCTCTCAGTACAAGGCTTTGGCTAGCAAGGTTGTTTGAAGCAAACACAAGTATGAACCGGTACAGCAAAACTTACATAAGAACATATTGCAAGCATTATAAGACTCTACACTGTCTTCCTTGTTGTTCAAACACTTTTACCATAAAATATCTAGACTTTAGAGAGACCAATCATGCAAACCAAATTTCAACAAGCTCTACAGTAATTCTCCACTAATAGGTTCAAACTACATGATGCAAGAGCTTAAACATGATCTATTTGAGAGCTCAAAACAATTGCCAAGTATCAAATTATTCAAGACCATATACCAATTACCACATGAAGCATTTTCTGTTTCCAACCAAATAGCAGTAAATGCAGCAGCTTTTAACTTTTGCCATGAACATTAAAAGTAAAACTAAGAACACTAGTGTTCAATATGAAAAAGCGGAGCGTGTCTCTCTCCCACACATGGATTGCTAGGATCCGAATTTATTCAGAGAATGAAAATAAAAAAATAAAAATAAAACACACAGACTCTCCAAGTAAAGCACATAAGATGTGACGGAATAAAAATATAGTTTCACTAGAGGTGACCTGATAAGCTGTTGATGAAGAAGGGGATGCCTTGGGCATCCCCAAGCTTAGATGCTTGAGTCGTCTTGAAATATGCAGGGATGAACCTCGGGGGCATCCCCAAGCTTAGACTTTTCACTCTTCTTGATCATATTATATCATCATCCTCTCTTGATCCTTGAAAACTTCCTCCACACCAAACTCAAAACAATCTCATTAGAGAGTTAGTGCATAATCAAAAATTCACAAGTTCAGAGAGGACACAATCATTCCCAACACTTCTGGACATTACCCAAAGCTACTGAAATTTAATGGAGCAAAGAAATCCACTCAAACACAGTAAAAGAGGCAATGCGAAATAAAAGGCGGAATTTGTCAAAACATAATAGTCTGTAAAGACGAATTTTTTTGAGGCACTTAACATGCTCAGATGAAGAAGCTCAAATTCAATAAAAGTTGCGTACATATCTGAGGATCACTCATGAATTTTCGCAGATGTTTCTGAGTTTCCTACAGAGAGACCTACTCAAATTCGTGACAGCTAGAAATCTGTTTCTGCGCAGAAATCCAAATCTAGTATCAACCTTCTATCAAAGACTTTACTTGGCACCACAATGCAATAAAATAAACATAGGGAGAGGTTGCTACAGTAGTAACAACTTCCAAGATACAACAAAACAGCAGCAAAATAAAAACATGGGTTATCTCCCAAGAAGTGCTTTCTTTATAGCCATTAAGATGGGCTCAGTAATTTTAATGAAGCTCTCGCAAGAAATAAGAGTTGAAGCAAAAGAGCATCAAAAAGCAAATTCAAAACAAATTTAAGCCTAACCCGCTTCCTATGCATAGGAATCTTGTACACAAATAAATTCATGAAGAACAAAGTGACAAGCATAGGAAGATAAAACACGAGTAACTTCAAAAATTTCAGCATGTAGAGAGGAAACTTAAATTTATTAAGATGCATATAACCATGTTTCCCTCTCTCATAATAACTTTCAGTAGCATCATTGATGAAATCCACAATATAACCATCACTTAAAACATTCTTATCATGGTTCATATGCATAAAAGTATCATTCTCCACATAAGCATAGTCATTACTATTAATTGTAGTGGGAGAAAATTCAATAAAATAGCTATCATTATTATTCTCATCACCATAATCATCATATAGGAGGCATATTGTAATCATAATTAATTTTATCCTCAATAGTAGGTGGCACCAAAATACCACTATCATCATAATCATCATAAATGGGAGGCAAAGTATCATCAAAGAAAATTTTCTCCCTAAAAATATCACAACCAGCTTCCCCAAGCTTAAATTCTTCCATAGCATTAACAATAATAGTGTTCAAAGAGTTCATGCTAATAACATTGCTACAACTATTTTGCAAACAAAGTTCCATGGGTTTTTTAATTCTCTCTTCAAACACATCATGTCCTAATTCAATATAAAGTTCATAAAGATCTCTAATTTTTTTGTTGTTTTCCATTAAGCCTAACTAGTGAAAATAAAAACAAGAAACAAAAAGATGCAATTGCAGGATCTAAAGGAAATAACTTCGAGCACTCACACACCGGCAACAGTGCTAGGAAATAGCTTAGTAGTCGGAGGATGTGAATACCTTTTACCTTACCTCCCCGGCAACGGCGCCAGAAAATAGCTTGATCTCTACGCACGCTTCTATTCCTGTAGACAGTGTTGGGCCTCCAAGAGCAGAGGTTTGTAGAACAGCAGCAAGTTTCCCTTAAGTGAATCACCCAAGGTTTATCAAACTCAGGGAGGTAGAGGTCAAAGATATCCCACTCAAGCAACCTTGCAATTAAGATACAAGAAGTCTCTTGTGTCCCCAACACACCTGCTACACTTGTCAGATGTATAGGTGATGTCTACGCACGCTTCTATTCATGTAGACAGTGTTGGGCCTCCAAGAGCAGAGGTTTGTAGTACAGCAGCAAGTTTCCCTTAAGTGAATCACCCAAGGTTTATCAAACTCAGGGAGGTAGAGGTCAAAGATATCCCTCTCAAGCAACCCTGCAATTACGATACAAGAAGTCTCTTGTGTCCCCAACACACCTAATACACTTGTCAGATGTATAAGTGCACTAGTTCGGCGAAGAGATAGTGAAATACAAGTAATATGGATGAATATGAGTGGTAATAACAATCTGAAATAAATATGGCAACAAGCAAACATGTAACAGAACTTGTTGGAAACGGTGTTTCAATGCTTAGAAACAAGGCCTAGGGGTCATACTTTCACTAGTGGACTCTCTCAACATTGATCACATAACTGAATAAATAAATGCTACTTTCTACACTCTCTTGTTGGATAACAAACACCATTCATTGTGTAGGGCTACAAAAGCACACCTCAAGCCGGAGTAAACAAGCTCCACAACATCCGGAGTTCATATTTAAGTAACCTCTAGAGTGCATAATAGACCGTTGCAATTTAGACCGAGTACTAACATAGCATACACACTGTCAACAATAGCTATGAAAGGGGGAATAGATCGCATCAATACTATCATAGTAATAGTTAACTTCATAATCTACGAGAGATTACAATCATAACCTACGCCAAGTACTACATGATGCACACACTGTCAACATTACATCATGGAGGAGGAATAGACTACTTTAATAACATCACTAGAGTAGCACATAGATTAATAGTGATACAAAGCTCATGATCACATAAAGATCACACCATGGGAGAGAGGGATGAACCACATAGCTACCGGTAGAGCCCTCAGCCTTGGGGGAGAACTACTCCCTTCTCATCATGGGAGTCAGCAACGGCGATGAAGATGGCGGTGGTGTCGATGGAGATGACTCCGGGGGCAATTCCCCGTCCCGGCGGTGTGCCGGAACAGAGACTTCTGTCCCCCGGAACGGAGTTTCGCGATGGCGGTGGCGTCCCTGGAGTCTTTCTGGAGTTTCGTCCATTGGTGTCGGGTTTTTAGGTCACGAGGGACTTTATAGGCGAAGAGGCGGAGTCGGAAGGGCGCCAGGGCTCCCTCACCACATGGCGGCGCGGCCAGGGTGGGACCCACGCCCCCCTATGGTGTGGGTCCCCCTTGGCCCTCCTCTGGCTCTCCTTCGGTGTTCTGGAACTTTCCGGGGGAAATAAGGCCTTGGGCTTTCGTTTCGTCGAATTCCGAGAATATTGCCCGAACACCCTTTCTGGAACCAAAAACAACAGAAAACAGGAACTGGCACTGTGGCATCTTGTTAATAGTTTAGTTCCGAAAAATGCATAAAATCATTATAAAGTGTGAGCAAAACATGTAGGTATTGTCATAAAACTAGCATGGAACATCAGAAATTATAGATACGTTGGAGACGTATCAAACATCCCCAAGCTTAGTTCCTACTCGCCCTCAAGTAGGTAAATGATACGTCCATTTTGCATCACTATTTTATATCATAATTTGCTGTTATTCATTGATATATTTCATATTTGGAGATGATACTTATGTTATTTCATCTATTTTGCATGTTTCATGATTATTGGAGGATCGCGCACCGGAGACATGATTCTGCTGGAAAAAGCGCCGTCAGAATGCAATATTTCGGAAGATCAACAATTGACGGTTTATATGAAAAATTCTATTTTTCCAAAAGACGAAGGGAGCCAGAAGGGGGAGCCGAGGAGGGCCGCCATGGGCCCACCTCACAGGCCGGCGCGGGCCAAGGCCTGGCCGCGCCACCATGTGGGGAGGGGGTCCACAGCCCCCTCTGGCCTCCTCTCCTTCGCGTACATCTTCGTCCTGAAAACCTAAGCTCCAGAGGATAGCCGCGAAGAGTCACAGCCGCCTCTGCGGGGCGGAAAACACCAGAGAGAAAAGAGCTCTCCGGCAGGCTGAAATCTGCCGGGGAAATTCCCTCCCGGAGGGGGAAATCGACGCCATCGTCACCGACATCGAGCTGGACATCATCTCCATCATCATCACCATCATCTTCATCATCATCACCGCCGTCTCCACCGCTGCACATCGTCACCGCTGTAACAATTTGGGTTGGATCTTGATTGTTTGATAGGGGAAACTCTCCCGGTATTGATTTCTACTTGTTATTGATGCTATTGAGTGAAACCATTGAACCAAGGTTTATGTTCAGATTGTTATTCGTCATCATATCACCTCTGATAATGTTCCATATGATGTCTCGTGAGTAGTTCGTTTAGTTCTTGAGGACATGGGTGAAGTCTAAATGTTAGTAGTGAATTATGGTTGAGTAATATTCAATGTTATGATATTTAAGTTGTGGTGTTATTCTTCTAGTGGTGTCATGTGAACGTCGACTACATGATACTTCACCTTTATGGGCCTAGGGGAATACATCTTGTACTCGTTTGCTAATTGCGGGGTTGCCGGAGTGACAGAAACCTGAACCCCCGTTGGTATATCGATGCAGGAGGGATAGCAGGATCTCAGAGTTTAAGGCTGTGGTTAGATTTATCTTAATTACTTTCTTGTAGTTGTGGATGCTTGCAAGGGGTATAATCACAAGTATGTATTAGTCCTAGGAAGGGCGGTGCATTAGCATAGGTTCACCCACATAACACTTATCAAAACAATGAAGATTAATTAGCTATATGAAGCAAAAGCACTAGACTAAATTCCCGTGTGTCCTCAAGAACGTTTGGTCATTATAAGTAAACAAACCGGCTTGTCCTTTGTGCTAAAAAGGATTGGGCCACTCGCTGCAATTATTTCTCTCGCACTTTACTTACTCGTACTTTATTCAACTGCTACATCAAAACCCCCTGAATACTTGTCTGTGAGCATTTACAGTGAATCCTTCATCGAAACTGCTTGTCAACACCTTCTGCTCCTCGTTGGGTTCGACACTCTTACTTATTGAAAATACTACGATACACCCCCTATACTTGAGGGTCATCAAGACTATTTTCTGGCTCCGTTGCCGGGGAGTGAAGCGCTATTGGTAAGTGGAATTGGTAAGGGAAACTTTTACTGTTCGTGCTGATTTTATTTCTGCCTGCTGCTATAATTCATTATGGAGAGATCTTCTCTTGAATTTTTATTTGGAAAATCTACTACTACTGCAAAGGTAGTGGATGAGGCACCAGGTGAGGAAGAGGTTCCATACAAAATACCTATGAAAATTATTGAACGTGTTGTGGATAACCGTTATGCAGGGGATGGAACTGTCCATCCTGACGATCATTTACTGTTCTTACATGAATTATGCGGTTTATTCAAGTGTGCAGGTATTGCTATGGATGAAGTGAGTAAGAAGCTATTCTCTATATCGCTGTCTGGTAAAGCGGCGCATTGGTATAAATTACTGGATAATGGGGATTCTCTTGAATGGAATGATATTGTGCCCCAATTTTATTCTAAATTCTATCCTCCAAGTGAAATTCACAAAGACCGGAACCGCATATATAATTTTTGGCCTCATGATGGAGAGAGTATTGCCCAAGCATGGGGGAGATTGAAGTCTTTAATGCTCAAATGCCCCATTCATGAGCTTCCTGGTAATGTTATTATTGATAATTTCTATGCAAGACTTTCTTTTCAAGATAAGACCTTGCTGGATACTTCTTGTTCTGGATCATTTACACGCAACAAAGAAGAGTTTAAAAGGGACCTTCTTAATCGGATTCAGGAGAATACTGAAGGATGGGAGAATGACAAAGATAGAGAGTCAGGTATAAATTATGATTATAAATGCATTGAATCTTTTATGGATACTGATAAATTTCGTAATATGAGTGCTACTTATGGTCTTGATTCTCAAGTCGTTGCAAATCTTTATAAAGCTTTTGCCTCTCATTATGAATTGCCTAGGAAGAATTTTGATAAGTATCATGAACCGCATAAAGATAAAATTGATTCATCTATAAATAAATGTGTTGTATTTCAAACTGTTGATCATGTTATTCCTGAAACTTATATTGAAAAAACTCCTTTCCCTGCTAAAATGAAGGAGTACTCTGTTATAAATAGTGCGGTTAATAAAAGTGAAAAGAAACCTATAGAACCTGAAGAGCAAATAAAAGTTGAACCTGCTATTGCAATAGTTAAAGATCTTGTGACTGAAAATGTGGAAGATGGTCATATTATTTTCTGTGAAGATGCTTCTAATATTGTTTCGCATCCTAATAAGTCTAGGAAAACTAGTGTTCCTATGCTATATGTTAGAATTGGTGATCATTGTTATTATGGTTTATGCGATATTGGTGCAAGTATTAGTGCTATTCCTTATGAGCTTTACACGGAGATTATGCACGATATTGGTTCTTGTGAACTTGAAGATATTGATGTGGTTATTCGGCTAGCTAATAGAGAAACTATCTCTCCAATTGGTATTGTTCGAGATGTGGAAGTTTTATGTGGTAAGATTAAATATCCTGCTGACTTTTTGGTACTTGGTTCTGCTGCTAGTAAGTATTGTCCTATCATTTTTGGTAGACATTTTCTAAATACTTGTGGAGCTGTTATAGATTGCAAGAAAGAGAAAAATTTGACTAAATTCGCTAGTGAATCTTGTGAGTTTAATTTCTCTAAATTTGCCAAAACTCCTTATAAAGCTGATTCGCCTAATAATGATTTTAGAATTGAACAGTGTGCATCTATTGTTCTTGCTCCTAATAATCCTTTGCAGCAACATTTGGAGAATAGTAAGAGTGAAGTCTTTAGGGAAGAAAGAAATGAGCTTGATGAAATTTTCCTTCGTCAACCTATTCTTAAACATGATTTACCGGTTGAAGATCTAGATACAACATTACCACCAAAAGAAGATCCTGTTTTTGATTTAAAACCATTGCCTGATAATTTTAAATATGCTCATATTGATGATAAGAAAATATATCCTGTTATTATTAGTTCTAAGCTTTCAGAGATTGAGGAAGAAAGGTTATTGGAAATATTGAAGAAACACCGAGGAGCTATTGGCTACACTCTTGATGACTTGAAGGGGATTTCTCCCTCAATTTGCCAACATGCCATTAATATGGAAGATGATGCAAAGCCTGTTGTTGAACATCAGCGACGTCTAATTCCTAAGATGAAGGATGTGGCAAGAAATGGGGTATTAAAACTTCTTGAAGCTGGTATTATATATCCTATTGCTGATAGTAGATGGGTTAGTCATGTGCATTGTGTTCCTAAGAAAGGAGGAATGACTGTTGTACCTAATGATAATGATGAGCTCATCCCTCAAAGAGTAGTTGTAGGATATAGAATGTGCATTGATTATCGAAAAGTTAATAAGGTTACTAAGAAAGATCATTACCCTTTACCTTTTATTGATCAAACTAGACCATGATGGCGCGCGTTGCTGCGCCCGCCCATTTTGACGATAGTGTGATGGGAATTTTTTTCTAACAATATAGCAACATGAAACATGAATGTTAAGATGTTGTGGGTTCTTATGCCTTTGAGGGTTATCAAGATATCAGTCTTTCAATCTCGGTATATATAGATAACTGCAGTGTCAATATTAAGATGCAATCTCAAGGAACTAAATCTGTTGTATGTGTATCATCATGCTCGTAACTAAGATGGAAAGTATAAAGAAGCAGTACTCACATTATTTCCTTTCATACTTGGCATATAAATTCACCTAGAAACGGTTCTACAATTATAGCATTTTTGACTTATTACTTGAAATTGATCTTGATTATGTCCAACACATAGTTCGGGGCTGGAGTGTTCAAACACAAGTTGGAACTCTTCCATTCAACAAATGATGATTTTTTAGACGGGAAACACAAGATGTTTGTAACACTTCTTGCATGCTAGTGGTGAATGCATAAACACATGATCCATTTGTATAATATACTGAGGCAAATAACTCAACTCCGGCCTTAAAAATCCATGTTAGCATGCACAGTACTTAAGCCTGATCACAATCATTGATGTATATAAAGCTTACGCGGGTGTGAAGACAAATGAAGAAGGGTAGGGAGGCTAAAAATTTAGGCTCATGACCTCACATCCACTTACAGTATGTGTTATTGATAAGGGTCAGCCATTTTTACAACATCAGATCATAGACATTGCTTTTGTATGTGTCCTGACTTTTTGTGTGATGCCACCAAAGTGCTCCGATTTAGAAGCTGCCCACCTTCGTTTTCTCTAGTAGCTAGTCCATTTTGTCAATATCACAAGAAAGGTCCATTCAAAAACTCAAGATACAACCTGTGCAATGCAAAGTAAGTCACGATCATCTCTATTTTCATTGGCATGGAATCTGACCGAACATTCTTATATTTCCCAATCACTTCACCACGCCGTGAAAAAATTTGCAGTTTTTTTCCGCAATAAAAAGCAATGTCATGGTGCCATGGTGGAGAAGATAACTTCTTTTGTTCCTTAAAATAGATATTTTTCTCAAATGCAAAACTTGCTATTACATTCCACAAACAGAAGAGATATGCATCATATATTTGTGTACTTTGTTTACAAAAAGATGATACGTGTGATGCATAGGCTTGTCTCTCCTTGCTCAGTAGCTTCTTGCAATACTTTTTTTTAGGCTGAACAGTGGGTTAACCCCACTGCTTATTTTATTTATTTCCCATATTATGCAAGTATTTCTATAAATCCAGGAGCTAGAGGTAAGCTCCAAAGCGAGAAAAAAAAAGTACAAAAGACTGAGCTAGATTACATGAGTGACTTCACACATGCCTCCAAGCCATGGTAAGCTTTCCTAAGGGATTTAAACAGTAAGAGGGCCAACTCATCTGTGAATGTCTTCTGACATCTGTAGACTTGGAAGCGTTCATTGAACATGAAACCATTTCTGAATTCTCCAAATTGCCCAACTGATTAAGATAATACTGTCCAAAGAAAAAGGCTTCCCAATACCCCACTTGAGACTGTCAATGATATCCTGGACTGGAACCAGGCGATGAGGAGCTGCAGATTAATTCGGACAAATATATTTCCAGCACATGACAGTAAAAGGACACTCAAAATATAGATGATTCCTTGTCTCAAGCACAGAGGAGTTACAAATAGAATACATGTTGTCCGGCAGAAAAAATCTTTCGCTGGAGCTTCTCTCAAGAATTCAACCTGTTCTGAGTAATGCAATACTTATTTCAATATCTCTGACTCTCTTTGTCACCTTGTAAGGTAAGAACTTATAAGATCCAGGAAATGTAGTTGATAAAGATTATGTATCACTCTGCAAGGCAAGAACTTATAAGACAAGGAGATGTGGTTGATAGGTAGTATCTAAAAAAATAGAGGAAGATAAATAAACTTAAGTTCAAACAGGACTACCCTTAAACTTGAGGCTAAGTAATCATTCCCTTGAAGATTTTTCCAATATACATTCAGCAGAAATTTGGTAAGTCACATTACTGCATATAGATCTATTTGAGAAACAAATCAAAACTTACTAACCACTTTTCAGAGAGACCGTTTGACTTTAAAAATTAACAACCAGAGCATGATGTTGTCTGCACTATATGAGTACTGTAGTGACTCGTGTTTCCTAGTTCCTATCAGGAAAATTAGGCACAAAATCTAGTGCAAAAAATTACCTTTTTTTTTGAAATAAACCATAATATATTACGACGGCAGGCCGCCTCATTAAAAACCTTCCAGTCCCCTCAGGTACCCTGGTAAGGAAAAGAGTGCGTAAGAAACCTGCCGCCACCAGAATCAGAGTACTGTTACATCATCTAGGAGGAGTTGCAAAATGAAACTAGGGGGTTCATCGACCCAAGTACAAGAATTAGAAGAATTAAAACAATTCCTAGCTATATCATGAGCAACCTTGTTTGCCTCCCTCCTACAGTGCTTGAATTTAACCTTCCCAATATCGCCGGCTTGATCAATAATATTAGCATAGATAGCTATAGAATCATTCCAAATCCGATCTTCACCTGAACATAGCTGGACAACTTCTAAGGAATCAGATTCTGCTTCCACCTCTGAGTAGCCCAACGAATTAGCAAAATTCAGCCCATGTAACATTGCCATTGCCTCTGTCATAGTTGCAGACGCCACATACAGTATAAACGCAGAAGAAGCCGCAATAAAATTACCTTGGCTATTCCTTATAATAGCACCCGAAGCACCAGATTTACTTTCAATATCAAATGCCGCATCTATATTCAGTTTAACTGCGTTTGCTAAAGGTTTGGACCATGTTATTTTATGTGAACTCAACCGACTTTTACCTTTTGCCGCATTAGCTGTAATAGCTTTAATAGAATTAATACACTCATATATCGGTGGTATTTGTTCGTCATGAGTAAGTCTTCGACGTAGCCACCAAATATACCAAGCCGCTACAGCAATTACCTCATGAGTTTTAATTGATTCATAACCAGGGAGATTCTGTGCATTTGATTTCAGCAAGGACTCAAGTACCTTAGCGCCCGAAGAACCCGGCATCATATAGCTATTGAGCATATACTGCAAACCAATTCCACTCCATATATTGGCTGCACCAGGGCATTTAAATAGCATGTGCAGCGAGTCTTCTGGTTCAACATTGCATAATGGACAAATGTCCGAGGTGCCAATATGCCTCTTGAATAGAATAGCCTTTAATGGGAGAACACCATGCATAACTCTCCAACAGAAAATCTTCACTTTTGCTGGCACATCCAAACTCCACAAAATTTTCCAAATAGGATTATTCAGAGATGTACCAGAAATTAGGGATCGGCATGTCACTCCATTAAATTGGTGCTTCCACTCAACATGGTATGCCGATCGGACTGAAAACATTCCAGAGCGTGTAAAGTGCCAGGAGATAAAATCCTCAAATGCATTATAATTTATCGGTATTTGCAAAATCCTTGAGACATCCAAAGGATGAAAAATAGAAGTGATCAAAGGTTCATCCCAGAACCCCGTAATAGGATCAATTAATTCAGACACCTTTGTAAATATGCAATCTCCTCTTGGTGACATCACTCGGCGATCAGGGCTCGCCGGTATCCAGTGATACCTCCAAATGTGAATAGACTCACCATTCCCCACTCTCCAGATATGTCCGCGTTTAAAGGTTTGAATACCGGCCACCAAGCTTTGCCAGGTAAAGGAGGAACCCGCTTTGGGGCCAGCTTTTAGAATATCTCCATTAGGGTAATATTTCGCCTTCAAAATACGGGCACACAAAGAATTGGGAGAATCAATCAATCTCCACACTTGCTTGGCCAACATTGCCAAATTGAAAGAATGTAAATCTCTGAATCCCAATCCTCCTTCATTTTTGGGAAAGCACAATTTCCACCAAGAATACCAGTGCATTTTCTTCCCCTGAGCATTGTCTCCCCACCAATATTGAGCAATAACATCTGTTATTTTCTTACATATGTTCTTTGGCAAGAGGAAAACTGACATAGCATATACTGGAATAGATTGGGCAACAGCCTTCAGCAGAACTTCCTTCCCTCCTATAGATAAGAGCTTCTCCATCCAACCTTTCATTCTTTGCATCACTCTTTCAACAAAATGAATAAAGCAATCACTTTGATCAGCTCCCACTAGTGCCGGTAGGCCCAAATATTTATCAGACAGTGCCTCAGTATTAATATCCAAAGTGTTACACATCTCCACTTTTACTTCCACCGGCGTGTTTGGACTAAAGAAAATGCTGGACTTCGCCACACTCACTAATTGACCTGAGTTTGCACAGTAAGTGTCAAGAACTTGCTTCAACGAGATTGCGTTATTCAAATCTGCCTTCAAGAGAATCAAAGAATCATCAGCAAATAGTAGGTGTGATACTGATGGTGCATTTCTACACACTTTGACCCCTTCTATGCCACCAATCTCCTCCGCGTTTAACAAGCAACTTGAGAGACCTTCTGCACAAAATAGGAACAAGTAGGGAGATAGGGGGTCCCCCTGTCTGATACCTCTTGTGGGTACAAAACTTTATGTTAATTCAGAATTGATTCTAATTGAATATGAAACTGAAGTAACACACTCCATAATAAGATCTACCCATTGATTGTGAAACCCCAGCCTAATCATCATCTCCCTCAATAAATTCCATTCTACTCTATCATAGGCTTTGTGCATGTCTAATTTTACCGCACATAAGCCTGTTTTGCCATTCCTTTTATTCTTGATTTTATGGATGCATTCATAAGCTACCAGGACGTTATCTGTGATAACCTTCCAGGGACAAAAGCACTTTGTGTTGGTGATATGATCTCCGGGAGAAAGATCTTGAGTCTAGCTGCAATCATCTTGGAGATAATCTTATAAACAACATTGCATAATGAAATTGGACGAAATTGAGTTACCTCCTCAGGTGAATCCACTTTGGGAATAAGAACTACCACTGTATCATTCCAACCAGTAGGAATTTTCCTTTCATTGATAGCATTCAGAACTGTATGTGTAATATCATTGCCAACCAAGTGCCAAAATCTTTTATAGAAAAGAGCATGTAGCCCATCCGGCCCAGGTGCCTTTAAATCTCCAATACTATGAACCGTTTTTTCACATCTTCCGTTGTATATGGAGCTATAAGTTTGTCATTCATTTCCATAGTCACCCTAGGTGTCACATTTTCTAGGAACAGAGGGTCCCCCATATGATTATCCGAGCTAAACAGAGTAGAGAAATAGTTGAATACAATTGGTTTAATGTTTTCAGTACCCTCAACGAACTCACCAGATGGTCCTTTCAGTTGTTTGATCATATTTCTTCTCCTCCTCGGGGAAGCATAATTATGGAAGAAGCTTGTATTTTTGTCACCATTTTGTATCCAATTAGCGCGGGAACGTTGGCACCATTTAATTTCCTCCTGCTCTAATAAATTTTCAATCAACCGCGCTAATTCAAACTTTTTCTGGTCTTCCTGTGGATTTATTGGGCCTCGCATCAGCGCTTCAAGATCATGTTGAGCTTTCCTTAGTCGGTTTCTAGGCTCCCGCAGCACTGTATGATCCCATGCATGCAATCCATCATGCATGGATTTGAGACGATCAAGCACAGGAACGTGGTCGGCTGTGTTGTTCCACTTCTCTTCCACAATATCACAGAAGCCTTCCTCTTTAAACCATTTAGCTTCAAATTGGCGTTGCTTCTTCCCTGGATTAGGAAGTGACGCTTTATAGTAATCAGTGTCTAATAATAAAGGACGATGGTCTGAGCGACTATATTCGAGGTGTAATATAGCTGCATCTGGATGCATCTGACTCCAATCAATATTTGCAACACCCCTGTCTAGTCTTTCCCTCATAGCACCTCTGTGCCAAGTGAACTTGTCACCAACATATCCCACATCCGATAACTGACAATCATCCAAGGTATCCTGGAAAGCTTTTATAAATCTTTGAGGTCTCACTCTTCCACCCTCCTTTTCGCTATCAAAGAGAATTTCGTTTAAGTCACCCATAACTATCCAAGGCAAGTTATTTTGTTGATGAAGTGATCTGAATCTATCCCAAGTTTTGTATTTCTCATCCCACTTGAATTCGCCATACATTCCAGTAAACCTCCACTCCTTATTTGCCTCCTCTACAATACGGATATCAATAAAATTTGGGCATGCAAAAATACGATGAATTTGTACCACTTTCCTCCAAACCATGAGAATCCCTCCTTTCCTTCCATCACTTGGTTGAACAATAAGATGATCCATTCTCATTTGACGACGAATACACTCAGCTGGGTAATTGTCAAGATGTGTTTCCGAGAGGAAAACAACATCAGGGTTGTGGCGCCTCAGGACATCCATTAGCGCACGAATTGCCGCAGCATTACCCAAACCACGGCAATTCCAAGCTAGAAGTCTCATTGCGACCGGACAGGCTCCTCAAAAGAGCCCGCCGATCCAAGTGAAGGGGAGTCTGCTCCAGTCTTCGTTCGTTTATTTCTTTCTTTCTCTCTGATGCCCTCCCCATTATCTGCCATTGCACCTGCTGGTGGCGGAGTAGAGTCCATGATGGCTAGATTGCCATCTCCCGTTTTCCCCGCTAAACCCTCATCATCAGAAAACTCTCCAAGGAGGTTTCTTTTGGCCCCGGCCATGCCATTACCTTCATGATCAATTTCCATATCCTTTCCCTTAAGTGGACTAGTTGCAGTATCTTTAAGTGAGGGGTCTATGACTGCATTACCATTAACATAGGGTAGAGCATTATGCCTCCAACTCTCTCCAACATGGTCACCTCGTCCCCTCATATCTCCACGATTCTCTGCAAAAGCATCAGACAATCTTCCTCCCCTCATACCTCGTCCTCTACCCCTCATCTCGGCTATGCCGCGACCATGCCATGTTTCCCACTCAGCCTTAAGCCAATCACCCCACTTCAAATCAGCCTCTAGATGTTCTCCATTACCACACTCAAGGTGGGAGTGCCCAATGAGCCCGCATGCACCGCAAAAACGTGGCATCTTTTCGTATTTAAGCTTGAAAATCTCTCTCTGTCCACTTCTGCTCAACGAGACCCATCTTTCAAGATTTTTCCGAACATCCAAGCGAACCTTTACACGGACGAAATTCCCTGCCCCTTGAACATTTGTTTGAATCTCCTCAACCTTCCCGACCTTCTTTTCCAACAAGTTTCTTATCAGGGTATCATTGCGGTAACCAATTAGGAGTTTCTGAATCTACACCCAAGTACTAAAGAAATTGAGATCAATTAAGTCAGTGTCCATCATACCATCATATGGCTCGATACAGACTATAGCTTGTCTGAACAACCAGGGCCCTCCTTTCTCCACCTTCAACCAATCCCCAAGACAGAAGCTTTGGATAGTGAACAGATTGCCTTCCAGATGATGAAATTTGATTTCCTTCGCCGGACTCCACGCAACTTTCATGTGCTGCTCAAAGGTAGACGAACTAAAGTAGTTCTGGGTATGAACCCTAGCCAGAGCCATCCACTTGACGCCTTCTTTGGGGACCCCTTCCAGATCTTCAAACACTAGATCATCGAAGTCATTTTCAACAATTCCCAGACGGTTGAGCAGATCATCAATGGCTTCCTCCTTCCGCTGATCTGGCCCAACCGACCAGTTCCCAGAATTCGCTGATGATGCCGCCATAGCAGCGAAAGCCGCCTCGCCAAACCCTAATCGGACGCAGAAACCGCCAAGCAGTCAAGATCGGGGGAAGAAAACCTTGCCAGAACCTAGCAGAGAAGAGCCCCCAGCCCCCCGAACAATTTGACTTCAAAACGAAGAAGAAAACCCTCCTCCACCGATCGGGAGATCGGAGGCAGAGTCACTAAACCCTAGTCGCATGTCGCCAGACGCTAGGTCTATGGGGTATACCTAGGTATGGCCAATTTGGTGGTAATCTAATCTAACGGTTTCGCAAAAAATTACCTATGGTTATGTATAATTCAGCAAGGAAATAAAGGAGCGACGTGACTGGCAATTCTGGATCCTCCATGCAACATGTATCTGATTGTTCAGGATGCCGAGGATGAGGAGTCAGGCATCTAACGAAGTCCTTGGGCGACGAGATGTCAAAGGGCTTGAAGCTTTCCAATATGTATCTGGTTGTCGATGACGCAGAGGATGAGAAGCAGGCTAATGACGTAGTACTGGTGGGAACATCGATGAGAAGTGGAAAGGGAAAGGAGAGCCAGACGGATGGGGAGAAATTGGAAGGGGCCAGGCTCACCTAGGCTGGAGGCTCCCGGCCATCGTCGGCATGGCTGCGAAGTTAGCCCTCACAAACTGCGTCTGGAATCCTGGCGCGAGACCCATCTTGGTGACCGCGGCGGAGATATCGTCATGGTGGCACGAATCGACTTTTGTAGGTTGTCAGCCGGTGGTCAAGATTTGGTTTCAGCGGCAATGAAAACGGATCTGCGCCAACGCAAGTTATATGCAGGCAAATAAAGCGTAACGCATCTCCACTAGGAGCTGCAGTTACGGGAGAAACGGAGCCGAGCTTCATGGCCATTATTTTGCCGCCGCTTGGTTGCCCTGCAACGTGCAGGCCGAGTGGCAGGCCCACTAAACAAAAGCCTCCCCTCGCGGCCGTACAACCCACTATATTGTGGCCCGGTTCACCAGAAGGCATCTAGGTAGATCTCCAGAGTAGATGCCCTTGTATATTGGGCCACCGTGACGCGCGGGACAGTGCGGTAAAAAGAGCTCAGGGCATTCACGGGATGACGAATGTATCTGGTACCTTCAACAGCTTGATCTGACGGTTAAGGATGCCAAATGGCTGTAGAGGCTCCTAGGTGGTTCCATTTTACTGTTAACTAATGTTAGAAAGGTTGTCTAAAAATACTCATTTTTGCTTTCTTGATGGATATTCTGGGTTTTCACAAATTGCTGTTAAAACTAAGGATCAAGAGAAAACCACTTTCACTTGTCCCTATGGAACTTATGCTTATAGACGTATGCCTTTTGGTTTATGTAATGCTCCTGCTACTTTTCAAAGATGCATGTCTGCTATTTTTCATGGCTTTTGCGAGAATATTGTGGACGTATTCATGGATGATTTTTCTCTCTATGGGAATTCTTTTGATAATTGCTTGCGAAACCTCGATAAAGTTTTGCAGAGATGTGAAGAAACTAACCTTATTCTTAATTGGGAGAAATGCCACTTTATGGTTAATGAAGGAATTGTATTGGGACATAAAATTTCTGAGAGAGGTATTGAAGTTGATAGAGCTAAAGTTGAAGCAATTGAGAAGATGCCCTATCCCAGGGATTTTAAAGGTATTCATAGTGTTCTTTGTCATGCTGGGTTTTATAGGAGATTTATTAAAGACTTCTCCAAGATTTCAAAACCTCTTACTAATCTTCTTCAAAAAGATGTACCTTTTGTTTTTGATGATGATTGTAAGGAAGCTTTTGAAACTCTAAAGAAAGCCTTAACAACTGCTCCTATAGTTGAACCTCCTGATTGGAACTTACCATTTGAAATTATGTGTGATGCTAGTGATTTTGCTGTAGGCGCTGTTCTTGGACAGCGAGTAGATAAAAAATTGAATGTTATTCATTATGCTAGTAAAACTCTTGATGCTGCTCAAAGAAATTATGCTACTACTGAGAAAGAATTGTTGGCTGTAGTCTTTGCTTGTGACAAGTTTAGATCCTATATTGTTGATTCAAAAGTTACAATTCATACTGATCATGCTGCAATCAGATACCTAATGCAAAAGAAAGATGCTAAGCCAAGGCTTATTAGATGGGCGCTTCTGTTGCAAGAATTTGATTTACATATTATAGATAGGAAAGGTGCTGATAATCCTGTTGCTGATAATTTGTCTAGATTGGAAAATATTGCTTATGATCCTGTTCCTGTTAATGATAGTTTTCCAAATAAACAATTGGCTGTAATAAAGGTGAGCTCGCGAGATAGTCCTTGGTACACTGATTATGCTAACTTTATTGTCTCCAAGTACTTGCCTCCAACCTTTTCAGCTCAGCAAAGGAGAAAATTCTTTTATGACTTGCGGCATTATTTTTGGGATGACCCACACTTATATAAAGAAGGAGTGGATGGTATTCTGCGAAGATGTGTTCCCGAGTATGAACAACAAGAGATATTGAGTAAATGTCATGGTAGTGCTTATGGAGGATATCACGCCGGAGATAGAACTGTGCAAAAGGTTCTACAATCAGGTTTTTATTGGCCAACTCTCTTCAAAGATGCAAGGAAGTTTATTTTATCTTGTGATGAATGTCAAAGGGTTGGTAATATCTCCAGACGCAATGAAATGCCTATGAATTATACTCTTGTTATTGAACCGTTCGATTGTTGGGGATTTGACTTCATGGGACCTTTCCCCTCTTCAGAAGGTAACACTCATATACTTGTTGTTGTTGATTATGTTACTAAATGGGTGGAAGCCATACCTACAAAAAGTGCTGATGGTGAGACCTCTTTAAGAATGTTTTTAGATATTATTTTTCCTAGATTTGGAGTTCCTAGATATCTTATGACTGATGGAGGTTCTCATTTTATTCATGGTGGTTTTAGAAAAACTCTTGGTAAATATGGTATTAATCATAGAATTGCTTCTGCTTATCATCCTCAAACTAGTGGGCAAGTAGAACTATCAAATAGAGAGATAAAATCTATCTTGCAAAAGATTGTTAATAAATATAGAAAGAATTGGGCTAGTAAATTGAAGGAAGCATTATGGGCTTACAGAACTGCTTATAAAAATCCCATGGGTATGTCACCTTATAAGATGGTTTATGGAAAAGCTTGTCATTTACCTTTAGAACTAGAGCACAAAGCTTATTGGGCTGTAAGATAACTAAATAAAGATCCTAAACTAGCCGGTAAGAAGAGGTTGCTGCAATTGAGTTCTCTAGATGAATGGAGAAGTGAGGCTTATGAAAATGCTAAACTCTTTAAAGAGAAAGTTAAGAAATGGCATGATAGAAGAATTATCAAAAAGAGAATTTAATGTTGGGGATAAAGTCCTATTGTATCGGTCTCGTCTCAGATTCTTTGCAGGGAAATTACTCTCGAAATGGAAAGGACCATACGTCATTGAGGAGGTGTATCGTTCAGGAGCAATTAAAATTAGCTCTCTCCAAGGCGATGCCACACAAGTGGTGAATGGACAAAGACTCAAGCATTATATCTCAGGTGATTCTTATAATGAAGATGTTGATGTTATTCGAGTGGAAACTCCGGAAGCTTTCATCAAAGGTCAAATTGACAGTCCGGCAGAGTTCGACTTTGAATAGGTAACAGTACTGGTAATAAAAAGTTCGCGTTTTACTTTCCGAACAATGTTCTTGCTGTTTTTGGAAAATATGAAAAATTACGAGATCGAAACGGAGTGGAGGAGACGCACGAGGGCGTGCCCCCATAGGCCGGCGCGGGCCCCAGCCTGGCCGCGCCGCCCTATGAGGTGGGACCCTCGTCGCCCCTCTCCGACTCTGGTTCGACCTGGTACTTTCCTTTTGTCGTAAAAATTCCTGCTATATAATCCCCCGGACCCCTGGAGGTCCGTATATCATTTTCTCGACGTGTTTTGTTTTGAGCTGTTTCTGCCAGGATCTGTTTTTGATCTAGAAGCACCATGGTCTCCAACAACAAGGGCAAGGGGCTTTCGGATGAAGATATTCAAGATCCCGAGTGGAAAGAGGTGGACGAGAGCGTCAAGGAAGAATATGAAGAAGAAGTGGAGGAAGACTCGCGTGCGTACCCGCGTGCTACCATAGCAAGCATCGACGTGGTGGAGAACCCTTCCAGTGCCAAGAGGAGCGCAAGGATTCGCATCGGAGGGAATGTTCCACATCACTACCTAGCTCCAAAGACATCTTCTTCAGGCACCTACAACCCCTTCCGCAATCTAATTTACAATAGTCAAATTGAAAGGACTCCCAAGGCAGCATTGCCTAGCAATTGGGATATAGATCGTTCTAACACTGCAGGAAGGATGAAGCCTGAAGCTGAAGAGTGGGGAAATAATTCCAAGAGTTGGGACTCACCATCGGACATACTTCTTAACCGCATCGAGCACAATTCGGAGATGATCCGCAACCTCATGTACAAGATTGATGAGCTTCAGGAGCTTGTTGAGAAGCTTGTCAAGAATTCATCACCACCACCGCCGAAGGAGTAATTCATCATCGGTATTGGCATCCCCTTGGTTTGTTCCAAGCTTGGGGGAGTGCCGCGGTATCACATCATCACTATCTTTTACTTTTTACTATCAAGTAGTGTCATATCATGAGTAGGGAAGTTATCATATAAGATGGGTTGCAGTGTGGAAGTATCTCTCCTTTAGTTGGTTGTCTATGTATCACTTGGTGTGAGTTATCGTTATGGAATATTAATGAGAAGTCTTATCATTTACATATTGCACATCTTATTCTAGTTTGCAATCTCTATTATATGATTGATCTTGTTATTAGTATTGGTATCACTTTGGGAGCATTGAGTAAATCTATTTGGTTTTGGCAAACTTAGCATTGGTCAATAGCAACAACACTTTGAGGTTTAAGTAGAAAAGAGAAATACATGTAGTTGTTTCATTGTCTTCCTTTCTTGTTAGCTCATAGCTTATTATTCTGAAGTTAAAATTGTTTGTGCTTACAAGGAAGGTGCATGATTGTTTCTATCACATGTATATTTGTTTGTTTCCCTCAACTCTTATACTTGCTAATTAACCTTGCTAGCCAAAAACCCGTACTGAGAGGGAATGCTTCTCGTGCATCCATACTTTAACCCAAACCTATGCCATCTGTGTCCACCATAACTACCTACTACATGGTATTTCCTGCCATTCCAAGTAAATACTTCGTGTGCTACCTTTAAACAATTCAAAATTTATCATCCTTTATTTGTGTCAATGTTTTATAGCTCATGAGGAAGTATGTGGTGTTTTATCTTTCAATCTTGTCGGGCAACTTTCACCAATGGACTAGTGGCTTCATCCACTTATCCAATAACTTTGCAAAAAGAGCTGGCAATGGGGTTCCCAGTCCCAAATTAATTAACTTTCATAATTTTACAAATAGACACTCCTCCATGGTATGTGATTGTTGGACGGTGATACGTCTCCAACATATCGATAATTTCTTATGTTCCATGCTTGTTTTATGATGATACACACATGTTTTATACATACTTTATGTCATATTTATGCATTTTTCGGCACTAACCTATTAACGAGATGCCGAAGAGCCAGTTGTTGTTTTCTGCTGTTTTTGGTTTCAGAAATCCTAGTAAGGAAATATTCTCGGAATTGGACGAAATCAACGCCCAGGATCTTATTTTCCCACGAAGCTTCCAGAAGTCCGAAAGGGAAACGAAGTGGGGCGACGAGGCGGCCACACAACAGGGTGGCGCGGCCCAGGTGCTGGCCGCGTGGCCCTAGCATGTGGGCCCCTCGTGGCGCCCCCTGACCTACCCTTCCGCCTACATAAGCCTTCGTCGAGAATAACTCCAGTACCGAGAGCCACGATACGGAAAACCTTACAGAGACGCCGCCACCGCCAATCCCGTCTCGGGGGATTCAGGAGATCGCCTCCGGCACCCTGCCGGAGAGGGGAATCATCTCCCGGAGGACTCTTCACCACCTTGGTCGCCTCCGGAGTGATGTGTGAGTAGTTCACCCCTGGACTATGGGTCCATAGCAGTAGCTAGATGGTCGTCTTCTCCTAATTGTGCTATCATTGTTCGATCTTGTGAGCTGCCTAACATGATCAAGATCATCTATTTGTAATGCTACATGTTGCGTTTGTTGGGATCTGATGAATATGGAATACTATGCTATGTTGATTATCAATCTATCTATGTGTTGTTTATGATCTTGCATGCTCTCCGTTATTAGTAGAGGCTCTGGCCAAGTCATTACTTGTAACTCCAAGAGGAAGTATTTATGCTCGATAGTGGGTTCATGCCTCCATTAAATCTGGGACAGTGACAGAAAGTTCTAAGGTTGTGGATGTGTTGTTGCCACTAGGGATAAAACATCAATGCTATGTCTAAGGATGTATTTGTTGATTACATTACGCACCATACTTAATGCAATTGTCTGTTGTTTGCAACTTAATACTGGAGGGGGTTCGGATGATAACCTGAAGGTGGACTTTTTAGGCATAGATGCATGCTGGATAGCGGTCTATGTACTTTGTCGTAATGCCCAATTAAATCTCACACTACTCATCATAACATGTATGTGCATGGCCATGCCCTCTTTATTTGTCAATTGCCCAACTGTAATTTGTTCACCCAACATGCTATTTATCTTATGGGAGAGACACCACTAGTGAACTGTGGACCCCGGTCCATTCTTTTACATCAAATACAATCTACTGCAATACTCGTTCTACTGTTTTCTGCAAACAATCATCATCCACACTATACATCTAATCCTTTGTTACAGCAAGCCGGTGAGATTGACAACCTCACTGTCACGTTGGGGCAAAGTAATTTGGTTGTGTTGTGCAGGTTCCACGTTGGTGCCGGAATCCCTGGTGTTGCGCCGCACTACACTCCACCGCCATCAACCTTCAACGTGCTTCTTGACTCCTACTGGTTCGATAAACCTTGGTTTCTTACTGAGGGAAACTTACTGTTGTACGCATCACACCTTCCACTTGGGGTTCCCAACGGTCGCGTGCTGTACGCGTGTCAAGCTAAATTTTTGGCGCCGTTGCCGGGGAGATCAAGACACGCTGCAAGGGGAGTCTTCCACTTCCAATCTCTCTATTTTGTTTTTTGTCTTGCTTTACTTTTATTTACTACTTTGTTTTCTGCACTAAAACAAAACACAAAAAAATTAGTTGCTAGCTTTACTTTATTTACTATCTTGTTTGCCATATTAAAAAACACAAAAAATTAGTTACTTGCATTTACTTTATCTAGTTTTGCTTTATTTACTATTGCTAAAATGGGTACTCCTGAAAATACTAAGTTGTGTGACTTCACAAACACAAATAAAAATGATTTATTATGCACACCTATTGCTCCACCTGCTACTACAGCAGAATTCTTTGAAATTAAACCTGCTTTACTAAATCTTGTTATGAGAGAGCAATTTTCTGGTGTTAGTTCTGATGATGCTGCTGCCTATCTCAATAATTTTGTTGAACTATGTGAAATGCAAAAGTATAAGGATGTAGATGGTGACATTATAAAATTAAAATTGTTTCCTTTCTCATTAAGAGGAAGAGCTAAAGATTGGTTGCTATCTTTGCCTAAGAATAGTATTGATTCATGGACTAAATGTAAGGATGATTTCATTGGTAGATATTATCCTCCTGCTAAAATTATATCTTTGAGAAGAAGCATAATGAATTTTAAGCAATTGGATAATGAGCATGTTGCCCAAGCATGGGAAAGAATGAAATCTTTGGTTAAAAATTTCCCAACCCATGGACTGACTACTTGGATGATCATCCAAACCTTTTATGCAGGACTGAATTTTTCTTCGCGGAACCTATTGGATTCAGCTGCTGGAGGTACCTTTATGTCCATCACTCTAGGCTCCGCAACAAAGCTTCTTGATAATATGATGGTTAATTACTCTGAATGGCACACGGAAAGAGCTCCACAAGGTAAGAAGGTAAATTCTGTTGAAGAAACCTCCTCCTTGAGTGATAAGATTGATGCTATTATGTCTATGCTTGTGAATGGTAGGACTAATGTTGATCCTAATAATGTTCCGTTAGCTTCATTGGTTGCTCAAGAAGAACATGTTGATGTGAACTTCATTAAAAATAATAATTTCAACAACAATGCTTATCGGAACAATTCTAGTAAGAACTATAGGCCATATCCTTATAATAATGGTAACGGTTATGGTAATTCTTATGGGAATTCTTACAGCAATAATAGGAATACACCCCCTGGACTTGAAGCCATGCTTAAAGAATTTATTAGTACACAAACTGCTTTTAACAAATCTGTTGAAGAAAAGCTTGGGAAAATTGATATACTTGCTTCTAAAGTTGATAGTCTTGTTGCTGATGTTGATCTTTTGAAATTGAAAGTTATGCCTAATGAAGATAAAGATATTAAGTCATTTGCTACAGCAAACACCATCCAAGTTAGAATTAATGAGAATATAAGATTGATGGCCGAATTGCGTGCTAGGTGGGAAAAAGAAGAAAATGCTGAAGATAACAATGTAGCTAAAGTTTGGACTATTACCACCACTAGCAATGAAAATGCTTCACATGTTGACACACCTCCTACTATCAATGGTAAAATAATTGGTGTTGGCAATGTTTCTACTCCTAATGCAAAGCTTACAAAACTGCCTAAAACTGCTGAAACTGCTTGTGATAAAACTGCTGAAATTTTTTCTAATGTTGGGGACAATGATCCCATTGCTGTAGATTATAATGGTTTAGATTTTGATGATTGCCACATCTCTGAAGTTATAAAGTTCTTACAAAAACTTGCTAAAAGTCCTAATGCTAGTGCTATAAATTTGGCCTTTACAAAACATATTACAAATGCTCTCATAAAAGCTAGAGAAGAGAAATTAGAACGTGAAGCTTCTATTCCTAGGAAGTTAGAGGATGGTTGGGATCCCATCATTAAGATGAAGGTCAATGACTTTGATTGTAATGCTTTATGTTATCTTGGTGCAAGTATTTCCGTTATGCCTAGAAAAATCTATAACATTCTTGACTTGCCACCATTGAAAAATTGTTATTTGGATGTTTATCTTGCTGATAATTCCACAAAGAAACCTTTGGGGAGAGTTGATAATGTTCGCATTACGGTTAACAATAACCTTGTCCCCGTTGATTTTGTTGTCTTGGATATTGAATGCAATGCATCTTGTCCCATTATATTGGGAAGACCTTTTCTTCGAACTGTTGGTGCTATTATTGATATGAAGGAAGGTAATATTAAATATCAATTTCCTCTCAAGAAAGGTATGGAACACTCCCTAGAAAGAGAATGAAGTTACCTTTTGATTCTATCATTAGAACAAATTATGATGTTGATGCTTCATCTCTTGATGTTACTTGATACACACTTTCTGCGCCTAGCTGAAAGGCGTTAAAGAAAAGCGCTTATGGGAGACAACCCATGATTTTACTACAATACTTTTGTTTTATATTTGAGTCTTGGAAGTTGTTAATACTGTAGCAACCTCTCCTTATCTTAGTTTTGTTGCATTGTTGTGCCAAGTAAAGTCTTTGATAGTAAGGTTCATACTAGATTTGGATTACTGCGCAGAAACAGATTTCTTGATGTCACGAATTTGAGCAGTAGTCTCTGTAGGTAACTCAGAAAATTCTGCCAATTTATGTGACCGATCCTCAGATATGTACGCAACTTTCGTTCAATTTGAGCATTTTCATTTGAGCAAGTATGGTGCACCTAAAAAATTCGTCTTTACGGACTGTTCTGTTTTGACAGATTCTGCCTTTTATTTCGCATTGCCTGTTTTGCTATGCTTGATGGATTTCTTTATTCCATTAACTTTCAGTAGCTTTGTGCAATGTCCAGAAGTGTTAAGAATGATTATGTCACCTCTGAACATGTGAATTTTGATTATGCACTAACCCTCTAATGAGTTGTTTTGAGTTTGGTGTGGAGGAAGTTTTCAAGGATCAAGAGAGGAGGATGATACAATATGATCAAGGAGAGTGAAAGCTCTAAGCTTGGGGATGCCCCGGTGGTTCATCCCTGCATATTTCAAGAAGACTCAAGCATCTAAGCTTGGGGATGCCCAAGGCATCCCCTTCTTCATCGACAACATTATCAGGTTCCTCTAATGAAACTATATTTTTATTCCATCACATCTTATGTGCTTTACTTGGAGCGTCTGTATGTTTTTATTTTGTTTTTGTTTGAATAAAGTTGGATCCTAGCATTCATTGTGTGGGAGAGAGACACGCTCCGCTGTTGCATATGGACAAATATGTCATTAGCTTTACTCATAATGTTCATGGCGAAGGTTGAACTGCTTCGTTAAATTGTTATATGGTTGGAAACGGGAAATGCTACATGTGGTAAATGGTATAATATCTTGAATAATGTGATACTTGGCAATTGTTGTGCTCATGTTTAAGCTCTTGCATCATATACTTTGCACCTATTAGTGAAGAAATACATAGAGCTTGCTAAAATTTGGTTTGCATGATTGGTCTCTCTAAGGTCTAAATATTTTCTAGTAAGGGTCGAACAACAAGGAAGACGGTGTAGAGTCTTATAATGCTTGCAATATGTCTTTTATGAGAGTTTTGCTATACCGGTTCATACTTGTGTTCGTTTCAAATAACCTTGCTAGCCTAAGCCTTGTATTGAGAGGGAATACTTCTCATGCATCCAAAATCCTTGAGCCAAACACTATGCCATTTGTGTCCACCATACCTACCTACTACATGGTATTTCTCCGCCATTTCAAAGTAAATTTCTTGAGTGCTACCTTTAAATTTCCATTCTTTATCTTTGCAATATATAGCTCATGGGACAAATAGCCTAAAAACTATTGTAGTATTGAATATGTACTTATGTATCTTATCTCTTATAAGTTGCTTGTTGAGCGATAACCATGTTCCTGGGGACGCCATCAACACTTTGTTGAATATCATGTGAGTTGCTATGCATGTTCGTCTTGTCTGAAGTAAGGGCGATTTACCATGAGTTGAATGGTTAGAGCATGCATATTGTTAGAGAAGAACATTGGGCCGCTAACTAAAGCC
This sequence comes from Lolium perenne, assembly GCF_019359855.2. Lineage (NCBI taxonomy): Eukaryota > Viridiplantae > Streptophyta > Magnoliopsida > Poales > Poaceae > Lolium > Lolium perenne. Next base: position 219,888,714 of record NC_067245.2, on the reverse strand, counting down.
ATGATCCATGGTGGAAGTTTCAGTTTTGGACAACAATCCTCAATCTCTTATGAGAATATTATTTGTTGCTAAATGCTTATGCATTAAAGAGGAGTCCATTATCTGTTGTCTATGTTGTCCCGGTATGGATGTCTAAGTTGAGAATAATCAAAAGCGAGAAATCCAATGCGAGCTTTCTCCTTAGACCTTTGTACAGGCGGCATAGAGGTACCCCTTTGTGATACTTGGTTAAAACATATGTATTGCAATGATAATCCAGGTAATCCGAGCTAATTAGGACAAGGTGCGGGCACTATTGGTATACTATGCATGAGGCTTGCAACTTGTAGGATATAATTTACATAATACATATGCTTTATTACTACCGTTGACAAAATTGTTTCTTGTTTTCAAAATAAAAGCTCTAGCACAAATATAGCAATCAATGCTTCCCTCTGCGAAGGGCCTTTCTTCTACTTTTATGTTGAGTCAGTTTACCTATTTCCTTCTGTCCTAGAAGCAAACACTTGTGTTAACTGTGCATTGATTCCTACATACTTGCATATTGCACTTGTTATATTACTTTATGTTGACAATATCCATGAGATATACATGTTACAAGTTGAAAGCAACCGCTGAAACTTAATCTTCCTTTGTGTTGCTTCAATGCCTTTACTTTGAATTTATTGCTTTATGAGTTAACTCTTATGCAAGACTTATTGATGCTTGTCTTGAAAGTACTATTCATGAAAAGTCTTTGCTATATGATTCAATTGTTTACTCATTGTATTTACCATTGCTTCGAATCGCTGCATTCATTACATGTGCTTACAATAGTATTGATCAAGATTATGATGGCATGTCACTTCAAAAATTATCTTTGTTATCGTTTACCTACTCGGGACGAGTAGGAACTAAGCTTGGGGATGCTGATACGTCTCCAACGTATCGATAATTTCTTATGTTCCATGCTTGTTTTATGATGATTCACACATGTTTTATACATACTTTATGTCATATTTATGCATTTTCCGGCACTAACCTATTAACGAGATGCCGAAGAGCCAGTTGCTGTTTTCTGATGTTTTTGGTTTCAGAAATCCTAGTAAGGAAATATTCTCAGAATTGGACGAAATCAACGCCCAGGATCTTATTTTTCCACGAAGCTTCCAGAAGTCCGAAAGGGAAACGAAGTGGGGCGACGAGGCGGCCACACAACAGGGCGGCGCGGTCGAGGTGTGCTTGCGCACAATTGATGTGGCGTAGTAGCTTCCTTGTGACGGTAAAGCACTCGTCCGTTGGGAACCCCAAGAGGAAGGTATGATGTGTACAGCAGCAAGTTTTCCCTCAGTTAGAAACCAAGGTTTATCGAACCAGTAGGAGCCAAGAAGCACGTTGAAGGTTGATGGCGGCGAGATGTAGTGCGGCGCAACACCAGGGATTCCGGCGCCAACGTGGAACCTGCACAACACAACCAAAGTACTTTGCCCCAACGAAACAGTGAGGTTGTCAATCTCACCGGCTTGCTGTTACAAAGAATTAGATGTATAGTGTGGATGATGATTGTTTGCAGAGAATAGTAAAACAAGTATTGCAGTAGATTGTATTCGATTAAAAGGAATGGACCGGGGTCCACAGTTCACTAGAGGTGTCTCTCCCATAAGATAAATAGCATGTTGGGTGAACAAATTACAGTTGGGCAATTGACAAATAGAGAGGGCATGACAATCACTACAAGAAAAGTTGCCATGGCCGACGAAGTTGAAGTCGCGCCGTGGTTGCTGGTGTACCATGGCCGACGATTTTGGGTCCCTCCGTGGTGCATGTCAAAACTTTTTTTTCTCGTTTTTGAGGCCACCTAGCCCGACGAAAGCGGCCAAAACGTCGCGTATGGTGGCCCGGGACGTGGTGCATCTCGAAATCTCGGGTTCGCCGGCCGAGTCAACGCAAATCCGCACCGCCGAGGGATGTAGGGCCCAGATGGCAGCCTCTCTCGCATTGTTTTTTTTCTCGATCGCGCCATCTCGTTCAACGTTCTCCGATCGAGCCGTTTACGATGCAGGATCATGGGTCCCGCATGTCATCCTCTATGAACCAAAATTCTTTCTATTCTTGGATTTTTTTTGACCCCCTGATTTCTGGCTACTTCCTTTTTCTTTTGATCCCTTGCCGCCTTGGAAACGTTGAGACCGCTGCTGCTAAATGGGACCCGCATGTCATCCTCTATGTGCAATCAACTTTCCTTTCTTGGAGTTTTTTTTGGCACCTCATATTTGGTCACTTGCCTTTTTTTTTCGATCCCCTGCCGCCTCTCAAACGGTGATACCGCTGCTGCTAAATGGGACCCGCATGTCATCCTCTATGTACTATAAAACTTTCTTTTCTTGAATTTTTTTTGGCACCTCATATTTGGTCACTTGCCTTTTTCTTTCGATCCCCTGCCGCCTCTCAAACGGTGATACCGCTGCTGCTAAATGGGACCCGCATGTCATCCTCTATGTACTATAAAACTTTTTTTTCTTGGATTTTTTTTTGGCACCTCATATTTGGTCACTTGCCTTTTTCTTTCGATCCCCTGCCGCCTCTCAAACGGTGATACCGCTGCTGCTAAATGGGACCCGCATGTGATCCTCTATGGACTATAAAACTTTCTTTTCTTGAATTATTTTTGGCTCCTGATATTTGGTCACTTGCCTTTTTCTTTCGATCCCCTGCCGCCTCTCAAACAGTGAGACCGCTGCAGCTAAATGGGACCCGCATGTCATCCTCTATGAGCAATAAACTTTCTTTTGTTGTATTTTTTTTTGGCACCTCATATTTGGGCACTTGCATTTTTATTTCTATCACATGCCACTTTTGAAACGTTGAGGAACCCGCAGGCTCATGGGACCCGCATGTCATCCTCTATGTACTATAAAAGTTCATTTTCTTGGTTTTTTTCACCCTCCGATTTTTGGCAATTTCTTTTTCTTTTGAACCCCTGCCGCCTCTCAAACGGTGATACCGGCTGCTTTGCTAAATGGGACCCGCATGTCATCCTCTATGTACTATAAAACTTTCTTTTCTTGAATTATTTTTGGCTCCTCATATTTGGTCACTTGCCTTTTTCTTTCGATCTCATGCCACGTTTGAAACGTTGAGGAACCTGCTGGCTTATGGGACCCGCATGTCATCCTCTATGTGCTATAAAAGTTTATTTTCTTTATTTTTTTTCACCCTCTGATTTTTGGCTATTTCCTTTTTCTTTTGATCCCCTGCCGCCTTGGAAACGTTGGGTAAGCTGCCGACTCATGGGACCCGCATGTCATCCTCTATGTACAATCAACTTTCTTTTTCTTTTGATCTCAAGCCGCATTTGAAACGTTGAGACCGCTACTGCTAAATGGGACCCGCATGTCATCCTCTACGTACAATAAAGTTTCTTTTCTTGGATTATCTTTGGCTCCTGATATTTTGTCACTTGCCTTTTTCTTTCGATCTCATGCCGCCTTTGAAACGTTGAGTAAGTTGCTGGCTCATGGGTCCCGCATGTCATCCTCTACGAACAAAAAAAGTTTCCTTTCTTGTATTTATATAATACCCCTAATTTCTGGATATTTGCCTTTTTCTATTGATCTCCGCCCCCTCCGAAACGATGAGGACGTTGTTGGCAGGTCGGTCCCACATGTCATCCTCTATGAACAATAAAAGTTTCCTTTGATGGATTTATTTTGAACCCCTAATTAATTTCTCGGATATTTCCCCGCCGCCTTGGAATCGTTGAGGATGTCACGCCTCATGGGTCCCGCATGTCATCCTCTCAGAACGGTAAATGTTTATTTTCTTGGATTTTGTTGACCAAACGATTTTTGGCTTATTTTTTCTTTCGATCACGTGCAGCCTTTAAAACGTTGAGGACGCTGCTGGCTCACGGGTCCCACATGTCAACCTCTATGAACAATAAACGCTGAGGATGCTGCTGCCTCATGGGTCCCGCATGTCATCCTCTCAGAACGAAAATGTTTCTTTTCTTGGATTTTTTACCAACAGATTTATGGTTTTTTTTTTCCATCCCCTGCCGCCTTTAAAACGTTGACGACGCTGTTGGCTCATGGGTCCCCGATGTCAGCCTCCCCATACAAGAAACATATGATATCTTGATTATTTTGCAGACAATAAATAATGTATTGCGCTCTGAGCTATTTCAAACAGATAATTAAATCTTTATTTTTACATAAACAAACTTATATGTTGAATCTCCTTGTTTTTTTGTCTTTGCGAAGCATAGGACTTTCCTGTTTTTTAGAAAATTTGGAACTTTCCTGTTTTGGAGTGGGCTGAAATTGTACGAGTCAAAAGGCCAAGCAGGATAGTTCGAAGGCCCAGATGTCCAGATGCAGCCCAATTGAAATCTTTCTTCTTGGATTTTTTCACCCCCGATTTCTCGGCTACTTCATTTTTCTTTTGGTTCTGTGCTGCCTTGGAAACGTTGAGACCGCCATCGCAAAATGGGACCCGCATGTCATCCTCTACGTACAATAAAATTTCTTTTCTTGGATTATTTTTGGCTCCTGATATTTGGTCACTTGCCTTTTTCTTTCGATCCCGTGCAGCCTCTCAAACGGTGATACCGCTGCTGCTAATTGGGACCCGCATGTCATCCTCTATGTACAATCAAGTTTCTTTTCTTGAATTATTTTTGGCTCCTGATATTTGGTCACTTGCCTTTTTCTTTCGATCTCATGCCACGTTTGAAACGTTGAGGAACCTGCTGGCTCATGGGACCCGCATGTCATCCTCTATGTACTATAAAAGTTCATTTTCTTTGTTTTTTTTCACCCTCTGATTTTTGGCTATTTCCTTTTTCTTTTGATCCCCGCCGCCTTGGAAACGTTGAGTAAGTCGCTAGCTCATGGGACCCGCATGTCATCCTCTATGTCCATCAACTTTATTTTCTTGGATTTTTTTGACCCCCTAATTTCTCGGCTACTTTCTTTTTCTTTTGATCTCAAGCCGCATTTGAAACGTTGGGACCGTCACTGCAAAATGGGACCCGCATGTCATCCTCTATGTAAATAAAGTTTCTTTTCTTGGATTATCTTGGGCTCCCGATATTTTGTCACTTGCCTTTTTCTTTCGATCTCATGCCGCCTTTGAAACGTTAAGTAAGTCAGCTGGCTCATGGGTCCCGCATATCATCCTCTGCATTTAACAATAAAAGTTTCCTTTCTTGGAGTTATTTTTTACCCCTAATTTCTGGCTATTTGCCTTTTTCTTTTGATCTCCGCCCCCTTTGAAACGATGAGGACGTCGTTGGCAGGTCGGTCCCACATGTCATCCTCTATGAACAATAAAACTTTCCTTTGATGGATTTATTTTGAATCCCTAATTAATTTCTCGGCTATTTCCTTTTTTCTTTGATCCCCCGCCGCCTTGGAAACGTTGAGGATGCTGCTGCCTCATTGGTCCCGCATGTCATCCTCTCAGAACGATAAATTTTTTCTTTTCTTGGATTTTTTTACCAACTGATATTTGGTTTTTTTTTATTTTCGATCCCCTGCCGCCTTTGAAACGTTGACGACGCTGCCGGCTCATGGGTCCCCGATGTCACCCTCCCCGTACAAGAAACATGTGATATCTTGATTATTTTGCAGACAATAAACAGTGTATTTCGCTCTGAGCTATTGCAAACGGATAAATTAAATCTTTATTTTTACAACTTATCTCTTGAATCTCCTTGTTTTTTGTTTTGGCGAAGCATAGGACTTTCCTGTTTTTTTTTTGAGAAAAATCCGAACATTCATGTTCTGGAGTGGGCTGAAATTGTACGAGTCAAAAGGCCCCGTAGGATAGTTCGCAGCCCCAGATGTCGAGATGCAGCCCAATTGACTTCTTTCGTTTCTTGGATTGTTTTCACCCCACGATTTCTCGGCAACTTCATTTTTCTTTTGGTCCCGTGCCGCCTTGGAAACGTTGAGACCGGCTGGCCGCAAAATGGGACCCGCATGTCTTCCTCTATGTACAATAAAGTTTCTTTTCTTGGATTATTTTTGGCTCCCGATATTTGGTCACTTGCCTTTTTCTTTCGATCTCATGCCACGTTTGAAACGTTGAGGAATCTGGCGACTCATGGGACCCGCATGTCATCCTCTATGTACAATCAATTTTCTTTTCTTGGAGTTTTTTTTGACCCCCTAATTTCTGGCTACTTTCATTTTCTTTTGATCTCAAGCCGCATTTGAAACGTTGGGACAGCATGTCATCCTCTATGTACAATAAAAGTTTCTTTTCTTGGATTATTTTTCACCCTCTGATTTTTGGTCACTTGCCTTTTTCTTTCGATCTCATGCCACCCTTGAAAACGTTGAGGAACCTGCTGGCCCATGGGACCCGCATGTCATCCTCTATATACTACAAAAGTTTCTTTTCTTGGATTTTTTCACCTCTACGATCTTTGGCTATTTCCTTTTTCTTTTCATCCCCCGCCGCCTTGGAAACGTTAGTAAGCCGCCGATCGGTGGGACCCGCATGTCATCCTCTATGTACAATCAAGTCTCTTTTCTTGGATTTTTTTTTACCCCCTTATTTTTGTCACTTGCCTTTTTCTTTCGATCTCATGCAGCCTGCGAAACGTTGAGGAAGTGCTGGCTCATGGGACCCACATGTCATCCTCGATACTATAAAAGTTTCTTTTCTTGGATTTTTTTTCACCCTCTTATTTTTGGCTGTTTCCTTTTTCTTTTGATCCTCGCCGCCTTGGAAACGTTGATTAAGCCGCCGCCGACACAAGGGGCCCGCATGTCATCCTCTATGTACAATCAACTTGCAAGATCTTGGGGCGGAAGAGCTTGTATAAGTGGGACCCATATGTCATCCTCTATGTACAATAAAAGTTTATTTTTCTTGGATTATTTTTTGCTCCTGGTATTTGGTCTCTTTCCTTTTTCTTTCGATCTCATGCCGCCTCTGAAATGTTGAGTAAGGTGCTGGGTCATGGGACCCGCATGCCATCCTCTATGTACAATCAACTTTCTTTTCTGGGAGTTTTTTTTACCCCTAATTTCTGGCTACTCTTTTTCTTTTGATCTCAAGCCGCATTTGAAACGTTGACACCGCTGCTGCAAAATGGGACCCGCATGTCATCTTTTATGTACAATAAAGTTTCTTTTCTTGGATTATTTTTGGCTCTCGATATTTGGTCACTTGTCTTTTTCTTTCGATCTCATGCCCCCTTTGAAATGTTGAGGAAGTTGCTAGCGCATGGGTCCCGCATGTCATACTCTATGAACAATAAAAGTTTCCTTCCTTGGAGTTATTTTGACCGCTAATTTACGGCTACTTCCTTTTTCTTTTGATCCCCATCCGCCTTGGAAACGCTGAGTAAGCTGCTGACACAAGGGGCCCGCATGTCATCCTCTATGTACAATCAACTTGCAAGATCATGGAGCGAAAGAGCTTGTATAAGTGGGACCCATATGTCATCCTCTATGTACAATAAAAGTTTCTTTTCTTGGATTATTTTTTGCTCCTGATATTTGGTCACTTTCCTTTTTCTTTCTATCTCATGCCGCCACTGAAACGTTGAGTAAGGTGCTGGCTCATGGGACTGTACAATAAAGTTTCATTTCTTAGATTTTTTTACCCACTGATTTTTGCTAACTTGCCTTTTTCTTTTCGATCATATGCCGCCTTTGAAATTGAGGTTGCCGCTGGCTCATGGGTCCCACATGTCAGCCTCTATGAACAATAAACCTTTCCTTTGTTGGATTTATTTTTTACCCCTAATTTCTGGCTATTTGCCTTTTTCTTTTGATCCCCTGCGGCCTTTGAAACGATGAGGACGCTGCTGGCAGGTCGGTCCCACATGTCATCCTCTATTAAGAATAAAAGTTTCCTTTTTGGATTTATTTTTGACCCCTAATTTCTGGCTATTTGCCTTTCTCTTCTGATCCCTGCCGACTTCGAAATGATGAGGATGCAGCTAGCAGATCGGTCCCACATGTCAGCCTCTATGAACTATAAATGTTTCCTTTGTAGGATTTATTTTTTACCCCTATTTTCGGGCTACTTGCCTTTTTCTTTGAAACGTTGAGGACGCTACTGTCTCATGGGTCCCACATGGCATCCTCTCTGAACGATAAACCTTCATTTCTTGTTAACGACAGGTTTATCAGTATTATTTCGCAGACTAATACAAGCTCTTTGGCTCCAAGATCTTGCAAGTTGATAGATTAAATCAAGGAATTATTAGGATATGTTTTAAATTTCAAATCCACTTTATGAATTTTTAAAAATACCGTTATCCATGTGGGTATGGAGCGATCAAGGATTTTCATATTGGGCATGAGCAGTTTCAAAAATTGGAACCCTATAATTCAAAATAAATAAATAAAACTTTTATGTAGAATCTCCGTGTATTTTTATTTGCCAATCATAGGATCTGTGTTTCATTAGAAAAGGGCCGAAATTGCATGAGCAGAAAGGCCCATTTGTAGTTATTGGGCTTCGACAAATTCGGATCAAGTAGACCGATAACAATTACCATGTAGATGTTCCTTGGCAACCCAAAAGTGAAATATTGGGCCCAACAGGGGAAGGTTGAACAAGATTTTTCTGTTGGGAAGGTGGTACATGGGGTTATCCTGACAAAAAAAAAATGGAACATGGGTTACTGAAGGTTGCCCATTTGTGCCTAATATGTTTGTCAGCAGGAGCTTTACCTTCCGCTGCCGCCGCTCCGCTTCCGCCGCCGCCACCATGCCTCGTCGCGGGTCGAGCTACCGGTACGGCGGCGTCTCGAGCTCGGGGTACCGCAGCGTCCGCGCGCGCCCCAAATTAAGGTACTTCCTCCTCGGGATGGCACCTACGATAGGCTCGGCTGGCCTTGGGGCATTTACCCCTAGCCTCTTCCATGCTCAAGTTTTTGAAATGTTTCTGGCTCTGTTCAACACTGGATCAAATTTGTCAACATGACCATTCTTATGGAGTAGCAACGAGTTGAATCTCTCAAAACTCTTTAAGTTCTGCAATATAACGACTAATTGGTACTACCTTATACAAAATGATTACATATCCTTATTTTGGAAGCAAGCAATCACACACTTATAGTTTGCTAGTCAGCTGCACATAACGTTAAAAATCGGCAATTATAATGAATAAACCTGTAATTTTCACTTAAAATGCATTAAGGAGCATCAAATTTGACAAATCAAACCATGTCGTACTGAAAATTGACATGTCTTTCTCATGCAGAAATGTAAAATTATCCATGCATGTGCATTTATACAGGTTAAGTTTTGCACGTATTATTTTTTGTAACTTTTCTGACTACCTTCAAAGCTCCAATCCTTCTTCATCATCTTTGTTGTACCGCACTGATGCAAGTGAATGCGAGCTGCTCGCCAGACGCGACTTCGTGTCCGATATGTGTACTATGCCTTCTCCATCTAGTGCTAGTTACGCCTCTATGCTAATTAATTCAGCACAAACCTCTGTCATTGCAGCTGTGACTCACCTCGACCATTGGAGCCCAATCACAAGAGCGAGCTCAGTCTCAACCAGAGAGGCATGTGTCTCATGGTTAGCTATCTACAACTTGCTGTCTTACTAAAACCGTGCCTATCATAGAGATCACCTCGCTGGTGTAGCAATGGCTGCAAGTAGCTGCTAGCATGAGCGAAGGGGATAAGGAAGAAAAGATTAAAAAATGGGTTGGGGCCAACAAGCAGGAAAGCTATCTACTAGCTTTATGGATGTTTCTGGAATTGGGTAGAAAATAGTAGATGACACTGTAGCAGCGAATCCCAGAGACCAAGGCCGTTGGATGATGTCTAATGAACGGCAGAACAAAATCGGCGAAATTAGCTTGAATTTTGATAATAAATCTTGGGCATTTTCCCTCGAACATGATTTATCAACTTTGGGTAGTCTCTGGACTAGTCTCCTCGTCCACCAATTATTATCATACTACTGCGGAAAGTTGAGGGCAGTCCCTAGTCCCGAGCACTTCGCCCACTTCCCCCGGCCTCATCCCAGCAGATCTCACACCAACCACCTCACCGTCGACTAGCCGCCGCCTACAGCCCTCCGAAGAATCCCCAATGGCGGCGACGCCCCTACTAGAGCGCTCCTCACGCGAGCGCATCATCGAGTCTGGCCCACATGTCTTCCGTGCCCGCCGTGTGTCGGCAAGCACGACCGACTTCTCCGTCGGCGAGCCGCCGGCCGTGGGCGAGGGCGAGGCGTCCCCGTACACTATGACAAAGGCACATCTTCTTCTCGAGGACGTACGAGCTCAGGAGGATGGCCGGCCCCCTCCCTGCCCCACTGGATGAGGACGATATCACCACTACACCCTGCGAAGAGGTGGTGCTGGATCTTGGCTTGCCTCCGAGGGAGCTGCGTAGTGGGGGCAATGTCGTGCGAACTATGCGCGAGATTCTTGCCCGTGTATGGCTGCTCAAGAACTCGAACCTCACGGAGGAGGAGTGGGACATCATCATGCCTTACGATGTTATGCACCTGATGTGGCAGCAGGCGTGTCGTCGGCTCGGTGGCCTCCACTTCGACCTCACCCTTAGGGTGGACCACCGGCTCATCGTCAACTTGCCGGCGCTGCAGACAGTTGGGTACTAGTTGCGCCGGAGGAGGGCCACGGCAGGATATGCATGCCGGGCTGTCGCAGCGCACAACGGTGCGTCTCCGGGGATGCAAACACCCGTTCCATAGGAAGTGCATCTTCTCCTGGTTTGTAACGAACGCGCCTGCCCTATCTCGCCGCGATAAAGTGCTGACCCATCTTATTTTCGATTTGTAGCATAGTATGAATAAAACCCCTGTATGATAGGGATGCCATGCCAACTTGAATCCTATGTCAAGAGAAATTCTATTTGATTGTGGTTATAAGATATTCTGCATTAGTTTGATCAAGTATTATCATTCTATTTTCCTATGGGATATGACCCTATGAATCAAACAGCATGGGATTACTTCCACACAATTAAGTTTGACCAACTTTTAGTAGGACAACAAACATAAATAATTAGTCATCATGGGATTACAATCCAACAGATAATTGTCTTCAGGACTCATACATTTTCCAAATAGAAAAATCAAAACAAATCATGGTTCTTCATCTCACAGCATGATACAGAGACAAGAGTCTAATCATCATCATCATCATCATCATCATCACCTCCGTCTTCATTCTGATATTCGTGCATGGTCTCATCCTGCTCGTCGTGTCCATTCTCCTCCTGAGATTCACCAGGTAGCTTCAGTTTATCCATCTCTTTGTCGACTATGCTAACCTCAACAGTGAAATCTACTTCTCCATCATGTGCAGGGATACATGTATCCAACGAGGTTTCATCAATGTCAGCAACTTTAGTTTGCATACAACCAGCGAAATCATCTTCTTTGGGCACCAATTATTGGATCCGCATTCTCATCCAAATCATATATGTTCCTTGCCACAAACTTTTGCACATACTGCCATCCTTTTCTAGATCTGTCTTCCAAGAAAAGTACCTTGGCCGCTTGAGGTACCAAAATATAAGGATCATCCTTGTACCACTGAGCAGTAGTATTAACTGATATGAAATACCCATCATTTCTGGCACCTTTGCCCTTGTTTGGATCTTGGTTGTACCAATAACACTTAAATAGAACCACAGATCGGACAGTAACCTTATCACTATAGAACAACTGAATAACCTCTTCTATGTGACCATAATGGTCAAATGACTCTGATCTCTTCTTTCTGGTTGTCAAGTGATCTCCACTGGTTGTGATGCCACTATTTCGTGTCTTCAAATGTTGTTCACGCTCATAGGAGCTGTAATGGACACCATTGGCATTGCAAGCTGCAGCTACCAACACCCTTTTATCTGGACCACGTGATAGGACAAGGAGATCAGCACTAACAGCGCCTGGATTCTCCGCATGGAGTTTCGAGATCTACGATTACAAAATAGACAAGAGGTCATCTCATGTGAAAACACATAGACAAGTCAGAGTGCAATTGAACATCTTACATATTTCTCAAACCAGTCCTGAAACCCACTCCCACGTGCCGATAGTTTTCCATTCGTTTCCATGTACAACCTGCAAAACATAGCCAAGTCAGCTGAATATATTTCATTTTGATACAAGTTCATAGTATATGCGAGGAACTGAGTATTTCGTGTGCATAGTACTCACTTAACATATTCATCAGCCTCTGTAGCATTATTCAGCACATACCAAGACAGCTGTTCAAATTCAGACTGCTCTAATGTTTGTTCGGTCCTCTTTCCTATTAGCTCAACACCATGATTAAAAACAGATCCTCCAACTTCCAAAATTCTGCGACCCCGGTTGAATCTGGTCTCAATATCAGGAATATATCTTGAGGCAAATGTATATGCTTCAGCAGCAATATACGCCACTGCAATGCAAGCCTCCGGTCTAGCTTTGTTCCTAACTGTATTCTTGAAAGTGCACAGTCGACGTTCTATAGGGTACATCCATCCATACTGTACCGGACCTCTTAAAAGTGCCTCATCAGGTAGATGCACAGCCAAATGCACCATCACATCAAAGAAGGCTGGAGGATATATCAGCTCCAGCTTGCACAGGATTACTGCTATGTCCACCTTAAGACGTTCTACAACAGCTCTGCTTAGAGTTTTACTACATATTTCCCTAAAGAACCTTCCCAACTCGCAATCACGTTGTACATATTTGGCTTCACTAAATCTTTAATGCCAATAGCTAAAAGCCTTTGCAGCAGGATATGACAATCGTGAGTTTTCAACCCTTGGAGCTTGTTTCCTTCAGCATTGAGACAATTTGCAATGTTGGAAGCAAATCCGAACGGGAACATCACACCTCGGAGGTACTCACAAAATAATCTCCTTTTAGGCATCGGCAATGTGAATTCCGCGCCTCGAAATTTATAATGTTTTTCCTTGCCTTTGTTCACTTTGTCATTACGATCCAGTTGCAAGTGCCTGTTAACATTCAATGTTGCACAATCAATCCTAGCATTTGAGCTATCTTTTGTCTTGGATGGAATGTTGAGTAATGTGCCGACAATGCTGTCACATATATTCTTCTCCATGTGCATGATATCAATATTATGCAGACGCTTCTTAGCAGCCCAATACAAACAAGTCCCAAAGAGTGGTCCTGCGCTTATAAAATATTCTCGGTCTATCATTTTCCATTTCCTTCCTCTTGGTACATGCTGCTATTTCACCTCCCATCTTCCTTTTGGTAGCTGCTAGACTCAGTTCATCTCCTCTCTTCTTCCTTTTTCTATCTGCTACTACTTCGCTGCATCTTACGTATCCTTCTCTGCTGGACCAACAGTGCCGGCTGGTGGTTTTCCTGGTTTAACATTTCTGACCGCTTCTAGGTGCGCCTCCAACTCGTGACTCTTAAAGTGCTGCGGTTTAGTCTTTTTACAGGCCTGATCACCAATAAATTGCAATTTTTTCTATTTTTTCAGAAACTGTGATCTAATGGAAGGAAACGGCGATGGCCCATATAGCATATCTTGTTTATTATCCTCACCGCCAGGTGATCGCATCACAGTGAACACATGCATTATAACCTGATGTTACTCTGCCTGACATAGTGCCCAAAGCTGGATAATCATGGGTGCAATACAGTACAGCAGCACGTAATAGAAAATTTTGTTCTTTAGGTTGACACACATCCCGTGTAGGGACACCCTCCCATAATGTTTGCAAGTCTCTAATAAGAGGCTGCATGAACACATCAAAATCCTTCCCAGGAGATTTGGGACCTGGGATGAGTAAGGCCATCATACAGTTCGACTGATCGGTGCATGTCCAGGGAGCCTGGTTGTAAGGAGAAACTAGTAATCGGCACATCATATACGAGTTGCTCATGTTGCCAAATGGGTTGAATCCATACGTAACAAGGCCAAGTCTCGGGTTCCTTGGATCTGCAGCAAAATCTGGATGATCCAGGTCGAATTGCTTCCATTCATCGCCATCGCCAGGATGCCTCGGTAAATCGGGGTCGGGCGTGAGAATCTCTTTGTGCCATATTGTTTCCCGAGATGATTGATCTCAAGCAAACAACCTATGCAATCTTTTTACAAGTGGAATGTTTCTCAGTACATTCCAAGGAATCTTTTCTTACCACCAGCTCCATCATGTTTCCATCTTGATTCCTTACATCTGGACATTCATCGAGGTCATTATACTCCATCCAAAACAGTGCACAGTTATTTTTGCAAAAATCAATCTTCTCATATCCAAGTCCCAGTACCTTGATGTACTGCTTCACCTCATAAAAGGATTTTGGTAGTCCAGCCCCAGGGAGTGCATCGCTGTATGTCTTCGCAACTGCATTGAACGCTTTATTGGTAATCCCCTGGTATGACTTGTCATGAAGTAATTTCACAATTAATTCGAATCTTGACACAACAGAACCAGGGGCCACTAAGCGCTTAGCATCTTCTATCAGGTCATGGAAAAGAGGCTTTTTGTGATAACCATGGGGCTGTTGGCTTGCATATGGATACAGATCCCATAACAAATTAGCAGTAGCCTCATCCTGGACGAGATCTTCAGGCTGATAACCATTAGAATAAAGAGGATCAATAATGTCAGGCTGATCATAGTGTTCACCATGGTTAATCCACCTGATATATGTCTGGTCCATCCCATAAACGAATATGATCTGAGACTACATGTTGAGGCTTGGACCCAATATTCAAACATACGCGGCATGGACAAATCACTTCCTTTGTCTTGTCACCGTCAGTAAAATCACTAACGTGCTTCATGAAGTCTTCAATACCACTCAAATATGTTGGTGTATTTAATGAGTGAAATAATATCCAAGTTCTGTCCATCTGTTGAGGAGATAGATGGTCAGAGAAGCGATAAGCTATTTCAACAAACAGGTCACCTACGAATGTAAGCAAACATACCTGAGCAAACAGGTCGAATATAAAACTATAAATGCTACATTATTTGAGCCGATTTCAGCAAACGAACTGAGTGCAAAACTACGGCTACCTAGCGAACAGATTTTTTTTAGGCTGACCACTGGGTTTCCCCACTTTGTATTTTTTTTAATAAAAAGAGGGAAATATGTACAAAAGTTGCTGGAGAGCAGCAACTAAAAGGATCATAGATCCCAAACAGCAAAATATATATAAAATGTTCTACCCATGATATGATTTCCTCTTTGCCTTATGAACAAGGAGAGCAATTTCATCCTTGAATCTCTTGTGCCATCTGTAAATGCTTGGGGGGGAGGGGCGAACATATCTATCGAAAGCAATACAATACCAACACATTCTTTCTTCTTTTTTGCCGTAATTCCGCCGATCTATTAGCAGTGCAAAGAAGCCAAAAGTAATAAGATTACATACAGGTTCATAGACCACCAGGGCCGTACCTGAGAATACGGAGGGCCTGAGCAAAACAAGAAATAGAGGCCCTCAACATGATCATTGGCAACTAAAATGATTTTATATATACTACTCACTCCATTTCAATAAACAATGCACCCTTGTTTTTCGTATTTTATCTTCGAAAAAATATTAATCTATATCTCTCTATTTAAAAATGATGTTTCAATTTTATGTAGATATACATGTATTTAGATGAGTTTAGTTTGCAGATACATGCAAGTTTTGATGAAGTTGAAACATATTTTTCAGGATGAAGTATATAAAAAAAATTGATATAAAACTGGTATCATTAGAAAGTATTTTCCAACACGATTCTAACAATGCTGCTTATGTATTATATGATCGTGATATTGTTGTCCTATTTATTTGGTCAAGGTTCACATTCAAATGTGGTAAAATAAATTAAAAGAAGTGCATCGTGTGAAAAAGCAATCTAAGAATTCAAAAGTGCTAATTGTTAGTCGAAACATGACATCATTGAGACAAAATATTAATACTCATTGGAAGACTAACTGAATTAGCTGCACTCGCGATGAAAGAGAAAGAGAAGATATGGGTAAGAGCAAGTACAATAAGGTACAGTCTTTTTTTGTTTGTTTGGGTTGCTCATCAAGCTTATCGCTCGATACAATAAGGTACAGTCAGCGGGAGTGGTGTTTGGAACATGGGTGCATAGTGGGTGGTATCATAGAGTACTATCATAGATATGCTATATTTATTATAGTGGAGTATTGAAAATGGCATATATAGAAGGGGATATTGAGAATTGAGAGTGGCATAAACACAACTTCAGTTTTTGTAATGGCATAAACACAACTTCAGTTTTTGTAATGGCATAAACACAACTTGTGAATTGAGGAGTGGCATAGAACCAATTAACACTTGTTTCAATAACAGCCATCAAAAGTTAATCGAACGCACGAGAATGGATCCAAAATTTACCATTTTAAGTTTCACGAGAAAATTTTAAACTTAAAATTCGTACTGCCTAGAAGTTTTTGAAACAAAAATCCAGTAAATCTTATATGTCGGGTTATGCATTCTGGGGGAGTTTCATCAGATTCATTGTTTATCAATAAACCTCATTTTATGTTTTACAACCAACTTTAAACTTAAAATTCAAACTGTCCAGTAAAAAGAACAACATTCCAGTAAATCTTATATATTTCTTCTGCATTCCGGGAAAGATTGGTCGGATTCAAAAAAAATAGTTTGGGAATAAACATTGTTTTAGTCTGGAAACGACTTATTGTAGAGTGATTTTTGGTTGGATACATTCATGTGTGTTCGATTGGCTTTGGATGGCTGATATTGAACCAAAGTCAACGCTGGGCTTTTGACCTGAACGTCACTGGAGCTGCGTCAAAAGTCCAGCCATGACTTTGTCTCAATAACAGCCATCAAAAGCCGATCGAACGCACAGGAATGGATCCAACCAAAAATCACTCAACCGCTGGAATTTTGACCTGAAAGTCACTGAAGCTGTGTCCATACTTGCCCAACAGGTTGCGTATGAATGTAAACCAACATATCTGAGCAAACAGGTCGAATATAAAACTATATAACTAAATGCCACGTTATTTGAGCCGATTTCAGCAAACCAACTGAGGTCTATTTTTTTTAGGCTGGACAGTGGTTTCCTCGCTGTGTATTTTTCTTGTAATAAAAAAGAGGGAAAATGTTCTCGGAGAGCAGCAACTAAAAGGATCATAGATCCCAAACAGCAAAATCTAGCTAAAAAGGTTATACCCATGATGATAAGCCATGATATGATTTCCTCTTTGCCTTACAAACAAACGATAAAGATACGAACGAATTCGAGCAAATAGGTAAAGCGGAAAACAATGTCAAACAAACACATCGAGAGGAAAACAATATCAACCGATCGATTCAAACGAACTAACGAACTTATAAGGGCTGGGCGACGGCGATCGACTTCGATTGAGCTATAATGAATCGTACTTGCCCAGGCACGAAGATAGCATGCATACCGTGAGGATCTACCAGCTGACCGCGCTGCCGGTGCGGCTGGAGAAGAACGGTGCCACCCGCGATCGCCGGGCCGACGCGGCTGATAGAAAGCGTGGGGAAGTTTTGGTGCGCGGCCTGGTTCACCGAGGGTGTGTCTAGAGAAGAACAGGGCGCCGAAGGAGGTGTCTAGAGAAGAACAAGGTGGGCTGGGTGCTGAGTTAAAGGCGAGCGTTCG
This sequence comes from Lolium perenne, assembly GCF_019359855.2. NCBI lineage: Eukaryota > Viridiplantae > Streptophyta > Magnoliopsida > Poales > Poaceae > Lolium > Lolium perenne. Next base: position 219,871,111 of record NC_067245.2, on the reverse strand, counting down.
AAATATTGGGCGCGCGTTCGAAAGTTTAGGTGCGCGAGGGAGGTGTCTGCTGAGTTAAGGCGAGCGTTTCGAAATGTCCCCGTCCTCTTCTTTTTTGGGCTAATCTATCTATACCTCTATTCTATCTACATGTTTTTTATTTTTTTCTATTCTATACATGAGTTTTTGAATTTGAATTTTTTCACTCTGTCAGCCTTCCGGCCAATGCTCATTTGAAGTAATTGAAGCTGTTGATTTGCAGCTTAGAGGTGCTATCTACCGCTCATCATACAAGGACTCTTCAGATCTAACGGCTGTGAATGCACGGATTCGTCACCCATCCTTCCCTTGGACTGGCGATGCTGAAAGCCTGAAACACTGAAACACTCTAGATACTTCGGGATACCTCACTGCCCCACATTATTAAACAGGCCTTTTCCGACACGGGAAGTCAAAAGTTGGGGGCTCCATGCAGTACATATGAATACTCGCTAGCTGCATGGTCTAGAAGCAGACTAGAGTAAATCATCAATTCGTCACATCAATTGGTGTATAATTTTTTTAGGAGCTAAGACGCCGGCATGAACCATTTTATCAACTTGAATGCTTACTACATGACATAAGAAGACTATGTGCTTTGGTTTTTCATTTTTCTATTTTTTAAATTTTGTGCCCATTTGAATCTTGGTCAAATCCTAGGTTTGACCAAGATTAAACAAGTTTAAAACATGAAAATGAAAAGGTAATCATGGATCCTTCTTAGTCACTCTAAAATGAAGCTTTTGGGATGTTCTTGAAATTTCCATGTTTGAAACCCAAAACGACTTCTCTTCATGCTTGACTTCATAAGACAGAGTTTAGGGGTTAGGGGGTAGATACATGATTTGTCTAGTTTGCTTATGTCTAGACCTTGTTTATCAACTTTAATGCTTACTATATGACATAAGAAGACTATGTGCTTTGGTTTTTCATTTTTCTATTTTTTTTGAATTTTATGCCCATATATTTGAATATTTGTCAAATCCTAGGTTTGACCAGGATTTAAACAAGTTTAAAACATGAAAATGAAAAGGTAAGCCTGTATCCTTCTTAGTCACTCTAAAATGAAGCTTTTGGGAGGTTCTTGAAATTTCCATGTTTGAAACCCAAAACCACTTCTCTTCATGATTGACTTCATAAGATCGAGTTTAGGGTTAGGGGTAGATATATACATGATTTTCTGGTTTGAATATGTCTAGACCTTGTTTATCAACTTGAATGCTTACTATATGACATAAGAAAACTATGTGCTTTGGTTTTCATTTTTCTGATTTTTTTATGCCCGTTTGAATCTTTTGGTCAAATCTTAGGTTTGACCAAGAATTAAACAAGTTTAAGACATGAAAATGAAAAGGGGAGCATGCATCCTTCTTAATTAGTCACTCTAAAATGAATTTTGTAAGAGGTTTTTGAAATTTCCATGTTTGAAACCCAAAACCACTTCTCTTCATGCTGGACTTCATAAGACAGAGTTTAGGGGTTAGGGGGTAGATACATGATTTGTCTAGGTTGAATATGTCTAGACCTTGTTTATCAACTTTAATGCTTGCTATATGACATAAGAAGACTATGTGCTTTGGTTTTTCATTTTTTCTATTTTTTTGAATTTTATACCCATATATTTGAATCTTTGTGAAATCCTAGTTTTGACCAGGATTTAAACAAGTTTAGAACATGAAAATGAAAAGGTAAGCCTGAATCATCCTTCTTAGTCACACTCTAAAATGAAGCTTTTGGGAGGTTCTTGGAATTCCAATGTTTGAAACCCAAAACCACTTCTCTTCATGATTAACTTCATAAGACAGAGTTTAGGGTTAGGGGTAGATATATACATGATTTTTCTGGTTTGAATATGTCTAGACCTTGTTTATCAACTTGAATGCTTACTATGTGACATAAGTAGACTATGTGCTTTGGTTTTCATTTTTCTATTTTTTATATTTTATACACATATATTGGAATCTTTGTGAAATCCTGGGTTTGACCAGGATTTAAACAAGTTTACATGAAAATGAAAAAGGTAAGCCTGGATCCTTCTTAGTCACACTCTAAAATGAAGCTTTTGGGAGGTTCTTGAAATATCCATGTTTGAAACCCAAAACCACTTCTCATCATGATTGACTTCATAAGACAGAGTTTAGGGTTATGGGTAGATATATACATGATTTTCTGGTTTGAATATGTCTAGACCTTGTTTATCAACTTGAATGCTTACTATATGACACAAGAAGACTATATGCTTTTGTTTTTCATTTTTCTGATTTTTTTTTTTGAATTTTATGCCCGTTTGAATCTTTTGGTCAAATCTTAGGTTTGACCAAGATTTAAACAAGTTTAAGACATGAAAATGAAAAGGGAAGCTTGCATCCTTCTTAGTCACTCTAAAATGAATTTTTAAGAGGTTTTTGAAATTTCCATGTTGGAAACCCAAAACCACTTCTCTTCATGCTTGACTTCATAATACAGAGTTTAGGGGTTAAGGGGGAGATACATGATTTGTCTAGTTTGAATATGTCTAGACCTTGTTTATCAACTTTAATGCTTACTATATGACATAAGAAGACTATGTGCTTTCGTTTTTCATTTTTCTATTTTTTTGTATTTTATACCCATATATTTGAATCTTTGTGAAATCCTAGGTTTGACTAGGATTTAAACAAATTTAGAACATGAAAGTGAAAAGGTAAGCCTGGATCCTTCTTAGTCACACTCTAAAATGAAGCTTTTGGGAGGTTCTTGAAATTTCCATGTTTGAAACCCAAAACCACTTCTCTTCATAAGACAGAGTTTAGGGTTAGGGGTAGATATATACATGATTTTTCTGGTTTGAATATGTCTAGACCTTGTTTATCAACTTGAATGCTTACTATATGACATAAGAAGACTATATGCTTTTGTTTTTCATTTTTCTGATTTTTTTGAATTTTATGCCCGTTTGAATCTTTTGGTCAAATCTTAGGTTTGACCAAGATTTAAACAAGTTTAAGACAAGAAAATGAAAAGGGAAGCCTGCATCATATCCTTCTTAGTCACTCTAAAATGAATTTTTAAGAGGTTTTTGAAATTTTCATGTTTGAAACCCAAAACCACTTCTCTTTATGCTTGACTTCATAAGACAAAGTTTAGGGTTAGGGGGTAGATACATGATTTGTATGGTTTGAATATGTCTAGACCTTGTTTATCAACTTGAATGCTTACTATATGACATAAGAAGACTATGTACTTTGGTTTTTCATTTTTATGATTTTTTTAATTTTCTGCCCATTTGAATCTTGGTCAAATCCTAGGTTTGACCAAGATTTAAACAAGTTTAAAACATGAAAATGAAAAGGTAAGCCTGGATCCTTCTTACTCACTCTAAAATGAAGCTTTTTGGGATGTTCTTGAAATTTCCATGTTTGAAACCCAAAACGACTTCTCTGTTCTACAGTTTGTACATACTCTCAGATAATCTGGACCGTACTTTGCACCTATGTTTAATGGATCATATGTGCCCAGAAATGGCTCATATTAGAATAGTAGACTCATATTAGTGTTCTTGACATTCTGTAAAATTATCAGATTTTTCGAAGTTTGTTTTTTTGGACAAAATTTTACCAATTTCTAGACAGAACAAAAAATGTCAGTCTTTTTATGCAAATCTGCACATAAGTGGCTCAAATTAAAACAGTATACTCGTTTCAGTGTTTTTGATTTCCTATAAAAAATAGATTTTCCTGAGAAGTTCTAATTTTTGCCAGAATTTGAAAATTTTGGATTTCTTGTGTGCCCGAAACACCCAAAAGTCGCTCCAAATCTGAACACAGGATTATTTTGGTCAATACGAAAGTATAAACTGAAATACGACTATTTATTGAACCGTTTTCATGTTGTATTGTTGAAAATGGCATAGAAGGGGGTATTGAGAATTGAGAGTGGCATAAACACAACTTCAGTTTTTGGAATGGCATAAACACAACTTGTGAACTGAGGAGTGGCATAGAACCAATTAATCCTAGAACCAATTAACCCCACCAAAAATGGGTGATGCATGTCTCCTTCACCAAAACAGCAATACCTGTCTGAAACAAGTACATGAACACAAGTACACCACCATAATAATAATACTAGGTGACTCAACGACTAAACATTGACTCGACTCAGACACAACTACTACATTGACACAAGTACTAATATAATAAAGTAAGAGTACTAGTTTGTTTACATTTCCACAGGCCAATTTTACGAACAAAATTTCGAAAATTAACCTTCAGAAACTCGGAAGCCAGGTGACACAGCAGTCATCAAGGATTGCAGCTAGTGGTACACAGTGACCTGGTCAAGATCTACCTTGAGCCTGCTTGACGCTTCAGCTCAAAGTTGAGAGCCTTAACCTGTGACAGCTCGGCCTCTAGTTTGTCCGTCCTAACCGTGAGGTTCAGGATCAGTCCGGCGAGTTTGTCCATGGTCTCCGCCTGGCCGAGGCTCCGCCGCTGGATCTCATTACTCACAGTGAACGATTTCATGGCGATATCGTCGAAAATGCGAATCCGGATCTTCTCAGTGGCGAGCTCAGAATAAAGTCTCATGCACTCATCGGCGAGGGCGCTTCTGTCCGCCGTCTCGACGCAGAAATCGCCCATAACCATTTCTAAAATGGGCTCGATCTCGTAGCGGGGCTTCTATCAGATGGGGATGGAGCACAAAATCAGAAGTGTACCCAGAGAAGTACCAAGAAAGAGAAAATGGGAATCCCAATTTGCACGAATGTCTATACCTCGCTGCTTTGAGAACTTGGCTCCGTGGAAGATGTTTCCGCAGGCAGGAGGGCTGCGGGAAAACTAAGGCCGCCCGACCTGAATATACGATTGAGAGAAGGTAAGAAAAGGAGGGGATGATAAGTTGTGAAAGACATAGAAAGATGCGCAAGAACGGAGGATCGCCTGAAGGTGGCAGTCGCGGGCTGCGACGCCCTTGAAGACTCTTGCGCAGAAGGCACCTCGACGGCAAAGACAGGGACGACATTGCTGGGATTCCCTCAGCTTCGCCGCAGCCGCACGAGCCCTTCTGTGGCGAGACTTGCTCCCGGTCATGGTGGCGAAGTAGTATTCCAAGAGTTAAACAAATTGGTGAACTGAGGAAGACGGCAAGAGCAAAGGTTAGTCCTTAAATTTGGCCTCCCCGTCTCCTCGGCACCTCGCGAGTAGTAATACTTATCTGGTCAAAGAGCAAACTTCGAGGCAGAGACTTGGTGGGCCATTCATCTCCAACTATACTTCCTCCGATCCGAATGATACCAAATTTTTGAATGACAAATCACCCAAAACAGTATTCCAAGAGTATATGTAAGCTTTCATTTTGGAGTGACTAAGAAGGATGCATGCTTACCTTTTCATTTTCATGTTATAAACTTGTTTAAATATTGGTTAAACCTATGATTTGACCAAGATCAAATGGGCATAAAAATTCAGAAAAAAATCAAAAAATGAAAATCAAAGCACATAGTATTATTATGTCATATAGTAAGCATTCAAGTTGATAAACAAGGTCTAAACAACAAACCAGGCAAATCATGTATCTACCCCCAACCCTAAACTCTGTCTTATGAAGTCAAGCATGAAGAGAAGTGGTTTTGGGTTTCAAACATGGAAATTTCAAAAAACTCCCAAAAGCTTCTCATTTTAGAGTGACTAAGAAGGATTCATGCTCACCTTTTCATTTTCATGTTTTAAACTTGTTCAAATCTTGGTCAAACTTAGGATTTGACCAAGATTCAAATGGGCATAAAAATTGGGAGGAAGGGTATGAATTACAATTCAAAAAAAAACAAGGTAACTTAAATACTTGGATGACTCATATTAGTGTTCTTGACATTCTGTAAAATTATCAGATTTTTCGAAGAAGTTTGATTTTTTGGACAAAATTTTACCAATTTCTAGACAGAACAGAAAATGTCAGCCTTTTTATGCAAATCTGCACATAAATGGCTCAAATTAAAATAGTATACTCGTTTCAGTGTTTTTGATTTCCTATAAAAAAATTAGATTTTTCTGAGAAGTTCTAATTTTCGCCAGAATTTGAAAATTTTGGATTTCTTGTGTGCCCGAAACACCCAAAAGTCGCTCCAAATCTGAACACAGGTTTATTTTGGTCAATACGAAAGTATAAACTGAAATACGACTATTTATTGAACCGTTTTCATGTTGTATTGTTGAAAGTGGCATAGAAGGGGTATTGAGAATTGAGAGTGGCATAAACACAACTTCAGTTTTTGGAATGGCATAAACACAACTTGTGAATTGAGGAGTGGCATAGAACCAATTAACCCTAGAACCAATTAACCCCACCAAAAATGGATGATGCATGTCTCCTTCACCAAAACAACAATACCTGTCTGAAACAAGTACATGAACACAAGTACACCACCATAATAATAATACTAGGTGACTCAACGACTCAACATTGACTCGACTCAGACACAACTTGATATAGTAAGCACTCAAGTTGATAAACAAAGTCTAGACATATTCAAACCAGAAAAATAATGTATCTCTACCCCTAACCCTAAACTTTGTCTTAATTATGAAGTCAAGCACGAAGAGAAGTCGTTTTGGGTTTCAAACATGGACATTTCAAAAACCCTCCCAAAAGCTTCATTGTGGTGTGACGTACTAAGAAGGATACATGCTTACATTTTCAACAACCCCCCTAAAAGCTTCATTATAGAGTGACTAAGAAGGATCCAGTCTGGCGGGCTTACCTTTTATTTTATTGTTTTAAACTTGTTCAAATCTCGTTCAAACCTAGGATTTGACCAAGATTCAAAATGTGCATCAAAATTCAAAAAATATATAAAAATTAAAAACCAAATTAAAGCACATAGTGTTCTTATGTCATATAGTAAGCATTAAAGTTGATAAACAAGATCTTGACACATATTCAAACAAGACAAATCATGTATCTATACCCCTAACCCCTAAACTCTATCTTATGAAGTCAACAACATGCATGAAGAGAAGTGGTTTTGGGTTTCAAACATGGAAATTTCAAAAACCTCCCAAAAGCTTCATTTTAGAGTGACTAATATATATAAGAAGGATCCATGCCTGCTTACCACCTTTTCATTTTCATATTTTAAACTTGTTTAAATTAATCCGTGTCAAATTAAACCAAGGATTTGACCAAAAGATTCAAATGGGCATAAAAAATTTAAAAAAAAATCAGAAAAATGAAAAAAGAGCATATAGTCTTCTTATGTCATATAGTAAGCATTCAAGTTGATAAACAAGGTTTGGACATGCATATTCAAACCTAGGCAAATCATGTATCTATCCCCTAGCCCCTAAACTCTATCTTATGAAGTCAAGCATGAAAAGAAGTGGTTTTGGGTTTCAAACATGAAAATTTCAAGAACATCCCAAAAACTTCATTTTAGAGTGACTAAGAAGGATACAGGCTTCCCCTTTTCATTTTCATGTTTTATACTTGTTTAAATCTTGGTCAAACCTAGGATTTGACAAAGATTCAAATGTGCATCAAAATAAAAAATTAAAAAAATTAAAAACCAAAGCACATAGTTTTCTTATGTCATATAGTTAGCATTAAAGTTGATATAAACAAGGTCTAGATATATTCAAACAAGAAAAATCATGTATCTACCCCTAACCCTAAACTCTGTCTTATGTAGTCAAGCATGAAGAGAAGTGGTTTTGGGTTTCAAACTTGGAAATTTCAAGAACCCCCCAAAAGCTTCATTTTAGAGTGACTAAAGGATCCAGGTCGGGCTTACCTTTTATTTTCATGTTTTAAAATTGTTCAAATCTTGGTCAAACCGTACCTAGGATTTGATCAAGATTCAAAAATGGGCATAAAATTTCAAAAAAAATGAAAAACCAAAGCATATAGCCTTCTTATGTCATATAGTACGTAAGCACTCAAGTTCATAAACAAGATCTAGACATATTCAAACCAGAAAAATCATGTTTCTACCCCTAGCCCTAAACTTTGTCTTATGAAGTCAAGCACGAAGAGAAGTCGTTTTGGATTTCAAACATGGAAATTTCAAATACCTTCCCAAAAGCTTCATTTTGGAGTGACTAATTAAGAAGGATACAGGCTTACCTTTTCATTTTCATGTTTTAAACTTGTTTAAATATTGGTTAAGCCTAGGATTTGACCAAGATCAAATGGGCATAAAAATTCAGAAAAAATCAACAAAAAAAATGAAAACCAAAGCACATAGTATTATTATGTCATATAGTAAGCATTCAAGTTGATAAACAAGGTCTAAACAACAAACTAGACAAATCATGTATCTACCCCCTAACCCTAAATTAACTCTGTCTTATGAAGTCAAGCATGAAGAGAAGTGGTTTTGGGTTTCAAACATGGAAATTTCAAAAAACTCCCAAAAGCTTCTCATTTTAGAGTGACTAAGAAGGATTCAGGCTTACCTTTTCATTTTCATGTTTTAAACTTGTTCAAATCTTGGTCAAACTTAGGATTTGACCAAGATTCAAATGGGCATAAAAATTGGGAGGAAGGGTATGAATTACAATTCAAAAAAACAAGGTAACTTAAATACTTGGATGCCCCAAAGATGTGTGGAAGCCCAAAACAATGGCAAAACATGTGCGCACGCTGCATCCAATTCAAGTAGAACACATAGTAGGCATCGATAGTTTGACCTAAATTTGAAATCAAAGAGAAGGTGGTTAGAAAAAATCGAAATTGGCAAAGCAAAGCATGAAATCATAAATTTGTGATGCACTATAGCTATGAAAAGTATCAAACAATGCATACCAAAATGATTTTTTAGAGGAATACTAGTTCAACTTATTTTAGTTTTATATTAGTAGCCCAAAATCGAAGTAGTAGTTGGATATTTTTGAACTTGATCTGTAGTAGTGGGCAAAACCCTAGTTTAACATATTTAATCATAGATTCGTAGGTCGATTTTTCTACTTTTTTATTATTACTATGCAGCACATGTGTGTTTGCCCGTCGAGTGAAACTCGGAGGAAGAGGGATCACTCGGAAGGAGAGAAGAAGGGAGAGAATTATGGTGTCTCCCCTTTTTCGTGTGATGATGTTGACTTTTGTGCAGGGTTTGTCAGTGAGCAGGAGCGAGCGAGCGAGCGAGCGAGTCGAGCGAGGCCGAGAATGAGAGAGATTTTTTTTGTGAGAGGGACAACCGAAGGATCCAGAAGGACCCACATACTTCCGATATGCATCCTGATGCGTCTTCTCTTGACAAAGAAAATGGCTGGGAGTTTGCGTACCTATTGCACGTGACTTGTGCTCACTGAAGTGTGGGACCTCACGCATGGACACCACACGTAAGTGACAGACCTGTTGATGTAAAAACTCGGTTGATTATTATACTACTACATTTATACAAAGTTTCCTATGGATTCAAGGGTACGAAAGCCAAGTTAAATCATTTACATGACATTATTTTTTCCATGAAGCCAAGTTAACTCATTTATCAATTGGTACATTTTGGAGTGACTAAGAAGGATCCAGGGTTACTTTTTCATTTTCATGTTTTAAACATGTTTAAATCTTGGTCAAACCTATGACTTGACCAAGATTCAAATGGGCATAAAAATTCAAAAAAAATCAAAAAAAAAGAAAAATCAAAAGCACGCCGTCTTCCTATGTCATATAGTAAGCATTCAAGGTGATAAACAAGGTCTGGCATATTCAAACCACAAAAATCATGTATCTACCCCCTAACCCTAAACAAGGATCCAGGCTTACCCTTTTCATTTTCATGTTTTAAACTTGTTCAAATCTTGGTCAAACTTAGGATTTGACGAAGATTCAAATGGGCGTAAAAATACTTAGAAAAATCATGTACGTATCTACCCCAAACCCTAAACTCTATCTTACGAAGCCAAGCATGAAGAGAAGTGGTTTTGGGTTTCAAACATGGAAATTTCAAAAACCTCCCAAAAGCTTCATTTTAGAGTGACTAAGAAGGATCCATGCTTACCTTTTATTTTCATGTTTTAAACATGTTCAAATCTTGGTCAAACCGTACGTACCTAGGATTTGACCAAGATTCAAATGGGCATAAAAATTCAAAAAAAAAATGAAAAACCAAAGCACATAGCCTAGCTTCTTATATATGCCATATAGTAAGCACTCAAGTTGATAAACAAAGTCTAGACATATTCAAACCAGGAAAATCATGTATCTACCCCTAACCCTAAACTTTGTCTTAATTATGAAGTCAAGCACGAAGAGAAGTCGTTTTGGGTTTCAAACATGGACATTTCAAAAACCCTCCCAAAAGCTTCATTGTGGTGTGACGTACTAAGAAGGATACATGCTTACATTTTCAACAACCCCCCTAAAAGCTTCATTATAGAGTGACTAAGAAGGATCCAGTCTGGCGGGCTTACCTTTTATTTTCTTGTTTTAAACTTGTTCAAATCTCGGTCAAACCTAGGATTTGACCAAGATTCAAAATGTGCATCAAAATTCAAAAAAAATTAAAAAAATTAAAAACCAAATTAAAGCACATAGTGTTCTTATGTCATATAGTAAGCATTAAAGTTGATAAACAAGGTCTAGACACATATTCAAACAAGACAAATCATGTATCTATACCCCTAACCCCTAAACTCTATCTTATGAAGTCAACAACATGAAGAGAAGTGGTTTTGGGTTTCAAACATGGAAATTTCAAAAACCTCCCAAAAGCTTCATTTTAGAGTGACTAATATATATAAGAAGGATCCATGCCTGCTTACTGATGACCCACAAGTATAGGGGATCGCGATAGTCTTCGAGGGAAGTAAAACCCAAATTTATTGATTCGACACAAGGGGAGGTAAAGAATACTTATAAGCCTTAACAACTGAGTTGTCAATTCAGCTGCACCTGGAAAAGCACTAGCAACAGGGGTGATGTGAAAGTAGCAGTAATATGAGAGCAATAGTAACAGTAACACAGCAGCAGTAATAGCAATATGGGAGCAATGGCACCGGAAAATAGTTGATACTACTTCCAATGACATGTAGAACAAGTATATTATGATGAGATATGGACCGGGGTTCCCAGCGATCTACACTAGTGGTAACTCTCCAATAACAAGTGACAAGTGTTGGGTGAACAAATTACAGTTGGGCAATTGATAGGAATCAAAGCATTAAGAAAGAACATCAGGATTATTAATTATGTAGGCATGTTTTCCAATTATAGTCGTACGTGCTCGCAACGAGAAACTTGCACAACATCTTTTGTCCTACCAGCCGGTGGCAGCCGGGCCTCAAGGGAAACTACTGGATATTAAGGTACTCCTTTTAATAGAGTACCGGAGCAAAGCATTAACACTCCGTGAAAACATGTGTCCCTCACATCACCGCCATCCCCTCCGGTTGTCCCGATTTCTGTCACTTCGGGGCCTTTGGTTCCGGACAGTGACATGTGCATACAACTTGTAGATACAATCTAAGCAATAAGTATAGAGCTCAAATCTAAGATCATGCCACTCGGGCCCTAGTGACAAGCATTAAGCATAACAAGATTGCAGCAACAATAACTTCACAAACTTTATAGATAGACTAATCATAATGTATCATCCATCGGATCCCAACAAACACAACACCGATTACATCAGATGAATCTCAATCATGTAAGGCAGCTCATGAGACCATTGTATTGAAGTACATGGAGGAGAGAATACCAACTAGCTACTGCTAGAACCCGTAGTCCATGGGGGAACTACTCACGGAGCATGATGGAGGCAATGGCGTTGATGGAGATGGCTTCCGGGGGCACTTCCCCGTCCCGGCAGGGTGCCGGGATAGAGACTTCTGTCCCCCAAATCGGAGTTTCTCGATGGCGGCGGCGCCCCTGGAGTCTTTCTGGAGTTTCGTCAATTGGTACTGCGTTTTTAGGTCGAAAGGGATTTTATAGGCGAAGAGGCGGCGCAGGGGGGCACCTGGGGGCGCCACACCCTAGGCCGGCGCGGCCGTGGTCAGCCCGCACCGCCATGTGGTGTGGTGGCCCCCTGGCCCCTCTCCGACTCTTCTTCGGTGTTCTGGAGCCTTCCGGGAAAAATAGGAGGTTTGGCGTTGATTTCGTCCAATTCCGAGAATATTGCCCGAACAGCCTTTCTGGAACCAAAAACAGCAGAAAACAGGAACTGGCACTGTGGCATCTCGTTAATAGATTAGTTCCGAAAAATGAATAAAATCATCATAAAGTGTAAGCAAAACATGTAAGTATTGTCATAAAACAAGCATGGAACATCAGAAATTATGGATACGTCGGGGACGTATCAGCATCCCCAAGCTTAGTTCCTGCTCGTCCCGAGCAGGTAAACGATAAAAGAATAATTTCTGTAGTGACATGCTACTTACATAACCTTGATCATACTATTACAAAGCATATGAAATGAATGAAGTGACTCAAGGCAATGATCTATAGTTGCTAACAAATAGATAACATATAGCAAAACTTTTCATGAATAGTACTTTCAAGACAAGCATCAAAAGATTGCACAAGAGTTAACTCATAAAGCAATAGATTCAAAGTAAAGGCATCGAAGCAACACAAAGGAATATATAAGTTTCAGCGGTTGCTTTCAACTTTCAACATGCATATCTCATGGATAATTGTCAACACAAAGTAATATGATGAATGCAAATATGCAAGTATGTAAGAATCAATGCACAGTTAACACAAGTGTTTGCTTCTAAGATGGAAGGAAGTAGGTATACTGACTCAACATAAAGTAAAAGAATGGCCCTTCGCAGAGGGAAGCATTGATTGCTATATTTGTGCTAGAGCTTTGGTTTTGAAAACATAAAGAGAGCACAAAAGTAAAGTTTTGAGAGGTGTTTGTTGTTGTCAACGAATGGTAGTGGGCACACTAACTACCTCGCCAACCGGACTTCCAAGAGCGGCTCCCATGAATTATTTGCATGTTTATGTGGCACTCCTTCCAACCTTTCTTACACAAACCATGGCTAACCGAATCCTCGGGTGCCTGCCAACAATCTCATACCATGAAGGAGTGCCTTTTTATTTTAGTTTTATTATGATGATGACACTCCCCCCAACCTTTGCTTACACAAGCCATGGCTAACCGAATCCTTCGGGTGCCGTCCAACAATCACAAACCATGGAGGAGTGTCTATTTAGGTTAATTAATTTAGGACTGGGAATCCCGTTGCCAGCTCTTTTTGCAAAATTATTGGATAAGCGGATGTGCCACTAGTCCATATGAGAGTCCGTCAAAAGTAAATGACAAGGTTGAAAGCTAAACACCACATACTTCCTCATGAGCTGTAAAACATAAACACAAATTGGGAAGCATTTTGAATTGTTTAAAGGTAGCACTCAAGCAATTTACTTTGGAATGGCAGGAAATACCACATAGTAGGTACGTATGGTGGACACAATTGGCATAGTGGTTGGCTCAAGGATTTTGGATGCATGAGAAGTATTCCCTCTCGATACAAGGCTTAGGCTAGCAAGGTTGTTTGAAGCAAACACAAGTATGAACCGGTACAGCAAAACTTACATAAGAACATATCGCAAGCATTATAATACTCTACACTGTCTTCCTTGTTGCTCAAACACTTTACCAGAAAATATCTAGACCTTAAGAGAGATCAATTATGCAAACCAATTTCAACAAGCTTTACGGTAGTTCTCCACTAATAGGTTTAAACTACATGAAAAAACTTATGATCTACTTGAGAGCTCAAAACAATTGCCAAGTGTCAAACTATCCAAGACATATGAGGCATTTTCTGTTTCCAACCAAATAAGAATAAGTGATGTAGCTTCCAACTTTTATCATTGAACATTAAAAGTAAAACGAAGAACAAGTGTTCATGTGAAAAAGCGGAGCGTGTGTCTCTCCCAAACAAGGATTGCTAGGATCCGAATTTATTCAAATAAAAACAAAAAAAAATAAAAGCACACAGACGCTCCAAGTAAAGCACATAAGATGTGACTGAATAAAAATATAGTTTCAGGGGAGGAACCTGATAAGTTGATGAAGAAGGGGATGCCTTGGGCATCCCCAAGCTTAGACGCTTGAGTCTTCTTGAAATATGCAGGGATGAACCACGGGGGCATCCCCAAGCTTAGACTTTTCACTCTTCTTGATCATATATCATCCTCCTCTCTTGACCCTTGAAAACTTCCTTCACAACAAACTTCTCATAAACTTCATTAGAGGGGTTAGTACTCAAAAAATTTGAATCCACCTTGGTCCTGTAGTGGCACATTGCAAGAACTCAATAAAACATTAGCTACAGCTCTCCACGTCTAGAAAACCTCGCTTAAAGTCCACAAGAGACAATGCAAAAAACAGAGACAGAATCTGCCAAAACAGAACAGCCAGTAAAGACGAATTTTAAATAAATACTTCCGTTGCTCAAATCAGAAAACTCAAAACTAATGAAAGTTGCGTACATATCTGAGGAACACGCACGTAAATTGGCATAATTTTCTGAGTTCCCTACAGAGAATTAGACCCAGATTCGTGACAGATAGAAATCTGTTTCTGCGCAGAAATCCAAATCTAGTATCAACCTTCAATTAGAGGCTTCACTTGGCACAAAAAAACACAAAACTAAGATAAGGAGAGGTTGCTACAGTAGTAAACAACTTCCAAGACACAAATATAAAATAAAGTACTGTAGCAAAATAATACATGGGTTATCTCCCAAGAAGTTGCCTTCTTTATAGCCATTAAGATGGGCTCAGCAGTTTTAATGATGCACTCGCAAGAAATAGTATTTGAAGCAAAAGAGAGCATCAAGAGGCAAATTCAAAACACATTTAAGCCTAACATGCTTCCTATGCAAAGGAATCTTGTACACAAATAAATTCATGAAGAACAAAGTGACAAGCATAAGAAGATAAAACAAGAATAACTTCAACAATTTCAGCATATAGAGAGGTGTTTTAGTACCATGAAAATTTCTACAACCATATTTTCCTCTCTCATAATAATTTTCAGTAGCTTCATGAACAAACTCAACAATATAGCTATCACATGCAGCATACTTTTCATGATTTCCAAACACATAATTTTTATCAAGTTCAGGAATAGTGGAATTAAAACTTTCAAACTCACTTTTATCAATAATATGACAAGATGATTGATCAATCTCAAGAGATATGGGAATCATAGAATAAGTCAAGAACTCTCCAATCGCATTTTCATTAGTAGTACAATTAATATTATCAAGTAACATAGGACCATCATCTAGAGCTTTATCATAAACATTTGCTACGCAAAATTCTTTAGTACCACACATTTCGACATCAGGAACAAACAAAGCATTATCATAAGATTTATCAAAGTAGCATGGATTATCATAAATAACAGTAGCATAATTATTCTCACAAGTTTTACTCATAGGGAATATTTCAAGAGAATCCACAGGAACATAACATTCAACCTCTTTCGGTAAGCATGGAGGACAATCAAATAATGTAAGAGATAAAGAGTTACTCTCATTAGAAGGTTGGCATGGGTAGCTAATCCATTCTTCCTCCTTTTGTTCGTCGCTCTCCTCTTCTTTTTCATCCAATGAGCTTTCAGGTTCATCAATTTCCTCCTCTTTTTCATCCAATGAGCTTTCAGGTTCATCAGTTTCTTCTTCCACCGGTTCCTGCAAATTGCGAGTGCATTCTTGTGCATTAATGTCTCTCTCTTTATAATCAAGGATATAAGGATTCCTATTGTAGCATTCTATGCAAGAATTAAGGATAGTAGAGACATAATCTTTAAGGTCCTTACAAATGGCACAAGTTTCATAATTCTCAACCATGAAGGATTCTATCTCAGAGGCTCCCATAAATAAGACAAATTGTTCTACCTCTTCGAACCCATAATGAATATAGCAATTCCGATTATAGCTCTTAATAAAATATTCCTCACTAAAGCCACATTGAAATTTAAGATGTTTAGTATCCTGTTGAGAGCAACAGTTTATATCATGGCGTCTAAGCAAGATTCTAGCAATTGTATTTAATTTTTCTATCATAGCACTCATTATTTTACCAGTTCTTGATTCTCTATAACAATTATAACATTCCATAAGCTCCAAGTAGGTTGTAGGTTCTCCCATAACAGCAGTTTTTAATTTTTTGGTTTTTCAAATTTTTATGGATTTATGGGTATATGAGACAAATAAAACAAGACAAAAATAAACTAAGCAGAAGTAAACTACGCAAAATAATACTAGACAGAAATAAACTAAGCACAAATAAACTAGACAAAAGTAAACTAAACAAAACAAAATAAAACAAAATAAAAACAGAGAGAGACGTAGAGTGTACTCCCCAGGTGAACTTATGAGTAGAGCTATGCCTCCCCGGCAACGGCGCCAGAAAACAGTCTTGATGACCCACAAGTATAGGGGATCGCGATAGTCTTCGAGGGAAGTAAAACCCAAATTTATTGATTCGACACAAGGGGAGGTAAAGAATACTTATAAGCCTTAACAACTGAGTTGTCAATTCAGCTGCACCTGGAAAAGCACTAGCAAAAGGGGTGATGTGAAAGTAGCAGTAATATGAGAGCAATAGTAACAAAGAATATAACAGCGAAGAATAGCAATATGGGAGCAATGGCACCGGAAAATAGTTGATACTACTTCCAATGACATGTAGAACAAGTATATTATGATGAGAGATGGACCGGGGTTCCCAGCGATCTACACTAGTGGTAACTCTCCAATAACAAGTGACAAGTGTTGGGTGAACAAATTACAGTTGGGCAATTGATAGGAATCAAAGCATTAAGAAAGAACATCAGGATTATTAATTATGTAGGCATGTTTTCCAATTATAGTCGTACGTGCTCGCAATGAGAAACTTGCACAACATCTTTTGTCCTACCAGCCGGTGGCAGCCGGGCCTCAAGGGAAACTACTGGATATTAAGGTACTCCTTTTAATAGAGTACCGGAGCAAAGCATTAACACTCCGTGAAAACATGTGTCCCTCACATCACCGCCATCCCCTCCGGTTGTCCCGATTTCTGTCACTTCGGGGCCTTTGGTTCCGGACAGTGACATGTGCATACAACTTGTAGATACAATCTAAGCAATAAGTATAGAGCTCAAATCTAAGATCATGCCACTCGGGCCCTAGTGACAAGCATTAAGCATAACAAGATTGCAGCAACAATAACTTCACAAACTTTATAGATAGACTAATCATAATGTATCATCCATCGGATCCCAACAAACACAACACCGATTACATCAGATGAATCTAATCATGTAAGGCAGCTCATGAGACCATTGTATTGAAGTACATGGAGGAGAGAATACCAACTAGCTACTGCTAGAACCCGTAGTCCATGGGGGAACTACTCACGGAGCATGATGGAGGCGATGGCGTTGATGGAGATGGCTTCCGGGGGCACTTCCCCGTCCCGGCAGGGTGCCGGGACAGAGACTTCTGTCCCCCAAATCGGAGTTTCGCGATGGCGGCGGCGCCCCTGGAGTCTTTCTGGAGTTTCGTCAATTGGTACTACGTTTTTAGGTCGAAAGGGATTTTATAGGCGAAGAGGCGGCGCAGGGGGGCACCTGGGGGCGCCACACCCTAGGCCGGCGCGGCCAGGGTCTGGCCCGTGCCGCCATGTGGTGTGGTGGCCCCCTGGCCCCTCTCCGACTCTTCTTCGGTGTTCTGGAGCCTTCCGGGAAAAATAGGAGGTTTGGCGTTGATTTCGTCCAATTCCGAGAATATTGCCCGAACAGCCTTTCTGGAACCAAAAACAGCAGAAAACAGGAACTGGCACTGTGGCATCTCGTTAATAGATTAGTTCCGGAAAACGAATAAAATCATCATAAAGTGTAAGCAAAACATGTAAGTATTGTCATAAAACAAGCATGGAACATCAGAAATTATGGATACGTCGGGGACGTATCACTTACCACCTTTTCATTTTCATATTTTAAACTTGTTTAAATCTGTGTCAAATTAAACCAAGGATTTGACCAAAAGATTCAAATGGGCATAAAATTTAAAAATAACCAAAAAAATGAAAAACAAAAGCATATAGTCTTCTTATGTCATATACTAAGCATTCAAGTTGATAAACAAGGTTTGGACATGCATATTCAAACCTAGGCAAATTATGTATCTATCCCCTAGCCCCTAAACTATATCTTATGAAGTCAAGCATGAAGAGAAGTGGTTTTGGGTTTCAAACATGAAAATTTCAAGAACATCCCAAAAACTTCATTTTAGAGTGACTAAGAAGGATACAGGCTTCCCCTTTTCATTTTCATGTTTTATACTTGTTTAAATCTTGCTCAAACCTAGGATTTGACAAAGATTCAAATGTGCATCAAAATAAAAAAATCAGAAAAATTAAAAACCAAAGCACATAGTTTTCTTATGTCATATAGTTAGCATTAAAGTTGACAAACAAGGTCTAGATATATTCAAACAAGAAAAATCATGTATCTACCCCTAACCCTAAACTCTGTCTTATGTAGTCAAGCATGAAGAGAAGTGGTTTTGGGTTTCAAACTTGGAAATTTCAAGAACCCCCCAAAAGCTTCATTTTAGAGTGACTAAAGGATCCAGGTCGGGCTTACCTTTTATTTTCATGTTTTAAAATTGTTCAAATCTTGGTCAAACCGTACCTAGGATTTGATCAAGATTCAAAAATGGGCATAAAATTTCAAAAAAAATGAAAAACCAAAGCATATAGCCTTCTTATGTCATATAGTACGTAAGCACTCAAGTTCATAAACAAGGTCTAGACATATTCAAACCAGAAAAATCATGTTTCTACCCCTAGCCCCAAACTTTGTCTTATGAAGTCAAGCACGAAGAGAAGTCGTTTTGGATTTCAAACATGGAAATTTCAAAATCCTTCCCAAAAGCTTCATTTTGGAGTGACTAATTAAGAAGGATACATGCTTACCTTTTCATTTTCATGTTTTAAACTTGTTTAAATATTGGTTAAGCCTAGGATTTCACCAAGACCAAATGGGCATAAAAATTTGGAAAAAATCAAAAAAAATGAAAACCAAAGCACATAGTATTATTATGTCATATAGTAAGCATTCAAGTTGATAAACAAGGTCTAAACAACAAACTAGACAAATCATGTATCTACCCCCTAACCCTAAATTAACTCTGTCTTATGAAGTCAAGCATGAAGAGAAGTGGTTTTGGGTTTCAAACATGGAAATTTCAAAAAACTCCCAAAAGCTTCTCATTTTAGAGTGACTAAGAAGGATTCAGGCTTACCTTTTCATTTTCATGTTTTAAACTTGTTCAAATCTTGGTCAAACTTAGGATTTGACCAAGATTCAAATGGGCATAAAAATTGGGAGGAAGGGTATGAATTACAATTCAAAAAAACAAGGTAACTTAAATACTTGGATGCCCCAAAGATGTGTGGAAGCCCAAAACAATGGCAAAACATGTGCGCACGCTGCATCCAATTCAAGTAGAACACATAGTAGGCATCGATAGTTTGACCTAAATTTGAAATCAAAGAGAAGGTGGTTAGAAAAAATCGAAATTGGCAAAGCAAAGCATGAAATCATAAATTTGTGATGCACTATAGCTATGAAAAGTATCAAACAATGCATACCAAAATGATTTTTTAGAGGAATACTAGTTTAACTTATTTTAGTTTTATATTAGTAGCCCAAAATCGAAGTAGTAGTTGGATATTTTTGAACTTGATCTGTAGTAGTGGGCAAAACCCTAGTTTAACATATTTAATCATAGATTCATAGGTCGATTTTTCTACTTTTTTGTTATTACTATGCAGCACATGTGTGTTTGCCCGTCGAGTGAAACTCGGAGGAAGAGGGATCACTCGGAAGGAGAGAAGAAGGGAGAGAATTATGGTGTCTCCCCTTTTTCGTGTGATGATGTTGACTTTTGTGCAGGGTTTGTCAGTGAGCAGGAGCGAGCGAGCGAGCGAGTCGAGCGAGGCCGAGAATGAGAGAGATTTGTTTTTTTGTGAGAGGGACAACCGAAGGATCCAGAAGGACCCACATACTTCCGATACGCATCCTGATGCGTCTTCTCTTGACAAAGAAAATGGCTGGGAGTTTGCGTACCTATTGCACGTGACTTGTGCTCACTGAAGTGTGGGACCTCACGCATGGACACCACACGTAAGTGACAGACCTGTTGATGTAAAAACTCGGTTGATTATTATACTACTACATTTATACAAAGTTTCCTATGGATTCAAGGGTACGAAAGCCAAGTTAAATCATTTACATGACATTATTTTTTCCATGAAGCCAAGTTAACTCATTTATCAATTGGTACATTTTGGAGTGACTAAGAAGGATCCAGGCTTACTTTTTCATTTTCATGTTTTAAACATGTTTAAATCTTGGTCAACCCTATGACTCGACCAAGATTCAAATGGGCATAAAAATTCAAAAAAAAATCAAAAAAAAACAAAAAACAAAAGCACGCCGTCTTCCTATGTCATATAGTAAGCATTCAAGGTGATAAACAAGGTCTGGCATATTCAAACCACAAAAATCATGTATCTACCCCCTAACCCTAAACAAGGATCCAGGCTTACCCTTTTCATTTTCATGTTTTAAACCTGTTCAAATCTTGGTCAAACTTAGGATTTGACGAAGATTCAAATGGGCGTAAAAATACTTAGAAAAATCATGTACGTATCTACCCCAAACCCTAAACTCTATCTTACGAAGCCAAGCATGAAGAGAAGTGGTTTTGGGTTTCAAACATGGAAATTTCAAAAACCTCCCAAAAGCTTCATTTTAGAGTGACTAAAAGGATCCATGCTTACCTTTTATTTTCATGTTTTAAACATGTTCAAATCTTGGTCAAACCGTACGTACCTAGGATTTGACCAAGATTCAAATGGGCATAAAAATTCAAAAAAAAATGAAAAACCAAAGCACATAGCCTAGCTTCTTATATATGCCATATAGTAAGCACTCAAGTTGATAAACAAAGTCTAGACATATTCAAACCAGAAAAATCATGTATCTACCCCTAACCCTAAACTTTGTCTTAATTATGAAGTCAAGCACGAAGAGAAGTCGTTTTGGGTTTCAAACATGGACATTTCAAAAACCCTCCCAAAAGCTTCATTGTGGTGTGACGTACTAAGAAGGATACATGCTTACATTTTCAACAACCCCCCTAAAAGCTTCATTATAGAGTGACTAAGAAGGATCCAGTCTGGCGGGCTTACCTTTTATTTTCTTGTTTTAAACTTGTTCAAATCTTGGTCAAACCTAGGATTTGACCAAGATTCAAAATGTGCATCAAAATTCAAAAAAAATTAAAAAAATTAAAAACCAAATTAAAGCACATAGTGTTCTTATGTCATATAGTAAGCATTAAAGTTGATAAACAAGGTCTAGACACATATTCAAACAAGACAAATCATGTATCTATACCCCTAACCCCTAAACTCTATCTTATGAAGTCAACAACATGAAGAGAAGTGGTTTTGGGTTTCAAACATGGAAATTTCAAAAACCTCCCAAAAGCTTCATTTTAGAGTGACTAATATATATAAGAAGGATCCATGCCTGCTTACCACCTTTTCATTTTCATATTTTAAACTTGTTTAAATCTGTGTCAAATTAAACCAAGGATTTGACCAAAAGATTCAAATGGGCATAAAATTTAAAAATAACCAGAAAAATGAAAAACAAAAGCATATAGTCTTCTTATGTCATATACTAAGCATTCAAGTTGATAAACAAGGTTTGGACATGCATATTCAAACCTAGGCAAATCATGTATCTATCCCCTAGCCCCTAAACTATATCTTATGAAGTCAAGCATGAAGAGAAGTGGTTTTGGGTTTCAAACATGAAAATTTCAAGAACATCCCAAAAACTTCATTTTAGAGTGACTAAGAAGGATACAGGCTTCCCCTTTTCATTTTCATGTTTTATACTTGTTTAAATCTTGGTCAAACCTAGGATTTGACAAAGATTCAAATGTGCATCAAAATAAAAAAATCAAAAAAATTAAAAACCAAAGCACATAGCTTTCTTATGTCATATAGTTAGAATTAAAGTTGACAAACAAGGTCTAGATATATTCAAACAAGAAAAATCATGTATCTACCCCTAACCCTAAACTCTGTCTTATGTAGTCAAGCATGAAGAGAAGTGGTTTTGGGTTTCAAACTTGGAAATTTCAAGAACCCCCCAAAAGCTTCATTTTAGAGTGACTAAAGGATCCAGGTCGGGCTTACCTTTTATTTTCATGTTTTAAAATTGTTCAAATCTTGGTCAAACCGTACCTAGGATTTGATCAAGATTCAAAAATGGGCATAAAATTTCAAAAAAAATGAAAAACCAAAGCATATAGCCTTCTTATGTCATATAGTACGTAAGCACTCAAGTTCATAAACAAGGTCTAGACATATTCAAACCAGAAAAATCATGTTTCTACCCCTAGCCCCAAACTTTGTCTTATGAAGTCAAGCACGAAGAGAAGTCGTTTTGGATTTCAAACATGGAAATTTCAAAAACCTTCCCAAAAGCTTCATTTTGGAGTGACTAATTAAGAAGGATACAGGCTTACCTTTTCATTTTCATGTTTTAAACTTGTTTAAATATTGGTTAAGCCTAGGATTTCACCAAGATCAAATGGGCATAAAAATTCAGAAAAAATCAAAAAAAAATGAAAACCAAAGCACATAGTATTATTATGTCATATAGTAAGCATTCAAGTTGATAAACAAGGTCTAAACAACAAACTAGACAAATCATGTATCTACCCCCTAACCCTAAATTAACTCTGTCTTATGAAGTCAAGCATGAAGAGAAGTGGTTTTGGGTTTCAAACATGGAAATTTTAAAAAACTCCCAAAAGCTTCTCATTTTAGAGTGACTAAGAAGGATTCAGGCTTACCTTTTCATTTTCATGTTTTAAACTTGTTCAAATCTTGGTCAAACTTAGGATTTGACCAAGATTCAAATGGGCATAAAAATTGGGAGGAAGGGTATGAATTACAATTCAAAAAACCAAGGTAACTTAAATACTTGGATGCCCCAAAGATGTGTGGAAGCCCAAAACAATGGCAAAACATGTGCGCACGCTGCATCCAATTCAAGTAGAACACATAGTAGGCATCGATAGTTTGACCTAAATTTGAAATCAAAGAGAAGGTGGTTAGAAAAAATCGAAATTGGCAAAGCAAAGCATGAAATCATAAATTTGTGATGCACTATAGCTATGAAAAGTATCAAACAATGCATACCAAAATGATTTTTTAGAGGAATAATAGTTCAACTTATTTTAGTTTTATATTAGTAGCCCAAAATCGAAGTAGTAGTTGGATATTTTTGAACTTGATCTGTAGTAGTGGGCAAAACCCTAGTTTAACATATTTAATCATAGATTCGTAGGTCGATTTTTCTACTTTTTTATTATTACTATGCAGCACATGTGTGTTTGCCCGTTGAGTGAAACTCGGAGGAAGAGGGATCACTCGGAAGGAGAGAAGAAGGGAGAGAATTATGGTGTCTCCCCTTTTTCGTGTGATGATGTTGACTTTTGTGCAGGGTTTGTCAGTGAGCAGGAGCGAGCGAGCGAGCGAGCGAGTCGAGCGAGGCCGAGAATGAGAGAGATTTGTTTTTTTTTGTGAGAGGGACAACCGAAGGATCCAGAAGGACCCACATACTTCCGATACGCATCCTGATGCGTCTTCTCTTGACAAAGAAAATGGATGGGAGTTTGCGTACCTATTGCACGTGACTTGTGCTCACTGAAGTGTGGGACCTCACGCATGGACACCACACGTAAGTGACAGACCTGTTGATGTAAAAACTCGGTTGATTATTATACTACTACATTTATACAAAGTTTCCTATGGATTCAAGGGTACGAAAGCCAAGTTAAATCATTTACATGACATTATTTTTTCCATGAAGCCAAGTTAACTCATTTATCAATTGGTACATTTTGGAGTGACTAAGAAGGATCCAGGCTTACTTTTTCATTTTCATGTTTTAAACATGTTTAAATCTTGGTCAAACCTATGACTTGACCAATATTCAAATGGGCATAAAAATTCAAAAAGAAATCAAAAAAAAAACAAAAAACAAAAGCACGCCGTCTTCCTATGTCATATAGTAAGCATTCAAGGTGATAAACAAGGTCTGGCATATTCAAACCACAAAAATCATGTATCTACCCCTAACCCTAAACAAGGATCCAGGCTTACCCTTTTCATTTTCATGTTTTAAACCTGTTCAAATCTTGGTCAAACTTAGGATTTGACGAAGATTCAAATGGGCGTAAAAATACTTAGAAAAATCATGTACGTATCTACCCCAAACCCTAAACTCTATCTTACGAAGCCAAGCATGAAGAGAAGTGGTTTTGGGTTTCAAACATGGAAATTTCAAAAACCTCCCAAAAGCTTCATTTTAGAGTGACTAAGAAGGATCCATGCTTACCTTTTATTTTCATGTTTTAAACATGTTCAAATCTTGGTCAAACCGTACGTACCTAGGATTTGACCAAGATTCAAATGGGCATAAAAATTCAAAAAAAATGAAAAACCAAAGCACATAGCCTAGCTTCTTATATATGCCATATAGTAAGCACTCAAGTTGATAAACAAAGTCTAGACATATTCAAACCAGAAAAATCATGTATCTACCCCTAACCCTAAACTTTGTCTTAATTATGAAGTCAAGCACGAAGAGAAGTCGTTTTGGGTTTCAAACATGGACATTTCAAAAACCCTCCCAAAAGCTTCATTGTGGTGTGACGTACTAAGAAGGATACATGCTTACATTTTCAACAACCCCCCTAAAAGCTTCATTATAGAGTGACTAAGAAGGATCCAGTCTGGCGGGCTTACCTTTTATTTTCTTGTTTTAAACTTGTTCAAATCTCGGTCAAACCTAGGATTTGACCAAGATTCAAAATGTGCATCAAAATTCAAAAAAAATTAAAAAAATTAAAAACCAAATTAAAGCACATAGTGTTCTTATGTCATATAGTAAGCATTAAAGTTGATAAACAAGGTCTAGACACATATTCAAACAAGACAAATCATGTATCTATACCCCTAACCCCTAAACTCTATCTTATGAAGTCAACAACATGAAGAGAAGTGGTTTTGGGTTTCAAACATGGAAATTTCAAAAACCTCCCAAAAGCTTCATTTTAGAGTGACTAATATATATAAGAAGGATCCATGCCTGCTTACCACCTTTTCATTTTCATATTTTAAACTTGTTTAAATCTGTGTCAAATTAAACCAAGGATTTGACCAAAAGATTCAAATGGGCATAAAATTTAAAAATAACCAGAAAAATGAAAAACAAAAGCATATAGTCTTCTTATGTCATATACTAAGCATTCAAGTTGATAAACAAGGTTTGCACATGCATATTCAAACCTAGGCAAATCATGTATCTATCCCCTAGCCCCTAAACTATATCTTATGAAGTCAAGCATGAAGAGAAGTGGTTTTGGGTTTCAAACATGAAAATTTCAAGAACATCCCAAAAACTTCATTTTAGAGTGACTAAGAAGGATACAGGCTTCCCCTTTTCATTTTCATGTTTTATACTTGTTTAAATCTTGCTCAAACCTAGGATTTGACAAAGATTCAAATGTGCATCAAAATAAAAAAATCAGAAAAATTAAAAACCAAAGCACATAGTTTTCTTATGTCATATAGTTAGCATTAAAGTTGACAAACAAGGTCTAGATATATTCAAACAAGAAAAATCATGTATCTACCCCTAACCCTAAACTCTGTCTTATGTAGTCAAGCATGAAGAGAAGTGGTTTTGGGTTTCAAACTTGGAAATTTCAAGAACCCCCCAAAAGCTTCATTTTAGAGTGACTAAGAAGGATCCATGCTTACCTTTTCATTTTCATGTTTTAAACTTGTTTACATCTTGGTCATAGCTAGTGTATTTGACCAAGATTCAAATGGGCATAAAATTAAAAAGAGAGTGGATTTGGTGACCACGTGTGTACGTACGCACGCAGTGTCTGTCGTTGGATCTGCTTTCAGATTGTATTCAATGCTCACGGCCAACACACGGCGTTGAATCACTTTTTTCGCTGTTGTTCACTTGTGGACCCGACGGCAGCTATTGTCGGCCAGTACAAGGCAAAAAGAGAACCCAAAAAGAATAAATAAGCGCCCCCAACCCCATCTTCCCCACTAGCAGCCCGTCATTTCCGAGCTCATAGTGTCTGCCATGGCCGCCCCTCAACTCCGTTGACCTGATTCGGCCAGCGAGGTAGGGGGCGTGGCATTGGGAGCGCGATGCAGCCGATGGCGGCGCGGAATACCTCGAGGTAGCAGACTCCACCATGGTCGTATCAACGGAGGGGCGGCGTGGAGCAGCTGCGGAGGAGCTCGAGGTGGCGCTGGAGATGCTGCATGCTGGAGCTCGAGGCGGGAATCCTACCCCGCTCCCTGATCCACATCGCCTAACTTGGCCGCTCCTGAAGAGCTCCTCGTCTCGTCATGGAGCTTGGGCGGCTTCCCAGACCGCAGAGCCCAACCTTTCTCTCCCCGTCCCTCAAGAGTCACCATGGCGATAACGCCGGCCCGCATCCCGTGCACGCAAGCCGAGGCCGCGGCGTCCTGCAGCGGCGCAGTCGAATCTAGCTGCTCAGGCGTTGCGCGGTCTGAGCCTGCTCAGGCGAGCTCCACAACGAATCTTGGATGGTCATTTTGCCCCTTGTTCCTTTCCAAGTTCATAAATCGGTTGCTTTTTTCATTTCTTGCGCCTCTACCTCACACGATTTTCTTCTTGGATTACCGTGGGTTGCCTTCAAAAAAGTTACTTATTTTCTGCAAAGATTCTTTCCCAGATCTGTTTTGTACCCTGTATTAATTATGATTGGATTTGTGAAGAAACTGTACAAACGTGCATTAATTTATCTTATACTTGTATGGATCTTTCGTTTCCAGAACAAACTTGTATGGATTAGGGTCTTCTTCCATTTCTTATTTTTAGCTGCCATGGTGAGCTCGACATGGCTTTCTCTATGGTGGTTGTTTCCCATTTCCCAAGCTTTCTGCTAGAGATAGATTTTGCCTCGAAGCTACTGCGGCCTATCGACAAACTGCTTGCAAATTTGAGCATCGGGTGATTTATCTTCCCCGGATGAAAGTACTAGTAAATGTCATGTAGAGCTTGAAGACGATCTACAGTACTAGGTGGGTCCCGCTATACAGAGCAGGCACTGATGGGAAGGAGGTGACCTGGTTGTTTCTCGGGGCGGTCGCGGAAGAAGCAGACGTACACAGCCAAACGGCACAACAAACGGCGTGAGACACGTGTTGAATAGAAAGCGCATGCTCACCTACCCATGTGATCACCGAGCTTCATCCGAAATTAAAAAACAAAAAAATGAAAAACCAAAGTACATAGTCTTCTTATGTCATATAGTAAGCATTCAAGCTGATAAACAAGGTCTAGACATATTCAAACCAAACAAATCATGTATCTACCCCCTAACCCCTAAACTTTATCTTATGAAGCCAAGCATGAAGAGAAGTGGTTCTTGGTTTCAAACATGGAAATATCAAAAACCTCCCAAAAGCTTCATTTTAGAGTGACTAAGAAGTATCCATGCTTACCTTTTCATTTTCATATTTTAAACTTGTTTAAATCATTGTCAAACCTAGGATTTGACCAAGATAAGTATGGGCACAAAACCCTCTTAGCCAAAATCAACTACGAGCAAGATTTTCTGTATTGTAGATGCCCCAATTGACTCTCATCCCCAATGTAGTCTTTTTTTATGTCAGTATAGACTTCTTTACTAGATGTATACTATCGTACATGGCATGCATTTGCCTAATGAGCAGCATTGTTTAGCCGTTCTAGCCAACCCGGTCAATCTGTCAAGCTTCATGCACGAGATGCCAATTTACTCCCTCGCTCCGATCCATATTTCTTGGTGCTAAAAAGAATGTGAATCGGAGGGAGTACTTTTCTTAGATAGTACTATATCAGTTCAAAAAAAAGTATAGTACTACTACATCACAAATGCTACAAAAGAGTACTAGTACTGTACATCACAAGACCACGACAGTTGTATAGTAGAGTTTAATGCTGAACTTTAATCGGGACCAGGAGCATCTGGGCCAGCAGCGAGGCGTTGACCGGCAACAAACCAGTCAAAAGACGTAAGGAAGAGGCCATATGCTGCGTGCTTGGCCTTGATTGCAGGGTGGTGATTCTTCGCCGCTCGCCATGTATTCACGCCGTACCGGTTCCGCGTCGCCGCGAGCGGATCGAAGCGATCCCGCGCGCCGGACACGCTCGAGGAGGCGTGGCGGCTCCAAGGTGCAAGCAGTCCGCCGCCGGGAGTCGGCGCGCGGCGTGCAGGTACAGAGGCTCCCTGTACATGCCGTCGTCGCTCCGCGAGTTCGCCCCGGGCGGGCTCTGGTACAAGGCGGATCTGCCGCTCAAACCGATGAGCGGCCCCGTCTTCAACAAATGGTGCGCCGACCGGGAGAGGAACCGCCGGTCGAAGGCGGCGTGGGAGGCGAGCACCAGCGGCGGATTCGTGCCGCCAGCCGGCGAGGAGGCGGAGGAGGCGGAGGAAGGGGAAGACCCCCTCTTCTTGAAGGCGCTGGCCGCGTCCCTCAAGGACGATGCCGACAAGAAGAGGGCGGAGGAAGAAGACAAGGCGGCGGCCATCGCCGCCGTGAAGGAGAAGGAGGCGCGGGATGCGGAGGAGAACGCGACCATCATCTTCCTCGACGACTAGATAGGTTAGAAGTCGCGATAAGGATCGTGCAATTCTGTATGTATGATCCGTATGTATGATCAACTATGAATTATGAACAATGAACTATCAAACCAAACCACATAGTTTTTTTTTTATGTCATATAGTAAGAATTCAAGTTGATAAAACAAGGTCTAGACATATTCAAACTAGACAAATCACTTATATTACCCCTAACCCTAAACTCTGTCTTGTGAAGTAAAGCATGAAGAGAAGTGGTTTTGGGTTTCAAACATGGAAATTTCAAAAACCTTCCGAAAAGCTTCATTTTGGAGTGACTAAGAAGGATGCAGGCTTACCTTTTCATTTTCATGTCTTAAACTTGTTTAAATCTTGGTTAAACCTAGGATTTGACCAAGATCAAATGGGCAAAAAAATCAGAAAAAATCAAAAAAATGAAAACTAAAGCACATAGTATTCTTATGTCATATAGTAAGCATTCAATTTGATAAACAAGGTCTAAACATATTCAAACCAGACAAATCATGTATCTACCCACTAACCCTAAATTCTGTCTTATGAAGTCGATCAAGCATGAAGAGAAGTGGTTTTGGGTTTCAAACATGGAAATTTCAAAAACCTCCCAAAAGCTTCATTTTAGAGTTACTAAGAAGGATCCATGCTTACCTTTTATTTTCATGTTTTAAACATGTTCAAATCTTGGTCAAACCGTACCTAGGATTTGACCAAGATTCAAATGGGTATAAAAATTCAAAAAAACTGAAAAACCAAAGCACATAGCCTTCTTATGTCATATATAGTAAGCACTCAAGTTGGTAAACAAGGTCTAGAGATATTCAAACCAGAAAAATCTTGTATCTACCCCTAACCCTAAACTTTGTCTTATGAAGTCAAGCACGAAGAGAAGTCGTTTTGGGTTTCAAACATGGAAATTACAAAAACCTTCCCAAAAGCCTCATTTTGGAGTGACTAAGAAGGATGCAGGCTTACCTTTTCATTTTCATGTTTTAAACTTGTTTAAACCTTGGTTAAACCTAGGATTTGACCAAGATCAAATGGGCATAAAAATTCAGAAAAAATCAAAAAATGAAAACCAAAGCACATAGTATTCTTATGTCATATATTAAGCATTCAAGTTGATAAACAAGGTCAAGACATATTCAAACCAGACAAATCATGTATCTACCCTAACCCTAAACTCTGTCTTATGAAGTCAAGCATGAAGAGACATGGTTTTGGGTTTCAAACATGGAAATTTCAAGAACCCCCAAAAGCTTCATTTTAGAGTGACTAAGAAGGATCCAGGTCGAGCTTACCTTTTATTTTTATGTGTTAAACTTGTTCAAATCTTGGTCAAACCTAGGATTTGACCAAGATTCAAATGGGTATAAAAAAATGAAAAACCAAAGCACATAGCCTTTTTATGTCATATAATAAGCACTCAAGTTGATAAACAAGGTCTAGACATATTCAAACCAGAAAAATCATGTATCTACCCCTAACCCTAAACTTTGTCTTATGAAGTCAAGCACGAAGAGAAGTCGTTTTTGGGTTTCAAACATGGAAATTTCAAAAACCTTCCCAAAAACTTCATTTTGGAGTGACTAAGAAGGATGCAGGCTTACCTTTTCATTTTCATATTTTAAACATGTTTAAATCTTGGTCAAACCTATGATTTGACCAAGATTCAAATGGGCATAAAAATAGTTAGAAAAATCATGTACGTATCTACCCCTAACCCTAAACTCTATCTTACGAAGTCAAGCATGAAGAGAAGTGGTTTTGGGTTTCAAACATGGAAATTTCAAAAACCTCCCAAAAGCTTCATTTCAGAGTGACTAAGAAGGATCCAGACCGGGCTTACATTTTATTTTCATATTTTAAACTTGTTCAAATCTTGGTCAAACCGTACCTAGGATTTGACCAAGATTCAAATGGGCATAAAATTTCAAAAAAAAAGAAAAACCAAAGCACATAGCCTTCTTATGTCATATAGTAAGCACTCAAGTTGATAAACAAGGTCTAGTCATATTCAAACCAGAAAAATCATGTATCTACCCCTAAGCGTGAACTTTGTCTTAGGAAGTCAATCACGAAGAGAAGTCGTTTTGGGTTTCAAACATGGAAATTTCAAATACCTTCCGAAAAGCTTCATTTTAGAGTGACTAAGAAGGATGCAGGCTTACCTTTTCATTTTCATGTTTTAAACATGTTTAAATAAGGATGCGTGGTTCTGAAACCTCATACACATTGTTGCAAAAGTAATTACATCACCTAAATAATACTACCAGTTCATAATTCTAAACTAATGTACAATCTTGGAAACATATAACGCCAGCCTAGTTCACCAATTATCATCATCCCTGTTGATGCGCTTGCCGGTGCCGCTTGTACCTGCCTCCCATGGGTTGGCAGTCCAAGTTCTGCACTCGTTCGCACTTCGTGTGTCGGGAATCCTTGTTGGAGCTTCCCAACCAGATACAGGCCCTGCCCTTGCTAGCTCACCACATCCAGTCGTTGCCCTAGCTTGCTCACCATGTGAACCGCCATCCCACGGAGACCCCGAAGTAGGCTCGCACGGGTCCTTTATCCATGGTGGCATATTCTTCGGATCAAATGGTATGTTGTGCCTAAAGCAATAAGATACAAATTCCCAGTAGGTTGTCCCGACACACTGCTTCTTCTCGTCGCGCCAGGCAGGGGGAAGAGTGGCCAACCTAGCCGCTTCCTTGCAATCCGGGCAAACCACTTCCCTTGGAATTGGTTGTGCTTGACGCTGCCCATCATTGATTTTTTTGAGTCACCTGTACAACTCAAAACTGACATACCCATCAATCGCAGCATACTGATACTTCCAATTTGCATCACTATTTTATATCATAATTTGCTGTTATTCATTGATATATTTCATATTGGGACACAATACTTATGTTATTTCATCTATTTTGCATGTTTCATCATTATTGGAGGATCGAACACCGGAGCCAGGATTCTGCTGGAAAAAGCACCGTCAGAACGCAATATTTCGGAAGATCAACTCTGGAAGGAAATTATACCAAAAATCCTATTTTTCAAGATGACGAAGGAAGCCAGAAGGAGGAGCCGGGAGCAGCCAGGGTGGGCCCACACCCTAGGGCGGCGCGGCCCAGGCCCTGGCCGCGCCGGCCTATGGTGTGGAGGGCCCACGACCCTTTTCGCCTCCTTTTCTTCACCAAACCCTTCGTCCCGAAGACCTAAGCCACAGAGGGTATCTCGCGAAGAGTTACAGCCGCCTCTGCGGGGCGGAGAACACCAGAGAGAAAAGAGCTCTCCGGCGGGCAGGAATCCACCGGGGAAATTCCCTCCGGGAGGGGGAAATCGACGCCATCGTCACCGTCATCGAGCTGGACATCATCGCCATCACCATCATCATCATCTCCACCATCATCACCGCCGTCATCACCGCTGGACACCGTCACCGCCATAGCAATTTGGGTTTGATCTTGATTGTTTGATAGGGGAAACTCTCCCGGTATCGATTTCTACTTATTGTTGATGCTATTGAGTGAAACCATTGAACCAAGTTTATGTTCAGATTGTTATTCATCATCATATCACCTCTGATCATGTTCCGTATGATGTCTCGTGAGTAGTTCGTCTAGTTCTTGAGGACATGGGTGAAGTCTAAATGTTAGTAGTGAACTATGGATGAGTAATATTCAATGGTGTGATATTTAAGTTGTGGTGTTATTCTTCTAGTGGTGTCATGTGAACGTCGACTACATGACACTTCACCATTTATGGGCCTAGGGGAATGCATCTTGTATTCGTTTGCCAATTGCGGGGTTGCCGGAGTGACAGAAACCTAAACCCCCGTTGGTGTATCGATGCAGGAGGGATCGCAGGATCTCAGAGTTTAAGGCTGTGGTTAGATTTATTTCTTAATTACTTTCTTGTAGTTGCGGATGCTTGCAAGGGGTATAATCACAAGTATGTATTAGTCCTAGGAAGGGCGGTACATTAGCATAGGTTCACCCACACAACACTTATCACAACAATGAAGATTATTTAGCCGTATGTAGCGAAAGCACTAGACTAAAATCCCGTGTGTCCTCGAGAACGTTTGGTCATTATAAGTAAACAAACCGGCTTGTCCTTTGTGCTAAAAAGGATTGGGCCACTCGCTGCAATTGTTACTCTCGCACTTTACATACTCGTACTTTATTCAACTGTTACATCAAACCCCCCTGAATACTTGTCTGTGAGCATTTACAGTGAATCCTTCATCGAAACTGCTTGTCAACACCTTCTGCTCCTCGTTGGGATCGACATTCTTACTTATCGAAGATACTACGATACACCCCCTATACTTGTGGGTCATCAAGACTATTTTCTGGCGCCGTTGCCGGGGAGTGAAGCGCTATTGGTAAGTGGAATTGGTAAGGAAAACCTTTACTGTTGTGCTGATTTTATTTCTGCCTGCTGCTATAAGTCATTATGGAGAGATCTTCTCTTCAATTTTTATTTGGAAAATCTACTACTACTGCAACGGTAGTGGATGAGGCGCCAGGTGAGGAAGTAATACCATATAAAATACCTATGAAAATTATTGAACGTGTTATGGATAACCGCTATGAAGGGGATGGAACTGTCCACCCCGGTGATCATTTACTGTTTTTGCATGAATTATGCGGTTTATTCAAATGTGCAGGTATTGCTATGGATGAAGTGAGGAAGAAACTATTCTCTTTGTCGCTGTCCGGTAAGGCGGCGCTTTGGTATAAATTACTGGATAATGGGGATTCTCTTGAATGGAATGATATTGTGCCCCGGTTTTATTCTAAGTTCTATCCTCCAAGTGAAATTCATAAGGATCGGAATCGCATATATAATTTTTGGCCTCATGATGGAGAGAGTATTGCCCAAGCTTGGGGGAGATTGAAGTCTTTAATGCTCAAATGCCCCATTCATGAGCTTCCTGGTAATGTTATTATTGATAATTTCTATGCAAGACTTTCTTTTCAAGACAAGACCTTGCTGGATACTGATACGTCCAAAACGTATCTACTTTCCCGAACACTTTTGCTATTGTTTTGCCTCTAATTTGTGTATTTTGGATACAACTAACACGGACTAACGCTGTTTTCAGCAGAACTGCTCTGGTGTCTCGTTTTTGTGCAGAAATCCAACTTTCGGGAAAAACCTCGGAATTTATGCAGAAGGCCCTATTTTCCCAGGAAACTAACGGAGCCAGAAGGGCAATTGAAGTGGAGGCCCGAGGGCCCCACACCATAGGGCGGCGCGGCCCAGGGGGGCCCCGCGCGGCCCTGTGGTGTGGCCCCCTCGGCCGGCCTCCGACGCCCTCCTTCGGACTACTTATTCGCCTCGACCTAAAAACACCAGGAGAGAAGTCGAAGTCGCCAGAAACCCTCCAGAACGCCGCCACATCGCGAAACTCCGTCGCGGGAGCCAGAAGTCTCCGTTCTGGCACTCCGCCGGGACGGGGAATTGGAGGAGATCATCGTCGCCATCACCGCCAACGCCTCTACATCAACCAGCAATGTTTCCCCCATCCATGTGTGAGCAATTCCCCCGCTGTAGGCCGAAGGGGATGGTAGGGATTGGATGAGATTGGTCATGTAATAGCATAAGAATGTTAGGGCATAGTGCCTAGTGTCCGTTATTGGTACTTTGATGATATTGTTGCAACTTGTTATGCTTAATGCTTGTCACTAGGGCCCGAGTGCCATGATCTCAGATCTGAACATGTTATTGCTTCATCAAGATATTCATTGTTTATGGTCTTACCTATAAGTTGTATACACATGTTGCTGTCCGGAACCAATGGCCCCGAAGTGACAAGAATTGGGACAACCGGAGGGAATGGTAGCGATGTGAGGATCACATGTGTTCACGGAGTGTTAATGCTTTGCTCCGGTACTCTATTAAAAGGAGTACCTTAATATCCAGTAGTTTCCCTTGAGGCCCGGCTGCCACCGGCTGGTAGGACAAAAGATGTTGTGCAAGTTTCTCATTGCGAGCACGCACGACTATATATGGAACATATGCCTATTGATTGCTTTGTACTTGGACACCGTTTTATTATTATCTGCAAATGCCCTGCTATGATTGTTACATGAGTTTCTCTCATCCATGCAACGCCCGTCATCCGTCCCCGTGCCTACAGTATTTTAATCTTGCTGTTTACTAAAATCACTACTGCTGTCTCTCGTTACCGCTGTTATTTCACTCACTACTGCTATAAAACTGTTACTACCGATAAACTCTTGCGAGCTAGTCTGTTTCCAGTGCAACTGAATTGACAACTCCGTTGTTAAGGCTTCCAAGTGTTCTTTGTCTCCCCTTGTGTCGAATCAATAAATTGGGTTTTACTTCCCTCGAAGACATTGCGATCCCCTATACTTGTGGGTCATCAAGACTATTTTCTGGCGCCGTTGCCGGGGAGCATAGCTTTATTTGGAAGTTCACTTGGATTAATATTGTTCGCTGCAAATTCTCCATCATGGGTAAACCTCGCGATACTAAGATCGCCATATTACCATCCACTACAAGAAAAGGTACAATTCTGAATACCTCTGCTGCTCTTGATTCACCATCTGTGATTGATAAACTTGTTTCACCGCCACATGCTTCGCATGCGGGTACTTCTGCTGAATCTGAACACTCTCATAATATTGATAATGTTTCTGCTGTGCTTGATGATAGTGGTTCATTGGGATCTTTTCTAGATGCTACAATTGCTAGGTCTAGACAAATTGAAAATACTGAAACTCCTAATGCTTCTACTACTGTTAGTTCACCTGAACTTGATTATTTTAGTTATGATCCTGAGGAAGATTATGTGGAGCTTAATGATGATTTTATTGAAAAATGCAATGCTACTACGATGCAAGAAAAATTAAAAAGTTGCTTGCGAGAACATCTTTGTTAGATATAAGCTGTCTCCGATCCTAAGTTTGCCACATCTCCTATAAACATTAGGGATAAAGATTATGATTTTTCTCTTGATCTATCTCATATAGCTATTGTTGAGAAAACACCCTTTTGTGGTACTGAAAAAGAAAGTGCTGTTGAACACATGACTGAGTTATCTACTCTAAGTAGCTTGTTTTCTGATGATGTCAAGATGCGTACTTACTTTGTTGCTAAAATCTTTCCATTCTCATTAAAGGATGACGCTAAAACTTGGTATAATAATTTGCCACCTAATTCTATTAAAAGTCCGAAAGAATTGCTTGATGTTTTCTTCCGCAAATACTTTCCTGCTAGTGCTCAACATGCTGCTTTGCAGAGAATTTATAACTTTAATCAGGAAGATGAAGAGAAATTGCCTGAGGCTTGGTCGAGATTTTGCTCTCTTATTAGAGCTCGACCTGAGCATGATTTGGAAAAGCATGATTTACTTGATATATTTTATAGTGGACTAACCATTGAGTCTAGGGCATACCTGGATAGTTGTGCTGGTTGTGTTTTCAGAAAAGAACTCCAGGGCAATATTTGAAGAATTATTGGCTAAAATAAGCCGGAATCATGATGAATGGACTACGCCTGAACCGACTCCAACTCCAATATTGAAGAAGAGGGGTTTAATTAAATTAAATGATGAAGATATGAGGGAAGCCAAGAAGTCTCTCAAGGAGAAAGGTATTAAATCTGAAGATGTGAAGAATCTACCTCCTATAGAAGATATATGTGAGATAATTCCCCCTTCATCCATGATTGAGGTAAACTCCCTTCAACGCTTTACTAGGGAAGATATTCCGTATTCGAAACCTCCTGCACAATGCTTAGATGAGTTTGATAATTATATTGTTAAGCAAGAAAATTTTAATATGAGAGTAGAGAATCATTTAATGGAAAATTCTCGAGCTATTAGTGAATTGCATGATATTGTGGAGAGAACCTCCAATGATGTTAAGATGCTTGTTAAACATTTTCAAATGATTCAAACTCAAATTGATCAACTCACTAAGGTGCAAAATGACTTGTTAGGGAATAATTCTAAAGAGAAACATGCTTATGAAGTAACAACTAGAGGTGGTGTCTCTACCCAGGATCCTCTATATCCTGAAGGGCATCCCAAAAGAATTGAACAAGATTCTCAATGCATTGAACCTAGTGCTCATTCTAGGAAGAAAAAGAAGAAGAAACATAAAAATGTTGTAGAATCCTCTGAACCTGTTAATGATCCTAATAGTATTTCTATTTCTGATGCTGAAACTGAAAGTGGTAATGAACATGATAATGATAAAGATAATGATAAGAATGATACTCCTGATAAAGAAGAGGTTGAAGAAGAACCTGAAAAGCATGCTAAAAATAAAAAGTATACTAAAGAAGACTTTATTGCTGAGAAACATGGTAATGAAAGAGAACCTTGGGTGCAAAAGCAAATGCCTTTTCCTGCTAAGAAACTAAAATCAAAGGAAGAAGAACACTATAATAAATTTTGCGATTGGATGAAACCTTTATTCTTGCAAATCCCTTTGACTGATGCTATTAAATTGCCTCCTTATTCAAAGTATATGAAAGATATTGTTACTAACAAAAGGAAAATCCCCAATGAGGAAATTTCCACTATGCTTGCTAATTACTCTTTCAATGGCAAAATTCCAAAGAAGTTGGGCGACCCAGGTATACCTACTATTCCTTGTTCTATCAAGAATAATTATGTTAAAACTGCTCTATGTGACTTGGGAGCCGGTGTTAGTGTTATGCCTTTTTCTCTTTATAAGAGACTTTACTTAGATAAGTTGATACCTACTGATATATCTTTGCAAATGGCTGATAAATCTACTGCTATTCCTGTTGGTATATGTGAGAATGTTCCCGTTCGAGTTACTACTAACTGCTTGATATTAACTGATTTTGTTGTGTTGGAAATGCCTGAAGATGATAATATGTCTATTATTCTTGGGAGACTTTTTCTTATAACCGCAGGGGCTGTTATTGATTGCAATAAAGGAAAGGTTACTTTCAATGTTGATGATAGGGAGCATACCGTTTATTTTCCCAAGAGGATTGAGAAAGCATGTGGAGTTAATACTATTTCCAATGTGAGAACTATCAAAGTGGGAACTATTGATTGTCCTATATATGAGCCTAAAGAAGAATATCAAACTCTCGTGATTGGATCCATATCAATACAATTCAAGGTAACATGATTGATTTGAGGTTTATTTCTTCTTATGCTATGAAAATTTATTTGGTAACAAGACTTGATCAACCTTGTTAACGGATACTTTTTATATGCATAGAGAGGTAAACAACATATCTTTCTTCCTCCACTTGCTCTAGTTGCTGTAGCATTTTTAATTTGCAAAGTTCTTTAGTTATTTGAAGATTTCGAAATTTTTCCTGGCTAGTAATAATAAACTAAATACCCAGAAATGTGCGTTTTTCAAAGTTTTCAAAAATTCACAAAAATTATACCATTGGTCCTATTTTTCCACGAGGCACCTGGGAGCACCAGAGGATGACCTGTGGGGCACCAGAGGGCGCCAGATCACAGGCCGGCGCGGCCAAGGAGGTGGCCGCGCCACCATGTGGTGTGGGCCCCCCTCTGCCCCACTTTGCCATCTCTTCCTCCCAGACTCTTCTCTCTCCCGAAAAAATCAACACCAGGTTCCTCTCACTCGCATTTTTGCTCCAGAGCTCCAGATTTTTCGATCTCTTTGCTCAGCCCAGATTTCTGTCTGAAATTTGGCACATTTGTTCTTCGGTATGTGACTCCTCCACCCATCCAAGTAGAATTTCGTTTGGTTGAGTATATCTTGGATATTTTGCTGCTGTAGGTAACATGTTTAGTGAGCTTGCATGCTTGTTCTAAGTGGTAGAAACTAGTTTTGATGCATGATTAGTACTCTAGCAAGTTCCTATGGAAGTTTCCCTCAATTATATGTCACCAAACCAAATTTTTATGTCATTTGTTGAAAATTTCAGAGAAGCTATGAAGAAGTTTAGCTTTGGAGAGTTGTTCAAGAAGGGGACAACTAGCTCCGGGAGGCCTTCTAGGGCCGCCACCCGGATTAGGCAATCATACAATGAAGACATCCTCGCGCCTAGCTTCGCGCCTGAAGAGGACAACGGTCCTCCTAATGCTTCTACTTTTCCATGTTATGATTTTCTAAGGAATGCAGGGATACTGGAGGATTTCTTAACCCTTGTCAACAGGGCAGGGTTAACCACTTATATGGGCGATGAAAGGGAGCAATACTACTTGTTCACCAAAATCTTCGTCGAGAGTTTCCAGTTCAACAACAAACACTATGAGCCAACAGTTGCGTTCAGGATTTATGGTAATACTGTGACTATGCCATTGAAGGATTTTTGTTGTGCCTTGGATATTGCCCCTGTAGGTATAGCAAGTAGGATTGATGATAACCCCCGGGACTTGCTGGAGCTCTACCGTGGGATCACCGACGATGATTGTCGCACCATTCAGCGGGGCAAGATAAGGAACATTCAACTCCCCGCCATTAAATATTTTGCATACTACATTGCTACTAGCATTCTTGGTAGGGAGAACACTAGTAATATCTCTAGCTACCATCTTGCTTTCCTGAATATTGCACTTACTGGTCATACATCTTATCACCTTGGTGCTCTTATTGCTCGCCGCCTGACTACCAGGGGGCCTATTTTTGGAGGAACTATTGCGCTGCGTGTTTTAACTTTTCTTAATCTTCCTATTGATCCTAATGATGTGCCATTGGCCCCTAGGAGACTCGATATTACTGCTATGAAGAGTCATCATTTTGTTACTACTGACTCTACTTTAGATAGTATGGTGTATAGAATGTTGTTTTCTGACGGGGAGGAGAAGGAAATCCCTCTTCCCCAACCTGGTTTGTTGAGTATTGACAGGCAGTCATGGTCGTGCACTAAGGAGGAGGTGGATGAACATTTGAAGATAAAAGACTTCCACCAGCAACATGACTCCGAGGACGTCGGGACCTCCTACGACCACACCGTCACATATCCGGGTGCTTCTTCTAGCACATACCCGGAATACGACCCATCTTCATATTACGGAGACACTACCTCATGGGATCGATGGGATTGAACTCCACTTAGGCCAAAAGCCTAAGCTTGGGGGGAGGTATACCAGCATCACTCATTCTTTGCATATTATGGTTGCTGGATACTTGCACATACTTGTTTTGTTCGTTTGAGTGGTTTTCTAATGAGAGGGAGATGATATTTGGGGAAATGCTGCCTGAAAACAGATTCTGGAACGTTACTGTAAAAATCGTCAAAAATAGCCAGAGCGTCATTTTGAGCTGCAAATTTTTGTGCAGGTTCCCCAGGTTGTTATCTAACTTTCATTAGTTGAACACTTTTCGATCTGAGCAACGTAAGATTTTTGTTAAAATCGATTTCTGTACTGCTGTCAGGTTTTGGCAGATTTCTGCCATCTCGCTTTTATGTGTTTCTTTTAGTTTGCTATTTCTTGTTTTTGCTTTGTTTCCTTCCCAAAACACAAAAAGACCAAAAATATTGCTGTTGTTTCTCTTCACCATTTGTTTGCTTTGGTTTCTTGCATTTGTTTCGCTTTATTTGCTATTGCTAGTTTGCTATAAGAAAACCCAAAAAGATTTTGCTTTGTATGTTTGTTTTCTTTTGTTCTTGTTTGCAATTTGAAAACACCAAAAATATTTGCTGTTCTTCTCTGGTTTGTAAGGTTCTTTATGAGTTCAATGGTCTTCGGTGGCTGGAGCGTGGTT
The DNA here is from genome assembly GCF_019359855.2 of Lolium perenne. Taxonomy (NCBI): domain Eukaryota; kingdom Viridiplantae; phylum Streptophyta; class Magnoliopsida; order Poales; family Poaceae; genus Lolium; species Lolium perenne. The sequence goes on along the minus strand of NC_067245.2, from coordinate 219,830,666 downwards.
TTCATTTCATATTATTCAAGCTGCACAAGTGAAAAGGCAATAATGACGATCTACGACAATCTGATTGTGGTAAGAGGCTGGTATGAACTCTATTTGTTTTCATTTTTGTACATATACTCATCCATGTGAGCATGCTTAGTTGGTTCATGTGAGGTATATGTTATTTGAGAAAGTCTAGTAGTTCATGATCTCTCATGTTTAGCTCCAATTTATTAATATGAGTAGCATGTCATGTATGTTTGTTTGCATTGTTTTATTCATAAGTAAGTATGGCATTGTGGTATCCTCCTCTGAATAATTCATTTATATCGACTTGGCACATGCTCACGCATGCATATGACTGAACAAAAAGTCAATTAAGCCTCGATGATCTATATTGCTTCAGAGTTCTTGTATCACTTTTATGCCTCCGTTAATTTATTTTGCCGCAAGCATGATTATGACGATTCTTTGCTCTCTTGATTTGTCGCTCCCTAGTCTATTGCTAGCCTTCACTTGTACTGAGCGGGAACGCTGCTCGTGCTTCCAAACACCTGAAAACCAAGTTGTTCCAAAAGTGTCCACCATAAATACCTATGCATGGCATTTCAAACCATTCCAAGTAAATTCTCATGCGCTACCTTTAAAACCTTCAAAATGTTTCTCAATTTGTGTTTATGTTTCATAGCTCATGAGGAAGTATGTGGTGTTTAGCTTTCAACCTTGTCATTTACTTTTGACGGACTCTCATGTGGACTAGTGGCACATCCGCTTATCCAATAATTTTGCAAAAAGAGCTGGCAATGGGATTCCCAGTCCCAAATTAATTAACTTAAATAGACACTCCTCCACGGTTTGTGATTGTTGGACGGCACCCGAAGGATTCGGTTAGCCATGGCTTGTGTAAGCAAAGGTTGGGGGGAGTGTCATCATCATAATAAAACTAAAATAAAAAGGCACTCCTTCATGGTATGAGATTGTTGGCAGGCACCCGAGGATTCGGTTAGCCATGGTTTGTGAAAGAAAGGTTGGAAGGAGTGCCAAATAAATATGCAATAATTCATGGGAGCCGCTCTTGAAAGTCCGGTTGGCGAGGTAGTTAGTGTACCCATTACCATTCGTTGACAACAACAAACACCTCTCAAAATAATTTTACTCCTGTCTTTATAAAAATGAAAAGCTCTAGCGCATGTTAATCCCTCGCTTCCCTCTCGCGAAGGGTCAATCTTTTACTTTTATGTTGTGTCTCCATTATTTCTTTGAGCACTATCTTGAGAGCACAACTGTCATTCTTAGTACAATATGCTTGTCTCAAAATATGATTGATTGTGGTATAACTTTGATGCATTTATCTTTTGACAATCACTACTTCTAGTCTTTCTATGAACTCCAGAGGTGCCCGGGCATTTATGTTTTGCCAATCAAATACAGGCAAGCGAGATACCACTTTATCATACTCTCTTATGAACATTGCAATCTTGCTTATATACATGATTCATGATGCTTCTTATTAATTGTTGGTACCTCTCCATGATTGACATAGCTGTTAGATGATTTTATTTGCATGTATCTCATTATGAACTGCTTAAGTATTAGCCATTGCATGAGAATATATACATCATATGAGCAAATGTGTTCGTGAAAGTTCTTTTATCGCTCAGTTGTTAACTGAATTGCTTGAGGACAAGCAATAAGCTAAGCTTGGGGGGAGTTGATACGTCCAAAACGTATCTACTTTCCCGAACACTTTTGCTATTGTTTTGCCTCTAATTTGTGTATTTTGGATACAACTAACACGGACTAACGCTGTTTTCAGCAGAACTGCTCTGGTGTCTCGTTTTTGTGCAGAAATCCAACTTTCGGGAAAAACCTCGGAATTTATGCAGAAGGCCCTATTTTCCCAGGAAACTAACGGAGCCAGAAGGGCAATTGAAGTGGAGGCCCGAGGGCCCCACACCATAGGGCGGCGCGGCCCAGGGGGGCCCGCGCGGCCCTGTGGTGTGGCCCCCTCGGCCGGCCTCCGACGCCCTCCTTCGGACTACTTATTCGCCTCGACCTAAAAACACCAGGAGAGAAGTCGAAGTCGCCAGAAACCCTCCAGAATGCCGCCACATCGTGAAACTCCATCGCGGGAGCCAGAAGTCTCCGTTCTGGCACTCCGCCGGGACGGGGAATTGGAGGAGATCATCGTCGCCATCACCGCCAACGCCTCTACATCAACCAGCAATGTTTCCCCCATCCATGTGTGAGTAATTCCCCCGCTGTAGGCCGAAGGGGATGGTAGGGATTGGATGAGATTGGTCATGTAATAGCATAAGAATGTTAGGGCATAATGCCTAGTGTCCGTTATTGGTACTTTGATGATATTGTTGCAACTTGTTATGCTTAATGCTTGTCACTAGGGCCCGAGTGCCATGATCTCAGATCTGAACATGTTATTGCTTCATCAAGATATTCATTGTTTATGGTCTTACCTATAAGTTGTATACACATGTCGCTGTCCGGAACCAATGGCCCCGAAGTGACAAGAATTGGGACAACCGGAGGGAATGGTAGCGATGTGAGGATCACATGTGTTCACGGAGTGTTAATGCTTTGCTCCGGTACTCTATTAAAAGGAGTACCTTAATATCCAGTAGTTTCCCTTGAGGCCCGGCTGCCACCGGCTGGTAGCACAAAAGATGTTGTGCAAGTTTCTCATTGCGAGCACGCACGACTATATATGGAACACATGCCTATTGATTGCTTTGTACTTGGACACCGTTTTATTATTATCTGCAAATGCCCTGCTATGATTGTTACATGAGTTTCTCTCATCCATGCAACGCCCGTCATCCGTCCCCGTGCCTACAGTATTTTAATCCTGCTGTTTACTAAAATCACTACTGCTGTCTCTGTTACCCTGCTGCTGTTATTTCACTACTGCTACTGCTATAAAACTGTTACTACTGATAAACTCTTGCGAGCTAGTCTGTTTCCAGGTGCAACTGAATTGACAACTCCGTTGTTAAGGCTTCCAAGTGTTCTTTGTCTCCCCTTGTGTCGAATCAATAAATTGGGTTTTACTTCCCTCGAAGACTGTTGCGATCCCCTATACTTGTGGGTCATCAGATACTTCTTGTTCTGGATCATTTACACGCAACAAAGAAGAGTTTAAAAGGGACCTTCTTGATCGGATCCAAGAAAATACTGAAGGATGGGAGAACGACAAGGATAGAGAATCAGGTATAATTTATGATTATAAATGCATTGAAGCTTTTATGGATACTGATAAATTTCGTAATATGAGTGCTACATATGGTCTTGATTCTCAAGTTGCTGTAAATCTTTATAAAGCTTTTGCCTCTCATTATGAATTGCCAAAGAAGAATTTTGATAAGTATCATGAACCGTATAAAGATAAAATTGATTCATCTATTAATAAATGCGTTGTAGTTGAAACTGCTGATCATGTTATTCCTGAAGCTTATATTGAAAAAACTCCTTTCCCTGCTAAAATGAAAGAGTACTCTGTTATAAATAGTGCGGTTCATAAAAGTGAAAAGAAACCTGTAGAACCTGAAGAACAAATAAAAGTTGAACCTGCTGTTGCAATAATTAAAGATCTTGTTACTGAAAATGTGGAGGATGGTCATATTATTTTCTGTGAAGATGCTTCTAATATTGTTTCACATCCTAATAAACCCAAACAAGCTAGTGTTCCTATGCTATCTGTTAGAATTGGTGATCATTGCTATTATGGATTATGTGATATTGGTGCAAGTGTTAGTGCTATTCCGTATGAGCTTTACATGGAGATTATGCACGAAATTGATTCTTGTGAACTTGAAGATATTGATGTGGTTATTCAGCTGGCTAATAGAGAAACTATTTCTCCAATTGGTATTGTTCGAGATGTGGAAGTTTTATGCGGTAAGATTCAATATCCTGCTGACTTTTTGGTACTTGGTTCTGCTGCTAGTGATTATTGTCCTATTATTTTTGGTAGACCTTTTCCAAATACTTGTGGAGCTATTATAGATTGCAAGAAAGAGAAAATTTTGACTAAATTTGCTGGTGAATCTTATGAGTTTAACTTCTCTAAATTTACTAAAACTCCTTATAAAGCTGATTTGCCTAGTAATGATATTAAAATGGAGCAATGTGCATCTATTGTTCTTGTTCCTAATAATCCTTTGCAGCAACATTTGGAGGATAGCGAGAGCGAAATTTTTAGGAAAGAAAGAGATGAGCTTGAGGAAATTTTTCTTCGCCAACCTATTCTCAAGCATGATTTACCGGTGGAAGATTTGGGTACAACACCGCCACCTAAGGAAGATCCTGTTTTTGATTTAAAGCCTTTACCTGATAATCTTAAATATGCTCATATTGATGATAAGAAAATATATCCTGTTATTATTAGTTCTAAGCTTTCAGAGATTGAGGAAGAAAGGTTATTGGAAATATTGAAGAAGCATCGAGGCGCTATTGGCTACACTCTTGATGATTTGAAGGGGATTTCTCCTTCTATTTGCCAACATGCTATTAATATGGAAGATGATGCAAAGCCTGTTGTTGAACCTCAGCGTCGTCTAATTCCAAAGATGAAAGAAGTGGTAAGGAATGAGGTATTACGACTCCTTGAAGCTGGTATTATATATCCTATTGCTGATAGTAGATGGGTTAGTCCTGTGCATTGCGTTCCCAAGAAAGGAGGTATGACTGTTGTGCCTAATGATAATGATGAGCTCATTCCTCAAAGAGTAGTTGTAGGGTATAGAATGTGCATTGATTTTCGAAAAGTTAATAAAGTTACTAAGAAAGATCATTACCCTTTACCATTTATTGATCAAATGCTAGAAAGATTGTCTAAAAATACTCATTTTTGCTTTCTTGATGGTTATTCTGGGTTTTCACAAATTGCTGTTAAAGCTAAAGATCAAGAGAAAACCACCTTTACTTGTCCTTATGGAACTTATGCTTATAGACGCATGCCTTTTGGTTTATGTAATGCTCCTGCTACTTTTCAAAGATGCATGTCTGCTATTTTTCATGGTTTTTGTGAGAGTATTGTAGAGGTATTCATGGATGATTTTTCCGTCTATGGGAATTCTTTTGATAGCTGCTTGCGAAACCTTGATAAAGTTTTGCAGAGATGTGAAGAAACTAACCTTGTTCTTAATTGGGAGAAATGCCACTTTATGGTTAATGAAGGAATTGTATTGGGACATAAAATTTCTGAGAGAGGTATTGAAGTTGATAGAGCTAAAGTTGAAGCAATTGAGAAGATGCCCTATCCGAGGGACGTTAAAGGTATTCGTAGTGTTCTTGGTCACGCTGGGTTTTATAGGAGATTTATTAAAGATTTCTCTAAGATTTCAAAGCCTCTTACTAATCTTCTTCAAAAAGATGTACCATTTGTTTTTGATGATGATTGTAAGGAAGCTTTTGAAACTCTTAAGAAAGCCTTAACAACTGCTCCTATAGTTGAACCCCCTGATTGGAACTTACCCTTTGAAATTATGTGTGATGCTAGTGATTTTGCTGTAGGCGCTGTTCTTGGACAGCGAGTGGATAAAAAACTGAATGTTATTCATTATGCTAGTAAAACTCTTGATGCTGCTCAAAGAAATTATGCTACAACTGAAAAGGAATTATTAGCTGTAGTCTTTGCTTGTGATAAATTTAGATCTTATATTGTTGATTCAAAAGTTACTATTCATACTGATCATGCTGCAATTAGATACCTAATGACAAAGAAAGATGCTAAGCCTAGGCTTATTAGATGGGTACTTCTTTTGCAAGAATTTGATCTACATATTGTAGATAGGAAAGGTGCTGATAATCCTGTTGCTGATAATTTGTCTAGATTGGAAAATATTGCTTATGATCCTGTTCCTGTTAATGATAGTTTTCCAAATGAACAATTGGCTGTAATAAAGGTGAGCTCGCGAGACAGTCCTTGGTATGCTGATTATGCTAACTTTATTGTTTCCAAGTACTTGCCTCCAACCTTTTCAGCTCAGCAAAGGAGGAAATTCTTTTACGATTTGAGGCATTATTTCTGGGATGACCCACACTTATATAAAGAAGGAGTGGATGGTATTATGCGAAGATGTGTTCCCGAATATGAACAACAAGAGATATTGAGTAAATGTCATGGTAGTGCTTATGGAGGACATCACGCCGGAGAAAGAACCGCGCAAAAGGTTCTACAATCAGGTTTTTATTGGCCAACTCTCTTCAAAGATGCGAGAAAGTTTATTTTATCTTGTGATGAATGCCAAAGGGTTGGTAATATCTCCAGACGCAATGAAATGCCGATGAATTATACTCTTGTTATTGAACCGTTTGATTGTTGGGGATTTGACTTCATGGGACCTTTTCCGTCTTCGGAAGGTAACACTCATATACTTGTTGCTGTTGATTATGTTACTAAATGGGTGGAAGCTATACCTACAAAAAGTGCTGATGGTGAGACCTCTTTAAGAATGCTCTTAGATATTATTTTTCCTAGATTTGGAGTACCTAGATACATTATGACTGATGGAGGTTCTCATTTTATTCATGGAGGTTTTAGAAAAACTCTTGCTAGGTATGGTATTAATCATAGAATTGCTTCTGCTTATCATCCTCAAACTAGTGGTCAAGTAGAATTATCAAATAGAGAGATTAAATCTATTTTGGGAAAGACTGTTAATAAAACTAGAAAGAATTGGGCTAGTAAATTGAAGGATGCACTTTGGGCTTATAGAACTGCTTATAAAAATCCCATGGGAATGTCACCTTATAAAATGGTTTATGGGAAAGCTTGTCATTTACCTTTAGAACTAGAGCACAAAGCTTATTGGGCTGTTAGAGAATTAAATAAAGATCCTAAACTTGCCGGTGATAAGAGGTTGTTGCAATTAAGTTCTCTAGATGAATGGAGAAGTGAAGCTTATGAAAATGCTAAACTCTTTAAAGAGAAAGTTAAAAAATGGCATGACAGGAGGATTATCAAAAGAGAATTTAATATTGGGGATAAAGTCCTATTGTATCGGTCTCGTCTCAGATTCTTTGCAGGGAAATTACTCTCGAAATGGGAAGGACCATATGTTGTCGAGGAGGTGTATCGTTCAGGAGCAATCAAAATTAGCTCTCTCCAAGGCAATGCTACGCAAGTGGTGAATGGACAAAGACTCAAGCATTATATCTCGGGTGATTCTTATAATGTTGATGTTGATATTATTCAAGTGGAAACACCGGAAGATTTCATCAAAGGACAAATTGACAGTCCGCCAGAACTCGACTTTGAATAGGTAACAGTCCTGGTAATGAAAAGTACGCAATTTACTTTCCGAACAATATTTTTGCTGTTTTTGGAAAATATGAGAAATTACGAGTTCGAAACGGAGTGGAAAGGACGCACGAGGGGGTGCCACCATAGGGCGGCGCGGCCTGACCTGGGCCCGCGCCGGCCTATGGTTTGGCCGCCCCGTTGCCCCTTTCCAACTCTGGTTCGATCTGGTACTTTCCGTATGTCGTGAAAATTTTTGCTATATAATCCCCCGGACCCCTGGAGGTCCGTATATCGTGTTTTCGACGTGTTTTGTTTCGAGCTGTTTCTGCCAGGATCTGTTTTCAGTTTAGAAGCACCATGGTTTCCAAGAACAAGGGCAAGGAGTCTCCGGATGAAGATGATCGAGATCTTGGGTGGAAAGAGGAAGACAAGGACGTCAAGAAAGAAGATGAAGAAGAGGTGGAGGAAGACTCGCGCGCACACCCGCGTGCTACCATCGCAAGCATCAAGGTGGTGGACAACCCTTTTAGTGCAAACAAGAGCGCAAGAATTCGCACTGGAGGAGCAGTTCCACGCCATTACCTAGCTCCGAAAACATCTCCATCAGGCACTCATCACCCCTTCCACAATCTAATTTTCAATAATCAAATTGAAGGGACTCCCAAGGCGGCATTGCCTAGCCAGTGGGATATAGATCGCTCTAACACTGCAGGAGAGAAGGAGCCTGAGGCTGAAGAGTGGGGAAATAACTCCAGGAGCTGGGACTCGCCATCAGACAGACTCTTTAACCGCGTCGAGCACAACTCAGAGATGATTCGCAATCTCATACACAGGATTGACGAGCTTCAGGAGCTTATTGAGAAGCTTGTCAGGAATTCATCACCACCATCTCCGCAGGAGTAATTCATCATCGGTATTGGCATCCCCTTGGTTTGTTCCAAGCTTGGGGGAGTGCCGCGGTATCACATTATCACTACCTTTTACTTTTATTGTCAAGTAGTGTCATATCATGAGTAGGGAAGTTATCATATAAGATGGGTTGCGTTTGGAAGTATCTCTCCTTTAGTTGGTTATCTATGTATCCCTTGGTGTGAGTTATCGTTATGGAATATTAATGAGAAGTCTTATCATTTACATATTGCACATCTTATTTTAGTTTGCAATCTCTACTATATGATTCACCTTGTTGTTAGTATTGGTATCACTTTGGGAGCATTGAATAAATCTATTTGGTTTTGGCAAACTTAGCATGGGTCAATAGCAACAACACTTTAAGGTTTAAATAGAAAAGAGAAATACCTGTAGATGTTTCATTGTCTTTCTTGTTAGCTCATAGCTTACTATTCTGAAGTAAAATTGTTTGTGCTTACAAGGAAGATGCATGATTGTTTCTATCACATGTATATTAGTTTGTTTCCCTCGACTCTTATGCTTGCTAATTAACCTTGCTAGCCAAAGACCTGTACTGAGAGGGAATACTTCTCGTGCATCCAAACCTTAGCTCAAACCTATGTCATTTGTGTCCACCATACCTACCTACTACATGGTATTTTCTGCCATTCCAAGTAAATACTTCATGTGCTACCTTTAAACAATTCAAAACTTAGTATCTCTTATTTGTGTCAATGTTTCATAGCTCATGAGGAAGTATGTGGTGTTTTATCTTTCAATCTTGTTGGGCAACTTCCACCAATGGACTAGTGGCTTCATCCGCTTATCCAATAATTTTGCAAAAAGAGCTGGCAATGGGATTCCCAGTCCCAAATTAATTAAATTAAATAGACACTCCTCCATGGTATGTGATTGATGGACGGCACCCGAAGGATTCGGTTAGCCATGGCTTGTGTAAGCAAAGGTTGGGGGGAGTGTCATCATCATAATAAAACTAAAATAAAAAGGCACTCCTTCATGGTATGAGATTGTTGGCAGGCACCCGAGGATTCGGTTAGCCATGGTTTGTGAAAGAAAGGTTGGAAGGAGTGCCACGTAAAATGAAAACAATATGGGAGCCGCTCTTAGGAGGTTGTCTGGCAAGGGGGTTAGAGTACCCGCTACCAGTCGTTGACAACAACAAACACCTCTCAAAATGTTACTTTTATTCTCTTTATATGATTGCAAAACTGAAAAAGCTCTAGCACATGATTTAATCCCTGCTTCCCTCTGCGAAGGGCCTGTCTTTTACTTTATGTTGAGTCAGTAAACCTATTTCCCTCCATCTCAAGCAAGCATTTGAGTAGTTGTGATCAAACCATTATATTGTGATTTGCTACATCATGTCTTTTATTCTTCCTTGTTTAGTACAAGTTTTATCTGAATGAATATAGCTTTGCAAGTTATCAATGATCATGAGAAGACCATTATGATTGAGTATGCAAGTTGTGCCTTATAAACTCTAACATGAGAGCGCTGCTCAATAAGATAAATATAATCTGTTAGTTGTTCTCTGACCAAGAACGAAGTTTGCCATCACCAATCATGATTTCTCATGCACCTTTACTTGTGATTACCCTATACTTGTTTCAATATGAGTTATAAGAGGTTGTCTACTATAATGTCCTGTGTGAATGAATATGATGCTTCTTGTCCGTATTTTATTTATCGACTCTTCACTCCATAAACATGTGGTCATGTCTATCGAGCTCAGTTTCGCTTGGGGACAAGCGAAGTCTAAGCTTGGGGGGAGTTGATACGTCCAATTTGCATCACTATTTTATATCATAATTTGCTGTTATTCATTGATATATTTCATATTGGGACACAATACTTATGTTATTTCATCTATTTTGCATATTTCATCATTATTGGAGGATCGAACACCGGAGCCGGGATTCGCTGGAAAAAGCACCGTCGAACGCAATATTTCGGAAGATCAACTACGGAAGGAAATTATACCAAAAATCCTATTTTTCAAGATGACGAAGGAAGCCGAAGGAGGAGCGGGAGCAGCCAGGGTGGGCCCACACCCTAGGGCGGCGCGGCCAGTGCCCCGGCCGCGCCGGCCTATGGTGTGGAGGGCCCACGACCCTTTTCGCCTCCTTTTCTTCGCCAAACCCTTCGTCCCGAAGACCTAAGCCACAGAGGGTATCTCACGAAGAGTTACAGCCGCCTCTGCGGGGCGGAGAACACCAGAGAGAAAAGAGCTCTCCGGCGGGCAGGAATCCGCCGGGGAAATTCCCTCCGGGAGGGGGAAATCGACGCCATCGTCACCGTCATCGAGCTGGACATCATCGCCATCACCATCATCATCATCTCCACCATCATCACCGCCGTCATCACCGCTGGACACCGTCACCGCCATAGCAATTTGGGTTTGATCTTGATTGTTTGATAGGGGAAACTCTCCCGGTATCGATTTCTACTTATTGTTGATGCTATTGAGTGAAACCATTGAACCAAGTTTATGTTCAGATTGTTATTCATCATCATATCACCTCTGATCATGTTCCGTATGATGTCTCGTGAGTAGTTCGTCTAGTTCTTGAGGACATGGGTGAAGTCTAAATGTTAGTAGTGAACTATGGATGAGTAATATTCAATGGTGTGATATTTAAGTTGTGGTGTTATTCTTCTAGTGGTGTCATGTGAACGTCGACTACATGACACTTCACCATTTATGGGCCTAGGGGAATGCATCTTGTATTCGTTTGCCAATTGCGGGGTTGCCGGAGTGACAGAAACCTAAACCCCCGTTGGTGTATCGATGCAGGAGGGATCGCAGGATCTCAGAGTTTAAGGCTGTGGTTAGATTTATTTCTTAATTACTTTCTTGTAGTTGCGGATGCTTGCAAGGGGTATAATCACAAGTATGTATTAGTCCTAGGAAGGGCGGTACATTAGCATAGGTTCACCCACACAACACTTATCACAACAATGAAGATTATTTAGCCGTATGTAGCGAAAGCACTAGACTAAAATCCCGTGTGTCCTCGAGAACGTTTGGTCATTATAAGTAAACAAACCAGCTTGTCCTTTGTGCTAAAAAGGATTGGGCCACTCGCTGCAATTGTTACTCTCGCACTTTACATACTCGTACTTTATTCAACTGTTACATCAAACCCCCCTGAATACTTGTCTGTGAGCATTTACAGTGAATCCTTCATCGAAACTGCTTGTCAACACCTTCTGCTCCTCGTTGGGATCGACATTCTTACTTATCGAAGATACTACGATACACCCCCTATACTTGTGGGTCATCACATACCTCAAGTTTACTTCAGGCAATGGCATGCACTCCCATTGATAGTGGCTGCTAGTAGGGAACTTGGTCTTCATGTCTTTGTAAGATGGGTCAATGATGGCGGCTGCCAAATCACCCATGCCAGTCCTATTGCCAGGACCATTGAAATTGATCATATCCTGAATGTCAATCCAATTATGTTTAGGAATTTTAATGCCATCTCTAGCAAACCTGCTAGAGTCACCCCTGATGTCAACAGTTGTGAAACAAATTTCTTTATGTTGAAGGAATTCTTGCAGTGCCAGATTATCAGGACTCCTGCATGTTAACACAAATCAATCTTGTAAGATCGTATATGTTGAAATAGTACACATATTTTTCTTCCAGTAAACTGTATACTTGTTGCAGTGAAACAATGATTTTGCATCAGTGATACACATCAAAATAACATGAATTATTGTTGCGACTATATGATCTAATTATTTAAGTGTCAAGTTAAGATTCAGTTACTATATGTTAATATCTTGACATCCATGCCGATTATCGGTGAGTATGAGTACATGAAATTTGTGCAAATTTTGAGTACCAAAATCATGAAACTAGATATCGTGGTCAATCCAAAAAAATTATACAAGTATGTTGGATATTACGTTCCAGACCACATTTTTCATACAAGTTAGTTTGTTCGTGTTTTCATACAAGTTAGAACCTAGTCTATTTCGAAATAAAAAAGCAGATCCAAGATAAAGGAAGAGTTTCTATATTAAAAAACAAAAGGATAAAGGAAGGCATGTGAAGAACATACCTGCAGAAATGGTACACCAGGACATGGTCGTCCATGGCCAACTGAACGACGGCGGTACTTACTTGGTTCGCAGTGTATTCTAGGTCGAGGCCGACGAACCTAGGCCTGTCCTCTAGTAGCTTTTGTTCGTACATCTTGAGGGTGTGCTCGAGAACGGAAGGGTCATTCGTGTAGACCACGTTCACCTTGGTCGTCCCATGGGGAACGACGCTCCTCTTCAGCGTAAACAGGCCGCCGTCTACCATGGCAGCGCTGAAGCACGTCGAACTGATCGGAGGGATTGAGGGGGAGGGAGGGAGAGCAACTGCAAACAATGGGGTTTTTTGGAACTTGCCGAAATGCAGGGAGAACGAACCGCCAGGGGTTGTTTAGTGGGGACAGATGGGAATAATCTTTGCGATGAGGTTGAGGAATTAACTCCAACCGCCATTTAAATCTAGTACTCCCTATAGTCAGGTGATAGGAAATGGACGGGCAAGATTGATTATAGGGAGGCGAATCCCAGTATTTTCCCAATTTATTTGAGTTGTAATATAACCATCGTTAATACTTGAATTGAAAAATATTTACAAAATAAATTTATTATATACTACATGATGAGATAATCCAACAAACCATGGAAATGCATGGCCATCCAACCATGTCACCCGCTTGTGAAAATTGTATAGGTGGTAGTGTGCGCAATACACGCGGTAGCCACTTCACAAATACATCCTTTTAATTTTTCCCCCCTTAATTCGGCCAATAAAAATGAAAAGACTTTATGTGGAAAACCAAAAAAACTGTATTTGGCAAAGTATAGTCAAAAATAAGAAGTTTTTCATTGATCTCTTAAAAAAGGGGTCATGATTCGAAAGTTCGCCATGCATGGTTCTTGCGGTAACCAAGCTAGCTCACCCATGTGGCAAGAAGAGAATCAATGTCCAACATGCATGGTTCCAAAAAAAAATATTTATAGAATGATTCTGCTTCTCAAGAATATTTGCATGCCATCATGTTTGTTATTTTTCCTAGATAAAAGTAGTAATTGGTGACTTCGTGATTGCCTTGCTTGCTGATTTCAATAAGTTTGAACCTCATTTTTGGCTTTTTTTCAAATTTAGGCAAAAACTTCTTGGCAATCAACTTTGTGAGTTACTATACTTGGATGCAACCCACATTTTCGTTGGCTAATTAATGTTTTCTGATTCCACAACAATAGGGCACATCCCTATATCATCCCAATTGAATTCTTATTAGTTTGGTTGATGACCACCATTCATATCCGAACTTAATTAATTGGAGTACAAATGATGGTTTCATGGTAAGCTAGTTTGACAAATTAGCCTTCGAAATGGCGATTCGCCTACCATGCATGCATGTTTGGCCTACCCGTGAAATTTTGATTTGTGGTATTGTGCACACACTGCACATGATAGCGAATAAACAAAACACATATTTGGACCCCTTTGGCCAGCAAGGGCATGTTTGGTTCCTAGCCACAATTTGTCAAGAAGCCAAAATTTGGCAGCCATGCATATAGTTTATTTGGCATGTGTTTGGTTTTTGCCACAATTTGGCTTATCACACTTCATTGCATGTATATATGGTCCATTTGTCATAGACTCAACTTTTTTTTACAAAGTTTTGACAAAGTTTGGCTTTAATATTTTAAGCCACAATTTGGTGGCTAGCCATACTAGCTTTTTTTGTTGCTAACCACACTTTGGCTTTGGAAAAATGTGGCTACCAAACATGGGTCCTAATAAAAAGAAAACAACACACTAATGTGTGGTAAACCAAAATCCCTACTTTGCAAAGTTGCATATGTGCAAAAGGGGGGCAATGCATGCATTATTCAGAAGTTGACTGTGGTTTTCGTAGTGTAACCAATTAATTAAGCTTACATATGGGAAGAGGCTAGCGAGGCGAACTCAAGCAGCTATGGTTCCAATGTTGTCAAGTTTGAAGTGGACACTGCATGAAGCTTGCTCAAATTAATGGGTAGAAAGCCAAAAGTAGTCCATATTTATTCTATATGTGTGTGAATAATAACTCTTCACCCCAAACCTCTATGTATGATAGGGTTTTATATTTTTTACTTGTTAGTAGTAAGTACATGTCATGTGATGGCTCCATGCACATGTTTCACAACTATTTTTTTGATTTGTTTCTACCTCATTTGGTTGGTTTCAAATTTGCTCAAACTTCCTATATATGCGCGCAATGTTATACTATTGGGACCCATGTTTGGGCTTTGTTTGTGGTACCACACTTGCAGGGTACCTCCAAGTATTTTATTCCCAAAAATTATGAATCTAATTAAATGGTGAACTATAAACTGATCATCTAAAGTTGGAAAATAAAATCCATATATAGCTACACATCGAGATATGTGTATAAAGTAGACAAACTGCATTGCCACACATGCCTTATATAAGTTTGTTTTTTCTAGCGGAGTGGATTCCCTAATCACCCCACGGTTGTGACATTGTCAATGTTGTCATGATAAATAACATTGCGAGACTTTCCATCTTATTCTTTTTTGTAGAAATTATTGTCCCATTATGGCAAACGTCCCCATTCGTTTTTCAAATTAAGTAAACGTTATAGGATGAAAATTCATTGAAGTGACAAATTTTCTAGATTTCTAACTATTTTAGCTCATTCAAACAAGTTTGCAATAGGCCGACCTGTTGTCCAGTGACAATTTTAGAGTACAATTTGATCAACATCACAAAAAAGTGCTTTTAAGGCTCGTAAGTAGTATCATACATGCCATGTTGGCAAAAATCTAATGTGTCACATCAATTATCAGGTGAGAGATGAGAGTAGTATTATAACACATAAACCTAGAAAACTTAGAAAACTTCATGACAAATACATCATGTACACACATTTGCATTGAGATTCTACAAAACTTTAAATATGACATAAGTATGAACCATATTATGATACTATGCATTGTGGAGGTAGTATCACAAACTAGTAGTGTATGATACTACGTACTACGTACTTCCCATTGTGACTAGTCTTAATCACTCTGACCTCGCCGTCTCGCCGTCTTACTATAGTACATACTACACCCCCACTCCGTCTCTCATACATCGCCCCACTCGTTTCCCACTCCGTCTCTCATACAGCGGCTGCGCCTGTAGATATCTTCGAGGATCTGGGCGATTTTGACCCGCTTTTCGGCGCTCGCCGTTTCAAGGTGAAAACCCCAATCTTAGCATGCATGTTGGACCAATTAGGAGTACAAAATTATGTTCTAAATGTTGCTCAAACTTTCCATACAACTAATATATAACTTATACTACGTAGGTTACACCATCGAAAAAGGTATGACCAGTTGAGAAATGGGAACAATAACTTGGAACCTTTCTTACTATCGAGTGGGACGTGTGATATTGGTGTGACCCTGCTTTTTTCTTCTTCTACATAATGGCTACATGATGGTTCTAGAAAGAAGTGTATGCTGTTGTGGTATCTCTTGACGCGAATCCCTCTAATCACAAGCGTTAGATTTTGGAAACCAATGGTTAGTACTGCTGTTACATGTCTAGTTCAAAACTGGTGCATTTTGTATGTTGTTGTAGTAGTCTAGTAGATAGATTCAGATGCATGGTCAGGAGTGCAAACATTTCGCAACTAGTTGATCCCTCATCTTATTGTCGGATGTCACATTTCGAGTTTGTAAAAAAATGTAAATTCAAATCATAGTCACGGGTTATGTTGTATCTTGCGCACATCTAAACATTTGTTTCAAAAAGTGACCATATGTGAGCTGTGGAAAAAAGAAGAGACCAAAGTGAATAATATTCCTTAACTATTCACATATCATTTGTCTTTTTTGTGCAAGCTAGAAATTTTTTTTTTACATACTCATCTGTGACCTGTGAAGCAATACACAACATAATATGTCTCCCAGTTTTGTTTTTCTTTATATTTTTTAAAAGTGCAGAAGTGTGATATCCGATAATAGGATGCGAGTGCAACTAGTTGCAAATGAGATGCTAATGCATGCTGATATGATACTACCTCTGTCCATAATTAGATGTATGTCTTTTGTCGTGGCCCCATCCTACTTCTGCATTTTCTTTACGGCCATTTTTGAGTAGTTGGGACCTGGACGTGATCGGACTAGTCGATACTCGATAGTAGTCGTAGTACTGTACAACTTCTGCATGTGGCGTCAGCCTCTAGAGTAGTAGTACTAGCTAACGGATAGATTATATCTGGAGAAACTGACATGGCCATTGATATGACAAGACTATACCCGGATTCGGACGCATTGTAGTGACTCCATCAATGTTCCGCTATGATGGTGTATTTTACTGCTACACCAGATTGTCGACGCAGAGGATTCCTTGGCTTCCGCGCAAGACCCTTCCCAAAGAAGGCATCTGCTCTGGCCCGTTGATTCTATGTGGACGGTTCCAGATTGCTTTATGTGTTTTTGTACGATTATCGGATACTAGGTTTTCCTTCCCTCCATATTAGGGGTTGTTTGGTTTAGGAGATAGGTTTATGGGGTGAGAGTATCCCCAACCACCTGGCTAGGGATAGCCAATTTTTGTTGTTTGGTTGTGTAGGAATTGAGTGTAGGACGAGAGGTGGGTAGTGGTATAGATTTTTTTTTTTGCTCGAAATGTTAGGGGTGGCTATAAGATGGTGAGATTATCTCTACACACATCAAATATACCACACCTCCTATTTTTATAGCCCAAAAAAATACATAACCGGTGGTATGTGAATTGATCTGGGTAGAAATATTACACAACCGTACAAATATTCAAATCCTATAGTCAAATCCTACATAACTCCTATAGTCAAATCCTACATAACTCCTATACAAATTGTACGAATCAAAGGATATGATTTTCCCCCTATATAGCTTGTTTGATTTGAAGAATTGAATCCTCCAAAATTTCTATGTATTGTTTTCTTATACTAGTACAACCCTATGGGATTTCTAATAAGAGGTTAGACCTCTTGGAAAAATTCATATGCATCTGTGACAACTATGCTATGCACTCTCAATCTATATAGAAATTTCCTTTGTCTTTCCTATGATACCATCACGCACCTAGCTCTACCAATTCCCGTAGATTTCTTTCCCGTAGGATTCAAGGAGGCATATGTCATAGCGATTCTCCATTATTCTATCATATGAATCTAACATGCACTCAGCTTTGAGTGATGCAAAGTGGCCACTATAAGATTTATTTAGTCAGATTAATTGGTCATGCATACACTAGTTGTTTTCTATCTTTCCTACACATGTCAATTAGCGAAATTTATAAGTAAAATCCTAAAATTCAAATAAATTGCTGAAAATTGGAAATAATATTACAATTGTAGCAAATTACTAAATCGATCTAGAAAATATGTACATGGCTTCAAGAATCTTTTTGCCGAACTGAGTAGTCCGTAAATGATGTCCTTGGAGTAGTTTGTGAGTTAAAGAACGTCCATTTCGTCAAACTGACAAGGCCTTTGATTTGACAAGAGAACACTAATATTTTGGACCTGAATCAGAGTGGTAAAAGCGTACAGCTCGATCAATGCAATGGTATGATGGCTATGCAGCTATACCTATATAGGAGTAGACTACTAGTAGACTTTGGGACACAGAGATTTGGCTTCCGCGGCCGACCCCGAACAAGATTCTTTTACATTGCCCATCTTTTCACTGACATTGAATCGCTGAAACTTGGGGTCCGCCTGTGGCAGGACCAGCCTGTCAATGGCCCAAAGTCTTATGTGCTCCCGCCCTTTGATTTTGGATGGACGGACAAGATTGCCCAGTCCCATCCCTGTCCTGTTCGTTCCAGTTTTCATCCTCCTCCCCGGGGAACCCTCCCCGGAGAGCTCTACACCGACCCCTTCTATCCCCACCTACTTGTCACTTCCTTCTTCCTCCAGCGATTCATCCATCGTTCAACAAGTTGTCTAAGAAGAACATGAAGAAGTGTAAGAAGAGGAAGGAGGCGTTGTTGTCTGAGACTAAATCCACGGTGAAATCCATCCCGCTGAAAGTCCTGCAAACTCCGACTTTGAAAGTGTACCAGCGGCGCCGACGGACAGGCATGTCTGCGCTTCCATCGCAAGCTCAGTCTGCGCTTCCATCGCAAGCTCAGTCTGCGCTTCCATCGCAAGCTCAGTCTGCTTCGGGCTTGTTGGGTCAGGGCAGAGTAATCCAGCAAGAGTCCTGGTAGGTTTTTATCGCCATGTGCTTTCTTTGCCCCCATGAACGCAGATTACAGCAAGGCAAACAGATCCAACTATTTTTTTACCCGGGAGAACCAGCTATTTGACCGTCTTTCTTCCAGGGCCGCCCGTTCAAGTGTCGCCCTTCCTACCGATGCCGAGAAATCGACCGTGTTTCGCCAAGATGGTGGGTACGTAGCTCCCCGGTATGTTTCCATGCCGAAGTTTCTCTGCCTTCTGGCTGGCTAGCGGATCAAACAATTTAACCGTCTTTCTTCCATGGCGGCTGGTTTCAGCGCCATTCCTACCCAAGTTGAGAAATCGCTTGTTTCTCGCCAACCTGGTGGGTACGAAGCTCCTGGGTATGTTTCCATCGCCATGCCGGATTTTCGTTGAGTCCTTGCTGGCAGGCGGTGCCAACTAAACCGGCTATCATCTTCCAGGGCCGACGGTTCCAGGCTCGTGCTTTCTACAGTAGGATCCACTTCGTACTTAGCTATCGAGGACCCGTTGTTTGATGAGCACTTGTTAGCTCTCAAGAGCATTAATAATGTATGCACTATAATATACGAAGTATATCCATTGCTTTTTTTTCTTCCTCTTCATCTCCGTACTGCATGAGGGCTTCTTTAATTCGTAGGACTTCTATAAGAATTGTGTAGCATTTAGATCCTATGGGTTCTTCCCTACATTAGTTGTTTGATTTATAGAAATATATCCTATGTTTGTTCCTTTTTTCGAAATGGGAGACATATCACAGCCTCTGCATCAAAATGATGTATATGGCTGCTTTATTGCTTTCTTCAGTTCATACACAAATTATGACAACTTCTCACGGATCAGCTAGAGTCGACACAAAGATCCACCAACGAAACATAGAAAACAGCAGGTGCCAAAAAGGCAAAAACACATCAGTAAGTAATTCTATGAGGAAAGCGCCGACCACCACTGGCTGTAAAAATCCCGTGCGGTTGTCTCTAGTCGGTTGCACCCAGCACTCACGATATCCCGCTGATCCTCGGGCTGGAGATAAGAAACATACGGATCTAGTGAATAATCATAGGGATAACTTTGCAAGAAGGGATGAGATTTGGGTTTATTAAACACGACTTCATTTTGTACATTCCAAAATAGCCCATAAAATAGCGCATACACCCTCTCTAATGTATACAAAATCCTATGCTTTTCCTAATCTTATGATTTTCATATCCTGTGAATGAAAAAGGATCCCTGATTCGTTCTTGGTGAATTTTTCCATGCGGGAAGGGATTATGAGATTAAAGGGCCACAACACCACCCTTCGAACAGAAACCTCAAACTCTTGCATAGGTTTGGTATCTGAATGCGAGAATCGAGAGACGAATGCTCGGTCTCCGGAGAGGAGCAGCCAGTGCACGTGTGTGCATCTTCGGCCGTGTATGTTTCCATTGCCGTGCCGCAGTTTCATCGCCTCCTTGCTGGCTGCCAGATCCAACTACTTAACTGTCTTTCTTCCGGGGATGGCGGTTCCATAGTTGAAGAGGTTCCTATGGATAAGGACTTTGCAGCTCTCGGGCATATTGAAGAGGTTGGCACTCCATTTGTTTATTTCTCCCCCTCATCTCGCACTCTGCATACTTCATTGCTATTGAATTTGCAATGCAGGATGTGATAACACGATTCTCCGTGGCTTGGACCAGATCAAGGGCCACAACACCATCCTTCATAAGAAAATCCGCCACCTCGTGGGCGGGGGCATTTTAAATCGTGCCATATCGGCGGAGAATGCCCGTTCCGAGCAATCTTCTTTTGATAAACGGTACTCGAGATGTTCTCGCCGAGTGTAAGAAGTTGAAGAAGGAAGTCGAGGAACTACGCGCCCAGCCACCGATGAGTGTGGTCACTGACAAGGCTGGTCAGTGTGATTGCAACTGTGACTGTGAAAGTTTTCAACAGGAAGTGGAGTTGCATGCTGAACATGCGCAATATTTCGAGACGAAGTACTTGAAAGTTCGCACAGAGTGCGATAAGTTGAAGAAGGAAGTCGAGTGTCTCCGCTCCCAGCAGCCAACTATTGCGACATCAGGAGACCAGGGTGTGCTAATTGCAGCCAGAATTTTGGAATCGATGAAAAGTTGAATTTGGCTTTGTTGTGCAATATAGCAAGACCTGTTCCTCCTCTGCCTTCGTCTTTTGGAATAATTGCTTTGTCTTCAGTATTGACTCCTGAATGATTCGTATATTTCTGACGGTTTCTGAATTATGTACAACTTTTGTAATATTGGTCAAACTAGTTATGACCAGGGTTTGTGTAGGGTTGTTGAATTTTTTTGGTTGGTCCAAATTGTGTTGTTTGGTACAAATGTGATGTATCATCACACCACCATGTGCCCCGCCACCCCCAGGTTTTGGTAATGCCATTCTGATACATGCTTCATAGAAGGAACATACATTTTTTCCGTTAGGGCATGACAATTTTGAAAAATTCAAACAAAAATGGGAAGAGAGAATGGTAACATCATTTTCCATGTGATGCCCCTGTGCCAAATTTTGGTTCATTTTAAGAATGTAAGGTGACAAATTACTCGAGGAAGCTAGTTGGAGTAGACGGGCATGACCGGATTGGCATAGGAGATTTATTTTTTGAAGGATGTTATTTTTCATGGACAATATCTGACACAAACAATAAAATGTTAAGGTCTCATATTATTCTGAATGATTGTGAATTACTTATGACGTTTGGAAGTATTGGTATACGTGAGAATCGAGTACATGCACGACTTCACGCGTCCACAACTAATTGGCCTCATCGTCTGTCGCGTCCACAACTAATGCCATTCTGATACAGAGAGTCAGAGGCTATGAAATAATCGGCCTCATCGTCTCTCGCGAGCTCGTCCTCTCCCCTCCCATCAACTCACCGCACCTCCGAGGCATCGACTTCCTCGTTTCCAACCGCAGCAGCATGAAGACAGGTCTTGCGTACGAGGCGGAGCAATCGGCGGCCGCTCGCGCAGAGGATGCCTCTGCGGTAGTGGCCGTCGCGGCGGGTGAGGCTTCACCGGGCACCCAGGCCGCTCGTCTCCTCTGCTTGTCTGATTCTTCAACCTCGGTCGAAACGGGCGTCCTGGCCGTCGAGGAGAAGGTGGATAGCAACGCCGTTGCTCCCGCCGAAGATCCGCAAGGCGTTGCAGGCCACCACGGCGAGGTCTTCCTAGACCCGGTGCTGGACGCGGACCTCGACCCCTTCGACGATTTCGGCCCAAACGTTCAGTTCCAGGAGGATGTCGAGGGTGACGACGAGGAGGTACTGCTCTTTTACCGAAACTGTCCCGATCCTTTTTGTGTCATATTACTGTTCGCGTGGTTTGCACGAACCTGGTTCTTGATTGATTTGATCCCCTACCTTGTCTTGTAGACGTACTTGATTCTACGGTTCGTACGGTCAGATTCTAGTTTAATTTCGACTAATCTGCCATGTAGTTGGCTTGATTTGTCATATAATTAATTTATGTGTTCATACTTAGTGGACTTGCAATTGTTGTGGCTTATGTTCATTGCTGTTCATAGGGTTTTCTCGTGATTTAGTATGATTTCTTCTGCCATTTACTTGTTCTACACATTTAATTTTAGGGTTTCTAAGGTTTGCTTATGATAGTGCAGTATTTATTCGATCTTTCATTAAGCACCTGATTATTATGTACTTTATAATTCACAGGAATATTCTGATGACATGGACGACAACAAGGAGCGCAGGGACCAGAAGAGCCGCTACGTTCTGAAGCGGCTGAAGGGTGGTGAAATTCGTTTCCGCATGCGCGGGGAGCTATTTTGCCCATTCTGTGGCAAAATCCTCCAGAAGGACATCCGCAGCCTGATCCAGCATGCGACGGGTGTAGGCCTAAGTACATCGGGGAAGCACCGCCCTGCAACCAAGGCCAAGCACGCAGCATATGGCCTCTTCCTCCAGAATTACGTCTTGCCTGGCTTGTTCCCAGTCAACGCCCCTGCTGCTGGCCCTCATGCTCCTGGTCCTGTTTAAAGTTCATATGTGTAATATTATTCCCTTTGGAAGTTCAGTATTAAACTCTACTAGTACAACTGTGGTGGTCTTGTGATGGTAGTACTCTTTTGATGCATTTGTGATGTAGTAGTACGAAGTACTAGTATTTTTTTTTGAAATGGTATAGTACTATCTAAGAAAAGTACTCCCTTCGATTCACATTCATTTTACACCAAGAAATATGGATCGGAGTGAGGGAGTAAATTAAACATGGCATCTCGTGCATGAAGCTTGACATATCGATCAGGTTGGCTAGAATGGCAATACAATGCTGCTCATTAGGCAAATGCATGCCATGTAAAGAAGTCTATACTGACATAAAAAAAGACTACATTGGGGATTAGAGTCAACTAGCAAGGTGGCCCTCGCAAATGCGAGGGCGTCATCTTTAATCTATCGAAAGTACTTGGTGTTTAACTGATATCCTTATTATGTAAAAGGAAATGATATGATTATAAAAGCAACCCAAAATGTATTAGGGTAGTATTCCAAGTTAACATTCATTTTTACGATAAGTTTTGTTGTAGATGTATGCATAGTTAAGTAATCATTTATGAGCTAATGCGGGATTATTTGAGCTGTTGTTTGGAATGGAACTGGAAAATAAATTTTATATTGAAATGAAACCGAACATAATTTATACTCATTGAATGGTTGGCCAAATAAAAAATGATTTTCTTCTTTAACTTTGTGTAGATATCCTTCCTCTTAGTAATTCCATTTGTCCCATGATATACAATATTCTTATTATGGATCAGAGGGAGTAACTTCTTTATCACATAAAAATAATACCCACTGCAGGCTAAAATACATCCTTTAAATATTAGTTCTTTTCCCTTAGCTATAACATCTGATATATTGGTTTATAATGCAATACTTTTCACTCATATAGAGTATGATATATTACAAAAATTAGGGTCCAACTTCTTGAGATAGTGGCATGTGTGACTTCAAGTATCTAGGAGGCGAGTCCAACTTTTACAGTTTTGGTGGCCTAAAATTTCATCACTTGTTATTGTAGAAAATTGACTTTGTGGGATCTTGCTATATTTTTTTATTTAATTGGAGACCCATTTTGTATTTTTTATCTACAGTATATAATTTTTATTTAATAATTAATTAAACAATATAATTTATGAAATTAAAATAAAATATACATGCCGATTTGAAAAGAAAGTTTTACAAAATATTTTTTTGAAGAGTAACGTAACAATTTTATTTTGTATGTACTCATAGTTGACTTTCGCGTATAAATTCATTATAGCATTCATGTGTCCTGCTAGGCTTAAATGTATTAACACGTAAAGAGAAATCCAACTTAACATGTCCTAGTATCTGTATTGACTTTGCAGTTGCTCTTACACACGAACTTCTAAATCTATTTTTTATTTACGTACCTCCTCAATCCACTTAAGTGGCAATATTGGTACTTGAAAGAGTCTCTCTATTTATACAAGATTATTCCGCCAGGATGCAAAGGCCTAGAGAACTATACAAAGCTACGCCCATGGAGTATCACATCATAATCCTTCTGGGGGCAGCAAATCTATTCGTCTTCTGTTTTGTTTAGATTTGGATAGAGGCGGACGTCCCCATTGATTACACGATTTATTTACTTGGAGTAATGGACACGAAGTCCCTGAATTACATGGCTTATGGCGTGCAGTACGTGTAGCTCTGGGTTTCTAACAAAAAGCAAATCACATTAGGAATATATATTTCCCGTTCCACGCACCTAGACTCCTTTTTCTATTTAATGAAAAAGCTACTTTTCATGCGTGCCATAAATTTACGTGTACACCTATATTGTTGTATGTTACACTTTTTATCTTTTAATCTCAGACGTTAAAATTAGAATCACCGGTATATTTTTTTTAGCATATGTGGATTAACCTGGTGCCTCGAAAAACACTCTTATTTTGCTTTTAGTATATAATAGATTGGGGCATCTACAATACAGAAAATCTTGCTTGTAGCTGATTTTGGCTAAGAGGGTTTTACTCACATTACACGTGCCATTTTCCTTGTCTGCAAAACAAGTTCCAATAAAGGAAGAGGAAAGAAAAGGACATTGTGGGAGAGATTGAACACCTTTTTTATGTGTTAAGCTGAGGCCTCGTTTAGCTGAGGATTTCGACTTAGGCCTAATAGCTCAGCACACCCACAAATAAATCTCCTTGCGCGCACCACTGTCAGCAAAAATAACAAAATTAGCACGCAAGATTAAGAACGAAGTGAATTTAATTAACTTGGTTAGCTTTTCAAGCAATATATTCAGAGAAAGAGCACACATGATCGGCTCGAAATAATCGTAAGAGAAGAACAATAAATCTAAGGCACCCCACTTCATCGGAAGAAGGGGCGCGACAACGCATGAATTCATACCTTGAGTCGACGCTGGCTCGTAGAAGGGCGGCCGCGCCTCGAGGATGCCGGCGACGTCTCCACCTCGGTATCACATGTGACTGCTTCTCGACGGGCGGTGCGCCGCGCCATGTAGAAGATCTATCAAAAGAGGAGAGCCCGATGACGCTACTGACGCCTCAACCTTGATAGCACCGGCCTGTTGCTCCGCACTGAGATGCGCCACATGCAAGATTTAGCGGATGCGCCAATTTCAGAGATATGTCATGATCGTCGTAACAAATTTCACCGTGATGATGACTTGATCCTGCACTCGGCCTTGAACACAAGTACTAGTACAGTCTCACAATTTTTTTTATCATTATACTTTGCGAGATTTAGCGGATGCGCCAATTTTAGAGATATGTCATGATCGTTGTAACATATTTCAACGTGATGATGATTTGATCCTGCACTCGGCCTTGAACATAAGTACTAGTACATTCTCACAATTTTTTTATAATTATACTTTGCGAGATTTAGCGGATGCGCCAAATTCAGAGATAGATCATGATCATGGTAACACACTTTTCAATGTAATGATGATTTGATGTTGCACTCGACCTTGAACATAAGTCCTAGTACGGTCTCACAATTTTTTTATCATTATACTTTGCAAGTTTTAGCGGATGCGCCCATTTTCAGAGGTAGATCATGATCATGGTAACAAATTTTAAACGTGATGATGATTTGATGTTGCACTCGACCTTGAACAGAAGTACTACTACTGTCTCACAATTTCTTTATCATTATACTTTGCCAGATTTAGCGGATTCGCCAAATTTAGAGATAGATCATGATCATGGTAACAAATTTTCAACGTGATGATGATTTGATGTTGCACTCGGGCTTGAACATAAGTACTAGTACGGTCACTCAAAATTTTAGCATTATACTTTGCAACGGATGCACCAATTTCAGGTGCATGTCACCAGATCTGTGTCCGATGATGATCATGGTAGTAACCGATGTTCAACTTGATGATGATTTCATTTTACAGTCGGCCTTGAACAGAGGTACTAGTACGGTCTCACAATTTTTTATCATTATACTTGGACCTTAGCGAAATTCAAAATCTCATAGCGGCAAAACTTCCCGCCCACAAAATACAAAAATTTCACACGCTTCCAAATTCCGATTCTACCCCTGTGGAGATGACAGCAAAGTCGGTTGGTGGGGGGGTCTGGCCGTCATTTTTTGGATCACCACCTCCCTAGCCCCGGATACCCTCCCAAAAAAATTCATTTCCCTCAGTCTCTCATCTGAGACCACCCACCGGAACTTCTCAAGTCCCTCTCTCTACCACCTCCACGACCACCGCACCGGAACATCCCCGCCGGACTTCCCTGGCCTACCCGATCCCTCGCGATCCTCGTCATCCGGCTACCTGTCGGAGCCGCTTCATCGACGCCGTCATCAACCGGACCGGATCATCCCCGCCGAACCTCGAAACCATATGCTCATCCAGCAGTCTACCGCAGTCGCTTCAGCTGCGGTATCATCCACCCCACCGGAGCCGCTTCGCCGGATCCGTCGTCCACCGCATCGGATCTTGCTCACCGACACCGCTGTGCATGAACCGGATCTGCTTCACCCGCGCCGTGCATGATCTAAACTCTTCTACTATCGCTTTTCTATTGCTTGCCTGCAAGTTCTTGTTTAATCTTGGGGGAACCTGTTTGTGCTAACGACGCGCCGTTACGTTTTTGCAGATGAGATGAGTAATCATGAAGTGTAATGGCCGTCTCTCCAACCCCAAGTAGCACATGTAGCGTACATCATCACCGGATCTATCAACCCCAGGAAGATCTCGTGACTCCCACGAGTGCTTCTCCTAATGTAAGTCCCTTGTTTTAGCGCCATGTTAAGGTTCAGATGCTTGTTTGTCTGAAGCTCTTTTAGTTCATTCCTAGCTATGACCGTAACACGTTGCTATTTTCTACTTCATTGCTAACTTTAAGCGATTGAACATTTTGGTTTGCATTCCCTGCTCTGTAGATGTAGCCATCATAACTTCTATCTTGCTCAGTCGTTGTTACACAAATTATAGGTATTATAGTAACATCCTGCTATTATTTAGTTCACGGCCAATTTTAAGTAATTGCACATGTTGGTTCGCATTCCCTGCTCTATAGCTTTTGGCATCGTAACTTCTATATTTGGTTTACATTCCCTGCTCTGTAGATCTAGCCATCATAACTTTATCTTACTCAGTCGTTGTTACAAAAATTATGGCCTGCTACTATGTTGTTTGTGCCAATTTTTTACTCCATGAACATGTTGGCTTGCATTTCCTGTACTACAGGTGATGCCATTGTTTTGTATCTAGTTCATTGTAAGCTAACAAAGTAAGGACTTAGTTTGGCATGCTATCACTCTGCTATCTAGCCTGTAGTACAAATAAACTTGTCATACTACTAGATAATAATTTTGCGTGCCATCTTGTTCTTCAAAAGCTGCATTATTGACTTGTTTCTCTGACTTGGCATGACGCTCACATATGGAAAGCTGAACATATTGGTTTGCATTCCCTCTTATACAAGTTCACAGGTGATCCCACTATATTCTGTATCTGGTCCATCCTAAGCTCCGAGCATTAACTATCCTCTATGTGTTGCTCATTACAAGTTTATATCCCGAAACATCTTGATTTGCATCCCCTTCACTATAAGTTCAGGAGTATTATTTAGTTCACGGCCAAAATGAAGTAATTGCACTTGGCACATGTTGGTTCACATTCCCTCCTCTTTAGCTTTTGCCATCGTAACTTCTATTTTTGGTTTACATTCCCTGCTCTGTAGATGTAGCCATCATAACTTCATCTTGCGTGATCGTTGTTACAAAAATTATAGCCTGCTACTATGTTGTTCATGCCAATTTTGTACTCCCTGAACATGTTGGTTTGCATGGGACTCGACAGTAGTAAGTCTGCTGTTTCATTCTAACATGCTCTGTTATATTGGCTATTGGTATGCGGCATGCACTCTTTGTTTGCTTATTGTGCGCATTACAATGATCTTGTTATAACGACGAAATGATGAGTTCCAAATTCTTTGGCAAACAATATTGCGATTGCCTTTGCGTTTCCATTGTTCTTTGTCTTAACTTGTAATGTCTTTGTTTCAGATATAGGTCTTGCATGGACAACTTAAAAGATTGTTGGATCGCTTCATTGTATTATAGGTTTAATTACCATTCAATTTCTACGGGTTACGTAATATTTTTCAAAGCCTTGCAGTGATGTAATATTTAGTTAGTTTTTATAGTTCTTTCGCGCATTTTTCTTTGGTGCTTGTGGTAAGTGAGGCTATCCGACAGAAATCAATGCTGCGTAAATATTCTCAGTATCTAAATCACGAATTCCCATCCCTTAAACGGCCCAATTAAGCGAAATCACATATGTGCCGGCTCGCAAAATCCTAAAGCGCCTATTACGCCGGCATATAAACAGCAACTAAACGGGCTGGCCCACTTACTTATTGGGCCACCACTTGATTCTTGTGGACCCCACACTCTAAGTGGGGTGGCCCACTTGCTTTAAGGTGGACCCCACCCACGACCGGGCCGGCCCACCACCTACGTGGGCCAGCCCAATTGCTATTGTGGTGGTCCCCACATACTAAATGGGCCGGCCCTTTAAGACCAAAGTGGGACCCACCGGGGTTTTGGCCCGGCCCACTCTCTTGTTGGGCTGGCCCACTTGCTATATGGTGGACCCCACATACTAAACGGGCCGGCCTTTTAAGAGGAAAGTGGGACCCACTGTGTTTTTGGCCGCCACTAGCGTGTTGGGCCGGCCCACTTGCTATATGGTGGACCCCACATACTAAATGGGCCGGCCCTTTAACAGGAAAGTGGGACCCACCTGTGTTTTTGGCCCCGCCCACTATCTTGTTGGGCCGGCCCACTTGCTATATGGTGGACCCCACATACTAAATGGGCCAGCCCTTTAACTGGAAAGTGGGACCCACCTGTGTTTTTAGCCCGGCCCACTATCTTGTTGGGCTGGCCCACTTGCTATATGGTGGACCCCACATACTAAATGGGCCAGCCCTTTAAGTGGAAAGTGGGACCCACTGTGTTTTGGCCTGCCCACTATCTTGTTGGGCCGGCCCACTTGCTATATGGTGGACCCCACATACTAAATGGGCTGGCCCTTTAATAGGAAAGTGGGACCCACTTGTGCTTTTGGTCCGGCCCACTGGCTTGTTGGGCCAGCCCAGTTGATCTAATGTGGACCCCACGTACTAAATGGGCCGGCCCGATAGCAGGAAAGTGGGACCCACATGCTAATTGGGCCGGCCCAATAATTTTTTGGGCCGGCCCACTTGCTTTAATGTGGACCCCACTTTGTAAATGGGCCGGCCCGATACCAGGAAAGTGGGTCCCACATGTCTTGTGGGCCGGCCCTTTTGCCTGTTGACCGGTCAAATGAGTGCATTCGGCCCGGCCCACATGCTTAGTGGGCCGGCCCATTAAAGTTTTGACCAGTCAACTTTAGAGGTTAGGCCCGGCCCACGTAACTAATGGACCAGCCCAGCTATATAGTTGACCGGACTAACTCACGCAGATAGCCCGGCCCTCACCCTTAATGGGCCGGCCCGCTTAAGACGTGGCAGGCCTCGTGTGGGCCTACCATCTACCACGGGGTTTCAGGTTAACGCCGTTAATCGCGCCGATTAACGGCGTACGCCACGTGTCGGTTGCATGACGTCGGCGATCAACGGGCTCCCGGAAACACTTGGGCAACGGTCCGATTTTCCGTGGCGGAAGGGCGCCCAAGCGCGACGGACCGAAAAAATCGTCGTAGGACTTTGCCTGACGCAGTTTCCACAACAGAACCCATATCGTCGGGTTAGGCCCATAGGCGACGAAAAATACCCCTTAGCGGACGATTTTGAGACGTTGTCTATCAGAACTTTTCTTGTAGTGAATGCACATATATGATATGATGAATATTGTGAGATTCAATTGGGCATTACGACAAAGTACATAGACCGCTATCCAGCATGCATCTATGCCTAAAAAGTCCACTTTCAGGTTATCATCCGAACCCCTTCCGGTATTAAGTTGCAAGCAACAGACAATTGCATTAAGTATGGTGCGTAATGTAATCAATAACTATATCCTCGAACATAGCATCAATGTTTTATCCCTAGTGGCAACAGCACATCCACAACCTTAGAACTTTGTCATCGTCCTGCATTTAATGGAGGCATGAACCCACTATCGAGCATAAATACTCCCTCTTGGAGTTACTAGCAAAAACTTGGCCAGAGCCTCTACTAACAACGGAGAGCATGCAAGATCATAAACAACACATAGGTAATAAATTGATAATCAACATAACATAGTATTCTCTATCCATCGGATCCCAACAAACACAACATATAGCATTACAGATAGATGATCTTGATCATGATAGGCAGCTCACAAGATCCGACAATGAAGCACATGAGGAGAAGACAACCATCTAGCTACTGCTATGGACCCATAGTCCATGGGTGAACTACTCACTCATCAATCCGGAGGCGACCATGGCGGTGTAGAGTCCTCCGGGAGATGAATCCCCTCTCCGGCAGGGTGCCGGAGGCGATCTCCTGAATCCCCCGAGATGGGATTGGCGGCGGCGGCGTCTCGCAAGGTTTTCCATATCGTGGCTCTCGATCGGGGGTTTCGCGAAGGAGGCTTTAAGTAGGCGGAAGGGCAACGCGGGGGGCCACACGAGGGCCCCACACGCCAGGGCCGCGCGGCCAAGACCTGGGCCGCGCCGCCCTGTTGTGGCGGCGCCTCGTGGCCCCACTTCCTTTCTCCCTCGGTCTTCTGGAAGCTTCGTGCAAAAATAGGACCCTGGGCTTTGATTTCGTCCAATTCCGAGAATATTTCCTTACTAGGATTTCTGAAACCAAAAACAGCAGAAAACAGCAACTGGCTCTTCGGCATCTCGTTAATAAGTTAGTGCCGAAAAATGCATAATAATGACATATAATGTGTATAAAACATGTGAGTATTATCATAAAAGTAGCATGGAACATAAGAAATTATAGATACGTTTGAGACGTATCAAGCATCCCCAAGCTTAGTTCCTACTCGTCCCGAGTAGGTAAACGATAACAAAGATAATTTCTTAGTGACAATGCTACCAACATAATCTTGATCAATACTATTGTAAGCACATGTAATGAATGCAGCGATTTGAAACAATGGTAAATGACATGAGTAAACAATTGAATCATAAAGCAAAGACTTTTCATGAATAGTACTTAAAGACAAGCATCAATAAGTCTTGCATAAGAGTTAACTCATAAAGCAATAATTCAAAGTAGAGGTATTGAAACAACACAAAGGAAGATAAAGTTTCAGCGGTTGCTTTCAACTTGTAACATGTATATCTCATGGATATTGTCAATGTAAAGTAATATAATAAATGCAATATGCAAGTATGTAGGAATCAATGCACAGTTCACACAAGTGTTTGCTTCTTGAGGTGGAGAGAAATATGTGAACTGACTCAACAATAAAAGTAAAAGAATGGCCCTTCGCAGAGGGAAGCATTGATTGCTATATTTGTGCTAGAGCTTTGGTTTTGAAAACAAGAAACAATTTTGTCAACGGTAGTAATAAAGCATATGAGTTATGTAAATTATATCTTACAAGTTGCAAGCCTCATGCATAGTATACTAATAGTGCCCGCACCTTGTCCTAATTAGCTTGGATTACCGGGATTATCATTGCAATACACATGTTTTAACCAAGTGTCACAAAGGGGTACCTCTATGCCGCCTGTACAAAGGTCTAAGGAGAAAGTTCGCATTGGATTTCTCGCTTTTGATTATTCTCAACTTAGACATCCATACCGGGACAACATAGACAACAGATAATGGACTCCTCTTTTATGCATAAGCATGTAGCAACAATTAATGTTCTCATATGAGATTGAGGATATGTGTCCAAAACTGAAACTTCCACCATGGATCATGGCTTTAGTTAGCGGCCCAATGTTCTTCTCTAACAATATGCATGCTCTAACCATTAAATGAGTGGTAAATCGCCCTTACTTCAGACAAGACGAACATGCATAGCAACTCACATGATATTCAACAAAGAAATAGTTGATGGCGTCCCCAGAAACATGGTTATCGCTCAACAAGCAACTTAATAAGAGATAAAGTGCATAAGTACATATTCAATACCACAATAGTTTTTAAGCTATTTGTCTCATGAGCTATATATTGTAAAGGTAAAGAATGGAAATTTTAAAGGTAGCACTCAAGCAATTTACTTTGGAATGGCGGAGAAATACCATGTGGTAGGTAGGTATTGTGGACACAAATGGCATAGTGGTTGGCTCAAGGATTTTGGATGCATGAGAAGTATTCCCTCTCGATACAAGGTTTAGGCTAGCAAGGTTATTTGAAACAAACACAAGGATGAACCGGTACAGCAAAACTCACATAAAAGACATATTGTAAACATTATAAGATTCTACACCGTCTTCCTTGTTGTTCAAACTCAATACCAGAAATTATCTAGACCTTAGAGAAACCAAACATGCAAATCAGATTTTAGCATGCTCTATGTATTTCTTTATTAATAAGTGCAAAGTATATGATGCAAAAGCTTAAACATGAGCACAACAATTGCCAAGTATCACATTATTCAAGATATTATACCAATTACCACATATATCATTTTCCAATTCCAACCATATAACAATTTAACGAAGAAGATTCAACCTTCGCCATGAATACTATGAGTAAATCCTAAGGACATATTTGTCCATATGCAACAGCGGAGCGTGTCTCTCTCCCACACAATGAATGCTAGGATCCAACTTTATTCAAACAAAACAAAAACAAAAACAAACAGACGCTCCAAGCAAAGTACATAAGATGTGACGGAATAAAAATATAGTTTCACTAGAGGAACCTGATAATGTTGTCGATGAAGAAGGGGATGCCTTGGGCATCCCCAAGCTTAGACGCTTGAGTCTTCTTGATATATGCAGGGGTGAACCACCGGGGCATCCCCAAGCTTAGAGCTTTCACTCTCCTTGATCATAGTGTATATCATCCTCCTCTCTTGATCCTTGAAAACTTCCTCCACACCAAACTCAAAACAAACTCATTAGAGGATTAGTGCATAATCAAAATTCACATATTCAGAGGTGACACAATCATTCTTTATACTTATGGACATTGCACAAAGCTACTGAAAGTCAATGGAACAAAGAAATCCATCTAACATAGCAAAACAGGCAATGCAAAATAAAAGGCAGAATCTGTCAAAACAGAACAGTTCGTAAAGACGCATTTTTAACAGGCACCAGACTTGCTCAGATGAGAAAACTTAAAACTAATGAAAGTTGCGTACATATCTGAGGATCACTCACGTAAATTGGCATAATTTTCTGAGTTACCTACAGAGAATTTTACCCAGATTCGTGACAGCAAAGAAAACTGTTTCTGCGCTGTAATCCAAATCTAGTATCTTACTTCTATTAGAGACTTTACTTGGCACAACAATGCAATAAAACTAAGATAAGGAGAGGTTGCTACAGTAGTAAACAACTTCCAAGACTCAAATATAAAAACAAAAATACTGTAGTAAAAACATGGGTTGTCTCCCATAAGCGCTTTTCTTTAACGCCTTTCCGCTAGGCGCAGAAAGTGTATATCAAGTATTATCAAGAGATGAAGCATCAACATCATAATTTGTTCTAATAATAGAATCAAAAGGTAACTTCATTCTCTTTCTAGGGAAGTGTTCCATACCTTTCTTGAGAGGAAATTGATTTTTTATATTACCTTCCTTCATATCAATGGTAGCACCAACAGTTCGAAGAAAAGGTCTTCCCAATATGATGGGACAAGATGCATTGCATTCAATATCCAAGACAACAAAATCAACGGGGACAAGGTTATTGTTAACGGTAATCCGAACATTATCAACTCTCCCCAAAGGTTTCTTTGTAGAGTTATCAGCAAGATTAACATCCAAATAACAATTTTTCAATGGTGGCAAGTCAAGCATATTATAGATTTTCTTAGGCATAACGGAAATACTTGCACCAAGATCACATAAAGCATTACAACCAAAGTCATTGACCTTCATCTTAATGATGGGCTCCCAACCATCCTCTAGCTTCCTAGGAATAGAAGCTTCGCGATTTAGTTTCTCTTCTCTAGCTTTTATGAGAGCATTTGTAATATGTTTCGTGAAAGCCAAATTTATAGCACTAGCATTAGGACTCTTAGCAAGTTTTTGTAAGAACTTTATAACTTCAGAGATATGACAATCATCAAAATCCAAACCATTATAATCTAAAGCAATGGGATCATTGTTCCCAATGTTGGAAAAAAATTCAGCAGTTTTATCACAGGCAGTTTCAGTAGTTTTAGCAGTTTCAGGCAGTTTTTCGCGCTTTGCATTAGGAGTGGAAACATTGCTAACACCAATTCTTTTATTGTTATTAGTAGGAGGTGCAGAAACTTGTGTAGCATTAGCATTACTAGTGGTGGTAATAGTCCAAACTTTAGCTACATTATTCTCTTTAGCTAGTTTTTCATTTTCTTCTCTTTCCCACCTAGCATGCAGTTGAGCCATTAATCTTATATTCTCATTAATTCTAACTTGGATGGCATTTGCTGTAGTAACAATTTTATTTTCATTATCCCTATTAGGCATAACTTTCAATTTCAAAAGATCAACATCAGCAGCAAGACTATCAACTTTAGAAGCAAGTATATCAATTTTCCCAAGCTTTTCTTCAACAGATTTGTTAAAAGCAGTTTGTGTACTAATAAATTCTTTAAGCATAGCTTCAAGTCTAGGGGGTGTATTCCTATTATTGTTGTAATAATTCCCATAAGAATTACCATAATCGTTACCATTATTATAAGGATATGGCCTATAGTTGTTACTAGAATTGTTCCGGTAAGCATTGTTGTTGAAATTATTATTTTTAATGTAGTTTACATCAACATGTTCTTCTTGTGCAACCAATGAAGCTAACGGAACATTATTAGGATCAATATTTGTCCTATCATTCACAAGCATAGACATAATAGCATCAATCTTATCACTCAAGGAAGAGGTTTCTTCGACAGAATTTACCTTCTTACCTTGTGGAGCTCTTTCTGTGTGCCATTCAGAGTAATTAATCATCATATTATCAAGAAGCTTTGTTGCTTCACCAAAAGTGATGGACATAAAGGTACCTCCAGCAGCTGAATCCAATAGGTTCCGAGAAGAAAAATTCAGTCCTGCATAAAAGGTTTGGATGATCATCCAAGTAGTCAGTCCATGGGTTGGGCAATTTTTAACCAAAGATTTCATTCTTTCCCATGCTTGTGCAACATGCTCAGTATCTAATTTTTTAAAATTCATTATGCTACTCCTCAAAGATATAATTTTAGCAGGGGGATAATATCTACCAATAAAAGCATCCTTGCATTTAGTCCATGAATCAATGCTATTCTTAGGCAGAGATAGCAACCAATCTTTAGCTCTTCCTCTTAGTGAGAAAGGGAACAATTTTAATTTTATTATGTCACCATCTACATCTTTATACTTTTGCATTTCACAAAGTTCAACAAAATTATTGAGATGGACAGCAGCATCATCAGAACTAATACCAGAAAATTGCTCTCGCATAACAAGATTCAATAAAGCAGGTTTAATTTCAAAGAATTCCGCTGTAGTAGCGGGTGGAGCAATAGGTGTGCATAAGAAATCATTATTATTTGTGGTTGTGAAGTCACACAACTTAGTATTCTCAGCAGTATTCATTTTAGCAACAGTAAATAAAGCAAACTAGATAAAGTAAATGCAAGTAACTAATTTTTTTTGTGTTTTTGATATAGCAAACAAGATAGTAAATAAAGTAAAACTAGCAACTAATTTTTTTGTGTTTTGATTTAGTGCAGCAAACAAAGTAGTAAATAAAATAAAGCAAGACAAAAACAAAGTAAAGAGATTGGATTGTGAAGACTCCCCTTGCAGCGTGTCTTGATCTCCCCGGCAACGGCGCCAGAAAAAGAGCTGCTTGCGCACAATTGATGTGGCGTAGTAGCTTCCTTGTGACGGTAAAGCACTCGTCCGTTGGGAACCCCAAGAGGAAGGTATAATGTGTACAGCAGCAAGTTTTCCCTCAGTTAGAAACCAAGGTTTATCGAACCAATAGGAGCCAAGAAGCACGTTGAAGGTTGATGGCGGCGAGATGTAGTGCGGCGCAACACCAGGGATTCCGGCGCCAACGTGGAACCTGCACAACACAACCAAAGTACTTTGCCCCAACGAAACAGTGAGGTTGTCAATCTCACCGGCTTGCTGTTACAAAGGATTAGATGTATAGTGTGGATGATGATTGTTTGCAGAGAATAGTAAAACAAGTATTGCAGTAGATTGTATTCGATTAAAAGGAATGGACCGGGGTCCACAGTTCACTAGAGGTGTCTCTCCCATAAGATAAATAGCATGTTGGGTGAACAAATTACAGTTGGGCAATTGACAAATAGAGAGGGCATGACAATGCACATACATGATATGATGAATATTGTGAGATTCAATTGGGCATTACGACAAAGTACATAGACCGCTATCCAGCATGCATCTATGCCTAAAAAGTCCACTTTCAGGTTATCATCCGAACCCCTTCCGGTATTAAGTTGCAAGCAACAGACAATTGCATTAAGTATGGTGCGTAATGTAATCAATAACTATATCCTCGAACATAGCATCAATGTTTTATCCCTAGTGGCAACAGCACATCCACAACCTTAGAACTTTCTGTCACTGTCCCAGATTTAATGGAGGCATGAACCCACTATCGAGCATAAATACTCCCTCTTGGAGTTACTAGCAAAAACTTGGCCAGAGCCTCTACTAACAACGGAGAGCATGCAAGATCATAAACAACACATAGGTAATAGATTGATAATCAACATAACATAGTATTCTCTATCCATCGGATCCCAACAAACACAACATATAGCATTACAGATAGATGATCTTGATCATGATAGGCAGCTCACAAGATCCGACAATGAAGCACATGAGGAGAAGACAACCATCTAGCTACTGCTATGGACCCATAGTCCATGGGTGAACTACTCACTCATCAATCCGGAGGTGACCATGGCGGTGTAGAGTCCTCCGGGAGATGAATCCCCTCTCCGGCAGGGTGCCGGAGGCGATCTCCTGAATCCCCCGAGATGGGATTGGCGGTGGCGGCGTCTCAGTAAGGTTTTCCGTATCGTGGCTCTCGGTACTGGGGGTTTCGCGACGGAGGCTTTAAGTAGGCGGAAGGGCAACGCGGGGGGCCACACGAGGGGCCCACACGCCAGGGCCGCGCGGCCAAGACCTGGGCCGCGCCGCCCTGTTGTGGCGGCGCCTCGTGGCCCCACTTCCTTTCCCCCTCGGTCTTCTGGAAGCTTCGTGCAAAAATAGGACCCTGGGCTTTGATTTCGTCCAATTCCGAGAATATTTCCTTACTAGGATTTCTGAAACCAAAAACAGCAGAAAACAGCAACTGGCTCTTCGGCATCTCGTTAATAGGTTAGTGCCGAAAAATGCATAATAATGACATATAATGTGTATAAAACATGTGAGTATCATCATAAAAGTAGCATGGAACATAAGAAATTATAGATACGTTTGAGACGTATCAAGGTGCTGGCCGCGCGGCCCTAGCGTGTGGGCCCCTCGTGGCGCCCCCTGACCTACCCTTCGCCTACATAAGCCTTCGTCGAGAATAACTCCAGTACCGAGAGCCACGATACGGAAAACCTTACAGAGACGCCGCCGCCGCCAATCCCATCTCGGGGGATTCAGGAGATCGCCTCCGGCACCCTGCCGGAGAGGGGAATCATCTCCCGGAGGACTCTTCACCGCCATGGTCGCCTCCGGAGTGATGTGTGAGTAGTTCACCCCTGGACTATGGGTCCATAGCAGTAGCTAGATGGTCGTCTTCTCCTAATTGTGCTATCATTGTTCGATCTTGTGAGCTGCCTAACATGATCAAGATCATCTATTTGTAATGCTACATGTTGCGTTTGTTGGGATCCGATGAATATGGAATACTATGCTATGTTAATTATCAATCCATCTATGTGTTGTTTATGATCTTGCATGCTCTCCGTTATTAGTAGAGGCTCTGGCCAAGTCGTTACTTGTAACTCCAAGAGGAAGTATTTATGCTCGATAGTGGGTTCATGCCTCCATTAAATGCAGGACGATGTGAGAAAGTTCTAAGGTTGTGGATGTGATGTTGCCACTAGGGATAAAACATCAATGCTATGTCTAAGGATGTATTTGTTGATTACATTACGCACCATACTTAATGCAATTGTCTGTTGTTTGCAACTTAATACTGGAGGGGGTTCGGATGATAACCTGAAGGTGGACTTTTTAGGCATAGATGCATGCTGGATAGCGGTCTATGTACTTTGTCGTAATGCTCAATTAAATCTCACACTACTCATCATAACATGTATGTGCATGGTCATGCCCTCTTTATTTGTCAATTGCCCAACTGTAATTTGTTCACCCAACATGCTATTTATCTTATGGGAGAGACACCACTAGTGAACTGTGGACCCCGGTCCATTCTTTTACATCGAATACAATCTACTGCAATACTCGTTCTACTGTTTTCTGCAAACAATCATCATCCACACTATACATCTAATCCTTTGTTACAGCAAGCCGGTGAGATTGACAACCTCACTGTCACGTTGGGGCAAAGTAATTTGGTTGTGTTGTGCAGGTTCCACGTTGGCGCCGGAATCCCTGGTGTTGCACCGCACTACACTCCGCCGCCATCAACCTTCAACGTGCTTCTTGACTCCTACTGGTTCGATAAACCTTGGTTTCTTACTGAGGGAAACTTACTGCTGTATGCATCACACCTTCCACTTGGGGTTCCCAACGGTCGCGTGTTGTACGCGTGTCAGACGGCACCCGAGGATTCGGTTAGCCATGGCTTGAGAAAACAAAGGTGGGGAGGAGTGTCATCTAAATAAAACTAAAATAAAAAGACACTCCTTCATGGTATGAGATTGTTGGCAGGCACCCGAGGATTCGGTTAGCCGTGGGTTGAGAAAGCAAAGGTTGGAAGGAGTGTCAACCAAAAATAAAACTTTATGGGAGTCGCTCTTCGAGAGTTTGTCTGGCAATGGGGTTAGAGAACCCGCTACCAGTCGTTGACAACGACAAACACCTCCCAAAATGTTACTTTTATTCTCTTTATATGATTTCAAAACTGAAAAAGCTCTAGCACATGATTTAATCCCTGCTTCCCTCTGCGAAGGGCTTGTCTTTTACTTTATGTTGAGTCAGTAAACCTATTTCCCTCCATCTTAAGCAAGCATTTGAGTTGTTGTGATCAAACCATTTATATTGTGATTTATTTCATCATGTCTTTTATTCTTCCTTATTTAGTACAAGTTTTACCTGAATGAATATAGCTTTGAAGGTTATCAATGATTATTAGGAAATTATTATGATTGAGTATGCAAGTTGTGCCATATAAGCTTTAACATAATGTGCTAATTGTTCTCTGACCAAGAACGAAGTTTGCCATCACCAATTATGATTTCTTATGCATCTTTATTTGTGATTACCTTCTACTTGTTTCAAGTTGAATTATATGAGGAAGTTGTTTACTATAATGTCTTGTGTGAATTGATATGATGCTTCTTGTCCGTATTTTATTTATCGACTCTTCACTCCATAAACATGTGGTCCTGTTTACCGAGTTCAGTTTCGCTTGGGGACAAGTGAAGTCTAAGCTTGGGGGGAGTTGATACGTCCATTTTGCATCACTATTTTATATCATAATTTGCTGTTATTCATTGATATATTTCATATTTGGAGATGATACTTATGTTATTTCATCTATTTTGCATGTTTCATGATTATTGGAGGATCGCGCACCAGAGACAGGATACTGCTGGAAAAAGCGTCGTCAGAATGCAATATTTCGGAAGATCAACAATTGACAGAAATTATATGAAAAATCCTATTTTTCCAGAAGACGAAGGGAGCCAGAAGGGGGAGCCGAGGAGGGCCGCCATGGGCCCACCTCACAGGCCGGCGCGGGCCAAGGCCTGGCCGCGCCGCCATGTGGGGAGGGGGCCCATAGCCCCCTCTGGCCTCCTCTCCTTCGCGTACATCTTCGTCCCGAAAACCTAAGCTCCAGAGGATAATCGCGAAGAGTCACAGCCGCCTCTGCGGGGCGGAAAACACCAGAGAGAAAAGACCTCTCCGGCAGGCTGAAATCTGCCGGGGAAATTCCCTCCCGGAAGGGAAAATCGACGCCATCGTCACCGACATCGAGCTAGACATCATCTCCATCATCATCACCATCATCTTCATCATCATCACCGCCGTCTCCACCGCTGCACATCGTCACCGCTGTAACAATTTGGGTTGGATCTTGACTGTTTGATAGGGGAAACTCTCCCGGTATTGATTTCTACTTGTTATTGATGCTATTGAGTAAAACCATTGAACCAATGTTTATGTTCAGATTGTTATTCATCATCATATCACCTCTGATCATGTTCCATATGATGTCTCGTGAGTAGTTCATTTAGTTCTTGAGGACATGGGTGAAGTCTAAATGTTAGTAGTGAATTATGGTTGAGTAATATTCAATGTTATGATATTTAAGTTGTGGTGTTATTCTTCTAGTGGTGTCATGTGAACGTCGACTACATGATACTTCACCTTTATGGGCCTAGGGGAATACATCTTGTACTCGTTTGCTAATTGCGGGGTTGCCGGAGTGACAGAAACCTGAACCCCCGTTGGTATATCGATGCAGGAGGGATAGCAGGATCTCAGAGTTTAAGGTTGTGGTTAGATTTATCTTAATTACTTTCTTGTAGTTGCGGATGCTTGCAAGGGGTATAATCACAAGTATGTATTAGTCCTAGGAAGGGCGGTGCATTAGCATAGGTTCACCCACACAACACTTATCAAAACAATGAAGATTAATTAGCTATATGAAGCGAAAGCACTAGACTAAATTCCCGTGTGTCCTCAAGAACGTTTGGTCATTATAAGTAAACAAACCGGCTTGTCCTTTGTGCTAAAAAGGATTGGGCCACTCGCTACAATTATTTCTCTCGCACTTTACTTACTCGTACTTTATTCAACTGCTACATCAAAACCCCCTGAATACTTGTCTATGAGCATTTACAGTGAATCCTTCATCGAAACTGCTTGTCAACACCTTCTGCTCCTCGTTGGGTTCGAAACTCTTACTTATTGAAAATACTACGATACACCCCCTATACTTGAGGGTCATCAGTAAACGATAACAAAGATAATTTCTGAAGTGACATGCTATCATAATCTTGATCAATACTATTGTAAAGCATATGAGATGAATGTAGTGATTCGAAGCAATGGTAAAGATAATGATTAAACAACTGAATCATATAGCAAAGACTTTTCATGAATAGTACTTTCAAGACAAGCATCAATAAGACTTGCATAGGAGTTAACTCATAAAGCAATAGATTCATAGTAGAAAGCTTTGAAGCAACACAAAGGAAGATATAAGTTTCAGCGGTTGCTTTCAACTTCAACATGTATATCTCATGAATAATTGTCAACACAAAGTAATATGATGAATGCAAATAAGCAAGTATGTAGGAATCAATGCACACAGTTGACACAAGTGTTTGCTTCTAAGATAGAAAGAAGTAGGTAAACTGACTCAACATAAAAGTAAAAGAAAGGCCCTTCGCAGAGGAAAGCATGGATTACTATTTTTGTGCTAGAGCTTTTATTTTGAAAACATGGAAACAATTTTGTCAACGGTAGTAATAAATCATATGTGTTATGCATAAGACATCCTATAAGTTGCAAGCCTCATGCTTAGAATACCAATAGTGTTCGCACCTTGTCCTAATTAGCTTGGATTTACATGGATTATCATTGCATAACATATGTTTCAACCAAGTGTCATAAAGGGGTACCTCTATGCCGCCTGTACAAAGGTCCAAGGAGACAGATCGCATTTGATTTCTCGTTTTTGATAGATCTCAACTAAGGACATCCATACCGGGACAACATAGAAAACAGATAATGGACTCCTCTTTAATGCATAAGCATTCAACAATAGATAATATTCTCATAAGAGATTGAGGATTAATGTCCAAACTGAAACTTCCACCATGATACATGGCTTTAGTTAGCGGCCCAATGTTCTTCTCTAACAATATGCATACTCAAACCATTTGATCATGATAAATCACCCTTACTTCAGACAAGACGAACATGCATAGCAACTCACATGATATTCAACAAAGGTGTAATAGTTGATGGCGTCCCCAGAAACATGGTTACCGCTCAACAAGCAACTTATAAGAAATAAGATACATAAGCTACATATTCTTTACCACAATAGTTTTTAAGGCTATTTTCCCATGAGCTATATATTGCAAAGACAAGGAATGAAGTTTTAAAGGTAGCACTCAAG
Source organism: Lolium perenne (assembly GCF_019359855.2). Classification (NCBI taxonomy): domain Eukaryota; kingdom Viridiplantae; phylum Streptophyta; class Magnoliopsida; order Poales; family Poaceae; genus Lolium; species Lolium perenne. Next base: position 219,788,313 of record NC_067245.2, on the reverse strand, counting down.
TAATTTACTTTGGAATTGCAAAGAAATACCATGTATTAGGTAGGTATGGTGGACACAAATGGCATAGGTTTTTGGCTCAAGGATTTGGATGCACGAGAAGAATTCCCTCTCAGTACAAGGCTTGGCCTAGCAAGGTTGTTTGAAGCAAACACAAGTATGAACCGGTACAGCAAAACTTACGTAAGAACATATTGCAAGCATTATAAGACTCTACACTGTCTTCCTTGTTGTTCAAACACTTCACCAGAAAATATCTAGACTTTAGAGAGACCAATCATGCAAACCAAATTTCAACAAGCTCTATGGTAGTTCTTCATTAATAGGTGCAAAGTACATGATGCAAGAGCTTAAACATGATCTATTTGAGCACAACAATTACCAAGTATCAAATTATTTAAGAAATATACCAATTACCACATGAAGCATTTTCTGTTTCCAACCAAATAACAATGAACGAAGCAGTTTCAACCTTCGCCATGAACATTAAAAGTAAAGCTAAGAACACCAGTGTTCATATGAACGAGCGGAGCGTGTCTCTCTCCCACATAAGCATGAATTTATTCGGAGAATTAAAATAACAAAAATGAAAATAAAAGCACACAGACGCTCCAAGTAAAGCACATAAGATGTGACGGAATAAAAATATAGTTTCACTAGAGGTGACCTGATAAGTTGTCGATGAAGAAGGGGATGCCTTGAGGCATCCCCAAGCTTAGATGCTTGAGTCTTCTTGAAATATGCAGGGATGAACCACGGGGGCATCCCCAAGCTTAGACTTTTCACTCTTCTTGATCATATTGTATCATCCTCCTCTCTCGATCCTTGAAAACTTCCTCCACAACAAACTCAAAACAAACTCATTAGAGCGTTGGTGCATAATCAAAAATTCACATATTCAGAGGTGACATAATCATTCTTAACACTTCTGGACATTGCACAAAGCTACTGAAAGTTAATGGAACAAAGAAATCCATCAAACATAGCAAAACAGGCAATGCAAAATAAAAGACAGAATCTGTCAAAACAGAACAGTCTGTAAAGACGAATTTGTCTGGGGCACTTAACTTGCTCAGATGAAAAAGCTCAAATTGAATGAAAGTTGCGTATATATCTGAGGATCACACACGTAAATTGGCAGATTTTCTGAGTTACCTATAGAGGGGGCTGCTCAATTTCGTGACAGTAAGAAATCTATTTCTGCGCAGTAATCCAAATCTAGTATCAACCCTACTATCAAAGACTTTACTTGGCACAACAATGCAATAAAATAAAGATAAGGAGAGGTTGCTACAGTAGTAACAACTTCCAAGACACAACAAAACAGTAGCAAAATAAAAACATGGGTTATCTCCCAAGAAGTGCTTTCTTTATAGACATTAAGATGGGCTCAGTAATTTTAATGATGCTCACATAAGGATGAGAGTTGAAGCAAAGAGAGCATCAAAAGCAAATAAGAAACACTTTTAAGTCTAACCCACTTCCTATGAAAAGGAATCTTGTAAAAAAACAAGTCAATGAAGAACAAAGTGAATAGCATAGGAAGACAAAACAAGTGTAACTTCAAAAAATATAGCATATAGAGAGGTGTTTTAGTAACATGAAAACTTCTACAACCATATTTTCCTCTCTCATAATAATTTCCAGTAGCATCATGAACAAACTCAACAATATAACTATCACATAAAGCATTCTTATCATGAGTCTCATGCATAAAATAATTACTACTCCCAACATAAGCATAGGCATTCTTGTTAACTGTAGTAGGAGCAAATTCAACAAAATAGCTATCATTATTATTCTCATCACCATAATCATCAAATATAGGAGGCATATTGTAATCGTAATAAACTTTATCCTCCATAGTAGGTGGCACCAAAATACCACTATCATTATAATCATCATAAATGGGAGGCAAAGTATCATCAAAGAAAATTTTCTCCTCAAAACTTGGGGGACTAAAAATATCACAACCAGCTTCCCCAAGCTTAAATTCTTCTATAGCATTAGCAATAATAGTTTTCAAAGAGTTCATGCTAATGACATTGCTACAACTATTTTGCAAACAAAGTTCCATGGGTTTTTTAATTCTCTCTTCAAACACATCATGTCCTAATTCAATATAAAGTTCATAAACATCTCTATTTTGTTGTTGTTTTCCATTAAGCCTAACTAGTGAAATAAAAACAAGAAACAAAAAGATGCAATTGCAGGATCTAAAGGAAATAGCTTCGAGCACTCACACACCGGCAACAGTGCTAGGAAATAGCTTAGTATCCGGAGGATGTGAATACCTTTTACCTTACCTCCCCGGCAACGGCGCCAGAAAATAGCTTGATGTCTACGCGCGCTTCTATTCCTGTAGACAGTGTTGGGCCTCCAAGAGCAGAGGTTTGTAGAACAGCAGCAAGTTTCCCTTAAGTGAATCACCCAAGGTTTATCGAACTCAGGGAGGTAGAGGTCAAAGATATCCCTCTCAAGCAACCCTGCAATTACGATACAAGAAGTCTCTTGTGTCCCCAACACACCTAATACACTTGTCAGATGTATAGGTGCACTAGTTCGGTGAAGAGATAGTGAAATACAAGTAATATGGATGAATATGAGTGGTAATAACAATCTGAAATAAATATGGCAGCAAGCAAACATGTAACAGAACTTGTTGGAAACGGTGTTTCAATGCTTAGAAACAAGGCCTAGGGATCATACTTTCACTAGTGGACTCTCTCAACATTGATCACATAACTGAATAAATAAATGCTACTTTCTACACTCTCTTGTTGGATAACAAACACCATTCATTGTGTAGGGCTACAAAATCACACCTCAAGCCGGAGTAAACAAGCTCCACAACATCCGGAGTTCATATTTAAGTAACCTCTAGAGTGCATAATAGACTGTTGCAATTTAGACCGAGTACTAACATAGCATACACACTATCAACAATAGCTATGAAAGGGGGAATAGATCGCATCAATACTATCATGGTAATAGTTAACTTCATAATCTACGAGAGATTACAATCATAACCTACGCCAAGTACTACATGATGCACACACTGTCAACATTACATCATGGAGGAGGAATAGACTACTTTAATAACATCACTAGAGTAGCACATAGATTAATAGTGATACAAAGCTCATGATCACATAAAGATCACACCATGGGAGAGAGGGATGAACCACATAGCTACTGGTAGAGCCCTCAGCCTTGGGGGAGAACTACTCCCTCCTCATCATGGGAGTCAGCAACGGCGATGAAGATGCGGTGGTGTCGATGGAGATGACTCCGGGGGCAATTCCCCGTCCCGGTGACGTGCCGGAACAGAGACTTCTGTCCCCCGGAACGGAGTTTCACGATGGCGGCGGCGTCCCTGGAGTCTTTCTGGAGTTTCGTCCATTGGTGTCGGGTTTTTAGGTCACGAGGGACTTTATTGGCGAAGAGGCGGAGTCGGAAGGGCGCCAGGGCTCCCTCACCACATGGCGGCGCGGCCAGGGTGGGACCCGCGCCCCCTATGGTGTGGGTCCCCCTTGGCCCTCCCCCGGCTCTCCTTCGGTGTTCTGGGACTTTCCGGGGAAAATAAGGCCTTGGGCTTTCAATTCGTCGAATTCCGAGAATATTGCCCGAACACCCTTTCTGGAACCAAAAACAACAGAAAACAGGAACTGGCACTGTGGCATCTTGTTAATAGGTTAGTTCCGGAAAATGCATAAAATCATTATAAAGTGTGAGCAAAACATGTAGGTATTGTCATAAAACTAGCATGGAACATCAGAAATTATAGATACGTTGGAGACGTATCAATAGGTGCACTAGTTCGGCGAAGAGATATTGAAATACAAGTAATATGGATGATTTTAAGTAGTAATTGCAATCTGAAATAAAGATGGCAGCAAGCGAACATCTAACAGAACTTGTTGGAAACGGTGTTTCAATGCTTAGAAACAAGGTCTAGGGATCATACTTTCACTAGTGGACACTCTCAACAATGATCACATAAATAAATAACTTCTCTTCACTTGTGCTACTCTTAAACACTCTCTTGTTGGATAACAAACACCATTCATTGTGTAGGGCTACAAAAGCACACCTCAAGCCAGAGTAAACAAGCTCCACAACGTCCGGAGTTCATATTAAAGTAACCTCTAGAGTGCATAATAGACCGTTGCAATTTAGACCGAGTACTAACATAGCATACACACTGTCACCAATAGCTATGAAAGGGGGGATAGATCACATCAATACTATCATAGTAATAGTTAACTTCATAATCTACAAGAGATTACAATCATAAAGCGAAACCTTTGTTCTAAAGTAGCTATCGACCGCAAGGGCTGCAGCAACCTACGCCAAGTACTACATGATACACACACTATCAACTTTACATCATGGAGGAGGAATAGACTACTTTAATAACATCACTAGAGTAGCACATAGATTAATAGTGATACAAAGCTCATGATCACATAAAGATCACACCATGGGAGAGAGAGATGAACCACATAGCTACCGGTAGAGCCCTCAGCCTCGGGGGAGAACTACTCCCTCCTCATCTTGGGAGTCAGCAACGGCGATGAATATGGCGGTGGTGTCGATGGAGATGACTCCGGGGGCAATTCCCCGTCCCGGCGGCGTGCCGGAACAGAGACTTCTGTCCCCCGAAACTTGTCTTCGCGATGGCGGCAGCTACGGAACTCTTCGTGGAATATCGTCGACTGTTTTAGGGTTTTCGGAGACGGAAGAATATATAGGCGAAGGGGCGATGTCGGTGGAGTCCCGAGGGGCCCACCCCATAGCTGGGCGCGCCCCCCCTCTTGGCCGCGCCGCCAGGTGGGGTGGCCACCTCGTGGCCCCTCTCCGTATCTCCTTCGGTGTTCTGGAACACTCCGTGGAAAATAAGGCCTTGGGCTTTTGTTTCGTCCAATTCCGAGAATATTTCCTGTGTAGAATTTCTGAAACCCAAAAACAGCAGAAAACAGAAACTGGCGCTTCGGCATCTTGTTAATAGGTTAGTTCCAGAAAATGCATAAAAATGATATAAAGTGTGAACAAAACATGTAGGTATTATCATAAAACTAGCATGGAAGATCAAAAATTATAGATACGTTTGAGACGTATCAGTTTGCTTCATGTTTTCTTTCGAAAATATTTTCCTGCTAGTGCTCAACATATTGCTTTGTACAAAATTTATAGTTTTGACCAGGAAGATGGAGAGAAATTGCCCGAAGCTTGGGCAAGGTTTTGCTCTCTTCTTAGAGCTCGGCCTGGACATGATTTGGAAAAGCATGACTTACTTGATATATTTTATAGTGGACTAACCATTGAGTCTAGGGCATACCTGGATAGTCATGCTGGTTGTGTTTTCAGGAAACAACTCCAGACGAAGTTGAAGAATTAATGGCTAGAATAAGCCAAAATCATGATGATTGGACTACACCTGAACCAACCCCAACATTGAAAAAGAGGGGTATGATTGAATTAAATGATGAAGATATGAGGGAAGCCAAGAAATCTCTTAAAGAGAAAGGTATTATATCTGAAGATGTGAAGAATTTACCCCCCCCCCCATAGAAGATTTATGCAAGATAACTCCCCCTTCATCCACAATTGAGGTACATTCTCTTCAACGCTTTGATAAAGGAGATATTCCTTACTCAAAACCTCCTGATCAATGTTTAGATGAATTTGATAATTATGTTGTTAAGCAAGATAACTTTAATATGAGAGTAGAGAATCATTTAATGGAAAATTCTCACGCTATTAGTAAATTGCATGATATTGTGGAGAGAACCTCCAATGATGTTAAGATGCTTGTTAAACATTTTCATATGGTTCAAACTCAAATTGATCAACTCACTAAAGTGCAAAATGACTTGTTAAGAAATACTTCTAAAGAAAAACATGCTTATGAAGTAACAACTAGAGGCGGTGTTTCTACTCAGGATCCTCTATATTCTGAGGGGCATCCCAAAAGAGTTGAACAAGATTCTCAACGAACTAAAGAAACTAGTGCTCCTTCTAAGAAAAAGAAGAAGAAACATAAAACTGTTGTAGAATCTTCTGAGCCTGTTAATGATCCTAATAGTATTTCTATTTCTGATGCTGAAACTGAAAGTGGTAATGAACATGATAAAGATAATGATAAGAATGATGTTTCTGATAAAGAAGAGGTTGAAGATGAACCTGAAAAGCATGCTAAAAATAAAAAGTACACTAAAGAAGATTTCATTGCTAAGAAACATGGTAATGAAAGAGAACCTTGGGTTCAAAAGCAAATGCCTTTTCCTGTTAAGAAACTAAAATAAAAGGAAGAAGAACACTATAATAAATTTTGTGATTGGATGAAACCTTTGTTCTTGCAAATCCCTTTGACCGATGCTATTAAATTGCCTCCTTATTAAAAGTATATGAAAGACATTGTCTCTAACAAAAGGAAAATTCCTAATGAGGAGATTTCCAATATGCTTGCTAATTACTCTTTCAATGGCAAGGTTCCAAAGAAGCTGGGAGACCCAGGTATACTGACTATCCCTTGTTCCATCAAGAATAATTATGTTAGAACTGCTCTATGTGATTTTGGAGCAGGAGTTAGTGTTATGTCTTTTTCTCTTTACAAGAGACTTTATTTAGATAAGTTGATACCAACTGATATATCTTTGCAAATGGCTGATAAATCTACTGTTGTTCCTGTTGGTATATGTGAGGATGTTCCTGTTCAAGTTGGTAATAATTGCTTAATATTAACTGATTTTGTTGTGTTGGAAATGCCTGAAGATGATAATATGTCTATTATTCTTGGAAGACCTTTTCTTAACACTGCAGGGGCTGTTATTGATTGCAATAAAGGAAAAGTTACTTTCAATGTTGATGACAAGGATCATACTGTTTATTTTCCCAAGAGGATTGGTAAAGTATATGGAGTTAATACAATTTCTAATTTGAGAACTATCAAAGTGGGAGTTATTGATTGTCCTTTATATGAACCTAAAGAAGGATTTCAAAATATTATGATTGGGTCCATATCAATACAATATAAGGTAACATGATTGATTTGAGGTTTATTTCTTCTTATGTCATGTAAAATTTATTTGGTGGCAAGACTTGATCAACCTTGTTAACAAGTACATTTTATATGCATAGAAGAGGTAAACAACATTTTTTCTTTCTCCACACTTGTTTACTTTCTATAGTACTACTTGCTTTGCAAGATGCTTTAGTTGTTTAGAAGTATGAAAATCTTTTTCTGCCCTGTAATAGTTATTTTAACACCCAGAAATGTGCATTTTTCGAAGTTTTCAAAAATTTACAAAAATTATACCGCTGGTCCTATTTTTCAAAATGCAACCTGGGAGTGCCTGGGGCTGACCAGTGGGGCACCCCAGGGCTGCACCCCATGTGCTGGCGCGGCCAACAAGGGGGGCACGCCACCCTGTGGTGAGGGCCCCACCTGGCCCTCCACTCACTCATCCACCTACCACTCCACTCTCTTTCACGGGAAAACACACCACCATTGTTCAAACCCGAGTTTCTTACTGTGCTTGCTCGAGATTTTCGATCTCCTTGCTCAGCCCATCTTTGCTGCTGAGATTTGGGGTATTTGTTCTCCAGTATGTGACTCCTCCGATTATCCAAATATAATTTTGTTTGGTTGAGTATATCTTGAGTATTTTGCTGTTGTAGGTGACATGTTAAGTGAGTTTGCATGCTTGTTCTAAGTTGTAAAAAATTAGTTTTGATGCATGTTTAGTACTCTATCAAGTTCCTATAGTAGTTTCCCTCATTTATATGTCTCAAAATCAACTTTTATAATGATTGTTGAAAAATTTCAGAAAAGGAAAATGCATAACCACACCTTTGGAGAAGTGTTCGAGAGGGATACGACAAGAGCGGCAAGGCCTTCAAGGGCAGCCACTCGAGTTAGGCGATCCTATGATGAGGATGTCATTGCACCTAGCTTTGAAGCTGAAGAGGATAATGGGATTCCTAATGCTTCATCCTTTTCATGCTTTGACTTTTTGCGTAATGCAGGGCTACTTGATGACTTCTTGTTTCTCATTAATAGTGTGGGATTATCTACCTATATGGAAGATGATAGTGATCAATTTTTCAGGCTAACTAAAATCTTTGTTGAAAGCTTTAAATTCAGCAACTCATCCTTCACACCATCAGTTAAATTTAAGATTTATGACATGCCTATTACTATGAAGTTGAAGGATTTTTTGTTGCATATTGATGTCTACGGGAGCTTCTATTCTTGTAGACAGTGTTGGGCCTCCAAGAGCAGATGTTTGTAGAACAGCAGCAAGTTTCCCTTAAGTGGATCATCCAAGGTTTATCGAACTCAGGGAGGAAGAGGTCAAAGATATCCCTCTCATGCAACCCTGCAACCACAAAGCAAGAAGTCTCTTGTGTCCCCAACACACCTAATAGGTGCACTAGTTCGGCAAAGAGATAGTGAAATACAGGTGGTATGAATAAGTATATGAGCAGTAGTAACGGCGCCAGAAAAGTGCTTGCTGGCGTGCAGTAAGTAAACATGCAGTAAAACAGTAAACAAGCGGAGATTGCAGTATTTGGGAACAAGGCCTAGGGATCGTACTTTCAATAGTGGACACTCTCAACATTGATCACATAATAAAACCACTCTACACTCTCTTGTTGGATGATGAACACCGCTATTTGTGTAGGGCTACAAGAGCACCTCAATGCCGGAGTTAACAAGCTCCACAACATTCGATATTCATGTTTAATTAACCTTAGAGTGCATGATAGATCAACACAACTATACCAAGTACTAACATAGCATGCACACTGTCACCTTCATACTATGAGAGGAGGAATAGATCACATTAATACCATCATAGTAATAGTTAACTTCATAATCTACAAGAGATCATAATCATAAACTACGCCAAGTACTACATGATGCACACACTGTCACCATTACATCATGAAGGAGGAATAGAGTACTTTAATAACATCACTAGAGTAGCACATAGATGAATAGTGATACAAAACATATTGCAATCATAAAGGGATATAAATAAGCACTTCACTATGCCATTCATAACAGTGAATAAGTATTCTGTGAAATATAGCCTAAGAGACCCACACGGTGCACACACTGTCACCTTTACACACGTGGGACAAGGAGTCTCCGGAGATCACATAAGTAAAATTCACTTGACTAGCATAACGACATCTAGATTACAATCATCATCATATGGATCTCAATCATGTAAGGCAGCTCATGAGATCATTGTATTGAAGTACATAGGGAGAGAGATGAACCACATAGCTACCGGTACAGCCCCAAGCCTCGATGGAGAACTACTCCCTCCTCATGGGAGACAGCAGCGTTGATGAAGATGGCGGTGGTGTCGATGGAGAAGCCTTCCGGGGGCACTTCCCCGTCCCGGCAGCGTGCCGGAACAGAGACTCCTGTCCCCCAGATCTTGGCTTCGCGATGGCGGCGGCTCTGGAAGGTTTTTGCGGGTTTCGTCGATCGCCATAGGGTTTTCGCGATGGAGGCTTTAAGTAGGCGGAAGGGCAGCCTCGGAGGGGGCCTGGTGGGCCCACACAATAGGGGGGCGCGGCCCCCCCTCTGGCCGCGCCAGGGTGGCGTGTGGGGCCCCCAGGGCTCCTCTCCGGTACTTCTTCGATGCTCTGGAAGCTTCCGGGAAAAATAGGGATCTGGGCGTTGATTTCGTCCGATTCCGAGAATATTTCCTTACTAGGATTTCTGAAACCAAAAACAGCAGAAAACAGGAACTGGCACTGCGGCATCTCGTCAATAGGTTAGTTCCAGAAAATGCATAAATATGACATAAAGTATGTATAAAACATGTAGATATCATCAATAATGTGGCATGGAACATAAGAAATTATCGATACGTCGGAGACGTATCAGCATCCCCAAGCTTAGTTTCTGCTCGTCCCGAGCAGGTAAACGATAACAAAGATAATTTCTGAAGTGACATGCCATCATAACCTTGATCATACTATTGTAAGCATATGTAATGAATGCAGCGATCAAAACAATGGTAATGACATGAGTAAACGAATGAATCATATAGCAAAGACTTTTCATGAATAGTACTTTCAAGACAAGCATCAACAAGTCTTACATAAGAGTTAACTCACAAAGCAATAAATCAAAGTAGAGGTATTGAAGCAACACAAAGGAAGATTAAGTTTAAGCGGTTGCTTTCAACTTGTAACATGTATATCTCATGGATATTGTCAATGCAAAGTAATATAACAAGTGCAATATGCAAGTATATAGGAATCAATGCACAGTTCACACAAGTGTTTGCTTCTTGAGATGTAGAAATGGGTAAACTGACTCAACATAAAAGTAAAAGAAAGGCCCTTCGCAGAGGGAAGCAGAGATTAAATCATGTGCTAGAGCTTTTTAAGTTTTGAAATCATATAGAGCATAAAAGTAAAGTTTTGAGAGGTGTTTGTTGTTGTCAATGAATGGTAATGGGTACTCTAACTACCTTGCCAACCAGACTTTCAAGAGCGGCTCCCATGAAGGACGTTATCTCTACCAGCAAGGTAGATCATCCCTCTTCTCTTTTGTTTACACATGTATTTTAGTTTCATTATTGATGACACTCCTCCCAACCTTTGCTTACACAAGCCATGGCTAACCGAATCCTCGGGTGCCTACCATCAATCTCATACCATGTAGGAGTGTCTATTTGCAAAATTAAGTTGCTTACTGATGAATCAGAGCAAAGCATGTGAAGAGAATTATTAATGAAGTTTGATTAATCGGGGCTGGGAACCCCATTGCCAGCTCTTTTTGCAAAATTATTGGATAAGCGGATGTGCCACTAGTCCATTATGAAAGTCTGTCAAAAGTAAATGACAAGGTTGAAAGATAAACACCACATACTTCCTCATGAGCTATAAAACATTAACACAAATTGAGAAGCATTTTGAAGGTTTAAAGGTAGCACATGAAGCAATTTACTTGGAATGGCAGGAAATACCATGTAGTAGGTAGGTATGGTGGACACAAATGGCATAGTGGTTGGCTCAAGGATTTTGGATGCATGAGAAGTATTCCCTCTCGATACAAGGTTTAGGCTAGCAAGGTTTATTTGAAACAAACACAAGGATGAAGCGGTGCAGCAAAACTCACATAAAAGACATATTGTAAACATTATAAGACTCTACACCGTCTTCCCTGTTGTTCAAACTCTTTACTAGAAATTATCTAGACCTTAGAGAGACCAATTATGCAAACCAAATTTTAGCATGCTCTATGTATTTCTTCATTAATAGGTGCAAAGTATATGATGCAAGAGCTTAAACATGAGCACAACAATTGCCAAGTATCACATTATCCAAGACATTATAGCAATTACCACATGTATCATTTTCCGATTCCAACCATATAACAAATTAACGAAGAAGATTCAACCTTCGCCATGAATATTAAGAATAAAGCTAAGAACACATGTGTTCATACGAACCAGCGGAGCGTGTCTCTCTCCCACACAAGCATTTATTCAAACCAAACAAAAATGAAAACAAAAGCACACAGACGCTCCAAGTAAAGTACATAAGATGTGATGGAATAAAAATATAGTTTCAGGGGAGGAACCTGATAATGTTGTCGATGAAGAAGGGGATGCCTTGGGCATCCCCAAGCTTAGACGCTTGAGTCTTCTTGATATATGCAGGGGTGAACCACCGGGGCATCCCCAAGCTTAGAGCTTTCACTCTCCTTGATCATAGTGTATATCATCCTCCTCTCTTGACCCTTGAAAACTTCCTCCACACCAAACTCGAAACAAACTCATTAGAGGGTTAGTGCATAATCAAAAATTCACATGTTCAGAGGTGACACAATCATTCTTAACACTTCTGGACATTGCCCAAAGCTTCTGAAAGTTAATGGAACAAAGAAATCCATCCAACATAGCAAAAGAGGCAATGCGAAATAAAAGGCAGAATCTGTTAAAACAGAACAGTCCGTAAAGACGAATTTTATTGAGGCACCAGACTTGCTCAGATGAAAATGCTCAAATTGAATGAAAGTTGCGTACATATCTGAGGATCACTCACGTAAATTGGCATAATTTTCTGAGTTACCTACAGAGAATTAGGCCCAGATTCGTGACAGACAGAAATCTGTTTCTGCGCAGTAATCCAAATCTAGTATCAACCTTGCTATCAAAGACTTTACTTGGCACAACAATGTAATAAAACTAAGATAAGGAGAGGTTGCTACAGTAGTAACAACTTCCAAGACACAAATATAAAACAAAATTACTGTAGCAAAATAAACACATGGGTTATCTCCCAAGAAGTTCTTTCTTTATAGCCATTAAGATGGGCTCAGCAGTTTTAATGATGCACTCATAAGAAATAGTATTTGAAGCAAAAAGAGAGCATCAAGAGGCAAATTCAAAACACATTTAAGTCTAACATGCTTCCTATGAAAAGGAATCTTGTAAATAAACAAGTTCATGAAGCATAATGCAACAAGCATAGAAAGATAAAACAAGTGTAGCTTCAAAAATTTCAGCACATAGAGAGGTGTTTTAGTAACATGAAAATTTCTACAACCATATTTTCCTCTCTCATAATAACTTTCAGTAGTATCATGAGCAAACTCAACAATATAACTATCACATAAAGCATTCTTAGCATGAGTCTCATGCATAGAATTATTACTCTCCACATAAGCATAATCAATTTTATTAGTTGTAGTGGGAGCAAATTCAACAAAGTAGCTATCATTATTATTATCATCATCAAATATAGGAGGCATATTGTAATCATAATCAAATTTATCCTCCATAACAGGCGGTACCAAAAGACTACTATCATTATAATCATCATAAATAGGAGGTAAAGTATCATCAAAGTAAATTTTCTCCTCAATGCTTGGGGGACTAAAAAGATCATGCTCATCAAAACCAGCTTCCCCAAGCTTAGAATTTTCCATATCATTAGCAACAATAGTGTTCAATGTGTTCATGCTAATATGTTCCATGGGTTTTTTAATTTTCGGATCAAACCATCCATGTCTTAAATCAGGAAATAGAATAAGAAGCTCATTGTTGTCCATTATGCCTTACTAGTGTAAACAAGAAACAAAAAGATGCAATTGCAGGATCTAAAGGAAATAGCTTCGAGCACAAACACAATGGCGCCAGAAAAGTACTGTTACCTGGAACCGGAGTATGAGTGCCTTTTACCTTTCCTCCCCGGCAACGGCGCCAGAAAAGTACTTGATGTCTACGGGAGCTTCTATTCTTGTAGACAGTGTTGGGCCTCCAAGAGCAGATGTTTGTAGAACAGCAGCAAGTTTCCCTTAAGTGGATCACCCAAGGTTTATCGAACTCAGGGAGGAAGAGGTCAAAGATATCCCTCTCATGCAACCCTGCAACCACAAAGCAAGAAGTCTCTTGTGTCCCCAACACACCTAATAGGTGCACTAGTTCGGCGAAGAGATAGTGAAATACAGGTGGTATGAATAAGTATATGAGCAGTAGTAACGGCGCCAGAAAAGTGCTTGCTGACGTGCAGTAAGTAAACATGCAGTAAAACAGTAAACAAGCGGAGATTGCAGTATTTGGGAACAAGGCCTAGGGATCGTACTTTCACTAGTGGACACTCTCAACATTGATCACATAATAAAACCACTCTACACTCTCTTGTTGGATGATGAACACCGCTATTTGTGTAGGGCTACAAGAGCACCTCAATGCCGGAGTTAACAAGCTCCACAACATTCGATATTCATGTTTAATTAACCTTAGAGTGCATGATAGATCAACACAACTATACCAAGTACTAACATAGCATGCACACTGTCACCTTCATACTATAAGAGGAGGAATAGATCACATTAATACCATCATAGTAATAGTTAACTTCATAATCTACAAGAGATCATAATCATAAACTACGCCAAGTACTACATGATGCACACACTGTCACCATTACATCATGAAGGAGGAATAGAGTACTTTAATAACATCACTAGAGTAGCACATAGATGAATAGTGATACAAAACATATTGCAATCATAAAGGGATATAAATAAGCACTTCACTATGCCATTCATAACAGTGAATAAGTATTCTGTGAAATATAGCCTAAGAGACCCACACGGTGCACACACTGTCACCTTTACACACGTGGGACAAGGAGTCTCCGGAGATCGCATAAGTAAAATTCACTTGACTAGCATAACGACATCTAGATTACAATCATCATCATATGGATCTCAATCATGTAAGGCAGCTCATGAGATCATTGTATTGAAGTACATAGGGAGAGAGATGAACCACATAGCTACCGGTACAGCCCCAAGCCTCGATGGAGAACTACTCCCTCCTCATGGGAGACAGCAGCGTTGATGAAGATGGCGGTGGTGTCGATGGAGAAGCCTTCCGGGGGCACTTCCCCGTCCCGGCAGCGTGCCGGAACAGAGACTCCTGTCCCCCAGATCTTGGCTTCGCGATGGCGGCGGCTCTGGAAGGTTTTTGCGGGTTTCGTCGATCGCCATAGGGTTTTCGCGACGGAGGCTTTAAGTAGGCGGAAGGGCAGCCTCGGAGGGGGCTGATGGCGTGTAACTCACACGTTCGTTGGGAACCCCAAGAGGAAGGTATGATGCGCACAGCAGCAAGATTTCCCTCAGAAAGAAACCAAGGTTTATCGAACCAGGAGGAGCCAAGAAGCACGTTGAAGGTTGATGGCGGCGGGATTTAGTGCGGCGCAACACCAGGGATTCCGGCGCCAACGTGGAACCTGCACAACACAACCAAAGTACTTTGCCCCAACGAAACAGTGAGGTTGTCAATCTCACCGGCTTGCTGTAACAAAGGATTAACCGTATTGTGTGGAAGATGATTGTTTGCGAAAACAAGAGAAACGATGTAAGAGATTGTATTTCAGTAAAGAGAATTGGACCGGGGTCCACAGTTCACTAGAGGTGTCTCTCCCATAAGACAAACAGCATGTTGGGTGAACAAATTACAGTTGGGCAATTGACAAATAAAGAGAGCATGACCATGCACATACATATCATGATGAGTATAGTGAGATTTAATTGGGCATTACGACAAAGTACATAGACCGCCATCCAACTGCATCTATGCCTAAAAAGTCCACCTTCAGGTTATCATCCGAACCCCCTCCAGTATTAAGTTGCAAAGCAACAGACAATTGCATTAAGTATGGTGCGTAATGTAATCAACAACTACATCCTTAGACATAGCATCAATGTTTTATCCCTAGTGGCAACAAAGACAACACAACCTTACAACTTTCTCATTGTCCCGGTGTCAATGCAGGCATGAACCCACTATCGAGCATAAATACTCCCTCTTGGAGTTACAAGCATCTACTTGGCCAGAGCATCTACTAGTAACGGAAAGCATGCAAGATCATAAACAACACATAGATATAACTTTGATAATCAACATAACAAGTATTCTCTATTCATCGGATCCCAACAAACGCAACATATAGAATTACAGATAGATGATCTTGATCATGTTAGGCAGCTCACAAGATCCGACAATGATAGCACAATGGGGAGAAGACAACCATCTAGCTACTGCTATGGACCCATAGTCCAGGGGTAGACTACTCACACATCACTCGGGAGGCGACCATGGTGGCGTAGAGTCCTCCGGGAGATGAATCCCCTCTCCGGCAGGGTGCCGGAGGCGATCTCTGGATCCCCCGAGATGGGATCGGTGTTGGCGGCGTCTTCCGGAAGGTTTTCCGTATCGTGGCTCTCGGTACCGGGGGTTTCGTCACGGAGGCTTTAAGTAGGCGGAAGGGCAAGTCAGGAGGGGGCACAGGGCCCCACACCATAGGCCGGCGCGGCCAGGGGGCCGCGCCGCCCTAGGGTTTGGGCACCACTGTGGCCCCACTTCGTTTCGTCTTCGGACTTCCGGAAGCTTCGTGGAAAAATAGGCCCCCGGGCGTTGATTTCGTCCAATTCCGAGAATATTTCCTTACTAGGATTTCTGAAACCAAAAACAGCAAAAAATAGCAAGCGGCACTTCGGCATCTTGTTAATAGGTTAGTTCCGTAAAATGCACGAATATGACATAAAGTGTGCATAAAACATGTAGATAACATCAATAATGTGGCATGGAACATAAGAAATTATCGATACGTCGGAGACGTATCAGCATCCCCAAGCTTAGTTCTGCTCGTCCCGAGCAGTAAAACGATAACACGTATAATTTCTGGAGTGACATGCCATCATAATCTTGATCATACTATTTGTAAAGCATATGTAGTGAATGCAGCGATCAAAACAATGTATATGACATGAGTAAACAAGTGAATCATAAAGCAAAGACTTTTCATGAATAGCACTTCAAGACAAGCATCAATAAGTCTTGCATAAGAGTTAACTCATAAAGCAATAATTCAAAGTAAAGGCATTGAAGCAACACAAAAGAAGATTAAGTTTCAGCGGTTGCTTTCAACTTGTAACATGTATATCTCATGGATATTGTCAACATAGAGTAATATAATAAGTGCAATAAGCAAATATGTAGGAATCAATGCACAGTTCACACAAGTGTTTGCTTCTTGAGGTGGAGAGAAATAGGTGAACTGACTCAACATTGAAAGTAAAAGAATGGTCCTCCATAGAGGAAAAGCATCGATTGCTATATTTGTGCTAGAGCTTTGATTTTGAAAACATGAAACAATTTTGTCAACGGTAGTAATAAAGCATATGCATCATGTAAATTATATCTTATAAGTTGCAAGCCTCATGCATAGTGTACTAATAGTGCCCGCACCTTGTCCTAATTAGCTTGGACTACCGGATCATCACAATGCACCTGTTTTAACCAAGTGTCACAAAGGGGTACCTCTATGCCACTTTGTACAAAGGTCTAAGGAGAAAGCTCGCATTGGATTTCTCGCTATTGATTATTCTCAACTTAGACATCCATACCGGGACAACATAGACAACAGATAATGGACTCCTCTTTTATGCATAAGCATGTAACAACAATTAATAATTTTCTCATTTGAGATTGAGGATATATGTCCAAAACTGAAACTTCCACCATGGATCATGGCTTTAGTTAGCGGCCCAATGTTCTTCTCTAACAATATGCATGCTTAACCATAAGGTGGTAGATCTCTCTTACTTCAGACAAGACGGACATGCATAGCAACTCACATGAAATTCAACAATGAATAGTTGATGGCGTCCCCAGTGAACATGGTTATCGCACAACAAGCAACTTAATAAGAGATAAAGTGCATAATTACATATTCAATACCACAATAGTTTTTAAGCTATTTGTCCCATGAGCTATATATTGCAAAGGTGAATGATGGAGTTTTAAAGGTAGCACTCAAGCAATTTACTTTGGAATGGCAGAAAATACCATGTAGTAGGTAGGTATGGTGGACACAAATGGCATAGTGGTTGGCTCAAGTATTTTGGATGCATGAGAAGTATTCCCTCTCGATACAAGGTTTAGGCTAGCAAGGCTTATTTGAAACAAACACAAGGATGAACCGGTGCAGCAAAACTCACATAAAAGACATATTGAAAACATTATAAGACTCTACACCGTCTTCCTTGTTGTTCAAACTCAATACTAGAAATTATCTAGACCTTAGAGAAACCAAATATGCAAACCAAATTTTAGCATGCTCTATGTATTTCTTCATTAATGGGTGCAAAGTATATGATGCAAGAGCTTAATCATGAGCACAAAAATTGCCAAGTATCACATTACCCAAGACATTAATAGCAATTACTACATGTATCATTTTCCAATTCCAACCATATAACAATTTAACGAAGGAGAAACTTCGCCATGAATACTATGAGTAGAAACCAAGGACATACTTGTCCATATGCTACAGCGGAGCGTGTCTCTCTCCCATAAAGTGAATGCTAGGATCCATTTTATTTAAACAAAACAAAAAACAAAAACAAACCGACGCTCCAAGCAAAGCACATAAGATGTGATGGAATAAAAATATAGTTTCAGGGGAGGAACCTGATAATGTTGTCGATGAAGAAGGGGATGCCTTGGGCATCCCCAAGCTTAGACGCTTGAGTCTTCTTAGAATATGCAGGGGTGAACCACCGGGGCATCCCCAAGCTTAGAGCTTTCACTCTCCTTGATCATGTTGCATCATACTCCTCTCTTGATCCTTGAAAACTTCCTCCACACCAAACTCGAAACAACTCATTAGAGGGTTAGTGCACAATAAAAATTAACATATTCAGAGGAGACACAATCATTCTTAATACTTCTGGACATTGCATAATGCTACTGGACATTAGTGGATCAAAGAAATTCATCCAACATAGCAAAAGAGGCAATGCGAAATAAAAGGCAGAATCTGTCAAAACAGAACAGTTCGTATTGACGAATTTTAAAATGGCATCAGACTTGCTCAAATGAAAATGCTCAAATTGAATGAAAGTTGCGTACATATCTGAGGATCATGCACGTAAATTGGCTTAATTTTCTGAGCTACCTACAGGGAGGTGGACCCAGATTCGTGACAGCAAAGAAATCTGGAACTGCGCAGTAATCCAAATCTAGTACTTACTTTACTATCAAAGACTTTACTTGGCACAATAAAACACTAAACTAAGATAAGGAGAGGTTGCTACAGTAGTAAACAACTTCCAAGACACAAAATAAAAACAAATTACTGTAGGTAAAAACATGGGTTGTCTCCCATAAGCGCTTTTCTTTAACGCCTTTCAGCTAGGCTCAGAAAGTGTGTATCAAGTATTATCGAGAGACGAAGTGTCAACATCATAATTTGTTCTCATAATAGAATCAAAAGGTAACTTCATTCTCTTTTTAGGGAAGTGTTCCATACCTTTCTTGAGAGGAAATTGATATTTTATATTACCTTCCTTCATATCAATAATAGCACCAACAGTTCGAAGAAAAGGTCTTCCCAATATAATGGGACAAGATGCATTGCATTCAATATCCAAGACAACAAAATCAACGGGGACAAGGTTATTGTTAACGGCAATGCGAACATTATCAACTTTCCCCAAAGGTTTCTTTGTAGAATGATCAGCAAGATTAACATCCAAATAACAATTTTTCAACGGTGGCAAGTCAAGCATATCATAAATTTTCTTAGGCATAACAGAAATACTTGCACCAAGATCACATAAAGCATTACAATCAAAATCTTTAACCTTCATCTTAATGATGGGCTCCCAACCATCCTCTAGCTTTTTAGGAATAGAGGCTTCGCGCTCTAGTTTCTCTTCTCTAGCTTTTATGAGAGCATTTGTAATATGATGCGTGAAAGCCAACATTATAGCACTAGCATTAGGACTTTTAGCAAGTTTTTGCAAGAACTTTATAACTTCAGAGATGTGGCAATCATCAAAATTAAAACCATTATAATCTAAAGCAATGGGATCATCATCCCCAATGTTGGAAAAAAATTCAGCAGCTTTATCACGAGCGGTTTACAGTTTTAGCAGTTTCAGGCAGTTTCTCGCGCTTTGCATTAGAAGTGGAAACATTGCTAACACCAATTCTTTTATTATTATTAGTAGAAGGTGCAGCAACATGTGTAGCATTAGCATTACAAGTGGTGGTAATAGTCCAAACTTTAGCTATATTCTTCTCTTTAGCTAGTTTTTCATTTTCTTCTCTATCCCACCTAGCACGCAGTTCAGCCATTAATCTTATATTCTCATTAATTCTAACTTGGATGGCATTTGCTGTAGTAACAATTTTATTATGATGATTTTCATTAGGCATAACTTTCAATTTCAAAAGATCAACATCAGCAGCAAGACTATCGACTTTAGAAGCAAGTATATCAATTTTCCCAAGCTTTTCTTCAACAGATTTGTTAAAAGCAATTTGTGTACTAATAAATTCTTTAAGCATGGCTTCAAGTCCAGGGGGTGTGTTCCTATTATTATTGTAAGAATTCCCATAAGAATTACCATAGCCGTTGCCATTATTATAAGGATATGGCCTATAGTTGTTACTAGAATTGTTCCGGTAAGCATTGTTGTTGAAATTACTATTTTTAATGAAGTTTACATCAACATGTTCTTCTTGTGCAACCAATGAAGCTAATGGAACATTATTAGGATCAATATTAGTCCTATCATTCACAAGCATAGACATAATAGCATCAATCTTATCACTCAAGGAAGAGGTTTCTTCGACAGAATTTACCTTCTTACCTTGTGGAGCTCTTTCCGTGTGCCATTCAGAGTAGTTGATCATCATATTATCAAGAAGCTTTGTTGCTTCACCAAGAGTGATGGACATAAAGGTACCTCCAGCAGCTGAATCCAATAAATTCCGCGAAGAAAAATTTAGTCCTGCATAGAAGGTTTGGATGATCATCCAAGTAGTCAGTCCATGGGTTGGGCAATTTTTAACCAGAGATTTCATTCTTTCCCAAGCTTGAGCAACATGTTCAGTATCTAATTGTTTAAAATTCATTATGCTACTCCTCAAAGATATAATTTTAGCAGGGGGATAATATCTACCAATAAAAGCATCCTTGCATTTAGTCCATGAATCAATACTATTCTTAGGCAGAGATAGCAACCAATCTTTAGCTCTTCCTCTTAATGAGAAAGGGAACAATTTTAGTTTAATAATATCACCATCTACATCTTTATATTTTTGCATTTCACATAGTTCAACAAAATTATTAAGATGGGCAGCAGCATCATCAGAACTAACACTGAAAATTGCTCTCGCATAACAAGATTCAAGATAAAGCAGGTTTAATTTCAAAGAATTCTGCTGTAGTAGCAGGTGGAGCAATAGGTGTGCATAAGAAATCATTATTATTTGTGGTTGTGAAGTCACACAACTTAGTATTTTCAGGGTTGGCCATTTTAGCAACAGTAAATAAAGCAAACTAGATAAAGTAAATGCAAGTAAACTAATTTTTTTGTGTTTTTGATATAGCAAACAAGATAGCAAATAAAGTAAAACTAGCAACTAATTTTTTTGTATTTTGATTTAGTGCAGCAAACAAAGTAGTAAATAAAACTAAGCAAGACAAAAACAAAGTAAAGAGATTGAGAAGTGGAGACTCCCCTTGCAGCGTGTCTTGATCTCCCCAGCAACGGCGCCAGAAATCTAGCTTGATGGCGTGTAACTCACACGTTCGTTGGGAACCCCAAGAGGAAGGTATGATGCGCACAGCAGCAAGATTTCCCTCAGAAAGAAACCAAGGTTTATCGAACCAGGAGGAGCCAAGAAGCACGTTGAAGGTTGATGGCGGCGGGATTTAGTGCGGCGCAACACCAGGGATTCCGGCGCCACCGTGGAACCTGCACAACACAACCAAAGTACTTTGCCCCAACGAAACAGTGAGGTTGTCAATCTCACCGGCTTGCTGTAACAAAGGATTAACCGTATTGTGTGGAAGATGATTGTTTGCAGAAAACAAGAGAAACGATATTGCGGTAGATTGTATTTCAATAAAGAGAATTGGACCGGGGTCCACAGTTCACTAGAGGTGTCTCTCCCATAAGACAAACAGCATGTTGGGTGAACAAATTACAGTTGGGCAATTGACAAATAAAGAGAGCATGACCATGCACATACATATCATGATGAGTATAGTGAGATTTAATTGGGCATTACGACAAAGTACATAGACCGCCATCCAACTGCATCTATGCCTAAAAAGTCCACCTTCAGGTTATCATCCGAACCCCTCCGGTATTAAGTTGCAAAGCAACAGAGACAATTGCATTAAGTATGGTGCGTAATGTAATCAACAACTACATCCTTAGACATAGCATCAATGTTTTATCCCTAGTGGCAACAGCACAACACAACCTTAGAACTTTACATTCTTTGTCCCGGTGTCAATGCAGGCATGAACCCACTATCGAGCATAAATACTCCCTCTTGGAGTTACAAGCATCTACTTGGCCAGAGCATCTACTAGTAATGGAAAGCATGCAAGATCATAAACAACACATAGATATAACTTTGATAATCAACATAACAAGTATTCTCTATTCATCGGATCCCAACAAACGCAACATATAGAATTACAGATAGATGATCTTGATCATGTTAGCCAGCTCACAAGATCCGACAATGATAGCACAATGGGGAGAAGACAACCATCTAGCTACTGCTATGGACCCATAGTCCAGGGGTAGACTACTCACACATCACTCCGGAGGCGACCATGGCGGCGTAGAGTCCTCCGGGAGATGATTCCCCTCTCCGGCAGGGTGCCGGAGGCGATCTCTGGATCCCCCGAGATGGGATCGGCGTTGGCGGCGTCTACGGAAGGTTTTCCGTATCGTGGCTCTCGGTGCGGGGGTTTCGTCACGGAGGCTTTAAGTAGGCGGAAGGGCAAGTCGGGAGGGGGCACAGGGGCCCCACACCATAGGCGGCGCAGCCTGTGGGGGCCGCGCCGCCCTAGGGTTTGGGCACCCGTGGCCCCACTTCGCTTCGTCTTCGGACTTCGGAAGCTTCGTGGAAAAATAGGCCCCCGGGCGTTGATTTCGTCCAATTCCGAGAATATTTCCTTACTAGGATTTCTGAAACCAAAAACAGCAGAAAAAAAGAATCGGCACTTCGGCATCTTGTTAATAGGTTAGTTCCAGAAAATGCACAAATATGACATAAAGTGTGCATAAAACATGTAGATAACATCAATAATGTGGCATGGAACATAAGAAATTATCGATACGTCGGAGACGTATCAGGGGCCTGGTGGGCCCACACACTAGGGGGGCGCGGCCCCCCCTCTGGCCGCGCCAGGGTGGCATGTGGGGCCCCCAGGGCTCCTCTCCGGTACTTCTTCGATGCTCTGGAAGCTTCCGGGAAAAATAGGGATCTGGGCGTTGATTTCGTCCGATTCCGAGAATATTTCCTTACTAGGATTTCTGAAACCAAAAACAGCAGAAAACAGGAACTGGCACTACGGCATCTCGTCAATAGGTTAGTTCCAGAAAATGCATAAATATGACATAAAGTATGTATAAAACATGTAGATATCATCAATAATGTGGCATGGAACATAAGAAATTATCGATACGTCGGAGACGTATCACATATCTAGGTTTTTCCATTGATCCTAGTGATGAGAAATTGACTCCTATTAAGCTTGATATTGCTGCTATGAAGTGTCACCAATTTGTCACAACTGACTCTAATTTAGAAAATATTGTCTATAGAATGTTGTTTATTGACGAGGATGAGAGGGAAATCCCTTTGCCGCAGGCCGATTTGTTCAGTGTTCGCAGGAAGCCGTGGTCGCGTTCCAAGGAGGAGGTGGATGAGCAGCTGAGGATACTTGGCTTTCACCAGCAGCACGACTCCGAGGACGCCGAGCCCTCCGATGGGTACACTGTCACATATCCCGGTGCGTCCTCCAGCATGTACCAAGGACAGGCTCCTTCTTCATCATACTACGGAGGTGCCACCTCATGGGCACCGTGGGATTGATCTCCACTTAGGCCAAAAGCCTAAGCTTGGGGGGTATGCCGACATCACTCATTCATTGCATATTACAATTGCCGGTCATTTGTATATACTTGTTTCGCTTCTTTTGATTGTTTCTCTTTCGGTTATTTTCATTTTCAGTAGGTTCTTATTTTAGTTTTTGAAGGTTGTTACTACTGTAGTGACCTTTACTTTTACGTTTTTATTTCATTTGTGTGCCGATGGTTGCCTCTAATATGAGGAAGATGATATTTGGGGAAGTGCTGTCTAAAAAACAGATTCTGGACTGATACTAAAAATATTCCTAAAAATAGCCAGAACGTTATTTTGAGAAGCCAATTTTTGTGCATATTCCCCATATTATTATCTAACTTTCATTAGTTGAGCACTTTTCGAGTTGAGCAGCGGAAGATTTTCGAAAAAAATAATTACTGTACTGCTATCAAGTTTGACGGATTTCTGCCACTTTGTGTTTGTGTGACTCTTTTAGTTTTCATTCTCTTGTTTTTGCTTTGTTTCTTTTCTAAAACATAAAAAGACCAAAAATATTTCTGTTGTTTCTCTTGATCATTTGTTTATTTGGTTTCTTGTTCCTATTTTTTTATTTACTATCGTTAGTTTGCTATGAGAAAATCCAAAAAGATTTTGCTTTGTTTGCCTGTTTCCTTTTGTTCTTGTTTCCAATTCAAAAAAACCAAAAATATTTGTTGTTCTTCTTCGGTTTTGTAAAGTTTACTATGGAGTTCAGCGGTCTCCGGTGGTTGGAGCTTGGTTTTCATTTCATATTATTCAAGCCACACAAGTGAAAGGCAATAATGACGATCTACGACAACTCGACTGTGGTGAGAGGCTGGTATGAACTCTATTTGTTTTCATTTTTGTACATATACTCGTCTATGTGAGCATGCTTAGTTGGTTCATGTGAGGTATATGTCATTTAATGAAAGTCTAGTAGTTCATGATCTCTCATGCTTAGCTCCAATTTATTAATAATGAGTAGCAGGTCATAAATATTTGCTTGCATTGTTTTATTCATAGATAGGTATGACATTGTGGTATCCTCCTCTGAACAATTCACTTGAATTGACTTGGCACATGCTCACGCATGCATATGACTGAAAAACAAAAGTCAATTAAGCCTCGATGATTTACTTTGCTTCAGAGTTCTCGTATCACTTTTCTGCCTTCGTTAATTTTATTTTGTCACAAGCATGATTATGACAGTTATTGCTCTCTTGATTGTCGCTTCCCAGTCTATTGCTAGCCTTCACTTGTACAAAGCGGGAATGCTGCTCGTGCTTCCAAATCCCTGAAAACCAAGTTATTCCAAAGTGTCCACCATAAATACCTATGCATGGCATTTCAAACCATTCCAAGTAAATTTTCATGTGCTGCCTTTAAAACCTTCAAAGTACTTCTCAATTTGTGTCAATGTTTTATAGCTCATGAGGAAGTATGTGGTGTTTCATCTTTCAACCTTGTCATTTACTCCTGACAGACTTTCACCAATGGGCTAGTGGTAGATCCGCTTATCCAATAATTTTGCAAAAAGAGCTGGCAACGGGGTGCCCAGCCCCAATTAATTAACTTTCATCGATAATTCTCTTCACATGTTTTGCCCTGATTTATCAGTAAGAAACTTAATTTGTAAATAGACACTCCTCCATTGTATGTGAATGTTGGAAGGCACCCGAGGATTCGGTTATCCATGGCTTGTGTAAGCAAAGGTTGGGAGGAGTGTCATTGATGTCTACGCACGCTTCTATTCCTGTAGACAGTGTTGGGCCTCCAAGAGCAGAGGTTTGTAGAACAGCAGCAAGTTTCCCTTAAGTGAATCACCCAAGGTTTATCGAACACAGGGAGGAAGAGGTCAAAGATATCCCTCTCAAGCAACCCTGCAATCATGATACAAGAAGTCTCTTGTGTCCCCAACACACCCAATACACTTGTCAAATGTATATGTGCACTAGTTCAGCGAAGAGATAGTAAGATGCAAGTGATATGGATGAATATGAGTGGTAATAGCAATCTGAAATAAATATGGCAGCGAGTAAACATGCAGTAGAACAGTAAATAAGCGGAGATTCGATGTTTGGAAACAAGGCCTAGGGATCATACTTTCACTAGTGGACACTCTCAACATTGATCACATAATAAAACCACTCTACACTCTCTTGTTGGATGGCAAACACCATTAATTGTGTAGGGCTACAAGAGCACCTCAATGCCGGAGTTAACAAGCTCCACAACATTCGATGTTTATATTTAAGTAACCTTAGAGTGCATGATAGACCAACGCAATTATACTGAGTACTAACATAGCATGCACACCGTCACCGACAGACTATGAAAGGGGGAATAGATCACATCAATACTATCATAGTAATAGTTAACTTCATAATCTACAAGAGATCACAATCATAACCTATGCCAAGTACTACATGATGCACACACTGTCAACATTACATCATGGAGGGGGAATAGAGTACTTTAATAACATCACTAGAGTAGCACATAGATTAATAGTGATACAAAGCTCATCATATGGATCTCAATCATGTAAGACAGCTCATGAGATCATTGTATTGAAGTACATGGGAGAGAGATTAACCACATAGCTACCGGTACAGCCCTTAGCCTCTGGGGAGAACTACTCCCTCCTCATCATAGGAGACAGCAGCGGCGATGAAGATGGCGGTGGTGTCGATGGAGATGCCTTCCGAGGGCAATTCCCCATCCCGGCGACGTGTCGGAACAGAGACTTCTGTCCCCCGAATCTTGGCTTCGCGATGGCGGCGGCTCTGGAACTTTTCTCGTATCGTGACTTATTCGTCTAGGGTTTTCGCGACGGAGTCCTTAAGTAGGCGGAAGGGTAGCCTCGGAGGGGCTCTGGTGGGGCCACACAATAGGGGGCGCGCCCCCTATGGCCGCGCCGCCACCACGTGTGGGGCCCACAGGGCTCCCCTCTGGTCCCTCTCTGGCTCTCTGGAAGCTTCCGGGAAAAATAAGGTTCTGGGCGTTCATTTCGTCCAATTTCGAGAATATTTCCTTACTAGGATTTCTGAAACCAAAAACAGCAGAAAACAGGAACTGGCACTTCGGCATCTTGTCAATAGGTTAGTTCCGGAAAATGCATCAAAACGATATAAAGTGTGAACAAAACATGTAGGTATTGTCATAAAACAAGCATGGAACATCAGAAATTATAGATACGTTGGAGACGTATCAGCATCCCCAAGCTTAGTTCCTACTCGTCCTCGAATAGGTAAATGATAACAAAGATAATTTCTGAAGTGAGATGCTACCAACATGATCTTGATCATACTATTGTAGAGCACATGAAATTAATGCAGCGATTCGAAGCAATGGTAAAGACAATGAGTAAACAATTGAATCATATAGCAAAAACTTTTCATGAATAGTACTTTCGAGACAAGCATCAATAAGTCTTGCATAAGAGTTAACTCATAAAGCAATAAATTCTTAGTAGAAAGTTTTGAAGCAACACAAAGGAAGATATAAGTTTCAGCGGTTGCTTTCAACTTCAACATGTATATCTCATGGATAATTGTCAACATAAACAATATAACAAGTGCAATAAGTAAACATGTAAGAATCAATACACAGTTGACACAAGTGTTTGCTTCTAAGATGGAAGAAATAGGTAAACTGACTCAACATAAAAGTAGAAGAATGGCCCTTCGCAGAGGGAAGCATTGATTACTATATTTGTGCTAGAGCTTTTATTTTGAAAACATAGAAACAATTTTGTCAACGGTAGTAATAAAGCATATGTGTTATGTATAAGATATCCTATAAGTTGCAAGCCTCATGCATAGATTACCAATAGTGCTTGCACCTTGTCCTAATTAGCTTGGATTTACATGGATTATCATTGCATAGCATATGTTTTAACCAAGTGTCACAAAGGGGTACCTCTATGCCGCATGTACAAAGGTCTAAGGAGAAAGTTCGCATTGGATTTCTTGCTTTTGATTATTCTCAACTTAGACATCCATACCGGGACAACATAGACAACAGATAATAAACTCCTCTTTAATGCATAAGCATTCAACAACAATTAATATTCTCATAAGAGATTGAGGATTACTGTCCAAACTGAAACTTCCACCATGATTCATGGCTTTAGTTAGCGGCCCAATGTTCTTCTCTAACAATATGCATACTCAAACCATTTGATCATGATAAATCACCCTTACTTCAGACAAGACGAACATGCATAGCAACTCACATGATATTCAACAAAGGTGAAATAGTTGATGGCGTCCCCAGAAACATGGTTACCGCTCAACAAGCAACTTATAAGAAATAAGATACATAAGTACATATTCAATACCACAATAGTTTTTAAGCTATTTTTCCCATGAGCTATATATTGCAAAGACAAAGAATAGAATTTTAAAGGTAGCACTCAAGTAATTTACTTTGGAATGGCGGAGAAATACCATGTAGTAGGTAGGTATGGTGGACACAAATGGCATAGTTTTTGGCTCAAGGATTTGGATGCACGAGAAGTATTCCCTCTCAATACAAGGCTTAGGCTAGCAAGGTTGTTTGAAGCAAACACAAGTATGAACCGACAAAGAAAAACTTACATAAGAACATATTGCAAGCATTATAAGACTCTACACTGTCTTCCTTGTTGTTCAAACCCTCACCAGAAAATATCTATACTTTAGAGAGACCAATCATGCAAACCAAATGTCAACAAGCTCTACAATATTTCTTCATTAATAGGTGCAAGGTACATGATGCAAGAGCTTAAACATGATCTATATGAGCACAACAATTGCCAAGTATCAAATTATTCAAGACATTATACCATTTACCACATGAAGCATTTCCGTTTCCAACCATAATAATGATGAACGAAGCAGTTTCAACCTTCGCCATGAACATTAAAAGTAATGCTAAGAACACATGTGTCCATATGAACGAGCGGAGCGTGTCTCTCTCCCACACAAGCATGAATTTATTCAGAGAATAATGATGTCTACGGGTGCTTCTGTTCTTGTAGACAGTGTTGGGCCTCCAAGAGCAGAGGTTTGTAGAATAGCAGCAAGTTTCCCTTAAGTGGATCACCCAAGGTTTATCGAACTCGGGGAGGAAGAGGTCAAAGATATCCCTCTCATGCAACCCTGCAACCACAAAGCAAGAAGTCTCTTGTGTCCCCAACACACCTAATAGGTGCACTAGTTCGGCGAAGAGATAGTGAAATACAGGTGGTATGAATATATATGAGCAGTAGTAACAGTGCCAGAAAAGTGCTTGCTGGCGTGTAGTAAGTAAAGATGTAGCAGAACAGTAAACAAGCAGCGATAGCAGTATTGGAAACAAGGCCTAGGGACCGTACTTTCACTAGTGGACACTCTCAACATTGATCACATAATAAAACCACTCTACACTCTATTGTTGGATGATGAACACCAATTGCGTAGGGCTACAAGAGCACCTCAATGCCGGAGTTAACAAGCTCCACAATATTCGATATTCATGTTTAAATAACCTTAGAGTTCATGATAGATCAACACAACTATACCAAGTACTAACATAGCATGCACATTGTCACCTTCATACTATGAGAGGAGGAATAGATCACATTAATACCATCATAGTAATAGTTAACTTCATAATCTACAAGAGATCATAATCATAAACTACGCCAAGTACTACATGATGCACACACTGTCACCATTACATCATGAAGGAGGAATAGAGTACTTTAATAACATCACTAGAGTAGCACATAGATGAATAGTGATACAAAACACATTGCAATCATAAAGGGATATAAATAAGCACTTCACTATGCCATTCATAACAGTGAATAAGTATTCTGTGAAATATAGCCTAAGAGACCCACACGGTGCACACACTGTCACCTTTACACACGTGGGACAAGGAGTCTCCGGAGATCACATAAGTAAAATCCACTTGACTAGCATAATGACATCTAGATTACAAGCATCATCATATGAATCTCAATCATGTAAGGCAGCTCATGAGATTATTGTATTGAAGTACATAGGAGAGAGATGAACCACATAGCTACCGGTACAGCCCCGAGCCTCGATGGAGAACTACTCCCTCCTCATGGGAGACAGCAGTGTTGATGGAGATGGCGGTGGTGTCGATGGAGGAGCCTTCCGGGGGCACTTCCCCGTCCCGGCGGCGTGCCGGAACAGAGACTCCTGTCCCCCAGATCTTGGCTTCGCGATGGCGGCGGCTCTGGAAGGTTTTCTCTGGTTTCGTCGAACGTGATAGGGTTTTCGCGACGGAGACCTTAAGTAGGCGGAAGGGCAGCTTCGGAGGGGGCCTGGTGGGCCCACACACTAGGGGGCGCGGCCCCCCCTCTGGCCGCGCCAGGGTGGCGTGTGGGGCCCCCAGGGCTTCCCTCTGGCGGCTCTCGGGTGTTCTGGAAGCTTCGTCCAATTATAAGACTCTGGGCGTTGATTTCGTCCAATTCCGAGAATATTTCCTTACTAGGATTTCTGAAACCAAAAACAGCAGAAAACAGGAACTGGCACTTCGGCATCTCGTCAATAGGTTAGTTCCGGAAAACGCATAATAATGACATATAATGTGTACAAAACATGTAGATATCATCAATAATGTGGCATGGAACATAAGAAATTATCGATACGTCGGAGACATATCAAATAACAAAACGAAAATAAAAGCACACAGACGCTCCAAGTAAAGTACATAAGATGTGACGGAATAAAAATATAGTTTCAATAGAAGAAACCTGATAAATTGTTGATGAAGAAGGGGACGCCTTGGGCATCCCCAAGCTTAGACGCTTGAGTCTTCTTGAAATATGCAGGGATGAACCACAGGGGCATCCCCAAGCTTAGACTTTTTACTCTTCTTAATCATATATCATCCTCCTCTCTTGACCCTTGAAAACTTCCTCCACACCAAACTCAAAACAAACTCATTAGAGGGTTAGTGCATAATCAAAAATTCACATGTTTAGAGGTTACACAATCATTCTTAACACTTCTGGATATTGCCCAAGGCTACTGGAAGTTAATGGAACAAAGAAATCCATCCAACACAGCAAAAGAGGCAATGCGAAATAAAAGGCAGAATCTGTCAAAACAGAACAGACCGTAAAGACGAATTTTTCTGGGGCACTTAACTTGCTCACATGAAAATGCTCAAATTTAAAGAAAGTTGCGTACATATCTGAGGATCACTCACGTAAATTGGCAGATTTTTCTGAGTTACCTACAGCGAACCCTGCCCAAATTCATGACAGACAGAAATCGGTTTCTGCGCAGTAATCCAAATCTAGTATCAACCTTACTATCAAAGACTTTACTTGGCACAACAATGCAATAAAATAAAGATAAGGAGAGGTTGCTACAGTAGTAACAACTTCCAAAACACAACAAAACAGTAGCAAAATAAAGACATGGGTTATCTCCCAAGAAGTGCTTTCTTTATAGCCATTAAGATGGGCTCAGCAATTTTAATGATGCACTCCCAAGAAATAAGAGTTGAAGCAAAAGAGAGCATCCAAAATCAAATAAGAAACACTTTTAAGTATAATCCACTTCCTATGAAAAGGAATCTTGTAAATAAACAAGTCATGTAAGCATAATGCAATAAGCATAGGAAAACTAGACAAGTTCAACTTCAAGATTTTCAGCAAAAAGAGAGGTGTTTTAGTAACATGAAAATTTCTACAACCATATTTTCCTCTCTCATATAGATTTTCAGTAGCATCATGAACAAACTCAACAATATAACTATCAAATGAAACATTCTTATCATGAGTCTCATGCATAAAATTATTACTACTCCCAACATAAGCATAGTCATTTTTATTAATTGTAGTGGGAGCAAATCAACAAAGTAGCTATCATTATTATTCTCATCATCAAATATAGGAGGCATATTGTAATCATAATTAATTTATCCTCCATAGTAGGCGGCACCAAAAGACCACTATCATTATAATCATCATAAATAGGAGGCAAAGTATCATCAAAGAAAATTTTCTCCTCAATGCTTGGGGGACTAAAAATATCATGCTCATCAAAACCAGCTTCCCCAAGCTTAGAATTTTCCATATCATTAGCAACAATGGTGTTCAAAGCGTTCATACTAATATCATTGCTACTAGCATGCAAAATAGGTTTTTTAATTTTCGCATCAAACAATCCATGTCTTAACTCAGAAAATAGATTAAAAAGCTCATAGTTGCTTTCCATTATGCCTAACTAGTGAAATAAAAACAAGAAACAAAAAGATGCAATTGCAGGATCTAAAGGAAATAGCTTCGAGCACTTACAACGGCGCCGGAAAATAGCTTAGTTGCCTGGGACCGGAGTGTGAGTGTCTTTTACCTTTCCTCCCCGGCAACGGCGCCAGAAAATAGCTTGATGTCTACGCACGCTTCTATTCCTGTAGACAGTGTTGGGCCTCAAAGAGCAGAGGTTTGTAGAACAACAGCAAGTTTCCCTTAAGTGAATCACCCAAGGTTTATCAAACTCAGGGAGGAAGAGGTCAAAGATATCCCTCTCAAGCAACCCTGCAATCACGATACAAGAAGTCTCTTGTGTCCCCAACACACCCAATACACTTGTCAGATGTATAGGTGCACTAGTTCGGCGAAGAGATAGTAAGATGCAAGTGATATGGATGAATATGAGTGGTAATAGCAATCTGGAATAAATATGGCAGCGAGTAAACATGCAGTAGAACAGTAAATAAGCGGAGATTCGATGTTTGGAAACAAGGCCTAGGGATCATACTTTCACTAGTGGACACTCTCAACATTGATCACATAATAAAACCACTCTACACTCTCTTGTTGGATGACAAACACCATTAATTGTGTAGGGCTACAAGAGCACCTCAATGCCGGAGTTAACAAGCTCCACAACATTCGATGTTCATATTTAAGTAACCTTAGAGTGCATGATAGACCAACGCAATTATACCGAGTACTAACATAGCATGCACACCGTCATCGACAGACTATGAAAGGGGGAATAGATCACATCAATACTATCATAGTAATAGTTAACTTCATAATCTACAAGAGATCACAATCATAACCTATGCCAAGTACTACATGATGCACACACTGTCAACATTACATCATGGAGGGGGAATAGAGTACTTTAATAACATCACTAGAGTAGAACATAGATTAATAGTGATACAAAGCTCATCATATGGATCTCAATCATGTAAGGCAGCTCATGAGATCATTGTATTGAAGTACATGGGAGAGAGATTAACCACATAGCTACCGGTACAGCCCTTAGCCTCTGGGGAGAACTACTCCCTCCTCATCATAGGAGACAGCGGCGGCGATGAAGATGGCGGTGGTGTTGATGGAGATGCCTTCCGGGGGCAATTCCCCGTCCCGGTGACGTGCCGGAACAGAGACTTCTGTCCCCCGAATCTTGGCTTCGCGATGGCGGCGGCTCTGGAACTTTTCTCGTATCATGGCTTATTCGTCTAGGGTTTTCGCGATGGAGTCCTTAAGTAGGCGGAAGGGTAACCTCAGAGGGGCTCTGGTGGGGCCACACAATAGGGGGGCGCGCCCCCCTATGGCCGCGCCGCCACCACGTGTGGGCCCCCAGAGCTCCCCTCTGGTCCCTCTCTGGCTCTCTGGAAGCTTCCAGGAAAAATAAGGTTCTGGACGTTGATTTCATCCAATTCCGAGAATATTTCCTTACTAGGATTTCTGAAACCAAAAACAGCAGAAAACAGGAACTGGCACTTCGGCATCTTGTCAATAGGTTAGTTCCGGAAAATGCATCAAACGATATAAAGTGTGAACAAAACATGTAGGTATTGTCATAAAACAAGCATGGAACATCAGAAATTATAGATACGTTGGAGACGTATCAGTCATCCATAATGAAACTAAAGTACATGTGTAAAGAAAAGAGAAGAGGGATGATTTACCTTGCTGGTAGAGATAACGTCCTTCATGGGAGTTGCTCTTGAAAGTCTGGTTGACGAGGTAGTTAGAGTGCCCACTACCATTCGTTGACAACAACAAACACTTCTCAAAACAATTTTACTTTTGTTTTAAAAATGAAAAGCTCTAGCACATGTTAATCTCTGCTTCCCTCTGCGAAGGGTCAATCTTTTACTTTTATGTTGAGTCACCATCCTTTCTTTGAGCACCTTCTTGAGAACATAATTGTCATTCTTAGTATAATATGTTTGTCCCAGAATATGATTAACTGTGGTATAACTTTGATGCTTTTATCTTTGATAATCTTTACTTCCAGTCTTTCCATGAAATTCAGAGGTGCCTGGGCATTTATGTTTTGCTATACAAATACGGGCAAGCGAGATACCACTTTATCATATCTTTTTATGAGCATTGCAATCTTGCTGATAGACATGTTTCATGATACTTATTATTAATTTGTTGGTATCTTTTTCATGATAGACATAACTATTAGATGACTTTATTTGCATTTATCTTATCATGAATTGCCTAAGTACTAGTCCATATAATAAGAATGTTTACATCATATGAGCAAATGTGTTTGTGAAAGCTCTTTTATCGCACTCAGTTGTTAACTGAATTGCCTGAGGACAAGCAATAAGCTAAGCTTGGGGGAGTTGATACGTCCAAAACGTATCTACTTTCCCGAACACTTTTGCTATTGTTTTGCCTCTAATTTGTGTATTTTGGATACAACTAACAAGGACTAACGCTGTTTTTAGCAGAATTGCCCTGGTGTCTTATTTTTGTGCAGAAAATCAACTTTTAGGAAAATCCCCGGAAATAATTGCAATGGGCCTATTTTCACAGAAGACCTACGGAGCCAGAAGACGAGACGGAGGAGGGCCACGAGGGGTGCACACCACATGGCGGCGCGGTGGGCCCCTGGGCCGCGCCGCCCTATGGTGACGCCCCCTCGGCCAGCCCCCGACGCTCCCCTCTGGACTACTTAAAGCCCTTGACCTAAAAACGCACGGGGGTTCGACCCATTTGCCAGAAGACATCCAGAACTCCGCCGCCGTCGCGAAACTCAATCTCGGGATCGGAAACTCCATTCTGGCACCCTGCCGGGACGGGGAATTGGAGGAGATCATCGCCATCATCGCCATCGGTGCCTCTCCATCAACCATCCATGCTTCCCCCATCCATGTGTGAGTAAATCCCTCGCTGTAGGCTAAAGGGGATGGTAGGGATTGGATGAGATTGTTCATGTAATAGCCATAAGATTGTTAGGGCATGGTGCCTAGTATCCGTTGTTGGTACTTTTATGATATTGTTGCAACTTGTTATGCTTAATGCTTGTCACTGGGCCCGAGTGCCATGATTTCAGATCTGAACATGTTATTGATTCATGATGATATTCATTGTTTTATGATCTTACCTGCAAGTTGTATACACATATTGCTGTCCGGAACCCGAGGCCCCAAAGTGACAGAAATTGGGACAACCGGAGGGGAAGGCTGTGATATGAGGATCACATGTGTTCACGGAGTGTTAATGCTTTGCTCCGGTACTCTATTAAAATGAGTACCTTAATTACCAGTAGTTTCCCTAGAGGCCCGGCTGCCACCGGCTGGTAGGACAAAAGATGTTGTGCAAGTTTCTCATTACGAGCACGTACGACTATATACGGAACACATGCCTATGGTTATTTAGTACTTAGGTACTGTTTTATTATTATCTGCAAATGCCTAGTCTTGATTATTACATGAGTTATCTTATCCATGCAGCCCGTTCATCCATCCCTATGCCTACAGTATTTTAATCCTGCTGTTTACTATAATCACTACTGCTGTCTTTATTACACTGCTGCTTATATTTCACTACTGCTACTGCTATAAAATTGTTGCTACTGATAAACTATTGCGAGCAAGTCTGTTTCCAGGTGCAGCTGAATTGACAACTCCGCTGTTAAGGCTTACAAATATTCTTTGGCTCCCCTTGTGTCGAATCAATAAATTGGGTTTTACTTCCCTCGAAGACTGTTGTGATCCCCTATACTTGTGGGTCATCAGGTCACACAATAAAATTCTAGGGTATTCGTACCGTATTGGTTGGTATGAGGTTTCATACAAAACAACGCAATACAAGAATACAATGGCCTAAGTGACTGACAAGGAATATGGTAGGAATGCACGTCTGGAACAAAATAAAGTGTTATTATGTTCGTCGTTAGCATTCTACCTAGCCCGATTTATAATAAAGAACTTTATAATTGTTATTTTGTTCTGGTCAAATGAAAACAATGAGTTGTTCAAATTATTACAGTATTCCATGCACGATGGATAAGTTATTATAAATCTATATGGTGAATCACACATGCATAACACTGACGCTAAAATGCCATAAGGCAAATGATGTGAATTCCACTTACTAGTGGAACCGCCGTTTAGGTCATGTTAGAAAGAAATGCATGAAGGAACTCCATGCAAATAGATTTTTGGAGTAATTTGATTTTTGATTCGTTTGACGCTTGCAAATCTATTCTAAAGAGAATGACTAAAACACCGTTCATAGGCCAAGAGTTGAACGGGCAACTAACTTAGTGGAAACATACATGATGATGTTAGTGGAAACATACATGCTTGCAAGTGAGCCATATGACATTTGACCGGCTCATGCTTGAGTTTATTGTTAATGTAGTAATGTCATTCCTATTTGTACACATCCGTATTAGCTTCAAAACATATATAGGTGCATGTTTATTGTATGCTAGCTTGATCTCTTGTTTTATCGCACATATTAGCATTTTAATAAGTTTAATTGTGTATGATACCATATTTCTCTTATAACAGGTGTCGGTATTTCGAGAAACTTACCCTGGCATTTATGATTTATGATAAATTTCGAGCACTGAGGTATTGTGTCAATTATGTTGTGAAGAAGACATTTTTAGACAAGCGCAATTTATGTCATTTATGTGTTACGCAGGTAGTGATGGCTAGATAGACCAACCAAAATTATATTAACTTCCTATATCCCGAGAAAGAAATAAGTATGTTATGGATTCATCCTCACTCAAAGCTCGAGGAAGATGAAATATTAGAAAAAAGGGAGAGTAGTGTGCAAGTGGTCATGCACATGTACCCCGTGGCCTTCGGTGGGCCAATCAGATAGTGGTGGCATGCTACCGTAGAGGGAGCCCTGAAGCTAGCTGATTTTTGCAACACGCTATGATTGTAAAATTGAGATTGTATAATTGATATAGTGCTTTCTCTCCTGGTGCAACGCGTGAGTACATTTCCTAGTCTATTCTAAAGAGAATGACTGAACACCGTTCATAGGCCAAGAGTTGAACGGGCAACTAACTTAGTGGAAACATACATGATGATGTATATGATTCATTGGGCATAGTTGTGTGCGGGAGATTCTTATACTTCATGAAAACTTCCAACGATGAATTGAGTGTATATATAAGGATATATTTATTCGATAAGGAAGAAGTTTGAAACATTTGAATAGATTCAAATAAATTTCAGCATGAAGTGAAAATCATCGTAATAGAAAAGTCAAATATCTATGATTGGATCATGGTGGAAATATTTGAATTACGAGTTTTAGCGAACATCTCAGAGAGTTATGAAATTGTTCTACAACTCACGTTTCTTAGAGTATCATAGTGATGATGGAGTATCTGAGAGACGTATCCAAACCTTGTTGGGTTAATGATGAGATAAAATAAAATAACGCCATTATATTTTTATGGATTATGCTTTAAAGACTGTCGCTTTTACGAGCGTCATCATAATCCGTTGAAATGACACCATATGAATTATGGCATTGGTATAAACCCTAATATTCATTTCTTAAATTTTGGTATGCGTAGCATAAGTAAATTAGTTTACAACCAAAATCAGTTGAATGTCTTTGTTAGTTATCCCAGAGAATTGATTGGGAATTCTTTCCACTATGAAGTCAAAGATAAAAGTGTTTTCGATGTTTCTTACTTACTTCAAAGAAATTGTTCTAGCGAAGTATTTGAGTGGGAGGACAATGGAACTTTATAAAGTTTATGAACCTAAGCATGATGATCAGAGTAGCGCAACATCGGAAATGATTCTGGAAGCGGCCATGACGATCATAGCTCCCATGTCTACAAAGAGTTATAGTCATGGAGATCGAAGTACCCACTGAACCTTGTAGGTATGGTTTACTTTGTGATCAAATAAATGATTTATGGACAAAGGATTGATTTGAACCAACTACATACAAAGAAGTTATGATGGGCCCTGACTCCGTTAAAATGGCTAAGTGCCATGAAATTCAAGATAGGTGAATACTTTTTGAAAGTAAATAGATCTATAAAATTGATGGACTTGGATGCAATATTCTTGAAGAAGCTCGACTTGTCAAAAAGTTTTTTACGACAAAGTTCAAAGAGTTGACTACGATAAGATTAGATCTTCCGTAGCGATGCTTATAGTCTATGTGGATTATTCTAGTAATCGCTACATATTTCTTTTATGAGATATGATAGTAGGATGGCAGAAATATATTTCTTACCAGAAGTATGTATAAATGATGTATACTAGATACAAACCAAGAGTTTTGCTAGTCCATGGAATACTAGATAGGTATACAAACTTCATTGGATGAAGTAAGTATCACGGAGTTGGATTATTCTAGTAATCGCTAAATATTTATTTTATGAGATATGATAGTAGGATGGTAGAAGTACATTCCTTACCAGAAGTATGTATAAATGATGTACACTAGATACAAACCAAGAGTTTTGCTAGTCCGTACAATACTAGATAGGTGTACAAATTTTACTGGATGAAGTAAGTATCACAGAGTTAGAATCTTCACCGGATGAAATAATCAAAGGTTTTGATTTCATCAGAAACGATGACGATGCTTGCATTTGCAAGAAATTAAGTGGGAGCACTGAGACATAGTTATAATATTATATGTGAATAACATATCATTGATTATAAATAATGTAATTATGTACTTGATGTGATTAAAAGGTTTCATTGAGAATTAACTTCAATGAAAGGATATGGACTAAAAATATATTTAGCGTCAAGATCTATGAAGATAGATTAAAGCACATAATAAGTTTAAGTCTAAGTACATAGAGTAAATATTGAAGTAGTTTACTATGAAAACGTCAAGAATGTGCTCTTTTCCATGTTGAGGTTTTAACAAGACTGAGTGTATTTGACACTCAATGAGTAAAAACACATGAAGTGATTTTATACCACGAATAATATGTACATAATCAGATGTCCTATGCTCTAAAGTGTTACGAGCATATACCAGAATGATTCGTGTGATGATCATTGGACAACAGTAAGAATATCCATGAGTACTTTAGAAGAACCAATGATATATATATAATTTTGTATGGGGTAATGACAAACAAATCGATGTAAGGTGTTGCAGCGATATTAGTTTGGTCACATAAAAAAATGAATTTCAAATCTCAATTAGGCTAAGTGTTCATTAAAATGTAGCACAATGCTAGATTTAGATGAGTTCTAAATATTGTGATGGATTCTACAAACGAATGCAAAGTATGTCATTGTTTTGATAATGATTGAGGGTGTTCGAGTCAAGGAGTTCTTTGAGAACTTGGTATAGTTCCGGTAGTGTCAGAACTTTGAAGCTATATTGTGTGTGACAATATTAGTGACATATTTCATACCACGGAATTAAGGTTCCACCAGAAGACTAAGCATAACGATCAATACCGACTCATTTGGAAAATGAGTGATGCGTGGATACGAAAATGAATTGCAAAATACATACGTTTCTGAGCGTGTCAGATTCGTTGACTGAAACCTCTTCTATGAGCAAAACATGATAAGCACCAGAAGGCCAAGGTGTTATATCTTTACCAATGTAAACTAGATTATTGACTCTAGTGCAAGTGGGAGACTGTTGGAGATATGCCCGAGAGGCAATAATAAAGTAGTTATTGTTATAGCTTAGTGTTCATGATAAATGTTTACACCCCATGCTATAATTGTATTAACCGGAAACATTAATACATGTGTGTTGTGTAAACAACTAGAGTCCCTAGTAAGCCTCTTGCTAAACTAGCTTGTTGATTAATAGATGATCATGGTTTCCTGATCATGAACATTGGATGTTGTTAATAACAAGGTTATGTCATTGGGTGAATGATATAATGGACACACACCCATAATAAGCGTAGCATAAGATCAAGTCATTAAGTTCATCTTGCTATAAGATTTCGATACGTAGTTACCTAGTCCTTCGACCATGAGATCATGTAAATCACTTACACTGAAATGGTACTTTGATTACATCAAACGCCACTGCGTAAATGGGTGGTTATAAAGGTGGGATTAAGTATTCAGAAAGTGTGAGTTGAGGCATATGGATCAAGAGTGGGATTTGTCCATCCTGATGACGGATAGATATACTCTGGGCCCTCTCGGTGGAATGTCTTCTAATTATCATGCAAGCATGTGACAAGGTCATAGATATGACATACCATGGTACGAGTAAAGAGTATTTGTCAGTAACAAGGTTGAACTAGGTATGGAGATACAGATGATCGAACCTCGGACAAGTAAAGTATCACGTGACAAAGGAAATCAGTATCGTATGTTAATGGTTCAATCGATCACTGAGTTATCGCTGAATGTGTGGGAGCCATTATGGATCTCCAGGTCTCCCGCTATTGGTTATTGGTTAGAGAGGAGTCTTGATCATGTCCGCATAGTTCACGAACCGTAGGGCGACGCGCTTAAGGTTCGATGTTGTATAGTAGCTTCGGAATATGAGATGGAGATCGAATGTTGTTCGGAGTCTCAGATCGGATCCAGGACATCACGAGGAGGTCCGGAATGGTCCGGAGAATAAGATTCACATAAGGGAAGTTATTTTCCGGGGTTCGGAAAAAGTTGCAGTGTTTGACCGGAGCTTCTAGAAGGTTCTAGAGGTCCACTGATGGGCCCACCACCCCGAGAGGGACAACATGGGCCAAGGGAGTGTAGCCTGGCCTAATGGGCCAGGGGCACCAAGCCCTCAAGGCCCAGTCGGCTAGCCCCCTAGGGACAAGATCAAATCCCTAAAATCGAGGGAGCAATTTTGGAAGAGGAAGCAAACTTGGAAGGGGATGATTTCTGATCCTCCCTTCCTTCCGTGCGCTAGTGGGGCCCAAGGGGCTGCCTTGGCCGCCCCTCCCTCTATAAATATAGGAGAGGGGCAGCCGACCCCTTGCCCCTTCACATCAAAGTCTGGCTGCCCCTCTCTTCCTCCACCATAATTCTGCTCCGGCTTGGCGAAGCCCTGCAGTTTTTCTCGTCCACCACCACCACCACGCCGTCGTGCTGCTGGAATTCCGAGAAGAGGTACCACAACTTCGTTCCCCGCTGGAACGGGGAGATGATGGACATCATCGACACCGTACGCACGACCGAGTACGTAAGTGCTGCCGGATTGCAGCACGGGACGATCTACTACATCAACAACGAGATATGATCTTGTAAGGCTTTGGATCTTCGAGGGTTAGTATCTCATACATCTCGTTGCTTAGAACTTCATAGATTAGATCTTGCTTCTTCCTAGATTGGATCTTGGTTTTTGTTCATGTTCACGGTAGATTTTTTGTTTTGTTTTACATGCAACGAACCCATCACTTATTCCCCCCTATGTGAGGATCCCTCCTTTGGGGTACCGTCGAGTAGGCAACGACATTAGGCAACCTAGATGATATTGCAAGTAGCGCAAGCACGAAGGCTCTCACAGGATAAATAACTGAAAGCACGCGGAGACGAAGATGTGTTCCCGTGTTCCCTTCCTTTGCAAGAAGGTACGTCACATTTGGAGAGGTGTGGGATCCCACGAAGGATTTTCCAAGCGCCACGAAGGCTCACCCTCTTCTTCGAGCTTATCCCACGAAGGAATCGCCCTTTCACTTGTGGTATACTTTGAGGCAGCCTCCAAACCTTCACAATGTTTGTCAGGAGCAAATCCATAGCCTGGATGCTTCTGGACGATTTTTCTGACCTAGGGTTTCCAAGAAACCCTAGAGATAAGGTACCTTGAAGAATACAAGGGGAATAAGATTTGGCTCGATGAGACTATAGATCAAGACATCCTCTTGCTTTTTACCGAAGGGATTTGAGTTTGGGTGGAGGAGGGAGATCTGAAACTTTTGGTGCTTGCAACAATGGAGTACGAGAGAGAGAGAGAGCTCAAGAACAGAGCATAGTGTAGTGCCTAACCATTCTGAGGTAGGTGAAGGGGTATTTATAGTCCAAGGAGAAAAATAGCCGTTTGGAAGAAGACCTGCGAGTCAGACCGGCAGCGAAACCGACAGAGCCAGTTCTCCTCCCGAAATTTCCGACGACCAAACCGGTCAGCCGGACCGTGCGCTGGTTTTGGACCGGTCCACCGGAACAGTCCCGAAATAGCCGGAAACGCTTCCAGTATTGCTTTCCGGCGAAACCAGAATGAAACCGACAGACCCGGAAATTTTCGGCGGTGGAGCCGGTTCCGCCGAAACCTGCGCCGGAACTTGCTAGTCTCTTTTCAAATGGCGATTTCTCCAAAACTAACCTTCTTCAAAAAATGTGATGGATCAATATGTGGTAGGATGTGTATGTATAGAAGATGCAACATCCATAAAGAGCTCATCGAGACAACCCCTCTTGAGAGAAAAGAGCCAAAATACCGTCGCTTCTTGTGAACAACAAATGGGGGTCACACACCACCTTGCAATCCCACATGCGGACTAAACCTGTGTATATACTTAGAGAAACCATTAGTCCGCACAATAGCTCCGGTGTTATTGTTAACCAAAATAATGGTTAAGGGTAAAACA
Source organism: Lolium perenne (assembly GCF_019359855.2). Classification (NCBI taxonomy): domain Eukaryota; kingdom Viridiplantae; phylum Streptophyta; class Magnoliopsida; order Poales; family Poaceae; genus Lolium; species Lolium perenne. The sequence goes on along the minus strand of NC_067245.2, from coordinate 219,746,039 downwards.
CCCTTACACTTTTTCATATGCAAGTTTATGATGTTGTTCTTTATTGTCTCCATGTGTGAGTAGTTCATCCCGTTCTTGAGGGAGATGGAGAAACCCTAGTAGTACTATTATATGAATTAAAATGATTTATACCTTTGCACTATGATTGTATGTTAGTTTTCTCTTGTGATGTTGCATGATGTCGACCATGTAATATTTGCCTAAAGGTCACAGGAGGGAGCTACCTGTCGAAAGTTCGGTAGTGTATACGGCGGGAAGTGACATCCTGTGTTCGATGCACTATTGTACGAAAGAGGGGGATAAGAAGGGACTCGCAAGCTTAACAAGTAACCATGCAACAATCCCTTAATTGTAATGGATCAATAGGTGACTTGCCGAAGGTCGTTGCAGTGGTTACTCAGAGATGTGTTATGAGATACATATTCCAATTCGAGTATTTTCCACGTACAACGAGATCTAAGATACGATATGATTTATCTAGTTTGTGTCTTTAGTTAATACTAGTGGAGAAACCAACAACCCCTGAGAAAATTTTAGTCTTATCGTAGTTCAAACACGATCTTTAGTTGAATTTACATTCTTCAATATTCTTCAATATCAGATATTTACTCTACAAAAACACCTACAAAACCTTTTCTATTTTAATCATTCGCCTGAAATTTGAGACAACTTTCAGTAACTTTAGATAAATAAAATAGTAACACAGGGTATTAAGGTCATTACTAGTAGCTCCTCGTAGTTTGATTCTCTTATTTCGAAACTAGCTACAACTGATCAATGTTCTTGCAGTCATCAAGCTATTTTCTGGCACCGTTGCCGGGATCTCAGCGCTTATGGTCTTTGCTTTTTAATTGCTAATTTATTTATCATTCTACTTTAGTTGTTTTTGAGTTACATGTGAAAAACCATGGAGGATTACCAACGCGAGATACAGCTTCAAGCTGTAAAAAGCATTCTTTGGACGTATTGATTATCTAGAAGTTTCTTATTCATTTTCCCCTTTACCGTGTCATGTTCAAAATCTAAATGAGTTATTTGGACCATAGTATTTCACCATGAATTTCACATGAATTTACCTCATTCCTAGGGTACTGAACAATCCATAACGATTTGTTAATCAAAGGTAAGGACATTGCCTCTCTGAAATGAAGAAACGTAATCACAACAAACAAAAAGAGCATTGGGTGGAAAGGGTTCACAAGTATGAAGGTATAGCACTCCTGATCCTGATGCATGCATGGGCGACAAACATACCATGTGCTGAAAAAATAACTATGCCATGTGCAGTTAGCATACATTTTGCATAAGCCATAAGAAATGCAGATTCTGTTTAATAACTGAATCGACTTAGATTCTTCTCTTTCGCACGTCTAGGGATGATGGGGGATCTCACTCCACCATCAAATTCATTGACCTACATTAGAGGCTCGGACAATCAAAAATCAGTAATGATCTGAATCAAAATGTTACTTATCACCGGGGAAAATACATTGTATCCACGTTCCCATGTGTCCCCAACCTAAGAACAACAAAAACACCAGATCCGTGCGTTGTCATATACATGTCTGAGATGCGAAGGCACACAAAGCGGAGCCACAAAGAAAAAATGTGCCTATCCTACCGGCGACGCAACCTCCTACCGCCTCCTCGAGACGGTGGACTCGCTGAAAACTTTTGGAGGAACCTGAATCCTCGACCTCCACGCAAACTCATGCCTCTCGCACCCATACCACGGCAAAAACACAGGGAGGGGGACGAGCGGGCTTCACCGATTCAACCCTCGTCGCGGAAGAACCCATGCCCTCCACCATGGGAGAGCCACCACCACCCACGACCCCCCTCGTCTGCAGCTCTCTCTTCCTTGTCAGAGAAAAAGGGAAAATGAGAAATGAAGATAGATACTGACAAATGAGCACGGGCCAATAAAAAACCGGTCCAACTAAAAAAACGAGGCTAAAGAGAAACCGGCTGAGGTGTGGTAGGGGGACGAGCGCAACAAGATTCGTGCCACAATTCGGAACGAGTGAACAAGGATCTGACGTGAGGCGAATTGAGATTTCAGCTAGCTGAAAAATAGGAAAAATGTTTTTTTTTACATGACTTGCTCTTATCATGACTGTTATTTTAGGATATCTTTTCTATTGCTTTTTTTTCCTTTTCCTTTGTTGCAGTCTCGGCTTTTCGTCTCGTCCTCCTCCTCGTCCTCCTCTCTTCTTCCGCTTCCCCTAATCTCCGACAGTTTCCAATTTCTCATCTCCAAACCCAAACCCCAACCAGAGAGAGACCCAAAAGAGTCGCACGCGACTTCGCCAGATAGAGAGCAGACGCGAGAGCGAGAGGCCTCCTCCTTCCCCGGCCCGCTCCAAACCCTAACCCTCCTCCTCCAGATCTCGCGCCCGCTCGCCCGCCCGCCCCGCCCTACCCCGATGTGACGCGGCCCCTAGGGTTTGCCCCGGTGCCGCGTGCTCCCTGTTCGCGGGGCGGTTTCGTACCATAAGGGGGTTGGAGCTGGCGGCGCGCGCGCACATGAAGGACCCGGCGCACCGCACCAAGGTGGTGCTCCGCCGGCTGCCGCCGGCGATTTCGCAGCAGGCCGTCGTGGACCAGGTCGACGCGCGCTTCGCCGGCCGCTACGATTGGGCTTGCTTCCGCGCCGGGAATGCCAGGTCAGCGTCCCCCCCCCCCTCCTCGCTCCCCGAGTCTGCTGCTCGTTAGGTCTGGATTGGGGTCGTAACCTAGGAATTATTATGGTTAGGTGGCTAGCCGTGTCCCATATTTCTAATACGTAGAATTTCGTGCTGCTGCTGCTGCTTAAGTGATTAGTTTGGTTACTACTAGCAATTAGCTTGCCCGTCTCTGCAATTGAGATGCGACTTGTACTTTTCTGTGATCTCGTGGAACTTTACAATGTGGTGCCGCTTACAGTCCCAAGCTATCCTTGCGTGGTGAAACCAGAATCAACTGTGTGGTGCAAAACTCTTATCAATTTGCGCGTGTATATATCAATTGCTTTAAAACTTGTTGACGATTTTAGCTCAACTATTGGTCACGGATAGAGGTTGCCTTATTAGTTATGTCACCGTGTATGCTTTCGTCATCATGTTAATAACATCTCCTTACTTTGTCGCTCACCTTTCTGTGGTCTTATTATGGTAAGCCAAAAAGGGCTGTATTTATGATTGAGTAGAATTCTTCATTTTTTCTTTCTATTATGTTTGATACAGGAGCCAGAGGTTTTGTTCTTGTTTCCATGTGTGCGCGTGTGAGATTGGCTTAGGAAGTGCTTGTTATGGAACAAGTTTCCTTAGGAACACTTGTAGGATTCAACTTTTTTTTACCTGCTAGCCTTGTACCGCGTCTTGTCTTGTCTGATGACTTGCTTATTGATTTCTTGCTTTAATTTTTATATCCTTTAGATTCTTTTTCTTAAAGTATAGGATTTCCTTAATCATTATACCTAGCAGTGGGATCTAAACAATAATGACATTCTTGTTTGTCATCGTCTTCTCCAAATAGGCAAACACATTTTTTCTATCCAGCCGAAAGATTCGTAGATATTCTTGTTTCTAGCTTAACTTTAAGATTCCAGAAGATGTTGAAACAGTTGCAACGTTCTTGTTTGTCACCATCTTTTTTCCAGCTGGCTAACAAAAATATTCTATCCAGCCAAAAGAATCATCGATATTCTCGTCTCTACCTCAACTTCAAGAGCCCAGAAGATGTTGTTGAGTTTGCTGAGTTCTTCAACAATCATGTATTTGTGAATGAAAAGGGTAAGCTTTTCATTCCTTAACAATATGCTATTTTTGTTTCATTTCTCAGGATCCAGAACTCATATTCACATTATGTCCCCTTGTTGCTGGTGCATGTTAGAGATATAAGCACAGTAGTGAGGCACCTGTTGCATTCTTCAGTTCCTACTGTTTGTTGTAGTAAGCACATCACTGCACATGTGATCTTTGCGATGACCGTATTATTTTGTACAAGACTACAAACATTAAATGTTGATGCCATTCACATGGCCATTGAACTTGCATCACCTTGATTAGGTCTAGCTAGCAAATAAATATTGGCATATCGCGTTTCTCCTAAGACGAGCAATGCTTACTCACCCAGTTGATTTTCCCTTCAATCCATGAACAGCGCAGAAACAATACATTATGAAGTATGAATTCTCAGGATCCAGAACTCATATTCACATTATGTTCCTTTGTTGCTGTGCATGTTAGAGATATAAGCTCATTAGTGAGGCACCTGCTGCATTCTTCAGTTCGTACTGTTTGTTGTATTAATACATTATGAAGTATGAGGAGACTAGTAAAGTACAATACGAGGCACTGGTTTCAATTGGAAATTGGACTGAAAATCTCCTTGTTTAGTGCCATTTAAAATTTAGAAGTGCTACCATTGTTGCTTTAAAATGAGCTTCTCCAAAAATGAAATTAATCATCAATTTTTTCCTTTATAGCCTGTTTAATAGTTTCATTACTAAATATACCAAGCTGAGCCTTCTGTGCTCATGGTCTAGACTTGTTTGGTTAGGTATTGTAGGTAGTGAATGAAAGCAAGAGCCACCCACGTTAGTTTGTTGGCATGGGGGGATATTTAATCAATATCCTATTAGGCTTGATTTGATCAGTACCATTGCCATAAATATGTTATTCCCTCTGATTCATATTGCCACTAGTATGGATGTACCTAGAGCTAAAATATGTCTAGATACATCTATATTCGAAGGGAGTATAGATTTACGAAATTATATTTTCTGACACTCGATTATATATTGGGCTATGCATCTATGCATGTTTTTGATTTGTATGTCGTCCATGGTTCTCTGCCAGGTGCTCAATTTAAAGCTCTTGTGGAATATGCACCATCACAACAGGTTCCGAAGTCAAATATCAAAAAAGATGCTCGTCAGGGAACTATAACAAAAGGTCCTAAATAAACACTGTTGTCCAGTGTGTTCCATTCTTCCATGTTCTCCATTTTTCAAACTTGACGTATTCTCTTGTCGAATAATTAGATCCAGAATACTTGGAGTTTCTTGAGCTTATATCAAAGCCTACTGAACATTTGCCAAGTGCTGAAATTCAGCTTGAAAGGAAAGAAGCTGAAAGAGCAGGTAAAACACGTCATTATTTTCTATTTGTAGTACTCGTAATACATTCTTGCTTCATTTATATATGTATTCAAAGGTGCCAAGCATAAAAGAAAGTAATGCCTTTACTTGGTTACTGTTGCAGCTGCTGGAAAGGAGCCACCAGTTGTTACACCTCTCATGGTTTATGTTCGTCAGCAAAGGGCAGCTAAGAGTATGGCTCAGGTACGTTAGTTGAAATTGATTATGATATTGGGTTCTATTATTGTTAATCAACTGTCGGGTGTCTACTAACTATCATTTCATACACCACAGAGGTCTGTAAGCAGTAGACTAAGCAGAAAAGTTTCAGGTGTGGTAACTAGCAGTTCTAGTCCTTCTAAAAGGGCCTCTGAAAGGCGCAGGGCATCCACTTCATCGGTAATATGCTTGGTTGAGAACTTGCTGAAATTTTCTGTTGTCAATGAAATGGATCTTATCCTTTCATTTGTATATAAATTATTTTCGGTAATTAATTGTGTAACTTCGAAACAGTAACATGCATTGACCACTTTCTTTTCTAAGCTTGGATAAGGCAACACATACTATTTTTGTATTGACCATTTGGATTGTAGAGTGTGATAGCAGGTGGTGCCAAATGACTGCACATTATTGTGTTATATTTTGCAGAAGTATGTTTTGTGTAGGGTACTCTTATGCCTATTTCTGTGTAGTGCACACTTTGCCTAGACAAGTAGGCATAGAGTCCTTACTACATTTTTTCGATAAAGAGTCCTTACTACATGTTTTCATTTTATATTGCAGCCAAATTTTCCAAAATGAGTGGTGCTCTCTGTTAATACTTAGATTTGACAACAAGAACAACATCAAAGCCTTTTTCCCAAGCAAGTTGGGGTAGGCTATTATACATTTGACATGATAAAAAAATTCTTCTGTTTCCTTTCATGTTATATCACCAACTCATCACAGTAAATCAGATGCTCTGTACTTTGGCCTAAGGTTACGTTTTCGTTAGCATGACTACTATCATCGTGCCATTTCTGCCCAATGCAAGCTGTGTTGCCCTGGTGTTTACGAATTTTATACTCCTATATGTTTTTTTTATATATATATTTCAGCTGCTTCAGAATTGTTTTATTTTGGGGTTATGGTGTGGAGTTCTCGTAGTTTCTTTTTGCCATAGACAAGTATGACACAGACCCTAGCAATGCTTGCACCTCAGCTCTGTTACTTTTAAGTGTTGGACCATTTTTTGCGGTAGTCTATAAAAAGTATTACATGTTTTCTTGAGACTGTTTTGGTGTCCCATAATAGGCCATAACTCATCTCTCAGAATGATTACCTGTCAAAACCAAGAAAACAGCAAATGCTACTTTCTGTTTATTATCCGCAATGAATTATGACCTGAAGTGTTAATTTTCTGCTTTTCTGTGATATCTGTCAGTATGTTGTGCGAGAAAATGCTAAGGAGAAGCCAACTTACATCTTAGCGCCGAAGAGAGATGATCATACAAGAGAGAAAATTATTGCTGGAACTTCAGGTTGTACTGTATAAAGAATTGTCAATTGTTATTAGCTTGTTATAGCTGTTGTCAGTATTCAACAGTACTCGGATGTTGTAGTCTATTACTAAGTGGACATTCTGATATGACCCTTGGTTAGTGTTGTTAAAATGCTGTATCAACTAGCGAACAGACAATAGTTCCTTCACTTGAGCCCCACTATCAACTTGAGCTAAATTCTTAACATGAGAATGGTGCATGCTGCACATTTCAAGTTTATAAGAACCGAGTCATGGCTGAGTTTGTTAGTTTACTGCACTGTGCAGAATGTAGCTAATATAGGATCCGTTACTATCTTGACTAAAATGTGTTAGCTGTTGATGTTCTCAGCAATGGCAAATAAGTATGCTTTTGAAAAACACCCTTAATGCAAACACACATCTTCGGTTTGATGGCTGTCACGTGGGATGTGGAGGGAGGCTAAGTGGATGTTTTGTATGTCTATACACATGCAGTCCATTCATGGGAATGACACTTGTCCTACCTGCATGCTGTCATCCACTTTTACGTTATTTTTCGTATTCAACAAATTAGGTCTTGTATTTTCATTTATTTATTTATAAGCATGGAGCTGTATTTCCTTTCCAAGAAGGGTAACTGTCTAATTCTTCTTTTGTCCAATTAAACTTTTCTCTCGTGTTTTGTGCTTTACTCTTTCCATCCTTGTGATGAAATACAGATGATTGGTTCTTCTATGATGTTATTTATTGTAGTTTTGTTTTTGTCCCGTCTTGTAGATGGTGCAAGTGGAGGGCCATCTGGGTCTCCTCAGGTTATTGATGGTAAAAAAGACAAAATTGTACTTTTGAAAGGGCGAGCAAGGGTTGATTCCAATGTAAGCATAAATGTTCCATGAGGATTTTTACCATATGATTAGTATGGACTGTCATTTTATCTGCTATTGTCACAGATATCTGATAGCTCAACTCCGCAGCAGTCTCTGCCTCCTTCGAGAAATACGCCCCCATCAAGTTCTAGACAAGACCAGCGCCATGAGGCCAGTGGCAGAATTATTAAGACTATACTTTCAAACAAGGAAGGACGCCATGGAATAGCATCCCAACATGAGCAAGAAGGTCACATGGTTAATGCTGACAAGGATAAGCGTCCACCACGGGTTCCGAATTCGCGTTCCATTGTGAAAGATCAGATTATTGAAAATGCTGAGAAAAGCCACTATGATGACAAGCTTAATCATGTGCATGGTTCTGGACCTATCGGTGAGAAGATTGAAAGGCAGGCCAGAAATAGAGATAGGCCTGACCGTGGTGTATGGGCCCCTCGTCGCTATGATAAGTCTGCAACAGGAGGTAGTACGCAAGCCTCATCGTCTGAGTTCCAGCTAATGCAGTCACATTCTGAGGACAATTTCGCTCAGCAAGCAGATGGTACAAGTCTCAGTTATATGCTGTTATTAACTTATTATTAGTCATTTCTGATGCTTGAGTCACTTTAATAACTGAGCTGATTATGTAGGCCATGGAGAGAGAAAAATAGACACAAGGAGTCCTGGTGGCCGTGGAGGCCTTGTGGAGAATGGTTTGTCTTTATCTAATCATAGTTAGTGATTAGTAAACACGTTGCGCAAAGTTTTTTTCAGTGCCTTTACTATGGTTCATTATGCGTTGTTATTCAGGAAACAGGCATGGCAACCGCCGTGGTCCGCCACGTGGGCTGAAGGAGATGGAGATCTCTCCTATTACATCTGATGGAAAACCTCCGAAGAGGGGCCCTGCTAGCTATGGGGCTCATGAGGTATGATTTTAGTTTATAAGCTCCTACTTGCCTTGGCTGATTCCAGAAGTCTAATACCATAAATCCTGTCTGCAGAGACAAGTATGGGTTCAAAAGTCAAGTTCAGGATCGTGACTTTGACCATTGATGGTACGTCTATGTTCCTGTAGTTTATTCAACTTGTATTTGCTCCTATAATTGTGTGTGTACATCGATCCTCATCATCTGTTGGACGTTTTGTCTCCAGATTTTATCTAATCTCTTGCTGGAAAACACATGCACCTAAAAATGTCTTGAAAACTCAAAAAGAAGTTATTACAAAATACTAGAATAGATTTTGTTCTTTCAGGTGCATGTGTTATTGGGAATTTAGGAACACTTAATGCTGAAAACTATATGATCTTACATAGACATTGGGAGTAACTATGTACTCCCTCTGTTTGCTTTTGTAAGATGTTGGAGCTTATTTTAGATTCACTCATTTTTATTTGTATCTAGTCTACCTTTAATGTATAGGTTCACTTATTTTGGTTTGTATCTAGTCTACTTTCAAATATCTAAAGTGTCTTATATTAGTGAACAGAGGGATTACTACGCTACTGGCAAACATTTCTGCGAAAATATGTGCAATGTGTGTTAATAAAATAAGAGGGAGGATGAATTAGCAAATATAAGTGTGCATTTTGTTGTACCACAAATGGACATAACTTTTGCACAAAGTTTCGCTAGTGTATTTTTTTACAACATATTTCTTTGATATGTTATTAAAGCAATTTTTCCCTACCTGGGTACCTTTGCATTTGCCTGCCAAATATACACCTGATTTATCAACTTACCTATCTTGCAGATACATTCATCAAAACAGGTGTTGCAAGTTGTGCAAAAGTTTCTGCATTTTGCAGCTCATTCTGAAGTCCGTGAGTGAAATTGATGAGATGGTTCTATGAAGTGCAATCCCAGATTTGTCAATGGAAGTCTGAGCTATAGCTGAAAAAGAAGCTCTTTGATTCGATTCACAGAATCACAGCAATAGTGAAGTAACATAACCCCCCACCAGTAGGTAGCTCTCCACTTTGGGTGAGGTTTGATTTTGGACCCAAAGTTGATAGTTCTGGAGCGATGGATGGAAATTAGGCTGGCATCAGTACCTCGAGACAGTGGTCACATATTTCCAAGACCCCTGGAGGCTATACACAAACCCGGTGATTCATCAGTGATGATGGATGTACATATCTCTAGAAAAAGAAGAGGTCTGGTTCTGATTACTGTTTACAGGTTAGAGGTGCCATGTATCTACAAAGAGATAAGACTACCCAGTTTGCTAAATAAAGGCAAATTCTTAGTTAGTTGATTATGAGAACCCCTGTACCAGGGCGACTGCAGTTGTGGTCGGGTACAACAGAAGTTACCGTGGAGTGCAAAGTGGAATCACACGTTCTTGTTTTATGTGCTCGGGTAAATGGAATGTGAGGTTATTTTGGCATGTTGAAGTTTCTGGTGTGTGTTTTGCTGTTATGTCTCACCAGATAACTTTTGTGGGGTTATGTTAAGAATGATATGATGGTGTGCAGCGTCAAAGGTTGCTATTTTTAATGTCACGAGTTATGGTAACTTGCATTTTCTTTGTCATTCAAGCAGAGCAAAGCCCTGCCGCAATTAATCTAAGCATTGCCACAAAAAATATGGAATGACGTGCAAGCGCCACCTGTGGGGCCTATGCCCATTGAGCAGCATGGGTGACCTAAATTCTTGAAAGTGATCTTTATTATCGCAATAGAATGTGGAAATTTACCCCAATGGGCAAATAATAACTGACCAGCTAAAAGTAAATGTGTTGATTTGCCTTTAAAACTATTTTGGCTGTAGAAAAAATGCAGAAATTGTGAACACAAATAAATGGTCTGTTTTCTTCCATAATTCTATGGAAAGTTCATGGAACAAAAGATTCCTATTTATTTAACCACAATGGCACGCATTACCATTTGTAATTCGCTGCACTCACTTATTATACTTTTATCGCAGTTCAATATACTCCCTCCGTTTTAAAATAAGTGTCGCGATACGAATCGAAGAGAGTAGTTCCTATAGAGAGATATTGTGTGCCATATTGCGTTCTTTGCATGTGTAAAAGTAAGTGCAGCCAAATGTGAATGTTTAGCTCGATCATGGAAAAACTACTATAACTTTTGCTTCCATAGTTTTGTTGGAGGATGGTAAAATTGGGGACATGATGATCCATCGAGGACCAAGCAATCACATAGAACATGACGATACCAAGATTTTTAACAATGTTTTATGTTTATCGAGCTTCAAGATTAACCCAAAAAGAAATGTTGATACATCAATAACACATCTTTGCCTTTTGAAGTTTATTATTATTGTATTAATTCTCATGTTTTTAGCAAATATTATTAATTTTATTTTAATGCTTTACTTGATTACCGAGAACCCATTTATTTGTTATTAATCGCGGAAGGCATAAAAACCCTTCGTGTATTTTTAAGTTTAATGAAAATTTTAGAGCCTAATTGAAAGGATCGATATGGCCGACTAGACATGGCTGACTAGAGGTGGTGGTGGTGTTGGGGCAGGGGGAGGGTTAAATAGGCGACTAACAATTTGTATTGTCCTTTTCAATTTTAAGGCTTCACAATAAAATAAGTTGTCTAAATGTGCGACTAGGTACACAACATATATGATAAGCAAGCACAAAGCAAGTAAACATGATGTAAGTAAATAAATGATATAAATAACTGCAATGGAGACACGAGGATGTATTCTCGCGGTTCTTTCCTTTTGAGAAGCAGTGTGTCTATGTTGGAGAGATATGGCGCACGAAGTCCACCAACGCCACAAATGCTCACATTTTTTTCCTTATACCCACGTCACAAAGGAGATCACACACTCCAGTAACTCTCGATCTTCTTGAATGCGGCAACCTAAACATTTACAAACGGTTTGGCACACTCCACAACTTAATTGGAGGCTCGCAACATAACCATGAAGCTTCACAACAGGAAGAACTACCCCCGTGGACAACCTCTTCCATCCAAGGTTCCAAAGTAAGAGTAACAAGTTTCACAAACCAAAGTAGGGAAATCAAATTCCTTTGGTAAGATGGTAGATCTAGGTTTTGTCCTCCAAACCCTAGAAGGGCATGAGGATTGGGTAGCTATAAGGAGAGAGATCTAGGAAAAATTGAGGTTGTATATTAATGGAGGAGATAGAGAGAGTGATAGGCCGTGCCCCCCTCTTGGTAAAGAAGGTAGGTCCCCTCAAAATATGACTATTGCAGAGTTTTTACATGGAATATTGAATTCTGTGGGGAAATATCCTATGAAATCTCTAGTTCATGTTACATGAGCTGCATCACTCAGTCTCGACTAAATGTAGAAAACGCCAGAGATTTCAACCGGATACTTGGGAGACAGATAGAAATTCTGGTATATACACACAAGAAATCCTGGCGTTTCTACCTTGGAATACTCCGGACTAGAACTTAGGAACACCATATTTCAAGGGTTCTCTCAAGAAAACTATAGGAAGGTTTTTGTGAGTGCAATATATGTTTGTGTGCCTCATTTGATTTCACCTAACTTGCAATGAGCAACCCCTCTTGATAGCACGTGTTTCCTAGGACCAAAAAGCTAAGAATCTATGGAAACATGATTGTATAAGCATTAAACACCCAAACCCATTTAGGGAGGGACATGCTCTTTCACTATTTCTTAACCTCCATAAAAAAATCATTGAATTTTAAGAATTATAGAATACAATAATAAAAACACATTAATTATTTGGATTGGATGTCATGTCCTACATGTTCTCACATGACTAAAAATATATATAACCTTGAAGGTCATCACAGATGACTTGGAATGATGAATAGAAATAAACACATTATTTTAGAGAAACTAAAATTAAAGGAAAGAATGCATTAGCTAGATTTTATATGGTAAATATGTAGTGATTCCGAGTCATACGATCAAGGACTATCAAAGGAAAAAAGTTCCAAATGATATAAACTCTTCAAATTCCATATGCACAAACACACGCAAGTCTACTTGTAATCATACCTTACTTAGTGCATCCATTAGTCCTCTAATTGCTAAAATTAATTATAAAATGAACATGAGGCCTAGATGTCGTTTCAATTATAACATAAAGAAGCGAAGATCAAGATGGATCACCCTTTATTATTTGAAAAAAGGACTTTACTTACACATTTCTCTCTCCCTGATAGACCTTACATCCTACTTGGTCACAACTCACAAGCCTAGAAAAAAATATGTATGCATCAACATCATCTGCACATGAACCCATACAAACATAGATGTATAAAATTTCTATTTTGACATATGCAAATAAATAGACTAACGATTATTATTTTGATAAACTATTATAAAATACTCATGAGATAAACCGCTAGCATTCTTTGAAATATTCTAGATATCTATTTTTTTCATGTGAATGACGTACCGTATTTTTAATTGAAAGATGAAAAATCTATTGCCTCACCGCTATTCGGTGTAGGTAAACCTTTTTTTTTTGGAGGTACGGTGTAGGTAAACATAGGTTTTTTTAGAACAACTTAGCTTGCTTTATTAATCAGAATTCAGATACAAAAGGATCATCCAGGATCATATGATTCCAAGAACCACACGACGTCCCTGGCCTAGCGACAAAGCGTAACGGGCTAAATTGTGAGCTTCCATGTTTTGCTTCCTTCTGAGGAATTCCGAAGAGTGCAAACTGATCTCCTCAATTACCGAAGCATAAACACCACATGTACCTTCAGATATATCTTGAACGACCCCTTTACAATCAGACACTACCATGAGAAAACTCAGTCCCAAATCATCAGCAAACACAAGAGCCTCTCTGCAAGCCATAGCTTCAAGGGTAAGAGGATCGACAATTGAGGGGAATACCACTGCCCCACTGCCGAAGAACCCAAATACTTTCCCACATGATCCCTTACTACCGTGGCCACCGAACCAGTCATACTATTGCGTGAGATAGCTCCATCCACATTTACCTTCGCAATGTTCTCAGATGGAGGGATCCACTTGCCTCTTGCACAAGGCTGATTGGCGATCGAGTTTGCCTGTAATGCTGATCCCTTGAGTAACTCTAGATCGCTTAGATAACTTGTGATGAAAAAGTGAGTAGAGAGAGGACTTTGATAACCTTCTCATGCACCGCCTTCAGCCTCGCTTGCCCATATGGCCCAAAAGGTTACAAGAACTTTTTTTTTGAGCAAAACCACACCGCCTTTATTAAGATTCAGAAACGGAAATACAACATCCGTCACGCGGTATGACTAACCAAACACTTCTACCCTGATTATTGTTCACTACACTTCTCGCAAGGTTGTGAGCATCCTTATTGGACCTCCGTCCTTCATAGCTAATGACGAGTTCTTCGAAATCCCCTCGGGCTTCATTGATCTCTCGAGCAATATGCGCATAGACTCCCATTGTTCCTTCATCCAGGCTTCGAACGACATTCTGACAGTCAGTCGCCACCTTGACTCGGCGAGCATGGATATCCTTTGCCAGCGCGATAGCTTCTCTGCAGGCCATAGCCTCTAGAGTCTCAGCCATTGTGCACCCTGGAAAGACAATTGCCGATGCTCCCATGAACACACCCAGCTCACTTCGTGCCACAGCAGCTACCGAGCCTCTCCTGGTGTTCTTCCCCACCGCTGCATCTACATTGATTTTCACCATCCCTGGAGGAGGCCTAATCCATCCTGGTGGCGATTGGGTTCCAGTTCTTACCCTGTTCTTGCCACTCGGGTCATGGCAAAGACTTAGATCCGCAATAAACCTCTCGACGAAGCAGTGTACAGTTAAGGGGCTCTGATACAACTATTCGTGGATAGCCTTCCTTCGCGCATGCCAAAGTGCCCACAGCTTCACAAACACCCTCGTTTGTTCTTCCTTCTTCAGTGTGGCAAGCCAGGCACGCGCATCTCTGTCATCTGAGCATGACATGTGCCCAAAAGGTTACAAGAACTGAATTAAATTCTTAGGTGTAACGTGTCAAACCCAACCTGACACGTTTTTTTTGAGGATAAGCCCAACCAGATACGTGGCTAGCCTGCGTCAAACCTGGGCCGTTCCTGGGCCTCGTCCGGGAGCCCACATGCTGGCCGGCACGACCTGTTCATGTTTTTCCTATTTTCCGAAATAACAGCGGTCAATATGAAACGGGCCGGCTCGTTTAATTACTGGGCCGGCTTGTTGGCCAGCTTCGGTGTGGCCTAGTGCTCTCATCACCCCTGCTCCGAACCGGAGTCCTGCCGAAGGAGAGAAATCGAAATTCACAGGCTAGGCTAGGGTTTGCTCCCCATCGAATTCCGAAGCTCGCCACAGACGCCGGGATGCAGAGGTACGGGCTGCAGCTCCGCAAGAAGCCGGCGGCGTCCTCGTCGTCGCGACCGGCCCCGCCGGCGCGCCCCCTGGCGGCATTCGCCGACGACGGAGACAACGACGTCGAGGCCGACATCCTCCGGCAGTCATCCAAGAAGCGCGCCCTCCAGAAGGTAACCCGACAGCCCGGATTCCAGGCCTTTCAGCCCCCTTCGTTGGTTTTCAGCTTAGATTGTTGATTGGGGTTGTGTGCTCGCGCAGGTGGAGGAGCTGCAGAAGAAGGCCATCGAGGAGGATCCCTCGGTGTTTGCCTACGATGAGGTGTACGATGATATGAAGGAGAAGGCCGCTCGCCCCAAGATGCAGGCCAAGGTCGTTCGCCAGGTAATTATTCGTCCTGTACTATCAAAAATTTTAATTGGTTCGATCCGTCTGAGTGCTTCGTTTGTTCTTAATTGCATGCACTACAAATTATAACATGAAGAAGTATGGTGTTTGATTCAGACCGGCTGGGAAGCAAATTTTACTTTTGTTAGGAGCAATTTCCAGATATTTGTTGTCCAAATGTTTGGAACATAACCTTTTAACACAGAGAAGTTGCAGATTATCTACCTTAATTATTCTGAAACATAATTGAAGGCCAAACTTGGATTCGAAAACTTACATAAATTGGCCTCCATGGGTGGTTTGTATACCTTTGAGGGTTTGAATAGTACTCCATTGTCATAGGGAGGTAGTAAGTTATGTTAAGTCTGTAATAGAGACATGTATCCAGAGACAAGCACATAATGTAAAGGTGTGGTCAGTTGAGCAAAGGCAACCCGTCACTACTAATCGGAATCACACGATGGGGCTAGAATGGACAGATATTGAGATATTCTAGCCTGGCGTCTAACTCTTTACTTGTTTGCAGTCAAAGTACATTGAAGCACTCAAGGAGAAAGCAGAACAACGTAAGCGAGAGCAGGACATAGTGTATGAGAGGAAGCTTCAGAAAGAGAGGAGCAAGGAAGACCACCTGTTTAGTGACAAAGACAAATTTGTAACATCTGCGTACAGGAAGAAACTTGAGGAGGAGAAAAAATGGCAGGAGGAAGAAAGACGGCGGCTGATTCAAGAAGAAAGGGATGATGTAAGTTTTGCTCATTTGTTCATCATTGTGCATGGTTCTTATGTGCTGCTTATCTTCATGGTTCATATTTATGTTTTGTAAGTTGCACGTTTTCTGCTACGGTTATAGCCTTTACTTAGTTCTACCAGAATTACGACCATGTGAGGTAACTAGGGTTGGTCTGTCAAAGTATGCATGGAACTTGGAATAGTCTGATGCAAGTGTGGTTTGTGGCGGTATTATCCCATTCATCTTGTATATGAACGAATATCCAGTTTGCGTTGCTAGAAGAGTTGGAGATTACTGGGCTTTGGTACAATGGTACCTTTGAATTCTGATGTTGTACAACTATAGAAATTCACTTCTCATTTTTTACAAATTTTCCCTTATTTTGAATGATTGTCTTCACTTTCTACTTCTTGATGATGCAAAAAATTTGATATGTTGGCATGTAACTTGGAATAGTCTGATGGTTGTGAATGACGATGACCAAACTTTTAATCTGAATTGTGCCATTTTATCTGGTCATGCAAGTGTGATGTGTGGCGGTATTATCCCATTTGTCTTTTATATGAACGAATATCCAGTTTGCTTTGCTAGAAGAGTTGAGATTACTGGGCTTTGGTACAATGGTGCCTTTGAATTCTAATGTTGTACCACTATAGAATTTCCCTTCTCATTGTTTACAAATTTTCCTTAATTTTATAGGATTGTCTTCACTTCCTTGTTTTTGTTTGATCATGGAAAAATGTGATATGCTGGCTTGTGGAAACATCATTTTAGTAATCTGTATTAACTTCACGAAATTAGTGCAATAAATCTTGCTTGCCTATAGGTTTATATCCTAATCAGATCCTTGCAAAGAAAACATATATCTAATGTTTCACAATTATCGTGTCTCTTGGCCAACTAATTTGATTTCTTTTATCTGTTCTTATGTAGGTTACTAAAAAGAAAGACTTGAGTGACTTTTACTTTGGACTTGCTAAGAATGTTGCTTTCGGTGCACGCACGCATGATGAGGCTGCTGAACCTGAAAAGCTGGACACTAAAGCAGATGATATTCAAGCTAGCAAGTCTGACGCCGAAGGATCTGCCCGTTCTCCTAAGCGCAGGAGGGAATCCTCTGAAGGATCAGAGAAAGCACACGAAAGTAAAAGTGCGGAAGAACCTGCAACAACTGTACCGAAGGATTCAGCAGCTGCTCGATCTACTGAGAAAGATGCCGATGCATCAGCGGCTGCTTCACAAGCTTCACAGAGTACTCAGCCAGCACCAATCACAGATGAGCACTACAAGAGGAGTAGCGACGCACTTGCTGCGGCCAGAGAACGAGCCCTGGCTCGTAAGAGAGCGAAGGAGCAGCTAATATGAAGTAAGAAGCAGATATACTGTTACCATGTTGTTTTGGTGCTTAAGCTTTTTCCTGGTTATTGCAGCATTTTCAGTTGGTGATGCATGTATTTCTCACCAAAAAGAACCCTTTGGTTTGATTGTCATGATGCTTCAACTTATATGATCCGAACATCTGTATATTGACAATGAAACACATAGGACATGAGAATGTTACTATCCTTTGCATAATCAGGAGAGGAGAGGTCAAAGAAGCCCATTATATTTACTGGTCATTCCTGCTTCCAAAAAAAATAGAAACAGCTTGGCACTGGGAACTGAAGGCTGCACGCATTTGTGCCCACCCATGTATACTATTGTAATCTGTAACCAGTGGTTTGTAAACATGATTTCTGTAATGACTGAAAATCAGTAGTGAGATGATGTTTTACTTCTTTCAAGGATGATGCATCATACTTTCTGGCTTGCGAGTTTTTCATGATTCTTATTTACATGTCCGGATTTATTAGGCCTTACAAGCCCGTGTCAGCAAATTGTGTGCTAACCTAATATGCGGCATGCCTTTTCTTTGTGTCAGCACCATCATTTTTTGCAACGAGCTGGTAAATTTTAGCGGAATACACTCATGGTATGTACTGTACTTACCTTGGAAAGACATGATTTCATGAGGATGATGATGCTTAATTTTGTCTCTTAAACCAGACCTTGCTTGTGCGAGTGGATAGACGTTGCTCTCCTGATGAGGATGATGATGCGTACTGTTATTACAGCCTCCTGCTAACCACCACTACAGCGAAAGGGGAGAAGAGGGGGCTTTGGTTTCACCATCCACTCCCAGTCGCAGCTCGGCTTCTCCGCACGCAAACCCAAAACCCTAGCGCGAGCCGGCGGCCTCGTGACCCGGAGCACAGGCGCAGCTAGGTTCCCCCTCGCGGCCGCGGCATGGAGAGCCTCGTCCTCGCCTCCTCCTGCTCCGCCTCTCCCCTCCTCGCCGCCGCCCGCCGCCCCTCGCGGCCCCTCGCCGCCGCCGCCGCCGCCGCGCCGCTCTCTTCCGCCGCCGGGCGGAGGGGACCCGCCAGGAGGCCCAGGCTCGTCTTCTCCGCCGCGTCCCGCGGATCTAGGAATGGTAAGGGAACGCCTTCCTATGCTTGCCCTCCACTGGATGCGGCCTCCGATGCGCTGTTTCATTAGGAGCGAGTGCCGAAACCTCGTGCACCTGATTCCGAGCTCTAGTTTCTGCGCCAAGTGAGATTGTACGGACTTCTGCTAGATTTACGGCTGCGAATTCGATGTTGATGCACCATGCATAGGCAGCGGAATTCTCCTGCTAGATGCTCTGAATGCTCAGCTTATCCATCTATGTTTGTGACACACTAGAGAATGTCCACCTTATCCATTCATATTTGCATAGTTAGCTGATGCTAGTTGGCTTTCGTTTGCCCCCATTTTCATATTCTATTGGCATCTCCTTTCTTCTAGATTTTGTGTATAATAAATTGCTTCCTGCACCAGTTTTCGATGGACTCAACACAAAGGGCTTCGCGAGCGTCTCGTCTTCAACAAGCAGTCAGAATACGTCAACAGGAACTGGTACCCTGCCTCCCATGCCGCCCCCGTCATCCTATATGTGAGTTTTTTTTCCTTGTTTGTTCCGTCTACACTGCTCTTAAGTATACCCTCACATGATGTCATGTTCCAAAACCTCTGCAGCGGTTCACCCGTCTTCTGGATCGGAATTGGTGTGGCATTATCTGCGGCATTCTCGATGGTGTGGATTTCTGCTTCCTGTTATTATGCCTTAATTTCTCCTCTTGCATATCTTCTCCTTTGGTAAATTAATAATACTTGTTGGTTGGTGTATCAGGTCTCGTCAATGGTAAAGGTGAGCTCACAGCTATTTTTTTTTTCCTGCACTCCAAACAGAGTATGTATCCTTTATAATTTGCACCGTGCTCCTAAGAATGGCCTGTTGTGTTCCTTTGCATAATGTGGAACAAGTCAGGGAGGTAAAATATTGAGCTACTTTCTGCTTGCACCTGCTTGATCTTGGAATACGTTTGTGCTACACCAGTTCACTTTGATATTTCGGACTTTGTTTCTAACCTCTTACTTGGTTCAAGCATAGTATCTGGTCCTATGAAGGTTGCCTTTTATTTTACTTTGACGCCCATTCATTTTCATTTTATGTCATAGATCTTGTGGGTTTATACTACCATTTTCATAGTTACTAAGAACCAATTTTCCTCGAATGATATTATGATAAATACCTTTTTGCATGGCTTTGTGCGTTTTTGCATGGCTTAACGTTGCACGGTATTATGTTTGTGTGCTTGTTCATACATACTTTGTTCTTTGCCTTGACGGTATTTGTTGTATAGGTGCTTCTGTACATGACTGACGTTAATGTGCTTCCCCATTACCTTCTTAACACGTTACTAATTTTCTGCAGAAATATGCAATGGAACAAGTATTCAAATCGATGATGACACAGGCACAACCAAACACCTTTGGCGCAGCAAACTCGCCATTCCCATTTTCCATGCCACAGCAGGCAGGCCCCACAGCACCAATCAGTTACCCATACTCTGGACCAAGAAAAAGTACGCCTACAAAAGGTGCAACTGTTGATGTTTCAGCTACTGATGTGGCGGCGACTGGAACTTTGGAAGCGTCCGATGTGGCCGAAACATCAAAACCGTCAAAGAAATTTGGTATTGACCTTCCACATCCATACTTTTTTCTCCAACTAAGTTGTATGTGGAATGTGCTCTTGTATTTGTCCAATTCTCTATAACATGCTAACTTTATCTCTTGATGCATTTATTTTATATTTGTGTGCTCTTATATTAGGAAGTACGCTCTTACATTTTATTAGTGCTTATAATCATTTTATTCGGATATTTGGCATCTGCATCTAACTGTCGTATTCATTACAAAATGTTTGCAGCCTTCGTTGATGTTTCTCCGGAAGAATTGCTGCAAAAGGAGCTTCAATCTTCATTGGAGACAGTTGATGTAAAAAGTGATAGCGCTAAAAGTGAAATTAAGGAGGATACGGAGCAACAAGTAAGTTTCTTTCAGAAGCTTGGTAACAGGCTTCTTGTACAAATTTGTAGTTAACTTGTTATTAATACGTGTCCGTTGATTCTTATAGGTTTTTACAAATGGAGCTGCTTTTAAGCCTAATGAAGATTCCTCTACTGGGCCAACTGAATCCAGTTAGTAACTGCAAATTTATCTACACAAATTTAGGATTGTATTTTTCCACACCAGTATTTTCTTTAAAATGATGTTGTAATATTCTGTTTATCTGTTTTTCCTGTGTGTACAAAATGCAAAAAAATGATTCTGATTTTATACTGTGTAGGTAAGCCAGGGCCTATGCTATCTGTGGATACGATTGAGAAAATGATGGAAGATCCAGCTGTGCAGAAGATGGTTTACCCGTAAGTCCACAACCAACTTCAACATTGCATTTTGTGCTCACTGTCCTAAAATGTGTCTGTTGGCTGCCTAGGCGTTGGGCACCTACTGCCTTTACAAACAAATTGTGCCATGTTTTCCCTTCGTATTTCCATAGGTTAGTCGGTGCATTGGCCATTTGGTTGCAAGAGTTCAATAAAGTCCTCCTGGTCATCAGTTAAATGCTTCATATACTACTAAATAGCACATGTCATCTACACCTTGCATCTGCAAACCTGACCTATTACACCATATGATCACGCGGAAGGATAAATGCTTTATGTCGCTGTTTGTCTAAAGCACTGGTGCTTGTGGCATACAGAGTTTCTTGTCAAATTATATGAGGCCAAGTAGTTCTATATGGAGTAATGCAGCAATCACAGCAGTGGCATTCAATATGCCACTAATAATCTCCATCCGTAGAGGTTATCTGGATGATGCCGATAATTAAGCGATTCACAATACCAAAATAAGTACTTTGGTTAGGAGGTGAAGAATTCAGTACTGAATTTTACCAGTTCAGTAGGCTTCCATCTGTTGGTGAAAAAATGGTTATGCTCAGATTAATTCTGCATAGATGGAAACTCTTGTCTTAAAATAATTTGTATACACATTAGTATTTTGTCAGCGTTGCGATCATGGCTTGATGAGGTCATCGTACTTGCACTGCCTCCTGTATAGTGCGCAGCAAATGGCCAGCTTCAGTAATCTCAAGTTGTTAATTTTTGTATATTATAAAATTACGTGTAACGTATATCTCTTTTAGGGGCACTTCTTTTGGGCTTCTAGAGCTGCTTCTAGGTACCAAATGGGTGAAGCCCAAAAGAACTCTCCTGCTTAACTCAGGCTTATTTCCACCGAGAAGCCCACACATAGTGCAATTTTAGAAACTGCAAGAGAGCAGTTTCCCGAGCTTCTGCGTCTGAAACCGAATCGGTATGTGAACCCACCCCTTAGAGCAGTTCTATTTACGGCAGCATGCCACTCCACCAGTCCACCTGAGGTAACGTTTCAGCCAAAGAAAAAGCATCGCACTGGAGCAAGCCAAATAGGATAGGGTTCATCGGTCCCGTGGTCTCGCCCCTCGCCCGCCGACGCCGCCAGCACCTCGCCCGCCGGCGCCGCCGGAACCTCGCCCCTCGCAGCCGCACTCGCCCGCCGGCGCCGCTGGCCCTCGCCCCTCGCAGCCGCACTCGCCCGCCGGCGCCGCTGGCACCTCGCCTCGCCCCTCGCAGCCGCACTCGCCCGCCGGCGCCGCTGGCCCTCGCCCCTCGCAGCCGCACTCGCCCGCCGGCGCCGCTGGCACCTCACCCCTGGCAGCCGCACTCGCCCGCCGGCGCCGCCAGCACCTCGCCCCTCGCCGCCGCCGGTTGTCAGCTCCGCCGTTCGATCTAGGAGCGCCGCCCTCGCGTCGTCGCCGTGGTGCTCCACCTCTTCACCGGACACTTCACCTCGCCGTCCTCCGTGGAGCTACACCTCATCCCCGACCAGTTCCACCATGCTGTTCCCATCTACAGAGACAGAGGTTCTTCTTCTGGAGGATTTGGAGAATTGATGGGTGTATGCTAGTAATGATGGGATTTTATCCGTTAAACATGACACAATTCATGTCTAGGGGTGTTGTAGACTTTGCACAACAAACATGCCCAAATTCAAGAAGCCCAAAAGAAGGGGAAGAATAGTTTCTAGGAGCTTCTCCTCACCGAAGTTTCTCTCCACCGGTTTCCATAAGCTAGCTTCTCTATAAGCATAAGCCCAAAAGAAGTGGCCCTTAGTATCTTATAAGGATGCTGATTTCTTCACATGTGCCAGCTACTTGCCCGAGGAGATGAGGAACCCAGATTCATTCAAGTGTATGTTCCTGTAAACTTATTTGAACACTTCTGTATCACATAATTGGGTTTATTTTCTCTTTTGATATGGTGAGATGTTTATTTTCCAGGGATGCTTCAGAACCCGGTGTACCGCCAGCAATTGGAGGAAATGATGTAATATATTTATTCATTACCCCTGATTTATGCTTTCAAATTGGAAAGTAAACCTGTCCAACAGTATTAAAAGAATAGAACAATAATCCATGTCGTAGTGATGTATATTGGTATTGAACAATGCTGTTGTGGACTTGTATAAGCTTGTCGGGCCGCACCTTATATGTTCCGATTAATGCCACTACATGTTTATGTAACTTATGCTAGCCCAGAACTCATACTACTATACTAGTATGCCAATTGCTTAATGGAGTTTTGTGTATTAACAGGAGCAACATGGGTGCATCTCCTGATCAATGGGATAACCGCATGGTTGATCACTTGAAGAACTTCGACCTTAGCAGTCCTGAAGTAAGGCAGCAGTTTGGTGAGTGAATCAACACTTGTACATTTACTTGGATCTTGTTTGGAAGTTGGAACATGTGAATTCTGCAGGAAATTTCCCATTATCTGTCATCCTATGCATTTTCCCTTTTCAAGCTATATGAAAACTGTGAATACCTATTTGGTTTCGCCTTCCCTACAATTCCTGTATGCTATATTATTGACCAACGATATTCTTTTAGTATCCTTATTATTTTATCGTTCCAACCAAGGATTACGAGTCGAAGAGTCGAGCCGAGTCGTTGGGGTACCGACTCATAGACATGTACTTTGACAGTAGTTAGTATAAGATACTATCATATGTAGCAACCAGATAGGGGATTTAGTAACTAAAATCGACATTTGTTCAACACAAGTTACGTAACATAATAATGCTATAACCTAGACAGTTATCCACCGATACCTCTGGACAGTTGTTCATGCCCAAAGTGAGTCGATCGAGTCGAATTACCACGACTAGTCTAGACTAGTCCATGACTAGTCGCTCGACCGCTGGACTCTATGAACTAGTCGAGTCGAACAAGCTAGTCGACAGTCAAGTTAGGACTCATAGACTAGTCGGGCGACTAGTCTAGACTAGTCGTTAGACTCATAATCCATGGTTCCAACTTCCTAGCATGGCTTTGATACTTGCTCCTGTTATTTTAGTTCTTTTTGTGAACTTATTAGTTTCTTGTTGTAAACGTCTAGCATAGTTTTGACACATGCTCCCATTTTTTGGTTTATCATTGTTACTATTATAGTACTTGGTTGGTGATGGTAATTGTTGAAAAGGTTTGAATAAAAACTCCATACTTCCCCTGAAGCAATTTTTAGTGCTTACCCATACAAGACCTTAATTTGATTTCAAATTAAAATGAGTAGGTGCGAATGCTGAACTCTTTTATCGTCTGTACAGCGCAAGTTGGCATGACTCCGGAGGAAGTAGTGTCGAAAATAATGGCAAACCCAGAAGTTGCTGTTGCATTTCAGAATCCAAAAATTCAAACGGCCATCATGGATGTAAGTTTTATTGTTTCGGACTGTTTTTAATCATTGAGAAATTTGGATTTAATGCACTACACAGTTTGTTTCTTTGAAAAAATGTTGTGGGCTGTCTTAATGGCATGTGATACCCACTTGTTGCTCTCGTAGTCAGTGGCATTTTCCAAATTGAAATGTTACAGTTATATATCGAGATATCCATAGCTATTTGATTATTCTGACATGGCATCTTTTTGATGCAGTGCTCCCAGAACCCTCTGAATATTGTAAAATACCAAAATGACCAAGAGGTATATTTTAATTTTATTAACTTGCGTCATCTGCTCACATGGTAACTTTATGATCTAACTCACCGGGTTTGCCTTTCACTCGTATGTCTCTTATGCTAGGTCATGGATGTTTTTATGAAGATATCACAAATCTTCCCCCAAATTAATGGCTAGTCGATGTACATCATGGAATCGAAGTTTTTGGCCTGCCTCCAGTCTTAAGTGCCTGCAGTAGCATCTGTTAACTGGCTGAGGAACATAATGAAACTTCATGTGTTCAGTCATTACGTGCAAAGATGTACCCTTCCCGTCAAAGGTTTTTGAGTTGCCAATGTACATCCTATGATTCTAGTGTCTCGGTTTGGTCGCCAACCGTTCCTAGAGCCGGAGTAGTGACGTAGCCAAGTTTGAGATATATATCTACATCACTGCTACGTAAAATAGTGTAGTAAGTGCTTTGACATTATATGGTTTGCTGTAGGGTGTGAAGGTGCGGTTGTAGTTGATATCACCTCAATTTTGATACATTGTGTTACCATGACAATGCATGAACATGTTGCTATGTTCTCTGGCAGTATTTTTTGTGGAATGTAGCCTGAGTTTCATGACCTGTGGAAGTCTGTTTTGACATTGCTTTGGAATCACTTTTGTTGGGAGCTTGGAAGTCATTCCTCAAGCGAGATCAAATGAGCACAGTGCATCTCACATTTGCTGGTTGGATCCCAGCAGACCAGCACACGACCGGCGCACCTCGTTTGGCAACTGGGTCAAGATCTCACCACCATATGTCTACGTACTGAGTACTGGTACTGAGTACTGACCACCGTTCCGTCCGACTTCCCGCTCAGTTGTAACGGCGTAGTGTACATGTTCCCGATTCTCTTCCTTCTCCGGCCGGGTGGGAGTGCGCTTCAGCGGCTCGTCGACACGAAGCCTGTTCATGAACATGAGGCTTCCGCAGCTACCACGCAAAGTTCCGAGGATGTCTTGCGTACTGGCCAAACGCAGCTACTCCGAAGTCCGAATACAACGTTGAATTAGCTCCTGAAGTCCTGGTGCTAGCTTGCTCTCTGCCAGGCCTGCCGAATTCAGTTCGATTTCTTGCGATCTGTTCAAACTCTCATTTTTTTCGAGCGACTGGAAAATCCATTCTGTTGAAACTCTAGTCCACTTACCTGAAAATCCAGGGTAAATTATTGGTCAACAGGCGGAGTTAATTTCGAAACTGTGGAACAGAAAAGGGAGAAGGTTGCCATTCTGTTCAACAGATCATAATGTTTTGGCAGGGCAATTTGTGTCTGTACACAAGCTGTGACGATGACGCATATATAGAGATACTATTGTTTCTCGTTGTTGGCCAGATTTCTCAATATCCACTTGGAGAGATACCCATCTAGAATATGTGGTAGAATTAGCTTTTTCCTATGCAAAAAATGAGCTGTACAAGGTTTCCTGCTGTTATGCTGTTCCCTTCAAGAACCACCAACCCTTCCAGTACTACATTAGTACCGTCCCACTCGTTACCCCTTTTGTTGCTTTTAAATGGATCCTGGTAATAATTTATTTTAAAAAAGGCATATGGTAGAAGGTTGACGTCAAACTGCTTTGCCACATTCGCAACCGAGGACTTATTATATACTTTACAGTTCCTAAAACCGGCAAAGTAAGTATGAACTCCAGAATACATACTTTTTGGATTTGACATGTGCTGAATCAGGCTGCAAAATTAGTTTGTAGGCCCCTCAGGAAACAATTCAGCGGCGGCCACTTTATTGTAGACGCGGTGGTTTTGTCAATGTGGAATAGATTAAGAAACATGGTCAACGGAATCCAACTTCCACTACAAGATTCAGATTAGTCTGAGGAAAACAGCTTTGCTCTCGCACTGATATTGGTGAACCAATGGTAATCGAATTGTATAAAAAGGTTCAGGGCTATAATATTTGAAAGCAAAGGTATGGGGTTAGTTGTTCGTTTTGATGGACCATCGTACACTGATTAAGCGAGGACTTGAGATCTGATATAAAAATCTGGGATTCCAGGAAATTCACAAGAAGTGCTATGCCATTATGCGATAGTGCGATACATATATATGTGGAAAGCTTAAAAGTTCAGGTGAGATTTCTCTATCCTGGAGAAGCTCTGAACATTTCCTAAAATGAGCAGGTAAAACTGGTTTTGGTCCAAACTTGCGGATTGATCTAACACCACACTTGGTCTACTCGCACACTAATGTTCAACATGAAAGGGCGACGCGCGCTGGAAAGGTGCGGCACCCAGCGTTTGGTGTTCAGATTGTTACACACTTCACTCCTCCATCTCGGTGCTAAGCAGCCGGGTTAGACAAACAGCAGTAGTAAAATATCTCCTGCACCAACCCGACTATTCATTCATGTCTGCATAAACAACACCGCACGGTTAGGAAAACAAAGGAGGGAAGATCGATGTACCAAGATCTTCAAGAAAGAAGAGGAACTGTACATCAAGCATGACCGCTTGGAAGACAACTAATTGTACTGTAGTGGCTAGCAAGATCCCAACACAATTCTAACAGCTCGGAAGACTCAACGAGTGGCTGTACAAGCTGGCGTACACTTCCGTTTTACTACGAGTCTACTGCGCGTAGAAACATTTACATACATGGACCACGTCTGTTTCTTCCTTCAGTGATCGAACGTCTCCAAGAGGATGGAAAGAGGCACTGCATCCTTTTCTGCTACTGCATCTTGGACGTCGTCGCAGGTAGCCAGGAACGAGTAGCAGAGACCGGCCTTCGTCTCAGTGCTCTGGTCAGAGCGTACGTACGTACGTTGATGGTCAGCGCGCGAGTCTAGCTAGATTCCTGAAACCGCGTATGGCCTTTCCAGTCTGAAGATCCCTGTCCCGTGACATCTTCGCCTATGTCTTATACGGCGAATGGATCCAAGATTTCACAAGCCAATCGCATAGCCATGCCTGAAACCCTGGCTTGCAAGTGCGATCTTACAACTAACCAAGCAGATCATCTGACTTGTAACGATCACGGTTACTAGCAATACCTTCAGCCATACGTTGAAAACCATGCACCTGGGGCCGGGTGGTTTCTGCGCGATAAAACCCGTCCATGTTTATGTAAAATCTACCTCATGTATATCCTAGAGAGTCATGGTCATATAGTACAAGAATTGTTTCTACATCTGGAAGTAGCTCGTGTTCTTTTCACGTCTTCTCGCTTTCGCGAAAACAATGGCTCCACTTTGTTTTGTGTACGGAGCGAGACGACTGGGACGAGCACGATGAACATATCATTTTCTCCCACTTCGCGGGTTATTAGACGGAATCTGGACTCTGGACGCACTGCTGGAGCTAACGCTGAAAAATGCCCCACGTGGAGATTTAGATGGATTGTTGTTTCACACGTTATGGAGGAAGAAAAGGTTGTGATAAAATTATCTTCCTTTCCTTCAGTAATCGCATGTGTACAACAGTCAATAGAGATCATTACCACATTCTTATGCATTCATGACGCTGCAAGCCTGCAACGAAAACCTAATGGTAGTGCTGGTCAAATTGATTATTATCGCCTCGATGACAATGAGACGGAAAATGACAACAGTTATCAATTCTCCGTGACAAGAAGGCTAGAAAGAGCACGACCTGATCTACTGGAAGAAGCGAAACCGATAATTACGCCATGTTATGTGGATCCAGTTTTTATTTCTTTAGAAAAAAGCAATGCATTCTGCTTTAAATTAATGATAAAGCCCTAAAGAGCTGAATACAAGTTGCCGAGGAGAACAACTTATAGAAACCACGGACAAAGCAAATAAAAAACAGTGCAACTTGAAAACACCTAAGTCTTCAATCACTCAAGCGCTCGTTAAGTAATCAAGAGAGGAATGCATGGCCAACATGATATCAAGAAGAAGGGGTCTTGAGTTCATGACATGTTTGACCAATTTGAATAAAAAGTTATAGTCCACTTTCGATCCATATATGCTTAGGATGCTCTATTTCCATGGTCTACATGTCATAGCCCATTGGACGGGACGATAGTTAAGCTCACCTAGATCTTGGAAGGGACTAGAGATGATGTCTCTAAGGAGGTCACAACGCCAAGTCATCGCGTCTCCCCGGTTCGACAAACCGAACCAAGGGTTTTCACGTAGAGCCAAATGTGTAGGGGCGTGTATCCACGGCACAACTTCCAAGGTGGAACAACACACTTGTAGCGCGCCATCCGCCCAAGAACTAGCATTGTGAGTTAGAGATTTTCCCTGGATACCAATGCCACTCTGCCACCCGAAGCCCGACCAACAAGGTGATGTGAGTTCGGAAGAGATCAAAGTAGACACTCTCCGAATGTGGATGAGGCAGCTTGCACCCATCAAGCCGAGTAGCAAACCAACACCCGTTTTCAGTACATTCACATTTACTATTTGAAGCCTCCACTACGGCGTCCTTAAAGCCAACCTTGCCTACGACCCGCCAGTCAACAAACCATAAATACGCAATCAACCAACCCAGTTGTCGCACCAACGCTACTCCACAATTACCTGAATTCTACCTCTAACATTGACGACACCTTGACGATTGACAAACATCATAGATTTAAATGTCATGTATTTCAAAATCAAGGAACCCCCACCATATTCATTGATTAATGCTCACAACCATATATTATCAATTATTTAAAACAATGCCAAGCACAATGGCAAACAAATCCTCTCAAAAAGAAGAAAAGAAAACCCAAGGACACCCACCGTCATTCCAAGCGCCGCTCGGGTGCCTCATCATGAGGAAAGCCCCGCCGCCTTCTTCACCGACAGTTGCGCTCCTTCGAGACAACAACCTCACGAGGCGGCGAGGACATGGAGGATAGGAGAAAGAGGATGATGACGATCAATCAACCAACCAAAAAACCAACCAAAAAAATGTGCGGCTGTGTGCATCATGTTATGCAGAGGCTGGGTGTAATACTTTTCTAAAGTAATGAAAGCGCCCTTTATCGAAAAAAACCAACCAAAAAAGCAAAAAAAAAAAAAAAACCCACAAGCAACCCGAATTGTGCCTTGTTTTCTCATCAAGTATGGGTTCAATACATTGCAGTATCGATTGGGCGAGTCTTGACTATACTCCTCATGATCTTTCTGACCTCGATGCGCCCTTCAGTGCTCAGGAAATTCGGGACGCGGTTTTCTCGCTACCCTCTGTTAAGGCCCCTGGGCCGGATGGCTTCATTGGAGCTTTCTTCAAGTCCTGCTGGGAGATTATCAAAGCGGACATCACGGCTGCGATCATCCATATGTCTCATTTGCGCGAGGGTTGTGCTGGCCTTGTCAACTCGGCAAACATCATCCTCATCCCCAAGAAGCCGGACGCCTCGTCTGTGGGGGATTTTCGCCCCATCAGCCTCATTCATAGTCTGTCCAAGGTTTTCTCCAAGCTTCTGGCCAACCACCTTGCGCCCATCCTGCCCGACATCGTTTCCAAATGCCAGAGTGCTTTCGTGAAGAAAAGGAGCATTCATGACAACTTCTTACACGTCCAGAACTTCATCAAGGAGCTCCATTCCTCGAGAACCCCATGCCTTTTCCTTAAGCTCGACATCTCCAAGGCCTTCGACTCGGTGGGGTGGGCCTATCTCCTTGAAGTCCTTACGGCTTTGGGCTTCGGGCAAGCTTGGAGAGACTGGATCTGCCTCTCGCTGGCCTCTGCCACGTCCAGGGTGCTCCTGAATGGTGACGCCGGACGCCCTTTCTGCCACAAGAGGGGTCTACGCCAAGGCGACCCTTTGTCGCCTATGCTCTTCATCCTCTACATCGACCCCCTGCAGCGCATACTCTCCAAAGCTACCCTTTATGGCATCCTAAGCCCCATCCGCTCGCGGATTACCAGATGCCGCATCTCGCTATACGCCGACGATGCGGGAATCTTTGTCAACCCCCTCAAGGAAGAACTTCAGGCCATCTCCTCCATCCTCCACTGCTTCGGCCAAGCGAGCGGTCTCATCACCAACATGATCAAGACGGAGGTCTTTCCGGTGCGCTGCGATGAGGTTGATCTAGCCGATATCCTCGCTGATTTCCCCGCCAAGACTGCAACCTTCCCCGGAAAATACCTTGGCCTACCCCTGCACTTCCGTCGCCTTCGCAAAGTGGACTTACAATCGCTCATCGACAAGATCGTGGGAAAGCTCCCGGGTTGAATGGGGAAAAATATCGCGCGCCCGGGGAGGGTCACGCTCGCAAAGTCGGTTCTCTTCGCGACTGGGATATATCATGCCACCGCCATCCCTCTATCCAAATGGGCAAGAGATAAGATCAACAGGATTGCCAGAAACTTCATCTGCGTTGGGGATGAGGGTGAACACGCTGCGCAAGGAAAGGCGCTTGTCAACTGGAAGACAGTTTGTAGGCCTAAAGGTCTGGGCGGCCTTGGGATGCCTGATCTTGAGAGAACGGGGCGAGCCTTGCGGCTACGTTGGTCTTGGCTAAACTGGACGGACCCTGATCGCACCTGGGATGGCTCAAAGCTTCCATGTGATGAAAAGGACATGACCCTATTCAGGACCTCCACAAAGATTACCATCGGTGATGGGGAAACTGCCTCCTTCTGGCACGACAACTGGTGCGGCCACGGACCTATGGCCACATGGGCTCCTGATCTTTACTCCATTGCCTCAAGGAAAAACCGCCCAGTCGTAAAAGAGCTACGAGACAACAACTGCATTCGTTCTGTAGCCAGGATCAGCTCCCCTATCCAGCTGACGCAATATCTTGAGATTTGGGACATCGTGCATGCAACCACCCTCGACCCGCTGCGTTCGGACTCCATCTCTTGGCTTTTATCCCCCAGTGGGACCTATAGCGCCAGTTCGGCCTACAAGGCCCAATTCCTCGGTAGCCACCCCAGCTTCGTTGCAAAAAAGATTTGGGAGGCTCATGCGGAGCCTAAGTGTAAATTGTTCGCATGGCTGGCGCTCCATGGGAAGCTTCTCACTACTGACATGCTTGCTATTCGGGGTTGGACCCATGACCCGACATGTACCCTCTGTCAACGCGCCCCTGAGACGGCCTTGCACCTCTGCAAAGATTGTCCTTTCACTACAGCCATCTGGAGCATGGCGAAGGGATGGGACAACGACGACTCCCCAGACTCCAGAACCTCCTTCACCTCCATTTCAGAGTGGTGGGACGATATGATCAAGGGCAAACCCAGAGTGGAGAAACGACGTATCAGCGGGCGCTTCCTCTACGTGCTCTGAAACGCATGGAAGGAAAGGAACCGTCGCATTTTCACCGGTCTTCGACTGACCTACCCCGAGGTTGCGGATATTGCCAGAGAAGACATTTCTCAGCGGCAGCGTGCCTTTGCTAGCTTTGGGCCGGCCATTCCGGCCGAGCCAGATTAGTTCACCTTTTGTTTTCCTTTTGGTGGGTTTTGCCATGTTACCACCTTAATCTAAACATGCAACTCTATGTACAGTTTGGTTCATCTTTCCCCCTTGCTTAATGAAGAGGCAGTGCTCCCTGCCGGTTGCTCAAAAAAAAAAAAAAAATACTATTCAAAACAAGGAAAGAAAAATGGGAAATGAAAGGGACACCAACCTTTAAACCTCCTGCCTTCCCTCGTTCCCCGTTCTCTCTTCCCTTCCTCCTTCCTCACCTCGCCACAACCACAATGGTCGTCTACACAATCTCCTCTCCCTCTCCTCTCGGTTCTTGCCCAAACCTCTCCCCAACCCAATGTCTCCCAATCTTTCACGCTCACCTCTACCCCTGCTCGCTCTCCTCCTCTGCCTCGCATCCCGAGCCGCCGCCTCCTCCTCCTTCCCCCTCCCCACCATCGCCATCGCCGCCGTCGGCACCAACACCACCTCCCCGCACCACCTCGCCTGCGGCCTCGTGTCCACCGGCACGGGCTACCAGCTCTCCTGCGCCAGCGTGTCCAACCGCTCCGCTAGCCCCCGCAACTATGGATACGGCGGCGGCAGCAGCACGCCCTTCTCGGCCATCGTCGCCGGCGACGGCTACCTCTGCTCCGTTGGGCCCACTTCGTCGCCGCCAATGTCCATGCGGTGGTGGGATTTGAATGGCAGCGATGACTTGTCCAAGAGGGTGTACAGGGGAGCAGGGCTGTCCGCCGTGGCGGGCGGCGGGGAGTATGTGTGCGCCCTCGTGGATAACAAGATCAAGTGCTGGAGGTGGGCATGGGGGGCCCTGCCAGAAGACGTGGGTTTCTCGGCGATGGCCGTCGGCGGTCGGTTCGTCTGCGGGCTGGTGGTCGGGACAGGGGAGGTCAAGTGTTACGGCGATGGCGACGCGGTCGGCCGGGAGCCGAGGGGCAGGCACATGCTGATCTCCGCCGGCGAGAGGCACGCCTGCGCCGTCAATCACGCTGGTATGCTGGGGTGCTGGGGAGAGACAGCGGCTATCGCGGCCGCGGCGCCACCGAAGCTCATTCGCGCGGTGTCCACGGTGGCCGTGGGCGACGCGCTCACGTGCGTGCTGTGGGGGAACTGGACCGCCTCCTGCTGGCCGGAGGAAGTGCCGCCGGAGCTGGCGCAGCAGCAGTTCGTGGCGCTCGAGGCGAAGGGGAAGGTGGTGTGCGGGGTGCTCATGTCCGACTACGCGCTCGTGTGCTGGGGCGGAGGCGTCGCGACCGGGGTGAGCAAGGTGTTCGACAAGGTTCTGCCTGGTCCGTGCGCGCCATCCAAGTCGTGCCCGTGCGGCGTCTGGTCGGGCTCCGCTCCGCTCTGCGGCGTCGGCGGCGGCGCTGCCATCTGCTACCCCTGCGGCTACACTCCTCCCCTGATGGCGCGCACGCCAACGTCTAACTCGTCAGAGTGGACACCTCACGTCAGGAAGAAGCGGCGGCCGAGCGATCTCGTGATCGCAATGATCAGCGTTGGAATTGGTTCAGGCCTCGTGGCACTCTTCGCCGCGTTCTTGGTCGCTTACTGCCTGCGCCGGCGCAGCCGCAGCCGCAGCAGCGCCTCTCAGGATTCCGGGCGCATCCACGCGGAGCCGGCGATAACCCCGGCGCCGCGCGTGCCACGCCGGCTCAGCATGCTGCTCTCCAAGGGCCCGAACACGACGGTGGAGCAGTTCCCCCTGGCGGCGCTCCGGGCCGCCACGGACGTCTTCTCGCCAACCCACCGCATCGGGTCCGGCAGCTTCGGCGCCGTATACCGCGCGTCCCTCCCCGACGGTCGCGAGGTCGCCATCAAGCGCGCGGAGCGGCGCGACACCGGCGCCTCGTCCTCCGCCGCCGCTGCGGCGGCGCGTCGCGTCAACCACGAGTCGGCCTTCATCTCCGAGCTCTCGCTCCTCTCGCGGCTGAACCACAAGAACCTGGTCCGCCTCCTCGGATTCTGCGCCGACGGCGGCGAGCACATACTCGTGTACGAGTTCATGCGCAACGGCACCCTCCACGACCACCTCCACAAGCGCCCCGCCCCGCTCTCCCCGCCGCTCGCCTCCTGGCCGTCCCGCCTCCGCCTCGCCCTCGGCGCCGCGCGCGGCATCGAGTACCTGCACACCTACGCCGTGCCCCCCATCATCCACCGCGACATCAAATCCTCCAACATCCTCCTCGACGGCTCCTGGTCCGCCAAGGTCTCCGACTTCGGCCTGTCGCTGCTCAAGAACCTGGGCACCGGAGACAATGCCGCCGGCGACGACGCACCGTGCGTCACGGCCGGGACGGTGGGGTACATGGACCCGGAGTACTACCGGCTGCAGCGGCTGACGGACAAGAGCGACGTGTACAGCTTCGGGGTGCTGCTGCTGGAGCTGCTGTCCGGGTGCAAGGTGATCCAGAGGTACGAGGGGAGCGGCACGCCCAAGAACGTCGTCGAGATGGCCGTGCCCTACATCGAGGCGGACCGCGTGCACCGGGTGCTCGACATCCGGCTGCCGCTGCCGACGCCGGGGGAGATGGAGGCCGTCGCCTACGTCGGGTACCTGGCCGCGGATTGCGTCCGGCTGCCCGGACACGATCGGCCATCCATGAGCGAGGTTGTCGGAGTGCTCGAGCGGTCCGTGGCGGCATGCGAAGAGTATGAGGACGGCGGCGAGGCAGCGCTGTCGCGGTCGTGCACGGATGGGTCGACGACAATGTGATGTGGCAAATCGAAGGCATGCCGTGCCATTCACCCTGCTTGCAACAACACTGGGGAGTTTCTAGGATTTTTTTGTTTTGTTTCTTTTCTCTGTTTTGCTGATATCTATCATTGACATATTGCTAGTATTAGTTACACATTCGTTTAAAGGATGGAAATATTAGTGTAGATAGGGGTTTTCTTTCTTGCAGTTGTAGATCCTTTAACTGGAGACTTTTTTTTTGCTTTACTTAGTTGGTTGGCCTGAAAACAAATGTACATTCCTAAGTTTTATTATAAGCTGACTGTGATGTTGGTACTGAATAAGTAGAGAACAACATGCTGTGCTAAATTTGTTTTTCGAATTTTCACCGGGGGGGGGGGGGGGGGGGGGAGGTTCCCCAGCAGTTTGGCTCAATTTGATTCCATTTTCACGCTGGCGGCTGTGTTCTTTCTCTTATTGTACACAAAAGTTCAATCGCGCTCTCGCCAGGTACAACAAGATAAACATTTTGCTTGAATAGTAATTTACATTTGTTTATCTTATGACATTTCAGAATGTTTCAACTAATGCCTTCTTGTTGTTGCACCACCAAGATCATACCGTTGCACCTTAAACGCCATTTCTAAGGGAACTTCGTCAAATTGAGTACCGACGAGGAGCCGACAATGTCGGCCACCTATATACATAGTACAGTGGATAAAGCTGGCCAGTCCATCTACATTCCTTTATTTTCAAGAAATAACAATTCAGACTCCAAAGACATCCCAATTAACCTTTCAATCTTTCATAGGCAATGTTATCAATTTCATTCTATTTTTTCGCACATGCCACACAATTGCACTATATTTCCTCCAAATGGAGGTAAAGACTTGCATGATTCCATTAATTTAGAAATAGCTACGACCAGTCGACAAAGAAATCAAAAAAGGGAGAATAACAAATAGGTTCTACACTCCGGGCATGATATTTCCAAAGTACTTCGCTCTAGCCTTGACCCATGGCCACCTCGTCTTTAATCTTTTGAAAGCATAATAGTTGTCATAGTTGAGGTTTGTGACAAAACCCGTGCGTTTCTTTCAATTTAAATTGTTCAAGTGACAAACATTGCGAGGATTCCCATTTCCATTGTTTGTTGATTTTAACACGTCATTTCTTCATCCACCATTCTCTAACCAAGTGGCCATCGCCACGAACGACGATGTTGTATCTAGATTGTCAAGGCCAAGACAGTCGTTAAGCATACCAAATGCATGTGGTGAAACAACATTGAATTACGATATGAATCGTCGTCTCAGGTCCCCTCTTACAAACAGGGTAAAAGACACAATTCGGCCAACCCTGTCGGTGAAGATGGTCAGCCGTCCAATCCCTATTTTGAATACTGAGCGATGCAATAATTTTCATTTTGAAGTTGTCATTTGATTCAACTGGTAGGTGTTGCATCATCCATGTAGTTGCCCCTAAATATTGGGTCTTGTATGACGAAGAAACGATGTATACTCCATTAACATTGAATTTCCAAGTGATATTGTCCACCTCATTGTTGTTAAGCTCGATTTGACCAATCTTGATCCAAAGTTGTCATCAATTTGGAAGCTTGTGAGGACCTGGTCTGATAGCTGAATCTGCGTAATCCAAGCATTTGTATTCGTAGCCTCATAACACTACTTTTTTTTTTTTTATGAAAGGCGGGGCAACTCGCCACAAGAAAAATACACACTAAAAACAATATACATTGTCTCACGTATCTGTTCCAAAAAATTTACACACACTATGTCCCCGCAGTGAGAAATGCCATTTATACCATAAACTTTCTTTAGGTCACATACTGAAGGTTCTTCTACTGAATGATATTTCTTTGCTGGGGTTTGCAGTTATCATGGTTACCCGAATGAGACCTGGATCACCAATAGCTCAGGACCGCAAAAGTTCTACAGCCAACAATTCCTTACAAGAGCATCTTTTAGAGATATGACTTGGATACAAGTAGACTGTTAGATTCTGTATATATTAGGATGTACGTGTATTGTAATCCTACCTGTACTTGTATTGTACCCCTATATAATGCAAAGGCCACCCCACGTTGGAGGTGTGCCACAAACCCTTAAACCCTTGTTTAATATGGTATCAGACGACAATCGATCTATGTCTTCCGCTCCGCCTTCTGCCGCCGTCGCCTCCAGCGAAGCTGCTGCCGCGGCCGCCGTTGTCGCCCCTGGCACGATCGCCGCCCTGGCCTCTGTCCCTGCTGCCGTGCCGCCGGCCTCCGTTCATCTGGACAATGCTTTCCTCCGCCGTTCCTCGCGCACCTTCTCAATGGTGGGACGGCGCCCTACACAACGGTGGCTTCCCTCGGCCCCCTGCAGTCCCGATCTGCTGGGGCTCTTTTCGCCGGCCCCGTCTCCTCACTCTACGCGGGTGCGTCCTCGACGTCCTCGCCCACGGCGGCTCGGCCCCCTCTCCCGTTGCCATCTGCAGCTGCTCCGCACCCCTTGGTGCCTGCGCCGCTGCCACCTCCGGCTGCCGCGCCCCCGATGGCGCCCGAGCCGCCGCTCCCGACTGAAGCACATCCGATGATGCGCGCGGTCGTGCCTGCCCCGTCTACACCGCAGCGGGTCCTGCTGACTCCGACCCCGCTACCGCCGTCTATCCTGGCTATGGTGGCTACCCGGGCTACCCTCTTTATGGCGCTCCATATGGACCTCCGCCGACTGCGCTGCCTTCGTATGGCGCGTTTCATGGCCCCGGTGCATATGCGCCAGCGCCACAGTATGGTGCACCGCCGTCGCCCTATGCTGCCTCGCCGTATGGTGTCCCACATACGTACGGCGCCTCGTCGCTGTATCATGCTACTGCGGTGCCATCTACTTCTGCGCCGCCTCGTGCACCTTCCATGGACGTTGAAGCTGCTCTGCCGCGATCCCCTCGCCGCCGTTCATATTTTCGCATCTTCTCCCGGTGAAGCTTAAGCCGGATAACTATTTGTATTGGCGTGCTCAGGTGCTCCCACTCCTTCGCAGTCATTACCTGGAGGGATTCGTTGCTGGCACATTGCCGTGTCCACTGCCGCACCATCCGATGTTCCGTGCGTGGGTTGCTCAAGATCAAGCCATTCTCTCGGCGATTCAATCATCCCTTGGTGAGGGTGTTGCTGGGCTGGTCCTCTTTGCCGCGACATCACATGAGGTGTGGGACATTCTGGAGTCGAGTTTCTCGTCCCAATCAACGGCCCAGTCCATGGCTATCCACACGAAACTTGCCGATACTCGCAAGGAGAACGGTACTTTGGTCGTCTACTACAACAAGGTCAAGAAGCTGGCTGACACCCTTGCTTCCATTGGTGAGCCTCTCCGCGACACCGGGTTCACCTCCTACATCCTCGCTGGCCTTGACAGCGACTATGACTCTCTCGCCGAGGTTATTAAGGAACATACGGTTCCTATTCGCCCTCAGGACCTCTACAACCGCCTCCTCTCAACGGAGCAGCGGCTCAACGCGCGCCGCCCTGACGTCTCCTCCGACCCGACCGTCAACGCCGCGTACCGTGGCAAAGGGAGCGGCCGTGGTCCCCCTGCTGCTCCCTCGCCCGCAGGTTCAACCAAGCCTGGCGCCCCGCCTGTTCAGCAACAGGCCGCGCGTCCGGGATCCTCTGTGATTGTTGTTGATGGTCGGCCTCGCGCCTGCTGTGCTGCATGTGGTGTAGCTCAGCCGTGCCAGCTCTGCGGCCTGCTGGGCCATGTTGCCTCCCACTGTCATCGTCGCTTCAAGACCGACTTCCTTGGTCTCGGCAACAATGGCAAAGGCAACGATCGCCAGGTCCACATGGCGCACCAGGGTCACACACCGTCATACCCTGTCGACTCTTCTTGGTACATGGACACTGGTGCTACGGATCATGTGACGAATGAGCTGGAAAAGCTTGCGGTTCAACAACCTTACCATGGGCATGACAAGGTTCACACCGCTAATGGGGCAGGTATGCACATCTCACATGCTGGTCAGGCATCACTTCTCACAAACACCTCTAGACAATTGCATCTCCCACTGTTGCACGTAACTTACTATCTTACTATCTGTTCCTAAATTTACTCAGGATAATAACGTGTTTTGTGAGTTTCACCCGTTTCATCTCTTTGTTAAGGACCGTGCTACGAGGGACGTTCTTCTTAGAGGTCGCTACCGCCATGGCCTATATGCCCTTGATGAACCATCTGCTGCCCCTGCACCTGCTGCCGCGTTCCGAGTCTTCAGTGGTGTTCGTGTGTCCCCATCACAGTGGCACGCTCGCCTCGGTCATCCAGCTTCACCCATTGTTCGCCATGTTCTTCACCGCCATGAGTTACCATCATAGTCTAGTAATAAAGATGCTATCGTCTGTGATGCCTGTCAGCAAGGCAAGAGTCATCAATTGCCTTTTTCTGTTTCCACTCATATAGTTAAAACTCCTCTTGAGCTTGTGTTTTCAGATGTATGAGGTCCTGCCCAAATGTCTGTTAGTGGTCATGAATATTATGTCAGTTTTATCGATGCTTACAGTCGGTTTACATGGATTTATCTTCTTAAGTGCAAGTTTGATGTGTTTGATGTATTCTTAAAGTTTTAAGCCCATGTTGAGCGTCTCCTTAACCACAAAATCATTCACGTTCAGTCAGATTGGGGGGTGAGTACCGCAATCTTAGTACGTTTTTTGAGAAACTTGGTATAGCTCATCGTGTGTCTTGTTCACATACACATCAGCAAAATGGTTCAGCTGAACGTAAGCATCGTCATATTGT
The DNA here is from genome assembly GCF_019359855.2 of Lolium perenne. NCBI lineage: Eukaryota > Viridiplantae > Streptophyta > Magnoliopsida > Poales > Poaceae > Lolium > Lolium perenne. Next base: position 219,706,851 of record NC_067245.2, on the reverse strand, counting down.
AGAAACTGGGTTAACCTTGCTAGCTCATGCTTCTGTCCCGTTTCGTTTTTGGAGTGATGCCTTTACCACGGCCTGTTTTCTCATTAACAGGCTTCCATCACGCCTCCTCCACATGAAAACTCCGCTTGAACTCTTGCTTGGTCAGATTCCGGATTACACCTTTCTTAAAGTTTTTGGGTGTGCCTGTTGGCCGCATCTCCGCCCCTATAATAATCACAAGCTTGAGTTTCGTTCCAAAAAATGTGTCTTCCTTGGGTATAGTTCCATTCATAAAGGGTATAAGTGCCTTCATGTACCGTCCAATCGTGTGTATATCTCACGTGATGTTGTCTTTGATGAGCATGGTTTTCCTTTTTCTGCTATCCCAACTCCTGCCACCGTTTCCACACCGCCAGTACACAACTTACCTATGTTGCCTGATCAATTTGTAGATGCTGCACATTCGCGTTCCTTGTTGTCTAACCATGGTGCAGGTATTGGGAGATGCGCGCGGTTGCAGCTATTGGACGAGGCTGCACTAGCTCCTGCCTCCTCCGGTGTTGACGTCGATCGGCCGGCCTGCATGCCCCATGCAACGTGCCCGTCCTCTGTCCCTGTGCTGTCCATCAGTGATGCGGCCCAGCTGCTGCCAGTACCGTGCCTCACCGCCACGGTACAGCAGCACACCTCCTCAGCCCCTGCGCCTCCTACGCCACCCGCTGGGCCGTCTCCGCCTGGCAGCCCACCGCTGAACGCGTCGCATGTGCGGTTCTCTGCGCCCAGCTCGCCTGGGCCGATGTCCCCGCGTGGGCCGTCCCCTGCTGCCTCGACGCCATCGCTGTCTCCTGCACTGTCTCCTCGACAGCAGGGTTCACCGGCATCATCGTCGACTTCTGCATCTTCTGCAGCTGCTGCACCGTCCTCGACATCGTCACCGACTACCTCACCACCTACTCCACCTCCTCCACCTCCTGCGCTGCGTCCTCATACGCGCAGCAAAAGTGGGGTGGTTCGTCCCAAAAAACGCACCGATGGCACGGTTGCGTGGCTTGTGACATGTATGGCGCAGGCTCAGGAGGATCCTACTGCTGAACCTAGGCATTTTCATGCTGCTATGAGTATTCCTCACTGGCGCACTGCTATGGAACAAGAATATCAGGCTCTTCTCAAGAATGAAACATGGCGTTTGGTTCCTCCAAAGACTGGTGTCAATGTCATTGATTCCAAGTGGGTGTTCAAGGTTAAGAAACATGCCGACGATTCTATTGAGAGGTACAAGGCTAGGCTGGTTGCCAAAGGTTTTAAGCAGCTCTATGGCCTTGATTATGAGGATACCTTCAGTCCGGTGGTCAAGCCCACCACTATTCGTCTTCTGCTCTCTCTTGCTGTCACTCGAGGCTGGTCTCTTCGTCAGCTTGATGTTCAGAATGCTTTTCTGCATGGTGTTCTTGAGGAAGAGGTATACATGCGTCAGCCGCCTGGTTTTGTTGATCCTACACATCCACAACATCTGTGTTGTCTTGTTAAGGCGCTTTATGGTCTGAAGCAAGCTCCTCGTGCTTGGCATGCATGTCTTGGCACCGCTCTTCGGGCTCTTGGCTTTGTTCCATCTAAGGCTGACACCTCACTGTTCCTTCTTCAGCGTCCGATGGTTACTATGTATCTGCTGGTTTACGTTGATGACATTATCCTTGTCAGCTCTTTGGCAACTGCTGCAGATCGTCTAGTTTCTGCTTTGAGTGGTGACTTTGCTATTAAAGACCTTGGCCGTCTGCACTATTTTCTTGGTTTAGAGGTCTCTCACTCTGCTTCTGGTTTGACTCTCACTCAGCAGAAGTACTCTATGGATCTTCTCCGCCGCTCTGGTATGCTTGAGTGCAAGTCTGCCACTACACCTATGTCCTCTACTGACAGACTGTCTGCTCTAGATGGTGCTCTTCTTTCTGCTGATGATGCTACTGAGTACCGCATTATTGTTGGAGGTTTGCAGTATTTGACTATCACCCATCCTGATGTTTCTTATGCTATCAACCATGTCTGTCAGTTTCTTCATGCTCCTCGGGATTCTCACTTTACTGCTGTTAAACGCATATTGCGTTATATTTGGTTCACAACCTCCTATGGCTTGCTTCTGCAGCCGGCGCCTTTTGGAGTTCTTTCTGCGTTCTCTGATGCAGACTGGGCTGGTAGTCCGGAGGACAGGCGATCCACGGGGGGACATACAGTGTTCTTTGGTCCTAACTTGATCGCCTGGAGTGCTCGGAAACAAGCGACAGTGTCCCGCAGTAGCACTGAAGCTGAGTGCAAAGCAGTTGCAAATGCTACAGCTGAGATTATTTGGATACAGTCTTTGCTCCGAGAGTTGAGAATCTCTCAGAAGCAGCCGCTAGTCCTTTGGTGTGATAACATCTGTGCTACATATCTGTCTTCAAACCCAGTATTCCATGCCCGAACGAAACACATCGAGGTTGATTTCCACTTTGTTAGAGAGCGTGTTGCTCAGAAGCTGCTACTTATCAAGTTTATCCCTTCAAAGGATCAACTTGCTGACATCTTCACAAAGCCACTGCCATTACCTTAGTTTGAAGGCTGTAGGCGCAATCTCAACTTACTGAACTCTTCAGAGGTTGGTTGAGGTTGAGGGAGGGTGTTAGATTCTGTATATATTAGGATGTACGTGTATTGTAATCCTACCTGTACTTGTATTGTACCCCTATATAATGCAAAGGCCACCCCATGTTGGAGGTGTGACACAAATCCTAAAACCCTTGTTTAATATAGACGAAAAAGACGGTAGGGAATTGGAGCACACTAACACAAAAACCTTCACCGAGTGCTTCCTCTCGAACACTCGCTAGGGGGCACTAGACAGTAGGCAAACTAGAGTTCTACTATTAATTTACACGTCAACAAACGTACTATCCTATTGCTAAAACTGCAATCTGGTGCAACTCCAGTACCAGTGTACCACACGGGTCGGTGCCTAGTTGTTGGTGAGAGGTCTTCCGTTCCTTCCAAACGCAATTAACCGAGGAACAAGTCAGTGCTGCTCTCTGGTTGGTAGTCCTCCCTGGCGAGCATAGTGGAGTTGTACCAACCGGCCATTCCCTCGATCGCCACCTCCTCAGCAACCTTGTCGATCATCTCCATTTCCATTCTAGTTCTTCTATTCTTTCCTTTAAAAAAAAAGTTCTTCTATTCTTTTAGGCGGCGAAGCACCACGCAAGTAGTCCCCGCCGGCCATCACCTCATGGTGTAACATACATCTGTCACACACGAAGGCACAAATCCATCCGTCACATGGGCGAATTCCGTGCTGCCGTTTTACCCGCTTTGATAGGTGAGGAGAAAGATCCGGCCGGAGACCAGGTTTTGGCACCTCATTTGCGTGTGGGAGATGGAGATTTCGAGTGGATCTCCCTCTTATGGAGATAGACAGGTAGCTAGCTAGGGTAGCGAGAGGTAAATGCACACTGGACTGGAGGACTCGACTTGTCTTAGTCTTATTGTGTGTCTGTGTTAATTTGGTGTGTGATTTGATAATCTGGCGTACTACATGATGAAACGGCAAATGGGGTGCTGTTTGAATGAGAATGAAAAAGGAGTCTGTCTTTGTCCATGGTTAGTAGCTAGCAAGTGAGGTGCTAATTATGGTTGCTCTACCGGATGGGATGTTTTGCAACAAGATTCATGCATTCAAGTTGCACATAGAACGCATATTAAGTTATAATGATTAATTGTTGGGCACCCCACATCTTGACATGGTAATAATTTGCATAGTTTATCTGCAATTTAATGCTAGATGATGTTTATATTCTGTTATTCCATTTAGCCTTGACACAAACATAAAGACTTAGTGGTTTCATTATTGTGATGATCACGCCAAGACAGGGTTTCCTCGAGGTCAACTAGAGCTAAATTCCCTCACCTGCGCCGCTACTGTCATGACACCGTGTTCTTTACAATATCTTGAACTCTTGATTCTCGGATCTAACATTCTCATCTGACAAGTGACAAGACACTGCTGATTAGGACCGGCACATGTCCATTCGCCGTCCTCAGAAGCCGGCGCGCCATCGAGACAAATTGCCTAACCACAACCGGCTCTCCATCTGGCCTGCCAGATTACATCAAGAAATGATATTCAGAGTCTTCTCATGCCTCATGGCAGATTACATCAACCATGGAGGGGCACTGCACCTGACCTACCTACCCCTTTAACGTCAAGAGCCCCATGCGATTGGTCCTCCAATTAGCTAAAAAATCCACTGAGATACTATGTACTGTTCTCACCTATGCATCTGAGGGTGAGCACTCCGTGCCTAGACGTACGCGTGCGATCCTCAACTTTCTCCGGGAGTTGTTAGCTAGGGTTCTGGTTTTGTCTCTGGATCTGATGGAGTTCTGGTCAGTTGAGGTGACAGGGGTAAACTGGTTTCAGTTCATGCCTGCCTAACATTTGCTGACCGACTGGGATAGGGATATGATGTTGGTCTCTTTTTTTTTTTTTTTTGAAGTAGGATATGAGGTTGGTCTTGGCGTCTGTGATTTTGCCACGAACCAGCCGGAGGATCACTGCGAACTTCGTGTGAGATCTTTACACCGTCTTTTTTTCCCGTATACATCACTACCTAGCTAGAAGGACCGTGTTTATCGCAAAAAAAAAGCTAGAAGGACCGTGGCAGGACTTGCAGAAAATGTATAATTTACTTGACTTATCTACTGAAAAAGGTTATGAGTTTGATTGATGTTTGTTAAGATGAACCATTAAATTACTATGAATCTATTTATTTACTAAGACTTAAATAAGCAAAGGCGTTCGAGATGTGTAGATTATGGTGGCTAATTTGCCAAGTCAGTAAATGGTTTGAAAAAACTTTGTCAAGTCAGTGAACTTAGTATCCCTGCGCTGAACCAAAGGAACCTTCCGAACTCAATCTAATAAACTACTACTACCGGTTTGGTGAACTTAATCCATAAACTAACATGGAAGTTCAACATTTGCAATCCAAAGTTTTCGCACAAGGCGGCTGCATGCAGATTCAGACACGGCCCTACTGCAAAAGAACAAATGACTATCTGGGCGATTCGGCTGCACGACCGACGTGTGCATGCGCGTGATTAGGCTCTACGCTCAACTGCTGCACATTCCTTTGGATTATACAAATGCCCGGGCGTAGAATTATGCCTTGATTGCAGCGTTGCATGCATGTGGCTGATGTGAGTGAGCATGCTAGCATGGCCATCTTGAGCTGGATCATGCCTCATGGCATGTTAGTCCTTCTCACGATCGATTAAGCCTGTTTAAGAATGTTTTTTCGATAAGCCATTTTGAGTTGAGTCTGGCAGGCTAAGTGGTTTATTCAGGTGAGATCATCCTCCGCAGCCATGCGTCTTAACAACAGTCGAATGGCGCACTGGGAAACATATCTAGTTCGTAGAAGAAGAGGTTGATGGCCGATACATAGCCTTTAGGTCCTATTTGTTTGGGTTGGAGCTTCAGCTTATACTGCTTTTAGATTCTAAAAGGACAACCTCAAACAAACACTTAGCTTCTAGACATGGGCTTACACAAAAGCTTCTCCAGTTTGTACTATAAGTCAAGAAGCACGTCGGGAGAGGGACTTCCCGCAACATAATCAGCTTCTCACTTACAAACCGAAACGGTATAGAATGTTGTCCCTAAAGTTTGAGTAATTTACGTCAGATTGCCATTGCATAGCCCTTTCTTCATCCGGTCTGCCGCTGAACAAGGCCTCCCGGAGTACCGGTGCTGCAGCTAAACGTTACAACCTTAAAGACTCCAAGTCCCCTAATTCCAACAAGAAAAAGATCTCGTATCTTGTTTAATCTTAGTTTGTTCATTAGTGCATGGTACCTACAAGGCCGGGATCAAACATGCATGCGTCTACATTTATCTCTTTCTATGTAAACTGATGTATCGATGACCAGACGTGGCAAGTAATATAAAGATAAAGTGTTTGTTATGCTTTTCCTAGGAGTTACTGTTGACGAGCAGGAAATATGTCAATTTACCTAGTAGTTGTATTTAATTATTATTGCGATTTGAGACCAACACACCAAAATGCTTCTACAATTTCATCTAATAAATAGGAGTTCAACATACTATTTGAGCTAATATGAAGCATAATCAGCTACTTATCAATTTACCAAGGAATTGTGTAAGATCGGTCCTTAAATTTTCTTGAGCGCTACAGGGATATTTCATACTTTAGAACATCTCTAGTCGCGTCCCCCAAAGCGTCTCCCAAAGTAATTTGGGGCGCGCCGGACCAAAAAAACGTTCCAGCCGCGTTCCCCAAACATGAATTTTGTCCGGTGCGCCCCGATACGGTGTCCGGCGCCCCGAGCCCGTCCCCGTCCCACAGGGGACGCTCCGGGGACGCCGGACACACCGAAAAGCGAGGTGGGGAGTGGCGGGGCCGACCCGTCAGCGGCACAATAAATTTTAACCTAACCGTCGCCTACCTCGCGATGGAAGTTATTGGGTTCGCATCGACGGTGCAGTTCCCGCAGAGGCGCAGCGACGCGTCCCGTCGCGCCTAGCTCTACGTGCCGGCGTTAATGAGCGCCACCGCTCCTCCGCCTCCCTTCGGCCTATAAAAGGGCCGCCTCTCATCGTCCCTCTCACACACAAACCCTAGCGCCTCTCTCCCAAACCCTAGCCGCCACCATCTCAACAAGACTCGACGCTGTGTCTGGTAGAGGCGGAGGCCGACCTCACGGCCGTGGTCGTGGCCGCGGCAGAGCTGAACGCTCGCCGTCCCCTCCCACGCCGTCGGCTTCATCGTCGGAGATGGACGTGGAGCCGGACGTGCTGTTCGAGTTCGTCCTCGCTCTCAAGGGTGAACCGCGCGGCATCCAGAGGCTGCCGGACTCCTTCGCCGACTACGCCGCCGGCGATGACCGCCCGCGCACGATGCATCTGCGGGAGGCTGCGTGTGGCTACTACCGGTGGATCGTCGACGTGATCTACGACGCGCGCGGCAAGATGTACCTCAACATCGGCTGGGAGAAGTTCGCGTGGCACCACAGCCTCGAAGCCGGCTTCATTTTCCTGTTCTCCTACTTCGGCGACAGGGACATGAGCGTCAAGGTCTTCGACGAGACGTGCTGCCGCGGGACTACCACGGCGACAGCACCGACGAGGAGGACGACTGATGATGCAGAGTGTTGTTTCTTCGCAGCGAACACGTGCACGGAAGTTTCTGGATGTTCGCCTCATCGGTAGAACCAACAAGGGCACCATCCTCACCATCCTCCCGCTGGATTTTCCAGTTTGGGTGACTGGGTGTGCCCTCGAGTGTTCTTTCTTAGCAGCGAACACAGGAAACCTTCGATGCACGGCCTAGTTAGGTTTAGTTTTTTTGCAAAATTTTATATTTGTGTCCACCATGGTTCAAACTATGTATTAGTTTGTGCAAAACCATGTTCCAAATTGTGTCTTCCTGTAAACCACGTTCCCAATTATGTATTAGTTTGTGGAAATTGAAATAAAAATGCCAAAAAATTATTTTAAATGTTTGTGGGAGGCGTTTGGGGGACGCGGCTGGGGAGCGACGTCCCCAAAGGCAACACGAACAAAACACGTCCCTCAAACGCTCAATCCAGCGCGGTTTGGGGGACGCTTTGGGGGACGCGGCTGGAGATGCTCTTAGTCACCAACTACTTGTACCACCAGCCGTTCTAAAAGGAGTTGCCAAACGGTATTTTTAGATTTCACAAGTTGTCCAGCTGCTTTTCAGATCCTACTAGCTCTAGCTGCTTGTTGTTGATACGTCTCAAACGTATCTATAATTTCTTATGTTCCATGCTACTTTATTGATGATACTCACATGTTTTATACACACTTTATGTCATATTTATGCATTTTCCGGCACTAACCTATTGACAAGATGCCGAAGAGCCAGTTGCTGTTTTCTGCTGTTTTTGGTTTCAGAAATCCTACAAAGGAAATATTCTCGGAATTGGACGAAATCAACGCCCAGGGTCTTATTTTTCCACGAAACTTCCAGAAGACCGAGGGGGATACGAAGTGGGGCGACGAGGCGCCGCCACACTAGGGCCGCGCGGCCTAGGGGGGCCCGCACCGCCCTAGCATGTGGGGCCCCCGTCAGCCCCCCGACTCTGCCCTTCCGCCTATAAAAAGTCTTCGTCGAGAAAACCCCAGTACCGAGAGCCACGATACAGAAAACCTTCCAGAGACGCCGCCGCCGCCAATCCCATCTCGGGGGATTCAGGAGATCGCCTCCGGCACCCTGCTGGAGAGGGGAATCATCTCCCGGAGGACTCTTCATCGCCATGATCGCCTCCGGAGTGATGTGTGAGTAGTTCACCCCTGGACTATGGGTCCATAGCAGTAGCTAGATGGTTGTCTTCTCCTCATGTGCTATCATTGTTAGATCTTGTGAGCTGCCTATCATGATCAAGATCATCTATTTGTAATGCTACATGTTGCGTTTGTTGGGATCCGATGAATATGAAATACTATGTTATGTTGATTATCAATCTATCATATAAGTTTTGTTTATGATCTTGCATGCTTTCCGTTGCTAGTAGAGGCTCTGGCGAAGTTGATACTTGTAACTCCAAGGGGGAGTATTTATGCTCGATAGTGGGTTCATGCCTCCATTTAATCTGGGACAGTGACAGAAAGTTATAAGGTTGTGGATGTGTTGTTGCCACTAGGGATAAAACATCAATGCTATGTCTAAGGATGTATTTACTGATTACATTACGCACCATACTTAATGCAATTGTCTGTTGTTTGCAACTTAATACTGGAAGGGGTTCGGATGATAACCTGAAGGTGGACTTTTTAGGCATAGATGCATGCTGGATAGCGGTCTATGTACTTTGTCGTAATGCCCAATTGAATTTCACACTACTCATCATAACATGTATGTGCATTGTCATGCTATCTTTATTTGTCAATTGCCCAACTGTAATTTGTTCACCAAACATGTTATTTCTTATGGGAGAGACACCACTAGTGAACTGTGGACCCCGGTCCATTCTTTACATCGAATACAATCTACTGCAATACTCGTTCTTACTGTTTTCTGCAAACATCATCATCCACACTATACATCTAATCCTTTGTTACAGCAAGCCGGTGAGATTGACAACCTCACTGTCACGTTGGGGCAAAGTAATTTGGTTGTGTTGTGCAGGTTCCATGTTGGCGCCGGAATCCCTGGTGTTGCGCCGCACTACACTCCGCAACCATCAACCTTCACGTGCTTCTTGACTCCTACTGGTTCGATAACCTTGATTTCTTACTGAGGGAAAACTTACTGCTGTATGCATCACACCTTCCTCTTGGGGTTCCCAACGGACGTGTGCTTTACACGTATCAAGCACGTTTTCTAGCGCCGTTGCCGGGGAGATCAAGACACGCTGCAAGGGGAGTCTCCACTTCCAATCTCTTTACTTTGTTTTTGTCTTGCTTTACTTTATTTTATTTACTGCTTTGTTTGCTCATTATATCAAAAATACAAAAAAAATTAGTTACTTGTTTTACTTTATTTACTATCTTGTTTGCGTTCTCCATATTAAAAAACACAAAAAAATTAGTTACTTGCATTTACTTTATTTAGTTTGCTTTATTCACTATTGCTAAAATGGGTACTCCTGAAAATACTAAGTTGTGTGACTTCACTAGCACAAACAATAATGATTTCATATGCACACCTATTGCTCCACCTGCTGCTACAGCAGAATTTTTTGAAATTAAACCTGCTTTACTGAATCTTGTTATGAGAGAGCAATTTTCTGGTGTTAGTTCTGATGATGCTGCTGCCCATCTTAATAATTTTGTTGAACTATGTGAAATGCAAAAGTATAAGGATGTAGATGGTGATATTATAAAATTAAAATTGTTTCCTTTCTCATTAAGAGGAAGAGCTAAAGATTGGTTGCTATGTTTGCCTAAGAATAGTATTGATTCATGGACTAAATGTAAGGATGCTTTCATTGGTAGATATTATCCTCCTGCTAAAATTATATCTTTGAGAAGTAGCATAATGATTTTAAGCAATTGGATAATGAGCATGTTGCCCAAGCATGGGAAAGAATGAAATCTTTGGTTAAAAATTGCCCAACCCATGGACTGACTACTTGGATGATCATCTAAACCTTTTATGCAGGATTGAATTTTTCTTCACGAAACCTATTGGATTCAGCTGCTGGAGGTACTTTTATGTCCATCACTCTAGGCGCCGCAATAAAGCTTCTTGATAATATGATGACCAACTACTCTGAATGGCACACGGAAAGAGCTCCACAAGGTAAGAAGGTAAATTCTGTTGAAGAAACCTCCTCCTTGAGTGATAAGATTGATGCTATTATGTCTATGCTTGTGAATGGTAGATCTAATGTTGATCCTAATAATGTTCCTTTAGCTTCATTGGTTGCTCAAGAAGAGCATGTTGATGTGAACTTCATTAAAAATAATAATTTCAACAACAATGCTTATCGGAATAATTCTGGTAACAACTATAGGCCATATCCTCCTAATAATAGTAATGGTTATGGTAATTCTTACAACAATAATAGGAATGTACCCTCTGGTCTTGAAGCCATGTTTAAAGAATTTATTAGTACACAAACCGCTTTTAACAAATCTGTTGAAATAAAGCTTGGTAAAATTGATATTCTTGCTTCTAAAGTTGATAGTCTTGCTGCTGATGTTGATCTTTTAAAATTGAAAGTTATGCCTAATGAAACTAAAGATATTAAGTCATTTGCTACAGAAAACTCCATCCAAGTTTGAATTAATGAGAATATTAGATTGATGGCCGAATTGCGTGCTAGGTGGGAAAAAGAAGAAAATGCTAAAGAGAATAACGTAGCTAAAGTTTGGACTATTACCACCACTAGTAATGCTAATGCTTCTCATGTTGCTACACCTCCTACTATCAATGGTAAAATAATTGGTATTGGCAATGTTTCTACTCCTAATGCAAAGTGTGCAAAACTGCCTGAAACTGCTGAAACTGCTTGTGATAAAACTGCTGAAATTTTTCAAAATATCGGGGACAATGATCCCATTGCTTTAGATCATAATGGTTTAGATTTTGATGATTGTCACACCTCTGAAGTTATAAAGCTCTTACAAAAACTTGCTAGAAGTCCCAATGCTAGTGCTATAAATTTGGCCTTTACAAAACATATTACAAATGCTCTCATAAAAGCTAGAGAAGAGAAATTAAATCGTGAAACTTCTATTCCTAGGAAGTTAGAAGATGGTTGGGAGCCCATCATTGAGATGAAGGTCAATGATTTTGATTGTAATGCTTTATGTGATCTTGGTGCAAGTATTTCCGTTATGCCTAAGAAAATCTATAATATGCTTGACTTGCCACCATTGAAAAATTGTTATTTGGATGTTAATCTTGCTGATAATTCTACAAAGAAACCTTTGGGGAGGATTGATAATGTTCGCATTATGGTTAACAATAACCTTGTCCCCGTTGATTTTATTGTCTTGGATATTGAATGCAATGCATTTTGTCCCATTATTTTGGGAAGACCTTTTCTTCGAACTGTTGGTGCTATTATTAATATGAAGGAAGGTAATATTAAATATCAATTTCCTCTCAAGAAAGGTATGGAACACTTCCCTAGAAAGAGAATGAAGTTACCTTTTGATTCTATTATTATAACAAATTATGATGTTGACGCTTCATCTCTTGATAATACTTGATACACACTTTCTGCGCCTAGCTGAAAGGCGTTAAAGAAAAGCGCTTATGGGAGACAACCCATGATTTTATTTCTGCACTTTTGTTTTATATTTGAGTCTTGGAAGTTGTTACTACTGTAGCAACCTCTCCTTACCTTTATTTTATTGCATTGTTGTGCCAAGTAAAGTCTTTGATAGTAAGGTTCATACTAGATTTGGATTACTGCGCAGAAACAGATTTCTTGCTGTCACGAATTTGAGTAGTATTCTCTGTAGGTAACTCAGAAAAATCTGCCAATTTACGTGACTAATACTCAGATATGTACGCAACTTTCATTCAATTTGAGCATTTTCATCTGAGCAAGTTTAGTGCCCCAGAAAAATTCGTCTTTACGGACTGTTCTGTTTTGGCAGATTCTGCCTTTTATTTCGCATTGCCTGTTTTGCTATGTTTGATGGATTTCTTTATTCCATTAACTTTCAGTAGCTTTGTGCAATGTCCAGAAGTGTTAAGAATGATTATGTCATCTCTGAATATGTGAATTTTTAATTATGCACTCACCCTCTAATGAGTTTATTTTGAGTTTGGTGTGGAGGAAGTTTTCAAGGATCAAGAGAGGAGGATGATACAATATGATCAAGGAGAGTGAAAGCTCTAAGCTTGGGGATGCCCCCGTGGTTCATCTCTGCATATTTTAAGAAGACTCAAGCATCTAAGCTTGGGGATACCCAAGGCATCCCCTTCTTCATCGACAAATTATCAGGTTACCTCTAGTGAAACTATATTTTTATTCCATCACATCTTATGTGCTTTACTTGGAGCGTCTTTATGTTCTTGTTTTTGTTTTGTTTGAATAAAATCGGATCCTAGCATTCATTGTGTGGGAGAGTGACACGCTCCGCTGTTGCATATGAACACATATGTTATTAGCTTTATTCTTAATGTTCATGGCGAAGGTTGAAACTGCTTCGTTAATTGTTATATGGTTGGAAACAGAAAATGCTACATGTGGTAGTGTATAATGAAATACTTGTAGATCATTGAGCTTTGATAACTTGATTCTTTGCAAACATTTTGAGGTATTTAGATGGTAAATCTTGTTGGATAAATAAGTTAAATTTAGTAGTGGATTGTTGTCTTTAAGCTTGTGACGTACTACAAACTCTATTTAAATAGTTGAAGGTGTAGTTGGACTTGATAGCTTTCCATGTCTGAGAGTTCATCGTAATAACTAAGTTGTGCTGAAGGTCGAGGGAGCTAGCGGGGTACTTGTGCCACCGTGAACGGCCCTCCTTGGAGTAAATTTTAATCATGCTCTTAATGTTGAACCTGCTAGTTGTTTGCAATAAGCTTGTGAGTTCTTTTTGACTAATGTTAAGCTACGGTTTGTGGCACATCCAAATTTGCTAGCCTCTTCGGTACTGTGCATTGCCTTTTGCTCATATTGAGAATTGTGCATACTTCGCCAGTACATCCAAACCCGTGGGAGGACTTTTCTCTTGTTCTCCTACACATAAGCCATACATCTTCCTCAAAACAGCCACCATACCTACCTACCACAGCATTTCCATAGCTGTTCCGAGATATATTGCCATGCAACTTCCATTTTACATTACATGACTTGTTGTCATTCATTATTTATACATTGCTTTGCATGATTCTATACAACTGATGTGAGGTTTACCCATGTTACGCTAGATCATTGCACATCCTGCTACACTGGCAGAGGCATACAGTTTTATACATCATGTTTCATTCATTATGAGTTATTTGTACCAAAAAGTGTGTTGTCATATTAGGATGTTGCCCCTAAAAGTGAAAAGAGCCATGGAGGCCATCAAAAAGAGAAAAAGAAAAGAAAGAAAAAAATAGAAAAGAAAAAGAAAAAGAAAAAAAAAGAAAGAAAAGGGGGCAGCATTACTATCTTTTATCCACACTTGTGCTCATGTATTAGCACCTGTAGTATTCATAGTCATCATTTGTGCTCATGTTTAGCACCTACACTCCATATGAGAGAGTTTTCATGTTTTACTAGTATAACTATGTGGGGAATTTACACTATAGAACTTGGGTTGTATATTCCAATGATGAGCCTCCTCAAAAGTGCTCTAGGTCTTCGTGAGCAACCAAGTTGGATGCACCCCCACTAGTTCCATTGGAGAGCTCTCATACACATATAGCTCTATGTGCATCCGTTGCATGGCAATCACTACTCCTTGCATAGCTTCGATTATAAGACTTCCTCTTGTCTAATAATCACTTATAGCTTTGTAAGACTTTCTTCCATTTGGCCTTCCAAACCCCCATTAACGTTCTTTATGCCATAACATCCTGCTGTCGATACCAAATGCTTGCGCTCACCGGTTGAGTAGACTTCGAAACAGTTGATTCATGACGTTCGATCATGTTTATTTTTACTTGACTGAATCCTTCTTATGTTGTGAAAATTTACTTGATGCTTGGAATAAAGGATAGAACTGCTACGCTGGATACTTAAAACATCTTTAATGAACTTTGTACGGTTTCATGTCTTTAAAGCAATAGTTCATGAAAACTTCTAGCTTGTTTAACTGTTGCATTATCATCTCTTATATCAATATAGATATTTGCTTTGAATAATTTGATCTCAGCCCATATGCTTTACAATAGTATTGATCAAGATTATGATAGCATGTCACTTCAGAAATTATCTTTGTTATCGTTTACCTACTCGAGGACGAGTAGGAACTAAGCTTGGAGATGCTTGATACGTCTCAAATGTATCTATAATTTCTTATGTTCCATGCTACTTTATTGATGATACTCACATGTTTTATACACATTTTATGTCATATTTATGTATTTTCTGGCACAAACCTATTGACAAGATGCCGAAGAGCCAGTTGCTGTTTTCTGCTGTTTTTGGTTTCAGAAATCCTACAAAGGAAATATTCTCGGAATTGGACGAAATCAACGCCCAGGGTCTTATTTTTCCACGAAGCTTCCAGAAGACCGAGGGGGATACGAAGTGGGGCGACGAGGCGCCGCCACACTAGGGCCGCGTGGCCTAGGGGGGCCCGCGCCGCCCTAGCGTGTGGGGCCCCCTTCAGCCCCCGACTCTGCCCTTCCGCCTATAAAAAGTCTTCGTCGAGAAAACCCCAGTATCGAGAGCCACGATACGGAAAACCTTCCAGAGACGCCGCCGCCGCCAATTCCATCTCGGGGGATTCAGGAGATCGCCTCCAGCACCCTGCCGGAGAGGGGAATCATCTCCCGGAGGACTCTTCATCGCCATGATCGCCTCCGGAGTGATGTGTGAGTAGTTCACCCCTGGACTATGGGTCCATAGCAGTAGCTAGATGGTTGTCTTCTCCTCATGTTCTATCATTGTTAGATCTTGTGAGCTGCCTATCATGATCAAGATCATCTATTTGTACTACTACATGTTGCGTTTGTTGGGATCCGATGAATATGGAATACTATGTTATGTTGATTATCAATCTATCATATATGTGTTGTTTATGATCTTGCATGCTCTGGGTTGCTAGTAGAGGCTCTGGCCAAGTTGATACTTGTAACTCCAAGAGGGAGTATTTATGCTCGATAGTGGGTTCATGCCTCCATTTAATCTGGGACAGTGACAGAAAGTTCTAAGGTTATGAATATGTTGTTGCCACTAGGGATAAAACATCAATGCTATGTCTAAGGATATTTGTGTTGATTACATTACGCACCATACTTAATGCAATTGTCTGTTGTTTGCAACTTAATACTAGAAGGGGTGCGGATGCTAACCCGAAGGTGGACTTTTTAGGCATAGATGCATGCTGGATAGCGGTCTATGTACTTTGTCGTAATGCCCAATTGAATTTCACACTACTAATCATAATATGTATGTGCATTGTCATGCCATCTTTATTTGTCAATTGCCCAACTGTAATTTGTTCACCCAACATGCTATTTCTTATTGGAGAGACACCACTAGTGAACTGTGGACCCCGGTCCATTCTTTTACATCGAATATAATCTACTGCAAACATTGTTCTTACTATTCTTCGCAAACATCATCTTCCACACTATAGATCTAATCCTTTGTTACAGCAAGCCGGTGAGATTGACAACCTCACTGTTACGTTGGTGTCGTCGTGGTGAACGAGCAGATGCCATAGGATGGCTTAGATTGGGGCCGAATGGACGCTAGAGGATTCGGGGGAGGGTTTGCGATTAGATGGGAAGAACTTCCGGATGCTTTCCTCAAGAACACAACCAAAGGCCGGTATACAAGAAGAGAGACAAGAGGAAGAACTCTTTACTAGATCGCTGGTTTCATTAATCTCAACATGGTTACAAGTTTGTGCTTCGAGCCTTCCTACTACCGTGCGTGCATGCCCGTAAGGAGGGCTGCCCCCTCTCCTTATATAGGGGAGAGGGTGGCTTACAGGGCAAGAAACCCAAATGGCATCTTTGACTAGACAAACTACTTTACAAAGCTACTTTAATCACAGATGACGCCGGGGTCCTCTTTAATCAGGGCTGCTGATGTCCTCCGGCTTCTTTTAGCGTCATCCCTCTCTTTGGCGCCAGGGCTCTGATTAAAGCCACTTTGCTTAGCTCATCCTTGTCTTCTTGCTCTGAAGAGAATCTTTGACCAGTCCTGCCGACAGGCCCTTCTTTCCGGTAACTTCTTTACCGGGCTCCGGCATGCCCCCTTGGGGATGCCGGCTTGGCTTCACTTAGCCCAAACTCCTACCTTTGTTACCGGTAAGAATATTAAACCGGTATCTCGATGGCTCAAACCATCCGGTTTGGCATGCCTTTGGCATACCGGGGGTTATCCCCCCAACATTAGTCCCCGAAGCTGGTATAGTCTGGTGGATTCTATCCTTCAGACCATGCCAGGTTTTCATCTTGTTAGGATACCGGTTTAATCTCTCCGGCCTGAGCTTGGATTTGGCATCTTTGCCCTTTTTTGTCTTTCCTCTCCTTGCAAGGCATCTTCCGGCATCTCTCTTTTCCGGCATCTTTTGCATTTACTCCTTCCTTGGCGAAGTCGAGAATATTTTGGGCCCCGCGCCTGTCAGTGACATGCGCACTGTTAACTGCCACGCCAGTGTCAGTTGTCACTTCGCTTCGACTCCCGCGCGGTCATTAAATGCCCCACTGCGGATCCCACTAGCCGTTTTGGATCCCGTGTGTGCCTCCGTGTGGCGTCCATTCTCTCGCGTGTATCTCCTCACCACGTGGCGGCCCGTGGTGCGAACCGCCGCGGCCCGCGAGGCGAACCGCCGCGGCCCAGCGGTTTTCGGCCCACCTTCTCTCTCCTTTATAAGCACAACCGCCCCTTCTTCTTCATCTTCTTCGCATTCCTCATCCTTCGCGCACAGTGCTCCTCGCCTTTGCGCTTCCGCCGCTCTCCGTCCGTCGTCGCTCGTTCAAGCTCCGGCGCCCGGCGAACTTACACCGTGCTTCCGCCGGACCTCGCTGTGCGGGAATCTTCGGCAGCACCTTCACCGCGCCCGCTGCATTCGTGCTTCTTCGCAAGCTTCTCCGCCTCGCCGTCGAGGGTGGTCGTTGGCGACCGCAGGCCCTCTCCTTCGCCGGCGAAAGTTTTCCTCAGCGACTGCGCCGCTCAAGGTTGGTAGCAATCTTACTTTGCTCGCCATCTGCTTGCTTTTCAGATCTTGGGTCTACGGTGTTCTTATTTCTTCTTTTTCTTTGGTTTTCTTCTTACTCGTAGATCTTCACGCGGGGTTCAAGTGTGGGATTTCTGTTTTTCTGCCTACCCATCCAATGTCTGACGAGGAATCTTCCTCCGCATCTTCTTCTTCCCTTTCTGTTAAGCGCCGTAGACAATCTCCCGGCGAATCCACGGCTTCAGATCCGATGGACACCGATTCCGGCAACCAGCAGGAATCCGGTAGCCACCAAGAGTCTGGTGGCCATTTAGAATCCGGTAGCTTTAGCCAAGCTTCCGGCAGCCAAGAAGCGAGTAGCTCTGGCCAAGCCTCTAGTAGCTCTAGCCAATCATCCGGCGCAGAGCCTTCCCCAATCACTCGCGGAGCCTGGATGGGCTCCAATGTCACTGAGTATGAGATCGATTGGTTATACCGGTCTCGCAGGATTCCGGAAGGAGTAGTCTGCCGGATTCCCGGTGACGAAATCGAACCGGATCCCGAGCCCGGTGAACATGTTGTTTTTCTCGCTCACTTTGAGCGTGGCTTCGGCCTTCCTGCCTCCCCTTTTTTCTGGGAGTTTTTAGATTTTTATGAACTCCAACCTCACCACCTTCCTGGCAACGCCATCTTCTACCTCTCTTGCTATGCCACCTTCATGGAGGCTTATATCGGCATTCGTCCCACTCGTGAGACGTTTGCCCGCTTCTTTTGTTTGCGGATTAACTCCGTCCAGGGCAAGGAAATCCCCAAGCCCAAACCGCCCGTGGAGTGCGGATCTTGCATCGTTGGCTCCCGTCAAGGGAGCACTTTCCTTAAGTTTGCCGGCCTCGAGTCCTGCCGCGCCTGGCAAGGAACCTTTTTCTATGTGAAGAATGACAGCCGCGCCAATCTCATCGATCTTCCTCCGTTCCAAGCGGGGCCTCCTAGTAGAACCAACTGGAGCTACAACCCGAAGACGGATCACGCCGAAACCAACCGGGTGGTACGCTTCTTGGCTTCTTTGAAGAAGGAGACCAACATCTGCTCTGATGATATCATCCGCACCTTTATATCGCGCTGGGTGCTTCCTCTGAAACGCCACGTGCATAGGATGAGCGAGATGTACGGCCCCGGCGATCCCTCCGACCCAAGAAGTAAGGGATTACGCAATTGGGATTGTCTTTGCCGGTAACTTTCTGCTTTTGTTAACCTTCTTTTTTCGTGTTTCAGGCCAAGGACCGCTTCCCCCTCATCGAGGCAGAGCGACGCGGGATTCCGGTGAAGCGCGCCCTTGACTCCTTCGACCCAGACCCCTATATTTTTTGGAAGGATCTGAAGATGGGCAGGACTCCGGCTGCGCGCCTTGGCCGGGACCCGCCGGAGCCAACCGGGTCCTCCGATGACCTAACCATGCTCGAGGTATTTTCTTTTCCGGTTTCTTGTACTTTTCTGCTATTGCCTTCTTGCGAATTTTTCCTTAGCTATGTTCAACTTACAGATCCACGAGCGCGCGCCGCCCCTGCGCGCTGAGGCCGGCCAGGAGTTTGTGGACAAACTCATGGCCCAAGGCCAAAAGAACAAGCAGCCGGCATCTAATGCCGGTTCCAGCTAGGCCCCTCCCTCCAAGCGCTTCCGGACTGAGCCCTTGGGGGAGAAGCAAGTGGGCGTGCGCCGCTACGGGCGCAAGGCGATGCCGACTGCTTCCGGGTAAGTTTTTTATTTTCTTGTTTGCCTCTTTTTCCGGTTGCTTTTTCCCAACCATCCTTCTTTCTTTCTTTCAGCCCCGCGCTCAAGCTTGGCCCAAGGCCATCGGGCTCTGAAGGTTCTGCAAGGACTTCAACCCCTCCTCCTCGCTCAAGCCCGGCACCATCTGGTGCCGGCAACACCTCTGCCTCCCTTTCGGGGGGCACAACAAACTCGGGGCGTGCGGCCCCTTCATCATCAGACCACCGCACGGAGGAGGATCTTTCCTTTCTCCAAGAGAACCAAGATACCGGCGCCAGCAACATCGGCGCCGAAGAAGAAGAAACTGCCGGGCGGGCGGAGCCTCCGGCTCCTCCCGTCCCTGAAAAGATGACAACTTCCGCGCCGGAATCTTCCGCGCCGGAAGGCTCCAAGTCGGGTGACGCGCCTAGCGCTCCCCCTTCTCCACGAACCATTCTCATGCCACCTCCGGATGCTCCTCGCACCAAGCCCTCCAGGGCTGCTCCAACTGCGCCGCCGCCCAAGACCTCCAAGCTAATCAAGGGGAAGGCGACGGCCTCCAGCGCCTCTTCCGGCGGCCAGCAGCCCCTGGTGCTGCACGTCGCCAAGGCCGCCAAGGACACCGCCACGAAGGCCACCGGCCTCCTTGGCCGTATTACTGAGTTCCAGCGCAAAGGCCAGGACCTGGGGCATCTTCTGCCCTACGCCCAAAAGTGGAACGCCGCGGACATGACTCCGGCGACCCGCGGCTTGGGCAAGGACAGGCTGCCGGCACCTGACCCTGTCGGGGACCGGTCTTCCGAGGAGCACTTCATGCGGCTTCGCAGCGCCGTGAAGGAGCTCGACAGTGCGTGGTACGATTCCACGAACAACTTGATGGTACGTTCTACTAACTTTTTTCAATCTTTACCGGTTTCCTTGCTTCCGGCTTTGCTCTATCTTTAGTTCATGCCGGTTTCTCTCTTGTCTATCTTCCCAGTCCCCGAGTTTCGTGGTGAGAGCGCAGCTCTTAGCGCAAAACTTAATTTAAAAACTTAGCGTGAAACCGGCACTGCCAGTCCCCGAGTTTCGGGTTAAACACCTTCTTCTTAGCGCACAACTTATCTTAGAAACGCGCAAAACCGGCACTGCCAGTCCCCGAGTTTCGGGTTAAGAACTTTGTTCTTAGCGCAAAACTTATCTTAGAAACGCGCAAAACCGGCACTGCCAGTCCCCGAGTTTCGGGTTAAGAACTTTGTTCTTAGCGCAAAATTTTTCTTAGAAATGCGTAAAACCGGCACTGCCAGTCCCCGAGTTTCGGGTTAAGAACTTTGTTCTTAGCGCAAAACTTTTCTTAGAAATGCGCAAAACCGGCATTGCCAGTCCCCGAGTTTCGGGTTAAGAACTTTGTTCTTAGCGCAAAACTTATCTTAGAAACGCGCAAAACCGGCACTGCCAGTCCCCGAGTTTCGGGTTAAGAACTTTGTTCTTAGCGCAAAACTTTTCTTAGAAATGCGCAAAACCGGCACTGCCAGTCCCCAAGTTTCGGGTTAAGAACTTTGTTCTTAGCGCAAAACTTAACTCATTTCTTTTTCTTGAACAGCTCACGGCTGACGCTCGGAAGGCCCTCTTTGAGGAGCTTCTATGGGAGCATCGGGAGCTCGCTGAGGCACACGATAAGTGCCAAGGTAATTTTGTACAACCGGCATCTTTTTACCTGAAACCTTTTTTCCTTCTGACGTTTATAATCTTTGCTTAACAGTGATCCCGGAAGCTTCCATCGAGGCTCTCAAGGAGCAGCTCGCTGCCGCCCAACGTACAACTTTCTCTTTTCTCCTGTTAACTTGTTTTTCTTTTCATCTTTACCAGCACAATCGTGTTAACATCTTCTTTTTCGGGTTGCAGGGGAGAAGGACGAGCTCATCCGGCGGCACCAGGAAGAGCTCAGCGCCCAGAAAACCAGCTACCAGGAGCTCAAGTCCCAGCTCATCCAGCTGGGGCTCGACCATGCCAAGGCCATCAAAGCCGCTGAAACTGATGCAGCGGCCAAGATGGATGAGGCTCTGGAAGATGCCAGCAATGCCACTGTGGTGTTGCGCGCTGAGCTGGAGGAGCTGGCCAAGGCCCGGAAGGGTGCCGAGGAGAGAGCTGCGCGCCTGGAGGAGGAGCAGAAGGGGTGCAACCAGTTGATCCTGCAAACTGATACACTTGCCTACCGTAAGTCCTTTCCTTTTGCATTCTTTGACTACCGCATACGAGCCTTTTTTCTTCCAACTGCATTTTCTCTTTCGCTATCTTGCCTCCCGGTTACATCATTCCTTCCGGTTGAATTTTTCTTGCCGGTTGAATTTTCTTCCGGATGCATTTCCTTCCGGACTCTTTTCCTTAGCCTTTTTCTTTCTTTACACAGGCCTTTTTCCGGACTCTCAGAGGTATGCTGTCAAGAAAGTTGACGAGCACCGCACTGCCCAAGGCCAAGCGAATCTCGCCGTGCCATGGACTCCCCACGACCATCTGGTCGTGCTAAACGCGCGGGTGTCTCACATGCGCGCCATAGATCGCAATTTATCTGATATCCCTGATGTAGCTACCCAGCTTTTCAGGATTCTGTGGCCTGGCGAGGAGGTGCCGGATACTTTCTCCCTTATCAGCGATCGTCTCATGGGCGCCGGCAAGAGGATCCGCGAGTGGCAGTGCTCTGCTGCCCGTGCCGGAGCGGACTCTGCTCTCCGCGTCGCTTGCTCCTGGTACCCGGAGCTTAACCTGGACGCCCTTACCGGCGTGCGCGAAGGCGCGGAAACCGATCTGGACCCGATCCTCACCGCTAAGCGGCAGGATCGTGCGTACCACATTGCGAAGTACGCCGACATGCGCACCTTCATCCCTCCCCCTCCTGATGTCAAAGATTATCTTGATGAGGAGGAGGATGAAGCCGAAGAGGAGCCTCTGGACGACGCTGGTGCTGGCGATGCCCCTCCGGAAGCCCCTGCTGCCTGATGATCTTCTACTGAATGTTTGCCTGTGATATGTCTGTTGGTCCTGTTTGTCTTAAAACAATGCTCGTTAAATTCTGCCCCGGTATGCCGGGGCTTATGATGTAAAACTTTAAGTCTGCTTGTGGTTATCGTACAACATTTTATGCCGGTAAGTTATACCGGTTGCCAATTATCTTAAGTTTGTCTTAGCATATTTGCTTTTGGTTCTGCTTTTATCCTGCACTGCAAAGATTTCCAAATTCTTTCCGCATCCAACTCGATGCACACTTGGTTCTTTTGCCTTGGCTCTGCCTGCCTTCTCTGGGCGTTCTTTGGCGTATGAGCACAAGGTTCTTTCACCAAACAAGCATTTTCTTGAACTTAGAAATAACTTCGAAATTTTGAAAAAAACCGGTTAAACCGGGGTTAGTTAAATTTTCCGGATTGTTCTTTCCTGTTCTCCCTCTTCGCAGTTCATGTGCTTATCTCCTACCGGTTTATCTTGCTTGCCATGAAGCCGGGTTGCGGACAGCAGCAAAGTCGAAGACTCCGGTAGGATTTAGCACACTACTAAACCGGAAAGAAAAAATGTTCAATAAGCAACCGGTGAACTGAAAAAATAAACAAGTTCCATGCAACCTTATTGGGGTAGTCCCCGAGATTCATTCAAGGTTCCGACATCTTTTATTCATAGCATGTAAGGTACAAAAATGAACTTCTTACACCACAACTTCAAGAGTAGAAAGGACGCAACAGAGCTACGTTCCATGGACGCTTGCTCTCTTCTCCGGACCTGTCCGCCTTTCCTTTTTTCCACTCCTGTGCATCGATCAGGTTGTATGCATCATTGTGAAGCACCTTGCTTACAATGAAGGGACCTTCCCATGGTGGTAAGAGCTTGTGCCGGCCTTCAGTGCGCTGCACTAGGCGTAGCACCAGATCTCCTTCCCGGAAAACTCTCGGGTTAACCTTCCGGCTATGATAGCGTCTGAGGTTCTGCTGGTAGATGGTTGTTCTTGCCAAAGCCAGCTCTCTTGCTTCTTCTAGCAAGTCCACATCATTTTCTCTGGCCTCCTTGACCTCTTGCTCAGTATAGAGCTGTACCCTTGGTGAATCATGAATGATGTCGGTTGGTATGACTGCTTCTGCTCCATAAACCATGAAGAACGGAGTGTATCCGGTAGACCGGTTTGGAGTTGTTCTTATACTCCACAGTACTGACGGTAGCTCATCGAGCCAACATCCCGGTGACTTTTCCACTGCATCAATGAGTCTTGGTTTGATACCGGAAAGTACCAAAGCATTCATTCTTTTCACTTGGCCATTGCCTTGTGGGTGTGCTACTGAGCACAAATCCAGTCGGATGTTGTTGTCCTCACAGAACCTTTTGAACTCACCTTGAGCAAAGTTGGTTCCATTGTCAGTGATGATGCTGTGCGGGTATCCATACCGCAAAATGACATCTTTCAAGAACTTCACCGCTGTGCGCCCATCACACTTTGCGATAGGTTTCACTTCTAGCCATTTGGTGAATTTATCCACCATTACCAAGATGTGAGTCATGCTGCTCCTAGCAGTTTTGAATGGGCCAACCATATCGAGGCACCAAACGGCAAACGGCCATGTTAACGGTATTGTTTTTAAACCAGACGCTGGGGTATGATTTTGCTTGGCGTACCTCTGGCACCCGTTGCATTTTCTTACCAAATCCTCAGCGTTTTCCAAAGCAGTGGGCCAATAGAACCCATGCCGGAATACTTTTGCTACCAGCGCCCTTGATGAAGCATGATGCCCACATTCTCCTTGGTGAATTTCCTCAAGCATTTATTTCCCTTCTTCCGGTTCCACACATCTTTGAAGGACACCGGTGACGCTTCTTTTGTACACCTCACCATTGATGAATGTATATGCCTTGGACCTTCTTTGTATTCTTCTTGACTCATTTTCATCATCCGGCAAGGTGCCGTTGATCAGGAACTCCTTAATAGGTTTAACCCACGATGGTGTCTCTTGAACCAAAAACACCGGTGCATCTATCTCCATGCTATCTACCAGCATCATTTCTTCCGGTGTGGGTATAGCAGTCCCCGAGCTTGCTGGAGCAGTCCCCGGGTTTCCTTCATCAATATCCATGGGTACTACATGTGATTCCGGTACAAAAATTGATTCTGATTCCGGGCTTGGTTTGATCGATGGTGCTCTTAAGTGAGCCAAAGCTATTCCGGGAGGAATTTCTTGTCTGGATGAACCCAGCTTGGACAAAGCATCCGCGGCTTCATTTTCTGCGCGCGGCACATGGTGAAACTCACACCCTTCGAAGAATCCGGCAATCTTTTGCACGTGAAACCGGTACGAGGCCATGTTGGCATCTTTTGCATCCCAATCTCCGGAACACTGCTGTACTACAAGATCTGAATCTCCATAGCAAATGATCCGGTGTGCACCGATTTCTTTTGCGACCTTAAGCCCATGGATCAAAGCTTCATATTCAGCGACATTATTTGATGCCCTGAAATGTACTTGTAAGACATACCGGAGGTGATCCCCTTTTGGTGAGGTGAGCACCACACCGGCACCTAGACCCTCTTTTAGCTTGGATCCATCAAAGTGCATTTTCCAGTATTCTATCCTCTGATCTGGCGGTTTGTATTGCATTTCCGCCCAATCAACAAGGAAGTCAGCCAAAGCCTGTGATTTTATGGCGTCCCTTCTTTCGTACGCTGGTACATATGGTGATATCTGGATTGCCCATTTTGCAATCCTTCCGCTAGCATCCTTGTTGCACATGATATCAGAGATTGGTGCTTCACTCACCACCTTCATAGGATGCTCTTCAAAGTAGTGCTTGAGTTTTGTGGCGGCCATGTACACGCCATAAGTCATCTTTTGGAAGTGAGGGTAGTTTTGTTTTGAGAGGGAGAGCACCTCGCTCGGGTAGTATACCGGCCTCTGGACGGTTTTTCCTTCCTCTTCTCTTTCAACTACAACCACTACGCTCACAACCCGGTGATGACCCACAAGTATAGGGGGTGTATCGTAGTATCTTCGATAAGTAAGAATGTCGATCCCAACGAGGAGCAGAAGGTGTTGACAAGCAGTTTCGATGAAGGATTCACTGTAAATGCTCACAGACAAGTAGTCAGGGGGGTTTGATGTAACAGTTGAATAATGTACGAGTATGTAAAGTGCGAGAGTAATAATTGCAGCGAGTGGCCCAATCCTTTTTAGCACAAAGGACAAGCCGGTTTGTTTACTTATAATGACCAAACGTTCTCGAGGACACACGGGATTTTAGTCTAGTGCTTTCGCTACATACGGCTAAATAATCTTCATTGTTGTGATAAGTGTTGTGTGGGTGAACCTATGCTAATGTACCGCCCTTCCTAGGACTAATACATACTTGTGATTATACCCCTTGCAAGCATCCGCAACTACAAGAAAGTAATTAAGAAATAAATCTAACCACAGCCTTAAACTCTGAGATCCTGCGATCCCTCCTGCATCGATATACCAACGGGGGTTTAGGTTTCTGTCACTCCGGCAACCCCGCAATTGGCAAACGAATACAAGATGCATTCCCCTAGGCCCATAAATGGTGAAGTGTCATGTAGTCGACGTTCACATGACACCACTAGAAGAATAACACCACAACTTAAATATCACACCATTGAATATTACTCATCCATAGTTCACTACTAACATTTAGACTTCACCCATGTCCTCAAGAACTAAACGAACTACTCACGAGACATCATACGGAACATGATCAGAGGTGATATGATGATGAATAACAATCTGAACATAAACTTGGTTCAATGGTTTCACTCAATAGCATCAACAACAAGTAGAAATCGATACGGAGAGTTTCCCCTATCAAACAATCAAGATCAAACCCAAATTGCTATGGCGGTGACGGTGTCCAGCGGTGATGACGGCGGTGATGATGGTGGAGATGATGATGATGGTGATGGCGATGATGTCCAGCTCGATGACGGTGACGATGGCGTCGATTTCCCCTCCCGGAGGAATTTCCCGGCGGATTCCTGCCCGCCGGAGAGCTCTTTTCTCTCTGGTGTTCTCCGCCCCGCAGAGGCGGCTGTAACTCTTCGCGAGGTACCCTCTGTGGCTTAGGTCTTCGGGACGAAGGGTTTGGCGAAGAAAAGGAGGCGAAAAGGGTCGTGGGCCCTCCACACCACAGGCCGGCGCGGCCAGGGCCTGGGCCGCGCCGCCCTAGGGTGTGGGCCCACCCTGGCTGCTCCTGGCTCCTCCTTCTGGCTTCCTTCGTCATCTTGAAAAATAGGATTTTTGGTATAATTTCCTTCGAGTTGATCTTCCGAAATATTGCGTTCGACGGTGCTTTTTCCAGCGTAATCCTCGGCTCCGGTGTTCGATCCTCCAATAATGATGAAACATGCAAAATAGATGAAATAACATAAGTAATGTGTCCCAATATGAAATATATCAATGAATAACAGCAAATTATGATATAAAATAGTGATGCAAATTGGACGTATCAACTCCCCCCAAGCTTAGACTTCGCTTGTCCCCAAGCGAAACTGAGCTCGATAGACATGACCACATGTTTATGGAGTGAAGAGTCGATAAATAAAATACGGACAAGAAGCATCATATTCATTCACACAGGACATTATAGTAGACAACCTCTTATAACTCATATTGAAACAAGTATAGGGTAATCACAAGTAAAGGTGCATGAGAAATCATGATTGGTGATGGCAAACTTCGTTCTTGGTCAGAGAACAACTAACAGATTATATTTATCTTATTGAGCAGCGCTCTCATGTTAGAGTTTATAAGGCACAACTTGCATACTCAATCATAATGGTCTTCTCATGGTCATTGATAACTTGCAAAGCTATATTCATTCAGATAAAACTTGTACTAAACAAGGAAGAATAAAAGACATGATGTAGCAAATCACAATATAATGGTTTGATCACAACTACTCAAATGCTTGCTTGAGATGGAGGGAAATAGGTTTACTGACTCAACATAAAGTAAAAGACAGGCCCTTCACAGAGGGAAGCAGGGATTAAATCATGTGCTAGAGCTTTTTCAGTTTTGCAATCATATAAAGAGAATAAAAGTAACATTTTGAGAAGTGTTTGTTGTTGTCAACGACTGGTAGCGGGTACTCTAACCCCCTTGCCAGACAACCTCCTAAGAGCGGCTCCCATATTATTTTCATTTTGTGTGGCACTCCTTCCAACCTTTCTTTCACAAACCATGGCTAACCGAATCCTTCGGGTGCCGTCCATCAATCACATACCATGGAGGAGTGTCTATTTAGTTTAATTAATTTGGGACTGGGAATCCCATTGCCAGCTCTTTTTGCAGAATTATTGGATAAGCGGATGTAGCCACTAGTCCATTGGTGAAAGTTGCCCAACAAGATTGAAAGATAAAACACCACATACTTCCTCATGAGCTATGAAACATTAACACAAATAAGAGATACTAAGTTTTGAATTGTTTAAAGGTAGCACATGAAGTATTTACTTGGAATGGCAGAAAATACCATGTAGTAGGTAGGTATGGTGGACACAAATGGCATAGGTTTGGGTTAAGGTTTGGATGCACGAGAAGTATTCCCTCTCAGTACAGGTCTTTGGCTAGCAAGGTTAATTAGCAAGCATAAGAGTCGAGGGAAACAAACTAATATACATGTGATAGAAACAATCATGCATCTTCCTTGTAAGCACAAACAATTTTACTTCAGAATAGTAAGCTATGAGCTAACAAGAAAGACAATGAAACATCTACAGGTATTTCTCTTTTCTATTTAAACCTTAAAGTGTTGTTGCTATTGACCCATGCTAAGTTTGCCAAAACCAAATAGATTTATTCAATGCTCCCAAAGTGATACCAATACTAACAACAAGGTGAATCATATAGTAAAGATTGCAAACTAAAATAAGATGTGCAATATGTAAATGATAAGTCTTCTCATTAATATTCCATAACGATAACTCACACCAAGGGATACATAGACAACCAACTAAAGGAGAGATACTTCCAAACGCAACCCATCTTATATGATAACTTCCCTACTCATGATATGACACTACTTGACAATAAAAGTAAAAGGTAGTGATAATGTGATACCGCGGCACTCCCCCAAGCTTGGAACAAACCAAGGGGATGCCAATACCGATGATGAATTACTCCTGCGGCGATGGTGGTGATGAACTCCCGTCATCAAACTTCCAAGGAAGAGGCTCTCCATCAAGAAACGACGTCTTGGTCTCGGGGATCCTGAAACTAGCAGCACGGCTTATGTATTTAAACCTGTTTTCATACTCACAGTTCTGATTCTGAAAATCATAGAGTTGTGCTTGGAGCTTGTTGGTGGTGTCGTGAAGCGAGAGGATGTCGCTCCAAAGCTTTGCAGTTTCCTTCTCATGTTCAGCAATGAGTTCAGACACAATCCTGTGGAAGATATCCACCTCACGCTCAGCCATCTTCTTGTACTTGAAAACCTCTTGTTCTAACTTCTCCATCCTGTCTTCCAGGCTTCCTTCTCCTTTAGGACCCTGGACATCCTTGACCTGCAGTTCTCCTTCAACGAGCAGCAACTCCTTGGGGTGCATCTTCAGCTCCTCCATGTACAAGTTGCCAACATCCTTGCTGGAGCCGTCCTTCGGAGTTTCCGACGAAGACATGATGACTCTAGATCCGAAACAAATCCTGGCAGAAACAGCTCGAAACAAAACACGTCGAAAACACGATATACGGACCTCCAGGGGTCCGGGAGATTATATAGCAAATATTTTCGCGAAATAAGGAAAATACCAGATCGAATCCGTAGTCGGAAAGGAGCAACGGGCGGCCAAACCATAGGCCGGCGCGGGCCCAGTCGTGCCGCGCCGCCCTATGGTGGCACCCCTCGTGCGTCCTTTCCACTCCGTTTCGAACTCGTAATTTCTCATATTTTCCAAAAACAGCAAAAATATAGTTCGGAAGGTAAATTGCGTACTTTTCATTACCAGATCGTTACCTATTCAAAGTCGAGTTACGCGGATTGTCAATTTGCCCTTTGATGAAATCTTCCGGTGTCTCCGCTTGAATAATATCAACATCAACATTATAGGAATCACCTGAGATATAATGCTTGAGTCTTTGTCCATTCACCACTTGCGTAGCATTGCCTTGGAGAGAGCTAATTTTGATTGCTCTGAACGATACACCTCCTCGACAACATATGGTCCTTCCCATTTCGAGAGTAATTTCCCTGCAAAGAATCTGAGACGAGACCGATACAATAGGACTTTATCCCCAATATTAAATTCTCTTTTGATAATCCTCCTATCATGCCATTTTTTAACTTTCTCTTTAAAGAGTTTAGCATTTTCATAAGCTTCACTTCTCCATTCATCTAGGGAACTCAATTGCAACAACCTCTTATCACCGGCAAGTTTAGGATCTTTATTTAATTCTCTAACAGCCCAATAAGCTTTGTGCTCTAGTTCTAAAGGTAAATGACAAGCTTTCCCATAAACCATTTTATAAGGTGACATTCCCATGGGATTTTTATAAGCAGTTCTATAAGCCCAAAGTGCATCCTTCAATTTACTAGCCCAATTCTTTCTAGTTTTATTAACGGTCTTTCCCAAAATAGATTTAATCTCTCTATTTGATAATTCTACTTGACCACTAGTTTGAGGATGATAAGCAGAAGCAATTCTATGATTAATACCATACCTAGCAAGAGTTTTTCTAAAACCTCCATGAATAAAATGAGAACCTCCATCGGTCATAATATATCTAGGTACTCCAAATCTAGGAAAAATAATATCTAAGAGCATTCTTAAAGAGGTCTCACCATCAGCACTTTTTGTAGGTATAGCCTCCACCCATTTAGTAACATAATCAACAGCAACAAGTATATGAGTGTTACCTTCGAAGACGGAAAAGGTCCCATGAAGTCAAATCCCCAACAATCAAACGGTTCAATAACAAGAGTATAATTCATAGGCATTTCATTGCGTCTGGAGATATTACCAACCCTTTGGCATTCATCACAAGATAAAATAAACTTTCTCGCATCTTTGAAGAGAGTTGGCCAATAAAAACCTGATTGTAGAACCTTTTGCGCGGTTCTTTCTCCAGCGTGATGTCCTCCATAAGCACTACCATGACATTTACTCAATATCTCCTGTTGTTCATATTCGGGAACACATCTTCGCATAATACCATCCACTCCTTCTTTATATAAGTGTGGGTCATCCCAGAAATAATGCCTCAAATCATAAAAGAATTTCCTCCTTTGCTGAACCGAAAAGGTTGGAGGCAAGTACTTGGAAACAATAAAGTTAGCATAATCAGCATACCAAGGACTGTCTCATGAGCTCACCTTTATTACAGCCAATTGTTCATTTGGAAAACTATCATTAACAGAAGCAGGATCATAAGCAATATTTTCCAATCTAGACAAATTATCAGCAACAGGATTATCAGCACCTTTCCTATCTACAATATGTAAATCAAATTCTTGCAAAAGAAGTACCCATCTAATAAGCCTTGGCTTAGCATCTTTCTTTGTCATTAGGTATCTAATTGCACATGATCAGTATGAATAGTAACTTTTGAATCAACAATATAAGATCTAAATTTATCACAAGCAAAAACTACAGCTAATAATTCCTTTTCAGTTGTAGCATAATTTCTTTGAGCAGCATCAAGAGTTTTACTAGCATAATGAATAACATTCAGTTTTTTATCTACTCGCTGTCCAAGAACAGCGCCTACAGCAAAATCACTAGCATCACACATAATTTCAAAGGGTAAATTCCAATCAGGAGGTTCAACTATAGGAGCAGTTGTTAAGGCTTTCTTAAGAGTTTCAAACGCTTCCTTACAATCATCATCAAAAACAAATGGTACATCTTTTTGAAGAAGATTAGTAAGAGGCTTTGAAATCTTAGAGAAATCTTTAATAAATCTCCTATAAAACCCAACATGACCAAGAACACTACGAATACCTTTAACATCCCTCGGATAAGGCATCTTCTCGATTGCTTCAACTTTAGCTCTATCAACTTCAATACCTCTCTCAGAAATTTTATGTCCCAATACAATTCCTTCATTAACCATAAAGTGGCATTTCTCCCAATTAAGAACAAGGTTAGTTTCTTCACATCTCTCGCAAAACTTTATCAAGGTTTCGCAAGCAGCTATCAAAAGAATTCCCATAGACGGAAAAATCATCCATGAATACCTCTACAATACTTTCACAAAAACCATGAAAAATAGCAGACATGCATCTTTGAAAAGTAGCAGGAGCATTACATAAACCAAAAGGCATGCGTCTATAAGCATAAGTTCCATAGGGACAGGTAAAAGTGGTTTTCTCTTGATCTTTAGCTTTAACAAAGAATTTGTGAAAACCCGGAATAACCATCAAGAAAGCAAAAATGAGTATTTTTAGATAATCTTTCTAGCATTTGATCAATAAAGGGTAAAGGGTAATGATCTTTTTTAGTAACTTTATTAACTTTTCGAAAATCAATGCACATTCTATACCCTACAACTACTCTTTGAGGAATGAGCTCATCATTATCATTAGGCACAACAGTCATACCTCCTTTCTTGGGAACACAAAGGCACAGGACTAACCCATCTACTATCAGCAATAGGATATATAATACCAGCTTCAAGGAGTCGTAGTACCTCATTCCTTACCACTTCTTTCATCTTTGGAATTAGACGACGCCGAGGTTCAACAACAGGCTTTGCATCATCTTCCATATTAATAGCATGTTGGCAAATAGAAGGAGAAATCCCCTTCAAATCATCAAGAGTGTAGCCAATAGCGCCTCGATGCTTCTTCAATATTTCCAATAACCTTTCTTCCTCAATCTCTGAAAGCTTAGAACTAATAATAACAGGATATATTTTCTTATCATCAATATGAGCATATTTAAGATTATCAGGTAAAGGCTTTAAATCAAAAACAGGATCTTCCTTAGGTGGCGGTGTTGTACCCAAATCTTCCACCGGTAAATCATGCTTGAGAATAGGTTGACGAAGAAAAATTTCCTCAAGCTCATCTCTTTCTTTCCTAAAAATTTCGCTCTCGCTATCCTCCAAATGTTGCTGCAAAGGATTATTAGGAACAAGAACAATAGATGCACATTGCTCCATTTTAATATCATTACTAGGCAAATCAGCTTTATAAGGAGTTTTAGTAAATTTAGAGAAGTTAAACTCATAAGATTCACCAGCAAATTTAGTCAAAATTTTCTCTTTCTTGCAATCTATAATAGCTCCACAAGTATTTAGAAAAGGTCTACCAAAGATAATAGGACAATAATCACTAGCGGCAGAACCAAGTACCAAAAAGTCAGCAGGATATTTAATCTTACCGCATAAAACTTCCACATCTCGAACAATACCAATTGGAGAAATAGTTTCTCTATTAGCCAGCTGAATAACCACATCAATATCTTCAAGTTCACAAGAATCAATTTCGTGCATAATCTCCGTGTAAAGCTCATACGGAATAGCACTAACACTTGCACCAATATCACATAATCCATAATAGCAATGATCACCAATTCTAACAGATAGCATAGGAACACTAGCTTGTTTGGGTTTATTAGGATGTGAAACAATATGTGAAGCATCTTCACAGAAAATAATATGACCATCCTCCACATTTTCAGTCACAAGATCTTTAACTATTGCAACAGCAGGTTCAACTTTTATTTGTTCTTCAGGTTCTACAGGTTTCTTTTCACTTTTATGAACCGCACTATTTATAACAGAGTACTCCTTCATTTTAGCAGGGAAAGGAGTTTTTTCAATATAAACCTCAGGAATAACATGATCAGCAGTTTCAACTACAACACATTTATTAATAGATGAATCAATTTTATCTTTATATGGTTCATGATACTTATCAAAGTTCTTCTTTGGCAATTCATAATGAGAGGCAAAAGCTTTAAAAAGATTTACAGCAACTTGAGAATCAAGACCATATGTAGCACTCATATTACGAAATTTATCAGTATCCATAAAAGCTTCAATGCATTTATAATCATAAATTATACCTGATTCTCGATCTTTGTCGTTCTCCCATCCTTCAGTATTTTCTTGGATTCGATCAAGAAGGTCCCTTTTAAACTCTTCTTTGTTGCGTGTAAATGATCCAGAACAAGAAGTATCCAAAGAAGGTCTTGTCTTGAAAAGAAAGTCTTGCATAGAAATTATCAATAATAACATTACCAGGAAGCTCATGAATGGGGCATTTGAGCATTAAAGACTTCAGTCTCCCCCAAGCTTGGGCAATACTCTCTCCATCATGAGGCCAAAAATTATATATGCGATTCCGATCCTTATGAATTTCACTTGGAGGATAGAACTTAGAATAAAACCGGGGCACAATATCATTCCATTCAAGAGAATCCCCATTATCCAGTAATTTATACCAATGCGCCGCTTTACCAGACAGCGATAAAGAGAATAGTTTCTTCCTCACTTCATCCATAGCAATACCTGCACATTTGAATAACCCGCATAATTCATGCAAAAACAGTAAATGATCACCGGGATGGACAGTTCCATCCCCTTCATAGCGGTTATCCATAACACGTTCAATAATTTTCATAGGTATTTTATATGGTATTACTTCCTCACCTGGCGCTTTATCCACTACCGTTGCAGTAGTAGTAGATTTCCCAAATAGAAATTGAAGAGAAGATCTCTTCATAATGACTTATAGCAGCAGGCAGAAATAAAATCAGCACAACAGTAAAGGTTTTCCTTACCAATTCCACTTACCAATAGCGCTTCACTCCCCGGCAACGGCGCCAGAAAATAGTCTTGATGACACACAAGTATAGGGTTTGTATAGTAGTATCTTCGATAAGTAAGAATGTCGATCCCAACGAGGAGCAGAAGGTGTTGACAAGCAGTTTCGATGAAGGATTCACTGTAAATGCTCACAGACAAGTAGTCAGGGGGGTTTGATGTAACAGTTGAATAATGTACGAGTATGTAAAGTGCGAGAGTAATAATTGCAGCGAGTGGCCCAATCCTTTTTAGCACAAAGGACAAGCCGGTTTGTTTACTTATAATGACCAAACGTTCTCGAGGACACACGGGATTTTAGTCTAGTGCTTTCGCTACATACGGCTAAATAATCTTCATTGTTGTGATAAGTGTTGTGTGGGTGAACCTATGCTAATGTACCGCCCTTCCTAGGACTAATACATACTTGTGATTATACCCCTTGCAAGCATCCGCAACTACAAGAAAGTAATTAAGAAATAAATCTAACCACAGCCTTAAACTCTGAGATCCTGCGATCCCTCCTGCATCGATATACCAACGGGGGTTTAGGTTTCTGTCACTCCGGCAACCCCGCAATTGGCAAACGAATACAAGATGCATTCCCCTAGGCCCATAAATGGTGAAGTGTCATGTAGTCGACGTTCACATGACACCACTAGAAGAATAACACCACAACTTAAATATCACACCATTGAATATTACTCATCCATAGTTCACTACTAACATTTAGACTTCACCCATGTCCTCAAGAACTAAACGAACTACTCACGAGACATCATACGGAACATGATCAGAGGTGATATGATGATGAATAACAATCTGAACATAAACTTGGTTCAATGGTTTCACTCAATAGCATCAACAACAAGTAGAAATCGATACCGGGAGAGTTTCCCCTATCAAACAATCAAGATCAAACCCAAATTGCTATGGCGGTGACGGTGTCCAGCGGTGATGACGGCGGTGATGATGGTGGAGATGATGATGATGGTGATGGCGATGATGTCCAGCTCGATGACGGTGACGATGGCGTCGATTTCCCCCTCCCGGAGGGAATTTCCCCGGCGGATTCCTGCCCGCCGGAGAGCTCTTTTCTCTCTGGTGTTCTCCGCCCCGCAGAGGCGGCTGTAACTCTTCGCGAGGTACCCTCTGTGGCTTAGGTCTTCGGGACGAAGGGTTTGGCGAAGAAAAGGAGGCGAAAAGGGTCGTGGGCCCTCCACACCACAGGCCGGCGCGGCCAGGGCCTGGGCCGCGCCGCCCTAGGGTGTGGGCCCACCCTGGCTGCTCCTGGCTCCTCCTTCTGGCTTCCTTCATCATCTTGAAAAATAGGATTTTTGGTATAATTTCCTTCCAGAGTTGATCTTCCGAAATATTGCGTTCTGACGGTGCTTTTTCTAGCAGAATCCTGGCTCCGGTGTTCGATCCTCCAATAATGATGAAACATGCAAAATAGATGAAATAACATAAGTAATGTGTCCCAATATGAAATATATCAATGAATAACAGCAAATTATGATATAAAATAGTGATGCAAATTGGACGTATCACCCGGTTTGTTGCCGCTATGTATAATAGCATAGGCTCCCTTTCTAGAGGTGAAGCCAGTATAGGTGCTGTGGCCAGCATTGCTTTTAGTTCTTTGAACGCTGCGTCTGCCTGAGGGGTCCAGACGAACTTGTCGGATTTTTTCATCAGAGCATAGAGTGGCAGAGCTTTTTCTCCCAACCTGCTCACGAACCGGCTTAGCGATGCCAAGCTTCCGGTAAACTTTTGCACATCTTTCAGCTCTCGAGGGACAGTCATTCTTTCTATTGCCCGAATTTTTACCGGATTGACTTCTATGCCCCGGCTTGATACAAGGAAACCGAGCAGCTTGCCGGCAGGGACACCGAAAGTACATTTTGCCGGATTAAGCTTCATCCGGAACCGTCTTAGGTTATCGAATGTTTGCCGGATGTCATCGATTAAGGTGTTCTTTACCTTTGTTTTTATCACAATGTCGTCTACATAGACTTGCACATTCTTTCCAATCTGATCAAACAAGCATTTTTGCATACAGCGCTGGTACGTTGCACCAGCGTTGCGCAAACCAAAGGGCATAGTGACATAGCAATAAGCCCCGTGCGGGGTAATGAACGCAGTTTTTATTTGATCTTCCTTTTTCAAGGGAATTTGGTGGAAACCGGAATAGGCATCCAGGAAGGACAACAACTCACACCCAGCAGTTGAATCAATCACTTGATCGATCCGTGGTAAAGGAAACGGGTCTCTTGGGCAAGCCTTGTTTAGGTTGGTGTAGTCGATGCACATGCGCCACACCTTTGGAGCTTTTGCTTCCAGGTTCTCATCTTTTTTCTTTTCAACCATTACCGGATTGGCCAGCCACTCTGTGTGCGTGACCTCCACAATGAATCCGGCAACAAGCAGTTTGGTTACCTCTTCTCCTATGATTTTCCTTCTATCTTCAGCGAACCGGCGCAAGGGTTGTCGCACCGGCTTGGCATCCTTCCGGACGTTTAAAGAGTGCTCAGCCAGCTCCCTCGGAACACCTACCAAATCATCAGTTGACCAGGCAAAGATATTCCGATTCTCACGGAGGAAGCTGACGAGCGCGCTTTCCTATGCTTGATCGAGTCCGGTACCAATGCGAACGGTGCGCTCTGGGTAAGCCGGATCCAGCACAATGTCCTTTGTTTCATTTGTCGGCTTGAATGCCGGTGAGCCCAAGTTTCCACTCATTGCCGCTAAGCTCAACTGTGAGGACTGAGCCAGCGCAACCGTTGTTTGCATCCTTTTCTTTTCCTCCGCGATCACCAGCGATTCCGCTAGGTTTGATCCGGCAGATGCAGTTTCCAGTGAGATTTTATAGTTCCCCACCACAGTTAAGGGTCCACGAGGTGCCGGCATCTTCATCTTGAGGTAAGCCGTATGAGTGGTAGCCATGAAAGCTGCCAATGCTGGTCTTCCCAACAACGCATGGTAAGGACTGTCTAGATCCACCACCTCAAACTCAACATTTTCAACCCGGCAATTGTCACGTCCTCCAAATGCTACGTCCACCCGAACTTTTCCAATCGGGGCACAGGACAAGCCCGGAACGATTCCATGGAACGTTGTACGTGTTGGCTGAAGCATGTTTTCTGTTATGCCCAGCGTATGCATGGTATGCTTGTACATGATGTTTATGCTGCTGCCGTTGTCTATCAGCACCTTGCTGAACTTTACTCGAGTCTGTGGCCCTTTCATGATTGGGTCCACAACAAGAGCGTATCCACCCGGATTCGGCATGATTTTAGGGTGATCCTTGAATGACCAGGTAATTTCCTGATCTGACCACAGCATGTACTTGGGGACTGCCGGCATCACGGCATTGACCTCCATGGAGCGGCGGTGTACACTTTGCCTATCTGTTGGCTCAGTGACAAAGACGACACAACACATATGCGGGCCTTCGTAAACATTCCGGCCTAAAGGTGCCGGTGGAGGTGGTTGATCATCGTCCTGCTCCACCCGGTTAACTTGCTGATACTGCTGCCGGTTTGGCTGCACCGGTAAGGCGTTTGCCCCGGTAAGTGGTGGTGGTGGTGGTAGCTGTTGTTGCCGCGGCATGTCTTGTGGTGGTTGTGCATCTTTTACTGTTCCCTTTTGCATCAAGTACTTGGTCCAGGTACAATCCTTCGTCAGATGGTTTGACGGGTGTGCCGGATTCGGTGTGTGCCACCGGCAAGGTTGGTCCATGGCAGCTTCCATGGTGTACTTTGCGGGTTCTTGCCAGTTTCTTTTCTGGACCCAGGGTTTCTTTTCTACCCATTGTTTCTTAGGACCCGCCCATGGCTGCGATCCGGTTCTTTGCCTCTGACTGCCGCTGGCCTCAGAGTTTTCCTGCACAGCAGCAACTTGCTGCGGACCGTACCTTCGATCCGGAAAATCTTCTCTTCTTTTGTTATTCCGGTTATCCCGGTGTTGTTCGTGGCGCAGCTGCTCCGGCTCAGGTTGCACTGCCGGCTGCGTTGGGTCTCCCAATGCATAGCTATCCGCCACACGTATCATCTCTGCCAACGTTGTCGGCATGCTTCGCTGCAGCTTTTGCCACAACGGTGAACCTCTTCTGCACCCACTGCTAAACCAAGCAATGGCCTGTGCCTCGATTACCCCTTCACAGGAGTTCCTTGTAGTGTTCCACCGGGCCAGATAATCCCGGTCTGTTTCGTTTGGGCGCTGCACGCACAGAGCGAGTTGCTGCGGCCTATTTGGCCTTTGATAGGTGCTGCTGAAATTGCTCACAAAAGCCTCCTCGAAATCCAGCCAGCCATTTATGCTTCCTGCCGGCAAGTTGTTTAGCCAGATTCTTGCCGGTCCAACCAAAAACGATGGTATGATCCTTACGGCCCAACGCCGATTTCCTCCTCCCGCTACGGTTCCTCCACCGCCTGCGACGTATACCGCGGTTACGTAATCCGCGAGCCAGTCTTCCGGCTTCGTAGTGCCATCGTATGTTTTCGTGTCACGGGGCAACATAAAGTTGCGCACTGGTGGCCTTTCTTTCATGATCCTTGGGCCAAAGCACTTTGGTCCTGGGGGATCTTCCTCCTCGACTATTGCTGACAAGTATATTCTATCCAGACGGTGCCTCGCATCCCGTTCCGGTAAGTATCTCTCTCCCAGGCGTTCTCCCAATGCGTTCCGGAAAGCTGCCGGTCTTGCAGAATCAGCTTCATCATAACATTCCGGTACCGCGGCCCTTGCCTGCCGGTACCTCGGGGGATCTATTTCCTCCTCCTCATACGCTGCCCTTGCAGGTCGATAATTTTGCCCGGTCTCGTATCTACCGGCATGATTGTTTCCGGCATAGCCGCCTCTGGCGTTGCCTCGTTCTGCCCCTTGGCTTTTTCTACCGGCATCATGTTGCCCGGCTTGTTGTTTTCCGGTAAGAACCGGATCGTACACAGTCATCTGCTGTGCGTTCATGTCTTTTTCTCTTCTTCTGTCCGGATGGGGGGACGATGCCTGCCCATGGGATTTGCTACCGGCATTCCTTGTCGAACGCGCGGATTTTGAAGCCACAGCCTTGTTTAGCTTATCAAGCTGCTCAGCATTTTGCTGCTCGATAGTTTCAAGAAGTTCCCGGACACGCTCTTGCTGTTTTGCCAGAGCGTCCCCGGAAAGCGAGTCACATAGCGCTACAGCAGCTTTAGCAGCTTTTATTGTTTTATCCGGGCTGCTGTACTTAGGTTTCTCTACAATGCTCACAGATGCAGATGTGCTTTTGCCGGCAGCAATTTCTTTGCGCAGATCCTGATCTAGATTGCGAGCCTTAAGCCGGTTTTCCGGTAGCCTAGCAGCGTGAGCGCTAACAGAAGCAAAGCCATGGGCAGCGTTATACTCACGTACGGTTAGGTTCAGCTCGCGCTGCGCCCTGACGATGTCCTTGCCGCTCTCGAGCATCTTCTGGCGCTGCGCCTCCAGCTCCGCCTGAGCTGCTGCCGGGTCGATGTTCTGCGCGATGGGGGTGGCGAGGACGTTCATCGCCGCTTGGAGCGGTGTTTCCGGTGGCGCGGATGATGCTCCCGCTGCGCCTGCGCCTCGCTCCAACGGTGGCTTGGCCGCACGGGTCGAAACCGCACGCCCAGCGCCTTCACCCACAGCTTCCTTGCCGGCGTCGACCGCGCCTGCCATCATCACCTCCACGCTCCCTGGAGCGCGGCCCGCATGTAGCCATCTTGGCGGATCCGGCGCCACCAGCACCGGCGAGAGGCACTGGCGCACAGGAACGGTGCCGAAGTAGATGCGGTGGCTGCCGAACTCGATGATGCGGCCGTTCTTGGGGAAGATGCCGCCGTTGACGAAGCAGCCCGCATTGTCGTTGATGAAGTCCATGGCGTAGATGCGCTGCACCAACGCGGAGACCGTGCGCTGACCGGCGACGTCGAGGATGCCCGCCCGAATGTGAACTCCAGCAAGCGCCACTTCATGCCCCACGGTGGGCGCCAACTGTCGTCGTGGTGAACGAGCAGATGCCATAGGATGGCTTAGATTGGGGCCGAATGGACGCTAGAGGATTCGGGGGAGGGTTTGCGATTAGATGGGAAGAACTTCCGGATGCTTTCCTCAAGAACACAACCAAAGGCCGGTATACAAGAAGAGAGACAAGAGGAAGAACTCTTTACTAGATCGCTGGTTTCATTAATCTCAACATGGTTACAAGTTTGTGCTTCGAGCCTTCCTACTACCGTGCGTGCATGCCCGTAAGGAGGGCTGCCCCCTCTCCTTATATAGGGGAGAGGGTGGCTTACAGGGCAAGAAACCCAAATGGCATCTTTGACTAGACAAACTACTTTACAAAGCTACTTTAATCACAGATGACGCCGGGGTCCTCTTTAATCAGGGCTGCTGATGTCCTCCGGCTTCTTTTAGCGTCATCCCTCTCTTTGGCGCCAGGGCTCTGATTAAAGCCACTTTGCTTAGCTCATCCTTGTCTTCTTGCTCTGAAGAGAATCTTTGACCAGTCCTGCCGACAGGCCCTTCTTTCCGGTAACTTCTTTACCGGGCTCCGGCACGCCCCCTTGGGGATGCCGGCTTGGCTTCACTTAGCCCAAACTCCTACCTTTGTTACCGGTAAGAATATTAAACCGGTATCTCGATGGCTCAAACCATCCGGTTTGGCATGCCTTTGGCATACCGGGGGTTATCCCCCCAACAGTTGGGGCAAAGTATCTTGATTGTGTTGTGCAGGTTTCACGTTGGCGCCGGAATCCCTGGTGTTGCGCCGCACTACACTCCGCCGCTATCAACCTTCACGTGCTTTTTGACTCCTACTGGTTCGATAACCTTGGTTTCTTACTGAGGGAAAACTTACTGCTGTACGCATCACACCTTCCTCTTGGGGTTGCCAACGGACGTGTGCTTTACACGTATCAGTTGTTCAGCTGCAGCTCAGACAAACAGACACTTAGAGCATCTCCAGTCGTGTCCCCCAAACCGTCCCCAAACAGCGCCGGATCGAGCGTTTGGAGGATGAGTTTTGTCCGTGCCGCGTTTGGGGGACGTCGCGTCCCCCAAAGGCAGTCCCTAGTGAGAAATTCAAATAGTTTGCATTCAAAAGAGATCGTTTCCACCGAAGTCGTCGCGATCAGAGTAGCGTCGATCAAAGTACTGGGCGCGCGATCATATTACAGGTCGACGGGTGAATTAAAAGAAGGGGTTGAGGTAGGGCGATGCCGTCGGATCCTGAGTCGACGTAGACCCGTCGATCACGATGAACTCGTCGTGATCTACCCGGTGTGCATGCTCCGTCGCCGACGTCGAGGCAGAGACCAACGCAGGTGTAGTAGTGGATGTGTCTAGCGGCTCTTACTCCGGGGTTGGGGCCGCTGCCGCTGCAGCTGCCTGGGCCGCCGCGGACTCCGCCTCAGCCGCCGCCATTTTGGCTTCGATGTCATCGAGGATCTGGCCTTTGAAGAAGTTGTGCGTCGCCCGCGTCCGGGGAGACATTCCTTCTGTCGACGCTCTCAGCAGGGACATGTCGTCCCTGCGTTTCTTCAGCTCCATCTTCTCCTCTTGCCTCTTGAGCAGCGCCGCCCACCTTTCCTCGGCCTTTTTGTCGTGGGCGAGCAAGGTCGAGGAGACCTCTACGAGGCACTGCGTGAGGGACGCCTCCATCTTCTTGGCCGATGGGATGGGCCTTTTATAGGGATGGGCCTTTAGTCCCGGTTGGCCTGGCCAACCGCGACTAAAGGCATTCGGGCCAGGTCTGGCCAACCGCGACTAAAGCTCCTCCCGTCCACCAACTGGCCACCGAGCGCGCTGGGTCCAGGTCTTTAGTCGCGGGTCGTCTCCAACCGCGACTACCCGCGACTAAAAACCCCTCTAGGCGCGGTTCCTATATTTTGGAGACTAATGGAGACGGATAAAAGCCTCTTTTTCTACTAGTGATCACTCCTACAAGCCGAGTCTCCTCTCAACATAGAAACAGCCTCAAAGACGCTGCCGTTGTCAAAGACGCTGCCGTTGCCGATCCAAAGCCGAATCTTGGTTTTCACCCAGAGAACGGCAAACTAACACGCACAGCAGTTAATACTTACCATTATTAACAAGAAGCGCGTCGTAATGTCACAGAGTTGCAAACGAACAAAAAGCTATCTACAGTAGGTAACAAACACCGCGGTGTGACAGAGACCGGATTTTATACAGTGTATCAACCTGATGCATCGGTGAGAAATGGCCATTGTGTGAAAATCTAGCCAACACCAGCAGACCTACAAAACAAAGCAAGGAACCAAAAGGCCAAGCGAGGTAACAAGAAATCTGAGCAGAACCTTGCGCATTTTTCCACACGGAACAACCGTTAATTAACTGCTTTGCGTCGCCCATGCAAAGTTACCTCTTAAGCTACGTGTTTTTGTTCAGGTAGAAGACCGCCAAGAGTAAAAAATAAAAAACAATTTGTTGACGACGAGTTTGCATCCGCCTGATGCGTCCTTGTCTAACCCCGTTCCTTCCATCACGCCTTCCCCTCCGCTGCATTGCGATTTAACTTTTCTGTTCACATACTTGGCTGATGATTTGCCGTAAGAACTTCGATCAGCTAGCGATATTACTTTTCGGAAAGGGAAGAAAAATCCAGCCTATCTGGGCCGTGGGCCGCACAGAATTTTCACGAAAATGGTCTATGATATGCATGAATTCATGGCCCAGTCTAAACATGCAAACAGGCTGGCAGCCAGCAGCGGCGACCTGGGCTTTTAACAGCACCGAGAGCTCCTTAGGTAGTGAAGTACTGAGTAGTGATTAGTGAGAAAATCATCATCCAATAAGAATAAGAAAATAGCCAAGAGACACAGCACGCTGTTCTGCACGTTTTATTTGTTTTTTTCTCAGTGACAAGCAAATTGTTGGTAGCTGGCTAGATAACCGCATCTTGCAGATTCCATTAAATAACCAGGGATTCGCCGACTTTATAGCATGGAGTTGTACAAAGCATAGAGGATACACGGTGAGATCAGGATATCATCTCCAATGGCAGCACCAGTTTGGTGCCTCTGTGGGTCAATTGGTTTTATCAGGTTCATTTGGTACGAACCCTATTTGGAAAACTATATGGAAGTTAAAAATTCCAAGTAAAGTGAAGATTTTTCTGTGGCGAGCCTTACACGGAATTCTCTTCCTGAAGGGCATTCTTGTTAATCGACATATTAGAACCTATTGCGAGTGCCCAATCTGTTCCTTAGGACCTGAAGATAGTAAACATCTCTTGTTCCAATGCCCCATGGCGACAAATTTGTGGCAAAGTCTTGCACTAGAAAATCTGATTACTCATGCAGGGCCTTGACAATATTGGTCGCAAGGAGCTAATATCGGCAATGGTTTGGTACTTGTGGTGGATAAGACGGAGACGCACACATGAAGAAAATGTTCCGCCCCTACGTCAGCGCAAAATGTTCATTCTATCTATTGTACCTAATTCGGCTTTGGTGGCCAAACCAAATGCAGGGACGGTAAAATGGCAGCGGCCCAACCCAAGACAAGTAAAACTAAATGTGGATGCTTCGTTTCATATTGATTCTCTTTCAGGTGGCACAAGTGTTGTTATCCGAGATTTTGAAGAGTGCCTGATTGCAGCGAGTTGTTCGTTGATCCCACACGCTTCTTGAGCGGCAATGTCAGAAGCTTATGCGATGAAAGAAGGTCTAGTGTTGGCGGAAAAACTGGGTTGTAACCGTGTGACCACATAGTCGGACTCACTGGAAACAATTGAAGCATGTTCTGGAGAACAGATGTGGTCGAATGAACCAGCAACTATCTATGCTGATTGTATCGACAAAGTTACAGCAATTGGAGATGTCTCCTTTAAGTTATGTCCCCGAGAAGCAAATCAAGTAGCCCATGAGTTAGCTAAGTACGGTTATTCCGATAAAATTTCTCGTAATTGGGACGATGATCCCCTAGCATTCTCCTTGATAGGCTTCTGAACGATACTTTGATCTTTTAGCATCAAGTTTCAGACGCACTATTTTTCTTACCACGGTACCCAAGGGGAAGATTTTAATGAGGCGGCTTGCTAGATTAATATATTTGTTTCAAAAAAAAAGCTTTGTTGGTCAGTTTCGCTAGATTAGCATGTGTATTTTTCCTTCTCTTTTCCAAATTCCTAGTTGGTGATTTGCTAACATGATTTTTTATCACTCAAAACTTTTCTTAAGTTCTTAGTTAGTCAATTTTAGAAAGTGCATGCTCCCTTTTAGTTGACCCGCCTAACTTTTTCTTTCAAGCTCCCCCACTGCATATACCCATATTTACTGCGGGTGGCCGACGGTATTGATATGGCTTGTTATTCTATCCATATCCATTTTCTTCCTAAAGATCCAC
This sequence comes from Lolium perenne, assembly GCF_019359855.2. NCBI lineage: Eukaryota > Viridiplantae > Streptophyta > Magnoliopsida > Poales > Poaceae > Lolium > Lolium perenne. The sequence continues at coordinate 219,662,694 of NC_067245.2, read as the reverse complement.
CAATTTTCAAACGTAATTATTAGCCATGGACTTTAAACCAGACCTCGTGGCCTCAAGCCATGTCTTGGAACTTTGACATACCATCTCTTCCTCGAAGTGGAAGGCCTATTGTTGTCCAACAACAATACATTGTGTACATTATGCAACCTTTTCGATCTGCATGGTAATGGCGCGACCTCAACCATGGGTTCCTCATTTTCTAAGATGTGCATCAGGCGAAGGGGCAAGTGGAAGATGAGATCACCAATGACGGGTTGTGCGGCGCCGAGGAAGAGGATGAGTGATGGCGAGGTTGTGTAAAAAACAAGGTTTTGATATCGGCTATTCTGTATATCTATGAGGTCGTTGTGGTTTGCTTGTTGCCATGAATTCGGAGTTGTTGCGGCTTCATATTAGTGGTAGTGATAATAGGCAATGGACAGTGTGTTTATACCTTGATTCTTCTCAACACAAAATCTTATATACTTCCCCTTGTAGCTCTCCTTTAGAATGGGAGCAACTCTATCATCAATACCTCAAGCCGACTGAATCTACGTGTGGATTTAGGTGACTATTACGGTGATGGCTTCGTCGATGGTTGTCTGTGGTGAAGTTGTAGTTGCTAGCTCGAGCAAGAGTGGTGATGAGGATCTTTCATAGAACCTTGACATAAAATTTTGCTCGACGGTGTTTCTGTTGTGACTCAGGTTGGTTGATGTTGTTGTGTGGTATGTCATGTTCCATGAAGACATGTGTACGCGAGTGTTGTAGTAATTTAAAATTACTTTTCTGCTAATGGGCACCACTTTTTTGGGTCAACAAGATAGGGAAATAGTTCGCGCACCCATGTACACTCGACGTTGGGCGTGATTCACCACAACGCACTTCATGGTAGACTAACTGAAAACGCGATATACAAGACAATCCAACCATCTCTTATGGTATCTGAACTCCACTCGCTTGTGATAGACCTTGTGAAGACTCGCGACAACTATGGGCTAAACAAGGATGATTTACTTGCTCTTAACTCAATTGTCGATTATCGAGAAAAACCTTATGCGGAGTCGGCCAAAAACAAACGTATGGACAAAGGTACGGGGCAAAAGTAGATTGCATTATTAGATTGGATTGGTTCATGTGTTTAGTCCCAATTGGCCATCACCCATCATATAAATATGGAGCGGCTGGTTATGTCATGCAAGTCATGGTAAAAACCCACATGGTTTACATGTAAGAATCCGAGCACAACTCCTAGTCTAAACTAAAAAATCCTTCCTTAATTTGTTTTTCAGTTGGAACCGAACTCGAAGTTATGTGGTGTAAGCCTTGGATTGGCCCGATCTTCATGGATTTGGGAGAGTTGTAGAATGGAAATCGCAGGGGAAGTGGAAGAACACGAAGAACTCGAAGGATACAACTCACACACCGACACAACTTAGGTTGTCCCCGTTGGCCCAAGCCACCAACTCAGTAGAATTGCAAGAAAACGACCAAATGGAAGGATTCCTTGCAAAAGATTGTCAAGCCCAAATAGAATTTCAAAGATCAAGAGACCAGATGAAGATAGAGTTGCAAGCAAGATCTTCACTTCGTATAGTGTATTTAATGTAAAACATCTAGCCAATGAAGAGCCCTGGATATGATAGATCGGTAAATCTTAGGGGTGGGGGTGGGGATTCCACAAGAGCATAACTCAAATCAAATCTCAGTTTCAAGTCTAATATGAGATCTAGGCAAATAGGGGATATTTATAGTACTAGGGTACGAAGGGGTACGTTTACATGGCTCAAGGCCAAAACAAGTCTATTCCGATGCACTCCACATGCGCCGGTTGGACAGGTGGCCGCTGGTCTTGAAGCCATTCTAGGACAGGTCTGCTACTGTTTTGGTTCTGGCAAGCACCAACGTGGGAAACTAAGGCCAACGATTGCTCTGGTGCCAACTGTAAGGGTACATTGCCCCTAAGAATGTTTTTGGTAATTAATGATAATCTTTATGGACTAATATTTTTATTTAGTTTATATGTAGGAATAATCCCTAAGTATTTTTTATAGTCCACGTGTTGGATTCAAGTGTGGATGCCACGAAGATAAAGATATATCTTGGGTATTGGCATCGTGATCTTGAGTGTTTGGTATTAAGAAAAGAATTCAAGACAAGGCTCTAAGCCGGTGTCATGATAGTTTCATGAGTCGAGCTATGGATGACTATGTGATGATGTTGGGATTCCAAGTGCAGAGTGTTGTGTCAGCAAAGTATTTTTTCCACAAGTGTGACTCGAGGGTTTATATCGAACTCTCGGGGAAGTAGACAAAGAGTATACTCTTCTTCCTTTTTCTAGCAATCCTGCAAGTAAAATAAATGCTTTGTGTCCCCAACTTGACCGTGTGGTTGTCAAGCACAAGATTTCGTGTAAGTAAATAAACACGAGTAAAAATAAAACAAATAAAACTAGACTAGATAAAATAACTAAATAAAAGTTGTAAAGGGGTTGATTGTTTTTTGTGTTTTGAATGCAAAGAAGAAAACTAAATATTTCTTTATTTTCGGATTAAAATAATGCAGCAAATAGAAAACAAGATAAAAGCAATATAAAGGTGTTTCTTATGATAAAAAGCGGATCGGGGTTCATGGGTTCACTTGACTATTCTCTCTTTAAGTTGTAGTGGACAAATAACAATTCATCAATAAGACATAAAGGTGTAAATAATAGTATATGTAAAATCATAATTAATATGGGCATCACGTCCTAACATAGATATGATGCAACACATCTCTTTTATACTCCACAAGAAAGAAACTTCATCAATCTTGTATTAAGAATTAACAGAGCATAGCCATAAGTAGCTTGATATGAAGTTTGAATATCAAATATGCTATCTTGAACAAACAAGATCATCATTAATGTCATGTGACGAACATAGCACATGCATTTATTTTATCCCTAGTGAGGTAGCAAAAGAAAAGGCAAAGCCATAAAAGATCTTGAACATATTGTCACTATCCAATCACTAAAACCATGCTACTACATCTAATACACACATCACCACACACACGCTCTTGCAAAGATGTTGGATCAGAACAAATACTTAAGAACAAGGTACATAATATGCATATATCAGTACATCTTACACATAATATGATCAGATCTTATAGCACAATATCATAGAATACGGATCCATCACATAAGTATTACAAATATGACCATAATCATGTTAGGCAGCTCATATGGCACTAAGAACTATGAAAAACATGAGAGAAATAGATTAAGCTACTGCCACAAACCCGTAGTCCAGAGGTGGACTACTCTCACTTGATCATGGTGATGATGATGAAGACGTTGGAGAAGGTGCAGATCCCTCCGGTGGTGATCCCGACGGAGTTTCCCCTCCAATCTTTTCTGCAGCAACCTCCGTTTTCGTGTTTCTGTGTTTGTGTGATGCTCTCCTCCCGAGAACTCTCCGGGACCATATATATAGTGATTTTTAGGGAAAAATACGTCGGTGGGCAAATTTTTTTAGGGAAAACGAACGATCGCTGGCTGAAAGAGCCTAGGTGGCGCGTCCTCCCTTGCTGGTCACGCCACCTGGTCTCTTTTTGCCCTCAGGCCTCTCCAGGTGTGCTTCAAGGACCCAGGGTGTTTCTCCCGATGAAAAAATGATGCTCCAAAAATCTCAGGTCAATTTGACTCCATATAGGTCTCTGAAAGTAAAAAATACGCAAAATCGGGTTTTCCTGTTTAGCAGAGTTATAAACCAAATAAATGGGATCATTGATAAATCCCCATAAATCAATGTAAAACATGGTATTATCATCATATATGTTGTAAATATGTGGGAATTCAATATGATAAAGGACCAGAAACTCAATTCGGCTCCCGGGTACGTATGATCCCTCTACCATAAAAATATATTTTCAAGTGTTAAAAAATTAGACAAAAACATTTACATGTACATCTCCATAATATATGTGTGTTCGTCAAGTTTTACGAAAAAATAATATTTTTTTTTAGTCTACGTGAAAAAAGAAAATTTATCTTGTGACAAGTCTTTGTTTTAGCACCGAATTTTGTCTTTTTTACACACGCCACACGACAACTCGTTTTTCACGAAACGATTTTATGAGCGCGTAGCACATGAAAATGTACGTGCGAAATTTGTGTTTCAAATTTTTTGACATTTCAAAATGTGTCTAACATGCATTTTAAAATAAAGGGAGCATACGTTCCCATGTGCCAAAACATCACTCCCATAAAGGACAAAGTTCATGTATGCATTTTACATGCATCACTATGGTTTAGAGCATGCAATCAAATGAAGAGTTCTATATATATCTCAAGATGTTATGATTGAACATGGGGAGATACAAGGTAGACCAAGACTAAGAGCGAAGATTGTATTCAAGTTTGTCAACACATGAAGCATAAAGATTGTACCACTTTGGATCATGTTATCTTGTGGATGGTAATCCTTGTCAATTATGCTTCATGAGCTAACCCACTATATATATGTGTTTGTGTTGTCGATATGAGTTAGGTATCTCAAGAACTTATGCTTGAAGCTTGTCGTCCATTCGGTTATAATAGACGTGTGAAGATGTGATTCAAGGAAGCTTTCCCACAGTGGTGTATGGGGGAGCAATCATGAGTCTTCACTAAGCAACAATGATCAAGTAAGGAATTCCGGCTTGTATAAAGCTTGAAGAGGTGTCATCAAGATCAAGCGGGATGCGCAAGGCAAAGGTATGGCCTTGCTAGGTTTTCCTTTGACCGGCCTCAAGGTAGTTGTTGGCAAACCAGGTTATATGATAAATAGACGCACTATCAAGAGGGGCTTTCGGTTGGGTAACTTGATCACATCGTCTTAGGGAGCTTAATACTTTGCATCCCTATATTCTTGTTGCTTTTTGGTGTTTCTCTTTGTGAGATTCTTGAGATTGTTGATAGCTTTTCAACAAGCCCAAGTTCGTCGAAAACGGAATCCATATGCATCTTCTATTGCGTTTTTGAGTTTGGACGTCTTTACCATTTCTTGACGTTGGGGTTCTGAAAGAACATTTCACAATCTCTAGGGTTTTGTGTGTTTGACAACAACACCGGTGATGATCTAACATGTTGGTAAGTGTGTGGCAGATAAAGTAAATGGTCACCGCTGTTAAAATTGATCCACCAAAAAGGAAGAAAAGAGATGAGCTGAAATTGCCCCAGGCCAGCACTTCCGTTGACAGGAAGCCGGCACTACCGGTGGCTGCACCCTGGCACTGCCGACTGGACTGTTTCGACCAGATTACCTAGGTTTTCTACAGGGCGGCACTGCCGGGGTTTGGAGGCCGACACTGCTGCTGAAACATCCCCAAAGGGCAGAATTGGCTGAGGGTTATTTAAGAGACTCTTCTTCTACCTTGGAAAGTTGCTCCTTCTCTCCAAGAGCACACCATTAAGCTGAGCCACGAAAATCATCAGATCTCCTCCCTCAACGACCCAAATCTCTCTTGATCTTTTGAGAGCCGAAGGAGAAGACCCCGATCTACATCTTCACCGAAGCTATTTGCATTTCCTCCTCATTTGCTTGATGGCCCCTCTGCTAGTGTTCCTTTTGGAAACCCTAGTTCTTATTGCTTGATTTTATCTTGTTGTTGTTGTTGTTGTTGTTGTTGTTGTTGTTGTTGTTGTTGTTGTTACAACTATTGGGAGCCTCCAATTCAGTTGTGGATGTGTTCCCCAAGAACTTTGTAAAGGCCCGGTTTCCACCTCGAGGAAATCCCTTAGTGGACAAGTGAGCTAGGCCTTTGTGGCGTTGCTCACCGGAGAATAGGGTGAGGCCTTTGTTGCGTTGGTTAGGCCTTTGTAGCGACCACACCCCTCCAACGTAGACGTACTTCCCCTCAAAAGGAAGGAACTACGAGAATCATCCCTTGTGTCTCCGCGTGCTCCACTCTCGGTTACATCTATCCTTTATTGCATTACTATGTCTTGCTTAGTGATATCTTGCTTAGTAGTGCATCTTGTCATCTAGGGAATTTCACATAGTTGCATATGCAGAGAATTTAACTTTATGTCAAGCCTTACTTGAAAAAGAACTAAAAATTGGGTAGAACCTATTCACCCCCCTCTAGGTGCGGCATACGACCCTTTTAGGTTCCGTTCGTCGTTATCTTTCCAACAAAATTGGTTTCATCTTAATCAGAGTTCAGAAACTTAGTCAAAGTTAAGTTCTTTCGAGAAAACTGCATTTGAGAGGTTCTGGCTATTTCGGCGCAGAACCGACGGTGCCGGCTCTCCTGCCGGAACATCTTGGCGAGCCATAATGGTTCCGATATCACCGGAACACGTGCTAGTACGTTGTTCCGGCAAAACCGGTTTTGTTCCGGCGGGCTGGTCTTGTTCCGGTGAGGGAACCGGTGTGCCGGTTTTAGAACCGGTCCAGCCTCGTGTGCTACATATTTCCAGCGGTGGTTTCGGTCAACGGGTTTGCTCGTCGGACCATTCCGGCGTGTGAACCGGCGGCGCTAGTTTTACCGCTGGTTTGGGTCGCAGGAACTTTCCAAACGGCTAGTTTTCTCCCTTGGACTATAAATAGCCCTTCTTCCTCCTTGAGGAGGTAAGGTCAACCATTACACTTGTTCTCTCTCCTACTCCATTGTTGAAGCTCAGAAGCTTTCTTCCTCACCAACCCTCCCTTGATTTTTGCATATTCTTGAGGGATTTAAAAGAGGAGATGTAGATCTACAACTTTACCAATCACTTCCTCCTCTAAGTAAGGGGAACCCTTGGGATTTAGATCTTAGAGTAATTTGTTGATTTCTTCCATTGTTCGTCCTCTCTAGTTTATCCATAGAATTTGTTGCTTTTGTGAGATTTGAGTGTGAAGGATTTGAGCACCCTTGGTGCTCTTGCTTTTGTATCCTTTCATAAGTGTTAAGCTCTCTATTATGATTTGTTTGAGTGAGAGACTGTGAGTTTGTTACTCTTGGAGGGGTTACCTCCTAGTTGGCTTGGCGATTGGTGCTCTGGTGATCTCTTCGTGGTAGATTGTGAAGAGGCCCGGGCTTCTCCTTCGTGGAGGTTGCGAAGTGGTTGTAGAGCTTGTCATCTCCGCAGTGGAGGAAAATCTAACCATAACGGAAATGCCTTTGTCCTTCGTGGTATTGGCTTGGAGAAGAAGGTGAGCCTTCGTGTCTCTCGGGAGATCTTCGTGGTAGCCCGCATCTCTCCAACGTGACGTACATCACCTTGTGTGGGGAACACGGGAATACATCTTCGTCTCCGCGTGCCTCGGTTATATCTATACCCGAGTTACTTTCCTTGTGATAGCCATCGTGATTGAAGTATATATATATATCTTGCTATCACTTGTGTTTATATATCTTGTGTCTATCTTGCTTAGCTTGAGTTTTTGTTGTTGCACTTAGTTGTGCCTAGCATATTTAGGTTTTGTGCTTGTAAAATAAACGTTAGTTTAATTCCGCATTCTTACAAGCTAAATCTGTGATAGTTTTTAAAACGCCTATTCACCTCCTCTACATGACATCTCGTCCTTTCACCAGCGCTGGTGGTAGCCCGGTGGTGGTTGGTCTGTTTTGGCAGTAGGGTCGGTGCACCAACGCCAAGGCCATCCAACAAGACTAGTCCACTTGCGAGAATTGACGGTTTTGATAGAGTGTCGTCCATAGGACGGGCTACATCATCTCCCCGTTGGGAAAGAGTCTTCATCGACTCTAGTTCTTCCTTATATCCATAAAATATTTTAGATATTTTAAAAAAACTAGGTACAAACCAAAATTAGTGAACCTACGCACTAAAACACGTCTTGATACAATCTAACAAAACGAAAAGCTCCTTACATTAGCGCTCTTGGAACAGAGTTCACTGAGAAACAAAAGTTTAGCAAAACAAAAAAAGGAAGGTCGTGGCAAAGTTTCAGCCGGTCCAGAAAAACACAAAAGTTGTGGTACTTGACACGAAATCTCCAAACAGAGGAATCTCCCAGAAACCGTCCGTTTCTTTGGCCACATCAAACCGCTAAACTCATTGAGAAAAGAAACATTTCGCAGAGGAGGAGTGCCACGAGGCGCTCGCTCCCTCTTCCCTGCCTGCCTGCCTCATTCGGCGGCTCCTCCTCCAAAACGCGAGCGCCAAATCCCCACCGCGCCGCCAAACCGGTGGCCGGCTGCCGCTTCCCGGCGCGCCGCCGCGCGCCTGCGCCGACCCACGGCAAGTCCCGCCTCCCCGCGCAGCTCCCCGGCAAGCCCCGCCTCTCCTCCGGCCGTTCGGTATCGGCGGACTCCCTGCAGGTGAGGCTCCGGAGTGGTTGCCCTCGGTGTTTTACGACGCGGTTCGATGCGGGATCGACTGCTCCAGCTGATCTTGCCGGGTTCTTGATGGGTTCTTGGGTTCTGTTCGCGCCAAGATGGGTTCCCAGGTGGCGGCGGGCGGTGGGATGTGTCATGCGCGGTCCCTGACGGGCTAGGGTTTGGGGGCTGCCCATCCGGTTTTCGCATCCTAGGGTGCGGGGTAAGGACGAGTGCGAAATGGGGTTTTCGCCAGGAGCCCTAGGTGGGGAGGGCTTTCTCCCCTGAATTGGTGATTTCTTGGTGTGTGTGACAGGTGTTGATTTGTTCAGGGAGGTTCTTTGTTCTTGGATTCTGTAGATCAGGGCAGCGTTTTCATGCCGTGTGTTGAAAGAGTGGTTGTCAGAAAATACACTGCCCTCCCCGCCGTATTCTCGTCTTTGTAATTTCTGCTTGCGGTTGGATCGGTGCAAATGGCTAGTGCATTGTTCTGCATTTGGGGTTTTCCTGGTTCTTGAGACTGTTAGTTGAGCTTGGCGTATGAGCGCCTTGCGTTCAGAGTCGAACTTGTCCTTGATAAGTGATACTGCAACAAAATCTTAAGTGCATTTTGTTGTTGATGTAAACGGCAGAATTTCTTGCTTGTTGGATTTTAGGGGCTGCGGGTCCTGTTATACATGTGCGACTGCATCGATGGAACTTTAGCTGATTACTGAACTTTTCTAGTGAAGATTAGCTTGTACAGATTGTGCTTTGAATCTTTATATAACAGATTAACACAAAGACTTTGCGCAGTTAGTGGATGCAGTTGAAGTGTTATTCTTTTTCCATTTGCTGTTCTATGACTTGCATAATAAAACGCAAAAAGTTATCAGTGTACACATGAATTGTTGGGCAATTGGGCCAATATATCTATTAACAGTAATCTCCACTAACTGCTCACTTGCTCGTGCTTCATTTAGGCAGTATGATTTTAGTAGCTTAGAGTTTCTCCTCAAGGAGAATGCAGATGCAGTAACTTTGTGAAATTTTGCAGGTGCGGGACGAATTGTGCCTTTTGTAGAGGTTGTATTATAAGGACCTAATGCCTCTCTTCAAGAGGACGCCTTTCTTCTTACTAGACCCGCCAAAGGACTTGGATCCTAAGGAGAAGGTGTTTGAAGTTCGATTTACAAAGGAGATATTTCGAGATTACCAGTATCCTCTTACATATATTGCAGTTAATTGTTTGTACCTGATCTGAAGAATAATTTCGTATAAAATCTGAGAATTTGTAGACTTTTGTGCCTGCAATATATATTATGCTGCAGAAAAATGCATGTATCCTTGACTATTGATTAGGGAATACCTGAATAGGTTGAACCTTTACCGTAGAAGAGTTTGGACTTGTAAGGTGTCTGGAAAATCTAATTTAACCTATGAGGAAGCTTTGGTCTCAGAGCAGCGTGCTGCAGAGAAGGCTCAACAGCTGCCAAGGGAGCTAATCTCTCCTGTTCTCCAGATGGTTCAATACAGTAGGGGCCAAGCTTTTCCTGACTATTACATTATTGATTGATACTATTCTTATGATTATAAAGTTTCAGGCCTGTGATATTTCTTAGAGTATTTCTTTAGGATGCACTTTGTTGGCTGTGGCCAAAACTGCATTTTGTTGTGTTCTTCTCAGACTAAGTTACATTGAGCTAATGTTGTTAATTCAACGTTTATTATTTGTGTTTGTGAAACCATTGCATGTTTAGAATTTTATACTGATAAGGAATTTATTTCAGGTTTGAGATTTTCCTTATATCCATTGACAAGCCCTGCTCTCTGGCATGTGTTTTCTGTTGGATTGTTCACGGATCTTTCTGGATAAAATTGATTACATGTTGTCCTTCAATGATGCATCACATGTGATTTTCTCATTTTCTGTGTCCAGTGCACTGTAATAAATTTTCAATTCAGAACTTGCAATCTATCCATGCTACCAATGACCCGTCTCATATAGATTTACTGCCATTTAGTTAGATCTGTCATGTGTACATACTGTTAGTAATTTGGTGTGGGGCATTGTTTCATGATGCTCCAAACTATTCACTTGTGTTTTTGATGTTGATATGCTCTTGGTATTTTATTCTGTGAAAGAATGCAAAGTATTTGCTTTTGAGAACATTTTTGTTATATCTTTTAATAGACTGTAATTTTCTGCTATATTCGCTTCAGGTACTCTTAGCTTAACTGACCTTGTCAATAAGATTTATGGCCGTCTGCAAGAGGATCTGTTTGAAGGATTAGAATTACATGCCAAAAAAGATGGTTCGGATGCTGCTTGCAAGATTCTGAAGGTTATAGGCTCTGGTAACACCACAAGCTATGAGGTGGGCTGGACTGATAAAGAGAATGCAGTTATCAGCACTTCAGTCCTCAGAGCTGATGATCTAATTCGCAAGAAAGCACCTTCTGGTCGTAATATGCTGAAGCTTTTTATCAGGGAATCAACTTCGCAAAACTCTCCATGGATTGTACATACGAGTCTTGCAAAGAAATATGGCATACCCACTGAGCCTCCAGAAGGCATGATGGTAACAATCTTTCCTTGTTTCCTTTATTATCTTTCTTATTATTATGATCCTAAGACATCATGGCTTACAGAATGGTGAAGGATTGCCCAAAACGAGGAAAAGACTAGAGAATGGGACCCTGGAAGATGCCAGGAAAAGGTTGAAACAAGGTATTGAGCAGATATTCATGCCATCACTTCATATGTTAACATGGTTTTGAATGTACTACACTTTTGCCAAGCTTCTTATTGTCACTTTCCATATGACTTTCAGATGAGGAACAACTAGTGCCAGTTAAATACCCAATTGATGATCTTTTAGTAAAGCCTGCAGCAGATGACCCTGTTTTATCAAAGAGATGCCCAACATCTACAGATTTCAAAGTGCCTTTATATTCTGTGGGAGATCTCCTGATGGTCTGGGATTTCTGCATGTCTTTTGGGAGGCTATTATGCTTGTCACCATTTTCCCTCTCAGATCTGGAGAATGCAATTTGCCACAAAGAAAGTAATGTTCTTATTGTGGAAATACATACCGCACTTTTCCATTTTCTCATTAAAGATGAAGGTGACTATTTTACAATTCTCCAGAACAAGAAGAGAAAATCGAAGGTGATTTCTTCTTCTTATTATTATTATTCAAAATTTAAGTGTCAGCAAAGTGGTACCATATTCTGTTCCACACATGTTCACATGAATGTATTGTATGTAGGTATCTTTACTTACCTGGAAGGAGTATCTATGTGATTTCATGGAAATGACAAGTAAAGACGATTTCTCCCCTAGCCTATCAACAGTGCGAAGGGGTCACTATGGTCTTGTTGACACTGGCGTCAAACTTCAAATTCTGCGGGAACTGGTAGATGAAGCCATTGCAACTACTGCTTTTAAAGAGAGATTAGAAGAACGGATTAATCAGCAACAAGCAGTTGTAGCAGAAAAAAGAGAGGCTGCAAGAAAGAATAAAGAAGAGCAGAAGCTGAACATGGAAGGCGCAACAGAAAAGGAAATGAATCATACAGATTCTGTACCAGATGGCAACGAGAGTGTTAATGGTCAGCTTGTGGCAAAAGAAGGGAAGGAGAAGGAAAATGCTCCTAGCAAAAATGAAGATGGTAAATTGTATCTGGTGGGAACCTATATCTGTATACCTCTTAAAGTTTTAATCCATGTGAACTTTTTTGCGGACCTGTTACATGCATGTCTCTGTTGAGTCTGTTCATGACAGTGCTTCTCTTTGCTTATTTCTTTGTAGAGGAGGCATCTTGCAAAAGAAATGCTGGACCAATCAGTTAGGACTAGTCCTCTGGGAAAAGACAGGTTATATAACAGGTATTGGTTTTTTAGACGCGAAGGAAGAATTTTTGTCGAAAGTGCAGATTCCAAAGAATGGGGGTACTATAGCACCAAGGAAGAGGTGATTGTTTTGCAATTGTATCAATCTCTTTGCTTTACTTTTCTAGCTATAACCATTTTTATGTTAAATTTGGAACAGCTTGCTGCGCTCGTTGGGTCTTTAAACATTAAAGGCATAAGGGAGAGAGCACTCAAACAACAACTTGAAAAGTTCTACGAGAAGATAAGGTATGCAACTGAAGTATATCCTCAAATTTATTTCGTACTGTTGGACTTTGTTTTGTAGTGTTGTGAATTCCATTCTTGTAAGAGAAGCGAGAGATAGTCGACAGTAGGAAGTGCGAATCATCACATTTTATATCCGCAGCCTTATAACTTGAATTTATTTATATTTCTTTTCTGGTATATTTTATAATATTGTCCTATTTTGACCTTGCTTTAATAAACATTGCACATCATACCAGTAGATTGGCAGGCTTAGATTGGTCTGTTAGACCAGTGTGAGTGATGGTGGTTTTGTTGTTTGGAGCAATTATATTTTTTTGTGATGATATATATGGTCCTATTGTTGAAACTGTTATTTTAAGCAACCAATTTTCTATTGCGTTTTGAACCAGAAACTCAATTCGGCACATGGGAGCATATACTCCTGCCAGTGGAAAAACATTTTGAAATGTCAAAAATATTCGAACAAAAAATTTCGTGATTACGTATCGACATTCTACGTGCGTACAGCAAGTTTTGCGAAAAACCGACATTTTTTGTGACTTGTGAAAAAGACAAAAAAAGTCACATGCATAGCTTTTTTTACACCAAAATTTGTCTTTTTTACACACGACAGTAAAAATGTTGATTTTCCGTGGAACCACTTTGTAAACGTGTAGAACTTTGAGATGTACCTATTGAATTTTATATCTGAACTTTTCAACATTTTAAAAGTGTATTTAAAATAAAATTTAAAAACCGGGAGGGGTCCTGGGTGCCAAAACACCATTCCCGTTTTGAACCTGGAAGAAACTTGGCACCACAGTTTACTATATTGCTGAGAACTGATCAGACCACGTGGACCTGTTTTTGTTGGAAGAACTGGTTCAGGGCCAAAATGACGCCCTTTGGTCCCGAACTTTGGTAGGATAGATGTCTTATTAGTTAGAGAGGATCTGGAGTTACCAATGTCAAACGTTGGAAATCCCAAAAAGAAAAAGGCCAGTGTGCTTCTGACCATGAAATGTTTTTTCTTCTTCATGGAAAAACTGTTTTATAGGCCACACAACTCGCAGTGAAGAGTTATTTACTTCACTTGTACATTTTTGTGTCTTCAATTGAATAAGTATGTTCATGTCGAGTTTTTATATATGAATGTATGGACATGTTTCTTTGTTATCAAACATGAAATAAATTTTGGCTAAGTTCTATATGACTTGATCGGTATATGGCAACGCTCTTAGGTTCTAATATTAATTGTGTATAGTCAAGTCCGGTAAAATCTTTGCACTTATTGATCAACTAATTTGTTTTCTTTTGTTGTCTGATAGTAATGCTCTGGAGAAGAGATTGAAGGAGGTCACACAGAAGATGTTACTAGAAGAGGCTGTGTTGCGACGTTCCTCTCGTGTACACGCTCAACCAAAGGACGGCTCTTCTGTGTCATTCCTCGATTATGTCAACGCATGGAAACCTGTTTCAAAGAGAAACAGGTGGAAAGAAAATCGAGCTGTTTAGTTGATAGATAGGCTACCTCCTGTGTGGTAGGGGTTAATTTTGGGGTTCCTGACAGGAGGAGTCTGTCAAGAAGACTCTCTTGCGCCCAAATTTTGGACACAAAGGCAGTGGAACTCAAGCTGCCAGTAAATTGACCCCGTCTTAGCAAGAGTTGCAGTTGGTAGATTTGAGGCTTTAAAGCTGGTACTGAAATGGGTATTCGGTAGGTAGGAACCTGTTCATAGGCAACAAATGCAGTATTTATTTCATGGATTCGATCTCAATGTCCTTTTACAACTGCAGTACTTATTTCATCTGTTATCCATCACAAAAAAGTTGTTCCTGCGAGTGTCAAAAAGAAATCGCTGTTTGTGCTTTACGAGGGTCAGCTTTTGTTCAATGTGTAATGTGCCGAGAGCTATGGTGATGGCCAATCTGTATTGCCAGACTGGTACTCCTAAACAAACCTGGATGAATGAATCCTACACCGGAGAGTACTGGTGTGCTCGCTTGAAGACGGGAAGAGGCCGAGCAGCGTTGGCCAGGTCGTGGTGCAGGCCCTGCAGTTTCTGTAATTCAGATTTTAACTCGCACTGCTCAGACAAACGAATAGAAAAGACAAGAAATTGGAGAAAAAAAAGAGAAAGGAGAGAAAAGACGAGAAGAAATCTAAGCATTGCCACCACCACCATCACAAAAGCTGAAGAAGGGAGTGATCAAAGATATGTACGCAATGGTTTTATTATAAAAATTGCTGCTAATTGCAGTGTTATTTATTCACTTGATATCTGTGTTGGAAAACCCAGCCAGTGTGAAAACCCAGCCAGTGTGCACAAATGGATATTGGTTATTGTACGTGGTGTTGCTTGGGCGTTCTTTCTTTGCCTATAGCTTGATTTATACGAAAACAGAAATAATCATTTTTGCCTCTGTCATGATCGATGTTCAGTTTTGGAGTGAGGAACACAGATGTTTCTGTGTGGTTCGTTTCTGAGAACTGTTGGGTACTGTGCCCCAGAGGAGACATTTGAGAGTCGTCGCTTAGGTGCCTAAACTCGTACAGCCTGTGCAAATTCTGATTCAGGCTGTCCTTTGGACGGATTGCTTATTTCTGATTTGTGCAATCACATCTGCTTATTTCTGATTTAGTAACCAATATTTATGATCTATCTCTGCCATCTGAATTTTTTTTCTACTCTCTTTCTAGTTTTCCCGGACATAGGATTGCAACGGATAAAGCAGATTTAACACCAGTTGATTCAGTTCTACGCCCATACTGTAAATAGAAAATTCAGCCATGTCTCAAAACAATTTGCTACTCTGAAATTAATTTTGTTTTAGCATGCAGTGCCATACCCTTTCATGGCAATAACAAAGTGCATTATATGTCCTGAAAATACATGTAGTTATCCTTGTTGCTTACATCAGTAGAGTCCTCCAAGCAACCTGATACTTGGAGAGTTCTCCAATATTTCTTCAGAGTTGCAATCGATGCAGCAGATTGTTTGGATGCCAAAAACTAGTTCAACACCCATGAATAGAAGGGGAAAAAGGACATAACATTATTGTTCTTATGCAATGGTACAAAATTTACAGGATTATCATACAGAACAGAAAAAAAAATCATCATCTAGAGCCTGTGACTTCTGTTGATGGCCGTCGTTCAGTTCAACACTAATCGAGATTTATGGACTCTGTACATTATAATACCCAAAATGTATCAATGGGCAGGATGTTCCAAACGAAAACTATCTGCAATAAAGAATGAGCTCATCAGATCAACTGATGAAAAGCATAATAAGCAATAGGCGAAAATAATTACTATAGCAACCATACCCTTTTTTACACATAAACAAGAAGGTATTGATCAGGCAAGCATAACGAAATCAATTGACAAGACAGAAAGGGAATTAGGCTCGAAGGTCAAAACACATATGGAACAAAGCTCGGCACAACAAAAATCTTTATCATAAGCCTACAAGCTAATGATCTTCAGGAATAGGCTATTCCAGCTACTGCCACTGAGAGTCTGAAGATCTAATATAGTATCAGGGAAGTGTTTATTCGGGAGTTCAGGTTGATCAGGGATGATTACAGCAATGCCATTTATTTTCAGGACAAAACAGACCTACAGTCAGGCCTGTTGCTCCCTTGGTCTGACACCCTTTACAATGGAAACAAAAATACTTGAAACACAGTCAATAGTTTTGAAAAGTTCTCTTACCTACTTTAGCCATGGAAGCAGACTTGGAATGTAGACAATACTTTTGAAACGTCCTAACATTCTTTACCCATGAAACAATCTATAACCTCTGAAAGTTCTTTCGGAAACTAACAAGTCATGGCTAATGGAAACCAAATTTCAGAATCCATCAACAAGTAGCCCGTGGTTAAGGATCTAGAGCAGATAGGCTATCAGCAAAAGGTATTCGCAGTCGCTTGACATCACAAATTGCGCAGGAGAAAAGGACATAGCATGGCACCACAATATTCTCAGGTGAAGCATTAGGTTTTATGCTATGCAGGCTTTCCATTAGAAAAGAAACCAGAGTTGAAGAATGGGAGCAGATCACCTGCATGAAAGAATCAGTTGAGAAGTCAAATGAGATTCAGCCCACAATGAAGGGGCCAATCTCCCCACCCCGCATGGCGCGGGCTATCTCGTTGGCGACTACCAGGCACGTCGACACCCACCCGGCGAGGACCGCCCACACCATGTCCACTATGTGCGCCGCGAGCCCCCACGGCATGGCCATCCTGGTTTCCCTGTCCTCCTTTCCCCTTTAGCCTACGCTCTGCTGCTGTTGCGATTGAAGGAGGCAATTCCACAAACACCTAGCCTGCAGGTTGCAGGGACCAAAATCTGATCATAAAAACATCAGTGAGCCGAGAGAATCTCATGGTGGCGAGCAAAGATTGGGTCTTCCCGGTGCGCAAAAATCGCTTCAATTTCATCAGGGTGATAATGGAAACAAATCAACTAGGGAAGAGGAAAAGAAGAAGAATAATTAGCGCTTTACCTTTTGATGCCTGACCTGGAAGGGTATTGAGCATGCGAGAACCGGAGCAACCTCCAACCAGCAGCGCCGAAGCTTCAACCATGGCAAGGAATTAGGATCATGTGGGGGCATCAATCATATTTCAACAAGGGTAACTAGATTAAATAGAGATGAGGAGTCATTTCGCTACCTCCTTTCTTCTTCTACCTTTCTTGTCCTTTGCGTCTCGCACTTGCCAACCAAAGCTGAAATCTTTGAACAGAGGCAGGAAGCACTTGCCAACAAGTAGAATGTTTTTTCTCTTAGAAAATGGAAGAGAAGGCACACGTCTGGAGTTGATGGAGAAGCACAACTGTGCCACCAGACGTAGGGCACCCTGCTGGCATTCAGCAGCTCCACCACCAGCAGTTCCTTGATTAGCAGGCAACTAACTAAGCAGCGGTTTTCTTCTTGCTTTTTCCCATCTTCCATTCCACATCATCTGTCGCTGTCGAATCCAACCAAGTAGGCTGTTCAAGAAGCACACCTACCACACATGAACAAACTGGAGATGGTCACCTGGGACCCTCGCCACCGGACGGATAAAAAGGGGAAAGCTTTATCCAATCATTTTTCAGCTGGATTAGTACAAGATTAGTGAGGCAGGAGGATTTGGATTTGGACAAGTGCGTCACCAAGTGATTAGGAGACACGGATTTCGATCCATAATTTCGCGTACAAGCGAGGTGTATCTCTTGACAGTGACATGTAGCGCTGTAACAAGACCACAGATGGAGTCAGCTGCAGAAGAGGGGCAAGTTCTAGAAAATTCTCGACTCCTTAGTTTATCCCATGTGCAATCTTCGTTGTCAGATTTCGGTCGAGATTTGATGACGCGAGCTGTTTGGTTGTCAAGACGGATAGCACTATTCTTTTGGGCAACCATGTGCATTATTATACAGTAGTAGTTTGATTGGCTAGTCCCTAATTCATTGAAAACAACGCATCAGATGTACTACTACTACTAGAAAGTATCCCAATTTGTAAACAGATTAACTAACTAACTAAAGTAATTTATTCATCTATTTTTGTATCGTAGATGCGCCATATTATGCCACGTTATTGCTATCTGTAATTGTAGATAGGAATTCGTAGGCAAGCAGAGCAACAATTCACAATGTGCTGCCAGTGTCATCAACCAGAGGAAACATGAACCTTTTCTACGTAGCAGTGACGATAAACCATAGCAGCGTTGCACAATTGCCTTTCCCGTACATGTATGGTATAGTCATGCCGAAGAAATATACGAACAAAAAACATGGTTAACTTTTCCAACATTCATTAGAAAACTCTTTAACAAATGCGTGTGAAACACTCTGAACAATACAAACAAAGTTCCAACCTAGATTAGCAGATGTCCAAAGTAGGATAAAACCAGCCAGCAATTTGTCAGGCCAAACAGCTAATGGCCAGCTCTCGAACATGTGTTCATTGCCAAAAAACTTTGCACCACCTCACATAGTTCGTCTTGTGCAAAAAAAAACCTAGTAATGGCAGGCTACTCTCGTCGACAGTACTGGATTTACCCTAAATAGTGACTAGGAAGTTTTGGCGCGGCGTCACGCCGCGCCCGTGAAGAGGTATCAATTGCTGTAAGAGGTCTGTAGCATCATCGTTTAATTAAGCAAGAATTATGAGCTGAGATAGAGTGTTCCCTTTGTTGGTGTTGCAACGCAATAATGGTCGAGAGCACAGCTGTGTTGTCTGTGAACTGTTGTGGTCGCTTGATCTGACAGCGTTGTGCCTACCTTTGGTAGTTTGATGTAACGAATAGTCTGCCAGCTTAACTATTTTACAACAAAAACCGAGAGGCATATATGCTTCTTGCAATGGACAATGGTTTGGTTAGCTACTGTTCTATATTGCAAAAAGAAAGAACCAGTACATTTTATACAGAAAGTGAGGCTTAGTTTTCTGTCAATCAACCCTTCTATCAGAAGAGCTAAGAAATCCTATGCTTGAACTTTTGAGAATATGACCACATTTGCATGTACATCTTGTGCAGCCTAAACTCGTTGCACTTTGCATAAAACATGCAAAGAGTAGGAGGCCTCATGGAGTCATGGAACCAAAATGTCGTTAGATGTCCGCTGAGCTGATCAAAACAACAGAACACTTGGAAGTCTATATTGAAGATCGGAAGGTCCCAGTTGAGATGTAGGTTGCTTTTCTTGAAGCTGCCAACGAAATTATGAAGTTCACGTGTGATCCTTTGAGTTACCTTTACATGTATATAGTATATATCCATCACTATCGAGAATAAAAAATCAGCCGAAGTAATGTGCAATCTTTATCTCTTTGAATATTCAGCAAGATCACTATAAGGATACGAATATCTGCCAAATTCTGGAGACTGAAATACCTGCACTTAAGAAACATCCACACTTAAGAAACAACGAACATGTAGGAGCTATCCAATTCCCTCATCTGACACTAAAACTCTTAACCTGCAACAACACCAACATGTGTTCATCAAACCCGCTTAGTTCACCGGCACTACAGAAGAATCACACTATAAATCATGATCTTGATAATGAAGAGGAAATATTTCCAGTGGTGGTTGCATAAGTGACTGACTAATAAGTGATTGCACTGCTAAGTAAGAGACAGAGAAGCAGACAAACCGAGCATTACACTCTCAAAAACTGGAGTAGGTCATCTTCTAAAGGGACTTAATACTTGAAAAAAATTACACTACCCGTTGATCAGAATCAAGTCATCTAGTTCAGTTATAGGTCAGAAAGAACAAAACAAAATTGGGAAAAAGAAAAGGCAAGATATTTCCGGTGGTGATTGCATAAGTGACTGACTACTTAGTGACTGCACTGCTAACTGCTAAGTAAGACAGAGAAGCAGACAAACCGAGCATTACACTCTCCAAAACAGGAGCAGGCCATCTTCTAAAGATATTTAATAGTTGAAAAAAAATTACACTACCCACTGATCAGAATCAAGTACTCTAGTTCAGTTATAGGTCAGAAAGAACAAAACAAAGTTGGGAATAATGGAAGTTTGCTTGGTTTCCTAGAGAATTTTTTGTGCAACCACCGCTGGCCTAAAGGAGAGTGGCTCTTTCTAATCTGCAATCTAATTGACAACATGCATTTTCTGCAAAAATAAGAACACCAAGTCAGGCTACTGGATGAAACTACTTGATCAACTACAGAACTACCAACCAAAGTCTTGGAATAAGCTTTAATATTGAAGATTTGATAGTCTCACTGGTGATAGACCAAATGATGAACACTGAAATGAGTGGAGATGCCATCCTACCTGGTGATGTGGCCGATTTATGATCAGACATTCAGAAAGAAGTTTGAACCCAACTCAAACATTTCATGACAGATCTATGTTCATATGTAAAAAGACATTAGCGCAACAAATGTTAGGCTTTTGACATGGTATTGAAGTAGGCTGATCGCAAATATAACCCAGACGGGTGAACAAAATTTTCATTAATCCCTGTTAAGTTGGCTATTAAGGGGAATAATGACCTGCTACATATGAATATTTCTTGTTCTTTGATTGGAGACCGCAAAAATGTTTGAGGACAACATGGTTTGAAATTGCCAATGAAAACACAAACTTGATGTGTGTGATTCTGTGGGGTACCTTTATGTATACTGTTTTAATGGCATGCTGAGGTGTGCGTTTAATGGAGCAGTTGTACAACATCGAAGAGTATCTGATCTGGATATAAGTCTTCAAACGTCGAGGCAGAGCACGCAAACCAGAAGGAGAGGTGACCAGATGACGACTGGAAGAATACCAACCGGCCACATCATCAATCATCAATATGAGTAGCCTACAAACATAAATAAATCTCTGTAAACTGAAATCAAGTTGTAAACACAGAGATCATAGAAGGTCCAAATAACTGATGGATACTCAAAGAAACAAATGAGCACTTCAATTGGAAGCACCCATGTACCAGAAAAGGAAGAAGAGTGTGATATCTCTCCACACTTCAGAATAGATTCATCTGTGCCCGGTAAATAGATTGGTGGACTGCAAACCTCAATGAAAACAATGGCAACAGAAACCTGCTGTAAAGAAAGAGGCCAGGTTGATCACTCAACGGGCCTACAATAGATATATTCAGTATTGTTGCCTCTAAAATTCTTGTTCATCTCTCAAGCTCCAAAATAATGAATTCTTCATGTAAAAGGACTACATAGATGGTGAAAAATAATCTGCTAATCAGAAAAAGTCAATTACAAAATCTGCAAGGGACACTACCAGGGATCTGTAATGAAGAAGTACAAACAGTCCAACTGAATCGACATAAATACCTCTCACTATACTAAAAAGAAAAACAACAGTACAGGTCTACATGAACGTACTCTTCATTGTTAACAAATTGGAAGAAAATGCAAAGATGTTTCTGAAACCATTCGGAACATTATAACTGTATGATGACATCCATGTATTTTTCTCAAACTGGCCAGATTTTCCCTTTTTTCCACCATTTTACTTAACCACAATATCCCTGCAGATTGAAAGAGATGGATAGATCTATGTGGAAACCTGAAACCCCCAAATTTATCATAGGTACGATCTAAGAACCCATGGCTCACCTTAAAATCAATCCCCAAACAATCTACAGGGCTCATTTAAACCGCCAATCCAGAAATAGGCACTAAACCTCGAATACACAGCCAAGCTCAAGAATAGGAACGAACCAGGGAAGGGGAAAAAGGCTCAGCCGTGGGCACTGACCTGCTTTCTCCCTCCTCGCCAAAGCCAGCTGCTGCTTGCCGAGTCTATGATTCACGCAGCGTCAGAGCTCATGCCACCGCCAATCCAGAGCGTGACCCACTTGAACCTGCCGATGCACCTCCTCCTCTGCGGTACATCATATGTTTCAGACACGCAAACTATACCCTATATTGTGCTGAAGAAGAAGATGAACAGAACCACAGTAAGCGAAAACAGTAAAGAAGCCAGAGGGAGAAGATGAACGGGACAAAGAGGAGCATAAGGGGCGGGTACCTGGGGGCCGAGGACGCGTAGTGCATGGTTGCCCACGCCACCGTGGAGGGCAACCGCAGATTTCTCTGTACCTAAGGCGAGAAGGACCAAACCTTCCGGTTGTCGAGCAGGACCGGCGGCGGACATCGACCGCATCAGGTCCGGCGGCGGCCTGGCCATGGAAGGTGCACGGAGGTGGGGCGCACCAGTAGGTGACTCCCAAGGGCGGCCATGGAGATAGGGAATAAGGAGGAGGAGGACCGGCCAGGGCGTAGAGATCGACGGCCACGGCAGTGGATTGCGTTGCGGAATTGGACCTGGAAGTTGAGAGAATGGGGAAAGAGACTCGTCTGTAGCCTTCTTTTCTTTTCTTTTTTTCGAGGGGCGTACCAAAATTTTATAGAAGATAGCAAAGTTTTACATATACAAGAGGCCAAGATCATATTGCGGACAATATGTCTTGGCAAACTCCACCCCAACCCATATAGCCTACTCTCGCGGCATCAAGGATCTCCCTCCTACTCTCGCCCTTTTCCAGAGTTCAAACTCCTCCGTGATTCTCTTAAGCAGCTCGTACGTGTTGCATTGCTCCGCCCTATTACCAAAAACCCTCGAATTGCGCTGCTTCCATATCCTCCAAGCTGTAAGGATGACCATGGTATCGAAACTTTTTCTGTCTTTCCTCCGGACCAACCTCCTTGCCTCCTCCCACCAAGGCTCCAGCTTACTCTCTATAGATGGCTCCGTGATGTTTAGGCCCGCAGCTGTGAGGCAGCCGAACCAAGTTTGGCGGGCATATGGACACTGCATGATCACATGATCGACCGTGTCGTCCGCCTGAAGACAGAGTAAGCAGGGGTCGACGTGATCCTGTAACCCATGGCGAAGCCTCCGATCTGAAGTCCACAAGCGATACCGAAGGGCGAGCCATGCAAAAATCTTGCATTTGAGAGGGGCAAAAGATGCCCAGATCGCCTCATGCATGTTGAAGCCTATGGAGCCTTGGCAAAGTAACCTGTAGGTATCCTTGGAGTTATACTCCCCTGACGCTGAGCCAATCCAAGAGAAGTGGTCGGGTCCTGATCATTACGTGGCACAGCATCGATCTCCTCCCATAGTCGTATGCACTGCGTGTACCCCTCCAAGGATAGCTCCAGATCCACATCCGAGAGCCATCTGTTCCCCACCAGAGCCTGTAGCCTTCTTTTTTTGACTTGTGGAGCTCCTCGTTTGGCGGTGGGACAGCAGCGCCGCTTATTTTGACCGAACTGGAACACAGGAGAAGGCACCAGAAAAGCACGATGAAGTAACCGTGTATCCTACTGAGTTTATCTATAGTGAAAATCTCTGCCGTGTCAAGTTATAATTGGATGAAAAGCTACCATCTACAGTACCTAAACGGCTGAAATTTTAGCAAATGGGATCAGCTTTAATATAGTTATTAATAATCTGGAAGAATACAGCTCAAGCTCATGTCCAACTGTACAACTTCAGAACGTCCACCTGAAGAACCTCTCCTCAAGAACCTCTATGGCTGCATCGCTTGTTTTCTCTTTTCCGGGCATGATGTGTTGTGGTCCCAGCGAATCTTTTGTTGGTCGGTAGTTCCTTTTATGCTTGTACTTGAATCTTGTATGGATGTGGTTGCTTTATTTATAAGGCGAAGCGAAAGGCTATTTCAATACAGGAATGGGCCGAAACGCCGACAGCCCCAAGCACGTGACGTCACACCTACCCTCTACGCCAACGGCCACCCTCGGCGTAGCGCATTTCTATTTTTTGCGATACACAAAGTTTTTTATTTTTCCTACAAACTAAGTAACATAAGATGATGTAATGCGAAGGTTTCACATTTTTTTGATTTTTTTTTTAAATTAGTTGTGCTCGATTCAAAATGCGGCTAAAACAGCGGGCATGAACTTTCTAACTTAGATGCATGATCTATGATGAAATAGATAGTTGTGAACCTAAAAATAATTTTTTCAAAAAATTAAGGGCAAACAATCATGCACCTGTAGTTTAAATTTTGTCCGCTTCTAGCTGAATCGGCAACAATTTGTATTTTTGGTGACAGGTGCCTAGAAATATTTTGAGGTGCAAGAAGTTGGTGATTTGTACATACAATTTAGTCTAGCATTCTTGAAAATTTAGGTGGTGCAATTTTGGAATGGTTTCTTGGTAGGTGCTTCACAAAAAACCCTGCTTTTTGCGCTCGCTAATTAAAAATGGATTTTTTGTGCAAAGACAATAAAATTCCCCCAAAACAACATTTCTTCCCATATGAATACAGACGTGTGTGCGCAATATGAGCTCAGTTCGACAAACTATGCCATGGTTTAGGTCATGTCCTAGCTCATTTGACCTGAAAACCATAGAACTTTGTACATCGTAGGTCATTTCTGAGAAGGTTTTCCTAAAACAAATTGCGATACGGCAAGTTTTATATTTTTTTCTAGAAACTAAGTAACATAAGATGATGTAGTGCGAAGGTTTCACATTTTTTTGATTTCTTTTAAATTAGTTGTGCTCGATTCAAAATGCGGCCAAAGCAGCAGGCATAAACTTTCTAACCTAGATGCATAATTTTTATAACTCTTTGTAGATCTATGATAAAATAAATAGTTGTGAACCTAAAAATAATATTTTTAAAAAGTTAAGGGCAAACAATCATGCACCTGTAGTTCAAATTTTGTCCGCTTCCAGCTGAATCGGCAACAATTTGTCTTTTTGGTGAGAGGTGCCTAGAAATATTTTGAGGTGTAAGAAATGGTGATTTGTACATAAAATTTAGTCTAGCATTCTTGAAAATTTAGGTGGTGCAATTTTGGAATGGTTTCTTGGTAGGTGCTTCACAAAAAACCCCGCTTTTCGCGCTCGGTAATTAAATAAATGGATTTTTTAATGCAAAGACAATGAAATCCCCCGATAAAAACATTGCTTCCCATATGAATACAGACGTGTGTGCGCAATATGGGCTCAGTTCGACAAACTATGCCATAGTTTAGGTCATGACCTAGCTCATTTCACCTGAAAACCATAGAACTTTGTACATCGTAGGTCATTTATGAGACGGTTTTCCTAAAAAAATTGCGATACGACAAGTTTTATATTTTTCTTAGAAACTAAGTAACATAAGAGGATGTAGTGCTAAGGTTTCACCTTTTTTTGATTTCGTTTGAAGTAGTTGTGCTCGATTCAAAATGCGGCCAAAATAGCGGGCCTGAACTTTCTAACCTAGATGCATAATTTTTTAAAACTCTTTGTAGATTGATACGTCTCAAACGTATCTATAATTTCTTATGTTCCATGCTAGTTATATGACAATACTCACATGTTTTATATACACTTCACATCATTTTGATGCATTTTCCGGCACTAACCTATTAACAAGATGCTGAAGCGCCAGTTCCTGTTTTCTGCTGTTTTTGGTTTCAGAAATACTACACAGGAAATATTCTCGGAATTGGACGAAAAAAAGCCCACGGTCTTAT
This sequence comes from Lolium perenne, assembly GCF_019359855.2. Classification (NCBI taxonomy): domain Eukaryota; kingdom Viridiplantae; phylum Streptophyta; class Magnoliopsida; order Poales; family Poaceae; genus Lolium; species Lolium perenne. The sequence continues at coordinate 219,637,330 of NC_067245.2, read as the reverse complement.
TTTCCACGGAGCCTTCCAGAACACCGAAGAGGAGACGAAGAGGGGCCACGAGGCGGCCACCCCACAAGGCGGCGCGGTGGGGCCCCTGGCCGCGCCGCCATATGGGGTGGGCCCCTCGGGCGCCCCCTGACTCTGCCCCTTCGCCTATTTATTCCTTCCGTCGCGAAAACCCTATCACCGAGAGCCACGATACGAAAAAAGTTACTGAGACGCCGCCGCCGCCAATCCCATCTCGGGGGATTCTGAAGATCGCCTCCGGCACCCTGCCGGAGAGGGGAATCATCACCGGAGGGCTCTACATCACCATGCCCGCCTCCGGACTGATGCGTGCGTAGTTCATCCTTGGACTATGGGTCCATAGCAGTAGCTAGATGGTTGTCTTCTCCTCTTGTGCTATCATGTTTAGATCTTGTGAGCTGCCTATCATGTTCAAGATCATCTATTTGTAATGCTACATGTTGTGTTTGTTGGGATCCGATGAATATGGAATACTATGTCAAGTTGATTATCGATCTATCATATATGTGTTGTTTATGTTCTTGCATGCGCGCTCTCCGTTGCTAGTAGAGGCTCTGGCCAAGTTGATACTTGTGACTCCAAGAGGGAGTATTTATGCTCGATAGTGGGTTCATGCCTCCATTGAATCTGGGACAGTGACAGAAAGTTCTAAGGTTGTGGATGTGCTGTTGCCACTAGGGATAAAACATCAATGCTTTGTCTTAGGATATTTGTATTGATTACATTATGCACAGTACTTAATGCAATTGTCTGTTGTTTGCAACTTAATACTGGAAGGGGTGCGGATGCTAACCCGAAGGTGGACTTTTTAGGCATAGATGCATGCTGGATAGCGGTCTATGTACTTTGTCGTAATGCCCTAAGTAAATCTCATAGTAGTCATCATGATATGTATGTGCATTGTTATGCCCTATCTATTTGTTAATTGCCCAACTGTAATTTATTCACCCAACATGTTATTTATCTTATTGGAGAGACACCACTAGTGAACTGTGGACCCCGGTCCATTCTTTTACATCTGAAATACAACCTACTGCAATCATCGTTCTCTGTTGTTCTTTGCAAACAAACATCATTATCCACACCATACGTTTAATCCTTTGTTTACAACAAGCCGGTGAGATTGACAACCTCACTGTTAAGTTGGGGAAAAGTATTTTGATTGTGTTGTGCAGGTTCCACGTTGGCGCCGGAATCCCTAGTGTTGCGCCGCACTACACTCCTTCACCAACAACCTTCACGTGGCCTTCATCTCCTACTGGTTCGATAACCTTGGTTTCTTACTGAGGGAAAACTTGCTGCTGTACGCATCACACCTTCCTCTTGGGGTTCCCAACGGACGTGTGCTTTACCGTCACAAGCAACTCTTTTTCTGGCGCCGTTGCCGGGGAGATCAAGACACGCTGCAAGGGGAGTCTCTCACATCCAATCTCTTTACTTTGTTTATTGTCTTGCTTTACTTTACTTTATTTTCTGTTTTGTTTGCTTTCTTTATATCAAAAACACAAAAAAATTAATTACTTGCTTTACTTTATTTAATTCGGTTTGCTTAGTTTATTTTTATTATTGTTAAAATGAATACTCCTGAGAACACTAAGTTGTGAGATTTCACTAGCACCAATAATAATGATTTCATATGCACTCCTATTGCTCCACCTGCCACTACAGCAGAATTTTATGAAATTAAACCTGCTTTACTAAATCTTGTTATGAGAGAGCAATTTTCTGGTGATAGTACTGATAATGCTGCTGCCCATCTTAATAATTTTGTTGAACTTTGTGAAATGCAAAAGTATAAGGATGTAGATGGGGATTTATAAAACTGAAATTGTTTCCTTTCTCCTTAAGAGGAAGAGCTAAAGATTGGTTGCTATCTTTGCCTAAGAATAGTATTGATTCATGGACTAAATGTAAAGATGCTTTCATTGGAAGATATTATCCTCCTGCTAAAATTATATCTTTGAGAAGTAACATAATGAATTTTAAGCAATTGAATAATGAACATGTTGCCCAAGCATGGGAAAGAATGAAATCTTTGGTAAAGAATTGCCCTACCTATAGACTAACTACTTGGATGATCATCCAAACCTTTTATGCAGGATTGAATTTTTCTTCGAGGAACCTATTGGATTCAACTGCTGGAGGTACTTTTATGTCCATCACTTTGGGTGCTGCAACAAAGCTTCTTGATGATATGATGATCAACTACTCTGAATGGCACACTGAAAGGACTCCTCAAGGTAAGAAGGTAAATTCTGTTGAAGAAACCTCTTCTTTGAGTGATAAGATTGATGTTATTATGTCCATGCTTGTTAATGGTAGATATAATGTTGATCCTAATAATGTTCCTTTAGCTTCATTGGTTGCTCAAGAAGAGCATGTTGACGTGAACTTCATTAAAAGTAATAATTTCAACAACAATGCTTATAGGAATAATTTTGGTAACAACTATAGGCCATATCCTTCTAATAATGGTAATGGTTATGGCAATTCTTATGGTAATTCTTACAACAATAGTAGGAGTACACCCTCTGGTCTTGAAGTCATGCTTAAAGAATTTATTAGTACACAAACTGCTTTTAATAAATCTGTTGAAGAAAAGCTTGGTAAAATTGATGTTCTCGCTTCTAAGGTTGATAGTCTTGCTGCTGATGTTGATCTTTTAAAATTGAAAGTTATGCCTAATGAAGATAAAGATATTAAGTCATTTGCTACAGCAAACGCTATTCAAGTTTGAATTAATGATAATATTAGAATGATGGCTGAATTGCATGCTAGGTGGGAAAGAGAAGAAAGAGAAGAAAAACTTGCTAAAGAGAATAATGTAGCTAAAGTTTGGACTATAACCACCACTAGTAATGTTAATGCTTCACATGTTGCTAAACCTCCTACTATCAATGGTAAAATAATTGGTGTTGGCAATGTTTCTACTCCTAATACAAAGCGTGCAAAACTGCCTGAAACTGCTGAAACTGTTTGTGATAAAAGTGCTGAAATTTTTCAGAATGCTGTAGATCATAATGGTTTAGATTTTGATAGTTGTCATATTTCTGAAGTTATTAAGTTCTTACAAAAACTTTCTAGAAGTCCTAATGCTAGTGCTATAAATTTAGCCTTTACAAAAGATATTAGAAATGCTCTCATTAAAGCTAGGGAAGAGAAATTAAAACTTGAAGCTTCTATCCCTAGGAAGTTAGAAGATGGTTGGGAGCCCATCATTAAGATGAAAGTCAATTATTTTGATTGTAATGCTTTATGTGATCTTGGTGCAAGTATTTCTGTTATGCCTAAGAAACTTTTGTTATCACCAGGATTTGACCAAGTTAGAGGTGGGCCGCGACCAAGGTGAACTTGAAGATTTTATGGTGAAGAATATACGTGAATCGGCCTTTTATACCAAGTTGGGCTTAATTGCCCGTGTATCTGTAAAATATTAGATCGCATCTTAGTTTAGAAGTTAGAATCTTACTCGTGCACGGTTTGGTGCACGCCCACATTAGAAAGTCCGCTGGACTATAAATATGTATCTAGGGTTTATGGAATAAACAACAACACAACGTTCACCCCAAAACAAACCAATCTCGGCGCATCGCCAACTCCTTCGTCTCGAGGGTTTCAATCAGGTAAGCGACATGCTGCCTAGATCGCATCTTGCGATCTAGGCAGCACAAGCTCCACGTTGTTCATGCGTTGCCCGTACTGAAGCGTCTTTGATGGCGGGCAACGTAGTTATCATAGATGTGTTAGGGTTAGCATAGTTCTCCGTATAACATGCTTACGTAGTGCAACCCTTGCATGTCTAGCCGCCCTCACACCTATCTCAGGTGTGGGGGCGGCACCCTGCTTGTTCTTTATTTAGTAGATCTGATCCGTTACGATTGCTCCTTGCTCTGCAAGGATTAGTTTAACATCTGCAATAGTTAGGCCTTACAAAGGGGGGGAGGATCCAGCGGCACGTAGGGTGGCGTTCGCAAGTCCTAAACAGGATGTTCCGAGGATCAACGCCATGTTGGTTTTTTGGCCTTGTTTAGGATCGGCTTACGAGCACCGTGCGTGGCCGCGAGGCCCAACCTGGAGTAGGATGATCCGATTATGCGGTGAAAACCCTAAATCGTCGTAGATCTCATTAGCTTTATCTTGATCAAGCAGGATCACCAAGTATTCGTGCACCCCGTACGAATCATGGGTGGATCGGCTCTTTGAGCCGATTCACAGGATAACCTGAGAGCCGATCGAGGCTCTTATTTAATGTTTACGTGTATGCCATGCAGGAACTAAGCGAGGCATCCCCATCACCTTCCTGACCAGGTATAGGTCAGGTGGCACGCCCTTGCACTTCGCATCGCCGCGTGTGACCAGAAGAGCATTGCGGGCCGTCGCTCGGAGGGGTCTCAGCCAGCCGCAGCTCTAGGCTCTTCCCGGCTCTACACTGTGTTGACAGGCCGCTGCCCGCCGGTGGGTTTTGGCAGTCAACACATTCTGGCACGCCCGGTGGGACAATCGTCTACATCAACCACATCGCCATCTACATCTGAGATGGCGGCGGACGGCACGCCAGTCACCTACGAGGAGTTACCTGCCGAGCTCAAGAAGAAATACGACGAGATCAAGGTCACCCTCGAAGCCGACCTCATCGGCTCTTTTCAGAGAACCCGTACCCATGGCATCAGATGGAAGGGATTCTCACCACAAGGTGCACTCGATGGGATAGATCTCCCTGCCCCGTCAGAGGAACGCACCAGGGGCCTCGGCGGGGAGATCAACTACTTGGTGGCCCACTCGCTACACCGCCACTCGAAAACTTGGTCAACGTGTTGGAGCGTCTCGCTCGCGCGTGATCCAGGAGATCATGAGCCACCGCACTCGCCGTCAGGACCAGCTCTCGGGACGCATCAAGGAGAGTTGCCACTCCAGTCCCGTCCACCGCTGCCATATGCGTTGGCAGCACCAGCTGAAGTGCCGGCTACACCGGCATTCGTCGTCTACAAGATCGGTGGTGACCCTAGTGACTACCAGTTCTTGGCTGAGGCGCCTAAGGAGATCCCTCAAGGATACGCGTGCACGTATGTGCCAGATTGTGGCAACTGGCCACTCTCAAACCAGGACACAACGTCAGGGACTCCGGCGCAAACAGGAGGAACGTCAACAACAGAGCTTGAGAAGCAGACGTGGCTAACTAAGTATGCCACCCCGACGAAACTCCCGAGCCCAACTCCTGCAGTTGGCTCAGAGCTGGAAAAGCAAACATGGCTGGCTAAGTACGCCACCCCGGCGAATCTTCAGAGTGCATCTCCTGCAGCCAGCACAGCGGATCAGATCAGTACCATACTGAGAGACCAGTTCGGCATGGTGCCGAAAAGAAGGGCAATCGGCTATTCCAAGCCGTACCCTGACGAGTACGAGATGATCCCGCTGCCACCTAAATATCGGCTCCCTGACTTCTCCAAATTCAGTGGATCAGATGGCTCCAGCTCCATCGAGCACGTCGGCCGATATTTGGCGCAACTAGGACCGGCTTCAGTGTCGGATCAGCTACGCGTGAGGCTCTTTTCACAGTCCCTCACGGGATCGGCGTTCGGATGGTACACTTCTTTGCCAGCAAACTCCATCCAGTCTTGGAAGCAATTGGAAGAACAATTCCATACGCAATACCATTCAGAAGCTTCCGAGTCTAGCATTGCCGATCTAGCACAACTACGTCAGAAGCGCGAAGAAACGGTGACAGAGTACATCCAGCGCTTCAGGAATCTTAGGAACCGATGTTATTCGGTTCGTATAACTGAAAAGGAAGCAGTCGAGTTGGCAGTAGCTGGCCTTGCAACACAGCTCAAGGACATGGCCTCCCAAGCAGATTATCCCTCGCTGGCGCACATGGTTCAGAAACTATCAGCATATGAACAGCGCCACCCAGACCTGTACCAAGACAAGTTCAAGCGTGCAGTAGTCATGGTCGATACAGAGGAAGGTGAAGTGCCTGCGGGAGACCAAGAAGTAGCAGTGGCTGAGTGGACTCGGGGAGGAACCCCCGTGTCCTGCAAATGGGTAAAGCCACCAGGGCCGCCCAGGGGATTTGATTTTGACGTGACCAAGACTGAACAAATCTTCGACCTCCTGCTCAAGGAGAAACAGTTGACGATTCCTGAAGGTCTCAAGTTCCCCACGGCGCAAGAGCTAAACGGAAAGCCGTACTGCAAATTCCACAACTCGCTTTCCCATGCCACCAACGACTGCAGGGTGTGGCGTCAGCACATCCAAGCGGCGATAGAGAAGGGGCGTTTAATTTTCAACCAGTACGCCATGAAGGTAGACACCCAGCCCTTCCCCGCCGTTAACATGGTAGAAGTCATCTACCCTGAGGGTTGCCAGCCAGGTCCCACGTTCAGCATCAACATGGTAGGACCTGGGAACCACTCTGGCAAAGATGGAGATGAGGGCAGCTGCTCTCATAGCAAGGACACAGAGGAGGCCGCTCCACGCGATCGGCTCCATCATGATGGCAAGCGCTACGTCACAGAGGGAGAAGTGAAGAACATAAGATATCAACGACCTCTCTCTGATCACCTCCTCAACAAATATGTGAGTCAGTATGACCAACGCCGACGGTCCAACTATGATGATGAAGGAGATCGTCTGGCTAGAGAAGCCAGAAGACATCGTCGGCAGGATCGCGATGAGGAGGAGCACGAGCGCCGTGCCACAGACAAGTCAAGGGAGCAAGATGACAACGCCAGACACTGGGACTGCCCTTTCTTCAGACACTGCTGGGATTCAGGAATGAGCCGATTGCCCACAATCGGCAATTGCCCAGAATGCAACAAGAAGAAGAAGGAGGCAGCCAACGTGTCTGTGTTTGAGCGCTTAGGGCCTCTCCCACCACCAAGCAAACGCGCTGAGTCACTTCGTTGGGCAGATCTTGAGGATTCCGAAGACGAGGGACTAGAAGAAGAAGAAGAAGACAGGTACCACCGTCCAAGGTGGTGCCCTGATGGACTCAGCCGTTCACAAAAACGCAGGGTTCAGCGGTTGCGTGGCCTGGAGGAAGCCGAAAGGTTATACCTGCATACGCTAAGGAAAGCACGGCCTGATCTGGCTGCAAAGATTCAGCGAGCCCTGGATGAGGAGGGTCGTCCACGGAGAATGGAGTGGCGTCCCAAGCAAAAGAAAGCCGATGATGAAACATCGGCTGGCACAAACATGGTGCTTGTCTTGCCGACAGAGCTTAGTGCTCCACGATTATACGATGCACTCAAGGTGGATGACAGCAGGCGCATCAAGTCAGAGGTTGGGTTGGTTTTATCCAGCCTAACCGAGTAGCAAGATTAAAACAATGAGCAAACCGGGTGAGGCTGATCCTTGTGATCGGCCCCAAAAAATTTATGAAGGGACATTACAAGACCTTCACTGAGCGCTTCAATCAATATAGAGGCCGATTCCAGCAATCGGCCAAAATTATCATCACCACATGTTCTGAGTGCGTTCGTCCTTGGTCCTATCAGAAGCCGACGTACAAGTTACAGAGCCGATATCTGCCGTGCCCTACCAGATTCGGCTCGGGGGGCACCTACTCAGGAGAACATGTCCAGACGAAACATGCGCGATATATGCGCAGTACCATACATATTGGGGCCGATAAAAATCGGCCCGTACAAAATTTTTTTTTTGATACAAAGCCGATGCGACGTCGACGTTTGGCGATCAATGACCTATGCATCCTCGCCGGTATTCTCGCCTTGATTAAGGCTCGGGGGGCAGCTCGCCTTAAAAAATCTTTACCCGGAAGAGCCAATTTGGTTAGAATCGGCTGGTTCTGCGTTCTAACTGGGAGGCCAGTGGAAGCTCGCCCCGAAAAGTTCTTGGCCCGGGAAACCCAACTTGGTTGGAGTCGGCTGTTTCTACATCGCAATTACCCTGAAGAATGGTGCTTTGATTACAGGAGTGCCAGTCTCAGCATCTAAGCTAGTTCAGCAACAGTCCCGGGGTTTTTCTTGCAGATTATCGTCAGGGACCAATTGCGTTGCCGACAGTCCTTGAGCATTGGATAAACTGAGGGTCGACGAAGTCGGAGGAAGGTAATCGACTTTGGTGCATCCTTTTCTGACGAACTCGCCTCAAGTAAGGCTCGGGGGGCAGTAGGCCTGTTGGATGCTCTATTCGGGAAGCGATTGGGGTACCATCGGCTAAACTTTCATTACAACCTTCTTCACAAAATGATGAGTGTTTGGTCTGGTTGAAGGAATTCAAAGGCGTTCCGGGAGTCTTTGTTTTGTCCACCAGATCTCAGGATAATCAGTGAAGAATTGATGGATAGTAAAATGTGGAGGCTCATACATGAAACTGGCCAGTAGAAAGTTTTCTGTTGACAGAGCCGATGCACAGACGTTAACTTTAGAGATTGCAAAGGTTGTGGTCAGATATCAAGTTACAGTCTGAATTCGAGGAGTGTTTACCTGGGTGATTTAAGTTCGGCCTTATTAGCATACGAGGGAGAAAAGCCGATACGTTGGTATCGGTTCTTGGTGCGTTGACTTGTTTTGGCAGTCGGAGGATTTGAAATTGAACAAATGGAGAATCACAGCAGAAGGACGATTTTCATTGATCGAAGAGGGATTCTTTACAAGAAAGAGCCGATGGCTCTCAAAAGATCATCCGATGCCTAATGCACCACTACTACTACTAGCCCTAAGCTACTCCCTAATCTAAGGGCCTTCGCTGCCCTCGTCGCCGTCATCGAAGCTGCCGGCGGCGCTGCTACCAGCAGGCTCCTCGTCACTACTGATGAAGCTGCCGGCAGGGGCTTCATCTTCCTCGTCGTCGTCGTCGTCGTCCGACCCGGCCCAGCCACGGAAGCGCTTGGCCGGCGGGTATCCCGCGGAGGAGGAGTCGTCCTCCGACCCCTCCGCCTTTTCTTCCTCCTCGTCGGAGGAGAGGACTGCCTCCCATGGGAAGAGGTCGTCGTCACTCGCCGGTACCAGCTCCCCGTCGACGAGGAACTGGAGGTCCTCCTCCCCTTCGGTGGGGGGTTCGTCATCTTCCGATTCGAGGGAGAAGTCCCAGTCTCGCGCGTCCCAATACTCTGGGGCGCGGGCCTCGTAGATGGCCATCAGATTGACCTCCTGCTCGGGCTCACTGGAGGAGGAGGACTGGAAGGACAGGCTGGAGGAGGAAGAAGAATCCATGGCGGGCCGAGAAGGGTTTTTTGTTTGCCGAAGGCTACTGCGGAACAGGAGGATGAAGAAGCAAACCGCTCGACGCGGTTAAAAATAAAGGGGACGGGGAAGTTTAATGCTGTGGTGATTTTCGAGAAGGTGGTGCCAAAAAACTGTCAAATCGTGCAGAGAAGTTGGGAAGGTAAATTGTCATGATGAAAACTGCTGCGACGGTTTTGCTCTGCCACGACATGACCCGACGAAAGAGAAGCGTAATGATTTTGGAAATGTCATTTCCAAAACCAGGGGGGCATGTGTTATCACCAGGATTTGACCAAGTTAGAGGTGGGCCGCGACCAAGGTGAACTTGAAGATTTTATGGTGAAGAATATACGTGAATCGGCCTTTTATACCAAGTTGGGCTTAATTGCCCGTGTATCTGTAAAATATTAGATCGCATCTTAGTTTAGAAGTTAGAATCTTACTCGTGCACGGTTTGGTGCACGCCCACATTAGAAAGTCCGCTGGACTATAAATATGTATCTAGGGTTTATGGAATAAACAACAACACAACGTTCACCCCAAAACAAACCAATCTCGGCGCATCGCCAACTCCTTCGTCTCGAGGGTTTCAATCAGGTAAGCGACATGCTGCCTAGATCGCATCTTGCGATCTAGGCAGCACAAGCTCCACGTTGTTCATGCGTTGCCCGTACTGAAGCGTCTTTGATGGCGGGCAACGTAGTTATCATAGATGTGTTAGGGTTAGCATAGTTCTCCGTATAACATGCTTACGTAGTGCAACCCTTGCATGTCTAGCCGCCCTCACACCTATCTCAGGTGTGGGGGCGGCACCCTGCTTGTTCTTTATTTAGTAGATCTGATCCGTTACGATTGCTCCTTGCTCTGCAAGGATTAGTTTAACATCTGCAATAGTTAGGCCTTACAAAGGGGGGGAGGATCCAGCGGCACGTAGGGTGGCGTTCGCAAGTCCTAAACAGGATGTTCCGAGGATCAACGCCATGTTGGTTTTTTGGCCTTGTTTAGGATCGGCTTACGAGCACCGTGCGTGGCCGCGAGGCCCAACCTGGAGTAGGATGATCCGATTATGCGGTGAAAACCCTAAATCGTCGTAGATCTCATTAGCTTTATCTTGATCAAGCAGGATCACCAAGTATTCGTGCACCCCGTACGAATCATGGGTGGATCGGCTCTTTGAGCCGATTCACAGGATAACCTGAGAGCCGATCGAGGCTCTTATTTAATGTTTACGTGTATGCCATGCAGGAACTAAGCGAGGCATCCCCATCACCTTCCTGACCAGGTATAGGTCAGGTGGCACGCCCTTGCACTTCGCATCGCCGCGTGTGACCAGAAGAGCATTGCGGGCCGTCGCTCGGAGGGGTCTCAGCCAGCCGCAGCTCTAGGCTCTTCCCGGCTCTACACTGTGTTGACAGGCCACTGCCCGCCGGTGGGTTTTGGCAGTCAACAACTTTATGATATGCTTGACTTGCCACCTTTGGAAAATTGTTATTTGGATGTTAATCTTGCTGATAATTCTATGAAGAGACATTTGGGGAGAATTGATAATGTTCACATTACGGTTAACAATAACCTTGTCCCCGTTGATTTTGTTGTCTTGGATATTGAATGCAATGCATCTTGTCCCATCATTTTGGGAAGACCATTTCTTCGAACTGTTGGTGCTATTATTGATATGAAAGAAGGAAATATTAAATATCAATTCCCTCTTAAGAAAGGTATGGAACACTTCCCTAGAAAGAGAATGAATTTGCCTTTTGATTCTATTATTAGAACAAATTATGATGTTGATGTTTCATCTCTTGATGTCACTTGATTTGCACTTTCTGCGCCTAGCTGAAAGGCGTTAAAGAAAAACACTTCTTGGGAGATAACCCATGTTGTTTTTTATTTTACTACTGTTTTGTTGTGTCTTGGAAGTTGTTACTACTGTAGCAACCTCTCCTTATCATGTTTATTTCGTTATTGTGCCAAGTAAAGTCTTTGATAGTAAAGTTGATACTAGATTTGGATTCCTGCGCAGAAACAGATTTTTACCTGTCACAAATTTGAGTAGATCTCTCTGTAGGAAACTCGTAAAATGCTGAAAAAAATTCATGCGTGATCCTCAGATATGTACGCAACTTTCATTTAATTTGAGCTTTTTCATCTGAGCCTGTTAAGTGCCTCGAAAAAATTCGTCTTTACGGACTGTTCTGTTTTGACAGATTCTGCCTTTTATTTCGCATTGCCTCTTTTACTGTGTTGAGTGGATTTCTTTGTTCCATTAACTATCAGTAGCCTTGGGTAATGTCCAGAAGTGTTAAGAATGATTGTGTCCTCTCTGAACATGTGAATTTTTGATTATGCACTAACCCTCTAATGAGATTGTTTTGAGTCTGGTGTGGAGGAAGTTTTCAAGGGTCAAGAGAGGAGGATGATATGATATGATCAAGAAGAGTGAAATGTCTAAGCTTGGGGATGCCCCCGTGGTTCATCCCTGCATATTTCAAGAAGACTCAAGCATCTAAGCTTGGGGATGCCCAAGGCATCCCCTTCTTCATCAACAACTTATCAGGTCACCTCTAGTGAAACTATATTTTTATTCCATCACATCTTATGTTCTTTACTTGGAGCGTCTGTTTGTTTTTATTTTTGTTTATGTTTGAATAAAATCGGATTCTAGCATTCCTTGCGTGGGAGAAATACACGCTCCACTTTTTCATATTGAACACTGGTGTTCTTAGCTTTACTTTAATGTTCATGACGAAGTTGAAAGCCACTTCGTTGATTGCTATTTGGTTGGAAACAGAAAATGCTTCATGTGGTAAATGGTATATTAGCTTGAATAATTTGATACTTGGCAATTGTTTTGAACTCTCAATTAGATCATGTTTAAGCTTTTGCATCATGTAGTTTAAACCTATTAGTGGAGAACTACTGTAGAGCTTGTTGAAATTTGGTTTGCATGATTGGTCTCTCTAAAAGTCTAGATATTTTCTGGTAAAAGTGTTTGAGCAACAAGGAAGACAGTGTAGAGTCTTATAATGCTTGCAATATGTTCTTATGTAATATTTGCTGTACCGGTTCATACTTGTGTTTGCTTCAAAAAACCTTGCTAGCCAAAGCCTTGTACTGAGAGGGAATGCTTCTCGTGCATCCAAAACCTTGAGCCAAAACTCATGCCATTTGTGTCCACCATAACTACCTACTATGTGGTATTTTTCTGCCATTCCAAAGTAAATTGCTTGCGTGCTACCTTTAAAATTTCATTCCTTGTCTTTGCAATACATAGCTCATGGGAAAGTAGCCTAAAAACTATTGTGGTAATGAATATGTCGCTTATGTATCTTAGTTCTTATAAGTTGCTTGTTGAGCGGTAACCATGTTTCTGGGGATGCCATCAACTTTTTACACCTTTGTTGAATATCATGTGAGTTGCTATGCATGTTCGTCTTGTCTGAAGTAAGGGAGATTTCTCATGATTAAATGGTTTGAGTATGCATATTGTTAGAGAAGAACATTGGGCCGCTAACCAAAGCCATGTATCATGGTGGAAGTTTCAGCTTGGACATTAATCCTCACATCTCTTATGAGAATATTATCTGTTGTTGAATGCTTAAAGCATAAAAGAGGAGTCCATTATCTGTTTTCTATGTTGTCCCGGTATGGATGTCCTTAAGTTGAGATCTATCAAAACTGAGAAATCAAATGTGATCTATCTCCTTGGACCTTTGTACAGGTGGCATAGAGGTACCCCTTTGTGACACTTGGTTGAAACATATGTAATGCAATGATAATCCATGGAAGTTCGAGCTAATTAGGACAAGGTGCAGGCACTATTGGTATTCGATGCATGAGGCTTGCAACTTATAGGAGGTTTTATGCATATCACATATGAATTATTACTACCGTTGACAAAATTGTTTCCATGTTTTCAAAATAAAAAGCTCTAGCACATGAGTAATCCATGCTTCCCTCTGCGAAGGGCCTTTCTTTTACTTTATGTTGAGTCAGTTTACCTACTTCTTTCTATCTTAGAAGCAAACACTTGTGTCAACTGTGTGCATTGATTCTTACATGCTTACTTGTTGCACTTGTTATATTGCTTTATGTTGACAACTATCCATGAGATATACATGTTACAAGTTGAAAGCAATTGCTGAAACTTCACTCATCCTTTGTGTTTCTTCAAAACCTTCTATTAAGAATCTATTGCTTTATGAGTTAACTCTTATGCAAGACTTATTGATGCTTGTCTTGAAAGTACTATTCATGAAAAATCTTTGCTATATGATTCAGTTGTTTAATCATCATCTTTACCATTGCTTTGAATCACTTCATTTATCTCATATGCTTTACAATAGTATTGATCAAGATTATGATAGTAGCATGTCACTTCAGAAATTATCCTTGTTATCGTTTACCTACTCGAGGGCGAGTAGGAACTAAGCTTGGGGATGCTTGATATGTCTGAAACGTATCTATAATTTCTTATGTTCCATGCTAGTTATATGACAATATTCACATGTTTTATATACACTTTACATCATTTTGATGCATTTTCCGGCACTAACCTATTAACAAGATGCCGAAGCGCCAGTTCCTGTTTTCTGCTGTTTTTGGTTTCAGAAATCCTACACAGGAAATATTCTCGGAATTGGACGAAACAAAAGCCCACGGTCTTATTTTCCACGGAGCCTTTCAGAACACCGAAGAGGAGACGAAGAGGAGCCATGAGGCGGCCAACCCACAAGGCGGCGCGGTGGGGCCCCTGGCCGCGCCGCCATATGGGGTGGGCCCCTCGGGCGCCCCCCGACTCTGCCCCTTCACCTATTTATTCCTTCCGTCACGAAAACCCTATCACCGAGAGCCACGATACGAGAAAAGTTACTGAGACGCCGCCGCCGCCAATCCTATCTCGGGGGATTCTAAAGATCGCCTCCGGCACCTTGCCGGAGAGGAGAATCATCACCGGAGGGCTCTACATCATCATGCCCGCCTCCGGACTGATGCGTGCGTAGTTCATCCTTGGACTATGGGTCCATAGCAGTAGCTAGATGGTTGTCTTCTCCTCTTGTGCTATCATGTTTAGATCTTGTGAGCTGCCTATCATGATCAAGATCATCTATTTGTAATGCTACATGTTGTGTTTGTTGGGATCCGATGAATATGGAATACTATGTCAAGTTGATTATCGATCTATCATATATGTGTTGTTTATGTTCTTGCATGCTCCCCGTTGCTAGTAGAGGCTCTGGCCAAGTTGATACTTGTGACTCCAAGAGGGAGTATTTATGCTCGATAGTGGGTTCATGCCTCCATTGAATGCAGGATGTGAGAAAGTTCTAAGGTTGTGGATGTGTCGTTCTTTGAAAGGACACGGATGTCGCCTAGAGGGGGGGGGGGGTGAATAGGCGATTTAAAACTTTTACGAGATGGGCTTAACAAATGCGGAATAAAACTAGCGTTTACTTTGTCAAGCCCAAAGCCTATAAACTATGGTTCACCTATGTGCACCAACAACTTATTCTAAGCAATGGTTCACCTATGTGTACCAACAACTTATGCTAAGCAAGACAAGCAACTTATGTGATAGCACGATATATATATAACTTCAAGCACGATGGCTATCACAAAGTAAAGTGCATAAGTAAAGAGCTCGGGTATAGGAATAACCGAAGTGACGCGGAGACAACGATGTAGCCCGAAGTTCACACTCTTGCGAGTGCTACTCTCCGTTGGAGCGGTGTGGAGGACAAGTCACTCCAAATGCACGAGGGCCACCGTATTCTCCTCGAGAATTCCCACCAAAAGGGATGTCCTCGATCCACTATGGGACCTTAGGAAGGTCACCGAACCCGCACAAAGCTTGGGGCTATCTCCACAACTTAATTGGAGGCTCCCAACAAATTGCCACAAAGGCCTTGCCCTTGAAGATCCTCCACAACTTAATTGGAGTCCCCAAGAACACCACAAAGATGCCACAAAGGCCTTGCCCTTGAAGATTCTCCACAACTTAATTGGAGTCCCCAAGAACACCACAAAGATGCCACAAAGGCCTTGCCCTTGAAGATTCTCCACAACTTAATTGGAGTCCCCAAGAACACCACTAAGATGCCACAAAGGCCTAGAATCCGTCTAGGGTTCCAAGAACCCAAGAGTAACAACCTTCTTGCTTTCACCTCCACGAATCACCGTGGAGAACTCAAACCGATGCACCAAATGCAATGGCAAGAACACCACAAAGATGCTCAAGTCCTTCTCTCTCAAATTCCAACAAAGCTACAAAAGCTATTGGGGGAATAAGAGAGGAAGAACAAATAAGAGGAGGAACACCAAATTTCTCCAAGATCTAGATCTAGTGGATTCCCCTCACAAAGAGAGGGATTTGATTGGTAGGAATGTAGATCTAGATCTCCTCTTCCTTTTCCCTCAAAAAGATTCAAGAAGCATAGGAGGAGTAGAGGGAAAGGGAAGCTCTCAAGGTCAACAATGGTGGAGAGCACAAAGGGGAAGAGGTAGCTGCCCAAGGAGGAAGAAGGGGGGCTTAAATACCCCCTCCCATCGAAATATGACCGTTTGGGTCAGCTCAGGCCGGATTTTCCGGGCCGGATATTTGCAAAATATCCGGGCCCCGAAAAACGGCTAAGGACATGAGAAAACTGCTCTCAGGATGGGGGCCGGACATTTGGCCGGATATTTGCCCGGATTTGTCCAAAAACCGGATTTTTCCGGGGGGCCGGATTATCCGCCCCAAACTTGGGCCGGAATATCCGCCCCCTGAAAACTGGCAGAAACATCAAACTGAAACGGGCATAACTTTAGCATCTGGACTCCGATTTTGATGATCTTGGGCTTGTTTTAAAGCTAGGAACAAGCTCTACAAGATCATGCAGGAAACCATCATAGTCCAACAAGGGAGGATAGAAACAAATGATGAAAGGTTTGACCTATCTAAAAAAGACATATCGGTAAAACCTCCAATCTTGAAAATGCAACAAGTTGCCCGTGCAAAAACCATTCTTGATGAACTAGAGCTTGTCATGAGAATAAGCACAAGCTCTAAATCATCACATGGATAAGATCCAAATAATAACCAAGAAAGATGATGCAAGGATGCAAAGGTTTGAGCTCTCTCCGAACGATACGATCGAGTTACTCACTCGAGAGCCCTCTTGATAGTACGGCAACTAAACTAAAAACCGGTCTCCAACTACACTATGAGACCGGTGAGAAAGAAACCCTATCAAGAGCAAACCTTATACTTGCGCATTCCACTTGAGCTCGATGACGACGATCTTGACCTCAATAAGATGGAACGCCTTTCTTGCTTGTGCTTGTTTGACGAAGTCTTGTGGATTGCTCCCCCATAATCCACCATGGGAGAGCTTCTTCTTCGGCGCATCTTCACATAACCATGACCACCATGTGGATTGCTCCCCCATAATCCACCATGGGAGAGCTTCTTCTTCGGCGCATCTTCACATATCCATGATCACCATATGGATGGCAAGACTCAAGCAAAGGATCTCTTCGAGATGGCTCATCTTGAACTTGCACTTCATTTCTCCATGGCAAGCTTCAAGCTTATGAACTCTTCGAGTTGGCTCATCTTGAACTTGCACTTCATTCTTCATTCTTCATCATGTTGATGTCTTGAAGTAACTTGAGGGCTCACTTCATCTTCAAGACATACTTGACACTTGATATCCTTCATCAATTTCTTCTTATTGCAACCTTGAAGCCAACATATGGTTCAAGAATTGCCTATGGACAACTCCTACAAATATAACTCAATGCAAACATTAGTCCATATGGATTGTCATTAATTACCAAAACCACACATGGGGGCTCCATGCACTTTCAATCTCCCCCATTTTGGTAATTGATGACAATCTCTTTGAGAGGGTTTATATAAGGAATTTAAGTAACAAATAAGTTGAATCTATAGAGCAAACTCCCCCATAATATATGCATGTGTGAATGATCTTGACTTTCATTGCATATATTGGCATTCAAAGCCTAGTGGAGTTTCCTCTAAATATTCAACTATGCAAAGCAACAAGATGCAATGCAATAAAGGCACATGCTTAAGCACAAAGCAAAGACATAACCAAATTCCCTTAAACCCTCCAAACTTCTCCCCCATTGGCACCAATTGCCGAAATGGGTGAAAAATTTAGAAGGCCAATATAGTGAGAGTTCCTCCATAGCGTGTGCATTTCTCATAATTTGAGTGGAATCAAATGCACATATCCAATTACGAATATTCGGAAGGAATCACACCATAGATAGGATCAAAGATTGCAAAAAGATAACAAAGTCAAGAAGCTTCAACAAATGAAGCAAGCAACCAAATGAACCACAAAGAAGATACCAAAAGAAAGATAGATATTATGATAAGATCAAGAAGATTGCTCTAAATAATATGAGGAAGCTCCCCAAGGTTTGTGCACAAAACAAGACAATTTGCATTGGAGTATAAAGTGCACAAACATGGAATCATCACTCCCATAATATCATTCAAAAACAAATTATACCAAGTGAATCAAACTCTAATGATCACCAAAAGATAGTGCTCTAAATTAAATGAGGAAGCTCCCCAAGGTACATGCATAAATTAAAATGTTGTATTTGAATACAATATGCATAACATGGAATCCTCACTCCCTCATTACCATTTAAAACACAAACATTTGGAATAGATCATAGATAGAGAAATAAGCTTAACACTTGCAACAAACAAATAGTTGAGCAACAAGTAAGAGGCACCATAATAAAAAGGCTCAACCAAGAGGATATGTGAAAGGCATGATAAAGCATATTATAAGACTATTACAAGGATGAGCAAAAAGCATCATCATAGTCTTCAATGAATTATATTGCTTAGCATGACCAATCAACACGCAATAAATAAATAAGATATCAAAAGGAGATGTATCATCTCTTATGTGTATAAGTTTCTCTAAGTGGGCAATATCACAAAGATATTTATCCACAAAGAAACATGCACACATAAAATAGATACGCAAGAAAAATAGTATGATATCCAAGACGAAGTCATGCAATATACCAATAAGAATTTTTGCTTAATAGCATGGCCAAAGGCTCAATTTTATCTTATTGTACATTCATGAACTTCAACCACAAACAACTAAAATACATCACAAATATCAACAAGGGATAGAAGATAGTTGGGATGCATTTGAGAAAGGCAACAAGTATCACAAACGGGGATACCAAAAGAAGTAACTAAATTTGCACTTTCATCTATATTGCACATGTGAGAGCCTTGAGGAATTGATATGCAACAAAATTTCTAGATAGGCATAGTTGGGATGGATGAATCATGAGCATGATTTAAAATACTTCCCAACAAATGCACTCATCTCAAATTACTCACATTCACAATAAAGAGGTTTCATTAAGGCTTTTGCAAGAAGCACAACATTTGCAAATCAAGAGATTCATGCCAAGATGCAACCATAAGGTTGGATACAAGAAAAGTATGCATGAGAAGATACTTGTTACCAAGATACACTACAAGAAAAGTTCTGATAGACAACGTCTCAAAATCGTCCGCTAAGGGGTATTTTTCGTCGCCTATGGGCCTAACCCGACGATATGGGTTCTGTTGTGGAAACTGCGTCAGGCAAAGTCCTACGACGATTTTTTCGGTCCGTCGCGCTTGGGCGCCCTTCCGCCACGGAAAATCGGACCGTTGCCCAAGTGTTTCCGGGAGCCCGTTGACTGCTGACGTCATGCAAACTGACACGTGGCAGACGCCGTTAACTGGCAGTTAACGGCGTTAACCGGCTGAAACCCCGTGGTAGATGGTAGGCCCACACGAGGCCTGCCACGTCTTAAGCGGGCCGGCCCATTAAGTTTACGGGCCGGGCCAGCTGACTTAGTTTGACCGGTCAACTATATAGCTGGGCTGGTCCATTAGTTACGTGGGCCGGGCCTAACCTCTAAAGTTGACTGGTCAAAACTTTAATGGGCCGGCCCACTAAGCATGTGGGCCGGGCCGAATGCACTCGTTTGACCGGTCAACAGGCAAAAGGGCCGGCCCACAAGACATGTGGGACCCACTTTCCTGTTATCGGGCCGGCCCATTTAACAAGTGGGGTCCGCCTTAAAGCAAGTGGGCCGGCCCAAAAAATTATTGGGCCGGCCCAATTAGCATGTGGGTCCCACTTTCCTGCTATCGGGCCGGGCCATTTAGTACGTGGGGTCCACATTAGATCAACTGGGCTGGCCCAACAAGCCAGTGGGCGGGCCAAAAGCACAGGTGGGTCCCACTTTCCTGTTAAAGGGCCAGCCATTTAGTAGGTGGGGTCCACCATATAGCAAGTGGGCCGGCCCAACAAGATAGTGGGCCGGGCCACACACACAGGTGGGTCCCACTTTCCAGTTAAAGGGCTGGCCCATTTAGTATGTGGGGTCCACCATATAGCAAGTGGGCCGGCCCAACAAGATAGTGGGCCGGGCTGAAAACACAGGTGGGTCCCACTTTCCAGTTAAAGGGCTAGCCCATTTAGTATGTGGGGTCCACCATATAGCAAGTGGGCCGGCCCAACAAGATAGTGGGCCGGGCCAAAAACACAGGTGGGTCCCACTTTCCTGTTAAAGGGCCGGCCCATTTAGTATGTGGGGTCCACCATATAGCAAGTGGGCCGGCCCAACACGCTAGTGGGCCGGGCCAAAAACACAGGTGGGTCCCACTTTCCTCTTAAAAGGCCGCCCGTTTAGTATGTGGGGTCCACCATATAGCAAGTGGGCCGGCCCAACAAGAGAGTGGGCCGGGCCAAAAAACCTGGTGGGTCCCACTTTGGTCTTAAAGGGCCGGCCCATTTAGTATGTGGGGTCCACCACAAAAGCAATTGGGCTGGCCCAACTAGTTAGTGGGCCGGCCCAGTTGTGGGTGGGGTCCACCTTAAAGCAAGTGGGTCGGCCCACTTAGAGTGTGGGGTCCACAGTAAATCAAGTGGGCTGGCCCAATAAGTAAGTGGGCCAGCCCGTTTAGTTGCTGTTTATATGCCGGCGTAATAGGCGCTTTAGGATTTTGCGAGCCGACACATATGTGATTTCGCTTAATTGGGCCGTTTAAGGGATGGGAATTCGTGATTTAGATACTGAGAATATTTACGCAGCATTGATTTCTGTCGGATAGCCTCACTTACCACAAGCACCAAAGAAAAAATGCGCGAAAGAACTATAAAAACTAACTAAATATTACATCATTGCAAGGCTTTGAAAAAATATTACGTAACCCAGAGAAATTGAATGGTAATTAAACCTATAATACAATGAAGCGATCCAGCAATCTTTTAAGTTGTCCATGCAAAGACCTATATCTGAAACAAAGACATTACAAGTTAAGACAAAGAACAATGGAAACGCAAAGACACTGCAATATTGTTTGCCAAAGAATTTGGAACTCATCATTTCGTCGTTATAACAAGATCATTGTAATGCGCACAATAAGCAAACAAAGAGTGCATGCCGCATACCAACAGCCAATATAACAGAGCATGTTAGAATGAAACAGCAGACTTACTACTGTCGAGTCCCATGCAAACCAACATGTTTAGGGAGTACAAAATTGGCATGAACAACATAGTAGCAGGCTATAAATTTTGTAACAACGACTGAGCAAGATGAAGTTATGATGGCTACATCTACAGAAAGGTGGAATGTAAACCAAAAATAGAAGTTACGATGGCAAAAGCTAAAGAGGAGGGAATGTGAACCAACATGTG
Organism: Lolium perenne; assembly: GCF_019359855.2. Taxonomy (NCBI): domain Eukaryota; kingdom Viridiplantae; phylum Streptophyta; class Magnoliopsida; order Poales; family Poaceae; genus Lolium; species Lolium perenne. The sequence continues at coordinate 219,616,380 of NC_067245.2, read as the reverse complement.
CCAAGTGCAATTACTTCATTTTGGCCGTGAACTAAATAATACTCCTGAACTTATAGTGAAGGGGATGCAAATCAAGATGTTTCGGGATATAAACTTGTAATGAGCAACACATAGAGGATAGTTAATGCTGGAGCTTAGGATGGACCAGATACGTAATATAGTGGGATCACCTGTGAACTTGTATAAGAGGGAATGCAAACCAATATGTTCAGCTTTCCATATGTGAGCGTCATGCCAAGTCAGAGAAACAAGTCAATAATGCAGCTTTTGAAGAACAAGATGGCACGCAAAATTATTATCTAGTAGTATGACAAGTTTATTTGTACTACAGGCTAGATAGCAGAGTGATAGCATGCCAAACTAAGTCCTTACTTTGTTAGCTTACAATGAACTAGATACAAAATAATGGCATCACCTGTAGTACAGGGAATGCAAGCCAACATGTTCATGGAGTAAAAAATTGGCACAAACAACATAGTAGCAGGCCATAATTTTTGTAACAACGACTGAGCAAGATAAAGTTATGATGGCTAGATCTACAGAGCAGGGAATGTAAACCAAATATAGAAGTTAGGATGCCAAAAGCTATAGAGCAGGGAATGCGAACCAACATGTGCAATTACTTAAAATTGGCCATGAACTAAATAATAGCAGGATGTTACTATAATACCTATAATTTTTGTAACAACGACTGAGCAAGATAGAAGTTATGATGGCTACATCTACAGAGCAGGGAATGCAAACCAAAATGTTCAATCGCTTAAAGTTAGCAATGAAGTAGAAAATAGCAACGTGTTACGGTCATAGCTAGGAATGAACTAAAAGAGCTTCAGACAAACAAGCATCCGAACCCGAACATGGCGCTAAAACAAGGGACTTACATTAGGAGAAGCACTCGTGGGAGTCACGACAGATCTTCCTGGGGTTGATAGATCCGGTGATGAAGTACGCTACATGTGCTACTTGGGGTTGGAGAGACGGCCATTACACTTCATGATTACTCATCTCATCTGCAAAAATGTAACGGCGCGTCGTTAGCACAAACAGGTTCCCCCAAGATTAAACAAGAACTTGCAGGCAAGCAATAGAAAAGCGACAGTAGAAGAGTTTAGATCATGCAAGGTGCCGGTGAAGCAGATCCGGTTCATGCACAGCGGTGTCGGTGAGCAAGATACGATGCGGTGGACGACGGATCCGGCGAAGCGGCTCCGGTGGGGTGGACGATACCGCAGCTGAAGCGACTGCGGTAGACTGCTGGATGAGCATATGGTTTCGAGGTTCGGCGGGGATGATCCGGTCCGGTTGATGACGGCGTCGATGAAGCGGCTCCGGCAGGCAGCCGGATGACGAGGCTCGCGAGGGCTCGGGTAGGCCAGGGAAGTCCGGCGGGGATGTTCCGGTGCGGTGGTCGTGGAGGTGGGAGAGAGGGACTTGGGAAGTTTCGGTGGGTGGTCTGAAGGAAATGTATTTTTTTTGGGAGGGTTTCCGGGCTAGGGAGGTGGTGATCCAAAAAATGACGGGCAGACCCCCCCACCAACCGACTTTGCTGCCATCTCCACAGGGGTAGAATGGGAATTTGGAAGCGTGTGAAATTTTTGTATTTTGTGGGCGGGAAGTTTTGCCGCTATGAGATTTTGAATTTGGCCACCATCCAAGTATAATGATAAAAAATTGTGACACCGTACTAGTACCTCTGTTCAAGGCCGAGTGCAAAATCAAATCATCATCACGTTGAAAATTTGTTACCAACTTACCATGATCATGATCTACCTCTGAAAATGGGCACATCCACTAAAACTTGCAAAGTATAATGATACAAATTTGTGAGACCGTACTAGTACTTATGTTCAAGATCGAGTGCAACATCAAATCATCATTACATTGAAAATTGTGTTACCATGATCATGATATTTCTCTGAATTTGGCGCATCCGCTAAATCTCGCAAAGGATAATGATAAAAAAAATGTGAGATTGTACTAGTTCTTATGTTCAAGGCCGAGTACAAGATCAAATCATCATCACGTTGAAATTTGTTACAATGATCATGACATATCTCTAAAATTGGTGCATCCGCTAAATCTTGCACGTGGCGCATCTCGGTGCGGAGCAACAGGTCGGTGCTATCAAGGTTGAGGCGTCGGTAGCGTCATCGGGCTCTCCTCTCTTGATAGATCTTCTACATGGCGCGGCGCACCACCCGCCGATAAGCAGTCACATGTGAGACCGAGGTGGAGACGTCCCCGGCATCCTCGAGGCGCGGCCGCCCTTCTACGAGCCAGCGTCGACTCAAGGTATGAATCCATGTGGTGCCTTAGATTTATTGTTCTTCTCTTATGATTATTTTGAGCCGAACATGTGTGCTCTTTCTCTGAATATATTGCTTGAAAAGCTTACCAAGTTACTTAAATTCACTTCGTTCTGAATCTTGCGAGCTAATATTGTTATTTTAATGAACGGTGGTGCGCGCAAGCAGAATTATTTGTGGGTGTCTTGAGCTGTTAGGCATAAGTCGAAATCCTCATCTAAACGAGGCCTCAGCTTAACACATAAAAAAGGTGTTCAATCTCGCCCACAATACCCTCTTCTTTCCTCTCCCTTTATTGGAACTTGTTTTGCAGACAAGGAAAGTGGCACGTGTAATGTGAGTAAAACCCTCTTAGCCAAAATCATCTACGAGCAAGATTTTCTATATTGTAGATGCCCCAATTGACTCTCATCCCCAAAGTAGTTTTTTTATGTCAGTATAGACTTCTTTACTGGATGTATACTATCGTACATGGCATGCATTTGCCTAATGAGCAGCATTGTATTGCTATTCTAGCCAACCTGATCGATATGTCAAGCTTCATGCACGAGATGCCATGTTTAATTTACTCCCTCGCTCTGATCCATATTTCTTGATGTGAAATGAATGTGAATCGGAGGGAGTACTTTTCTTAGATAGTACTATATCATTTCAAAAAAAAGTACTACTACATCACAAATGCATCAAAAGAGTACTACATCACAAGACCACCACGGTTGTACTAGTAGAGTTTAATGCTGAACTTCCAAAGGGATTAAGATTACACATATGAACTTTAAACATGACCAGGAGCATGAGGGCCAGCAGCAGGGGCGTTGACGTGGAGCAAGCTAGGCAAGACGTAATTCTGGAGGAAGAGGCCATATGATGCGTGCTTGGCCTTGGTTGCGGCGGTGTTTCCCCCTATGTACTTAGGCCTACACCCATCGCATGTTGGATCAGGCCGTGGATGTCCTTCTAGAGAAATTTGCCACATAATGGGCAAAATAGCTCCCGCGCATGCGAAAACGAATTTCACCACCCTTCAGCCGCTTGAGAACATAGCGGCTTTTCTGGTCCCTGCGCACCTTGTTGTTGTCCATGTCATCAGAATACTCCTATGAATTATTAAGTACTACATAATCAGGTTTTTTATGACAGATCGAATAAATACTCCACTAACATAATCAAACCTTAGAAACCCTAAAATTAAATGTGTAGAACAAGTAAATGGCAGAAGAAATCGTAATAAATCATGAGAAACCCTATGAACAACCATGAACATAAGCCACAACAATTGCAAGTCCACTAAGTATGAACACATAAATTGATTATATGACTACATGGCAGATTAGTCGAAATTAAACTAGAATCTGATCTTACGAATCATAGAATCAATTACATCTACAAGAACAAGGTAGGATATCAAATCAATCAAGAACCAGGCTCGTGCAAACCATGTGAACAGCAATATGACACAAAGAGGGTTGTGACAGTTTCGGTAAAAGAGAAGTACCTCCTCGTCATCACCCTCAACATCCTCCCAGGAACCGAACGTTTGGGCCGAAATCATCGAAGGGGTCGAGGTTCGCGTCCAAAGATCGGGCCTAGGAAGACCTCGCCGTGGTGGCCTGCAACGCCGTGCACATCTTCGGCGGGATAAACAACATTGGTATCCACCTTCTGCTCGACGGCCAGGACGCCCGTTTCGACCGAGGTCGAAGAACCAGACAAGCAGAGGAGACGAGCGGCATGGGTGCCCGGTGAAGCCTCACCCGTCGTGACGGCCAGGACGCCCATTTCGACCGAGGTCGAAGAATCCGACAAGCAGAGGAGACGAGCGGCCTGGGTGCCCGGTGAAGCCTCACCCACCGCGACGGCCACTACCGTAGAGGCATCCTCTGCGTGGGCGGTCGCCTATTGCTCCGCCTCGTATGCAATACCTATCTTCATGCTGCTGCAGTTGGAAACGGGAAAGTCGATGCCTCAGAGGTGCGGTGAGTGGATGGGGGGTTTTCACAGTGTGGGGGAGGCAAGTTGGGGGAGTGGAGAGGACGAGCTCGCGAGAGATGATGAGGCCGATTATGTTATAGCCTCTGACTCTCTGTATCCAGTAGTGGACGCGTGAAGTCATGCATGTACTCGACTTTCCACTTTCTGGGAGACGTGTACGAAACTTTTTTTTAGACCATTTAACTTCATGTGGGACTCATGTATACCAATACTTCCAAACATCATAAGTAATTCAAAATCATTCAGAATAATATGAGACCTTAACATTTTATTTTTTGTGTCAGATATTGTCTATGAAAAATAACATCCTTCAAAAAATAAATCCCCTATGCCAATCCGATCATGCCCGTCTACTCCAACTAGCTTCCTCGAGTAATTTGTCACCTTACATTCTTAAAATGAACCAAAATTTGGCACAGGGGTGCATCATCACATGGAAAATGATGTTACCATTCTGTCTTCCCATTTTTTTTGAATTTTTCAAAATTGTCATGCCCTAACGGAAAAAATGTACTCCTTCTAAGAAGCATGTATCAGAATGGCATTACCAAAACCTAGGGGTGGGGTGGGGGGAGGGGGGCACATGGTGGTGTGATGATACATCACATCTGGACCACACAACACCATTTGGACCAACCAAAAAAAAACCACCCTACACAAACCCTGGTCAAAACTAGTTTGACCAATATTACAAAAGTTGTACGGAGTACATAATTCAGAAACCGTCAGAAATACACGAAGCATTCAGGAGTCCCCAAAGTCAGTGACTTTGAGTCACTTACAACTGTGGTCCACATATCAGTCACCCAAAGTCATGGCAAAGTCAGCTTGGCAAAGTCACCGACAGACAAAGCAAGCAGTGAACAGACAACTCCGTAGCACTGAAAATACATCTCACAGAAAAGGCTAGTACTACCTTTTCTTCTCGGATAAGGAAAAATAGCTGATCGGTACTGACGAAATGCACCAGGTCCGCAATGTACTCCAGCTATATAAGTGAAGCATGCCTACCACTGAAGAGGAAATTCAAGATTCCACCAGATCCCCATATCTCTCTTTTGCATAAAACACGGACATATCTTTTGCACAATTCACCACTTGTTGGTCTAATCTATCGCAGCTTCCATCAGTTGGTCATCCAATTAACGATTTAACGGGTTAGAAAAATAAGCGGTGGAATTAGAAGTACTAGTAGCGAAATGTGCAAAATATACCGTCCTTCCCGAGGGGTTTGTCCGTAAGAGGGCCGGATGACAATGTCCCGGTGCATCCGAAAACGAGAGGGGTAGTTTCTAATACATGTAAGAAATTATTTTACAAAAAGGTACATATTAAGTAGTACAACTATTAGTACAGTACTACTATTTCGAGGGAAAATGCCATGTCGTGCGACCTCTAATCAATGAGTAGAAGTTGTAGGTGCGCATAACATGCATTGCTGAAAGCTGGTTCCGCTGGAATTTGAGCTCAGCCGGGGCGGATTCTGCGAAGTTCGCCCGACGTCACTCATGTATCCCACCAAACTGCTCACTTCTTTCAATGTCTCTTCTCTTTCACTGCAGCTCTCCAACATCAGGTGCATCAACTTATCTTGTGCCTTCTGCCTCTCGAGAAGGGCAAGGATGGCGATGTCAGCATATTCAAGGTTCAACTTTTGGAGCTGTACTTTATCCTGAAGAAGGATTTTGTACTCTATATCAGACTTGTCTCTTTCGAGGCACACAGTCTTGAGTATGCTACGGCTTTCTCTCGCTGATGCAATGTTCCTCTCTTTCTGCTTAATCAGCTCGTTCTTCAACATATCGCGCTCATTGCGAAGGCTGCAAATGAGCTCCACAAGAGTTTTCGAATTCTTCTTCTTGGCAGCCAAATCGTCTCGGAGGCGATCACACTCTAAGCTGAGCTCCTCGTTTTTTCCATCAAGATGGCGACAGTGGTGTCGATAGTCGGCGCCGCTTCCTTCAGGGCGAAATCATCGGTAGCAAGTAAGCGCAAAGGAAGAAGAAGAAGAAGAAGAAGAAGAAGAAGAAGATAACTACACAGTGCTTGGTGCTACCTCATTTCGCCGGGGTAGGGCCGGGTTGAAATCATCGGACGACGATGATTCCTTGGTCGTGGAAGTTGGTGCAGTACGGGCGTCGTTGGAACTTCCAACCCTTTAAGATGTATAACCATAGAGACTCTTAAAGAGCTTGAGCTCGGGCAAGAAGAAACGAAAGTACATGGCGAAGGAAACTAACCCGGTGAGCACAGCACGGACGCGTTTCGGCGACGGCGGCAGCGGCGGCGACGGCGAGCCCACTTGGTTTCTGGAACCGTCTCTCGAAATTTCGAGCCGGCGTTTTTTATCCGCGTACATGACCGCCGGCGACCTGAAGTTTGAACACATTAATTGCTGGAGGAGAGAGCGACGAAAGAAACGAAAGTACATGGCGAAGGAAACTAACCCGGTGAGCACAGCACGGACGCGTTTCGGCGGCGGCGGCGGCGACGGCGAGCCCACTTGGTTTCTGGAAGCGTCTCTTGAAATTTCGAGCCGGCGTTTTTTCTCCGCGTACTTGACCGCCGACGACCTGAATTTTGAAGACATTGCTGGAGGAGAGAGCGACGAACAAATGTTTGTTAGGTGGAGAGAGGAAGAAAGTGAATGGAACGAGAGAGTTTAGCGTTTTGCCCTTATAGTCATAGTCGCTAACCGTGACGCGGGAAGGTTGGTCGTCGGCGTTTAATGGTCTCCCGCGTGGAAACCGAGGCGGCCACGAGGCAGCGGCTGGCCACGCGGCGTCCAGTCGCCTACGCCGCCGTAAATGAGGGTAGTTGCCTACCACCACCAGATGACATGCACCTTTTGCATGTCACCGTGTGACATGCGGCCTAAATTCAAATTTAAAACATTGCGAAAAAAATCATGCATCCGGTGACATGCCCATGGCATGCCACCGATGAAGAGTTCCGTGCCATGCACTCTGGCACTCTGCGCCGTCTTGGATCAGAAAATGAGCGAAGAACGAGGACAAGGCACTAGTTCAAATTTAGGATGAAGTTTAAGTTTTATTTTGGTTTAAATTAGATTAGAGGGAGTAGTACTCTTACTTTATTACTCGTACTTGTGTTAATGTAGTAGTATTATTATGGTGATGTACTTGCGTTCATGTACTTGTTTCAGCTGTTTTGGTGAAGGAGACTGATACGTCTCCGACGTATCGATAATTTCTTATGTTCCATGCCACATTATTGATGTTATCTACATGTTTTATGCACACTTTATGTCATATTCGTGCATTTTCTGGAACTAACCTATTAACAAGATGCCGAAGTGCCAGTTGCTGTTTTCTGCTGTTTTTGGTTTCAGAAATCCTAGTAAGGAAATATTCTCGGAATTGGACGAAATCAAAGCCCAGGGGCCTATTTTTCCACGAAGCTTCCAGAAGTCCGAAGACGAAACGAAGAGGGGCCACGAGGCAGCCAGAGCATAGGGCGGCGCGGCCCCTGCCCTGGCCGCGCCGGCCTATGGTCTGGGCACCTCGCGCCGCCTCTTGACCTACCCTTCCGCCTACTTAAAGCCTCCGTGACGAAACCCCCAGTACCGAGAACCACGATACGGAAAACCTTCCAGAGACGCCGCCAACGCCGATCCCATCTCGGGGGATCCAGGAGATCGCCTCCGGCACCCTGCCGGAGAGGGGAATCATCTCCCGGAGGACTCTACGCCGCCATGGTCGCCTCCGGTGTGATGTGTGAGTAGTCTACCCCTGGACTATGGGTCCATAGCAGTAGCTAGATGGTTGTCTTCTCCCCATTGTGCTATCATTGTCGGATCTTGTGAGCTGCCTAACATGATCAAGATCATCTATCTGTAATTCTATATGTTGCGTTTGTTGGGATCCGATGAATAGAGAATACTTGTTATGTTGATTATCAAAGTTATATCTACGTGTTATTTATGATCTTGCATGCTTTCCGTTACTAGTAGATGCTCTGGCCAAGTAGATGCTTGTAACTCCAAGAGGGAGTACTTATGCTCGATAGTGGGTTCATGCCTCGCATTGACACTGGGACAAGGATGAGAAAGTTCTAAGGTTGTGTTGTGCCGTTGCCACTAGGGATAAATCATGGATGCTATGTCTAAGGATGTAGGTGTTGATTACATTACGCACCATACTTAATGCAATTGTCTGTTGCTTTGCAACTTAATCCTGGAAGGGGTTCGGATGATAACCTGAAGGTGGACTTTTTAGGCATAGATGCAGTTGGATGGCGGTCTATGTACTTTGTCGTAATGCCCAATTAAATCTCACTATACTCATCATGATATGTATGTGCATGGTCATGCCCTCTTTATTTGTCAATTGCCCAACTGTAATTTGTTCACCCAACATGCTATTTGTCTTATGGGAGAGACACCTCTAGTGAACTGTGGACCCCGGTCCAATTCTCTTTACTGAAATACAATCTACTGTAATACTTGTTCTACTGTTTTCTGCAAACAATCATCTTCCACACAATACGGTTAATCCTTTGTTACAGCAAGCCGGTGAGATTGACAACCTCACTGTTTTGTTGGGGCAAAGTACTTTGGTTGTGTTGTGCAGGTTCCACGTTGGCGCCGGAATCCCTGGTGTTGCGCCGCACTACATCCCGCCGCCATCAACCTTCAACGTGCTTCTTGGCTCCTCCTGGTTCGATAAACCTTGGTTTCTTTCTGAGGGAAAACTTGCTGCTGTTCCACGTTGGCGCCGGAATCTCTGGTGTTGCGCCGCACTACATCCCGCCGCCATCAACCTTCAACGTGCTTCTTGACTCCTACTGGTTCGATTAAACCTTGGTTTCTTACTGAGGGAAACTTGCCGCTGTGCGCATCACACCTTCCTCTTGGGGTTCCCAACGGACGTGTCAACTACACGCATCAAGCAAATTTCTGGCGCCGTTGCCGGGGAGATCAAGACACGCTGCAAGGGGAGTCTCCACTTCCCAATCTCTTTACTTTGTTTTTGTCTTGCTTAGTTTTATTTACTACTTTGTTTGCTGCACTAAATCAAAATACAAAAAAATTAGTTGCTAGTTTTACTTTATTTGCTATCTTGTTTGCTATATCTAAAACACAAAAAAAAAAATTAGTTACTTGCATTTACTTTACTTATTTCATTATGTTTCCTTTTAATTTTACCACAAAAGACATACCGGTAGGACATGGGTCTATAGTTGGGAGAAATAATATAGAAGAATTTTTCAACCATGTTAGTACCATTGAAAATTTTGAAGATAGACACTTGGTAGACCTTGCGCCTACTTATGAAATTGCTGCTGCGCATTTAGTTCGCCTGTTGGAAACTAAATTTGTTAATCTTAATCCTATAATCCAACACATGTTTCTCACACTTGGTGATATGGAAGAAGGGGAAAAGAAATATTTTGTTTTAGAAACCCTTCTTAGAGAATTTGGTGGTCTAGCAAGAGAAGCTAGAAAGGTCTTTGCTAAATTTAATATGCTTGGTTCTCATACTAATTTTGTTAGTCTCCTTGAAAAGATGGACATGGATAGAATAAGATACACTAATAATATTGATGATGGTGGGGAGATCAAAGCACCAATATCATGTAAACTCTTAGCTATGAATGATGCACTAGAAAATAACTATGCTTGGCTTGTTCCTGAAAATTTGTTTGATGAGAGTAGCACGCCTAAGACTAATGAAAAGGGAGATGCTAAAACTTATGTATCTAATATATTATGCCTGGTTGAGAAAACTCCACACCCCGCTGAGAATGCACCACCCTTTGATAATACTTGATACACACTTTCTGCGCCTAGCTGAAAGGCGTTAAAGAAAAGCGCTTATGGGAGACAACCCATGTTTTTACCTACAGTACTTTGTTTTTATTTTGTGTCTTGGAAGTTGTTTACTACTGTAGCAACCTCTCCTTATCTTAGTTTTGTGTTTTGTTGTGCCAAGTTAAGCCGTTGATAGAAAAGTAAGTACTAGATTTGGATTACTGCACAGTTCCAGATTTCCTTGTGGTCACGAATCTGGGTCTACCTCCCTGTAGGTAGCTCAGAAAATTAAGCCAATTTACGTGCATGATCCTCAGATATGTACGCAACTTTCATTCAATTTGAGCATTTTCATCTGAGCAAGTCTGGTGCCATTTTAAAATTCGTCAATACGAACTGTTCTGTTTTGACAGATTCTGCCTTTTATTTCGCATTGCCTCTTTTGCTATGTTGGGTGAATTTCTTTGATCCACTAATGTCCAGTAGCATTATGCAATGTCCAGAAGTGTTAAGAATGATTGTGTCACCTCTGAATATGTTAATTTATATTGTGCACTAACCCTCTAATGAGTTGTTTCGAGTTTGGTGTGGAGGAAGTTTTCAAGGATCAAGAGAGGAGTATGATGCAACATGATCAAGGAGAGTGAAAGCTCTAAGCTTGGGGATGCCCCGGTGGTTCACCCCTGCATATATCAAGAAGACTCAAGCGTCTAAGCTTGGGGATGCCCAAGGCATCCCCTTCTTCATCGACAACATTATCAGGTTCCTCCCCTGAAACTATATTTTTATTCCATCACATCTTATGTGCTTTTTCTTGGAGCGTCGGTTTGTTTTTGTTTTTGTTTTGTTTGAATAAAATGGATCCTAGCATTCACTTTATGGGAGAGAGACACGCTCCGCTGTAGCATATGGACAAGTATGTCCTTGGTTTCTACTCATAGTATTCATGGCGAAGTTTCTTCTTTGTTAAATTGTTATATGGTTGGAATTGGAAAATGATACATGTAGTAATTGCTATAAATGTCTTGGGTAATGTGATACTTGGCAATTGTTGTGCTCATGATTAAGCTCTTGCATCATATGCTTTGCACTAATTAATGAAGAAATACATAGAGCATGCTAAAATTTGGTTTGCATATTTGGTTTCTCTAAGGTCTAGATAATTTCTAGTATTGAGTTTGAACAACAAGGAAGATGGTGTAGAGTCTTATAATGTTTTCAATATGTCTTTTATGTGAGTTTTGCTGCACCGGTTCATCCTTGTGTTTGTTTCAAATAAGCCTTGCTAGCCTAAACCTTGTAACGAGAGGGAATACTTCTCATGCATCCAAAATACTTGAGCCAACCACTATGCCATTTGTGTCCACCATACCTACCCACTACATGGTATTTTCCGCCATTCCAAAGTAAATTGCTTGAGTGCTACCTTTAAAATTCCATCATTCACCTTTGCAATATATAGCTCATGGGACAAATAGCTTAAAAACTATTGTGGTATTGAATATGTAATTATGCACTTTATCTCTTATTAAGTTGCTTGTTGTGCGATAACCATGTTCACTGGGGACGCCATCAACTATTCATTGTTGAATTTCATGTGAGTTGCTATGCATGTCCGTCTTGTCTGAAGTAAGAGAGATCTACCACCATATGGTTAAGCATGCATATGTTAGAGAAGAACATTGGGCCGCTAACTAAAGCCATGATCCATGGTGGAAGTTTCAGTTTTGGACATATATCCTCAAATCTCAAATGAGAAAATTATTAATTGTTGTTACATGCTTATGCATAAAAGAGGAGTCCATTATCTGTTGTCTATGTTGTCCCGGTATGGATGTCTAAGTTGAAGAATAATCAATAGCGAGAAATCCAATGCGAGCTTTCTCCTTAGACCTTTGTACAAAGCGGCATAGAGGTACCCCTTTGTGACACTTGGTTAAAACAATGCATTGTGATGATCCGGTAGTCCAAGCTAATTAGGACAAGGTGCGGGCACTATTAGTACACTATGCATGAGGCTTGCAACTTATAAGATATAATTTACATGATGCATATGCTTTATTACTACCGTTGACAAAATTGTTTCATGTTTTCAAAATCAAAGCTCTAGCACAAATATAGCAATCGATGCTTTTCCTCTATGGAGGACCATTCTTTTACTTTCAATGTTGAGTCAGTTCACCTATTTCTCTCCACCTCAAGAAGCAAACACTTGTGTGAACTATGCATTGATTCCTACATACTTGCTTATTGCACTTATTATACTACTCTATGTTGACAATATCCATGAGATATACATGTTACAAGTTGAAAGCAACCACTGAAACTTAATCTTCTTTTGTGTTGCTTCAATGCCTTTACTTTGAATTATTGCTTTATGAGTTAACTCTTATGCAAGACTTATTGATGCTTGTCTTGAAGTGCTATTCATGAAAAGTCTTTGCTTTATGATTCACTTGTTTACTCATGTCATATACATTGTTTTGATCGCTGCATTCACTACATATGCTTTACAAATAGTATGATCAAGATTATGATGGCATGTCACTCCAGAAATTATCTCGTGTTATCGTTTTACCTGCTCGGACGAGCAGAACTAAGCTTGGGGATGCTGATACGTCTCCGACGTATCGATAATTTCTTATGTTCCATGCCACATTATTGATGTTATCTACATGTTTTATGCACACTTTATGTCATATTCGTGCATTTTCCGGAACTAACCTATTAACAAGATGCCGAAGTGCCGATTGCTGTTTTCTCGCTGTTTTTGGTTTCAGAAATCCTAGTAAGGAAATATTCTCGGAATTGGACGAAATCAAAGCCCAGGGGCCTATTTTTCCACGAAGCTTCCGAAGTCCGAAGACGAAACGAAGAGGGGCCACGAGGCAGCCGTAGCATAGGGCGGCGCGGCCCTGCCCCGGCCGCGCCGGCCTATGGTCCTGGGCACCTCGCGCCGCCTCTTGACCTACCCTTCCGCCTACTTAAAGCCTCCGTGACGAAACCCCCGCATCGAGAACCACGATACGGAAAACCTTCCAGAGACGCCGCCAACGCCGATCCCATCTCGGGGGATCCAGAGATCGCCTCCGGCACCTGCCGGAGAGGGGAATCATCTCCCGGAGGACTCTACGCCGCCATGGTCGCCTCCGGTGTGATGTGTGAGTAGTCTACCCCTGGACTATGGGTCCATAGCAGTAGCTAGATGGTTGTCTTCTCCCCATTGTGCTATCATTGTCGGATCTTGTGAGCTGCCTAACATGATCAAGATCATCTATCTGTAATTCTATATGTTGCGTTTGTTGGGATCCGATGAATAGAGAATACTTGTTATGTTGATTATCAAAGTTCTATCTACGTGTTGTTTATGATCTTGCATGCTTTCCGTTACTAGTAGATGCTGCGGCCAAGTAGATGCTTGTAACTCCAAGAGGGAGTACTTATGCTCGATAGTGGGTTCATGCCCGCATTGACACCGGGACAAAGGATGAAAGTTCTAAGGTTGTGTTGTGCTGTTGCCACTAGGGATAAAACATTGATGCTATGTCTAAGGATGTAGTTGTTGATTACATTACGCACCATACTTAATGCAATTGTCTGTTGCTTTGCAACTTAATACTGGAAGGGGTTCGGATGATAACCTGAAGGTGGACTTTTTAGGCATAGATGCAGTTGGATGGCGGTCTATGTACTTTGTCGTAATGCCCAATTAAATCTCACTATACTCATCATGATATGTATGTGCATGGTCATGCCCTCTTTATTTTTCAATTGCCTAACTGTAATTTGTTCACCCAACATGCTGTTTGTCTTATGGGAGAGACACCTCTAGTGAACTGTGGACCCCGGTCCAATTCTCTTTACTGAAATACAATCTACTGTAATACTTGTTCTACTGTTTTCTGCAAACAATCATCTTCCACACAATACGGTTAATCCTTTGTTACAGCAAGCCGGTGAGATTGACAACCTCACTGTTTCGTTGGGGCAAAGTACTTTGGTTGTGTTGTGCAGGTTCCACGTTGGCGCCGGAATCCCTGGTGTTGCGCCGCACTACATCCCGCCGCCATCAACCTTCAACGTGCTTCTTGGCTCCTCCTGGTTCGATAAACCTTGGTTTCTTTCTGAGGGAAAACTTGCTGCTGTTCCACGTTGGCGCCGGAATCTCTGGTGTTGCGCCGCACTACATCCCGCCGCCATCAACCTTCAACGTGCTTCTTGACTCCTACTGGTTCGATTAAACCTTGGTTTCTTACTGAGGGAAACTTGCCGCTGTGCGCATCACACCTTCCTCATGGGGTTCCCAACGGACGTGTCAACTACACGCATCAGAGACATGCATCACCTTTTTTGGTGATGTATCTAGTCGTCATGTAGCCCTTGTCAAATTCCTCTGATATACTGATGGGAGGGCTTGTTCACCCCATACTGATGGGAGCCCTTGTCAAATCGTAATCATAGCCAAAAGGCGCATTTTTTCCCGATATTACTCGATGCTTAAGGCGCGGGTGGTTGTGGTTCAGTTATCTCCCTAATTTGCACCTGCTTTCCCGTTTCCACTAGTCGAAAGTCGAAACCTGGCCACATTAACCCAAGATCCTGAAGCCGCCGCCTCAACCCTAGCCGCCTCCAGTTCTTCCTCCTCCATAGATTGGTTCCCCCTCCTCCGGTTGGCTTCGCCGGCGTCAGGAGGAGTGGGGAACCTGATCTATGCGTGGAGTTTCGAATAAAAGTATTGTTTTCATTAGATTATATTAGATTATGTTAGGATTTTGGTAGCCGCCTTCTTGTTGGTTTCCCCTCAATGGAGATGGCATCGTCTGCAATAAGTGATCTTCGGCCTTTCGTTCGGCGACGAGATCTTCTTCCCGGCGTCAATGGTGGTCTTGAACGCTCACAATTTTCTAGGTATGGGCCTTTGGATCTTGCTTCGCCAGATCGATTTTGGATCTTTTGTCTTTGTTGCCGTGGGGAGGATTATCCTCGCAGTTTTTGTCCCGGCTGCTACGTCCTCGACAATGGTGATTCGTACTCTCGGCTCTCCATCGACGATGACAAAGCTAGTCGGTTATTATTCCCTGATATACTGGTGTTGGTACTCTTGCCGATGTTGTATGACTGCTTTAATGGTTGCGTGCATGCACGCAGCTTTGGCATTGCGGCTCAAAAAATCATGGGAGAACTTTCATCGGTATCTACAGTGTCTATGGTTAGTTATCTATTTTTGGCTGCCTTCGTAAAAGTACAAGATTGTGTTCGGAAGAAGAAAAAATTGAAGACCTCGAAGATTTGTTACTATCTTTTAGACTTTATTTTGTAATCGTTGGAGTCAGTTCATGTATCTCTACCATGTACTATTTGTTGCTATGAATATATGTGGTATTGATTGTCAAAAAAAAAACCAAGATCCTGAAAAGCTGTTGGTCTATCCCGAGAAACGAGGAGGTTTAAGGAAACGAGGAGTCCACAAGCGTGCGGAAGGAGCTTTAATCGTGCGAGCATGCAGGGGCAAAATGAGGAAACTAGCGATTACTTTCTCTCCCGCCAGTCTTATACCTTAATAAATGGGCAACCGAGCACGTTGTAGCTAATCCTTTTATTAATTATAAGCAGCTATATTAGTCAATAAGATTGCCTTATGTTTTTCCTCGATTTTCGCCAAGCCCTTATTTGTAACCCGCAGAAGGAGCTCAGATGGGAGGATTCAAGTTTAGTTGACCGTTCCGTGCCGACGTGTGGGGCTAGTAGAAAGGGACCGCGTGGGACAGACGAGACCGCGTTTGGTTGTACGTGAGCAGGAGCTGGGTTCTGTCTCTCTCGGCGCGAATTGGCATTTTTAAGAGCACCTTTTCCCCCTCTCGTCTCTTTGTCTTTATTAACCAAATTAGTATCAAATCTAGAGAAGCTTGCATTTCTGTCTTTCTTCAATTATTTGTGCCTTTTGGCCCTCGTTGTTTGCCCAATATGGCAGCAAATCTAGTACTCCTCTGGTCCATATGTATGTAGTTAAATCTAGAAGCAAATCTCCAGGGTAATGTACTCCGTACGACAAATTCACGATAATAGTAAATCGAGAAAACAAAGTAGGGCCAACAAAATATACTCCAAGAGAATAGGGATAGATAATAGGGATCCCTCCTAGATAATAAGCTGCATAGTGCATACACACAGCCAACAGGTTCGAGGTTCTTCACAACACCATCATACTAACAACATAACAACAAGGGATCCCTAGCTAACAACAAAATAGAAGCTGCTTTGCGGCAGCAGCACACGTCCGGGACTCCGCTTACCCCATCCGCCTCGCATCCACTTGTTGCTCCCCTTGGGAGCCTTGGGCTTGAGCGGAGGCATGCGCCCGGCGGAGATCTCCACCCGCCGGATGCCGCGGAGGTGCATGCAGAGAGACATGTGCTTGGCGCGGAAGGAGTGGGGGTTCACCGACGCGCCCACCTTGGGGTTGGTGTTGCCGATGTTCTCGGCATGCGTGAGGAGGCAGTTGAAGTCAGTGCGGCCGAGCCTCCTAGTGCGTAAGGGGCACTGTAGACACCCTTGGCGAAGTAGGAGACGTGCGGCCGACCTGCAGCCTCCGCAAAGACTGGCGAGTCTTGACGTCATGGTGCTCGTAAATCCGTCACTGCCGACGTCGCTGCCAGACAGCTGATCCATATCAAACGGGAACTATTAGTGAATGAGATGCAACGATGACTAACGTGCATGATAACAAAGTAAGGAAAAACAGAGCCAGCCTCAGTTAGAGTGGACACGATTATATGTCTACAGGGATGGTGTTAGCGAACCATAGCTCATGCACAACAGATTTGTACACAGCAATGGTTCGCTGAACCCACTCTGTAAAAATTTGTGCCCAACGATTCATCATAGGCAAAGAAACAGATTCCAGATCTGATTTTGAACAGATTCCAGAATATTTGCAAAATTAAACGGTTGATATCTTTTGATTCGTGCATTAAATAACTGACTGAGATCCCATAAATTAACTGATTGAGATCCCATTATTACTTGCATAAATTAACCGAACGGCCGAACTCCAAATCTTAAACGAAATCAAGAAGGGATCAAAGCAAAATGGAATAAAATCGGCGCAAATATTAACCCAATACTCAACCATCTACAGATCGGCACTAATAGTTACTAGGGAACCAGCAAAAATAGGGTTCAAAAAGGAATGGGGAACAAAAAAGGGAGCAAACCATAGTTACCTCGTTCCATGGGTCGTCCATGCAGGTGTCGTAGGGGTTCGGAGGCGAGATGTACGGCACCGGCTCATAGGGGTCCCATCCCGGCGGGATACGACCGCCACCGGCGGCGGCGACGGCCTTTGAGGGGACGACGTCGAAGAGGGAGGCGTCGCGCTTGGAGCCGACGGCGTCATGGACGATGGGATTCGCATTCTCCATGTCCATCTCGCCTGCAGAGAGGGAGAGGGTTTTTTGCTTTGGAGAAGATGATGGGACGTGAGAGGCGGCGTTGCATGAGCGAGTGAGAGTGACAGAGATAGTGCGAGGAGGCGTCTATAAAGGCGAGGGGTGGTTAATGCGACCCGCGTCCTATGCGTCCACCATTTAACGTCTGCACGCCTTGGGCTTCTGCAACGCGACACGCGTCCACGATTGCACGTCTTTGACTTCTGCACCGCGACTCGCGTCAGTACCCGTCAACAATTGCACGTCTTCCACTTCTGCACCGCAACACGCGTACTCGAGTCTAACCCTGGAAATTTAGATATACTCTCGAGTCTTATACTGTAGCATTTTTTGTGTGCTCAGTTTTCCCCTTGAGTACTAATACCGGCTAGTGCAATATACTCGCTTTACCTCAAGTGCCTGGTCAACAGAGAGTCAACAAATGGGATTAACTAGTTAAATGAGTCAACAAATGGGATTATCAGTTCGTTTTCACGTGTTAAACTTGTCTAAATATTGGTCAAACCTAGGATTTGACCAAGATTCAAATGGGCAGAAAATTAAAAAAAAAACAGAAAAATGAAAAACCAAAGCACATAGTCTTCTTATGTCATATAGTAAGCATTAAAGGTGATAAACAAGGTCTAGACATATTCAAACCATACAAATCATGTATCTACCCCCTAACCCCTAAACTCTGTCTTATGAAGTCAAGCATGAAGAGAAGTGGTTTTGGGTTTCAAACATGGAAATTTCAAAAACCTCCCAAAAACTTCATTTTAGAGTGACTAAGAAGGATACATGCTTCCCTTTTCATTTTCATGTTTTAAACTTGTTTAAATCTTGGTCAAACCTAGGATTTGACCAAGATTCAAATGGGCATCAAAATTTAAAAAAATCAGAAAAATGAAAAACCAAAGCACATAGTTTTCTTATGCCATATAGTAAGCATTCAAGTTGATAAACAAGGTCTATACATATTTAAACCAGACAAATCATGTATCTATACCCCTAAACCTTAAACTCTGTCTTATGAAGTCTAGCATGAAGAGAAGTCGTTTTGGGTTTCAAACATGGAAATTTAAAGAACATCCCAAAAGCTTCATTTTAGTGTGACTAAGAAGGATCAAGGCTTAGCTTTTCATTTTCATGTTTTAAACTTGTTTAAATCCTGGTCAAATATAGGTTTGACCAAGATTCAAATGGGCATAAAATAAAAATATAGAAAAATGAAAAACCAAAGCACATAGTCTTCTTATGTCATATAGTAAGCATTAAAGTTGATAAACAAGGTCTAGTCTTATTCAAACTAGACAAATCATGTATCTACCCGCTAATCCCTAAACTCTGTCTTATGAAGTCTAGCATGAAGAGAAGTCGTTTTGGGTTCAAACATGGAAATTTCAAGAACATCCCAAAAGCTTTATTTTAGTGTGACTAAGAAGGATCAAGGCTTACCTTTTCATTTTCATGTTTTAAACTTGTTTAAATCCTGGTTAAATCTAGGATTTGACCAAGATTCAAATGGGCATAAAATAGAAAAATAGAAAAATGAAAAACCAAAGCACATAGTCTTCTTATGTCATATAGTAAGCATTAAAGTTGATAAACAAGGTCTAGACTTATTCAAACTAGACAAATCATGTATCTATCCGCAAACCCCTAAACTCTATCTTATGAAGTCAAGCATGAAGAGAAGTGCATGGTTTTGGGTTTCAATCATGGAACTTTCAAAAACTCCCAAAAATTCATTTTAGAGTGACTAAGAAGGATACATGCTTCCCTTTTCATTTTCATGTTATATACTTGTTTAAATCTTGGTCAAACCTAGGATTTTACCAAGATTCAAATGTGCATCAAAATTCCAAAAAAATCAGAAAAATGAAAAAACAAAGCACGTAGTTTTCTTATGTCATATAGTAAGCATTAAAGTTGATAAACAAGGTCTAGACATATTCAAACAAGAAAAATCATGTGTCTACCCCCTAACCCTAAACTCTGTCTTATGTAGTCAAGCGTGAAGAGAAGTGCTTTTGGGTTTCAAACATGGAAATTTCAAAAACCACCCAAAAGCTTTATTTTAGAGTGACTAAGAAGGATCCATGCTTATCTTTTCATTTTCATATTTTAAACTTGTTTAAATCATTGTCAAACCTAGGATTTGACCAAGATTCAAATGGGCATAAAATTAAAAAAATCAGAAAAATGAAAAACTAAAGCACATAGTCTTCTTATGTCATATATATAGTAAGCATTTAAAAGATGATAAATAAGGTCTAGACGATTCAAATAATACAAATCATGTATCTACCCCTAACCCTAAACTCTATCTTATGAAGTCAAGCATGAAGAGAAGTGGTTTTTGGTTTCAAACACGAAAATTTCAAAAACCTCCCAAAAGCTTCATTTTAATTAGACTAACTTATTAATTATGAAGGATCCAGGATTGATTACCTTTTCATTGTCATGTTTTAAACTTGTTTAAATCTTGGTCAAACCTGGGATTTGACCAAGATTCGAATGGGCATAAAAATTAAGAAAAAAATCGTAAGAATGAAAAACCAAAGCACATAGCCTTCTTATGTCATATAGTAAGCATTCAAATTGATAAACAAGGTCTAGACATGTTCAAACCAGAAAAATCATGTATCTACCCCTAACCCTAAACTATGTCTTATGAAGTCAAGCATGCATGAAGAGAAGTGGTTTTGGGTTTCAAACATGAAAATTTCAAAAACCTCCTAAAAGCTTCATTTTAGAGCGACTAATAAGGATCGATGCTTACCTTTTCATTTTTATGTTTTTACTTATTTGAATCTTGGTCAAATCCTAGGTTTGACCAAGATTTAAACAAGTTTAAAACATGAAAATGAAATGGGAAGTGTGTATCCTTCTTAGTCAGTCTAAAATGAAGCTTTTGGGATGTTCTTGAAATTTCCATGTTTGAAACCCAAAACCACTTAAGACAGAAGTTTTTGGTTAGGTGTAGATACATGATTTTTCTTGTTTGAATATGTCTAGACCTTGTTTATCAACTTGAATGCTTATGACATAAGAAGGCTATATATGTGCTTTGGTTTTCCATTTTTTCATTTTTATGCCCATTTAAATATTGGACAAATCCTAGGTTTGACCAAGGTTTAATCAAGTTTAAAACATGACAATGAAAAGGTAAGCATGAATCCTTTCTTAGTCACTCTAAAATGAAGGTACTTGAAATTTTTATGTTTGAAACACAAAACCCCAGTTCTCTTCATATGTTTGACTTCATAAGAGAGAGTTTAGGGTTAGGGGTAGATATGATACATGATATTTCTGGTTTGAATATGTCTAGACCTTGTTTATCAACTTGAATGCTTACTATATGACATAAGAAGGCTATATATGTGCTTTGGTTTTTCATTTTTATAATTTATTTTGAATTTTTACGCCCGTTTGAATCTTGGTCAAATCCTAGGTTTGACCAAGGTTAAAACAAGTTTAAAACATGGCAATGAAAAGGTAAGCATTGATCCTTCTTAGTCACTCTAAAATGAAGCTTTTGGGAGGTTTGTGAAATTTCCATGTTTGAAACCCAAAATCACTTCTCCTCATACTTAACTTCATAAGACAGAGTTTGGGGTTAGGGGGTAGATACATGTTTTGTGTGGTTTGAATATGTCTAGACCTTGTTTATCAACTTGAATGCTTACTATATGACATAAGAATACTATGTGCTTTGGTTTTTCATTTTTCTGATTTTTTAATTGTTAAACCCATTTGAATCTTGGTCAAATCCTAGGTTTGAGCAAGATTTAAACAAGTTTAATACATGAAAATGGAAAGCTAAGCATGAATCATTCTTAGTCACTCTAAAAATCTTTCGGTCTGTAAGAGTCGAATCTGCAATCGTAGTTACAAAAGCGACCCACCTTAGGGATGGATAATAAGACTTGGGCAATATAAACGTTGATACTTACTTTGTGATACTAAAATATATGTATCTAGACATATTTCAGTTGTAGATACATCCATTTTAACATCAAGTAATATGGATCGGAGGACTAGCTAAAGAACAATGAGAGGCGTGTTTCTCTCCCCACCTACTTGGCGGAGTGGCCCTCCATCGGGACGTATGTGGTGATTCCGCTTCTCTCGTTGGAATTCCTTATCCCCCAGCCTACTCGGCGACGTGCGCTCCTCGGTGACCTGCGCGAGGGCACCTCGGCGACCTACGCAAAGGTGGCTGGACTCGGAGCGCATCGACTTCCTTCGCGGTGCCTGGATTGGATCGACCATCCCGCGCGTGTCCTCCACCATATTGTTTTTCTTCAAGATGCTGTCATCCATCATCTTCTTCACCGCATCATGTTGGGTGTTGAGGCTCCCGTTGAGAGCTTGAACGCACCTGTTTGATAGCTCGACGTTTTCTTCGCGAAGAAAGCCGCACTCGATCTTAAGCATCAAATTCTCGCCCTTGAGCTTCTTGATGACAGAGTTCATTTCCTCACTTGATGGAACGCTCACATCATGCAGCTTGCCCCGGCCGGTGACCTCGTCCTTCAAAGTATCGACATCATCGCGAAAGTTGGAGGCGAGTTCCACGAGAGTTTTAAGCTCATCTCTGAAACACGCCGATGCTTCCTGCATGGCAATATCATCGCATGCGAAACAAAGTGACGAGAGGAAGACAAAAATGTCCAATCAGTGGTAACCTCTAAGCGCAGGAGACAGGGGTTGAAGTCGTCATGAGAAGATGTCAGGGTGCGTCGTGGGGCACTGAGATATGTATAAAAAGGATTAATACGGAATAAAGAGTTGGGACCTCCGGGCCAGGAAGAATCAAGAAACATGGCGATGGAAACCAACCAGGAATCTTCGACCGCACGACTGACGCCGTTCCGAGACGAGCGCGAAGCAGGGCCTTCGTTTTCTGGCGGGCCCTTTCTCGCGGCCAGCATCTGGATAGACCGCCGGCGGGAACTCTCCGCGTCCTTGGTCAACACTAGATGGTGCTTCTTCAAGCGAGATGGTGGCCTTGACTTCGGAGGCATCGCTGGAAGTTGAAGGAGACTGGAAGTGAAGCAAGAAGGGGATGGAAGAAGTAATCTCCCCTATTAAAACCAGACAACCGTCTCCTGCCCTCGCTTCGAGCAACCTGGTCCGCCCATCCTAAATCAACGGCCGAGAGGGGGCTCCCTTGCGAACTGAGATCCAGTGACTTTACCCAACAGAAGTTACCATGAACTTTACCTATACGAGCCATCAGGTTAAGATCCAACAAACATGGTCGATCTAAAATTTGAAATTAAAATTTATGTAGCTAAAAAAAAAACAGAAAAACTTTACATTAAGACGTATTCTCGGAAAGTTCCAGTCCATTTAAAATATTAGTTTAGTTTAAGTTCGAAATTTGGATCAACCGCGAGCGTTGGATCTTGATCGAATGGCTCACGTGTGTAAAGTCGCATGTTGACTTCTCTTAGTGAAGTCACTGGATCTTAGTCCGCGAAGGGTCAGGACGCGGGAGCAGAAGCAAATGAATCGAGAGCGGTCCGGAGTATCCTGTCTGTCCACCGTAAATCAACGGGACAGAGCGGCTACCTTCTCTTCGAAGGCTCTGGCGCGCAACCCGAGGAATGGACATCTGTCGGCTAGTATAGAATTTTATAGCACGCCATTAATCGAGCTAGTAGTACTGTACTACTGGAGTACAACTCTGATGGACGTCCAAAGCTCTGAATAGTCAGGGGAAACAATGAATGCGAGCCAGGGTAGTACAGTACTACTGTAGTACTGAAGCAATGGGGATTATCTGGAGCAAGTACGGAGTACCGAGTACAGTACTACAAAAGTGATGTTCGTTGTTTTCGCAGTTCATTTTAGCGTAACGTCCAGGTTGTTGTCGAACCAGCTGTTAGATTTTGGGTAATTATTGTTAAGTTGCTGCTTCTTAATTAAAATTTATCAAAGTCATGTACTAGACTAGATCGATTTGTGAGAACATCCCAAAAGCTTCATTCATTTTAGAATGACTAAGAAGGATCCATTCTTACCTTTTCTTTTCATGTTTTAAACTTGTTTAAACCTTGGTCAAACCTAGGATTTGACCAAGATTTAAATGGGCATAAAAATTCAGAAAAAATCAAAAAATGAAAAACCAAAGCACATATATAGCCTTCTTATGTCATATAGTAAGCACTGGAGTTGATAAAAACTCTGTCTTATGAAGTCAAACATATGAAGAGAACTGGTTTTGGGTTTCAAACATAGAAATTTCACAAACCTCCCAAAAGCTTCATTCTACAGTGACTAAGAAGGATCCAGGCTTACCTTTTTCATTTTCAATTTCTTAACTTGTTTAAATCTTGGTCAAACCTAGGATTTGACCAAGATTCAAATGGGTATAACAATTCAAAAAAAACGGAAAAAAACCAAAGAACATAGTCTTTTGATGTCATATAGTAAGCATTCAAGTTGATAAACAAGGTCTAGACATATTCAAACCAAACAAATCATGTATCTACCCCCTAACCCTAAACTCTGCCTTATGAAGTCAAGCATGAAGAGAAGTCATTTTGGGTTTCAAACATGGAAATTTCAAAAACCTCCCAAAAGCTTCATTTTAGAGTGACTAAGAAGGATCCATGCTTACCTTTTCATTGCCATGTTTTAAACTTGTTTTAACCTTGGTCAAACCTAGGATTTGACCAAGATTCAAATGGGAGTAAAAATTCAGAAAAATTCAAAAAAAATGAAAAACCAAAGCACATATATAGCCTTCTTATGTCATATAGTAAGCATTCAAGTTGATAAACAAGGTCTAGACATATTCAAAGCAGAAATATCATGTATCATATCTACCCCTAACCCTAAACTCTGTCTTATGAAGTCAAACATATGAAGAGAACTGGGGTTTTGGGTTTCAAACATAAAATTTTCAAGTACCTTCATTTTAGAGTGAGTAAGGAAGGATTCATGCTTACCGTTTCATTTTCATGTTTTAAACTTGTTTAAACCTAGGATTTGACCAAGATTTAAATAGGCATAAAAAATTCGAAAGAAATCAAAAAATGAAAAACCAAAGCACATATATAGCCTTCTTATATCATATAGTAAACAATTCAAGTTGATAAACAAGGTCTAGACATATTCAAACAAGAAAAATCATGTATCTACACCTAACCATAAACTCTGTCTTAAGTGGTTTTGGGTTTCAAACATGGAAATTTCACAAACCTCCCAAAAGCTTCATTTTACAGTGACTAAGGAGGATCCATGCTTACCTTTTGGCTTAAACGTTTGAAACCAAAAACCACTTCTCTTCATGCATGCTTGACTTCATAAGACAGAGTTTAGCTAGGGTTAGGGGGTAGATACATGATTTTCCTGGTTTTAATATGTCTAGACCTTGTTTATCAACTTAATTGATTGCTTACTATATGACATAAGAAGACTACGTGCCTTGGTTTTCATTTTTTTTTGTTTTTTTTGAATTTTATGCTCATATATTTGAATCTTGGTCAAATCTTAGGTTTGACCAAGATTTAAACAAGTTTAAAACATGAAAATGAAAAGGGAAGCATGTATCCTTCTTAGTCACTCTACAATGAAGCTTTTGGGATGTTCTTGAAATTTCCATGTTTGAAACCCAAAACGACTTCTCTTCATGCTAGACTTCATAAGATCAACAGGGGGTAGATACATGATTTGTCTGGTTTGGATATACCTAGACCTCGTTTAACTTGAATGCATACGATATGACATAAGAAGACTACGTGCTTTTGTTTTTCATTATTCTGATTTTTTTGAATTTTGTGACCACCCATTTGTATCTTGGTCAAATCCTAGGCTTGATAATGATTTAAATAAGATTAAAATATGAAAATGCAAAGGTAAGCATGGATCCTTCTTAGTCACTCTAAAATGAAGCTTTTGGGAGCAAAACCACTTCTCTTCATATGCTTGACTTCATAAGACGGAGTTTAGGGGTTAGGGGGTATAGATACATGATTTGTCTAGTTTGAATATGTCTAGACCTTGTTTATCAACTTAATTGGCTTACTATATGACATAAGAAAACTATTTTCTTTGGTTTTTCTTTTTCCTGATTTTTTTCAATTTTGATGCCCATTTGAATCTTGTCAAATCCTAGGTTTGACCGAGATAATTTAAACAAGCTTAAAACATGAATATGAAAAGGGAAGCATGTATCCTTCTTTGTCACTCTAAAATGAAGTTTTTGGGAGGTTTTTCAAATTTCCATGTTTGAAACCCAAAACCACTTCTCTTCATATGCTTGACTTCATAAGACAGAGTTCAGGGGTTAGGGGGTATAGATACATGATTTGTCTAGTTTGAATATGTCTAGACCTTGTTTATCAACTTTAATGCTTACTATATGACATAAGAAAACTATTTGCTTTGGTTTTCTTTTTTCTGACTTTTTTTCAATTTTGATGCCCATTTGAATCTTGTCAAATCCTAGGTTTGACCAAGATAATTTAAACAAGCTTAAAACATGAATATGAAAAGGGGAGCATGTATCCTTCTTAGTCACTCTAAAATGTAGTTTTCGGGAGGTTTTTGAAATTTCCATGTTTGAAACCCAAAACCACTTCTCTTCACATGCTTGACTTCATAAGACAGAGTTTAGGGGTTAGGGGTATAGATACATGATTTGTCTGGTTTAATATGTCTAGACCTTGTTTATCAACTTTAATGCTTACTATATGACATAAGAAGACTATGTGATTTGGTTTTTCATTTTTATTTTTTTTATTTTTCTGCCCATTTGAATCTTGGTCAAATCCTAGGTTTGACCAAGATTTAGACAAGTTTAACACGTAAATGAGTTAACTCGGATTTCCTACCCTTGAATCCATAGGAAACTTTGTTCTAATGCACTATTATAATCAACCGAGTTTTTACACCAACAGGTCTGTCACTTACGTGTGGTGCCCACGCTTGAGGTCCCACACTTCAGTGAGCACAAGTCACGTGCAATAGGTACGCAAACTCCCAGCCATCTTCTTTGTCAAGAGAAGACGCATCAGGATGCGTATTGGAAGTCTGTGGGTCCTTCTGGATCCTTCGGTTGTCCCTCTCACAAAAAAAAACAAATCTCTCTCATTCTTGGCCTCGCTCGACTCGCTCGCTCGCTCGCTCGCTCGCACCTCCTGCTCACTGACAAACCCTGCACAAAAGTCAACATCATCACCCGAAAAAGGGGAGACACCATAATGCTCTCCCTTCTTCTCTCCTTCCGAGTGATCCCTCTTCCTCCGAGTTTCACTCGACGGGCAAACACCCATGTGCTGCATAGTGGAGTAATAAAAAGGTAGTACTCGTAGAAAAATTGATATACGAATCTGTAATTAAATAGGTTAAACTAGGGTTTTGCCCAGTTCTACAGATCAAGGGTTCAAAAAAATCCAACTACGGGGTTCGAACAACACGATTCTAATCCAAGAATTTTTTCGACCTAGGTCACCCAAATGGCCTCAAACTATAGGGTTAGCATCTAGTGCAGTATGTGTGAAAATGTATGCACTATGTGTGCTATAACTTGTATGTCTTTCATATTTGAACCAAATTTGAATAAGTTTGAAATATTTGAAAAGGGGCTTTTGGCTTAAACGTTTGAAACCAAAAACCACTTCTCTTCATGCATGCTTGACTTCATAAGATAGAGTTTAGCTAGGGTTAGGGGGTAGATGCATGATTTTCCTGGTTTGAATATGTCTAGACCTTGTTTATCAACTTAATTGAATGCTTACTATATGACATAAGAATACTATGTGACTTGTTTTTTATTTTTTGATTTTTTTAAAATTTTATGCCCATTTGAATCTTGGTCAAATCCTAGGTTTGAACATGGTTTAAACAAGTTTAAATCATGAATATGAAAAATTAAGCATCTATATATCCTTCTTACTCACTCCAAAATGTAGCTCTTGGGAGGGTTTTTCGAAATTTCCATGTTTGAAACCAAAACCACTTCTCTTCATGCATGCTTGACTTCATAAGACATAGTTTAGGGTTAGGGGTACATATATACATGATTTTCTGGTTTGAATATGTCTAGGCCTTGTTTATCAACTTGAATGCTTACTATATATATATGACATAAGAATGTTATGTCCTTTGTTTTTTCATTCTTTTGATTTTTTATGAATTTCCATGCCCATTTGAATCTTTTGGTCAAATCCTAGAGGTTTGACCAAGACTGAAACAAGTTTAAAACATGAAAATGAAAAGGGAAGCTTGTATATCCTTCTTAGTCACTCTAAAATGAAGTTTTTGGGAGGTTTTTGAAATTTCCATGTTTGAAACCCAAAACCACTTCTCTTCATGCTAGACTTCATAAGACAATTTAATTAGGGGTTAGGGGGTAGATACATGATTTGTCTGGTTTGAATATGTCCAAACCTTGCTTGTTTATCAACTTTAATGCTTACTATATGACATAAGAATGCTTACCATATGTTTGAATTTTAAAAGCATATAGTCTTCTTATGTCATATAGTAAGCATTCAAAAGTTTTTCTTTGAGAGAGTAGCATGCATTCAAAAGTTGATAAATAAGATTTGTACATATTCAAACCAGACAAATCATGTATCTACACCCCCTAACCCTAAACTATGTCTTATGAAGTCAAGCATGAAGAGAAGTGCTTTTGGGTTTCAAACATGGAAATTTCACAAACCTCCCAAAAGCTTCATTTTACGATGACTAATTAAGAAGGATCCAGGCTTACCTTTTCATTTTCATTTTTAAACTGCTTGTTTAAATCTTGATCAAACCTAGGATTTGACCAAGATTCAAATGGGCATAAAAAATCAGGAAAAAATGAAAAAATGAAAAAACAAAGCACATATATAGCCTTCTTATGTCATATATATAGTAAGCATTCAATTAAGTTGATAATTTTAAACAAGGTCTATACATATTCAAACCAGAAAAAGCATGTATCTACCCATGCATATATATATAACCCTATACTTTTGTCTTATGAAGACGTCAAGGATGAAGAGAAGTGGATTTGGGTTTCAAACATGGAAATTTCAAAAACCTCCCAAAACATGTATATATCTACCCCTAAACCCTAATCTTTGTCTTATGAAGCCAAGCATATGAAGAGAAGTGATTTTGGGTTTCAAACATGGAAACTTCAAAAACATCCCAAAAGCTTCATTTTAGAGAGACTAAGAATGATCCATGCTTACCTTTTCATTGCCATGTTTTAAACTTGTTTTAACCTTGGTCAAACCTAGGATTTGACCAAGATTCAAATGGGAGTAAAAATTCAGAAAAATTCAAAAAAAAATGAAAAACCAAAGCACATATATAGCCTTCTTATGTCATATAGTAAGCATTCAAGTTGATAAACAAGGTCTAGACATATTCAAAGCAGAAATATCATGTATCATATCTACCCCTAACCCTAAACTCTGTCTTATGAAGTCAAACATATGAAGAGAATTGGGGTTTTGGGTTTCAAACATAAAATTTTCAAGTACCTTCATTTTAGAGTGAGTAAGGAAGGATTCATGCTTACCGTTTCATTTTCATGTTTTAAACTTGTTTAAACCTAGGATTTGACCAGGATTTAAATAGGCATAAAAAAATCGAAAGAAATCAAAAAATGAAAAACCAAAGCACATATATATAGCCTTCTTATATCATATAGTAAAAAATTCAAGTTGATAAACAAGGTCTAGACATATTCAAACAAGAAAAATCATGTATCTACACCTAACCATAAACTCTGTCTTAAGTGGTTTTGGGTTTCAAACATGGAAATTTCACAAACCTCCCAAAAGCTTCATTTTACAGTGACTAAGGAGGATCCATGCTTACCTTTTGGATTAAACGTTTGAAACCAAAAACCACTTCTCTTCATGCATGCTTGACTTCATAAGACAGAGTTTAGCTAGGGTTAGGGGGTAGATACATGATTTCCTGGTTTGAATATGTCTAGACCTTGTTTATCAAC
Organism: Lolium perenne; assembly: GCF_019359855.2. NCBI lineage: Eukaryota > Viridiplantae > Streptophyta > Magnoliopsida > Poales > Poaceae > Lolium > Lolium perenne. The sequence goes on along the minus strand of NC_067245.2, from coordinate 219,586,905 downwards.
TTAATTGATTGCTTACTATATGACATAAGAAGACTACGTGCCTTGGTTTTCATTTTTTTTGTTTTTTTTGAATTTTATGCTCATATATTTGAATCTTGGTCAAATCTTAGGTTTGACCAAGATTTAAACAAGTTTAAAACATGAAAATGAAAAGGGAAGCATGTATCCTTCTTAGTCACTCTAAAATGAAGCTTTTGGGATGTTCTTGAAATTTCCATGTTTGAAACCCAAAACGACTTCTCTTCATGCTAGACTTCATAAGATCAACAGGGGGTAGATACATGATTTGTCCTGGTTTGGATATACCTAGACCTCGTTTAACTTGAATGCATACGATATGACATAAGAAGACTACGTGCTTTTGTTTTTCATTATTCTGATTTTTTTGAATTTTGTGCCCACCCATTTGTATCTTGGTCAAATCCTAGGCTTGATAATGATTTAAACAAGATTAAAATATGAAAATGCAAAGGTAAGCATGGATCCTTCTTAGTCACTCTAAAATGAAGCTTTTGGGAGCAAAACCACTTCTCTTCATATGCTTGACTTCATAAGACGGAGTTTAGGGGTTAGGGTGTATCGATACATGATTTGTCTAGTTTGAATATGTCTAGACCTTGTTTATCAACTTAATTGGCTTACTATATGACATAAGAAAACTATTTGCTTTGGTTTTTCTTTTTCCTGATTTTTTTCAATTTTGATGCCCATTTGAATCTTGTCAAATCCTAGGTTTGACCGAGATAATTTAAACAAGCTTAAAACATGAATATGAAAAGGGAAGCATGTATCCTTCTTTGTCACTCTAAAATGAAGTTTTTGGGAGGTTTTTCAAATTTCCATGTTTGAAACCCAAAACCACTTCTCTTCATATGCTTGACTTCATAAGACAGAGTTCAGGGGTTAGGGGGTATAGATACATGATTTGTCTAGTTTGAATATGTCTAGACCTTGTTTATCAACTTTAATGCTTACTATATGACATAAGAAAACTATTTGCTTTGGTTTTCTTTTTTCTGACTTTTTTTTCAATTTTGATGCCCATTTGAATCTTGTCAAATCCTAGGTTTGACCAAGATAATTTAAACAAGCTTAAAACATGAATATGAAAAGGGGAGCATGTATCCTTCTTAGTCACTCTAAAATGTAGTTTTCGGGAGGTTTTTGAAATTTCCATGTTTGAAACCCAAAACCACTTCTCTTCACATGCTTGACTTCATAAGACAGAGTTTAGGGGTTAGGGGTATAGATACATGATTTGTCTGGTTTAATATGTCTAGACGGCTTGATAATGATTTAAACAAGATTAAAATATGAAAATGCAAAGGTAAGCATGGATCCTTCTTAGTCACTCTAAAATGAAGCTTTTGGGAGCAAAACCACTTCTCTTCATATGCTTGACTTCATAAGACGGAGTTTAGGGGTTAGGGTGTATAGATACATGATTTGTCTAGTTTGAATATGTCTAGACCTTGTTTATCAACTTAATTGGCTTACTATATGACATAAGAAAACTATTTGCTTTGGTTTTTCTTTTTCCTGATTTTTTTCAATTTTGATGCCCATTTGAATCTTGTCAAATCCTAGGTTTGACCGAGATAATTTAAACAAGCTTAAAACATGAATATGAAAAGGGAAGCATGTATCCTTCTTTGTCACTCTAAAATGAAGTTTTTGGGAGGTTTTTCAAATTTCCATGTTTGAAACCCAAAACCACTTCTCTTCATATGCTTGACTTCATAAGACAGAGTTCAGGGGTTAGGGGGTATAGATACATGATTTGTCTAGTTTGAATATGTCTAGACCTTGTTTATCAACTTTAATGCTTACTATATGACATAAGAAAACTATTTGCTTTGGTTTTCTTTTTTCTGACTTTTTTTTCAATTTTGATGCCCATTTGAATCTTGTCAAATCCTAGGTTTGACCAAGATAATTTAAACAAGCTTAAAACATGAATATGAAAAGGGGAGCATGTATTCTTCTTAGTCACTCTAAAATGTAGTTTTCGGGAGGTTTTTGAAATTTCCATGTTTGAAACCCAAAACCACTTCTCTTCACATGCTTGACTTCATAAGACAGAGTTTAGGGGTTAGGGGTATAGATACATGATTTGCCTGGTTTAATATGTCTAGACCTTGTTTATCAACTTTAATGCTTACTATATGACATAAGAAGACTATGTGATTTGGTTTTTCATTTTTCATTTTTTTATTTTTCTGCCCATTTGAATCTTGGTCAAATCCTAGGTTTGACCAAGATTTAGACAAGTTTAACACGTAAATGAGTTAACTTGGATTTCCTACCCTTGAATCCATAGGAAACTTTGTTCTAATGCACTATTATAATCAACCGAGTTTTTACACCAACAGGTCTGTCACTTACGTGTGGTGCCCACGCTTGAGGTCCCACACTTCAGTGAGCACAAGTCACGTGCAATAGGTACGCAAACTCCCAGCCATCTTCTTTGTCAAGAGAAGACGCATCAGGATGCGTATTGGAAGTCTGTGGGTCCTTCTGGATCCTTCGGTTGTCCCTCTCACAAAAAAACAAATCTCTCTCATTTTCGGCCTCGCTCGCTCGCTCGCTCGCACCTCCTGCTCACTGACAAACGCTGCACAAAAGTCAACATCATCACCCGAAAAAGGGGAGACACCATAATGCTCTCCCTTTTTCTCTCCTTCCGAGTGATCCCTCTTCCTCCGAGTTTCACTCGACGGGCAAACACCCATGTGCTGCATAGTGGAGTAATAAAAAGGTAGTACTCGTAGAAAAATCGATATACGAATCTGTAATTAAATAGGTTAAACTAGGGTTTTGCCCAGTTCTACAGATCAAGGGTTCAAAAAAATCCAACTATGGGATTCGAACAACACGATTCTAATCCAAGAATTTTTTCGACCTAGGTCACCCAAATGGCCTCAAACTATAGGGTTAGCATCTAGTGCAGTATGTGTGAAAATGTATGCACTATGTGTGCTATAACTTGTATGTCTTTCATATTTGAACCAAATTTGAATAAGTTTGAAATATTTGAAAAGGGGCTTTTGGCTTAAACGTTTGAAACCAAAAACCACTTCTCTTCATGCATGCTTGACTTCATAAGACAGAGTTTAGCTAGGGTTAGGGGGTAGATGCATGATTTTCCTGGTTTGAATATGTCTAGACCTTGTTTATCAACTTAATTGAATGCTTACTATATGACATAAGAATACTATGTGACTTGTTTTTTATTTTTTGATTTTTTTAAAATTTTATGCCCATTTGAATCTTGGTCAAATCCTAGGTTTGAACATGGTTTAAACAAGTTTAAATCATGAATATGAAAAATTAAGCATCTATATATCCTTCTTACTCACTCCAAAATGTAGCTCTTGGGAGGGTTTTTCGAAATTTCCATGTTTGAAACCAAAACCACTTCTCTTCATGCATGCTTGACTTCATAAGACAGAGTTTAGGGTTAGGGGTAGATATATACATGATTTTCTGGTTTGAATATGTCTAGGCCTTGTTTATCAACTTGAATGCTTACTATATATATATGACATAAGAATGTTATGTCCTTTGTTTTTTCATTCTTTTGATTTTTTATGAATTTCCATGCCCATTTGAATCTTTTGGTCAAATCCTAGAGGTTTGACCAAGATTGAAACAAGTTTAAAACATGAAAATGAAAAGGGAAGCTTGTATATCCTTCTTAGTCACTCTAAAATGAAGTTTTTGGGAGGTTTTTGAAATTTCCATGTTTGAAACCCAAAACCACTTCTCTTCATGCTAGACTTCATAAGACAATTTAATTAGGGGTTAGGGGGTAGATACATGATTTGTCTGGTTTGAATATGTCCAAACCTTGCTTGTTTATCAACTTTAATGCTTACTATATGACATAAGAATGCTTACCATATGTTTGAATTTTAAAAGCATATAGTCTTCTTATGTCATATAGTAAGCATTCAAAAGTTTTTCTTTGAGAGAGTAGCATGCATTCAAAAGTTGATAAATAAGATTTGTACATATTCAAACCAGACAAATCATGTATCTACACCCCCTAACCCTAAACTCTGTCTTATGAAGTCAAGCATGAAGAGAAGTGCTTTTGGGTTTCAAACATGGAAATTTCACAAACCTCCCAAAAGCTTCATTTTAGCTGACTAATTAAGAAGGATCCAGGCTTACCTTTTCATTTTCATTTTTTAAACTGCTTGTTTAAATCTTGATCAAACCTAGGATTTGACCAAGATTCAAATGGGCATAAAAAATCAGGAAAAAATGAAAAAATGAAAAAACAAAGCACATATATAGCCTTCTTATGTCATATATATAGTAAGCATTCAATTAAGTTGATAATTTTAAACAAGGTCTATACATATTCAAACCAGAAAAAAGCATGTATCTACCCATGCATATATATATAACCCTATACTTTTGTCTTATGAAGACGTCAAGGATGAAGAGAAGTGGATTTGGGTTTCAAACATGGAAATTTCAAAAACCTCCCAAAACATGTATATATCTACCCCTAAACCCTAATCTTTGTCTTATGAAGCCAAGCATATGAAGAGAAGTGATTTTGGGTTTCAAACATGGAAACTTCAAAAACCTCCCAAAAGCTTCATTTTAGAGAGACTAAGAATGATCCATGCTTACCTTTTCATTGCCATGTTTTAAACTTGTTTTAACCTTGGTCAAACCTAGGATTTGACCAAGATTCAAATGGGAGTAAAAATTCAGAAAAATTCAAAAAAATGAAAAACCAAAGCACATATATAGCCTTCTTATGTCATATAGTAAGCATTCAAGTTGATAAACAAGGTCTAGACATATTCAAAGCAGAAATATCATGTATCATATCTACCCCTAACCCTAAACTCTGTCTTATGAAGTCAAACATATGAAGAGAACTGGGGTTTTGGGTTTCAAACATAAAATTTTCAAGTACCATCATTTTAGAGTGAGTAAGGAAGGATTCATGCTTACCGTTTCATTTTCATGTTTTAAACTTGTTTAAACCTAGGATTTGACCAAGATTTAAATAGGCATAAAAAATTCGAAAGAAATCAAAAAATGAAAAACCAAAGCACATATATATAGCCTTCTTATATCATATAGTAAAAAATTCAAGTTGATAAACAAGGTCTAGACATATTCAAACAAGAAAAATCATGTATCTACACCTAACCATAAACTCTGTCTTAAGTGGTTTTGGGTTTCAAACATGGAAATTTCACAAACCTCCCAAAAGCTTCATTTTACAGTGACTAATAGGAGGATCCATGCTTACCTTTTGGCTTAAACGTTTGAAACCAAAAACCACTTCTCTTCATGCATGCTTGACTTCATAAGACAGAGTTTAGCTAGGGTACGTTAGGGGGTGTAGATACATGATTTTCCTGGTTTGAATATGTCTAGACCTTGTTTATCAACTTAATTGATTGCTTACTATATGACATAAGAAGACTACGTGCCTTGGTTTTCATTTTTTTGTTTTTTTTGAATTTTATGCTCATATATTTGAATCTTGGTCAAATCCTAGGTTTGACCAAGATTTAAACAAGTTTAAAACATGAAAATGAAAAGGGAAGCATGTATCCTTCTTAGTCACTCTAAAATGAAGCTTTTGGGATGTTCTTGAAATTTCCATGTTTGAAACCCAAAACGACTTCTCCTTCATGCTAGACTTCATAAGATCAACACGGGGTAGATACATGATTTGTCTGGTTTGGATATACCTAGACCTCGTTTAACTTGAATGCATACGATATGACATAAGAAGACGTACTATACGTGCTTTTGTTTTTCATTATTCTGATTTTTTTGAATTTTGTGCCCACCCATTTGTATCTTGGTCAAATCCTAGGCTTGATAATGATTTAAACAAGATTAAAATATGAAAATGCAAAGGTAAGCACGGATCCTTCTTAATTAGTCACTCTAAAATGAAGCTGTTGGGAGCAAAACCACTTCTCTTCATATGCTTGACTTCATAAGACGGAGTTTAGGGGTTAGGGGGTATAGATACATGATTTGTCTAGTTTGAATATGTCTAGACCTTGTTTATCAACTTAATTGGCTTACTATATGACATAAGAAAACTATTTGCTTTGGTTTTTCTTTTTCTTGATTTTTTTCAATTTTGATGCCCATTTGAATCTTTGTCAAATCCTAGGTTTGACCGAGATAATTTAAACAAGCTTAAAACATGAATATGAAAAGGGAAGCATGTATCCTTCTTTGTCACTCTAAAATGAAGTTTTTGGGAGGTTTTTCAAATTTCCATGTTTGAAACCCAAAACCACTTCTCTTCATATGCTTGACTTCATAAGACAGAGTTCAGGGGTTAGGGGGTATAGATACATGATTTGTCTAGTTTGAATATGTCTAGACCTTGTTTATCAACTTAATTGGCTTACTATATGACATAAGAAAACTATTTGCTTTGGTTTTTCTTTTTCCTGATTTTTTTCAATTTTGATGCCCATTTGAATCTTTGTCAAATCCTAGGTTTGACCGAGATAATTTAAACAAGCTTAAAACATGAATATGAAAAGGGAAGCATGTATCCTTCTTAGTCACTCTAAAATGTAGTTTTTGGGAGGTTTTTGAAATTTCCATGTTTGAAACCCAAAACCACATCTCTTCATGCTTGACTTAATTTATAAGACATAGTTTAGGGGTTAGGGGGTAGATACATGATTTGTATGGTTTGATATTTCTAGACCTTGTTTATCAACTTTAATGCTTACTATATGACATAAGATGACTATGTGATTTGGTTTTTCATTTTTCTGTTTTTTATTTTATTTTTCTGCCCATTTGAATCTTGGTCAAATCCTAGGTTTGACCAAGATTTAGACAAGTTTAACACGTGAAAACGAATAAGTAAGCCTGGATCCTTCTTAGTCACTCAAAAATGTACCAATCGATAGATGTGTTAACTTTGCTTCATGGAAATAATAATGTCATGTAAATGAGTTAACTTGGATTTCCTACCCTTGAATCCATAGGAAACTTTGTTCTAATGCACTATTATAATCAACCGAGTTTTTACACCAACAGGTCTGTCACTTACGTGTGGTGCCCACGCTTGAGGTCCCACACTTCAGTGAGCACAAGTCACGTGCAATAGGTACGCAAACTCCCAGCCATCTTCTTTGTCAAGAGAAGACGCATCAGGATGCGTATTGGAAGTCTGTGGGTCCTTCTGGATCCTTCGGTTGTCCCTCTCACAAAAAAAACAAATCTCTCTCATTCTTGGCCTCGCTCGACTCGCTCGCTCGCTCGCTCGCACCTCCTGCTCACTGACAAACCCTGCACAAAAGTCAACATCATCACCCGAAAAAGGGGAGACACCATAATGCTCTCCCTTCTTCTCTCCTTCCGAGTGATCCCTCTTCCTCCGAGTTTCACTCGACGGGCAAACACCCATGTGCTGCATAGTGGAGTAATAAAAAGGTAGTACTCATAGAAAAATCGATATACGAATCTGTAATTAAATAGGTTAAACTAGGGTTTTGCCCAGTTCTACAGATCAAGGGTTCAAAAAAATCCAACTACGGGGTTCGAACAACACGATTCTAATCCAAGCATTTTTTCGACCTAGGTCACCCAAATGGCCTCAAACTATAGGGTTAGCATCTAGTGCAGTATGTGTGAAAATGTATGCACTATGTGTGCTATAACTTGTATGTCTTTCAAATTTGAACCAAATTTGAATAAGTTTGAAATATTTGAAAATGGGCTTTTGGCTTAAATGTTTGAAACCAAAAACCACTTCTCTTCATGCATGCTTGACTTCATAAGACAGAGTTTAGCTAGGGTTAGGGGGTAGATGCATGATTTTCCTGGTTTGAATATGTCTAGACCTTGTTTATCAACTTAATTGAATGCTTACTATATGACATAAGAATACTATGTGCCTTGTTTTTTTATTTTTTGATTTTTTTTAAAATTTTATGCCCATTTGAATCTTGGTCAAATCCTAGGTTTGAACATGGTTTAAACAAGTTTAAATCATGAATATGAAAAATTAAGCATCTATATATCCTTCTTAGTCACTCCAAAATGTAGCTCGATCTTGGGAGGGTTTTCGAAATTTCCATGTTTGAAACCAAAAACCACTTCTCTTCATGCATGCTTGACTTCATAAGACAGAATTTAGGGTTAGGGGTAGATATATACATTATTTTCTGGTTTGAATATGTCAAAACCTTGTTTATCAACTTGAATGCTTAATTACTATATATATATATGACATAAGAATGTTATGTCCTTTGGTTTTTCATTCTTTTGATTTTTTATGAATTTCTATGCCCATTTGAATCTTTTGGTCAAATCCTAGAGGTTTGACCAAGATTTAAACAAGTTTAAAACATGAAAATGAAAAGGGAAGCTTGTATATCCTTCTTAGTCACTCTAAAATGAAGTTTTTGGGAGGTTTTTGAAATTTCCATGTTTGAAACCCAAAACCAGTTCTCTTCATGCTAGACTTCATAAGACAATTTAATTAGGGGTTAGGGGGTAGATACATGATTTGTCTGGTTTGAATATGTCCAAACCTTGCTTGTTTATCAACTTGAATGCTTACTATATGACATAAGAATGCTTACCATATGTTTGAATTTTAAAAGCATATAGTCTTGTTGTGTCATATATATAGTAAGCATTCAAAAGTTTTTCTTTGAGAGAGTAGCATGCATTCAAAAGTTGATAAATAAGATTTGGACATATTCAAACCAGAGAAATCATGTATCTACACCCCCTAACCCTAAACTCTGTCTTATGAAGTCAAGCATGAAGAGAAGTGCTTTTGGGTTTCAAACATGGAAATTTCACAAACCTCCCAAAAGCTTCATTTTACAGTGACTAATTAAGGAGGATCCATGCTTACCTTTTGGCTTAAACGTTTGAAACCAAAAACCACTTCTCTTTATGCATGCTTGACTTCATAAGACAGAGTTTAGCTAGGGCGTTAGGGGGTAGATACATGATTTTCCTGGTTTGAATATGTCTAGACCTGGTTTATCAACTTAATTAATTGATTGTTTACTATATGACATAAGAAGACTATGTGCCTTGGTTTTAAATTTTTCTGTTTTTTTTGAATTTTATGCCCATATATTTGAATCTTGGTCAAATCCTAGGTTTGACCAAGATTTAACCAAGTTTAAACATAAAAAATGAAAAGGGAAGCATGTATCCTTCTTAGTCACTCTAAAATGAAGCTTTTGGGATGTTCTTGAAATTTCCATGTTTGAAACCAAAAACGACTTCTCTCTTCATGCTAGACTTCATAAGATCGAGGGGGGTAGATACATGATTTGTCCGGTTTGGATATACCTAGACCTCGTTTATCAACTTGAATTCATACGATATGACATATGAAGACTATGTGCTTTAATTTGTTTTTCATTTTTCTGATTTTTTTGAATTTTGTGCCCACCCATTTGTATATTGGTCAAATGCTAGGCTTGATAATGATTTAAACAAGTTTAAAATATGAAAATGCAAAGGTAAGCATGGATCCTTCTTAGAAACTCTAAAATGAAGTTTTTCGGAGGTTTTTGAAATTTCCATGTTTGCAACCCAAAACCACTTCCTCTTCACATGCTTGACTTCATAAGACAGAGTTTAGGGGTTAGGGGTATAGATACATGATTTGTCTAGTTTGAATATGTCTAGACCTTGTAGATCAACTTTACTCCTTACTATAGGACATAAGAAAACTATTTCCTTTGGTTATGCTTTTCTTACTGATTTTTTCAATATTGATGCCCATTTGAATCTTGTCAAATCCTAGGTTTGACCAAGATAATTTAAACAAGCTTAGAACATGAATATGAAAAGGGAAGCGTGTATCCTTCTTAGTCACGCTAAAATGAAGTTTTTGGGAGGTTTTTGAAATTTCCATGTTTGAAACCCAAAACCACATCTCTTCATGCTTGACTTAATTTATAAGACATAGTTTAGGGGTTAGGGGGTAGATACATGATTTGTATGGTTTGATATTTCTAGACCTTGTTTATCAACTTTAATGCTTACTATATGACATAAGATGACTATGTGATTTGGTTTTTCATTTTTCTGTTTTTTATTTTATTTTTCTTCCCATTTGAATCTTGGTCAAATCCTAGGTTTGACCAAGATTTAGACAAGTTTAACACGTGAAAACGAATAAGTAAGCATGGATCCTTCTTAGTCACTCAAAAATGTACCAATCGATAGATGTGTTAACTTTGCTTCATGGAAATAATAATGTCATGTAAATGAGTTAACTTGGATTTCCTACCCTTGAATCCATAGGAAACTTTGTTCTAATGCACTATAATAATCAATCGAGTTTTTACACCAACAGGTCTGTCACTTACGTGTGGTGCCCACGCTTGAGGTCCCACACTTCAGTGAGCACAAGTCACGTGCAATAGGTACGCAAACTCCCAGCCATCTTCTTTGTCAAGAGAAGACGCATCAGGATGCGTATTGGAAGTCTGTGGGTCCTTCTGGATCCTTCGGTTGTCCCTCTCACAAAAAAACAAATCTCTCTCATTCTCGGCCTCGCTCGACTCGCTCGCTCGCTCGCACCTCCTGCTCACTGACAAACCCTGCACAAAAGTCAACATCATCACCCGAAAAAGGGGAGACACCATAATGCTCTCCCTTCTTCTCTCCTTCCGAGTGATCCCTCTTCCTCCGAGTTTCACTCGACGGGCAAACACCCATGTGCTGCATAGTGGAGTAATAAAAAGGTAGTACTCGTAGAAAAATTGATATACGAATCTGTAATTAAATAGGTTAAACTAGGGTTTTGCCCAGTTCTACAGATCAAGGGTTCAAAAAAATCCAACTACGGGGTTCGAACAACACGATTCTAATCCAAGAATTTTTTCGACCTAGGTCACCCAAATGGCCTCAAACTATAGGGTTAGCATCTAGTGCTGTATGTGTGAAAATGTATGCACTATGTGTGCTATAACTTGTATGTCTTTCATATTTGAACCAAATTTGAATAAGTTTGAAATATTTGAAAAGGGGCTTTTGGCTTAAACGTTTGAAACCAAAAACCACTTCTCTTCATGCATGCTTGACTTCATAAGACAGAGTTTAGCTAGGGTTAGGGGGTAGATGCATGATTTTCCTGGTTTGAATATGTCTAGACCTTGTTTATCAACTTAATTGAATGCTTACTATATGACATAAGAATACTATGTGACTTGTTTTTTATTTTTTTATTTTTTTTAAAATTTTATGCCCATTTGAAGCTTGGTCAAATCCTAGGTTTGAACATGGTTTAAACAAGTTTAAATCATGAATATGAAAAATTAAGCATCTATATATCCTTCTTACTCACTCCAAAATGTAGCTCTTGGGAGGGTTTTTCGAAATTTCCATGTTTGAAACCAAAACCACTTCTCTTCATGCATGCTTGACTTCATAAGACAGAGTTTAGGGTTAGGGGTAGATATATACATGATTTTCTGGTTTGAATATGTCTAGACCTTGTTTATCAACTTGAATGCTTACTATATATATATATGACATAATAATGTTATGTCCTTTGGTTTTTCATTCTTTTGTTTTTTTATGAATTTCCATGCCCATTTGAATCTTTTGGTCAAATCCTAGAGGTTTGACCAAGATTTAAACAAGTTTAAAACATGAAAATGAAAAGGGAAGCTTGTATATCCTTCTTAGTCACTCTAAAATGAAGTTTTTGGGAGGTTTTTGAAATTTCCATGTTTGAAACCCAAAACCACTTCTCTTCATGCTAGACTTCATAAGACAATTTAATTAGGGGGTAGGGTAGATACATGATTTGTCTGGTTTGAATATGTCCAAACCTTGCTTGTTTATCAACTTGAATGCTTACTATATGACATAAGAATGCTTACCATATGTTTGAATTTTAAAAGCATATAGTCTTCTTATGTCATATAGTAAGCATTCAAAAGTTTTTCTTTGAGAGAGTAGCATGCATTCAAAAGTTGATAAATAAGATTTGGACATATTCAAACCAGACAAATCATGTATCTACACCCCCTAACCCTAAACTCTGTCTTATGAAGTCAAGCATGAAGAGAAGTGCTTTTGGGTTTCAAACATGGAAATTTCACAAACCTCCCAAAAGCTTCATTTTACAGTGACTAAGAAGGATCCAGGCTTACCTTTTCATTTTCATGTTTTAAACTTGTTTAAATCTTGGTCAAACCTAGGATTTGACCAAGATTTAAATGGGCATAAAAAATCAGAAAAAAACAGAAAAAATGAAAAACCAAAGAACATAGCCTTCTTATGTCATATAGTAAGCATTCAAGTTGATAAACAAGGTCTAGACATATTCAAACCAGAAAAAGCATGTATCTACCCCTAACCCTAAACTCTATCTTACGAAGTCAAGCATGAAGAGAAGTGGTTTTGGGTTTCAAACATGGAAATTTCAAAAACCTCGCGAAAGCTTCATTTTAGAGTGACTAAGAAGGATCCATGCTTACCTATTCATTTTCATGTTTTAAACTTGTTTAAACCTTGATAAAACCCAGGATTTTACCTATTTAATCATAGATTCATAGGTCGATTTTTTACTTTTTTATTATTACTATGCAGCACATGTGTGTTTGCCCGTCCAGTGAAACTCGGAGGAAGAGGGATCACACGGAAGGAGAAGAAGGGATAGCAGTCACGGGGCCCCTCTTATTATTTATGGTGTATATCTTTTTTCTGGTGATGTTGACTGTTGTGCAGCGTTTGTCAGTGCGCAGGAGGTGCGAGGCTGCGAGCGAGGCCGAGAATGAGAGAGATGTTTTTTTCTTTTTCTTTTCCGTGAGAGGGACAACAGAAGGATCCAGAGACGACTTCCACTACGCATCCTGGTGCGCGTCTTCTCTTGACAAAGAAGATGGTTGGGAGTTTGCGTACCTACTATAGTACTACTACACAAGAAACATATACATGTCAAACTTTTCAATCATGACCCACATGCATTTTATGTATATATTCACAACTTTTAATGCATGCATGAAAACTCAGCAAAATATGTGCATTTTGGGTTGTCGCACATAAATGTGCTTTTACTTGTCTGCCACCAATCCAATTTTCATGTGAGGGGGAAACATGACACACGATGGACATTTCCAATGTTTCACGAATTAATTATCTCAATTTGCATCCATATATATATGCGCTTGGTTACTAAAAGATCGAACCAAAGGTGAACTTGAAACATTTTCATTTTCATGTTTTAAACTTGTTTAAATCTTGGTCAACCCTTGGATTTGACCAAGATTCATAAAAAATTCAAAAACATAGTCTTCTTATGTCATACAGTCAACATTCAAGTTGATAAAACAAGATCTAAACATATTAAAAGAAGAATCATGTATCTACCCCCTAACCCTAAACTCTGTCTTTTGAAGTCAAACATGAAGATACGTGGTTTTGGGTTTACAAGATGGAAATTTCAAAAACCTCCGAAAAGCTTAATTTTGGAGTGACTAAGAAGGATACATGCTTACTTTTTCATTTTCATGTTTTAAACTTGTTTAAAGCTTGGTCAAACCTAGCTAGCTAGGATTTGACCAAGATTCAAGTGCGCATAAAAAATTCGAAAAAACCCCCAAAAATGAAAACCATAACACATAGTCTTCTTGCGTCACATATATTGTAAGCATTCAAGTGTTGATAAACAATATCTAGACATATCAAACAAGAAAAATCATGTATCTATACCCCTAACCCTAAATTTGTCTTATGAAGTCAAGCATGAAGAGAAGTGGTTTGGGTTTTCAAACATGGAAATTTCGAAAACCGCCCAAAAGCTTCATTTCGGACTGACTAAGAAGGATCCATGCTTACCTTTTCATTTTCATGTTTTAAACTTGTTTAAATTCTTGTTCAAACCTAGGATTTGACCAAGATTCAAATGGGCATAAAAACAATCGAAAAAATCAAAAATGAAAAACCAAAGCACATAGTCTTCTTATGTCACATAGTAAGCCATTCAACTTGATAACAAGGTCTAGACCTATTCAAACCAGAAAAATCATGTATCTACCCCTAACCCTAAACTCATCTGTCTTATGAAGTCAAGCATGAAGAGAAGTGGTTTTGGGTTTCAAACATAGACATTTCAAAAGCCTCCCAAAAGCTTCATTTTGGAGTGACTAAGAAGGATCCATGCTTAATTTTTCATTTTAATGTTTTAAACTTGTTTAAATCTTGTTAAACCTATGATTTGACCAAAATTTGATTCGGCATAAAAATTCAAAACAAATCAAATAAATGAAAAACCAATGCACATAGTACATCTTCTTATGTCATATACTAAGCATTCAAGTTGATAAGCCAGGTCTAGACATATTCAAACTAGAAAAATCATGTATCTACCGCTAACCCTAAACTCGATTTGTCTTATGAAGTCAATCATGAAGAGGTGTTTTGGGTTTCAGACATGGAAATTTCAAAAACCTTCCAAAAGCTTCATTTTGAAGTTACTAATTAAGAAGGATCACTACAAGAAAAGTTTGGCAACTTTTCTTGTAGTGGATCCAGGCTTAATTTTTCATTTTCATGTTTAAATTTTGGTCAAACCTAGGATTTGACCAAGATACAAATGGGCATAAAAATTCAGGGTAGCATCATACCCCCCTCCTTCCCGCGTAGAAAAAGTGTTAGGCGAGTAGTAGAATGGCATGACCAACAAGTTTCAAGTAAAATTTTTAATATGACCAAAATATACCAATTGATAGATGTGTTAACTTGGCTTCATGGGTGTGTGACCTAAGATTGAGCCATGGTACATTTTGCCAACAAAGTAGCAATTGAGTTGGCTTTCTACCTTAGTAGGCGTGCATTGGAAGGATGCATTATGCCGGCAAAGTTTTCAAACGTTCAAACTTTTCCGGTTTCTCATACAGTATTTGGCTCCTTGAGAAGCATTGATGTGATCATATAAGGTTATGCAAAACTTCGCCTTTCCCGTGCTTACCCGAGCACTCGACACCCCTCGTCCCATGGCGACTCCTCCAGCCATAGCCCCGTGCACCCAGGCTCCACGACTCAGCCTCGGAGGGGTGTGCGCTAAAAGCTCGCAAATGTCTGTGTGCCATTGGTGTGCGATGAAGCAGGCGGCTCTGTGTCTTGCTGTGGCTAGACTCCTGGCGCCCTTTGATCTAGGAGAGGGAGAGGAGGGAGGGGGTCCCATGAAGCGGCGGTGGCCCAGGTATCGGCGGCAGCCCAGGCAGCAGCGGCAAAGTGGGCTAGTCGGAGCATAGGCATGCGCCGGGGGCGAACCTCGCCGGGTGAGGATGCTTCCATTGTGAAGAAGCACTTGCCATCCAGGGCTTCGGGTTCGCCAACAAACTCAGCGCCTCAGTCCATGGCGTTGCCGTCGTGGGGACGTCGGGGGCGGCGGCGACGTGCTGCAGCCCCAGCCTTTAGTGGGGACCAAAGTGCGACCGACCACATCACGGCGTCGGCAGCATTGGGGATGCCGATGGGCATCCAATGCCACACACAGATTTGGGAGGTTCTGGCCGGGCCGAGTTCCAAACTTCCATCATCGGAGCCGAGGGCTTGGTACTTCAAATTCCGAATCAGGCAATCCTTCGACCCCAATCAGCTTCTGCCTGTGGTCCAAATCCGAGATATCTTGGCGGCAGCTATGCTGGTTAAGCTTAGCCGGACAGCGGCAATCGATGATCTGCAAAACCTAGATGCCTTCCGAGGATTTGCAGCAGCCGTCAATGCACTCGTGGAGGCATCACATGCTGGTAGCATCGGCGAATGCGGGTATGTTGTTTTACTCCCTTTGTATGCTTTTGTCATAAAAATCAATTTGCTAATTCTCATTCGATTGAAAATTAGACCCATTCACCATCAACTCTCAAACAGTGGACACTAGTAATATGTAGAACTAGAAATTACACAAGATTTCTGTACTCCTAGTACTATTACTTCGACGCTACATGTTGTTTACACGAGGAAATTGCACAAACTACCCCTTATTGCTGCCTTCGTTGCGTAAAACACTTTTTTAAACTGTAATTTTTTTCCGCACAAACCACCAACTATCGTGTTCACAGGTGGAGGTTCAAATTTAGGATTGAGCTGTTTAAGAGCAAATCAGATGATCGGGGACCACCAACTACTATAGTTTTAATTGCAAATAGAATCGATTTTGCAAAATTATGAAACGCACATAACGTTTGAATTACTACAATTTTTTTGAAGGTTTGATATTTTCATCATTTTTGTGTGAATCTTACACCAAGTAACACAACTTTCAGATGGAATACAAAATATTTTCAAACTTCCTAGATTTGATAGCTCAAATATTTTTAATTACTAGTTTTCAGTATTTTAAAAAGTCGAAACACTATATTTTGGCTGAATGTTAGAAAATATATTTCATGATTATCCCATATTAGTTAAGAAGTACATAAACTAGTAGTAGTAATAAAGAACAGAGGGAGTTTATGGAGATACATCCATTAAGGGCATGTTAGTGTGTGTTGGTGTATTACTTATGCCTTCTTTGGTTAATACACTTCCCAAGTGATCCCCGCAAACCCTCTATTCTTGCCTAGAATACAAAAACTCCCCATCAAAGTATTAGTGCATTTTTTGGATGAGTATTCGAGAGGATTGGGTGAACACCAAGGATTTGCATCGGAAATTGGTACAATTGAATCCTTGGCTGTTTGATTTGTAGGATTGTTTCCGATAGGAATTTTTCCTAAGGATTTCTTTGCACAGATTCCATAGAAAATTAAACATCTACTCATGCCTCTTTTTAAGAATGCTTTACTTTTCCTATGGTGGAATCAAACAAAGTTTGGATTCTATGAATTCCTATAGGATTGGAGTGGACATGACATTGCAATCCTACATTTCCCTATTCCTACATCTTTCGGTAGGCATTTGCCTAGAATAAATAACCATGTGTATTACGGAGTAGCAATAAAATATAGGTTTATTTCTCTAAAGCATCTTGCACTGTACTAGTACATGGCTTAAGAGACAATATTTTTACCATTTTTTTGCGAGAAGACAATATTATTACCATAGTTACTAAGTACATTTTATTGGATGATGAAGTGATAGCCCTCATCAATGCATTGTGAATTATTAGGGCATGGGTCGCACGTGATTTACGAGTACACCGCACGATCGAGAGCCGCCGTCCCTCTTTGCTTTCTACCGATGCGGCGGAGCTCCTCCCCACACCCACGAATAACTGAAAGCCACAACTGCTGGGGAAAAGTCTTGCGCCGAGAAAATCTACAACCGTGGTTGAGTACATGTGTTTCTTAAGATACGAGTGCTCCAATGCATTTTTTCTTTCCTTTTACTAATTTACCTTGAAAATCCCGCACGTCCACTTATTTGTGGACGGAGGGAGTATCACGCCAAGAGGAAGTAGGACAATAGTGGGCGCTTATAGCCCGCCTACGTGGTACTTTTGCCAGCTGTTGGCTCTTCTATTGTTCTTGCTCTAAAGAAACCCCGATTGTGAAAGGCCAAGGCGTACTTCTTTTGGTCACGCAAAATTCAAAATACTGCCATGGACATTGAATTGACATGACAACACATAGCTTGGGATGTCCAAATTTGCACGTTAGACCAGTGACTTGTTCTTCACCTTTTCATAGGGAACAGTGACTTTTTATTATGGGTCTATACACTTTCCAAGAAACAGGAGGAGATGCTGTAGAGTGTAGAGGAGCGAAGTCAAGCGCCCCGCCCCCACCTGCCCTATTTCGGTTCACCTCCATCGTCTACCTCCGCCCCCGCCCGCACCAATCGACCACCTTCCATAGCACGCGCCAGTGCCGCCGCCATGCAGCTTTAGAATCAATTCCACCGCCCAGTTTGAGAGCCTCCGTTCTTCATCTTCCCCGCCACCTGCCACCATCGAACCCAAATTAAACTCCAATCAGTTGAACCCAAACCTCATAGACCCACCCCCTGCCCTGCGATGGCGGCATCGAACAAGGAAAATGATGACTCTGAACTGTTTCAGAAGGTCTTTTCCGAAGGTCCCCTTGAAGAACTCGTAACAAGATGCGATGTCATCACCGCCGCGAGCCTCGTCGGTTCGTCCAAACTATTTTTCGACTCTGCAAATGATAGTGCAACTCTATCTTTTTCTCTCCCGTTTGGCCTGCCATGTGTTCTTCATTCTCACCCGACGAAGGTAGCACGGGATTGCAAGCTGACGCCGCTGGACAGGTTCTCCTCCGACGCTGTGATGCCAGACGGTACGGGTAAGCAGTGGGTAGGTGCCAATGGAGATTGGGTTGCCATGGTTGACACTGGCTTTCCTGCTTGCAAATGGAAACTTGTCAACGTCTACACTCGCCGTGAAATTCCTCTCCCTGTGCCGTTTGAAACCACCCACATTCCAAATATATACCACCACAACCTTCGTGCTATTATATTTCACAAGATATATATTTGCCAAGTTCCCACAGCTGCTGGGGGGTACAAAAATTTCTCTCTTGTTGCTGTTTTTGACATCAGAGTTGCCCTCCTTTGCGGCGAAGATTCTGGATGGACAGTTCTTACAGAGCCCAAGTCCCACATCTTTTACAATTACAGCGATGCAATTCTCCACAATTGCGGTGACCCTGCATACCACTGCATGTTGTAGTATGCCAGTCGTTGATATAACATTCACGAAGTACCATTCCGCAAATATTACATCCCTCAGAGTAGTACAATAGAACATAGCAGGGTCCATAACTCATTCATTTATTATTACAACTATCATACACATGTCATCTTGGAGCTCCTCTTGGGTCCTAAGAGGAATACCCCTGGGTTCGAGGCGAACCCAACTTAACTTACAACATAAGAGTCTCATTAAGCTAAACATTTATTTCCTCGAGCAGCTAAATACTAAGAGTTCGGGCTGCTCGGTTAATACTACTTATCAGATATCTCTAGGCTTGTTCTCCTCCGGAAGCCTCCCCGGATCCGTAGACTATGAGGTGGTCTACGCCTTCAACTCCTCCTGAGAGGTTAGGTTCATCATAGCCGATGATCTCTGCTTCTTCATTGTTGTTGCAGTCCTCTTCCAGACGATTCAGACAATCTAAGCATAGGATTTAAGAGTGGTATGAGTACGAGCGTACTCAACAAGTTCATTATAGATAAGAGGTGTTTAATGCACTAGCTACGATATTAGACCATAAAGTCTAATACCAATGCAAGTTTTGATAAACATTTCTTCAAGAGATTGCTTTTATTTCAAAGAGCTATGTCCGTCAGCCTTCACCGGTTTACTAGAACTTCATGGAGCTCCTTTCCGGCCGCGTTCGCAGTTCCTCAATCCCGGAACAGGGAGTGACAGGTCACAGTTCTTTACACTCTGCAGAGGTGTGTTGCTTTACCCATAAGAGATCTTAACCTTGGTGCCAACCGGGCAGCTTTCCCGTCCACACTTCCTTTGGTGTGAGGCCCGGTATAAGGTCTAGCCAATCATGTTCCTCCGCTACCTCGAACACCCACCCTTTGTTGCATGCCCCGACCCTGGGTCCACGTCGGTCCCATTATTCCCGTAATTTCAGGGTGGACCCCGACCACGACGACAGTCTGGGATCGAACCAAACTCCTTCGCCGGTAGCTGCAACCCATCATAGACCGCAAAACCGTGGGGACTTAGAATGGGTTCCCCACCCACAAGTTGTTCCGCAAGCCGCAACTGCTACGGTATGCACTGCATAACCGTGGGGACTTAGAATGGGTTCCCCACCCACAAGTTGCTCCGCAAGATACAACTGCTACGGTAAGCGCATCCGTTGATGAACGAGAGGTGGAAACACTTTTGACTACTCCGTCCCACTCCAGATCTTATGGTTAACACGGATATTACGGCACAAGAATCACTGGCGACATTTGTTGTTTAATCCTAGATGGATATAAACCCGTGCAATGGAACCTCCACCATATCAACACAATCCATGGTTCCATTGCCCACCACATAGTCATATTCATAGTTATGAAAGTAGTGGTTTTGATTTTTATGCAATAGTGATAACCATAGTACTTTGCAAGTAATTTGATAGAAATACTCAAATGACATGAGCAAATGATGAACTTGCCTGAACACTGCAAAGTTTTGCAGTTGGAAGGTGTGGACTGACCCTTGTCCTCTGTCTCTAAAAATTAGCATCATTGTCCAATAAGGGCAATGGTTAAAGAAGCAGTTATGCATGATTCCAGTTTTAGGGTTTGTTCCCCCCTTCCGATGTCGTTATTATTTCATGTAAGAGGTTAATACTAAGAATAATTTGAGGATACTTGATTTAAAGTAAAATACAACCTTGAAATGTTGTCAAGGTGTTTTTAAAGTCCAAATACCTTAATGGACTTATTTTCATTATAGAAAATTATATGTGTGATTTAAATGATTATTTAAATCATCAAATGAGGTCTTATTCTTAGTTTTCTTCAAAAATTCTTTTTGATATTTTATTCAGGTAGAGAATTTTATGTTGATCAATTTTCATATTTTTAATTATTTTTTTAGAGTTGTATCTTATTTTATAAAATTCTTGGAAATTTTCATTTAAATGGGTATTTTGGAAATGTCCAAAATACCCCTCGGACCCACCTGTCAGGCGGCCGAGCTGGTTAGGTTGGACCAGCCCAGTGGGCTCGGTCCAACCGACCCAGTCGCTTCATCGTCCTCCTCCCCGTAACCCTAATCCCCTTTCGGGCTCCCGCGACACCAAAATCGCCTCCGTCGTCGCCGCCTTGCTCCGGCCGCCTTCGGCCATCATCGGCGACGAACTGGTGCAGATCTGGACCGCCTCTCGACGGCGGACATGGTGGTCCGCGTCGATCTGACGCTCGTGTCCACCTCGACTCTCCTCCAACGCGCCCGCGCCTCGGCCGCACAGATCCATGAAGGTCCGCCGTTCATCGGCGTCCCTGGCGCCGTGGTGATGCCGTGGAGATGCCGGCGTTGCGGTGATGTGGTGACCAGGCTTGGCTTGGCCTGGCGCCGCCGTCGCCCGGCGTGTGCCGCCGTGCCGCCACGCGCCGTGCTCATCTCGCTTTCGCCTGTAAGTTTCTCCTCCTCTTTCCTCCTCTGTTACCTGTTCTACCTTCTTCTCTTCTCCTCTTCTTCGTCTAGCTCGGCCACTGGCCGACCTCTCCCTGTGGAGATGCTTGCCTTGACGAAGTGCTGCTGCTGCTACGCTTCTGTGGTCTTGTGCTTTGCCAGCCCTGGTGATGTGCTAGCTGCTGCGTTGTGCTGGGCTAGGCATGCTGCTGCGCTACTGCTACTGCCATGCTTGCTCTAGTCTATGTGCTTGTGTGAATCGTGCTGTGACGTGTGCTTCCTTTGATTCATGTCTCTGCTCACCCTTGGTTATACATGTTATTATCTGGCTAGATGTTCATCTGAGCATCACTAGCCATTGCTGTTGCTTGCTTGCTTATGCTGTAACAAGCCTTAGCTCCCCTGGTTCATTACTGTGGTTGATTCTTGCTGTTTAGCAAGAGTCAGTGTTATTTGTGTGATGATTATTGAGTTCTGGCTCACAGTAGGTTTGGCTTGGCTTAATTGATGTCCATATACATCAATTCCTTGATGATATGCTTCTGGATACAATCATAAAAATGGTTTATGTGCTAATCTGTGATCTAATTGTTGATGATCTGTGGCTGTTTAATTCATAGAATTCATGTGTGATACTGGTGGTTGATTCTAGCCTGCCTTGGCATGCTTTAGCAGGCTCTGATGATCAAATGATCATCACTTGCTTGTTGCCTGTGCCTTACTGGTGCTTCACCTGGTGTCTGTGTGACACTTATACTTGTGCTGGTGTATGTTAATGCTTACTCAAGCATCATCTGATGCTTGCAGTGAGCCATTGGTTCACTGGCAAGATGTTGGTGCTTTAGTTACTTAACTGTTTCATTTATCTGTAATTCCTTGCTTTACTAGATAGATAAATGATGTGAACTGTTTATCAGTAATGATCATATGGATGAATTTGATGTAGCTAGAGGGATGCCAACCACTGGTTGGGTACCCTAGCTCATACTGAATCCCCTGGATAATGATGTGATGCTTTGGTGAATTTCCTATGTGGATAGGTAGCTGTTGTGACCCTAGCAGGCTCTGTCTGCTTAGAAATGGTTGCTCCTACCTCATGGATGCTTCTGTGCACTAATCCTGGTAGTCCTTCATAGACTGCCAGGTTATTTGATGTTGAAATCATACTGGACAGATATCTGTCCATTATTCTGATGGCTTAGCTAGCTGTGTGCTGCTAGGTGAATCTGGGTAGCTAAATAGGGATTAGTTCCTTGCTGGATTTCTCTGGTTAAGTCCTTTTTAATTCTGTTGGCTTGATCAGTGTTCCCTTGGATCCATTCCTAATAGTTTTACCCTGGTTTTGCTTGCATCATATGACTGATAGCCAAATGATGATACAAACAGGGCTTCATACCCACTTTACTTCTGTGATGCAAGTGTATGCTTATTTATGAGCAAAACAGGGTTTTGCTCAGGTTGATTATGTTTATACCTCACTCCAGCTCCTAGATGGTTTGTTGGTGTAGAGGTTTTGCTTCTGTGCTGATTTCTTGGCTTGCCCTGCTCCTCCTTGCAAGCTTGCTGCTTGGTTTGATTCTGGTGATTATGGGATAGGTGAAACAGCTCTAGCTGTTCACCTGTTCTTGCTGTTCTTGGTGTGCTTACCCTTATGGAGTTGCTGCCGGTGAACAGCTAGGGTTTGGCTCAAAAAAGGTTATATATGCCTCTCCCTTGCTCTCTCTGGTCGACAGCAGTGGTGATTTCATTTGGTGACTCCTCCCAGTGCTGGTGTGCTGTTTAGCATGCACACATGCACTGTAAGCTACCTATGTGTGTGTGTGTGCCTGATGCTTTGCACTTGGATGTGTGAGGATCAGCTCGGCAGAGCTGAACCATATCCTCTCATTTCTATTATTCTTCTAACCTGCCAAGTGGCAATGCCACTTGGCATAATTCTTGTCTTGCTTTGTTGTGTGCAGGGAATCAAGAGTATAATGAAGTGAAGATGAAGATCATCAGATCCAAGCATCTTTTGAAACTAGACTTGTAATTTAGGATAGGTCACTGATTGTAATCTTCTTTTTCTTATTTGAGCAATTCTTGTAATGTGTTGTATTATTCATTTATTTCTCTTATGAATATTGTAATGACAATGTAAATTGTGTGATGATCAATAAAGCTCAAAGTTTTCCCTAATGAGCTTTACTTTATTTTAATTGCTCATATTGTTTATTATTTATAATTTACTTAATGAATTTCCTCACAATTCATTATTTAGGGTAATTATTTAATGTTTGAATTTGAAATTCAAATTCAACTTTGGTTTGAATTCAACCATGTCACTTAATTTAGAATTCAAGCATGCAACTTAAGTTTGATGCAAACTCTCCCCTCTCTTCTCAAAACCCTAAACTAGTTAAGTGAGATGCAAGTTTGTCGCACTCTCGAAACCCTAACCCTGTAAGGTGTCGAGAGAGAAACTTGTCCCCCTTCGATTCAGTTTTTGTTTAAAAGCGCGAAATTTCCCCAGAATTTACCATGCAATGCACATCCCTTTCTAAAATCTACCCCTCGATCGTCTCTAAACCTGGGACATTACAGCCTTTCCACCTTAAAGAAAACTTCGTCCCGAAGTTGTGGTTGTAATACCTGAACAGCTCGGGGTATGTTTTCCTCAGGTCTTCTTCTTTTTCCCAGGTGGCTTCCCTCTCGGGGTGATGCTTCCATTGTATCTTGCAGTACTTGATAGCTTTATTTCTGAGTTGTTTCCAGCTCTCCTCAAGAATCTTGGCTGGCTTCTCGATGTAAGTCAAGTCTGGTTGTAACTCGAGCTCTTCATGTAATACTGGTTCATCTGGGGTCTTTAAGCATTTCCGGAGTTGTGACACATGGAATACGTTGTGAACTTGAGCTAACCTTCCCGGTAGATCCAATTCAAAGGCTAAACCTCGGTTCTGACTCAGTATCTTGAAAGGTCCTATATATCTAGGACTGAGCTTTCCTTTTACTCCAAACCTCTGGAGTCCTTTCATCGGGCTTACCTTAAGATATACCATGTCTCCAACTCGTGGCTCCCATGTTCTCCTCTTCTGATCGGCATAACTCTTTTGCCGACTTTGGGCTATCTTGAGCCTATCTCTGATAATGTCAATGATTTGTTGTTTTTCCTTGACATAATCAGGGTTGAACTCTTTGCTTGCTCTGGCTTCATACCAACATATCGGTGATCTACACTTTCTTCCATACAGAGCTTCAAATGGTGCCATCTTGATGCTGCTTTGATAGCTATTATTGTATGAAAACTCTGCTAGTGGTAAGTGCTCCTCCCATGATCCTCCGAAGTCTAGGGCACAAGCCCTAAGCATATCCTCTAGGATCTGGTTAGTTCTCTCGGTTTGTCCACCTGTCTGGGGATGATAAGCGGTACTATAGTCCAACTTGGATCCTAAAGCTTCGTGTAGTTGCTTCCAGAATGCTGATGTGAACACGGATCCTCGATCCGACACGATCTTCTTAGGCACTCCATGCTTACTCACGATCTCTTTGATGTAAAGATCGATGAGTTTCTCTCCTTTATCCTGCTGGTTTACTGCTAAGAAGTGGGCGCTCTTCGTCAACCGGTCCACGATTACCCATATCATGTCCTTCTTTTTATTGGTCATGGGTAGTCCGGTGATGAAATCCATCCCTATTTCCTCCCATTTCCACTCTGGAATAGGTAAAGGTTGTAACTTCCCTGCCGGACTCTGGTGTTCAGCCTTCACTCTCTGGCAGGTATGGCATTCCGCCACATATTGTGCTATCTCTCTCTTCATATTATTCCACCAGAATAGTTCTTTTAGATCCATGTACATCTTTGTACTTCCCGGATGTATGGAATATGGTGTTTGATGAGCTTCCCGGAGTATTACTTCCTTAATTTCAGCAATATCCGGAACGCAAATTCTCTTCTGGAACCATAATGATCCCGATTCTCCGCGGTGAAATTCTGATGGTCTTCCCTCATCTATTCTTCTCATTTCTTCCATGATGAATGGATCATCCAGCTGACCCATCATTATCTCATTCTTTAGGTTGACATTTAGCTCATCGGCTACTTGTAAAGCTGATAGTCCTTCATGAGCTTCCTTCTCCCAAAGTTGTATTTGGGCTTGACTTATTTCCTTCCTCAACTCCGGTGATATTTCTTGTTCCACTCCTCCGGTGCTCTTCCTACTCAGGGCATCAGCTACAACATTAGCCTTCCCTGGTGTGTAATTGATTGTCAGATCATAATCCTTGATCAATTCTAACCACCTTTTCTGCCTCATGTTGAGTTCCTTCTGAGTGAAGAAATATTTGAGGCTTTTATGGTCTGTATAGAGCTCACACTTAGCTCCATAGAGAAAATGTCTCCAAGTTTTGAGTGCAAATACGACTGCTGCTAATTCCAAGTCATGGGTTGGATAATTCACTTCATGAGGTCGGAGTTGCCTCGATCCATAAGATATCACTTTCCGATCTTGCATGAGTACGCAACCCAATCCATGTTTGGATGCGTCACAGTACACGGTGTAATCCTTGCCAACTTCCGGAACCGCTAACACCGGTGCCGTGGTGAGTTTCTCCTTCAGAGTTTGAAAACTCTTCTCACACTCCTCTGACCACACGAATGGTGTGTTCTTCCTTAACAGCTTTGTCATAGGTCCTGCTATCTTAGAGAATCCTTCAATGAATCTCCGATAATATCCTGCCATCCCTAGGAATCCTCGGATTTCCTTGACAGTCTTGGGTGCTTCCCATTCTAGAACTGCTGCTACCTTACTCGGGTTAACTGCTATTCCATCTTTACTAATAACATGACCAAGGAATTCCACTTGATCTAGCCAAAATTCACACTTACTAAGTTTGGCATAAAGTTGATGTTCCCTTAGTGTTTGCAACACTAACCTCAAATGTTCAGCATGTTCGGCCTTGTTCTTAGAATATATCAAGATATCATCGATAAATACGATGACAAACTTGTCTAGATATGGCATGAATATCTTATTCATGAGATTCATGAATATTGCTGGGGCATTGGTCAATCCAAAAGGTACTACCAGGTATTCATGGTGTCCATACCTTGAGACAAAGGCAGTTTTCGGAACGTCTTCCTTCTTGATCTTTATCTGGTGATAACCGGATCTTAGATCAATCTTGGAAAAGACTCCTGCGCCTCTTACTTGATCAAATAGATCTTGTATTCTTGGAAGTGGGTACTTGTTCTTGATTGTGACGTTGTTCAGATTCCTGTAGTCTCCGCACATCCTTCTTCCTCCATCTCTTTTATCCACGAAGATCACAGGTGATCCCCATGGTGAAACACTCTCCTGAATGAATCCCTTTTGTTCCAAGTCATCCAGTTGCTCCTTAAGTTCTTTCAACTCCTTGGGCCCCATCTTATATGGTGCTTTGGCAATCGGAGCTGTTCCTGGGATTAGGTCGATAGTGAATTCTATCTCCCTATCTGGTGGCATACCAGGTAATTCCGCAGGAAACACATCCTGGAATTCATTTACTACAGGTATATCTTCTAACTTCACCTCCTTCATGCTGTTCAGCTGTAGCTCAACTTCAATCTGTGTATGTTTGTCGCCTTGGTAGATCATTCTACTTCCATCGGGGCTTTTCAAAGACACCGTCTTATTTACACAGTCGATCAATGCTCCATTAGCTTCCAACCAGTTCATACCAAGAATGACATCAATGTCCTTCATCGGTAAAATGAACAGGTCCGCGTCAAACGCGCACTTATTGATCATAATGACTTGTTTTTGTTTGGCATGGGTTACTACTATCGTTCCCCCCGCAGAAAGTATGGTTATGGGTGTATCTAACTTAGTGCAACTAATCCCATGTTTGGTGATGAATTGTTGAGAAATGAATGATGTAGTTGCACCAGTATCAAAAAGTACTTTGCCAGGATGAGTGAGTATCTGGAGCGTACCTATCACCGCCTGGTCAGAGTTGACCACCTCCTCCAGACTGGTACAGTTCAGCTTGCCGAAGGGCTTCTTATTCTTCCAGTTGCCTCCGGTGTTTCCTCCTCGACCTCCTCCTCCTCCTGACTGACCTCCTCCACTATTTTTCTTGGGGCAGTCCTTCAGCATGTGCCCCTCCTGACGACACCCAAAACATATGATCTTGGGTTTCCGGCAATCTTGTGAAAGATGCCCTTTAAACCCACAAATGTGGCAAACAATCTGGTTTGCGGCTTGGTTTCCTTGGTTCCTCCTGTTATTGTAGCTGTTGTTGTTGTTGTTGTTGTTGTACCTTGGTTTGAAACTCAAACCAGTATTAGGCTTGTTACTGACAAATCTCTTAGGCTCAAACTTGGCCTTTTTTCGCTTCTCCTCCTGCAATTGCTTGAAATCGTCTTCCAGAGTGATGGCTGCATCCACCAACTCTTGAAACTCCGTCGCTCTCATCATACGGAGCTGAACCTTGAACTGGGGACTTAACCCCCTCAGAAATCTCTTTTTCTTCTTGTCCTCGGTGTTGACTTCTTCAACAGCGTACCGGGACAGCTTTGAGAATTCCCTGACATAAGTCAGGATTGCCTTGTCCTTCTGCTCGAGACTTTCAAACTCTCGACGCTTCAGTTCCACAATACTTTCAGGGACATTGGATTCCCTGAACTTCCTTGCAAATTCCTCCCAGGTAAATACCTTTCCAGCCGGATAAACGGCTACAATATTGTCCCACCATGATGCGGCAGGTCCACACAGCAGATGGGTAGCATAACGAACCTTCTCTTGGTCGTTACATCCAACGGTGTTGAGCTTTCACTCAGTATCCATCAGCCAATCTTCCGCGTCCATTGGCTCGGGCGCGTATGCGAAAGATATAGGCTTAGTGTTTTGGAAGTCTGCTAATGTGACTCCCGGGTTCTCAAGTCTCTCCACCCTGTTTTGCTGCAACAAATCCTGAAAGAATTTGTTCTGCTGCTCCAGTGTTACACGCTGTCGCTCCTCTACCAGCTGCATGTACTGGATAAAATTTTGCTGCGTCATGGGTGGTGGTGGTGGAAACTGATCTCTGGATGCACCCTCAGCCTCTTCCTTTTGTTTTGCTTCGCGCTCCATGCGCTGTGCTTCAGTCTCGTCTCCTAGCGTTCCCGACATAACCCCCTAGTTCTGCAACACAAGATGATACTCATAATTACTCCATGCGCAAGTTTTCTGAGCTCAACTTTGTGCACAGAACTAGTCACGCAATGGAAATCAAGAAGCAAATCCAAATCATACAAAACATATACCCTGTATATACATACTTAAGTGGTCTTATTACAATACTCAAGTCGATGTGAGTATGCAAACTCACTTATTAAAGTATATGTACAAATTTATACAAATATTACAAACTATAATACACGTGGTACTTGTGTATTATAGCCTCGCCTCCCTTGGTGGACTCTAGTCAATCTTCACTCCCGGTACATTCCAGGCTTCCATCCGGTCGAACGTGTCGTCCTCCTGATAGACCCCGGAACATAAGGTCTCCCCATTGGCTTGTAATCCGAATCCGATGATGATCCTAGGGAGAAATCAGTGTTCACAAACTGATCGTTGAGTGCATCATAGTCCACCCATCGGGTGTACTCCCCTGTAGCCCCACCATATGTGTTACCAAAACTCATACCCGACTCAACTTGTGTCGGATATCCTCCATCCACTCCTTCATTACTAGGATAGCTCTGGTTCTGGGTTGTTGCGTCATCATTCATCTCCCCATCATAATACACAGAAGTACTATGAGTTCCAGTATCCGATCCCCAACGCCAACCCGTGGAATTCTCGATAGGAGTCTCGGAACGCTGATTGTTTCCGGATTCCTCTCCGCCCTCATATCCCCCATAGGAACTACCCAGATAGTTCCCAGGTGTAACAGGTGTAGGTTCACGCTCAAGTGGATCAATACTGATGTAGTCACCAGCTGAGTAAACTGGTGTGTGCACCACATTCTCCATAGGTTCTTTCCCCCTACTCTCCTCCTTGGGTTCAGTAAATTCCTCTAGCATCGTATCAATTGCTCCTATCAGATGATGGTTCAACTGAAAGAGTAATGATATGAAGTCGCGGCTATTATCCATATATTTTGCCGCTGCTATGGGTTTGCGTTTGGCATATTTGTAGTGGTTGAGCATGGGATCTTCTTCCTCCTGATTATGAGGAATATGGGAGAACTCGGAATCCATAAGCTCTTTCGTCTTATGTTCCCGTATGTCGGTTATGGCTCTCATAACAGCTATATGGTAGGCTGTGTTGGTTGTCCTAGCTTCCCCTGCTGGCATGACTACGCTCATTCCCAAAGATTCGGGAAGTCGCAGTCCTACCCTGCACTTGGCCGATACCGGACCATCATAGAACATGTATTTCTTTACTGGAATCTGGGGATCGCACCCAAATTCAAGTAACATGGCTCGTAAGATGTCTGCAAGTCCTCCTTGGTATTCACTTAGTGTGGAATCCATTACTTTCACGTTTCTTCCCGGTCGTGAACTTGCCATGTTGGCTGTAGAAATAGAAAGATTATAAGATTAGTAATAGTGTATCATAATAGAGATAATAAAGAATTATCGCACTAAAAGATATGATTGTTGTATTCTCAATTGAATATACACCATATTTTTAGAGAATTTTTTACTAGTCCTATTTGACTCCTAACGTTTGGTCCCATTTACTAGGTTCCAACCTAAGGTCAAAGCTTTTGCTCTGATACCAACTGCGGTGACCCTGCATACCACTGCATGTTGTAGTATGCCAGTCGTTGATATAACATTCATGAAGTACCATTCCGCAAATATTACATCCCTCAGAGTAGTACAACAGAACATAGCAGGGTCCATAACTCATTCATTTATTATTACAACTATCATACACATGTCATCTTGGAGCTCCTCTTGGGTCCTAAGAGGAATACCCCTGGGTTCGAGGCGAACCCAACTTAACTTACAACATAAGAGTCTCATTAAGCTAAACATTTATTTCCTCGAGCAGCTAAATACTAAGAGTTCGGGCTGCTCGGTTACTACTACTTATCAGATATCTCTAGGCTTGTTCTCCTCCGGAAGCCTCCCCGGATCCGTAGACTATGAGGTAGTCTACACCTTCAACTCCTCCTGAGAGGTCAGGTTCATCATAGCCGATGATCTCGGCTTCTTCATTGTTGTTGCAGTCCTCTTCCAGACGATTCAGACAATCTAAGCATGGGATTTAAGAGTGGTATGAGTACGAGCGTACTCAACAAGTTCATTATAGATAAGAGGTGTTTAATGCACTAGCTACGATATTAGACCAGAAAGACTAATACCAATGCAAGTTTTGATAAACATTTCTTCAAGAGATTGCTTTTATTTCAAAGAGCTATGTCCGTCAGCCTTCACCGGTTTACTAGAACTTCATGGAGCTCCTTTCCGGCCGCGTTCGCAGTTCCTCAATCCCGGAACAGGGAGTGACAGTCACGATTCTTTACACTCTGCAGAGGTGTGTTGCTTTACCCATAAGAGATCTTAACCTTGGTGCCAACCGGCAGCGTTCCCGTCCACACTTCCTTTGGTGTGAGGCCCGGTATAAGGTCTAGCCAATCATGTTCCTCCGCTACCTCGAACACCCACCCTTTGTTGCATGCCCCGACCCTGGGTCCACGCCGGTCCCATTATTCCCGTAATTTCAGGGTGGACCCCGACCACGACGACAGTCTGGGATCGAACCAAACTCCTTCGCCGGTAGCTGCAACCCATCATAGACCGCAAAACCGTGGGGACTTAGAATGGGTTCCCCACCCACAAGTTGTTCCGCAAGCCGCAACCGCTACGGTATGCACTGCATAACTGTGGGGACTTAGAATGGGTTCCCCACCCACAAGTTGCTCCGCAAGATACAACTGCTACGGTAAGCGCATCCGTTGATGAACGAGAGGTGGAAACACTTTTGACTACTCCGTCCCACTCCAGATCTTATGGTTAACACGGATATTACGGCACAAGAATCACTGGCGACATTTGTTGTTTAATCCTAGATGGATATAAACCCGTGCAATGGAACCTCCACCATATCAACACAATCCATGGTTCCATTGCCCACCACATAGTCATATTCATAGTTATGAAAGTAGTGGTTTTGATTTTTATGCAATAGTGATAACCATAGTACTTTGCAAGTAATTTGATAGAAATACTCAAATGACATGAGCAAGTGATGAACTTGCCTGAACACTGCAAAGTTTTGCAGTTGGAAGGTGTGGACTGACCCTTGTCCTCTGTCTCTGAAAATTAGCATCATTGTCCGATAAGGGCAATGGTTAAAGAAGCAGTTATGCATGATTCCAGTTTTAGGGTTTGTTCCCCCCTTCCGATGTCGTTATTATTTCATGTAAGAGGTTAATACTAAGAATAATTTGAGGATACTTGATTTAAAGTAAAATACAACCTTGAAATGTTGTCAAGGTGTTTTTAAAGTCCAAATACCTTAATGGACTTATTTTCATTATAGAAAATTATATGTGTGATTTAAATGATTATTTAAATCATCAAATGAGGTCTTATTCTTAGTTGTCTTCAAAAATTCTTTTTGATATTTTATTCAGGTAGAGAATTTTATATTGATCAATTTTCATATTTTTAATTATTTTTTTAGAGTTGTATCTTATTTTATAAAATTCTTGGAAATTTTCATTTAAATGGGTATTTTGGAAATGTCCAAAATACCCCTCGGACCCACCTGTCAGGCGGCCGAGCTGGTTAGGTTGGACCAGCCCAGTGGGCTCGGTCCAACCGACCCAGTCGCTTCGTCGTCCTCCTCCCCGTAACCCTAATCCCCTTTCGGGCTCCCGCGACACCAAAATCGCCTCCGCCGTCGCTGCCTTGCTCCGGCCGCCTTCGGCCATCATCGGCGACGAACTGGTGCGGATCTGGACCGCCTCTCGACGGCGGACATGGTGGTCCGCGTCGATCTGACGCTCGTGTCCACCTCGACTCTCCTCCAACGCGCCTGCGCCTCGGCCGCACAGATCCGTGAAGGTCCGCCGTTCATCGGCGTCCCTGGCGCCGTGGTGATGCCGTGGAGATGTCGGCGTTGCGGTGATGTGGTGACCAAGCTTGGCTTGGCCTGGCGCCGCCGTCGCCCGGCTTGTGCCGCCGTGCCGCCACGGTCGTGCTCATCTGCTTCGCCTGTAAGTTTCTCCTCCTCTTTCCTCCTCTGTTACCTGTTCTACCTTCTTCTCTTCTCCTCTTCTTCGTCTAGCTCGGCCACTGGCCGACCTCTCCCTGTGGAGATGCTTGCCTTGACGAAGTGCTGCTGCTGCTACGCTTCTGTGGTCTTGTGCTTTGCCAGCCCTGGTGCTGTGCTAGCTGCTGCGTTGTGCTGGGCTAGGCATCTTTGCTGCGCCATCTGCTACTGCCATGCTTGCTCTAGTCTATGTGCTTGTGTGAATCGTGCTGTGACGTGTGCTTCCTTTGATTCATGTCTCTGCTCACCCTTGGTTATACATGTTATTATCTGGCTAGATGTTCATCTGAGCATCACTAGCCATTGCTGTTGCTTGCTTGCTTATGCTGTAACAAGCCTTAGCTCCCCTGGTTCATTACTGTGGTTGATTCTTGCTGTTTAGCAAGAGTCAGTGTTATTTGTGTGATGATTATTGAGTTCTGGCTCACAGTAGGTTTGGCTTGGCTTAATTGATGTCCATATACATCAATTCCTTGATGATATGCTTCTGGATACAATCATAAAAATGGTTTATGTGCTAATCTGTGATCTAATTGTTGATGATCTGTGGCTGTTTAATTCATAGAATTCATGTGTGATACTGGTGATTGATTCTAGCCTGCCTTGGCATGCTTTAGCAGGCCCTGATGATCAAATGATCATCACTTGCTTGTTGCCTGTGCCTTACTGGTGCTTCACCTGGTGTCTGTGTGACACTTATACTTGTGCTGGTGTATGTTAATGCTTACTCAAGCATCATCTGATGCTTGCAGTGAGCCATTGGTTCACTGGCAAGATGTTGGTGCTTTAGTTACTTAACTGTTTCATTTATCTGTAATTCCTTGCTTTACTAGATAGATAAATGATGTGAACTGTTTATCAGTAATGATCATATGGATGAATTTGATGTAGCTAGAGGGATGCCAACCACTGGTTGGGTACCCTAGCTCATACTGAATCCCCTGGATAATGATGTGATGCTTTGGTGAATTTCCTATGTGGATAGGTAGCTGTTGTGACCCTAGCGGTGCTCGTACGCTTAGAAATGGTTGCTCCTACCTCATGGATGCTTCTGTGCACTAATCCTGGTAGTCCTTCATAGACTGCCAGGTTATTTGATGTTGAAATCATACTGGACAGATATCTGTCCATTATTCTGATGGCTTAGCTAGCTGTGTGCTACTAGGTGAATCTGGGTAGCTAAATAGGGATTAGTTCCTTGCTGGATTTCTCTGGTTAAGTCCTTTTTAATTCTGTTGGCTTGATCAGTGTTCCCTTGGATCCATTCCTAATAGTTTTACCCTGGTTTTGCTTGCATCATATGACTGATAGCCAAATGATGATACAAACAGGGTTTCATACCCACTTTACTTATGTGATGCAAGTGTATGCTTATTTATGAGCAAAACAGGGTTTTGCTCAGGTTGATTATGTTTATACCTCACTCCAGCTCCTAGATGGTTTGTTGGTGTAGAGGTTTTGCTTCTGTGCTGATTTCTTGGCTTGCCCTGCTCCTCCTTGCAAGCTTGCTGCTTGGTTTGATTCTGGTGATTATGGGATAGGTGAAACAGCTCTAGCTGTTCACCTGTTCTTGCTGTTCTTGGTGTGCTTACCCTTATGGAGTTGCTGCCGGTGAACAGCTAGGGTTTGGCTCAAAAAAGGTTATATATGCCTCTCCCTTGCTCTCTCTGGTCGACAGCAATGGTGATTTCATTTGGTGACTCCTCCCAGTGCTGGTGTGCTGTTTAGCATGCACACATGCACTGTAAGCTGCCTGTGTGTGTGTGTGTGCCTGATGCTTTGCACTTGGATGTGTGAGGATCAGCTCGGCAGAGCTGAACCATATCCTCTCATTTCCATTATTCTTCTAACCTGCCAAGTGGCAATGCCACTTGGCATAATTCTTGTCTTGCTTTGTTGTGTGCAGGGAATCAAGAGTATAATCAAGTGAAGATGAAGATCATCAGATCCAAGCATCTTTTGAAACTAGACTTGTAATTTAGGATAGGTCACTGATTGTAATCTTCTTTTTCTTATTTGAGCAATTCTTGTAATGTGTTGTATTATTCATTTATTTCTCTAATGAATATTGTAATGACAATGTAAATTGTGTGATGATCAATAAAGCTCAAAGTTTTCCCTAATGAGCTTTACTTTATTTTAATTGCTCATATTGTTTATTATTTATAATTTACTTAATGAATTTCCTCACAATTCATTATTTAGGGTAATTATTTAATGTTTGAATTTGAAATTCAAATTCAACTTTGGTTTGAATTCAACCATGACACTTAATTTAGAATTCAAGCATGCAACTTAAGTTTGATGCAAACTCTCCCCTCTCTTCTCAAAACCCTAAACTAGTTAAGTGAGATGCAAGTTTGTCGCACTCTCGAAACCCTAACCCTGTAAGGTGTCGAGAGAGAAACTTGTCCCCCTTCGATTCAGTTTTTGTTTAAAAGCGCGAAATTTCCCCAGAATTTACCATGCAATGCACATCCCTTTCTAAAATCTACCCCTCGATCGTCTCTAAACCTGGGACATTACAACAATGGGCTTGTGTTTGCCACAACTCATACTGGCACTGTTCACGCATGGAATCCTCAGCAAGGTGGTAATTTTCCTCCGGACGTAGTGTATGATGAGCTTCATTATTGATGGCTGTAAAGATAATTTTAATGCACAAACTTATTAATTTTCGAACCTGACTGATCTGACTTGGAGGCTTGGGGCATATTTGCTTCGGATGAAATTTCATTGGTATTTAGACTTTTTATTAGAGATGATTACCATAGAAAAATTTGAGGATTGTATAATTAGGAGTTTTATTCTCAGATTGAATTATGTTGGATTTTGACCTCTACTTGAACTTCTTGAAATGAATCCTTTGGTTTCCCATGTGATGTACTCAAATACACCAATATGCTGTATTATTGAATGGAAATGCCATTATATCATCCCATCTGAATCCTGATGCGTTTTCCCAATTCTTACGTTTTCAGATTTGTGCAAACCAAACATACCCTTCTTAACAGTAATTTCGTTTTCAAGCAGGTCCTCCGCTGATCGTAGAGCCACCGCCCATTGTGTTTGAATGGCGGTGTGCACTTGATGATGCTCTTGGCCATGATCACGAGGTCGATTATGGCATGTGGTGGTTAGCAAGATCTATAGATGGTTCTAGACTTCTTCCGATCCATACACCGGGCATTCTTGATGAAAGGGAATATTCCTGTAAAGTTTGCCATATCTGCTTCGATCGTCGTGTTCATCATGGTCGCACCGTTGGCAACTATGCTTCGGGTTTGGTTGCCTGGTGTTCACGAAGGACACTAGTAAGTTAAATGAAGGTATTCCATGGGAAAAGATTGATGACCTTGGAGAATTTTCTCTGTTCCTTGGAGTGTACTATCCGATTATGCTGCCATTAGGCGGTGCAGATGTTGTCCCAGGATGTCTGACGAGAAGAAATTGTGTGTACACCTTGCCGAATGAAGCATGGCTTCGCAATTCGCAGCTGCCTGAAATATGCCGATTCAGTCTGAATCGTGAAGATTGCGCCGTTGGTTTCCAAACCAACGCCTTGGAGAAAACATGCAAAACAAAAAAAGATAGGTACCTGGTAAAGACACCGCTTTGGTTCATCCCAAACTTCGCCAACGCCCCGGATTGGAACAAGTGTGATGTTTAATTCTGAAACAGGGCTGCGCAGCCATTGTAGCTACGATAGTATGTAATTTCATAGCTAATGAACGAGGCAATTGTGGTCTACTAATTACAACTGTTTTGTAAAGAGGTGGTCTATAAGTATACCCCTCTCTTCATTGATGCATTTGTGGTCTACATGATGGTACTCTTAAATATATTGGTGTGGCTCCTCAACACATAATGTGGGGGTATTATTGTGTTAAAGTTGAAGGCTTGATCAACTATAGGTTCACTTCTCTAGTTACATTACTAGGTACTCCGGTTGGCTATGTTGTGATGAACACATTGTGTTCTGTTGTTCGGTGAAGACAAAAGTAGAACTATGGTATGCTTATGTTTAAGAGCAAGCGAGGGTTTAGCTTGAGATGTTAAAATTCAGATTTGAACTATTTTTTGATATGGAAATTTGAAATATATATGGTACTGTATATGATTATGTATAACAACAAGCGACGAAAGGGCTGATGCTCCTATTCCTTGTCGGCGGGAGGACTATGTGTGCGGCGACTTGAGCCAAATTAGAAGGCCATAGCTATGTTGATTGGTCCTTGAAGTTGGAGGGGCTAGGATTTCGGATGAGCGGAGTGGGGGAAGTTGTTGCTCATGGAACAAAAGTCCTTAAAATAGTAATGTTAGTATATAGGAGTACAAGGTATATACTTGTACTATTTTAGTACTATAATAAGTATATCGGGTTCATCAAAAAGAATTATCTCGGGTTCACAACCACGTGGGGTCAAGGTGAGGGAAAGTTGGTCAATACCTCTTACCGCTATATCCCCGCCCCAAGTTCTAATGCGCAAGTGCTGTTATTTTTTTAAAGGGAAATAGTGGTTCCTCTCCCCCGGAAACATGCCCCGCATCTCCACCTCCTAGTATCGTAGTACTACTACTGCATCTTCTCCAAAAAAAAAACCTCTTCTGTCTCTTTCTCCCGTTCACCCCTCTCTCCCTTGCATTAGATTACCGACTCCAATGAAGCAGAAGCGTAAGGTTGAGGAGATTCCTGATTGCTACCACCAGTCCATGGGGTGGGGCAACCTCCACTACCCACTGGTGGAGAACATAGCCGAGCGGGCGGATATCCTCAGCACGGGTCGCCTCGCTCGAGGCATGATCGGCATGCGGCATGCCATCCGCGGAGCGCATAAGGTTCCGTTCGGTTTACCGAGCCTGCTCCACTGCGACCCCGAGACATGGCCAGACGACCGCGACAATACTGTAAGAGTATTTATTTATTTACTCATCTCGTTTCAGCTTGTGTTTTTTCAATCAACTTTTCTTATTGCCAAACATCATGCATGAATTTAGACTCAACATCATCACCTGATTTGGGAGTACTGTAAGGTTTGCTGCCTTCACTATGCACATGTACTCTTCGGAATTGCTTTATTTATCCATTACATATGTGCTTCAGTTCTGCACAATCCGCTCTTCATTCTGTCGAATACCTTGCATGCATAGACAATTTTGAAACAAATCCTATTTGCAGGGCTTTCACGCGTTGATGATGCCATTAGACAAGCCGACAGTTCCAGCATTTATCCATACCAAGGAGGAACTGGATGGACATGGACCCATGCACTGGGTGGGTTGTAACGGCGACTGGGTGGCATTTGTCCAGCAGGACGGGCACTTGACGATCCGCAACATATACATATCAGATACTATTATACCTCTTCCATCTCTGCAAGATGCAGGAATTTCTTTGGGCCCTACTAGTGAATGGTGGCATGGCAGCCCACCATTCCTGTTCAAATACAAAATAGATAAAAGTTTGGAACTGCTCAAAGTACGGATCGTCAAGAGGCCGTACAAAGATGATCTAGCAGGGCCATGGCATTACGAGGTAATCGTTGTATTTGACGAATTGATCGCTATCCTACAAGCGCCCCTAGAAAAGGAGTGGAATATCCTGAGAAACCCTGAATTCTTTGATAGAAACAGCTATGTCGATGCCATGGGCATTCCTGGATATGGTACAAGTTCACACCTACATCGTGTATACGCAGTTACATATCCGTATGGAGATGTTCTGGTTTGGGAACCATATACCTGTGGTGAGTATTTGTTTTATGTCTTAACTAGTAAATGGCATGCTGCACATGTTGGACCAATTACGATTCGCAATACTGATGTATAAAAGTTGTGTTCTAAATGTTGTTCAAACTTTCAATACAACTAATAATTTGGTTATACCATCAAAATAAGTGTGAGCATACAGTTTATAAATATGAACAAAAATTTGGAACCTTTCTTAATCACTATCAAGTGGGACGTGTGATATCGGTGTGAGACTGCTCTGATTTTTCTTCACAATGGAAACATGACAGTTCTAGAAACAGTGGACACTGGTGTGGTATTTTTTTCACGCGAATACCTCTAATCCCAACCGTTAGATTTTGGACACCAACAGTTGGAATTGCTGCTACATGTCTTGTTAAAAACTGGTGCCTTATAGTAGTAGAAAATAGAAGATAGAAGAGAAGAGATAATTTTCAGTGTAGTTCCTACTTGCTGCATTGTGGTTGATCTTTGTGCATTGCAGGGACACATGCAGCCCCGCGTCTCATTGACGCCCCTGTCATTGAAGATGAAGAAGCAGAAGTGGCTGCAATTTTCGCTCAAATCATGGGAGATGCTGTCATGGAAGATGATGAAGCAAATGTGGCTCAAGGCGATGGAGGTGCCGATAAAGATAATGATGCTGATGAAGAAGAATTAGAAGAAGAAGAATTAGAAGAAGACGAATTCGATGATGAAGAATTAGATGATGAAGAATTAGATGATGATGGTGATAATCATAATTATGAAGATGAAGATGTATTTCTTGGATTTTCTGACCAGCGCACTTGGTTCCTGGCACCAATGAGAGCAGAGTCCATTACTGGTGAATCTGATCTCGCGTGGATTCAGGTTAAAGGTTATCGGCCCATCCTCGGTCCTTCAATATTACATATGGGTAACAAGCTGAGGTCTTATCCTTTGGTACGGTGCTACATTTTCTTGAGATCTGCCCATACCTTGGACCCTGTAGAAGAGGCAAGGTGGGAAAGATTGAACAATTTGAAGGGGCGTTCTTTATTTCTTGGACTCAATCACCCAATTTTCATGCTACCCCCGCCAATCGACGCAGAGGCTGCAGAACCAGATTTCCAATTGTTCAAACCTGACTGTGTCTTTTCTACCCACAATCGCGCCCGTGATACATGGATACGTCCAAGGCCAAATTGGTGCAGAATGCACGTCAATGGAGGTCCTGCCATAGGCTCAAGATTGCAGTACAAAAAAGAGAAGATTGAACATAGAGCCGAAGCACCCATGTGGTTCGTCCCAACACTTCCACCTGTTTTTCCTTGAGAAATAAGAGACAGATGGTGACCTTATTTTATAGAGAAAACATAGTGTTCGTGAACTTAACCTCATGAACATTCGCTGTTCGGTTTTTGCTGAAATCAAAATTTTGCAGAGATGAAGATCTTTGTTTGAATCCCGTGCTGAACATATTTTTCACAAATTAGCTACCCGTATTGTGATGAATACATGCTGGTTTGTTGTTTGGTGCGAAAGAGCAGACATGAAGATCTTTGTCCTGAATACCACAATGGACATCTTTTTTTTCTTCAAAAATTAGCTAAGCTCACGCTATTAGGCGCAAATGCCTATTAAGAGATTTGGTGCTCTTGGGCACCGGTGCTCCTGCTATTTTAGAAAAAATAAAAAATATATTTATTTGTTCAAAAAATTAGAAAAAAAATCATGGAGTAGCTAATGAATTGTCCCATAAACGTGCAAAATTTTAGTTTCAAATACAAAAAATTCTGGGCTACACAAAAGTAACAAACGTGTGGATCTGGGTATGCATATTTCAAATCTCCAAATTTCAACAGATTTTGTCTTTTTTGTGTAGTCTACAATATAAAGAATGTCATATTAAAATTTTACACGCTTGTAGGTTACTTTATTTATTATGTCTACATTCATTTTCAGATATTTTTGAAACAAATATGAATGATATTTTATTTTTTTTAAACAGCAGAGCACCTTTGGTGCCCATTAGCCAAAGACACTTTTCGCAAATGCCTTCAATAAAGGAACGGATGGTGACCTTATTTTATAGAGAAACCATAGTGTTTGTGAACTTAAAGTCATGAACACACGCTGTTCGGTTTTTGGTGAAATCAAAATTTAGCAGAGATGAAGATCTTTGTTTGAATCCCGTGATGAACACATTTTTCCTAAATTAGCTACCAGTATTGTGATGAATACATGCCGGTCTGTTTTTCGGTGGAGTAGCAGACATGCAGGGGATCGAAAGAAACGGCAAAGTAGCCAGAAATCAGGGGTCAAATATAAATTCGAGAAAGGAAACGTTTATTCAACAGTCAGGCTGACATGTGGGACGTATCTTGCAGCCGCGGCCTCAACATTTATCATTCAGAGAGGATGACATGTGGGACCCACGAACCAGCATCGTTCTCGACGTTTCTCAAAGGGGGCAGGAGATCGAAAGAAAAAGGCAAGTAGCTCGAAATCAGGTGTCCAAAAAATCCAAGAAAGGAAAGGTTTATCGCACAAAGAGGCTGACATATTGTACCCAGTTTGCAGCAGCGTCATCAACGTTTCAAAGGCGGTGGAGTTCGAAAGAAAAAGGCAAATAGCCAGAAATTAGGGGTCAAAAATAAATCCAGCAGAGGAAACTTTTATCGTACAAAGAGGCTGACATGTGGGACCCAGCCAGCAGCGTCCTCAACATTTCTAAGGTGGCAGGCAATGGAAAAAAGGCAAATAGCCAGAAATTAGGGGTCAAAAATAAATGCAACAATAGAAACTCTTATTGTTCATAGAGGCTGACATGTTGGACCCATGAGCCAGCAGGGCCCTCAACATTTCAAAGGCGTCACGGGATCAAAAGAAAAGAACCAAGTAGTCATTAATTAGGTGTCAAAAATAAATCCAAGAAAGTAAATGTTTTACTTTTCATAGAGGCTGTCATATGGGACCCATGAGCCAGCAGCGTCCTCAACGTTTCTAAGGCGGCTGGGGATCGAAAGAAAAGCGAAGTAGCCATTAATTAGGGGTCAACAATAAATCCAAGAAAAGAAATATTTATTGTTCTTAGAGGCTGACATGTGGGAGCTATGCGCCAGCAGCGTCCTCATCGTTTCAAAGGCGGCCGGGGATCCAAAGAAAAAGGCAAATAGCCAGAAATCAGGGGTAAAAAAAAATCCAAGAAAAGAAATATTATTGTTCATAGAGGCTGGCATGTGGGACCCATGAGCCAGCAGCGTCCACAATTTCAAAGGCGGCACAGGATCGAAAGAAAAAGGCAAATGACCAAAAATCAGGGGGTAAAAAATCCAAGAAAAAAACTTTATTGTACATAGAGGATGACATGCGGGTCCCATGAGCCAACAACTTACTCGTCGTTTCAGAGGGCCGAGGCGGCATGAGATCGAAAGAAAAAGGAAAGTGACCAAATATCAGGAGCAAAAATAATCCATGAAAAGAAACTTTCATTGTACATAGAGGATGACATAGGGTCCCATGTTGTAGCAAATGTCTGAACCGTTTCAAAGCCGGCATTTGATCGAAAGAAAAAGGCAAGTGACCAAATATCAGGAGCCAAAAATAATCCAAGAAAAGAAACTTTTATTGTACCTTTGAGAGTCGGCATGAGATTGAAAGAAAAAGGCAAGTGACCAAATATCAGGAGCCAAAAACCTAGAAAAGAAACTTTTATTGTACATAGAGTATGACATGCAGGTCCCATGATGCTGCAGCATCCTCAACGTTTCCAAGGCGGCAGGGGATCAAATGAAAAGGAAATAGCCAAAAAGCAGAGGGTGAAAAAAATCGAAGAAAAGAAACTTTTATTGTTCATAGTGGATGACATGTGGGACACATGAGGCAGCAGCATCCTCAACGTTTCCAAGCAGCAGGGGATCGAAAGAAAAAGGAAATAGCCAAAAATCAGAGCGTGAAAAATAATCCAAGAAAAGAAACTTTTATTTTACATAGAGGATGACATGTGGGTCCCATTTTGCAGCAGCGGTCTCAACGTTTCAAATGCGGCTTGAGATCAAAAGAAAACGAAAGTAGCCCGAAATTAGGGGGAATAAAACTCCAAGAAAAGAAAGTTTTTTGTACATAGAGGATGACATACGGGTCCCAAGGCGGCAGGGGAACAAAAGAAAAAGGAAATAGCCAAAAATCAGAGGGGTGAAAAAAATCCAAGAAAAAAGAAACTTTTAGAGTTCATAGTTCATAGAGGATGACATGCAGGTCCCATGAGGTAGCAGCATCCTCAACGTTTCCAAGGAGGCACAGGACCAAAATAAAAAGGATGTACCTATTTGGGCCTTTTGATCAAAAAATAATCCAAGATAAGGAAGATATAAATTGGGGCTGCCTGGCCATGTGGGCCTTCTAACCTGCTGGACGTCTTTTGACTCGTACAATTTCAGCCCACTCCAAAACAAGAAAGTCCTATGCTTCACAAAAACAAAACAAAAACAAGGAGATTCATATTAGTTTGTTTATGTAAAAATAAAGATTTAATTTATCCGTTTGCAATAGCTCAGAGCGAAATACACTTTTTATTGTCTGCAAAATAATCAAGATATCACATGTTTCTTGTACGGGGAGGCTGACATCGGGACCCATGAGCCAGCAGCGTCGTCAAAGTTTTAAAGGCGGCAGGGGATCGAAAGAAAAAATAAATCAAAAATCAGTTGGTAAAAAAATCGAAGAAAAGAAACATTTATCGTTCTGAGAGGATGACATGCGGGACCCATGTGGCAGCAGCATCCTCAACGTTTCCAAGGCAGCACGGGATCCAAAAAAAAGGCAAAATAGCCAGAAATTAGGGGTCAAAATAACTCCAAGAAAAGAAAGGTTTATCGTCCATAGAGTCTGACATGTGGGACCCATTAGCGAGCAGATTCTTCAACGTTCAAAGGCGGCAGGGGATTAAAAGAAAAAGGAAGTAGCCAGAAATTAGGGG
The DNA here is from genome assembly GCF_019359855.2 of Lolium perenne. Taxonomy (NCBI): domain Eukaryota; kingdom Viridiplantae; phylum Streptophyta; class Magnoliopsida; order Poales; family Poaceae; genus Lolium; species Lolium perenne. The sequence continues at coordinate 219,543,920 of NC_067245.2, read as the reverse complement.
TAAAAAATAACTCCAACAATGGAAACTTTTATTGTTCATAGAGGATGACATGCGGGACCCATGAGCCAGCAGCTTCCTCAACGTTTCAAAGGCGGCATGGGATCGAAAGAAAAAGGCAAGTGACCAAATATCAGGAGCCAAAAATAATCCAAGAAAAGAAACTTTATTGTACATAGAGGATGACATGTGGGTCCCATTTAGCAGCAGCGGTATCACCGTTTGAGATGCGGCAGGAGGTCGAAAGAAAAAAGGCAAGTGACCAAATATCAGGAGCCAAAAATAATCGAAGAAAAGAAACTTTATTGTACATAGAGGATGACATGCGGGTCCCATTTAGCAGCAGCGGTATCACCGTTTGAGATGCGGCAGGAGGTCGAAAGAAAAAAGGCAAGTGACCAAATATCAGGAGCCAAAAAAATCCAAGAAAAGAAAGTTTTATAGTACATAGAGGATGACATGCGGGTCCCATTTTGCAGCAATTTGTATCACCGTTTGAGAGGCAGCGGGGGATCGAAAGAAAAAGGCAAGTGACCAAATATGAGGTGCCAAAAATAATCAAAGAAAAGAAAGTTTTCAACGTTTCAAAGGCGGCAGGGGATCAAAAGAAAAAGGAAGTAGCCAGAAATTAGGGGTCAAAAATAACTCCAAGAAAGGAAACTTTTATTGTTCATAGAGGATGACATGCGGGACCCAAGCGCCAGCAGCTTCCTCAACGTTTCAAAGGCGGCATGAGATCGAAAGAAAAAGGCAGGTGACCAAATATCAGGACCCGAAAATAATCCAAGAAAAGAAATTTACTGTACATAGAGGATGACATGTGGGACTCATTTTGCACAGGACCAAAAGAAAAATGAAGTAGCCAGAAATTAGGGGGTGAAAAAAATCCAAGAAAAGAAAGATTTCAATTGGGCTGCATCTGGACATCTGGGCCTTCGAACTATCCTGCTGGGCCTTTTGACTCGTACAATTTCAGCCCACTCCAAAACAGGAAAGTTCGGTTTTTTCTCAAAAAAAAAAAAACAGGAAAGTCCTATGCCTCGCAAAAACAAAAAACAAGGACACTCAACATATAAGTTTGTTTATGTAAAAATGAAGATTTAATTTATCCGTTTGCAATAGCTCAGAGCGAAATACACTGTTTATTGTCTGGAAAATAATCAAGATATCACATGTTTCTTGTACGGGGAGGCTGACATCGGGGACCCATGAGCCAGCAGCGTCGTCAACGTTTCAAAGGCGGCAGGTGATACGTCTCCGACGTATCGATAATTTCTTATGTTCCATGCCACATTATTGATGTTATCTACATGTTTTATGCACACTTTATGTCATATTCGTGCATTTTCTGGAACTAACCTATTAACAAGATGCCGAAGTGCCGATTCTTGTTTTCTGCTGTTTTTGGTTTCGTAAATCCTAGTAAGGAAATATTCTAATTGGACGAAATCAAAGCCCAGGGGGCCTATTTTTCCACGAAGCTTCCAAGTCCGAAGACGAAACGAAGAGGGGCCACGAGGCAGCCAGAGCATAGGGCGGCGCGGCCCCCTGCCACGGCCGCGGCCCTATGGTCCGGGCACCTCGCGCCGCCTCTTGACCTACCCTTCCGCCTACTTAAAGCCTCCGTGACGAAACCCCCGGTGCGAGAACCACGATACGGAAAACCTTCCGAGAGACGCCGCCAACGCCGATCCCATCTCGGGATCCAGAGATCGCCTCCGGCACCCTGCCGGAGAGGGGAATCATCTCCCGGAGGACTCTACGCCGCCATGGTCGCCTCCGGTGTGATGTGTGAGTAGTCTACCCCTGGACTATGGGTCCATAGCAGTAGCTAGATGGTTGTCTTCTCCCCATTGTGCTATCATTGTCGGATCTTGTGAGCTGCCTAACATGATCAAGATCATCTATCTGTAATTCTATATGTTGCGTTTGTTGGGATCCGATGAATAGAGAATACTTGTTATGTTGATTATCAAAGTTATATCTACGTGTTATTTATGATCTTGCATGCTTTCCGTTACTAGTAGATGCTCTGGCCAAGTAGATGCTTGTAACTCCAAGAGGGAGTACTTATGCTTGATAGTGGGTTCATGCCTGCATTGACACCTGGGACAGTGACAGAAAGTTCTAAGGTTGTGTTGTGCTGTTGCCACTAGGGATAAAACATTGATGCTATGTCTAAGGATGTAGTTGTTGATTACATTATGCACCATACTTAATGCAATTGTCTGTTGCTTTGCAACTTAATACTGGAGGGTGTTCGGATGATAACCTGAAGGTGGACTTTTTAGGCATAGATGCAGTTGGATGGCGGTCTATGTACTTTGTCGTAATGCCCAATTAAATCTCACTATACTCATCATGATATGTATGTGCATGGTCATGCCCTCTTTATTTGTCAATTGCCCAACTGTAATTTGTTCACCCAACATGCTGCTTGTCTTATGGGAGAGACACCTCTAGTGAACTATGGACCCTGGTCCAATTCTCTTTACTGAAATACAATCTACTGCAATACTTGTTCTACTGTTTTCTGCAAACAATCATCTTCCACACAATACGGTTAATCCTTTGTTACAGCAAGCCGGTGAGATTGACAACCTCACTGTTTCGTTGGGGCAAAGTACTTTGGTTGTGTTGTGCAGGTTCCGCGTTGGCGCCGAAATCCCTGGTGTTGCGCCGCACTACATCCCGCCGCCATCAACCTTCAACGTGCTTCTTGGCTCCTCCTGGTTCGATAAACCTTGGTTTCTTTCTGAGGGAAAACTTGCTGCTGTGCGCATCATACCTTCCTCTTGGGGTTCCCAACGAACGTGTGAGTTACACGCCATCAAGCATATTTTCTGGCGCCGTTGCCGGGGAGATCAAGACACGCTGCAAGGGGAGTTTCCACTTCTCAATCTCTTTACTTTGTTTTTGTCTTGCTTAGTTTTATTTACTATTTTGTTTGCTGCACTAAATCAAAATATAAAAAAATTAGTTGCTAGTTTTACTTTATTTGCTATCTTGTTTGCTATATCAAAAACACAAAAAAAACTAGTTTACTTGCATTTACTTTATCTAGTTTGCTTTATTTATTGTCTTGCACTCTATATTAAAAATACAAAAAAAATTAGTTACTTTTGTTACCATGTCTAGCTCTGAACCTGTTACTTCTTCGCCTGAAGAATTAGTCTTCACTTTTAAACAAGGGGATGAGGAGAGTTTTAAGGATGCTTGGTCTAGAATTTTTACTTCTTATCGTAAAACTGAACCTCAAATGACTCTAAGTTTGCTCCTTAGTAATTTTTATTTTGGTCTTATGGTTCGCTATAGATATGCTTTGGATACTTCAGTGGGAGGAGATTTCCTTCATTGCAATGGGGATCAAGCTTTTAATGCCATAAAGAAGTTGGTTGCATCACATGATTCAGCTAATAACTTTGATTCAGCCCTCACTAGCATATATAGTAGATTAAACAATCTCGAGATAAGTACATCTCGCTTGGATGATAACTATTGCCACGTTCGTAATCGTCTTGAACAAGTTTTAGTGAACTCTAAACTCTCATTGTGGGATCCTGCTGTTAAAATTGTTATCGGTGATCGAACTCTCCATGCCTACTGTGATATTATGTATGAATTTTGCCTTATGCCTGAAAGTATTTATAAATCTTTGAAACTTTGGGGAGTCGATGAAGGAGGAGAAGAAATAACTCTCATTGATAACTCTACTATAATTCCTAAAGGAATAGCCGCAGGTGTGCATACAACCATTCTTGGAAGAACAATATCCATTGATTATCTTGTTATTGAAACAGGAAAACTCATACTCGGAAGATCCCTGCTGAAACTATTGGGAGCAGTCATTGATGTTGGAGAAGGCACTCTGAAATTCACCTCTATACCAGGGGGAAATCATATATTTCCTAAACCCAAGGGAAAGAAAAACAATAAGAAAGGTAAGGGTAAAGCCCAAGGTAAGGTTGACACACCATCTCTTGATAATACTTGATACACACTTTCTGCGCCTAGCTGAAAGGCGTTAAAGAAAAGCGCTTATGGGAGACAACCCATGTTTTTACCTACAGTATTTTGTTTTTATTTTGTGTCTTGGAAGTTGTTTACTACTGTAGCAACCTCTCCTTATCTTAGTTTTGTGTTTTGTTGTGCCAAGTAAAGTCTTTGATAGTAAAGTAAGTACTAGATTTGGATTACTGCGCAGTTCCAGATTTCTTTGCTGTCACGAATCTGGGTCTACCTCCCTGCAGGTAGCTCAGAAAATTAATCCAATTTACGTGCATGATCCTCAGATATGTATGCAACTTTCATTCAATTTGATCATTTTCATTTGAGCAAGTCTGGTGCCATTTTAAAATTCGTCAATACGAACTGTTCTGTTTTGACAGATTCTGCCTTTTATTTCGCATTGCCTCTTTTGCTATGTTGGATGAATTTCTTTGATCCACTAATGTCCAGTAGCATTATGCAATGTCCAGAAGTGTTAAGAATGATTGTGTCACCTCTGAATATGTTAATTTATATTGTGCACTAACCCTCTAATGAGTTGTTTCGAGTTTGGTGTGGAGGAAGTTTTCAAGGATCAAGAGAGGAGTATGATGCAACATGATCAAGGAGAGTGAAAGCTCTAAGCTTGGGGATGCCCCGGTAGTTCACCCCTGCATATATCAAGAAGACTCAAGCGTCTAAGCTTGGGGATGCCCAAGGCATCCCCTTCTTCATCGACAACATTATCAGGTTCCTCCCCTGAAACTATATTTTTATTCCATCACATCTTATGTGCTTTTTCTTGGAGCGTCGGTTTGTTTTTGTTTTTTGTTTTGTTTGAATAAAATGGATCCTAGCATTCACTTTATGGGAGAGAGACACGCTCCGCTGTAGCATATGGACAAGTATGTCCTTGGTTTCTACTCATAGTATTCATGGCGAAGTTTCTTCTTCGTTAAATTGTTATATGGTTGGAATTGGAAAATGATACATGTAGTAATTGCTATTAATGTCTTGGGTAATGTGATACTTGGCAATTGTTGTGCTCATGATTAAGCTCTTGCATCATATGCTTTGCACCCATTAATGAAGAAATACATAGAGCATGCTAAAATTTGGTTTGCATATTTGGTTTCTCTAAGGTCTAGATAATTTCTAGTATTGAGTTTGAACAACAAGGAAGACGGTGTAGAGTCTTATAATGTTTTCAATATGTCTTTTATGTGAGTTTTGCTGCACCGGTTCATCCTTGTGTTTGTTTCAAATAAGCCTTGCTAGCCTAAACCTTGTATCGAGAGGGAATACTTCTCATGCATCCAAAATACTTGAGCCAACCACTATGCCATTTGTGTCCACCATACCTACCTACTACATGGTATTTTCCGCCATTCCAAAGTAAATTGCTTGAGTGCTACCTTTAAAATTCCATCATTCACCTTTGCAATATATAGCTCATGGGACAAATAGCTTAAAAACTATTGTGGTATTGAATATGTAATTATGCACTTTATCTCTTATTAAGTTGCTTGTTGTGCGATAACCATGTTCACTGGGGACGCCATCAACTATTCATTGTTGAATTTCATGTGAGTTGCTATGCATGTCCGTCTTGTCTGAAGTAAGAGAGATCTACCACCTTATGGTTAAGCATGCATATGTTAGAGAAGAACATTGGGCCGCTAACTAAAGCCATGATCCATGGTGGAAGTTTCAGTTTTGGACATATATCCTCAATCTCAAATGAGAAAATTATTAATTGTTGTTACATACTTATGCATAAAAGAGGAGTCCATTATCTGTTGTCTATGTTGTCCCGGTATGGATGTCTAAGTTGAAGAATAATCAATAGCGAGAAATCCAATGCGAGCTTTCTCCTTAGACCTTTGTACAGGCGACATAGAGGTACCCCTTTGTGACACTTGGTTAAAACAATGCATTGTGATGATCCGGTAGTCCAAGCTAATTAGGACAAGGTGCGGGCACTATTAGTACACTATGCATGAGGCTTGCAACTTATAAGATATAATTTACATGATGCATATGCTTTATTACTACCGTTGACAAAATTGTTTCATGTTTTCAAAATCAAAGCTCTAGCACAAATATAGCAATCGATGCTTTTCCTCTATGGAGGACCATTCTTTTACTTTCAATGTTGAGTCAGTTCACCTATTTCTCTCCACCTCAAGAAGCAAACACTTGTGTGAACTGTGCATTGATTCCTACATACTTGCTTATTGCACTTATTATATTACTCTATGTTGACAATATCCATGAGATATACATGTTACAAGTTGAAAGCAACCGCTGAAACTTAATCTTCTTTTGTGTTGCTTCAATACCTTTACTTTGAATTATTGCTTTATGAGTTAACTCTTATGCAAGACTTAATTGATGCTTGTCTTGAAGTGCTATTCATGAAAAGTCTTTGCTATATGATTCACTTGTTTACTCATGTCATATACATTGTTTTGATCGCTGCATTCACTACATATGCTTTACAAATAGTATGATCAAGGTTATGATGGCATGTCACTCCAGAAATTATCTATGTTATCGTTTTACCTGCTCGAGACGAGCAGAACTAAGCTTGGGGATGCTGATACGTCTCCGACGTATCGATAATTTCTTATGTTCCATGCCACATTATTGATGATATCTACATGTTTTATGCACACTTTATGTCATATTCGTGCATTTTCTGGAACTAACCTATTAACAAGATGCCGAAGTGCCAGTTGCTGTTTTCTGCTATTTTTGGTTTCAGAAATCCTAGTAAGGAAATATTCTCGGAATTGGACGAAATCAAAGCCCAGGGGCCTATTTTTCCACGAAGCTTCCAGAAGTCCGAAGACGAAACGAAGAGGGGCCACGAGGCAGCCAGAGCATAGGGCGGCGCGGCCCTTGCCCTGGCCGCGCGGCCCTATGGTCTGGGCACCTCGCGCCGCCTCTTGACCTACCCTTCCGCCTACTTAAAGCCTCCGTGACGAAACCCCCAGTACCGAGAACCACGATACGGAAAACCTTCCAGAGACGCCGCCAACGCCGATCCCATCTCGGGGGATCCAGGAGATCGCCTCCGGCACCCTGCCGGAGAGGGGAATCATCTCCCGGAGGACTCTACGCCGCCATGGTCGCCTCCGGTGTGATGTGTGAGTAGTCTACCCCTGGACTATGGGTCCATAGCAGTAGCTATATGGTTGTCTTCTCCCCATTGTGCTATCATTGTCGGATCTTGTGAGCTGCCTAACATGATCAAGATCATCTATCTGTAATTCTATATGTTGCGTTTGTTGGAATCCGATGAATAGAGAATACTTGTTATGTTGATTATCAAAGTTATATCTACGTGTTATTTATGATCTTGCATGCTTTCCGTTACTAGTAGATGCTCTGGCCAAGTAGATGCTTGTAACTCCAAGAGGGAGTACTTATGCTCGATAGTGGGTTCATGCCTGCATTGACACCTGGGACAGTGACAGAAAGTTCTAAGGTTGTGTTGTGCTGTTGCCACTAGGGATAAAACATTGATGCTATGTCTAAGGATGTAGTTGTTGATTACATTACGCACCATACTTAATGCAATTGTCTGTTGCTTTGCAACTTAATACTGGAGGGGGTTCGGATGATAACCTGAAGGTGGACTTTTTAGGCATAGATGCAGTTGGATGGCGGTCTATGTACTTTGTCGTAATGCCCAATTAAATCTCACTATACTCATCATGATATGTATGTGCATGGTCATGCCCTCTTTATTTGTCAATTGCCCAACTGTAATTTGTTCACCCAACATGCTGCTTGTCTTATGGGGGAGACACCTCTAGTGAACTGTGGACCCCGGTCCAATTCTCTTTACTGAAATACAATCTACTGCAATACTTGTTCTACTGTTTTCTGCAAACAATCATCTTCCACACAATACGGTTAATCCTTTGTTACAGCAAGCCGGTGAGATTGACAACCTCACCGTTTCGTTGGGGCAAAGTACTTTGGTTGTGTTGTGCAGGTTCCGCGTTGGCGCCGGAATCCCTGGTGTTGCGCCGCACTACATCCCGCCGCCATCAACCTTCAACGTGCTTCTTGGCTCCTCCTGGTTCGATAAACCTTGGTTTCTTTCTGAGGGAAAACTTGCTGCTGTGCGCATCATACCTTCCTCTTGGGGTTCCCAACGAACGTGTGAGTTACACGCCATCAGCAGGGGATCGAAAATAAAATAAAAAACTAAAAATCAGTTGGTAAAAAAATCCAAGAAAATAAAACATTTATCGTTGTGAGAGGATGACATGCGGGACCCATGAAGCAGCAGCATCCTAACGTTTCCAAGGCGGCAGGGGATCAAAAGAAAAAAAGGAAATAGCCAGAAATTAATTAGGGGTAAAAAATAAATCCACCAAAGGAAACTTTTATTGTTCATAGAGGATGACATGTGGGACCGACCTGCCAACAGCGTCCTCATCGTTTCAAAGGGGGCAGGGGATCAAAAGAAAAAGGCAAATAGCCAGAAATTAGGGGTCAAAAATAACTCCAAGAAAGGAAACTTTTATTGTTCGTAGAGGATGACATGGGGGACCCATGAGCCAGCAGCTTACTCAACGTTTCAAAGGCGGCATGAGATCGAAAGAAAAAAACGCAAGTGACCAAATATGAGGTGCCAAAAATAATCCAAGATTTATTGTACATAGAGGATGACATGCGGGTCCCATTTTGCAGCAGCGGTCTCAATGTTTGAAATGCGGCTTGAGATCAAAAGAAAAAGAAAGTAGCTAGAAATTAGGGGGTCAAAAAAAAATCCAAGAAAAGAAAGTTGATGGACATAGAGGTTGACATGCGGGTCCCATGTGCCAGCAGCTTACTCAACGTTTCAAAGGGGCCAGGGGATCAAAAGTAAAAGGCAAATAGCCAAAAATCAGAGGGTGAAAAAAAATCCAAGAAAACAAACTTTTATAGCACATAGAGGATGACATGCGGGTCCCATGAGCCAGCAGGTTCCTCAACGTTTCAAACGTGGCATGATATCGAAAGAAAAAGGCAAGTGACGAAATATCAGGAGCCAAAAATAATTCAAGAAAAGAAACTTGATTGTACATAGAGGATGACATGCGGGTCCCATGTGTAAGCAGCTTACTCAACGTTTCCAAGGCGGCAGTGGCATCAAAATAAAAAAGGAAATAGACAAAAATCAGAGAGTGAAAAAAACCATAGAAAATAAACTTTTATAGCACATAGAGGATGACATGCGGGTCCCATGAGCCAGCAGGTTCCTCAAAGTTTCAAACGTGGCATGAGATCGAAAGAAAAAAACGCAAGTGACCAAATATCAGGAGCCAAAAATAATCCAAGAAAAGAAAGTTTTATAGTACATAGAGGATGACATGCGGGTCCCATTTAGCACCAGGTTCCTCAACGTTTCAAACGTGGCATGAGATCGAAAGAAAAAGGCAAGTGACCAAATATCAGGAGCCAAAAATAATTCAAGAAAAGAAACTTGATTGTACATAGAGGATGACATGCGGGTCCCAATTAGCAGCAGCGGTATCACCGTTTGAGAGGCTGCACGGGATCGAAAGAAAAAGGCAAGTGACCAAATATCAGGAGCCAAAAATAATCCAAGAAAAGAAATTTTATTGTACGTAGAGGATGACATGCGGGTCCCATTTTGCAAAGCGGTCTCAACGTTTCCAAGGCGACACGTAACCAAAAGAAAAATGAAGTAGCCGTAAATCGTGGGGTGAAAAAATCCAAGAAGAAAGATTTCAATTGGGCTGCATCTGGACATCTGGGCTTTCGAACTATCCTGCTTGGCCTTTTGACTCGTACAATTTCAGCCCACTCCAAAACAGGAAAGTTCAGAATTTTCTAAAAAAACAGGAAAGTCCTATGCTTCGCAAAGACAAAAAAACAAGGAGATTCAACATATAAGTTTGTTTATGTAAAAATAAATATTTAATTATCCGTTTGAAATAGTTTAGAGCGCAATACATTGTTTATTGTCTGCAAAATAATCAAGATATCATATGTTTCTTGTACGGGGAGGCTGACATCGGGGACCCATGAGCCAACAGCGTCGTCAACGTTTTAAAGGCGGCAGGGGATGGAAAGAAAAAATAAACCAAAAATCTGTTGGTAAAAAATCCAAGAAAAGAAACATTTTCGTTCTGAGAGGATGACATGCGGGACCCATGAGGCAGCAACATCCTCAGCATTTATTGTTCATAGAGGTTGACATGTGGGACCCATGAGCCAGCGGCGTCCTCAACGTTTTAAAGGCTGCAGGTGATTGAAAGAAAAAATAAGCCAAAAATCGTTTGGTCAACAAAATCCAAGAAAATAAACATTTACCGTTCTGAGAGGATGACATGCGGGACCCATGAGGCAGCAGCATCCTCAACGATTCCAAGGCGGCAGGGGAAATATCCAGAAATTAATTAGGGGTTCAAAATAAATCCATCAAAGGAAACATTTATTGTTCATAGAGGATGACATGTGGGACCGACCTATCAACAGCGTCCTCATCGTTTCAGAGGGGGCAGGAGATCAAAAGAAAAAGGCAAATAGCCAGAAATTAGGGGTAAAAAATAACTCCAAGAAAGGAAACTTTTATTGTTCGTAGAGGATGACATGCGAGACCCATGAGCCAGCAGCTTACTCAACGTTTCAAAGGCGGCATGAGATCGAAAGAAAAAGGCAAGTGACAAAAATATCAGGAGCAAAAGATAATCCAAGAAAAGAAACATGTGGGTCCCATTTAGCAGCAGCGGTCTCAATGTTTGTAATGCGGCTTGAGATCAAAAGAAAAAGAAAGTAGCTAGTAATTAGGGGGTGAAAAAAATCCAAGAAAAGAAAGTATATGGACTTAGAGGATGACATGCGGGTCCCTTGAGCCAACATCTTACTCAACGTTTCAAAGGGGGCAGGGGATCAAAAGAAAAAGGCAAGCCAAAAATCAGAGGGTGAAAAAAAATCCAACAAAGGAAACTTTTATAGCACATAGAGGATGACATGCGGGTCCCATGAGCCAGCAGGTTCCTCAACGTTTCAAACGTGGCATGAGATCGAAAGAAAAAGGCAAGTGCCCAAATATGAGGTGCCAAAAAAAACTCCAAGAAAAGAAAGTTGATTGCTCATAGAGGATGACATGCGGGTCCCATTTAGCTGCAGCGGTCTCACTGTTTGAGAGGCGGCAGGGGATCGAAAGAAAAAGGCAAGTGAATGAATATGAGGTGCCAAAAATAATCCAAGAAAAGAAAGTTTTATAGTACATAGAGGATGACATGCGGGTCCCATTTAGCAGCAGCGGTATCACCGTTTGAGAGGCGGCAGGGGATCAAAAGAAAAAATAAATTGCCAAAAATCAGAGGGTGAAAAAAAACCAAGAAAATGAACTTTTATAGTACATAGAGGATGACATGCGGGTCCCATGAGCCTGCAGGTTCCTCAACGTTTCAAACGTGGCATGAGATTGAAAGAAAAAGGCAAGTGAAAAAATATCAGGAGCCAAAAATAATTCAAGAAAAGAAAGTTTTATAGTACATAGAGGATGACATGCGGGTCCCATTTAGCAAGAAGCGGTATCACCGTTTGAGAGGCGGCAGGGATCGAAAGAAAAAGAAATTGCCAAAAATCGTAGGGTGAAAAAAAACCAATAAAATGAACTTTTATAGTACATAGAGGATGACATGCGGGTCCCATGAGCCTGCAGGTCCTCAACGTTTCAAACGTGGCATGAGATCGAAAGAAAAAGGCAAGTGAAAAAATATCAGGAGCCAAAAATAATTCAAGAAAAGAAAGTTTTATAGTACATAGAGGATGACATGCGGGACCCATTTAGCAATAGCGGTATCACCGTTTGAGAGGCGGCAGGGATCGAAAGAAAAAGGCAAGTGAAAAAATATGAGGAGCCAAAAATAATTCAAGAAAAGAAAGTTTTATAGTACATAGAGGATGACATGCGGGTCCCATTTAGCAAGCAGCGGTATCACCGTTTGAGAGGCGGCAGGGGATCGAAAGAAAAAGGTAAGTGACCAAATATGAGGTGCCAAAAATAATTCAAGAAAAGAAAGTTTTATAGTACATAGAGGATGACATGCGGGTCCCAGTTACCAGCATCGTAATCACCGTTTGAGTGGCGCCAGCGGATCGAAAGAAAAGGTAAGTGACCAAATATGAGGTGCCAAAAATAATTCAAGAAAAGAAAGTTTTATAGTACATAGAGGATGACATGCGGGTCCCAGTTAGCAGCAGCGGTATCACCGTTTGAGAGGCGGCAGGGGATCGAAAGAAAAAGGTAAGTGACCAAATATGAGGTGCCAAAAATAATTCAAGAAAAGAAAGTTTTATAGTACATAGAGGATGACATGCGGGTCCCATTTAGCAGCAGCGGTATCACCGTTTGAGAGGCGGCAGGGGATCGAAAGAAAAAGGCAAGTGACCAAATTTGAGGTGCCAAAAAAAACTCCAAGAAAAGAAAGTTGATTGCACATAGAGGATGACATGCGGGTCCCATTTAGCAGCAGCGGTCTCAACGTTTCCAAGGCGGCAAGGGATCAAAAGAAAAAGGAAGTAGCCGTAAATCGTGGGGTCAAAAAATCCAAGAAAAGAAAGTATTTTCGTTCATAGAGGATGACATGCGGGACCCATGATCCTGCATCGTAAACGGCTCGATCGGAGAACGTTGAACGAGATGGCGCGATCGAGAAAAAAAACAATGCCAGAGAGGCTGCCATCTGGGCCCTACATCCCTCGGTGGTGCGGATTTGCGTTGACTCGGCCGGCGAACCCGAGATTTCGAGATGCACCACGTCCCGGGCCACCATACGCGACGTTTTGGCCGCTTTCGTTGGGCTAGGTGGCCTCAAAAACGAGAAAAAAAAAGTTTTGATATGCACCACGGAGGGACCAAAAATCGTCGGCCATGGTACACCAGCAACCACGGCGCGACTTCAACTTCGTCGGCCATGGCAACTTTTCTTGTAGTGATAGCATTGGTGTGGATGTAGTAGATATGTGTTCGTTGATCATCCTAGCTTGCCTCACGTTACCATTGAGTCACCACTTCTTTCCAAGAGTGAGACAAGCATTCAATGCATATCCATTGTACCTAACACAAAGGTAAGTACAAAATGGTCCCCAAACTAATTGGGTCCGAAGTAGTTAGACACACTACAACATATAGGACAAACTCCACAATTCTATGTGCATATAGATATGAAATTGAATTTCATGCACATCTTAGTCAAATTAGGATTTGATGGAGTTTACCCTATATATTGGATCAAAGAAAGTGACACATGCCATAAGATATACATATATTAAATATGCATGCACAATACTTTCAAGAACCAAAGGAAGATACAATTTGGACAAAACACCAAATAAACCAAGAGACAATGGTTGTCCAAATTATATCAAAGAATCAAATCAACACAAGATTGACTCCAAAGACTTATCTCATTATAAGAAGCTAATTAAACCTAAGCACAAAGGAATGAGATAACCAACTCCCAAGAGAGCAAGGTTCCAACAAATAAACCAAACCCTCGACACTTTTTATGATGGCACAAAGTACCAAAAAGAAAATTTATGACTCCCAAAACCAAATTTTTGATAAAGATCAAGAGATGTTAAGCATTATAACAAATATAGGAGAGCTCCCCCAAGATTAGTGCATTATCTAGGATTTTGCATATGAATACTAAATGCACAAAACTAGGATCATCACGCTACCTAAATCTACTAAAATGCTAAGAAAGTTTGAATAGACAAATTAGATCCATAAGATGCAAGGAAGACACATGGGAGTCAAAGCACAACATATTCATGGCAATAAATAAGACAATTTAAACACAAGAGCCAATGTAAATATGATCAATAAATTTCTACCCAATAATAGATTGCCAATTGTCTTAGGACAAGAGGTATTAGGAAATATTTTCCGGTGGTAGTTTGTAAGTATATGTAAGATCATTTTTACACTAAATAAAGCATATGGTAAAAGATAAGAGTTAACCATCATGCAAAGAGAGTTTCTTGATAGCTTCAATTAGTCATACCAACATGCAAAGCAATTAATAATATTCATACCAACATGCAAAGCAATTAATAGTATTCATACCAACATGCAAAGCAATTAATAGCATTCATACCAACATGCAAAGCAATTAATAGTATGACTTGAAGCACATGGTTTTCCAAAAATGTATTGAGGGACACATTGTGAAAAACCATGCCAAGAAAAACTTTCACAAATAAAATCCACAAAGATATTAGCAATGAAGCCATTTAAGCAAATTGGAACTTGTTTGAGAAAACATGTCACATATGAGAGACAATTTACAATATCAATTCTATGTGACACAACCTCAAATGTTCACATTTCCTAGGCTTGTAATATGCACAAAGCTTATTACTCCCCCATAATGTGATAAGGAATTTATTTTCACAAGAGGCAAATAAGATCCAAGTAGAGATATTAATGGACATTAGAATTTGAATTTCTCATGAAGATGACATACCACATAGAGACTAGATAATCTTGCAATATCAATTCTAACTGATATTCCTCATGTACACACATTGTTAGGATCATGAAATTCCCAAAGGAATGTCACTCCCTCAAAATGGGATTGTCCATTAATCGCTCATAAGAGCCATATAGGATACAACAAGATGCAAAGAGGCTCCAACACAAACACAAATACATGGTGTGCAACCCAACATGCATAGACTTGATTTCTCAAGCAAAAGCAAATAGGAATCACAACATATACAAACACATGTTAGGAACAAAAACTAACACATGCAAAGGGGCGAGTAACTTTCAATATAAATGAGTTGAGAACATGTTACCGCAAGGAGGAACATTGGATATATGATAGTAGCAAGATAATCAAAAGACTTGGCTTGATATAATATAAATGATGAAGATCCCTTAATTCTTCATGATGTAGCCAAGTCTCCAATGCCCTCCAACGAGCACCTATTGATCAAATTTTGGATTGTTGGTCCCCAACTAAGTTGGGTCCTAAGAGGTTAGTCACAATAGGCTTGGCAACCCAAATGGTTCTTTTCTTGACACCACTTTGAGCACCAACATATTTGGCAAACACATTGCCACCCTCATCCTTACGAAGAGAATAAACATCATCAATGGTGATAGAGTTGGATGAGGTACCAATAGTGCAAAAGGAGGAGATGTGGCCCTTCTCGCGGCATATGTGGCAAGTTCTTTTCTTCTCCTTCTTCTCACTAGATTTCTCCACAATGGGAGCATTGGCTTGATTCTTCTTGGGAAGTGGCATTTCTTCAACTTGAGGTTGAATATGAGTTTGAGCTTGAGGCCGCTTCCCTTTTTGCTTCTTCTTCAAAGGGCAAGATCTAACATGATGCCCTTCAATTTTGCACTTGAAGCAAACAATCTTGGCCGGGTCTTTGACTTGTAATTGGCCCTTCTTAGTCTTGTTGTTCTTGGACTTGTTCTTGTTGTTGGAGTTGAATCCAAGTCCACTCTTGTCATTGGGGGATTGTTGCACACTTAACATCTTGTCAAGTTTGCATTTCCCTTCATGACTCTTTACCAAGTCGGTCTTCAAAGAAGTGACTTGGGCCTTGAGCTCTTTGATTTCCTCTACATGGTTAGTAACAACACAAGTACTAGAGGAAGTAGAACCTTCATTGTTAGAGCAACAAGGCAAGGAAGATAATTCACCACAAGATTTAGCAATACTATGAGTGGATGAATTACTAGGACTAGCACATGGTAATATAGCTTTTTGGGTAGTAGTGATAGTATCCACATGAGGCTCACAAGGTGTTGCCTTTGATATGATAGCCTCATGAGCTAACTTTAGTCTATCATGGGAGGCTAGAAGATCCTCATGGGAGCTAGAAAGCTTTCCATGATTTTCTTCCAATTTCCCATAATTGCTAGTTAGCAATTCAAGGTGAGCCCTTAGCTCAACATTCTCCTTCAAGATAGATGCTTCACAAGAAGTAGAGTTAGTAGCACAAGCATCATCACAAGACATATTAAGAAGAGAGGGTAACATAGCATGCTTTTTTAAATAGGAAGCTTGAAGTTGCTCATGAGACTTGGTGAGGATAGAGTGTTCGCTCTCCAAGACCTTGTGGGCCTTGTCTAGATCATCTAGATCCTTAACAAGTTTATCATGACCAACACCAACTTTGGGATTTTCCTTTTTAAGCATTTTTACTTGAGCTTTAGCATGGTCTCTTTCCTTAGTGAGTTTAGAAACTATTTCATTTTGACACACTTCAAGGGTTTCAAGTTGCTCTTCAAGAGAGGCTATGGTCTCTTGTTCTTCTTCAAGGTCATTCTTTAGGGATGCTACATCATTGGCATACTCTCGTTCAAGAGCACCCTTTTTATCAATGGTGTTCTCATGCATCCAAATAAGTTTTTGGCTCTCAATAGCGGTAGTCAAGATTTCAAAGAAGTGAGTGCTAGCAATTTTATCTTTGCAAATAACCTTGAATACGCTCTTACCCTTATCGCGTAGAGAGACAACCCAATCTTCTTCTTCATATTCATCCTCATCCTTATCACCACGAGACATATTAGGTTCCATGGTAGGAGGTACCGTGGAACCCTTGGCCATAAGGCATATATGAGGACCGTGAGATAAAGATGAGGAGTTACTTGAGGCTCCTTTCAAGATCTTGTATTGACCAATAGAATCTTTGGTTTCCTCTACATTGTTAGATACACAACAACTAGAGGAAATAGAATCATTTTTATCATGGCCACAAGACAATGCAAGCATATCATCATTAGATTTTTTCAAGCAACTTACACATGATATGCAAGGACTATCAACACAAGCATGTAAATCATTTCTAGTGCTAGATGTGTTTAAGTCCAAAGATGAAGCATTGCAATGAGATAGAGATGAAGAATCATCAATAGTAAGCTCAATATCAATATTGCAATTTTCATCACCACTCACCATATCATTACCTTGTGTCTTACCACACTTTGGTGAAGTGGATGAAGATGAGAACTCATCACGGCCGGAAGTGGAAGCAAAACAATCATCCTCAATGATATTGGACACATCATATTTATCTTGAAGCTTTGTCCATAATTCATGAGCGCTCCCAAAAGGCATGATTGAAGAAGTAACTACATTGCTCACAACAATGGAAAACACATGAGAAGCAAGAGCATCGAGGCAAGAGTTTTTCTCCTCCTCAAGAGATAAATTTTGAGGATCCTTAGGAGAAGAAAAACCCATGTCAAGAAATCGCTCCATGTCCGGAGACATACGCCGCAAAATATTAAGCACATAAATTTTCCATAGATCATAATTTGTGCCATCAAATATAACCAAGTTATTGTGCGCTAATCCCCTAACCGACATCTTTACTCTCAAGGCGGTGAAGCCTAAGAATGAGAGACCTTGCTCTGATACCAATTGAAAGGACACGGATGTCGCCTAGAGGGAGGGGGTGAATAGGCGATTTAAAACTTTTACGAGATGGGCTTAACAAATGCGGAATAAAACTAGCGTTTACTTTGTCAAGCCCAAAGCCTATAAACTATGGTTCACCTATGTGCACCAACAACTTATTCTAAGCAATGGTTCACCTATGTGTACCAACAACTTATGCTAAGCAAGACAAGCAACTTATGTGATAGCACGATATATATATAACTTCAAGCACGATGGCTATCACAAAGTAAAGTGCATAAGTAAAGAGCTCGGGTATAGGAATAACCGAAGTGACGCGGAGACAACGATGTAGCCCGAAGTTCACACTCTTGCGAGTGCTACTCTCCGTTGGAGCGGTGTGGAGGACAAGTCACTCCAAATGCACGAGGGCCACCGTATTCTCCTCGAGAATTCCCACCAAAAGGGATGTCCTCGATCCACTATGGGACCTTAGGAAGGTCACCGAACCCGCACAAAGCTTGGGGCTATCTCCACAACTTAATTGGAGGCTCCCAACAAATTGCCACAAAGGCCTTGCCCTTGAAGATCCTCCACAACTTAATTGGAGTCCCCAAGAACACCACAAAGATGCCACAAAGGCCTTGCCCTTGAAGATTCTCCACAACTTAATTGGAGTCCCCAAGAACACCACAAAGATGCCACAAAGACCTTGCCCTTGAAGATTCTCCACAACTTAATTGGAGTCCCCAAGAACACCACTAAGATGCCACAAAGGCCTAGAATCCGTCTAGGGTTCCAAGAACCCAAGAGTAACAACCTTCTTGCTTTCACCTCCACGAATCACCGTGGAGAACTCAAACCGATGCACCAAATGCAATGGCAAGAACACCACAAAGATGCTCAAGTCCTTCTCTCTCAAATTCCAACAAAGCTACAAAAGCTATTGGGGGAATAAGAGAGGAAGAACAAATAAGAGGAGGAACACCAAATTTCTCCAAGATCTAGATCTAGTGGATTCCCCTCACAAAGAGAGGGATTTGATTGGTAGGAATGTAGATCTAGATCTCCTCTTCCTTTTCCCTCAAAAAGATTCAAGAAGCATAGGAGGAGTAGAGGGAAAGGGAAGCTCTCAAGGTCAACAATGGTGGAGAGCACAAAGGGGAAGAGGTAGCTGCCCAAGGAGGAAGAAGGGGGGCTTAAATACCCCCTCCCATCGAAATATGACCGTTTGGGTCAGCTCAGGCCGGATTTTCCGGGCCGGATATTTGCAAAATATCCGGGCCCCGAAAAACGGCTAAGGACATGAGAAAACTGCTCTCAGGATGGGGGCCGGACATTTGGCCGGATATTTGCCCGGATTTGTCCAAAAACCGGATTTTTCCGGGGGGCCGGATTATCCGCCCCAAACTTGGGCCGGAATATCCGCCCCCTGAAACTGGCGTAAACATCAAACTGAAACGGGCATAACTTTAGCATCCGGACTCCGATTTTGATGATCTTGGGCTTGTTTTAAAGCTAGGAACAAGCTCTACAAGATCATGCAGGAAACCATCATAGTCCAACAAGGGAGGATAGAAACAAATGATGAAAGGTTTGACCTATCTAAAAAAGACATACCGGTAAAACCTCCAATCTTGAAAATGCAACAAGTTGCCCGTGCAAAAACCATTCTTGATGAACTAGAGCTTGTCATGAGAATAAGCACAAGCTCTAAATCATCACATGGATAAGATCCAAATAATAACCAAGAAAGATGATGCAAGGATGCAAAGGTTTGAGCTCTCTCCGAACGATACGATCGAGTTACTCACTCGAGAACCCTGTTGATAGTACGGCAACTAAACTAAAAACCGGTCTCCAACTACACTATGAGACCGGTGAGAAAGAAACCCTATCAAGATCAAACCTTATACTTGCGCATTCCACTTGAGCTCGATGACGACGATCTTGACCTCAACAAGATGGAACGCCTTTCTTGCTTGTGCTTGCTTGACGAAGTCTTGTGGATTGCTCCCCAATAATCCACCATGGGAGAGCTTCTTCTTCGGCGCATCTTCACATAACCATGACCACCATGTGGATTGCTCCCCCATAATCCACCATGGGAGAGCTTCTTCTTCGGCGCATCTTCACATATCCATGATCACCATATGGATGGCAAGACTCAAGCAAAGGATCTCTTCGAGATGGCTCATCTTGAACTTGCACTTCATTTCTCCATGGCAAGCTTCAAGCTTATGAACTCTTCGAGTTGGCTCATCTTGAACTTGCACTTCATTCTTCATTCTTCATCATGTTGATGTCTTGAAGTAACTTGAGGGCTCACTTCATCTTTATCTTCAAGACATACTTGACACTTGATATCCTTCATCAATTTTTTCTTATTGCAACCTTGAAGCCAACATATGGTTCAAGAATTGCCTATGGACATCTCCTACAAATATAACTCAATGCAAACATTAGTCCATATGGATTGTCATTAATTACCAAAACCACACATGGGGGCTCCATGCACTTTCAGTTGCCACTAGGGATAAAACATCAATGCTTTGTCTAAGGATATTTGTATTGATTACATTACACACAGTACTTAATGCAATTGTCTGTTGTTTGCAACTTAATACTGGAAGGGGTGCGGATGCTAACCCGAAGGTGGACTTTTTAGGCATAGATGCATGCTGGATAGCGGTCTTTGTTCTTTGTCGTAATGCCCTAAGTAAATCTCATAGTAGTCATCATGATATGTATGTGCATTGTTATGTCCTCTCTATTTGTCAATTGCCCAACTGTAATTTGTTCACCCAACATGTTATTTATCTTATTGGAGAGGCACCACTAGTGAACTGTGGACCCCGGTCCATTCTTTTACATCTGAAATACAACCTACTGCAATCATTATTTTCTGTTGTTCTTTGCAAACAAACATCATTCTCCACACCGTACGTTTAATCCTTTGTTTACAGCAAGCCGGTGAGATTGACAACCTCACTGTTAAGTTGGGGCAAAGTATTTTGATTGTGTTGTGTAGGTTCCACGTTGGCGCCGGAATCCCTGGTGTTGCGCCGCACTACACTCCTTCACCAACAACCTTCACGTGGCCTTCATCTCCTACTGGTTCGATAACCTTGGTTTCTTACTGAGGGAAAACTTGCTGCTGTACGCTTCACACCTTCCTCTTGGGGTTCCCAACGGACGTGTGCTTTACCGTCACAAGCATAGATCTACGATGAAATATATAGTTGTGAAGCTAAAAATAATTTTTCAACAAATTAAGGGCAAACAATCATGCACCTGTTGTTCAAATTTTGTCCGCTTCCAACTGAATCAGCAACAATTTGTCTTTTTGGTGACAGGTGCCTAGAAATATTTTGAGGTGCAAGAAGTTGGTGATTTGTATATACAATTTAGTCTAGCATTCTTGAAAATTTAGGTGGTGCAGTTTTGGAACGGTTTCTTGGTAGGTGCTTCACAAAAAACACACCTTTTCGCGCTCAGTAATTAAAAATGGATTTTTTGTGTAAAGACAATAAAATTCCCCAATAACAACATTTCTTCCCATATGAATACAGATCGTGTGTGCGCAGTAAAGCCCAGTTCGACAAACTATGCCATGGTTTAGGTCATGATCTAGCTCATTTGACCTAAAAACCATAGAATACCTTAAACTAACCTACTAAGCAACAGCTATATAATCGCTATACACCAGTACCAATCCAGCGGGGATAACAATTTACACCCCATCGTGCGTATTCACAAAAGCAACCAGAGTACCAGACTAATCATATTCAGGCGAGCGCTTTGTACCACGGGCCATGGACCTTCTCCGAGAGAGTCGCCACCCTGATCAGCACTTCCCCCGCCTTCACCACCCGGTCAATGAGTTTCCCCGCACCGACGCGGCGCAGGGCCGCCTCTGCCAGCTTCTGGCCCTTGGGGCAGCTGCCGCCGAGGACGACGCCGCGGAAGGCGCAGTGGACCGCCCTGGAGACCTTCTTGAAGACCACATCGTGGGCCTGGAGGCTCTTAAGGAACACCCGGGTTATTATCTGCCTCCTGCTATGGATCTTCTCATCTGATGCAGTGCCAGCTGAGGCTGACGAGCTCATCATCGCCTCCACAATCTCTTCGGTGCCTGCCTCGCGGGAGTTGTCTAGCAGCTTCACCAGAGTGCCGAAGAGTTCTGAGATGATGTTCTCCAGTTCTAAAGGAGTGATCTTAGGATTCTCACTCATCAAGACTTGGCGCAGGACGAGCATGCTGCACAAACAGTGAATTCAGTCAGTACACACTGATCAAAATTTCAAACATTCTTGCATGCTAGGCCAAAAATATAGAGGAAGTATAAAGAGTAGTATAAAATAGTTTACCTTGTAGCCATCACAATCACTCCATGGAACTGTCCCTGGACGGCGCTCAATCTCATAAAGTTGAGATGGAAGCTCTCAGGAGTTGACTGCAATTGCAACCCCTCCATACCACCAATAAGCTGCAGCAAGCCAATCCTCACGAGCTTGTTAACCTTTTCTCCTGTGCACTCTGGCAAACCTGAACTACCTACTGCAGACAAGGCAGCAGTTTGTCCCCCTGGAGCTCCATGGCCAGCTCGGAGCACTGTAACAAGGGGCCGAGCCTGCCACCAAGGATGAAATTAGTTAGTGCCAGGGACCAGATAACAACAAAACGCTGCTATGCTGCTGAAGTTAAGGCGGTGCATTGTTAGAAACTTACATGATCCGCTGCTGGCAGAACTGAAAGAGAGCCCAGATGTTCACTCCATTCTGCATCCACCATATTCTTTGATGCTGAAACCAATTGCAGAGTAGCAGGGAGGGAAGCTGATGCACTGGCAGGAGGTCCATAGCGATCACCGAAAGCCTTCTGCAGGTACTCCACTCCAGCAGAGCCTGTTATCATAGGTTGCATCATCTGAATACGTGCCTTGCTCACTTCTGCTTGCAGTTCCTGTTTTTACAGAAGAATGTTAGAAATCTCGCAGCATAAGAACAAGTGCAGTTAATTGTAGGATTAATTTAATGTCTTAACGCAGAACATACCTTTATTTCCTCCAGAGTGAAACGCAGGCCCTTGATGACAGCAATAACAAACGAGCTGACACCATTGCCATTAACTAAAGAACTTGCAGCCAACTCGCTCAATAATTTGTCATGACTTTTCTTCATCTCATCCTCCTTTGCAGCAGCAGATAGTTTTCTAACCATATCCAGGGAGTAATGCATAATCTGCCCCAGGTATTGCGTGTCCTGGGAACCTGACTCAAGTACCTTCATTTGTAAAGGAAAAAATAATGTCAAAATTTCATGAGTTCAAAATAAATAAGCAAGCTCACAGCAAACTTAACCAACAAATATTTGTGTGCATAGCATGGGATATTTACCTGAGTCAAAATTTCGACGTCAATGTTCCCCAGGATTTCCTCCTTCCATCCCTTGGGAGCCAAATCGTGCAACGAATCCCTCACTTCCTTTACCAGGTTGATTAGTTGGCTGTAGTCAGGTTTGTCTCCTTTCATTGAGTCAGTAACAACATCCCAGAAAGCTCTCTCCATGGTTTCTCTTACTCTGGCTTGGAAATCCTTCTCGATGGTACTGGCATCATCAGAGTTGACAGCAAATGCACCACCGTTCTCATGAAGCATCTCATTGACCATTTGCTCATTATCTGTCGGCAAACTCACTGGTGATGTACTGCTTGATCCTCCTGCATCTGTCTTGGAACTGACATTAACATCAGCAGGTGGGAGCTTCCCAGACGGATTAATACTCAGAGGAGTTGATACATTTGCAACCGGTGTTGCCAATGGACTTCCATTCTCCTTCGCTGCAAAGAACTTCGACCTCATATCTGAGAGAGCAGAGTTCATACGCTCAATGCCTGCATCATCACTCAGATGCTGAACCTTCTCTCTGAGGAGTTTTTGGTCGTCAGTGACCTGCTTCTGAATCGCCTTCATATCATGGGTAAGGTCTTGTGACTGCCCATCTGATGTTAACTTGCATGTTTGCATCATTGATAGCTCAAGCTTGCATGCAGCCCTAACAAGATCACCCTCCAGTGATCTTGCATCTTTTACTTTCCACACCACAAAGCGGTAAAGATAACTGCACCACGCTTTGTCAAAACTAACCAACTGTGTCCTGAATTTACTCTGACCAGTAACATGAGAAGGCATCTGGCAACTGGATGATTCAGCAGCATCAGTATCAAGGGATGGGTGCCTTGAGGCTCTTCCTGGTCCCTCAAGTACTGTCTTAACAAACAGCTCAAACTCCCTGACAAAGTTTGCTGCCGACTCCATCAGAAGTTTCTCTTGCTCACCTTGTCCACTTAAAACATCACCAGGATGAGCCAGGATCATGTAAGCACAGAGTACTACCCTCAGTGAGTACCTCGACGACCTGCTTGGTTCAGAAGTTCTTGCTGGCCTTTTTGCTGCAACCCTTGTTCTGCTCTGAGGTGTCTTTCTCTTTGGAGACGCAAGGCGCTTCAGTAGATGGTCAATGTTTTCCACGGTTGACGAACCTACAATCAGCCTTTTCTCCAACCGGTCAAGTAATGCTTTGGTGGCCCCAAGAGCTGCGGGAGATTCTATCGACATAGCTAATTCCTCAAATGGCATTGACTTGACAGATTTTTCATTAATTCCCAAGGCATCGTAAGCTTGAACCAAGGCATGTGTTGTCTTGTGGGACTTAACAAAATTTCTCCAGCACCTATAGTACATCGATGAGAATAAACAACTTTAATCAACTCGAAACATGCAGATATAATAAACTACTTATATTCATGTTGAGTATGGCATTAATACCTCGCGAGCTTTCTTGAAAGGAAATCTGCATGCTTGATGTAATCGGCATGGGCAGAACTGCGAGGACTTCCGCGCTGCTTCAAGTACTCAGCTCTCTTCCTCTTCGCCTGTTTCAATAAGATAACAAATCAGGTAAGAAGCGGAGTAGAGTAGAGCAAGCCGTTTCTTCTCAGCTGCAGCACGCTTTCGCAGTATAGCAGATCGCACCTGCTCTGTGTGCTTGCTATCAGATGTTGCCTTCTGCACCAGGGACTTTGCTGTTCTCTCCTTCAGTGCGGCCCGCCTCTCAATATCTGCATTCACCGCGCCCTCCTCCAGCGGTATCTCCATCGCCACCGGCTCCCTCACCCCCATCACCGCCCCGATCAAATCCTCGCCGATCAACCTCGAACGGCGAATCGAAAGAAACCTCGCTTGTTCCGCTGATCTACTCCTTCCACTTGTTCTTCCTTTCTCTTCCCTTTTCGCCTCTCTCTTGTCGCTCGAGTTGGGTCGTCCTGGGCGCGCCACGCGTGGCGCTATATACTACTAGGTGCAAGTACCGAGCGCCCCCGATGGGAGTCTGCTTCTTCCCGAATCGTGAAGGAGATCGGACGATGAAAGCCGGGACCGGGACGGATAGGGAGAGAGCGTTCCGGTAATTTGCGGGGGCCAGGCCCTTCTGGACGATTCGGCGGTTGGTGGGCCCAGACGCTCGCGCCTTTTTTCGGGGGCTCGGTTGACCCAATTGCCCCTCACCGTCACCGGCGGCTCTGCCTCTTCGGTCTCGGGTTTGTCCTGGCTCCTATTTTCCCTGCGAAGAAATAATACTCAGTTATAATTCTTCTCGTCGCTGTTGCCGTGGTAGTGTCGGTGGCAGCGCGTCTCGTCAAACACTTTGATGCTCATGTCCCCTTGCCAAGGTGGAAAACGTGAGCACGAAGCCTGCTTCGAGGCGGCGGTAGCGCGCGAACTTTATCCAGCCGATGTGGAGGTACATCTTGCCGCGCGCGTCGAAGATCACATCCACAATTCACCGGTAGCAGCCGCAGGCAGCCTCCAGCAGATGCAGCGACGACGGCTCGTTGCCGGCGACGAAGTTAGCGAACTTGTTCGGCAGCCTCTTGATGCTAAGTGGGTCGCCTTTGAGGACGATGTCGAACTCGAACAACACTTGCCGCTCCTCCTCTTGCATGTTCGACAATGAAGACGACGGCGTCGCAGGTGACGGCGAGCGTGCAGCTCTGCCGCGGCCACGACCACGACCATGGCCGCGAGCTCGTCCTCCGCCTCTACCAGACATGGTGTCAACTCTTGAGATGGTGGCGGCTAGGGTTGGGGAGAGAGACGCTAGGGTTTGTGTGTTAGGGACGATGCGAGAGTGACCCTTTTTAAAGGCCGGAGGGAGGCGGGAGAGCAGTGGCGCTCATTAACGCTGGCA
The DNA here is from genome assembly GCF_019359855.2 of Lolium perenne. Lineage (NCBI taxonomy): Eukaryota > Viridiplantae > Streptophyta > Magnoliopsida > Poales > Poaceae > Lolium > Lolium perenne. The sequence goes on along the minus strand of NC_067245.2, from coordinate 219,518,281 downwards.
CGCAAAGCTAGGCGCGACGAGACTATTCGCTGCGCCTCTGCGAAAACTGCACCGTCGCTGCGCGCCAATAACTTTCGTCGCGAGTTAGACGATAGTTAGGTTAAACTTCAATGTGCCGCTGACGCATCGGTCCCGCCACTCCTCGCCTCGCTTTTCGTTGTGTCCCGCGCGCACGGAGCGTCCCCTGTGTGGCGGGGACGGGATCGGGGCACTGGACACCGTATCGGATCGCGCCGGATAAAAAGAGACTTTAGGGCACACGGCTAGAAATGTTTTTTTTATCCGGCGTGTTCCAAATTCCTTTTGAGGGCTGGAGATGCTCTTACATTTCCATTTCGTTTTTAGAATTGGCTCTTCTAATACTCCCCATTTAGCACAGTTATACACCTTGGCATTTAGCAAGCACACAATATAGCCTAGTTTAGTTAAACCAAAGTATTCCAAAACTATATTTTGGTTTTCATTAATGTCTCTTCGTGAGAACATGAACGAGTGCCCTCGAGGGTCAGTTGGAAACGTGTCGCGGAGTTTTTTTTTTTTTTTGCCTAGCCCTTCAGTAGTCAAATCATCCAATAATCCCGGAGGTAGACTGTGCAGTTGCGAAGGAGTAGAGCATAGCTGACGCGAAAACCCTCCCCTCCCGAAACCGTCCCCTACCGCTCCCCTTCCGGGCGGCGGCGGAGGCCCCCTTTCACGCGACCCCAGCGGCCCCTCATCCCCCGCCCCTCCGGCCGCTGCTGCTACCATCTCCGGTGGCGGTGGCGGCGCCCCTCCAGTCGAAGGACGAAGGGGTGCAGAGGGCTCCGCGGCGGCGCTTCATGAGAGGCGGTGGGGAGCTTGCTGAGGACACTGGGTGGCACGGCTGCGGTGACCGTGGTCTGATGCACTTTGTCGGTCGTCATGGAGAAGTGGGTGGAGCATGGCGGCCTTCACCCCCGGCGGCGGTTCGGCAGTGGAGTTGATCTGGGCCTGATTTGGGCCCTCTTGGCCCCAATCGACGCAGGATCCATGGCTTCGGCCAAGCCATCGTCAGTGCTCCGTGCCACCTTATTCTTCTCTGATGATCCGGCGGGAGTGACTGGCGGTGTGGGCTGCTAGTCTAGCAATAATGGTGGAGATCCTCGGGTTTCTCTCATGCGAAGATGAAGACCTGCCGGAGGCATGTCCTTCTTGATCTGGTTGGAGTGATGAGTTCCGGAAAGCTCCGCCGACGAATGGAACATTGCATCTTTTGCCTGGAGTTCGCTGGACCGGGTGGTATTCGGTCGCGCACACCCATGCTTTTATTCTGACCGTTTGGTTCTGGAGGGAGAGGCGCTAAGCTCTGTTCTGTGTTGACATCAAGTGACATTGTGGTCCACGGTGAACTCAGAAGAAGGGAATATCATGAAGGCATGATTGGAGGACTAGCTAATTCAAATTTACGCGATGTTTAGGGACTTGCTTGGTGTTCTGGGCTCCACGGCAGTGGTACGAAAGTGGGGGCAGCAACACAGGTGAAGTTCAGAGTCCTACCTTTCAGGGTGAAAATCCAAGGTCCGGTCTTAACTGGTTGTGCCTGACAATGACCTTGCTGGAGGCATTGTTTTGAGAGCGGGGACTATCTTCAGGGTGAAAACCTAAGATCTTCGGTCGGACGACGACGATACTGGTGCACTGTTTCGTTCTTGGAGTCGTCGCTTTTGAAACATCTGTATTTTAAGTGTCGTCTTGGTGGTGGATGTATTGATGTTGCTAGGCCTGAGATGCTGTAGCGGGACTTTTGTTTCTTAGTTTTATTTTCTCTTTTTTAGCTCTGTGCATCTGTACGGCCATTAGGGTGTTGCATTGTAATAGAGGCTGAGTGTAATTGCTATCTTTTGATATTAATAATATATTTTTTTATCGAAAAAATACTCCAATTTCTAGAAAAAAGATATATGGACCTCTTTCTTCAATACTGTGAGAAACCATGATATTTCAAGAATACTTAAAAAAATACTTGGCATTCAAATGGGGGCTACAGCCAAAAAGCACGGTTTTACTGCTGGGAAGAAAACTAAGAAGACAGAACAAAACCCATATCAGAGGAGGACAGGTGACCGAATATTTCATGAGCGTTTTTTCCCGGAGAGCCGTTGGAGGCGACTCGGGGGCGGTTCTGGGTGCTAGTTTTCGATAAGGATTCCGATGAGGAATCCGGCGAGGAGGTGTTGTCGCCAGTCAAGGTCTCAGGTAGATCTTTGGCCTCGTTTTGCAAGACGCCGCCGGAGGAGGCCTGCACACTGGCAACGTCAGCGCTGTCCGCGGTCTTGCGACGCGAGAAGAAGAGGCAACAACAACGCGAGGCGGCGTTGCTTCTACAATCAGGTATTTCACCATTCCCTTCTTCGCCCGGTTGTTCTTCGCTATCTCTTGTTGCAGGTTCGACGTCGAGAAGGAAGATCAAGACACCGCCGAAGCGAACTAGGATCTATTCGCCGATCCTACCGCCGTCTACTTTCTTTCTGCATGAGTTCAATGTGAATGAATGGATTCAAGTTCAACGCCAGAGGAAGAAGAAGGTAGCCTGGCGCCGTTGTCGATCAAGGATACCAGCGCGATCTCCGGCTACATCTGCGCATCAGAGGATGCCATCGCACAAACTTTCAAATTGTCGTCCTATGGGCCATTTGGGTTCAGTTAATACGATGGATGCGTCTTTTTCCGATCTGTATGGCAATATGGGCCAGGATCTGAGACTTTCTGAAACAAAGGGGATACGTATCCCTCAATTTGCTCGAGGTGTTACGTATCGTCTAGGGTTCCACGCGTCTCGTGAGCCACCGGCTCGTTCTCTGCCGCTTGTCGCCCCACCGATGCTTGCTGTGGCCAATCGAGGTGGCTTTCCGAATCGAGGCCGCGGATCGCAGGGACGTGGCGGTGGTGGCTGGCGTGAGGGTTTTGCTAGAGGCAGGGGACCGAATTACCATGAAGGAGGCCCCAGCGGCACCGCCAGTGAAGGTGCAGATGATGGGCATGCTGGGCAAGCTGGCGATCACCCCAATGGGGTTTTTGGCGATGGGGTATTCCATGCTAGCTCGGGAAGGCAGGGTGTTGGAGGAGGAAATCGCCAATACCATGGGTTTCATAACCATGGGGATCCTCGCAGAAACAATGGCTACAATGGTAACTATAATGCTCGTCGCTTCCCTGCAAATAATTATACATCTGCTCGGGATGGACATAGTAATGGAAGGTATGCTGCTAGTACTTCTGGGCTCACCGATTTTCAGCAGCGGATGGTCACGGAGGCAGCCGAGACTTTTGCTCGTCAACTGGCTGGAAGACCTGAGCTTTTGTAGCTGTTCGGGCAGCAGTATGTGCAAAATCAGCGCCGCCGGTTCCTACGGTGGTGCGGCAACCAGGGCTAGCCATACCACCACCGGCGCCAGCACAGAATAGTGGCGCGGGGCAAGGTCAGCAGCAGACTATGGCGCAGAGGGCCGAAGATGTTTTGTTAGCGGTGGCTGGTTGTGCAACAAATGATCTTGTTAATGACAATTTAACTGAAGACAAGTTCGTTGCAACCACTAAAAATAAAGGGCCTAGTTCCTTTCGTTGTCGTAAGGTGGGACATTTTTTGAATGATTGCGAGCCAGTGCTGTGTGATTGTTGTCAAAGGCCTGAGCATGCTACAAAGGATTGTCCACTGCTTAGGGTCCCCAGACCTCGTCTTTCGACGTACGGTATGGGCCATCCGAACCTGGCCTTTTGGGAACTCCCTTTATCATCTTCAGTTAGGCCACGGGTGGAGAATACTAGGCTTGGTAGAGTGGAGGTGTCTGGTGGTTCACTTACTGTTCAACAATTGATCCCTCACTTGCAGTGGATAGTTCCTGATCCACACTACCTTTGGGAGGTGCAACAAATGGAAGAGGGGGTGTCCAAAGTAAACTTTCCCAATAAAAATGAATTGGTAAGGGTGCAGCATTTTGGTAGGTTTCATGTACCTGACTCAACCATTATTTTATCTTTTGATTTTTGGAAGAAGGAGGTTCAGCCGTCTTGGATACCTGAAGATATTTGTGTAAGGGTGTATGGCCTGCCACCGGCTGCTCTTGAAAATTATTTAGCTCTTTGGGCCCTTGGTGATGTTTTTGGTAAAATTATGGACATTGATATATCTTATACAACACAAAATAATGTTCTGCGTATGCTCATCACTTGCTTGGATACTGCCCTCATTCCTAACAATTGGGATCTGAAGATAAAACATGAATTTTTCCGTTTGAGGTTTGAGGTAAGGAGAAAAAGGCAGGAATAACATGGATGTTTCGATGTCAGAGGCTCCTGGTAATGGGCGGGGATGATGATTCCCATTCTAATACCTATGACAAGTCAAGGGGTGCGGATCCTAAACGCAATGTCAAGAGAACAAAGAATGATGGGGAGTTGAATGATGATAAAGATGCTTATAAATCTCCTCAAAAGTCCAACACCAAAACTGTGGCTATGCACATGATGCAGCATACATCTGTTGGGGGATTAGAGAAGAATTCCAGCTTTATAGCGAAGTCCAAAGATGCACCAAGGTATGATGATGCATTTTTTTTGGTTCCGATAATCTATGTATTAGTCCTAAACGTTTATTTAATTCTTTCACCACGGTTATGGATGATTTTAGTGCGGGTGCGCCGGTAAATGATCACAGTACGGTGTATGTGCCAAAAACGGTGATCACAGGCGGCGAGGAGCGGAGCACGTTGATACGTCTCAAACGTATCTATAATTTCTTATGTTTCATGCTACTTTTATGATGATACTCACATATTTTATACACACTTTATGTCATATTTATGCATTTTCCGGCACTAACCTATTAACGAGATGCCGAAGAGCCAGTTCCTGTTTTGTGCTGTTTTTGGTTTCAGAAATCCTACAAAGGAAATATTCTCGGAATTGGACGAAATCAACGCCCAGTATCTTATTTTTCCCGGAAGCTTCCAGAGCATCGAAGAGGGGCCAGAGGGGAGCCAAGGGGGCCCCACCCCACAAGGCGGCGCAGCCAAGGGGGGGGGGCCTAGTGTGTGGGACCCCAGGACTCCTCCGAGGCTGCCCTTCCGCCTACTTAAAGCCTCCGTCGCGAAAACCCTAAACCGATAAGCCACGATACGAGAAAAGTTCCAGAGCCGCCGCCATCGCGAAGCCAAGATTCGAGGGACAGAAGTCTCTGTTCCGGCACGCCGCCGGAACGGGGAATTGCCCCCGGAAGGCATCTCCATCGACACCACCGCCATCTTCATCACCGATGCTGTCTCCTATGATGAGGAGGGAGTAGTTCTCCCTCGAGGCTAAGGGCTGTACCGGTAGCTATGTGGTTCATCTCTCTCTCCCATGTACTTGAATACAATGATCTCATGAGCTGCTTTACATGATTGAGATCCATATGATGAGCTTTGTAATCTAGATGTCGTTATGCTATTCAAGTGGATTTTACTTATGTGATCTCCGGAGACTCCTTGTCCCACGTGTGTAAAGGTGACAGTGTGTGCACCGTGTGGGTCTCTTAGGCTATATTTCACAGAATACTTGTTCACTGAGTTATGATTTGAGTTGGATGTCCCTATGAAATTGTGGTGTGTTAGTACCTCCTATAAATGCTCACAGTGACAGCGTGTGGTGTTTATTAGTAATTGGGAATACATCTTTAAGGTTTGCCTACATGATGAATTAGTGTTCGTTATCTTGCCAGAGAGTAATTCGGAATAGCATAGTGAAGTGCTTATATTTATATTCAATTATGATTGCAATGTTGAGAGTGACCACTAGTGAAAGTATGATCCCTAGGCCTTGTTTCTAAGCATTGAAACACCGTTTCCAACAAGTTCCACTGCATGTTTACTTGCTGCCATATTTATTTCAGATTGTTATTACCACTCACAATCATCCATATTACTTGTATTTCACTATCTCTTCGCCGAACTAGTGCACCTATACATCTGACAAGTGTATTAGGTGTGTTGGGGACACAAGAGACTTCTTGTATCGTGATTGCAGGGTTGCTTGAGAGGGATATCTTTGACCTCTTCCTCCCTGAGTTCGATAAACCTTGGGTGATTCACTTAAGGGAAACTTGTTGCTGTTCTACAAACCTCTGCTCTTGGAGGCCCAACACTGTCTACAAGAATAGAAGCGTGCGTAGATATCAAGCTATTTTCTGGCGCCGTTGCCAGGGAGGTAAGGTAAAAGGTATTCACATCCTCCGACTACTAAGCTATTTCCTAGCACTGTTGCCGGTGTGTGAGTGCTCTATTTCCTTTAGATCCTGCAATTGCATCTTTTTGTTTCTTGTTTTTCACTAGTTAGGCATAATGGAAAATAACAGTGAGCTTTTTAATCTATTTCCTGAGTTAAGACATGGATTGTTTGATGCGAAAAATAAAAAACCTATGGAACCTTATTTGCATGCTAGTAGCAAAGATATTAGTATGAACGCTTTGAACACCATTGTTGCTAATGCTTTGGAAAATTCTAAGCTTGGGGAAGCTGGTTTTGATGAGCATGATATTTTTAGTCTCCCAAGCATGGAGGAGAAAATTTACTTTGATGATACTTTACCTCCTATATATGATGATTGCAATGATGACTATCATATTTTTAGTCCACCTACTATTGAGGAGAAAATTAATTATGATTACAATATGCCTCCTATATTTGATGATTATGGTGATGAGAATAATAATGATAGCTACTTTGTTGAATTTGCTCCCACTACAATTAATAAGAATGACTATGCTTATGTTGGGAGTAGTAATTATTTTATGCATGAGACTCATGATAAGAATGCTTTATGTGATAGTTATATTGTTGAGTTTGTTCATAATGCTACTGGAAATTATTATGAGAGAGGAAAATATGGTTGTAGAAGTTTTCATGTTACTAAAACACCTCTCTATATGCTGAAATTTTTGAAGTTACACTTATTTTGTCTTCCTATGCTATTCACTTTGTTCTTCATTGACTTGTTTATTTACAAGATTCCTTTTCATAGGAAGTGGGTTAGACTCAAAAGTGTTTCTTATTTGTTTTTGATGCTCTCTTTTGGTTCAACTCTTATTTCTTGCGAGTGCATCATTCAAATTGCTGAGCACATCTTAATGGCTATAAAGAAAACACTTCTTGGGAGATAACCCATGTTTTTATTTTACTACAGCAATTTTTTTTTTTATATTTGAGTCTTGGAAGTTGTTACTACTGTAGCAACCTCTCCTTATCTTTATTTTATTGCATTGTTGTGCCAAGTAAAGTCTTTGATAGTAAAGATGATACTAGATTTGGATTACTGCGCAGAAACAAATTTCTTGCTGTCACGAATTTGAGTAGTATTCTCTGTAGTTAACTCAGAAAAATCTGCCAATTTACGTAAGTGATCCTTAGATATGTACGCAACTTTCATTAAATTTGAGCATTTTTATCTGAGCAAGTTAAGTGCCCCAGAAAAATTCATCTTTACGGACTGTTCTGTTTTGACAGATTCTGTCTTTTATTTCGCATTGCCTGTTTTGCTATGTTGGATGGATTTCTTTGTTCCATTAACTTTCAGTAGCTTTGTGCAATGTCCAGAAGTGTTAAGAATGATTGTGTCATCTCTGAATATGTGAATTTTTGATTATGCACTAACCCTCTAATGAGTTTGTTTTGAGTTTGGTGTGGAGGAAGTTTTCAAGGGTCAAGAGAGGAGGATAATACAATATGATCAAGAAGAGTGAAAACTCTAAGCTTGGGGATGCCCCCGTGGTTCATCCCTGCATATTTCAAGAAGACTCAAGCATCTAAGCTTGGGGATGCCCAAGGCATCCCCTTCTTCATCGACAAATTATCAGGTCACCTCTAGTGAAACTATATTTTTATTCCGTCACATCTTATGTGCTTTACTTGGAGTGTCTGTTTGTTTTTATTTTGTTTTTGTTTGAATAAAATCGGATCCTAGCATTCATTGTGTGGGAGAGAGACACGCTCCGCTGTTGCATATGAACACATGTGTTCTTAGCTTTACTTTTAATGTTCATGGCGAAGGTTGAAACTGCTTCGTTAATTGTTATATGGTTGGAAACGGAAAATGCTTCATGTGGTAAATGGTATAATGATTTGAATAATTTGATACTTGGCAATTGTTGTGCTCATATATATCATGTTTAAGCTCTTGCATCATATACTTTGCACCTATTAATGAAGAACTACATAGAGCTTGTTAAAATTTGGTTTGCATGATTGGTCTCTCTAGAGTCTAGATATTTTCTAGTGAGGTGTTTGAACAACAAGGAAGACAATGTAGAGTCTTATAATGCTTAAGACAATGTAGAGTCTTATAATTCTTATGTAAGTTTTGCTGTACCGGTTCATACTTGTGTTTGCTTCAAACAACCTTGCTAGCCTAAGCCTTGTACTGAGTGGGAATACTTCTCGTGCATCCAAATCCTTGAGCAAAAAACTATGCCATTTGTGTCCACCATACCTACCTACTACATGGTATTTCTCCGCCATTCCAAAGTAAATTACTTGAGTGCTACCTTTAAAATTCCATTCTTTGTCTTTGCAATATATAGCTCATGGGAAAATAGCTTAAAAATTATTGTGGTATTGAATATGTACTTATGTATCTTATTTCTTATAAGTTGCTTGTTGAGCGGTAACCATGTTTCTGGGGACGCCATCAACTATTACCTTTGTTGAATATCATGTGAGTTGCTATGCATGTTCGTCTTGTCTGAAGTAAGGGTGATTTATCATGATGAATGGTTTGAGTATGCATATTGTTAGAGAAGAACATTGGGCCGCTAACTAAAGCCATGAACCATGGTGGAAGTTTCAGTTTGGACACTAATCCTCAATCTCTTATGAGAATATTATTTGTTGTTGAATGCTTATGCATTAAAGAGGAGTCCATTATCTGTTGTCTATGTTGTCCCGGTATGGATGTCTAAGTTGAGAATAATCAAAAGCGAGAAATCCAATGCGAACTTTCTCCTTAGAACTTTGTACATGCGGCATAGAGGTACCCCTTTGTGACACTTGGTTGAAACATATGTTATTTAATGATAATCCATTTAAATCCAAGCTAATTAGGACAAGGTGCGAGCACTATTGGTAATCTATGCATGAGGTTTGCACCTTATAAGATGTCTTATGCATAACACATATGCTTTATTTCTACCGTTGACAAAATTGTTTCTATGTTTTCAAAATAAAAGCTCTAGCATAAAAATAGTAATACATGCTTCCCTCTGCGAAGGGCCATTCTTCTACTTTATGTTGAGTCAGTTTGCCTACTTCCTTCTATCTTAGAAGCAAACACTTGTGTCAATTGTGCATTGATTCTTACATGTTTACCTATTGCACTTGTTATATTACTTTGTGTTGACAATTATCCATGAGATAAACATGTTGAAGTTGAAAGCAACCGCTGAAACTTATATCTTCCTTTGTGTTGCTTCAAAGCTTTCTACTATGAATCTATTGCTTTATGAGTTAACTCATATGCAAGTCTTATTGATGCTTGTCTCGAAAGTACTATTCATGAAAAGTCTTTGCTATATGGTTCAATTGTTTACTCATTGTCTTTACCATTGCTTTGAATCGCTGCATTCATCTCATGTGCTTTACAAAATAGTATTGATCAAGATTATGATAGCATGTCACTTCAGAAATTATCTTTGTTATCGTTTACCTACTCGAGGACGAGTAGAACTAAGCTTGGGGATGCTTGATACGTCTCAAACGTATCTATAATTTCTTATGTTCCATGCTATTTTTATGATGATACTCACATGTTTTATACATACTTTATGTCATATTTATGCATTTTCCGGCACTAACCTATTAACGAGATGCCGAAGAGCCAGTTCCTGTTTTGCGCTGTTTTTGCTTTCAGAAATCCTACAAAGGAAATATTCTCGGAATTGGACGAAATCAACGCCCAGTATCTTATTTTTCCCGGAAGCTTCCAGAGCATCGAAGAGGGGCCAGAGGGGAGCCAAGGGGGCCCCACCCCACAAGGCGGCACGACCAAGGGGGGGGGCGCCCCCCTAGTGTGTGGGCCCCCAGGACTCCTCCGAGGCTGCCCTTCCGCCTACTTAAAGCCTCCGTCGCGAAAACTCTAAACCGATAAGCCACGATACAAGAAAAGTTCCAGAGCCGCCGCCATCGCGAAGCCAAGATTCGAGGGACAGAATTCTCTGTTCCGGCATGCCGTCGAGACGGGGAATTACCCCCGGAAGGCATCTCCATCGACACCACCGCCATCTTCATCGCCGCTGCTGTCTCCTATGATGAGAAGGGAGTAGTTCTCCCTCGAGGCTAAGGGCTGTACCGGTAGCTATGTGTTTCATCTCTCTCTCCCATGTACTTCAATACAATGATCTCATGAGCTGCTTTACATGATTGAGATCCATATGATGAGCTTTGTAATCTAGATGTCGTTATGCTATTCAAGTGGATTTTACTTATGTGATCTCCGGAGACTCCTTGTCCCACGTGTGTAAAGGTGACAGTGTGTGCACCGTGTGGGTGTATTAGGCTATATTTCACAGAATACTTGTTCACTGAGTTATGATTTGAGTTGGATGTCTCTATGAAATTGTGGTGTGTTAGTACCTCCTATGAATGCTCACAGTGACAGCGTGGGGTGTTTATTAGTACTTGGGAATACATCTTTAAGGTTTGCCTACATGATGAATTAGTGTTCGTTATGTTGCCAGAGAGTAATTCGGAATAGCATAGTGAAGTGCTTATATTTATATTTAATTATGATTGCAATGTTGAGAGTGATCACTAGTGAAAGTATGATCCCTAGGCCTTGTTTCTAAGCATTGAAACACCGTTTCCAACAAGTTCCACTGCATGTTTACTTGCTGCCATATTTATTTCAGATTGTTATTACCACTCACAATCATCCATATTACTTGTATTTCACTATCTCTTCGACGAACTAGTGTACCTATACATCTGACAAGTGTATTAGGTGTGTTGGGGACACAAGAGACTTCTTGTATCGTGATTGCAGGGTTGCTTGAGAGGGATATGTTTGACCTCTTCCTCCTTGAGTTCGATAAACCTTGGGTGATTCACTTAAGGGAAACTTGCTGCTGTTCTACAAACCTATGCTCTTGGAGGCCCAACACTGTCTACAAGAATAGAAGCGTGCGTAGACATCACACGTCGATCGCTAGCGTGCATGGCTCTCGCGCCTCGAGGCATGCACCGGCAGGCCGTGCGGCAACGGAAGCTGTGGTCACTCCGGGCAGGCCAAGCGGCCCAGTTGCGGCGGCGGGCGGACCTGCTGTCCCCCGGGCGCCAGGCACGACTGTGTCACCCAGCAGGCCAATGACGGCCACGCCATGCGGCCCGACTGCGCTGGCGAGTGGCTCTTCTCTCCCCAGGCCTGGTATGCATGGCCCGGCGAGCTCCATGCAGCCAGCTACGTCGATCAAGCCAACTAACACACCTATGTCTTCTTTGCCAGACAAGGTAAATGCTACACCAAAAATGTCTTCGATGATTTCGTCAGTTGATAATTCATTTCAAAGAATTATGTATGATAAACAGGGTATGTGCACCCAGGGGGTGAGAATGGAGAAAATTTTCTCCAATGATCATATTGTGGATTTCGGTGGTATTAAAGAGGAGGCATTGCGGGGTGTGCGGTCGAGTGGACGACCACGCGCACAACCAAACTATGATGCAACTCAATTGGAGAGGGCGACGATGGTGGCTCAAAAACGTGATGCAATGCCTGTGATTGGTAGGCCTTTGACACAACCAACTATTTTATCCTCGTTTTCGGATGGTCAAATTCTAGAGCGTGCTACCTCTTTGGGAGTGTCTTTGGAAAAGTCAAATTCTAAAAGTTTTGCTACAGTTAATTTAATTTTAGACATTGAAAAAGGGCGCATTTTATCTATGTTAGAGAAGAAAGATCAAATGGCTAATGAGAATGATTTGGTCTTGTCTTGTTTGGTAGTATGACGGACTTCAAATTTTTGTGAGGATTTGGAGGATGAGGATGAGTTAGATGGAGATGGGTTCGGTAGAGCTACTCCCCCTGTTGTCAAAGATAAAAGAAAGAGGCGCAAAAAATCGTATGATAAGAAAAATGTGCGGAGGAGTAACCGTATTAGTATTAAAACTTCGAAACCATAATGCATAAACTAAGAGGAATTAAGTGGAATAGTGAGGGATTTAAGGACCCAGGAAAACATCTGTTTGTTAAAGAATCTATTAGAGAGTATGACCTAGATTTTATAGCTTTGTTAGAGAGAGGACGTTCTGATTTTGCAATATCTTTTCTTAGAGAACTTTCTGCGGGTAAGCATTTTGAGTGGTTTTGTTTACCATCACATGGGAGGTCAGAGGGAATCCTTGTAGGAATTAACACCATGCATTTGAAAGTGAATAAAATGGAGACGGGAGATTTTTGTGTTAAATTGTCGGTCAAATCTAAATCTGATGGCTTCGAATGGTTGTTAGTGCCGGTGTATGGGGCGACACAAGATAAACATAAACATGAGTTTCTATCCGAGTTGGTTAGGATGTTTGATTCTGAAACCTTACCAATGCTTTTGGCGGGGTATTTTAATATTCTACGGCGACCGAAGGATACAAGTAATGATAATTTTAATCCTCGCTGGCCGTTTATTTTTAATGCAAGCATCGAAAATTTAAATTTACGAGAGATTATGTTATCTGGGAGATAATATACATGGGCTAGCAGAAGATCAACACCTACATATGAAAATTTGGATAGAGTACTTGCTAGTGTAGAATGGGAACAGAAATTTCCTTTGGTATCGGTCTGGGCTTTGACTCGATCTGGATCGGATCATACACCGTTGTTGATTGACACTGGTCGTCGGACACACATTGGAAATAAGACGCGTTTCTCATTTAAATTGTCTTGGTTTGAATAGGAAGGTTTTTATGAGTTGATTGCAGCCGAATGGGCTGCAGGTCCTGTTGGGAAAACACCTATCCAAACTTAACAAAATAGGATTATACATTTGCGGCAATTTTTAAGTGGTTGGGCAAAAAAATTAAGTGGGAGGTATAAAAAAGAAAAATAAATACTTTTGCTTATCATTGATGCTCTGGACAATAAAGCAGAAACTATACCGCTGTCAGCGGATGAGCGAAATGAGTTAAAATTGGCTAATGTGAAATTAAATAAATTACGCCGGGAAGAAGAGATGAAATGGGTGCAGAGAGCTAAAGTGAAATTTATTCAAGAAGGAGGGGATAATACTAAATACTTTCACCTTATTGCAAATGGTAAACATAGGAAAAAGAAAATTTATCAATTGGAGCAAGAGGAAGGTACTATTGTGGGAGAGGAGAATTTAAAAGTTTACATCATGGAATATTATAAAAAATTATTTGGAGAACCGACCCCCAATTCGGTTACTTTGAATGAGGAAAGAATTGATGATATTCTGCAATTGTCTGCGGATGAGAATAGCCTTTTGATTGCTGACTTCTCGATGGATGATGTTCGTAAGGCTGTTTTTCAGATGGAACATAATAAATCTCCGGGTCCCGATGGCTTTCCCGCAGAATTTTACCAACACTTCTGGGAAGTGATCAAATTAGATCTAATGGCTTTATTTGAGTGCTTACAAAAAGGAAGGTTGCCACTGTATAGACTCAACTTTAGAGTTATAATTCTCCTCTCCAAAAAGGAAAATGCGACACAAATTCAGCAATATAGGCCGATTTGTCTGTTGAATTTTAGTTTCAATTTTTTTTACTAAAGTGGCGAAAAACGGGGTTTCTGATGTGGCACAAAAAGTCACTAGACCGACACAGACGGCCTTCATTCCTGGGAGACACATATTAGAAGGGGTGGTGGTTCTTCATAAGACTATACATGAATTGCATAGGAAAAGACTGGATGGGGTGATTTTTAAAATTGATTTCGAAAAGGCATACGATAAGGTTAAATGGTAATTTATGCAACATGTATTAAGAATGAAAGGTTTTGATCCAGTTTGGTGTGATAGGATCAAACATTATGTGCAAGGAGGGAGTGTGGGAATTAGGGACAATGATGATGATATTGGGCATAATTTCCAAACTAAGAAAGGTTTGAGGCAAGGTGACCCTTTGTTTCCAATTTTTTTAATATTATTGTGGATATATTAGCCATTCTTATTGCAAGAGAGGAGGAGGATGGAAAAGTTGGGGGACTGATACCACATTTGATTGATGGTGGAATATCTATTCTCCAATATGCTGACGATACAATTTTGTTTTTGGAACATGATATTGCAAAAGCGATTAATATGAAGTTGATATTGCGTATCTTTGAAAAGTTATCTGGTTTAAAAATCAACTTCCATAAGAGTGAAATATTCTGCTTTGGAAAGGCTAAAGATATGAAACACCAATATAGAAATATTTTTGGGTGTGAGTCTGGATCCTTACCTTTTAAATATTTGGGAATTCCTATACATTATAGAACACTAAGAAATGCCGAGTGGAACCCCATTGAGTGTCGTTTTGCTTCTAAGTTAGGCTGTTGGCGTAGCAAAATGCTTTCTTACGGTGATATGTTGGTTTTGATTAATTTTGTACTCACGAGTCTACCTATGTTTATGCTTTCCTTTTTAGAAATCCCAGTTGGAGTTCGGAAGCGACTAGATTACTATGGATCTAATTTCTTTTAGCAATCTGATGAAAACAAGATGAAATATATATTATCGAAATGGAATATAATTTGTAGACCTAAGGATCAAGGGGGTCTTGGAATTGAGGTACTTGAACTAAAGAATAAGTGTTTACTTAGCAAATGGCTGTTTAAACTCCTTTCCGAGGAGGGTATATGGCAACAACTGTTATTTAATAAATACTTAAAAAAATAAACTCTGACTCAAGTTGAACCTAAACCAACAGACTCCCCCTTTTGGAAAGGGCTTATGCATGTTAAGAATAACTTCTTTAAAAGAGTATACTTTAAAAGAGTATACTTTAAAATAGGGGATGGGACAAGTGTGAGGTCTCGGAGGATGTTTGGATGAGAAACTCGCCTCTTTCCCAACAATATCCGGCGCTCTATAATATTGTGCAACATAAAAATGTTTTGGTATCAACATTATTTGCCACAGTACCTATAAATATCTCTTTTAGAAGAGGGCTCAATGATAAAAAAATGGTTGCAATGGTTACATTTTTTTCAACGATTAATGACAATTACTTTAACATCAGAATCTGATAATTTTATTTGGAGACTCATTGATTCTGAAATTTTTTCAGTCAAGTCTATGTATCTTGATTTAATGAATGGGCATACTGTATATCTCAAGAAATATCTATGGAAATTAAAGATTCCCCTAAAAATTATGATTTTTATGTGGTTTCTTAGTAATAAAGTGCTTTTTACTAAGGACAATTTAGCTAAACGGAAGTGGAATGATGTCAAAAATGTTGTTTTTATGATTCTACAGAGAGACCGTTAATCATTTGTTCATTGCTTGTCCATTTATAAAATTGATTTGGCGCATCATTTATTTCTCTTATAATATTCCTCCACTGTCCAATGTAACTAATATGTTTGGTAATTGGTTGAATGGAGTACCAAAGACCGATAAGCAAAAGATTCGCATTGGTGTTTCCACGATTTGTTTGTCGATATGGACAAGCCGCAATGATATCATTTTTAACAGGAATGTTGGTACTGATTTTTTGCAGGTTATCTGACGGGCTGCTCATTGGATTCAACAATGGCTTTCCTCCTTCCGCTGGAGTGACTGGAGGATATGGTTACTGGGTGCAACCGGATGCCGGTGGTTGCTCAGGACTGCTTTTTCCAGGCTACTGGGTGGCGGCATCTTAATAGAATAGCCAATGGATAGTTCTTCTACAGGCCGTGTTTTCTTTTGGTTGATCTTAGTATCGACTTTACCTTTTGATTAATTGTAATGGTTGAATTTTGTTGAACCCGTACTTTTGGTTAATAAAAAAAAGCCGTGTGCATCAATTGATGCAGAGGCTGGGGCGATGCTCCCTTATCTAAAAAAAATCTGCAATGCGCCACTAAGCCCTCATGGTCATCAGAATATAAGTACTCCGTCCAATCCAATTTATTTTATTTCACTTTAATTAAATATGGATGTATCTAGTTAACAGACGCATCCGTACCTAGACAAATTTGGATCGAAGGGAGTAAATCAAAGGAGTAATTCAGGTCAGGCGATGACGGCGCTGGTGCACCGTTTCGTTTTTGGAGTCGTCGCTTTTGAAACGTTTGTATTTTAAGTGTTGTTTTGGTGGTGGATGTGTATTGATGTTGCTAGGCCCGAGATGCCGTAGCAGGACTTTTGTTTCTTAGTTTTATTTTCTCTTTTCTTAGCTTTGTACATCTGTACTGCCATTAGGGTGTTAAATTGTAATAGAGGTTGAATGTAATTGCTATCTTTTGATATTAATAATATATTTTTTTATCGAAAAAATACTCCAGTTTCTAGAAAAAAGATATACGGACCTCTTTCTTCAACACTGTGAGAAACCATGATATTTCAAGAATACTTAAAAAATTACTTGGCATTCAAACGGGGGCTACGGCCAAAAAGCACGGTTTTACTGCTAGGAAGAAAACTAAGAAGACAAAACAAACACCATATCAGAGGAGGACACCAGCCCGCACCTGCAAATCTGCAATGCGCCACTAAGCCCTCTTCGTCATCAGAATATAAGTACTCCGTTCAATCCAATTTATTTTATTTCACTTTATTTAAATATGGATATATCTAGTTAACACACGAATCTGTACCTAGACAAATTTGGATCGAAGGGAGTAATTCAGATTTAACTCGCACTGCTCAAACAAACGAAGTACCTGCATAGAGAACAAATAATATGCTCAAATTAACGATATATTTACAGCATAGACAATTCATCACATTATTTCGTTCTATTACAGCGACCGCACCATCATCCACATGACACAAGGGCCTCAGATGTGCAATTGAGCATCTCTGAACCCTGACTAAATCCTAGTGCAGGGACATCCATATTCGCCCTGAACCAAGAATTCCTTAAACTAACCTACTAAGCAACACCTATATAATCGCTGTACAGCAGTGCCAATCCAGTGGGATAACAATTTACACCCCATCGTGCGTATTCACAAAAGCAACCAGACAAATCATGTTCAGGCGATCGCTTTGTACCACAGGCCATGGACCTTCTCCGAGAGAGTCGCCACCCTGATCAGCACTTCGCCCGCCTTCACCACCCGGTCAACGAGTTTCCCCGCACCGATGCGGCGCAGGGCCGCCTCTGCCAGCTTCTGGCCCTTGAGGGCGCTGCCACCGAGGACGACGCCGCGGAAGGCGCAGTGGACAGCCCGGGAGACCTTCTTGAAGACCACATCGTCTGCCTGGAGGCTCTTAAGGAACACCCGGGTTATTACCTGCCTCCTGCTCTGGATCTTCTCATCTGATGAAGTGCCAGCTGAGGCCGATGAGCTCATCATCGCCTCCACGATGTCTTCGGTGCCTGCCTCGCGGGAGTTGTCCAGCAGCTTCACCAGAGTGCCGAAGAGTTCTGAGATGACGTTCTCCAGCTCTAAGGGAGTTATCTTAGGATTCTCACTCATCAAGACTTGGCGCAGGACGAGCATGCTGCACAAACAGTAAATTCAGTCAGTACTGATCAAGTTCTCAAACATTCCTTCATGCTATGCCAAAGATACAGAGGTATTATAGGTTACCTTGTAGCCATCACAATCACTCCTTGGAATTGGCCCTGGACGGCCCTCAATCTCATAAAGTTGAGATGGAAGCTCTCAGGAGTTGACTGCAATTGCAACCCCTCCATACCACCAATAAGCTGCAGCAAGCCAATCCTCACGAGCTTGTCAACCTTTTCTCCTGTGCACTCTGGTAAACCTGAACTACCTGCTGCAGACAAGGAAGCAGTTTGTCCCCCTGGAGCTCCATGGCCAGCTCGGAGCACTGTAACAAGGGGCTGAGCCTGCCGCCAAGGATTAAATTAGTTAGTGCCAGGAACCAGATAACAACAAAACGCTGCTATGCTGCTGATGTTAAGGCGGTGCATTGTTAGAAACTTACATGATCCGCTGCTGGCAGAACTGAAAGAGAGCCCAGATGTTCACTCCATTCTGCATCCACCATATTCTTTGATGCTGAAACCCATTGCAGAGTAGCAGGGAGGGAAGCTGATGCACTGGCAGGAGGTCCATAGCGATCACCGAAAGCCTTCTGCAGGTACTCCACTCCAGCAGAGCCTGTTATCATAGGTTGCATCATCTGAATACGTGCCTTGCTCACTTCTGCTTGCAGTTCCTGTTTTTACAGAAGAATGTTAGAACTCTCGCAGGATAAGAACAAGTGCAGTTAATTGTAGGATTAATTTAATGTCTTAACGCAGAACATACCTTTATTTCCTCCAGAGTGAAACGCAGGCCCTTGATGACAGCAATAACAAACGAGCTGACACCATTGCCATTAACTTCAGAACTTGAAGCCAATTCGCTCAATAATTTGTCATGACTTTTCTTCATCTCATCCTCCTTTGCAGCAGCAGATAGTTTTCTAACCATATCCAGCGAGTAATGCATAATCTGCCCCAGGTATTGCGTGTCCTGGGAACCTGACTCAAGTACCTTCATTTGTAAAGGAAAAAATAATGTCAAAATTTCATGAGTTCAAAATAAATAAGCAAGCTCACAGCAAACTTAACCAACAAATATTTGTGTGCATAGCATGGGATATTTACCTGAGTTAAAATTTCGACGTCAATGTTCCCCAGGATTTCCTCCTTCCATCCCTTGGGAGCCAAATCGTGCAACGAATCCCTCACTTCCTTTACCAGGTTGATAAGTTGGCTGTAGTCAGGTTTGTCTCCTTTCATTGAGTCAGTAACAACATCCCAGAAAGCTTTCTCCATGGTTTCTCTCACTCTGGCTTGGAAATCCTTCTCGATGGTACTGGCATCATCAGAGTTGACAGCAAATGCACCACCGTTCTCATGAAGCATCTCATTGATCATTTGCTCATTATCTGTCGGCAAACTCACTGGTGATGTACTGCTTGATCCTCCTGCATCTGTCTTGGAACTGATATTAACATCAGCAGGTGGGAGCTGCCCAGACGGATTAATACTCAGAGGAGTTGATACATTTGCAACCGGTGTTGCCAATGGACTTCCATTCTCATTCGCTTCGAAGAACTTCGACCTCATATCTGAGAGAGCAGAGTTCATACGCTCAATGCCTGCATCACCACTCAGATGCTGAACCTTCTCTCTGAGGAGTTTTTGGTCGTCAGTGACCTGCTTCTGAATCGCCTTCATATCATGGGTAAGGTCTTGTGACTTCCCATCTGATGTTACCTTGCATGTTTGCATCATTGATAGCTCAAGCTTGCATGCAGCCCTAACAAGATCACCCTCCAGTGATCTTGCATCTTTTACTTTCCACACCACAAAGCGGTAAAGATAACTGCACCACGCTTTGTCAAAACTAACCAACTGTGTCCTGAATTTACTCTGACCAGTAACATGAGAAGGCATCTGGCAACTGGATGATTCAGCAGCATCAGTATCAAGGGATGGCTGCCTTGAGGCTCTTCCTGGTCCCTCAAGTACTGTCTTAACCAACAGCTCAAACTCCCTGACAAAGTTCGCTGCCGACTCCATCAGAAGTTTCTCTTGCTCACCTTGTCCACTTAAAACAGCAGCAGGATGAGCCAGGATCATGTAAGCACAGAGTACCACCCTCAGTGAGTACCTCGACGACCTGCTTGGTTCAGAAGTTCTTGCTGGCCTTTTTGCTGCAACCCTTGTTCTACTCTGAGGTGTCTTTCTCTTTGGAGACACAAGGCGCTTCAGTAGATGGTCAATATTTTCCGCGTTTGACGAACCTACAATCAGCCTTTTCTCCAACCGGTCAAGTAATGCTTTGGTGGCCCCAAGAGCTGCGGGAGATTCAATCGACATAGCTAATTCCTCAAATGGCATTGACTTGACAGATTTTTCATTAATTCCCAAGGCATCGTAAGCTTGAACCAAGGCATGTGTTGTCTTCTGGGACTTCACAAAATTTCTCCAGCATCTGTAGTACATCGATGAGAATAAACAACTTTAATCAACTCGAAACATGCAGATATAATAAACTACTTATATTCATGTTGAGTATGGCATTAATACCTCGCCAGCTTTCTTGAAAGGAAATCTGCATGCTTGATGTAATCGGCATGGGCAGAACTGCGAGGACTTCCGCGCTGCTTCAAGTACTCAGCTCTCTTCCTCTTCGCCTGTTTCAATAAGATAACAAATCAGGTAAGAAGCAGAGTAGAGCAACCAAAATTGTAAAATCAGCATATGTATGAGAAAACATACCCTCTGAAGTTTGCTATCCAGATGTTCTTTAAGTTTAATCCTCTCTGTTTCCCTCTGGCTGCACACGGTCTCGGCTGCCCGCTGAATATGCGCGAGCCGAGCATGAGCCTTCCTCTTCTCAGCTTCTAACAATGCCAGCCGTTTCTTCTCAGCTGCAGCACGCTTTCGCACTATAGCAGATCGCACCTGCTCTGCGTGCTTGCTATCAGATGTCGCCTTCTGCACCAGGGACTTTGCTGTTCTCTCCTTCAGTGCGGCCCGCCTCTCCATATCTGCATTCAGCAGGCGCATACGGTTTTCCTCTGCCTGCCGGACACGAGACTCGACTCTAGTCTCAAGCTCTTCCTTCTCCTTCTCGAACCGCATTTCGACGTCATTCTTAGCTGCTTGTCTGAGTTCATCCAACTTGGCCAGCCGGTCCTGTGCCTTCGCCAAGAAGCTTAGCCTTTTCTGCTCAGCTGCCTGAAGCCTGGCTTCAAGGCGCTGTCCGTAATCCTCCTCTTGAGATGACCACGACGGGCTCCGTGGCTTCTTCCTTGCTTTGCAGGACAACCAATCGTAGAATTGCTGTGGAGAAACAATTGAACATGAGCTAATTTGATTAAACACACAAGACTAATTCACCACCAACCTTCTAAAATAAAACATGATTGTTTAGTCGTTTCTATATAACACCTACGAAAAAATTACATCATCAACCAACAAATCTACAGAAGGTGCAACCAAAATTTCGGTAGTAGTACAATTGCAAGGTAAGTTGCTTGTAAGCAAAACCAAGTGGTCGGCGATAAAAGCAAACAAACTACCAAACTACCATAATTTCCTACCACCGAAGCAGCAACTTGAAATCAATTGCCAAGTCTAGCAATTACATGAATTTTATTTTTATCATTTGACTAAAATCAAGTTTTCTTTATACAGGCAACTTGGCATAAATCGATGCAGACAACTAAACTAATTATAAAAAATCACTGGTTAAGCTTTCGCAGAGCTACGTATAGGACCACGAACCGATTGTACAATACAAATTGAGTTAGAGACAATTGTACTAGTAGACAAATAAAAGTGAGACCTTTACGATATCTGGGTAAACGCTTCAATCCAAAGACCAGAAATCCCCAAAGTGATAAAAACTGCGGCAAAATTGAACAGAAAAGCAATTCTCGGCACACGTGAAACCAACTTGAGCTCACGACTACCTACCGTGTGGCCAAAAGAATCCCCAAAGAATGTTGCTTGGACCCCCACACGAACCGTAACCACCAAATCAAAGGAATTCTTGCGAATACTCGCGACTTGATAATTCGGATAACCAAAACCACGGAAAAGTAAATAAGACGAAGTACTCTATTCACGGAAAAGGAATTCCGATTGCCCAAACAGTTGCTGAGGCATATGCTGTAAAATCCTCCAAAAACGATGCCGCTTTTGTACACAAATACTAGAAAACTGTGACACTTCGACAGTAGGAAACGCAACCATCGTTTCACCGACGGCGAATAAAGATGGCCTCGAAACAACTTGGAATTCACGGTTCACGCAATCCGGCGTGAGGATGAAGAAGAAGGGGGAAAAGCAGAGGAAAGGCAGGAAACACTAGAGAGAGAGACGGGGACACCAACCTGCCTCCGTTGCTCCGCCTCCTTGAGCCTGGCCTCGATCTCCTCGCCGCTCGTCTGGCCGCCGCCGCCTCCGCCGGCGGTCCTGCCCTCGAGCAGCCTCCTCCTGATCCGCGGCGGCACCCTCGCCGCCGCGCCCTCCTCCAGCGGTATCTCCATCGCCACCGGCTCCCTCACCCCCATCACCGCCCCGATCAAATCAAACCACACCTCCTCGCCGATCAAATCACCCTCGAACGACCGGCGAATCGCAAGAAACCTCGCTTGTTCCGCTGCTCTACTCCTCACACTTGTTCTTCCTTTCCCCTTTTTCGCCTCTCTCTTCTCGCTCGAGTTCGGTCGTCCTGGGTGCGCCACGCGTGGCGCTATATACTAGGTGCAAGTACCGCGCGCCCCCGACGTGAGGCTGCTTCTTCCCGAATCGTGAAGGAGATCGGACGACGAAGGCCGGAGCCGGGACGGATAGTGAGAGGGGCGTTCCGGTAATTTGCGCGGGCAAGGCCCTTCGGGACGGTTCGGCGGTTGGAGGGCCCCAGCCGCTCGCGCCTTTTTTCGGGGGTCCGGTTGACCAAATTGCCCCTCAGCCTTCTCCGTCTCGGGCTTGGTCTAGAATTCGAGTCGGAGATGTGTGATTTAGAAGTTGGGTAATCGGAGCGTGTATCTGTTTTGGAGGCTTGCTTTTGCTTCTTAACCAATTGTTTATGTCGACAACGATAAGGATTCAAATTTGTGTATACTTGTTTGTGTGGCCAACGAAAGGGATACTTTTCAATAAGGGAGCATATTCAGCATTACACCTCTGCAAAGGCCGACCGTTAGATTAGAAAGAATAATTCAAGTGGCAATACCAAATTATACCAACTTTTATGGTTATTGACCAGAAACTGTATGCACAATGGGTAGCAACCTCCGGTCTATGAACTATGGTATGCAGTTTTCGACTGATTTTGCCCCTCAATTGACCAGTTCCACATGCCCGTCGTAAACGAGGGGTGCCCTATCGAACTAATCTCCTAGCATATGCCCAGATGTGTTGGACCCTTTCTTCAGAAGAAAACATGCTTGAATGCGCAAATAGTTAAGGTAGTACTGGATTGCCTAACATGCATGCTCAAACGTGCAAGGCTGCAAAAGTTCTCTCCTGTGACGGCATAACTAATTTCCTTTTCTTGACAGATGTACGTATGCTGATCTCTAAAGTCTCGTATAGTACACAAGTACAACTATATAAAGTTGTTACGTTATCCGACCCTGAATATTCATCCCAGATTTAGACAAAATGTAAGCTAAAAATGTGTCTATGTTCATTAAAGAAATTTCTATGGAAATTTCACCGATCTATTAATAATCATCAACAGTAGTATTGATAGCTAAAAAGTAAAAAACAAAAGGTACTTGGACTACGTAGCGACGACTACATACATTAGCACGAGCCGAAGGTGCGCCGTCGTCCTCGCCCTTGCATCACCGGAGTGGGACAAAACTTGTCGTAGTAGAAGTTATTGTAACATACGGAAAGTCGTCATTCTAAGGTCCATAAAACTATCAGAAGACACTAACATGAAACTAGGATCCAAGAAGATCTGTCAGGCACACAACTTCCTGTTCTAAGGAACAAAGTTTCCAGTCGATTGAAGCTACCAGAGAAATAGGAGAGAAAGAGGCGACGGGAAGGCCATTGTACAACCCATCTAGGGTTCCATACCTTTCGCTGGCAATGTGGGCGGTCTGCTCCGCCTCCGATGACCCTGGGCCTTGGAGGCGTGACGGACCATGGTCCCTCGCCAACAAGATGATTGTCGTTCTTTGTTTAGATTTTTTTCAGTGTCCTTCCCGCTATATACTAAAGTATGGATAGGGTCCTTCCCGTCCTATCCTCGGCGGAGGCCGCATGTGCTTGTGGGTCCGCCAGATCTCCAGGGATCCGGCTAGTTTTCATGTTTGTTGGGGTGATTTTAGATCGGTCTCTTCCATTCTACAATTATTATCGTTGGCGATGGTTGTTTATCTAGTGCAGTGGTCTTTTATATTCTTAGCACGATGATTTTTCGCTATCTACTACGACAATTTTTTACTAAGATAAGTTTTATCGGGTTCCGATGATAGAGGGATGAGGATGGTAGTGAGCCTTCGGCTTGCGCTAGAGTGTGTAGTCATCCTTAGGTGCTTCAAAAACGTATGTATAATTTTAATCAATTTTGGGACTTTTTATAATGTTGTTACTCAGCCTATGTGGTCCGTAATCAACGACGTCAGCGTGTGGTACCTTGCCATAAATTAAGGATAACCGTAAACCATGTCTTGGTACTGAATGAATCTGGCGGTGGATACGAGAAAAGGAAAGAACTGCGCGGTGGCGGCTGTTACTCAACGGGGTTGCATACGTCACGCCCCTCTAGGCCACGTATGTTCAGTTGACATGTGGGGCCGACACTGGCAGAGATATTACGGTGGTGTATAGTCATCACGTGTTGCGTCACGTTTTGGTGATTGTATGAATACAGTATGCTGAGCTCCTCGGATCCCAGCTGCCTGTCTCCCATTCTTTGGAGAGAAAACGTGGCACCAGGAGAACTGTTAGCTGCCTTTCGTGAAATTACGCAACTAACCTGCTAAGACTTGTCCACGCCGCACGTGTGTGAGATCTTGTTCCTTTCTCGGTGAAGCGACGAGGATTAGTTAAGTAAAAGCCACGGTTAAAGCGTGTCTTACCTGCCGTTCAGATACCTTTTCTTATCTATTCAAGTTTTTTTAGAGTATTGTTTTTTATTATCATCTCTACAAATTGATGAGAATTAATTAAATTTGAGTGAAGCAATTAATTTGTTAAGAGATGACATATGTTACTCTATCTGTTCCATGAAGGTTGTCTAAGGTTTGTTTAAATTCAGATGTATTTAGACACTAAATAGCAATTAAATACATCCAAAATTTAGCAATCTCAAATAAATTTCATGAAATGGAGGGCGTATAGCGCATAAAATGTCTTCTCTTAGATTTTCTAAGAGATCATTCTATAATTAAGAGAAGATAACTTTTTTCTTATTTCTCTCTCCTCTAATTAAGGGCCGCCATGTTTGATTCCTTTTTAGTTGGCGGAGGAAAAATGAAGAAGGTGAAGAAATTATTTTTTCCATTGTATCATATGTCTTCCCTTACCAACACCATTACCTATTAAAATTTAATTAATTATCATTTATTTTCTAAAATTAACAATAAAAGATAATAAATTGTACTCCCTCCGTTTCAATCTATAATGCCTATAGATTTTCTGCACGGTAATTAGCGCAAGTCATTTTTTAACACAAAACCCCTAACGAGTCCATCCACGATCTCAGAAATAGGAGAAATAAGGAAAGTCAAAATAGAATCTCGGAAACCTCTCTGTCGTTAAAAAAAATCCCCTGATTTTCTCCCGATCCTTCCATCCCGCGTATTCCCGCCATACTTTTTTGCAGATCTACTCTTATATTATGAAACAAATGCAGAAAATCTATAGGCATTATAGACTGAAACGGAGGGAGTATGATTTATGTCAATTCACTTCTCTAGATAATGTGGAGTGAAGGAAACACGTGCCTTCTCTACCATTGCGCGTGCCCTAATAACTTTCTTCTTTAACTTGCAGAGATGTTGTGTCACCTAATCCTTGCTAGACGTAGGAGTGTGGATCGACAAGCTATGAAACATGAAATTATACGATTAGCACATCTGAGTATATGATTCAACATTCCCACACATAAATATACCTCCCTTGGTAGGCATGGAGTTCTGGACCACCGATGAGCAAAAGATTTAAAGAAACGAAAATCAAAATAAAAACATCACAAATTTTGGGTATTTTTCTTTGGTTTGTTTTTGTGCAAATTTGCATGCAAAAAATCAACATGTATGTTTGTTAAAATTAAAAAAAATATGTGCTTTAAATAAGCAACAAACTTGGCATATTCCACTTGTTTTTTTACCATCGATATCAATATTTGTGTTTTCTTAATAAGAATTTATAGACAATTGAGGACATATGCATGTCTAATTTTAATGTATTTTCCATCATTCATAAAAAAAACCGTATGTAGGAGCATATACTCTTGGGAAGCGAGTCGTACATCCTCTTCTTGAGGTGCTACTTAGTGGTATCGATTTTTCTTTGAAGTTTAGACTTGAAAACTATGCGTAAAAGATAATCAACAGGTTTAACTTGCATCAAGCTAGTAGTAAAATAAGGCACTCTAAATTGGTTATAGCCTCTAACTAACACAACTTTAGTATTACCCCTAAAAATATAACTTTAATAAAGTTTGATTACTAGACAGTAGACATCACTTGATATATATCCTACTGATTCCTTGCAGTACAGTACTATTCCAGCGGGCAAAATCAGGCCCTGAAAGTGACGGTGGATTCCATGCGTCATTCTTCTGCAAGGAACAATTCACAAATAGAAACTGAGGCTAGCTACCGCACCAAACTTGTCCACGCACTACATGGATCTTTTCTTCGGGCACCCAGCTTTTCTCGTCACAGGCCAATAACTCAACAGCCAAAACCTCCCTAATAAGAACTCTACGTCCAATATTACTAGCTTGGTGGTTCGAGCAAGATATAAGCAAACTGCACCTGCAAACATATAATCGCGCAAATCGACGGTATATCTCACTATCTACCCAAAAAAGTTTGCTCCACTACAGAATGAGAGTGGGCCAAGAAAGTTTGATTGGTTCTCAGAAGATTCACAATTAGGTAGGTGTCCCCATCTTACTGCGAAAAGAAAAAAGGTGTTTTCATTGTTCAAACGGATATAGCTGAGTTGCCAAAATTGAGTATCAAGAAAAGTCTGAAACCTCCTCCCGAGTGAACAACTGCTAGAACCATCTTTCTTTTTTTTCAGGGGAAGTTTCATGACAATCCAACACATAGGAAAAATATTTGGTCGTAATTGTGCTAGCCCAAACACGCCCCCAATATTACTTTTAGAAGGGTGCTAAACTATTTTAAGTGGAACGAATAGCTGCATTTATGTCGTAGGCTAATGTTGGCCCAACTGACTGATGCACATATACTTTTAGATGGAAGCTTACTGATTTTGGGTTCTTTACTGTAAAATATATGTACTTGGATTGGATTTGATAAATGATCATACTAGATTCTTACTTAAATACATGTGGAAAATGAAAATCCATTTAAAATGAAAATATTCATGTGATTTCTTCATAACAAGGTGCTACTCAGAAGGACAATTCAGCCAAATGTAATTAAAATGGATGTACCAAATGTTGTTTTTGTGACTCGGTTGAGACAGTCGAACATTTGTTTATAGTTTGTCCTTTGCCCGCATTATTTGGAGCATGGTGTTCTTCACTTATAATATTTGTCCTCCAAACAATATTATCAATATGTTCTGTAATTGGTTGAATGGAGTGAATAAGCAGGATAAAGCTATTATTCGCATTGATGTTTCAGCTTTAAGTTGGTCTATGTGAAACTACAAAAGTAATGTTACTTTTAATTGTTAAAAGGGTACTAATTTTTGCTGGTTATTCTCCAAGTTGTGCATTGGATTTCTATGGGTTCTTCTTCTCATGGAGGATCAACGGAAGATTATGGTTACTGGTTGGAACCGGCTCGTGATGGTAGCTCGGGATTGCTATTTCTAGATGGCGGCATAGTAGCCGAATAACAAATGGATAGCTTTGTGTTGCTTTTCATTTTTCTCTGGTTGATATTTGTCACAACCTTAGCAGATTCATGATTATAATGGACTTTTTTTTGTGATCCGTGATTATAATGGACTTGAGTATTTTAAACTATGCAATAAATTAAAACAGAATATTGAAAAATATAAACTTGA
Organism: Lolium perenne; assembly: GCF_019359855.2. Classification (NCBI taxonomy): domain Eukaryota; kingdom Viridiplantae; phylum Streptophyta; class Magnoliopsida; order Poales; family Poaceae; genus Lolium; species Lolium perenne. The sequence continues at coordinate 219,490,441 of NC_067245.2, read as the reverse complement.
ACAAATTGGGCTTCTCAGCGGGTGCTAGAGGAAATGGGATCCTAGCCACCACCCACGCATTTCCTACTTTTTTCAAGAAAAAAAATCACAGAGGAGAGGACCAGATCGAGATGCATGACACGCTAAAGCACCGTGCATGTGCCGACTAGTAATCAGCAACCTAGTCGGCGTTGCCACGCTTTACACGCTTAAGTATTCGCTTTGACGAATTCACACAGTTAACCAAACCGTTTAATCATTAAAAGCTTGTGTATTGCTTACTTGGTATGTTTTGTGGTTGCAGACGTATGTACGCATGTACGCATACGTAGGAGCGCGCGTAGGCTGAATATAAAGTGCTTGTACCCAGAGGATTTCTCTAAGGGCATGCTCAATGCACTGTTCTAGAGCTACTGTCTCACACCTTTAACTAGATTCGGGCCGGGTGGTCCAAAGTAGGTTCGGATGAGGAGGCAGCCTCCTCTTCAGGAAATGGGATCTTGAGCCTTAAAAGCATGCTTTTTGGAAAGAGAAAGAGATACATAGTGTTATATTTGTGGGGTTGTTTTTCTCTTTTTTCTAACTAAAGTTGTAGCTTCCATTGGAGATATAAAATTGACCATATTGCTTATGACAACTTTTTTACATGGAGCAGCTAGTTGTGTATGCTACCATTGCTCATGCCCTAAGGTGCTCAATTTTATTTTTCCTGATATGTGTACGTGCTTGAGAGCCACGGGACAGCGGTATGTATTCCAGTACAGCTCACTCTGTATCGTTTGGTCAACTACGTACTCCCATACTTAAATGAGGCCACCAGCACGACATTTGCGTTCCCTGTTCCCCTTGTTTTTTTTATGCCCTGCACCTTGGTCGCTTGCATCACGTTGGCAAGAGAATGTACAATAGCTTAATGTGAATTTTGCACCTTGTTTGCATGGCCGGTCTTCACAATGACCTCAACATGATCCATCGCTCGCTGGTGTTCTCAAGGTCTTGTAGAAGGCAATGCTCATGTAGTTAGCTATGAGATCAATATCAATGTATATGATAAGTCATATTATTTTGCTGATGACATCTATTTAGATTAGAACAGACTAGTGAAGAAATTGTGTGATCATGTAACATGGAAAAAAAAAGGTTAGACCAGAGGCAATAGGCTTGCAGGAAAGATGTGGGGCGAGCATTTGAAGTGTTGCAAGCTCGGTGGGCTATTGTTTATCACCCAGCTAGAACATGAAATGTCCAGATCATGTATGAGGTGATAACTGTTTATGTGATCATGCACAACATAACTGTTGGGCAAGATCGTGATGAGATCATCCATGACCAAGGATGATAACTCCAAGGTGAGTTGATTGAGCCGCAGCTAGGGGTAGCTGCATTTGAGTTTCTCCATATGCACAATGAGCTCCGTGATATCCAGATATCCGCTCGTCTCCAAATGAACGTTATTGAGCATCAATAGGCATTGACAAGGCACGAGTAGTCAACGCATAGAATTTTAGCTATTTAATTATGTATTTTATTTGTATGTGAACGTTGCAGTTTATTTGGGTATAATAAAGAACTTAACACAATTTTATTGCAAGGTCCTGTTTAGTAACCTATATGTAATTTGGGTTGAAAATTTAACTACTACAAAAGAATGAAAAATATCCGGATGGATAAAAATACGCCGGGCCGCTTGGTATTTCTACTGTAGTTGCAAGCAAAATTACCGCAAGGACCCACCACTCCGCCATCATACCTTAGCATCACGAATCAGGACGCAAAACGATCCTGAGAGCCGAAGCTGAGAAGAGGACATGGGCGCAGGCTGGTGGGTCAGGAACAAAAGCTAGGATGAACCTGGCCGGAATCCTCGCGCACGCGTATGCTGCGCCGATCATACAGCCGGCCACGCCATTTCGTTGTCGCCCAAGGCCCAGAGCCTCCGTGGCTCCACCGAGAGCTACGGTTAACTAACCCCGCGACCTCAGCTGCAGGAGCCCCAACTGAAAACGGCCGCCAAATAATACGCCGGTTTCCATCTCGCTGGAATCGTGACGCATGGGGTGAGGGATCTCCCACGGATTATCATATCATCATCGGAACCGCGATGGCTTCCTTGTTCAGCTTATCGTCTCGTCTATCACCGGAATAGGTGACGACTAGTCCATTTGGGTCCAGCACCAACCCAACTCCTTCCTTCTTTCAAAAAGAGAGCCTTCCTTGTCAATTGACCCGCGCTTGCGTTGCGTTGCGTGCGGCGTGAGCCGTATTGCGTCCACGCTTTCGTCGTCCCCGCACGAGCTTAGCTTATCCGCAGCTTGGCATAGACGCTTATCTTGATTAATCAAGGTCAGCATCACGCTTCCGGCGGCGCAATTAGCTATAGCACATTCTCGCTACAGGCTTAACCAATGTGTCGAAACTAAGTTGGGCAAACTCGTCTCTTTCGCCAGAAAATATACACGTGTTGCGACAGGTCAGATTCTTCTGTGGTGTTCTTGGTCATCTTTCTCTTACCTGAGCCCTGAGCAAGAAGAGCAGAATCCGTCGTGGGCGATGATCATACGCAGCAGATAAGAATAGTCACACTTGGCGTGAGAACTCAGATTTGTTCCACGGATCGGATCATCTTCCTCATTATCTGAACAAGACGCCGCCGTCCGTGGCCCCGGAGGCCGGAGCGCCGATAACCCAATGCAGCCGGATAGATAAGAATTATACCCGTCGGCCGTCGCCTGTGCTTTCCTCCTCCCAAGTTAGGCTGATGATTCAAGGGCCAGGAGTGGTGGGAGACACAGGCGGCTCAGCCAAAGCCAGGGCTGCGGATAGACCAAGGCATGGGCGACTGGGTGTGGTGGCAACACCAGTCACCACCATGATGCAAAGGGGCACAGCTTCCATGTGGAGATCCCTAGGCCGCACGCGCACTATAGCTCATACGAATGCTAGCTGCCGTACAGTTTTATATCGAGAGGAGAAAGTTCTTGCCAGGTCCACAAGCAGTTCAGGAAACTATGTTCAAACTCTCTGTAGTTTAGGATGTGCCTTTAATTAGAGGGGAGCCCGGCCTAGCTAGCTACAGGTTCTCGGTCACTTGTCAGTTAACCTTTGACGGATGCATCGTGGCTGCGTGTCGCGGTCGTGGTGGGGATACCGGCGTCACCGTGGTCTTGCCTTCAGTGGTGGTGCATTATGGCACGGTCGCGGAGGGGGAGAGGGACCTAGCATGATGGTGGCTGCTGTCTCCGGCAGGGTTCGGGTGGTCACCTGGAAATTTGGGGTGGTGGAACCCGTTTATAGGCCGTGTCTCTGTTCCGCTATCTAAAGGTTTGTTCACGAATTTATGTTGCCTTTCCAGCGGCTGGTTGCGCTTTCAGCTGTACCTGTGAGGGCATCTCCAGCGGCATGACGCATTTCGGACGCCCAAAAGTGATCGCGAGCGTCCGTTTGCATCCCCCGCGGACATATTTTATCTGCGCGTCCGTTTGCGTCGCCCCGCGGATATATTTTATCCGCGCGTCCGTTTGCGTCTGGATGTGCTTCCGCCGGGGCGACCCATTTTTTGAATTGCAACATAGTTAAAAACATTCAAAGTACTACATAAAAATGCATAAAAACTATACAAAGTAGATCTATAGGCCTAGACTACTTGCTTCCTGACGGGCCGGCACCGTCGTTGCGTCGCTCCGTCGTCTGCTTCTCCGCCGCCTCCCGCGCGGCCGCTATGGCTCGGTGCGCCGCCGCGTCCTGGCTCAGTGCCTGCTCCAGCCTCGCGTTGGCGGCGTCGTCCTTGAGCGTCTCGAAAGACTCGACGATGGCCCTCTGCTCCGCCGCCTTCTCCTCCGATGTCGGCGCATCAGGGTCATCGGAGGACCAAGATATCTCCGAGTCGGAGTCCTCTGCTGTAGCGGCAACCACCAGCCTGCGCTGTTCTAGCTCGGCGTCCAACGCCGCGTGGCCCGCCAGCTCCTCCTGTGCTTCCTTCTTCGCTTCAGCCAGGGCCGCGGCGTCCCTGACCGGGTGGAGGAGGTCGGTGCTGTCTTCGGAGTCGAACTCGTCGTCGGAGCTCGAGGCCGGAGGAGGTGGAGTGGGAGGTGAAGGTGGAGGTCGAGGCACGGCAGCCTGGCCGTGTCCGGCGCTGCTCATGGAGGATCTGCTAGGGCTGAGCGGAAGCGGCGGCTAGGGTTTAGTGGGGAGGAGATGAGATGCTTGCGCCCCTGTTTATATAGGTCGGAGATAGGGTGACGGCCGCGCCACGCGGGGCATCGCCATTACTACGCGCGGCACGCGAGGCTTCGCCATTAACGCGGCCGCAGACTGCCGAAGCGATGCGTCGGTGCCAGTACTAGCGGAGAAGACGCATCGACGCTGCGCACGGTCGCGGAAGCCGATGCACGCCATTAACGCGGCCCTGCAAAGGATGCAGCGCGCCGCCCGGAAGTAATGCCACGGAAGACGAAGTAGTTGTGCCGCTGCCAGGTGGGCCCGTGCAAGGACCGAGCGGACATTTTCCGCGACCGCCGAGAGTCCGCCGAGACGCAAACCTGGCGCATATTTGGGCCAGGTTTGCGTCTCCGCGGACGGCCCGGTCACTTTGCGTCGCGCCGCTGGAGGTGGTACACGACGCATTTTCGGTCACAGCGGACACAAACGGTCGCTTAGCGTCCGTTTGCGTCGTGCCGCTGGAGATGCCCTGATGCCGTGAGCAGAAGTGCTAACCACTACTCAGACTGAGTGGAGAATAAGACTACTAAGAGCATCACTAGTATTGCTCATAAACCTTCAAATCCTCAAAAATAATTTTTTTATACAGTTCGCCAAAAAAAAGCGTAGACTAGAACCCCTAAACTCTTAAACCCTAAAAAAATTTAAGGGTCGAACCCTCAAACCCATTTTCAACCTGTAGAAGTAGGGGTTGGGGAGGCCAAACAGCCCCCAACCCGCACTCCTCTTCCTCGTCACGCGGGAGGGAAATTTCCCCTCCCAACCTCCCACCTCCGCGCCGCCGCCCGTCTCCCGCCGCGATTCCGGCCGCCACCCGCCTCCCCTCGACCCATGCCGCCGCCGCGAGCTCCCCCGCCCCCGGATCCGCGCCTCTCCGCCGCCCGCCGCCCCGCGTCGCGACCTCCTGAGCCGCCGCGGCCGCCCCCTAGTCGCCCCTGCCGCCCGCCTCCTCCCGCACCTCCCCGAGCCGGGCGCGCCGCCCCGCCTCGCCGCCGACCCTCGTCGCCCGCCTCCGCCTGCGCCCGAGCCAAATAGGCCGCCACCCCGTCGCGCCTCCGCCTGTGGTCGAGATGCCGCCGCGCCCTGCCGCGCTCTCCACCGGCTACCACGGCGTGCGGCTCCGCCTCTCCGGCCGGTGGGGCGCCGAGATCTTGCGCGGCGGCGAGCGGTTTTGGCTCGGGACTTTCGACTCGGCCGAACTCGCCGCCCGCGCGTACGACGTCATGGTGTGGCGCTACGATGGCGCCGCCGGGCCACGGAACTTCTTCGACGTCGACAACCTCGCGGCAACCGAGTTCGTGGCTCCGACGTTCAGCGTCGTTACCCGCGCCGAGGAGCGCACCGTCCACCGGGAATACATGCGGATGTCCATCCGGAACCGCGATGAGGCGGAAATGGCCACCTTTTGTGTGGCGCATCCGCAACACGTCGCAGAGGAGCTCGAGTTCTACGCGCAACTGGCGGCGCAGCGAGCTGCGGCAGCCGCTGCTCGTCCGTCTTCATCCTCGGCGCCGCCTCCCACTATCGTATTTGACGATAGCTCTGATGACGACGATCCCGATTGGTGCGACAAGATGGTCGCGGATCTGTAGGCGGAGGATGCCACGGAGGAAGCCACCAAGAAGGCCCGGAGGATGGCGACAGCTCCGATTTCGATGAGGACTTCTGGGATAAACCCTAGATTTCGACGATCCAATGAACTATCTACCTAGTGTAAGTGTCAGTGTCTACCGATGAACTATCTACCTTGTGTCAGTGTCAGTGTCTACCGATGAACTATCTACCTAGTGTCAGTGTCTACCGATGAACTATCTACCTAGTGTCAATATCAGTGTCTACCGATGAACAACTGTGATATATCATGAATGTTTTTAAGGTTTGGTTTGAGAGTTCCTAGTCTTTGCCCTGAATCCTCACTTTTAAGGGTTTGAGGGTTCTAGTCCATGTTTTTCACCCCTTAAAAGTGCCAAAAAATGCCCATTCTCAATCCTTGAAGTGTTTTGAAGATTTGAGAGTTTAGGGGCTCTACTAGTGATGCTCTAATAGTGAAAGTAACTTAGGTGGTAACATGCACCAGCATGCAGTGCAACTAGATATTTTGATGATATGACATGTTATTAAATGAGTAGAGAAAGGCTAGTGGTAACTAACTATGTTGTCATAAAAATGAACGAGTTATACATTAATAAACGACGTACTATTCCAAGTTACCACCACTATGATACTATGCACGACGAATGTAATAACATAGAGTAACAATATATGACACTACCTTATATTACTTTCACTATAAGTAATCTAAAGATTTGGTAAACCTTGAACACAATGAGATATCGCAACATATTCACTCCTTAATCAGAGCCGGAGGTCTGCATGGTTACTGCTGTAGGACACATCGGGGCCGGGCGGCGGCCATGGGGAGCCCTAGCCGACGCAGGTGGAGGCCATGACCGCTAGCCGAAGAGGATGAGGCGTCCCGCCGCGACGACACACTTGAGGGGCCACTGTCCAACAGCTCCTTGCCACACCAACCTAACAGAGGCCCATGCATATCAGAAACTTCTTTAACCTAGCTAGCATTATTGCACAATGCAAACAACTACTTCCTCTGATCGCTTTTAATCGACGCAGAGCTAGGCTGATTGGATGCATGCATGTACTGTGCCGCGCGTCGACTAATTCGAACTGGAGGTAGTGGCGCAATGTTAGTAGAAATCTGTAAAAAAAATAAAAAGTTGTGGACTTTTAAAAGTCTCGCGCAATTGGTAGGTCTCAATATTTGAACAAATATGTGCCTGCTTTTCCCGTACTTTTCATTATTCGTAATATTTTTCCAATGTAGGAGCTTACACTCTTGGAAACCGAGTCGTACATCTGCTAGCTTCTTGAGGTGCTACTTAGTGGTTTTGATTTTTCTTTGAAATTTGGACTTGAAAACTATTCATAAAATTAGATAATAACAAGTTGAACTTCCATCAAGCTAGTAGTAAAATAATAAGGAACTCTAAATTGGCCAGCCTCTAACCAACACAACTTTACTACTCCCCCTAAAAATAATAACTTCAATAAAGTTCTATTAATAGACAGTAGACATCGCTCGATAGTACCGATTCCTTGATGTACCGTTCCAGCGGGCAAAATCAGGCCCCGAAAGTGACGGTGGATTCTCCAAGGAATAATTCACAAAAAGAAATTGAGGCTAGCTAACCGCACCAAACTTGTCCAGGCACTACATGAATCTTTCTGCGCGCATTGATCCAGCTTTTCTTGTATTAGGCCACAATAACTCTACAGCCAAAACCTCCCTAAAAAGAAGTCTACGTCCAATATTACTAGCTTGGTGGTTCAAGCAAGATATAAGAAAATTGTACCTGCCAACATATAATCGGGCAAATCGAAGGTATATCTCACTGTCTACCCAAAAAAGTTGCTCCACTACAGAATGAGAGTGGGACAAGAAAGATGATTGGTTCTCAGAAGATTCACAATTAGGTAGGTGTCCCCATGTTTAGTGAAAACCGAAAGGTGATCCCATTGTTGAAAACGGAATATAGCTAGCTTGCCAAAATGGAGTATCGAGAAAAGTCCAAAACCTCGTCTCGAGTGAACTACTGCTAGACCGATCATTCTTTCTTTTTTTCAGGATTTTTTTGGGGGACAATCCTACACACTACTCGTAGTACTATGAGGCTGGTGCCAACGCGGGCGGTAGTGGAGGCGATACCGCCCGCGACGGGGCGAGAGGCGGTCGAGAGGCGGGCGAGACGAGAGCGCGGGGCGGTGGCTCGGGCGCCCGGCGGTATCGCCCGCTACCGCCCAGCTACCGCCCGCGCTGGGGGCGAGAGGGAGGCGAGAGGCGGGCGAGAGTGAAGCGGCAAGCGTTGGCGGGCGAAGCGAGAGCCGGGGGCGAGAGTGGCGAGAGGCGAAGCGAGAGAGAGGCGAAAGCGGCCAGCGAAGCGAGATGCGGGCGAGAGGCGGGCGAGAGCGGGCGAGAGGCGGGCGAGAGAGTGTAACGGCTAGCTGGCGTGGCGCGATCTGATTCGTCCACGTCAGCTAGCCGTTGGGTTTCAAAAACGGCAAAATTTCATCCCCACCCCCTATAAATACCCCCATATGGTTTCACTCATTGCACACCTCACTTCATCAGCTCCACTCTCCATTTCCACTCCTCTCAACGCCATGTCTTCATCTAGCAGCAATTCGAGCGACGGAATGGAGGGTGATATGATCGATGCATTCCAGGCGGAGTATGAGGAGGAGATGCTCAACGAGGAGGCGGAGCCAAGACGACCGCGACGCCGCCGAGAGTTCATCAGGCGTGATCATCTGGGTGCCCACGATCGGCTCTTCGAGGACTACTTCGCCGACCCCTGCAATTATCCTCCGAGCTTCTTTCGGCGAAGGTATCGGATGAGGCGATCCCTTTTTCTGCGCATTGTGGATAGATTGGGTGAATATTCTCCGTATTTCATCCAAAGAGTTGATGCTCTCAACCGTGCTGGTTTTTCTCCCCTACAAAAGTGTACTGCGGCTTTGCGTCTGTTAGCTTATGGAGCCGCTGCAGATACGATAGATGAGTGGCTTAAGTTAGCTAGACAAACTTCATCAGATTGTCTAGATAGATTCTGTGAAGGCATCATTGACTGTTACGGGGAGACATTTTGCCATCGACCAAATGTCGAGGATACTCAGCGTCTGTTAGCAAAAGCCGAGGAGCGTGGCTTTCCGGGCATGTTAGGGAGCATCGATTGCATGCATTGGCAGTGGAGGAACTGCCCAGTGGCTCATGCTGGTCAATTCACAAGGGGAGACATCAAACACCCTACCATAATCTTAGAAGCCGTTGCGTCGTATGATCGTTGGATCTGGCATGCCTTTTTTGGAGTGGCCGGGTCGAACAACGACATCAATGTACTCAACCAGTCGCCGTTGTTCATTGATGTGCTTAGGGGAGAAGCACCTGTAGTGAACATCACGGTGAATGGACACGAGTACAACTATGGTTACTACCTTGCCGACGGCATCTACCCCTCCTGGCCGGTGTTCATGAAAGGTGTTACTCTTCCACAATGTGAAAAGCATCGACTGTTCACTGCTGCTCAATCAGCTTGGCGCAAAGATGTCGAGTGTGCCTTTGGAGTGCTGAAGGCTAGGTTCAACATTCTAGCAGTTCCGAGACGCTCCTACTCGAGGCGTACTCTTGGGTTGATCATGCGTGCATGTGTCATTCTGCACAACATGATCATCGACGATGAGCATGGTACAAATTTGGAGAACATCTATGAGACAGTTGATTCCAATGTCGGCCCTGCAATACACAACCATGCACCACCAAGCCTAGCAGCCAGGATTCAGATGGACAACGAAATGAGGGACTCACCGATGTATACACAGCTCCAGCATGATTTGATTGAGCATGTGTGGGCTAATGCCTAGATTATGTAATTTTTTCAAATTTTTATGTAATCTTTTCAAATTTGTATGTAAATTTTTTTATCATGTAATCGGTAACAATTTTAGTTCAATAAAATAATTTCCTTGCATTATTTTTAATGTTGTAATCTGAAAAAGAAATGCTGATGTCGAGGAGAGAGAAAAGCTGATGTGGAGGAGAGAGAAGTGAGAGCTGGCACTATAGCCTGTGCATTGGCACCGTGGGGTGAGAGTGGGGTGACAGTGGGGTGAGAGTGAGGAAAAAAGCTGATGTGGCAGGCTATAGTAGTGTGGTGCATTGGCACAAGCCTGACTTAGGCTACCTCTAGCGGTGGACAGTATTTCAAACCGCCAAATTGACTCTTAGAGCATCTCCACCGGGGGCTCAAATAGGCGCCGGCAGGGGAGTCGGCACTACCGTATGGAGGACGCCGGCACTGCATCCTCTATTTGGGGGATGTTTCCACACCAACGCCCTCAAACTGGTGGCCCCGATAGGATTTTACAAAAACTAAATATTCATAGTGTAGTTTCATTTTAATGTCATTCAACATTGAAGAATGAATACTATTTTAGGATAAATCCGATTAAAACATTAGTCACTCCTCGACCCCGGATGATATGAGAAACCTGCTTATCTCTAGCCTACGACCTACTGGCCACCCGGCTCTATGGAGGTGGACGATCACCCGTAGCTCTCTCCTGTGCTCTCTCCCCTGCTCTCTCCGCTGCTCCTCCGTCGTCGGTCCCCCGCTGCTCTTTCCGCCATGAACGTCAAGTAGGCGGATCTATCTGCGGCCACCGCCTCCTGACGCAGCTGGTGCTCCAGCTCCTCCCGCCGCTAATGGTGATCCAACTCCTGCCTCTGTAGCCAGAGCTGCGTCTCCGCCAAACGCTGCCGCTCGTAGACTTCATCTTGACGCTGCATCTCCTCCCGCATCAACCGCCGCAGCGCAAGCTACTCCCATCCCTGCTGCTGGCGCGCCTCCCACTGGCGCTACCGCTCCGCCTCCCGGCATCGCCGCGCATCCTCGCGCTCCCGCCGCTCCGCCCCCTCGTGCTCCCGCCGCTCCACCTCCTGGCCCTGCCGCTCGTCCGCGACAAAGGCATCTACGGTCGCCGCTAGCGCCGCCTCCTCCCACGCCTCATACTCTGCGAGCTGCAGGTCCGCCTCCACGACTTCTACGGCCGCCTCTAGCGTCGCCTCCTCCCACGAATCGAACATTGTGCTATTTTCTAGGGTTTTTGCACCAATGAGGCGGGGGAGAAGGGATAATATAGACCGACGACGAGGCGGGAAACCTCCTGTGTGGCATCGTGGCGGGAGAATTTCCCGTGCGGCGTCGTTGCGGGAGAGTTTCCAGCCCGGCGTCGTGGCGGTAAAATATCCCGCGCGGCGCCCTGGCATCACTGACAGGCGGCTCCTGATGACCCACAAGTATAGGGGATCGCAGCAGTCTTCGCGGGTAGTATAACCCAATTTATTGATTCGACACAAGGGGAGACAAAGAACACTTGGAAGCCTTAACAGCGGAGTTGTCAATTCAGCTGCACCTGGAAACAGACTTGCTCGCAAGAGTTTATCAGTAGTAACAGTTTTATAGCAGTAGCAGTAGTGAAATAACAGCAGCAGAGTAACAAAGACAGCAGTAGTGATTATAGTAAATAGCAGGATTAAAATACTGTAGGCACGGGGACGGATGACGGGCGTTGCATGGATGAGAGAAAATCATGTAACAATCATAGCAGGGCATTTGCAGATAATAATAAAACGGTGTCCAAGTACAAAGCAATCAATAGGCATGTGTTCCAATTATAGTCGTACGTGCTCGCAATGAGAAACTTGCACAACATCTTTTGTCCTACCAGCCGGTGGCAGCCGGGCCTCAAGGGAATCTACTGGATATTAAGGTACTCCTTTTAATAGAGTACCGGAGCAAAGCATTAACACTCCGTGAACACATGTGATCCTCACATCACTACCATCCCCTCCGGTTGTCCCGATTTCTGTCACTTCGGGGCCATCGGTTCCGGACAGCGACATGTGTATACAACTTGCAGGTAAGATCAATAAACAATGAATATCATGATGAAACAATAACATGTTCAGATCTGAGATCATGGCACTCGGGCCCTAGTGACAAGCATTAAGCATAACAAGTTGCAACAATATCATCAAAGTACCAATTACGGACACTAGGCACTATGCCCTAACAACCTTATGCTATTACATGACCAATCTCATCCAATCCCTACCATCCCCTTCGGCCTACAGCGGGGGAATTACTCACACATGGATGGGGGAAACATGGCTGGTTGATGGAGAGGCGTCGGTGGTGATGATGGCGATGATCTCCTCCAATTCCCCGTCCCGGCGGAGTGCCAGAACGGAGACTTCTGGCTCCCGCGACGGAGTTTCGCGATGTGGCGGCGTTCTGGAGGCTTTCTGGCGACTTCGACTTCTCCCCGTGCGTTTTTAGGTCGAAGGCAATATATAGTCCGAAGGAGGGCGTCGGAGGCCGGCCGAGGGGGCCAGACCATAGGGCCGCGCAGGCCCCCCTAGGCCGCGCCGCCTTATGGTGTGGGGCCCTCGGGCCTCCACCTGACTTGTCCTTCTGGCTTCGTCATTATTCTTGGAAAATAGGGCCTTCTGCATAAATTCTGAGGATTTTCCCGAAAGTTGGATTTCTGCACAAAAACGAGACACCAGAACAGTTCTGCTGAAAACAGCGTTAATCCATGTTAGTTGTATCCAAAATACACAAATTAGAGGCAAAACAATAGCAAAAGTGTTCGGGAAAGTAGATACGTTTTGGACGTATCAACTCCCCCCAAGCTTAGCTTATTGCTTGTCCTCAAGCAATTCAGTTAACAACTGAGCGATAAAAGAACTTTCACGAACACATTTGCTCATATGATGTATATATTCTCATGCTATGGCCAATACTTAAGCGGTTCATAATGAGATACATGCAAATAAGATCATCTAACAGCTATGTCAATCATGGAGAGGTACCAATAATTAATAATAAGCATCATGAATCATGTATATAAGCAGGATTGCAATGTTCATAAGAGAGTATGATAAAGTGGTATCTCGCTTGCCCGTATTTGATCGGCAAAACATAAATGCCCAGGCACCTCTGGAGTTCATAGAAAGACTAGAAGTAGTGATTGTCAAAGATAAAAGCATCAAAGTTACACCACAATCAATCATATTTTGAGACAAGCATATTATACTAAGAATGACAGTTGTGCTCCCAAGATAGTGCTCAAAGAAAGAATGGAGACACAACACAAAAGTAAAAGATTGACCCTTCGCAGAGGGAAGCAGGGATTAACATGCGCTAGAGCTTTTCATTTTTAAAACAGGAATAAAATTGTTTTGAGAGGTGTTTGTTGTTGTCAACGAATGGTAATGGGTACACTAACTACCTCGCCAACCGGACTTCCAAGAGCGGCTCCCATGAATTATTTTTATGTTTATGTGGCACTCCTTCCAACCTTTCTTTCACAAACCATGGCTAACCGAATCCTTCGGGTGCCTGCCAACAATCATATACCATGAAGGAGTGCCTTTTTATTTTAGTTTTATTATGATGACACTCCCCCCAACCTTTGCTTACACAAGCCATGGCTAACCGAATCCTTCGGGTGCCATCCAACGATCACATACCATGGAGGAGTGTCTATTTAATTTAATTAATTTGGGACTGGGAATCCCATTGCCAGCTCTTTTTGCAAAATTATTGGATAAGCGGATGTGCCACTAGTCCATAATGAAAGTCCGTCAAAAGTAAATGATAAGGTTGAAAGTTAAACACCACATACTTCCTCATGATCTATGAAACATTAACACAAATTTAGAAGCATTTTGAAGGTTTTAAAGGTAGCGCATGAGAATTTACTTGGAATGGTTTGAAATGCCATGCATAGGTATTTATGGTGGACACTTTGGAACAACTTGGTTTTCAGGTGTTTGGAAGCACGAGCAGCGTTCCCGCTCAGTACAAGTGAAGGCTAGCAATAGACTAGGAAGCGACAAATCAAGAGAGCAGTAACTGTCATAATCATGCTTGCGGCAAAATAAATTAACGGAGGCATAAAAGTGATACAAGAACTCTGAAGCAATATAAATCATCGAGGCTTAATTGACTTTGGTTCAGTCTTATGCATGCGTGAGCATGTGCCAAGTCGATATAAATGAATTATTCAGAGGAGGATACCACAATGCCATACCTACTTATGAATAAAACAATGCAAGCAAACATCCATGACATGCTACTCATATTAATAGATTGGAGCTAAACATGAGAGATCATAAACTACTAGACTTTCTCAAATAACATATACCTCACATGAACCAACTAAGCATGCTCACATGGATGAGTATATGTACAAAAATGAAAACAAATAGAGTTCATACCAGCCTCTCACCACAATCCAATTGTCGTAGATCGTCATTATTGCCTTTCACTTGTGTAGCTTGGATAATATGAAATGAAAACCACGCTCCAGCCACCGAAGAACATTGAACTCATAATGAACTTTACAAACCAAAGAAGAACAACAAATATTTTTGGTGTTTTCGAGTTTGAGAACAAGAACAAAAGGAAACAAGCAAACAAAGCAAAATCTTTTTGGGTTTTCTTATAGCAAACTAGCAATAGCAAATAAAGCGAAATAAATGCAAGAAACCAAAGCAAACAAATTATGAAGAGAAACAACAGAAATATTTTTGGTCTTTTTGTGTTTTGGGAAAGAAACAAAGCAAAAACAAGAATAGGCAAACTAGAAGACTCACATAAACACAAAGCAGCAGAAATTCGTCAAACTTGACAGCAGTACAGTACCCGATTTTTAATAAATTCTTCCACTGCTCAAATCGAAAAGTGTTCAACTAATGAAAGTTAGATAACAACCTGGGGAACATGCACAAAAATTGGCTTCGCGAAATACTGTTTTGGCTATTTGTCGGAATTTTTTCGGTAACAGTCCAGAATCTGTTTTTAGGCAGCACTTCCCCAAATATCATCTTTCTCTCATTAGAAAACCACTCAAACAAACTAAACAAGTATATACACGTATCCAGCAATCATAATATGCAAAGAATGAGTGATGCCGGTATACCTCCCCCCAAGCTTAGGCTTTTGGCCTAAGTGGAGTTCAATCCCATCGAGGCCATGAGGTAGTATCTCCGTAGTACGACGAAGATGGATCATATTCCGGGTATGTGCTAGAAGAAGCACCCGGATACGTGACGGTGTAGTCGTAGGAGGGCTCGGCGTCCTCGGAGTCATGCTGCTGGTGGAAGTCTTGTATCTTCATCTTTTCCTCCACCTCCTCCTTAGTGCGCGACCATGGTTCCCTGTCAATACTGAACAAACCCGGCTGGGGAAGAGGGATTTCCTTCTCATCCCCGTCAGCAAACAGCATTCTATAGACCATGTTATCTAAAGTGGAGTCAGTGGTAACAAAATGATGGCTTTTTATAGCAGCAATATCAAGCCTCCTAGGGGTTAATGGCACATCATTAGAATCTAGAGGAAGTCTTAAATGTGTTAAAATGCGCAATGCAATAGTTCCTCCAAAAATAGGCCCCCTGTTAGACAGGCGGCGAGCAATAAGAGAACCAAGATGATAAGATGTCCGTCCAGTAAGTGCAGTATTCAAGAAAGCAAGATGGTAAATAGAAATATTGCTAGTGTTCTCCCTACCAAGAATGCTAGTAGCAATGTAATATGCAAAATATTTAATGGCGGGGAGTTGAATGTTCCTTATCTTGCCACGCTGAATGGTGTGACAATCATCATCGGTGATCCCTCGATAGAGCTCCAACAGGTCCCGGGGGTTGTCATCAATCCTCCTTGCTGTACCTACAGGGGCAATATCCAATGCACGACAAAAATCTTCCAATTCCATAGTAACAGGATTACCATAGATCTTGAATGCAACTGTCGGCTCATATTGCTTGTTGTGGAACTTGAAGCTCTCGACGAAAATTTTGGTGAGCATGTAGTATTGCTCCCTTTCATCTCCCACATAAGTGGCTAAGCCTGCCCTGTTGACAAGGGTGAAGAAATCATCCAATATCTCTGCATTTGTCAGAAAATCATAACAAGGGAAAGATGAAGCATTAGGAGCTCCATTGTCCTCTTCGGGCGCGAAGCTAGGCGCGATGATATCCTCATTGTACGATCGCCTAAGTCGGGTGGCGGTCCTAGAAGGCCTCCCGGTGCTGGTTGTTCCTCTCTTGAACAATTCTCCAAAGTTGAACTTCTTCATCTTTCTTTTCTGAAATTTTTCAACAAGTGATATAAAACTTGATTTGGTGACATATAATCAAGGGGAACTACTATAGGAACTTGCTAGAGTACTAATCATGCATCAAAACTAGTTTATACAACTTAGAACAAGCATGCAAGCTCACTAAACATGTTACCTACTGCAGCAAAATATTCAAGATATACTCAACCAAACAAAATTCTACTTGGATAGGCGGAGGAGTCACATACCGGAGAGCAAATGTGCCAAATTTTAGACAGAAATCTGGGCTGAGCAAAGAGATCGAAAAATCCTGAGCTCTTGAGCAAAAATGCGAGTCAGAGGAAACTGGTGTTGATTTTTTCGGGAGAGAGAAGAGTCTGGGAGGAAGAGATGAAGTAGTGGGGCAAGGAGGGGCCCACACCACAGGGTGGCGCGCCCCCCTCCTTGGCCGCGCTGGCTGGTGGTGTGGCACCCTGGGGTGCCCCACAGGTCATCCTCTGGTGCTCCCAGGTGCCTCTTCGAAAAATAGGACCAACGGTATAATTTTCGTGAATTTTTGAAAACTTTGAAAAATGCACATTTCTGGGTATTAAGTTTATTATTACTGGCCAGGAAATTTTTTGAAAACTCTAATTAACTAAGGAACTTTGCAATTCAAAAGTGCTACAGCAAATAAAACGAGTGGAGGGAGAAAGAGATGTTGTTTACCTCCTCTATGCATATAAAAGGTATTCGTTGACAAGGTTGATCAAGTCTTGCCACCGAGTAAATTTTACATAACATATGAAGAAATAAACCTCAAATCAATCATGTTACCTTGAATTGTATTGATATGGATCCAATCATAAGATTTTGATAACCTTCTTTAGGCTCATATATAGGACAATCGATAGTTCCAACTTTGATAGTTCTCACATTAGAAATAGTATTGACTCCACATACTTTGTCAATCCTCTTGGGGAAATAGACGGTGTGCTCCTTATCATCAACATTGAAAGTAACCTTTCCTTTATTGCAATCAATAACAGCCCCTGCGGTGTTAAGAAAAGGTCTCCCAAGAATAATAGACATATTATCATCTTCAGGCATTTCCAACACAACAAAATCAGTTAATATCAAGCAGTTATTAGTAACTTGAACAGGAACATCCTCACATATACCAACATGAATAGCAGTAGATTTATCAGTCATTTGCAAAGATATATCAGTAGGTATCAACTTACCTAAATAAAGTCTCTTATAAAGAGAAAAGGGCATAACACTAACACCGGCTCCCAAGTCACATAGAGCAGTTTTAACATAATTATTCTTAATAGAACAAGGAATAGTAGGTATACCTGGGTCGCCCAATTTCTTCGGAACTTTGCCATTGAAAGAGTAATTAGCAAGCATAGTGGAAATTTCCTCATTGGGGATTTTCCTTTTGTTAGTAACAATATCTTTCATATACTTTGAATAAGGAGGCAATTTAATAGCATCAGTCAAAGGGATTTGCAAGAATAAAGGTTTCATCCAATCGCAAAATTTATTATAGTGTTCTTCTTCCTTTGATTTTAGTTTCTTAGCAGGAAAAGGCAATTGCTTTTGCACCCAAGGTTCTCTTTCATTACCATGTTTCTTAGCAATAAAATCTTCTTTAGTATACTTTTTATTTTTATCATGCTTTTCAGGTTCATCTTCTACCTCTTCTTTATCAGAAGCATCATTCTTATCATTATCATTATTATTGTTATGTTCATTACAACTTTCAGTTTCAGCATCGGAAATAGAAATACTATTAGGATCATTAACAGGTTCAGAGGATTCTACAACATTTTTATGCTTCTTCTTCTTTTTCTTCTTAGAAGGAGCACTAGGTTCAATTCGTTGAGAATCTTGTTCAATTCTTTTGGGATGCCCTTCAGGATATAGAGGATCCTGGGTAGAGACACCACCTCTAGTTGTTACTTCATAAGCATGTTTCTCTTTAGAATTATTATTTAGCAAGTCATTTTGCACTTTAGTGAGTTGATCAATTTGAGTTTGAATCATTTGAAAATGTTTAACAAGCATCTTAACATCATTGGAGGTTCTCTCCACAATATCATGCAAATTGCTAATAGCTTGAGAATTTTCCATTAGATGATTCTCTACTCTCATATTAAAATTTTCTTGCTTAACAATATAATTATCAAACTCATCTAAGCATTGCGCAGGAGGTTTTGAATACGGAATATCTTCCCTAGTAAAGCGTTGAAGGGAGTTTACCTCAATCATGGGTGAAGGGGGAATTATCTCACATATATCCTCTATGGGAGGTAGATTCTTCACATCTTCGGATTTAATACCTTTCTCCTTGAGAGACTTCTTAGCTTCCCGCATATCATCATCATTCAATTCAATTAAACCCCTCTTCTTCAATATTGGCGTTGGAGTTGGTTCAGGTGTATTCCAATCATCATGATTCCGGCTTATTCTAGCCAATAAATCTTCACTTAAATGCTGAGTTCTTTTCCTGAAAACACAACCAGCACAACTATCCAAATATGCTCTAGATTCAATGGTTAGTCCACTATAAAATATATCAAGTAGATCATTCTTTTCTAAATCATGTCCAGGTCGAGCTCTGATAAGAGAACAAAATCTTGCCCATGCCGCAGGCAATTTCTCTTCATCTACCTGATCAAATCTGTAAATTCTCTGTAAAGCAGCATGTTGAGCACTAGCAGGAAAGTATTTTCGAAAGAAAACATCACGCAAGTCAGATGGACTTTTAATAGAAACAGGAGGCAAACTATTATACCCCAGCATCATCCTTTAATGAGAAAGGAAAAATTTTAATGACAAAGTAAGTACGCATCTTGACATCATCAGAAAACAAGCTACTCATAGAAGAAAGTTCATTCATGTGTTCTACAGCACTTTCTTTTTCAGTACCACAAAAGGGTGCTTTCTCTACAATAGCTATATGAGATAGATCAAGAGAAAAATCATAATCTTTATCCTTAATGCATATAGGAGATGTGGCAAATTCAGGATCAGGAGATAGCTTATGCCTAACAGTATATTGTGCGAGAAACTTTTTAATGTTTCTTGCATCAGCAGTAGCATTGCATCTATTAATAAGATCATCATTAAGCTCTACATAATCTTCATCAGGATCATCACTAGAATAATCAAGTTCAGGTGAACTAACAGGTGTAGTGGCATTTTTATTAGGAGTTTCAGCATTTTCAATTTGTATAGACCTAGCAATTGTAGCATCTAGAAAGGATCCCAACGAACCACTATCATCAAGCACAGCAGAAACATTATCAATATTATGAGAGTTTTCAGATTCAGCAGACGTACCACCAAGCGAAGCTTGTGGCGGTGAAACAAGTTGACTTATCACAGATGGTGAATCAAGTGTAGCAGAGGTACTCAGATTTGTACCTTTTCTTGTAGTGGATGGTAATATGGCGACTTTAGAATCGCGAGCTTTACCCATGATGGAGAATTTGCAGCGAACAATATCAATCCAAGTGAACTTCCAAATAAAGCCATGCTCCCCGGCAACGGCGCCGAAACTTGATCTTGATGACCCACAAGTATAGGGGATCGCAGCAGTCTTCGCGGGTAGTATAACCCAATTTATTGATTCGACACAAGGGGAGACAAAGAACACTTGGAAGCCTTAACAGCGGAGTTGTCAATTCAGCTGCACCTGGAAACAGACTTGCTCGCAAGAGTTTATCAGTAGTAACAGTTTTATAGCAGTAGCAGTAGTGAAATAACAGCAGCAGAGTAATGATACGTCCAAAACGTATCTACTTTCCCGAACACTTTTGCTATTGTTTTGCCTCTAATTTGTGTATTTTGGATGCAACTAACACGGACTGACGCTGTTTTCAGCAGAACTGTTCTGGTGTCTCGTTTTTGTGCAGAAATCCAACTTTCGGGAAAATCCTCGGAATTTATGCAGAAGGCCCTATTTTCCCAGAAAACTGACGGAGCCAGAAGGACAATTAAGGTGGAGGCCCGAGGGCCCCACACCATAGGCCGGCGCGGCCCAGGGGGGGCCGCGCGGCCATGTGGTGTGGCCCCCTCGGCCGGCCTCCGACGCCCTCCTTCGGACTATTTATCGGCCTCGACCTAAAAACGCACGGAGAGAAGTCGAAGTCGCCAGAAACCCTCCAGAACGCCGCCACATCGCGAAACTCCGTCGCGGGAGCCAGAAGTCTCCGTTCTGGCACTCCGCCGGGACGGGGAAGTGGAGGAGATCATCGCCGCCATCACCGCCAACGCCTCTACATCAACCAGCCATGTTTCCCCCATCCATGTGTGAGTAATTCCCCCGCTGTAGGCCGAAGGGGATGGTAGGGATTGGATGAGATTGGTCATGTAATAGCATAAGATTGTTAGGGCATAGTGCCTAGTGTCCGTAATTGGTACTTTGATGATATTGTTGCAACTTGTTATGCTTAATGCTTGTCACTAGGGCCCGAGTGCCATGATCTCAGATCTGAACATGTTATTGTTTCATCATGATATTCATTGTTTATTGATCTTACCTGCAAGTTGTATACACATGTCGCTGTCCGGAACCGATGGCCCCGAAGTGACAGAAATCGGGACAACCGGAGGGAATGGTAGCGATGTGAGGATCACATGTGTTCACGGAGTGTTAATGCTTTGCTCCGGTACTCTATTAAAAGGAGTACCTTAATATCCAGTAGTTTCCCTTGAGGCCCGGCTGCCACCGGCTGGTAGGACAAAAGATGTTGTGCAAGTTTCTCATTGCGAGCACGTACGACTATAATTGGAACACATGCCTATTGATTGCTTTGTACTTGGACACCGTTTTATTATTATCTGCAAATGCCCTGCTATGATTGTTACATGAGTTTCTCTCATCCATGCAACGCCCGTCATCCGTCCCCGTGCCTACAGTATTTTAATCCTGCTGTTTACTAAAATCACTACTGCTGTCTCTGTTACTCTGCTTTGTTATTTCACTATCACTCTTGCTATAAAACTGTTACTCTTGATAAACTCTTGCGAGCAAGTCTGTTTCAGTGCAGCTGAATTGACAACTCCGCTGTTAAGACTTCCAAGTGTTCTTTGTGTCTCCTTGTGTCGTTTCAATAAATTTCGTTTTACTTACCTCGAAGACTATTGCTTTCCCCTATACTTGTGGTTCTTCAAGACTA
Source organism: Lolium perenne (assembly GCF_019359855.2). Classification (NCBI taxonomy): domain Eukaryota; kingdom Viridiplantae; phylum Streptophyta; class Magnoliopsida; order Poales; family Poaceae; genus Lolium; species Lolium perenne. The sequence goes on along the minus strand of NC_067245.2, from coordinate 219,469,373 downwards.
TTTTAAAGCGCCGTTGCCGGGGAGCATAGCTTTATTTGGAAGTTCACTTGGATTGATATTGTTCGCTGCAAATTCTCCATCATGGGTAAACCTCGCGATACTAAGATCGCCATATTGCCATCCACTACAAGAAAAGGTACAATTCTGAGTACCTCCGCTACACTTGATTCACCGTCTGTGATTGATAAACTTGTTTCACCGCCACATGCTTCACATGCGGGTACTTCTGCTGAATCTGAAAACTCTCATAATATTGATAATATTTCTGCTGTGCTTGATGATAGTGGTTCATTGGGATCCTTTCTAGATGCTACAATTGCTAGGTCTAGACAAATTGAAAATACTGAAACTCCTAATGCTACTACACCTGTTAATTCACCTGAACTTGATTATTTTAGTGATGATCCTGATGAAGATTATGTGGAGCTTAATGATGATTTTATTGAAAAATGCAATGCTACTACTGATGCAAGAAAAATTAAAAAGTTGCTTGCAGAACATGCTGTTAGATATAAACTGTCTCCTGATCCTAAGTTTGCCACATCTCCTATAAACATTAAGGATAAAGATGATGATTTTTCTCTTGATCTATCTCATATAGCTATTGTTGAGAAAACACCCTTTTGTGGTACTGAAAAAGAAAGTGCTGTTGAACACATGATTGAGTTATCTACTCTAAGTAGCTTGTTTTCTGATGATGTCAAGATGCGTACTTACTTTGTTGCTAAAAATTTTCCATTCTCATTAAAGGATGATGCTAAAACTTGGTATAATAGTTTGCCACCTAATTCTATTAAAAGTCCAAAAGAATTGCTTGATGTTTTCTTCCGTAAGTACTTTCCTGCTAGTGCTCAACATATTGCTTTGCAGAGAATTTATAATTTTAACCAGGAGGATGAAGAGAAATTGCCTGAGGCTTGGGCGAGATTTTGCTCTCTTATTAGAGCTCGGCCTGATCATGATTTGGAAAAGCATGATTTACTAGATATATTTTATAGTGGACTAACCATTGAGTCTAGGGCATACCTGGATAGTTGTGCTGGTTGTGTTTTCAGGAAAAGAACTCCAGATGACGCTGAAGAATTATTGGCTAAAATAGGCCGGAATCATGATGATTGGACTACACCTGAACCAACCCCGACACCGATATTGAAGAAGAGGGGTATGATTAAATTAAATGATGAAGATATGAGGGAAGCCAAGAAGTCTCTTAAGGAGAAGGGTATTAAACCTGAAGATGTGAAGAATTTACCTCCTATAGAAGATGTATGTGAGATAATTCCCCCTTCATCCATGATTGAGGTAAACTCCCTTCAACGCTTTACTAGGGAAGATATTCCGTATTCGAAACCTCCTGCACAATGCTTAGATGAGTTTGATAATTATATTGTTAAGCAAGAAAACTTTAATATGAGAGTAGAGAATCATTTAATGGAAAATTCTCGAGCTATTAGTGAATTGCATGATATTGTAGAAAGAACCTCCAATGATGTTAAGATGCTTGTTAAACATTTTCATATGGTTCAAACTCAAATAGATCAACTCACTAAAGTGCAAAATGACTTGTTAGGGAATAATTCTAAAGAGAAACATGCTTATGAAGTAACAACTAGAGGTGGTGTCTCTACCCAGGATCCTCTATATCCTGAAGGGCATCCCAAAAGAATTGAACAAGATTCTCAACGCATTGAACCTAGTGCACCTTCTAAGAAGAAAAAGAAGAAGAAACATAAAAATGTTGTAGAATCCTCTGAACCTGCTAATGATCCTAATAGTATTTCTATTTCTGATGCTGAAACTGAAAGTGGTAATGAACATGATAATGATAATGATAATGATAATGATAAGAATGATGCTCCTGATAAAGAAGAGGTTGAAGAAGAACCTGAAAAGCATGCTAAAAATAAAAAGTATACTAAAGAAGATTTTATTGCTGAGAAACATGGTAATGAAAGAGAACCTTGGGTGCAAAAGCAAATGCCTTTTCCTGCTAAGAAACTAAAATCAAAGGAAGAAGAACACTATAATAAATTTTGCGATTGGATGAAACCTTTATTCTTGCAAATCCCTTTGACTGATGCTATTAAATTGCCACCTTATTCAAAGTATATGAAAGATATTGTTACTAACAAAAGGAAAATCCCCAATGAGGAAATTTCCACTATGCTTGCTAATTACTCTTTCAATGGCAAAGTGCCAAAGAAGTTGGGCGACCCAGGTATACCTACTATTCCTTGTTCTATCAAGAATAATTATGTTAAAACTGCTCTATGTGACTTGGGAGCCGGTGTTAGTGTTATGCCTTTTTCTCTTTATAAGAGAATTTATTTAGATAAGTTGATACCTACTAATATATCTTTGCAAATGGCTGATAAATCTACTGCTATCCATGTTGGTATATGTGAGGATGTTCCTGTTCAAGTTACTACTAACTGCTTGATATTAACTGATTTTGTTGTGTTGGAAATGCCTGAAGATGATAATATGTCTATTATTCTTAGGAGACCTTTTCTTAACACCGCAGGGGCTGTTATTGATTGCAATAAAGGAAAGGTTACTTTCAATGTTGATGATAGGGAGCATACCTTTTATTTCCCCAAGAAGATTGATAAAGTATGTGGAGTCAATACTATTTTTAATGCGAGAACTATCAAAGTGGGAACTATTGATTGTCCTATATGTGAGCCTAAAGAAGAATATCAAACTCTCGTGATTGGATCCATATCAATACAATTCAAGGTAACATGATTGATTTGAGGTTTATTTCTTCTTATGCTATGTAAAATTTATTTGGTGGCAAGACTTGATCAACCTTGTTAACGAATACCTTTTATATGCATAGAGGAGGTAAACAACATTTCTTTCTTCCTCCACTTGCTCTAGTTGTTGTAGCACTGTTAATTTGCAAAGTTCCTTAGTTAATTGGAGATTTCAAAATTTTTCCTGGCCAGTAATAATAAACTAAATACCCAGAAATGTGCATTTTTCAAAGTTTTCAAAAATTCACAAAAATTATACCGTTGGTCCTATTTTTCGACGAGGCACCTGGGAGCACCAGAGGATGACCAGTGGGGCACCAGAGGGTGCCACACCACAGGCCGGCGCGGCCAAGGAGGGGGGCGCGCCACCCTGTGGTGTGGGCCCCTCCTTGCCCCACTATCTCATCTCTTTCTCCCAGCATCTTCTCTCTCCCGAAAAAACTCGAACCAGCTTCCTCTCACTCGCGTTTTTGCTCAAGAGCTCAGGATTTTTCGATCTCTTTGCTCAGCCCAGATTTCTTGCTGAAATTTGGCACATTTGCTCCTTGGTATGTGACTCCTCCAATGATCCAAGTAGAATTTTGTTTGGTTGAGTATATCTTGAATATTTTGCTGCTGTAGGTAACATGTTTAGTGAGCTTGCATGCTTGTTCTAAGTTGTATAAACTAGTTTTGATGCATGATTAGTACTCTAGCAAGTTTCTATAGTAGTTCCCCTTGATTACATGTCACCAAATCAAATTTTTATATTGTTTGTTGAAATTTCAGAAAATGGAGTGGAATAGATATCAATTGAACCAACAAGAATTGGAAGTCCAACAAGTTATGAGAGTCAATCGTGAAGAGGGAGTATACCCCTCCTACTACCCATGTGCAGATTTCATGAGAAGCGCGGGAATATTTGAAGATGTTCAAAGTCTAATTTCTCGTGCAGGGCTGAGTGACTTTGTTGAGGGAGAGCCAAGACAATATGCAAAATTAACTATGTCTTTTGTGCAGGACTTTAAGTTCAATTGGTCGCGATCTAACCCCACGGTCCAGTATAAAATTTACAACAAAGCTGTCAACTTGCCATTCAGTGATTTTTGTGCAGCAATAAGAGTACCGCAATGGGGATCATGCGAAAAGATAAGGGGATCGCCGCAAGAACTCTTAGACCTCTTCAAGATGATTTGTTATGGAAGGAGTTTCTCAGAGGATAGTGGTAAAATCACTAGCATTCAGCTCCCGGCTATCCGCTACTTTGCCTATTTTATTACTAAATGCGTTCTTGCTAAAAAGATTGGTGGTAAACTTTCTATCCCGGATTTAGCTTTTCTAGCTGCGGCACTGCAAAGTAGTAGGACTTATAATTTGGGGGCATTGATAGCTTATAGACTTGCTACTAACCGTGAGAAAGGGGGAATTTGTGGAGGTCTCATCGCCTCTCGTTTACTAGCTTTTCATAATGTAGAACCTCATCATTTTGATATTCCATTCCCCATAGAAAAACTTGACATAGCCTCTATGATTAAACATGAATTTGTTTCTGATTCCTCCAACTTGGGTAACCTATTTTACAAGATGACATTTTATAAGAAAGTCTGGAGAATAACTAAGAAAACTGAGAAATTAGTAAGATTGCCTGCGCCTGTTCTGTCTAACCTTGATTCCAGGGGAGATTGGTCGGTCACAGAAGGTGCACTGGATGCACACATAGAGAGAGGAGGCCGACATGCAAGAGATGACATGGAGGTCGAGGAGCACCTCGACTCATCATCCGATGCAGCAAGTTCCTCGCATCAACATGTTGGACATGTGGAGCCTCCACGCTTTTCTTCTGCACAGGAACTTTACTATGACTACTTCATGAATTACCCACCGGCGAGGAACAACGATCCTCGTTGGGGTTGAACTCCACTTAGGCCAAAAGCCTAAGCTTGGGGGGAGGTATACCAGCATCACTCATTCTTTGCATATTATGGTTGATGGATACTTGTACATATTTGTTTTGTTCGTTTGAGTGGTTTTCTAATGAGAGGGAGATGATATTTGGGGAAGTGCTGCCTGAAAACAGATTCCAGACTGTTACTAGAAATATTCGTGCACACAGCCAGAGCGTTATTTTGAGTTGCCAATTTTTGTGCAGGTTCCCCAGGTTGTTATCTAACTTTCATTAGTTGAACACTTTTCGAGCTGAGCAACTTAAGATTTTTGTAAAAATCGATTTCTGTACTGCTGTCAGGTTTTGGCAGATTTCTGCCATCTGGCTTTTCTGTGTTTCTTCTAGTTTGCTATTTCTTGTTTTTGCTTTGTTTCCTTTCCAAAACACAAAAAGACCAAAAATATTTCTGTTGTTTCTTTTCACCATTTGTTTATCTTGGTTTCTTGCATTTGTTTTGCTTTATTTGCTATTGCTAGTTTGCTATAAGAAAACCCAAAAAGATTTTGCTTTGTTTGCTTGTTTCCTTTTGTTCTTGTTTGCAATTCGAAAACACCAAAAATATTTGCTGTTCTTCTTTGGTTTGTAAAGTTCATTATGAGTTCAATGATCTTCGGTGGCTGGAGCATGGTTTTCATTTCATATTATCCAAGCTACACAAGTGAAAAGGGCAATGATGACGATCTACGACAATCTGATTGTGGTGAGAGGCTGATATGAACTCTATTTGTTTTCATTTTTGTACATATACTCATCCATGTGAGCATGCTTAGTTGGTTCATGTGAGGTATATGTTATTTGAGAAAGTCTAGTAGTTCATGATCTCTCATGTTTAGCTCCAATTTATTAATATGAGTAGCATGTCATGGATGTTTGCTTGCATTGTTTTATTCATAAGTAAGTATGGCATTGTGGTATCCTCCTCTGAATAATTCATTTATATCGACTTGGCACATGCTCACGCATGCATATGACTGAACAAAAAGTCAATTAAGCCTCGATGATCTATATTGCTTCAGATTTCTTGTATCACTTTTATGCCTCCGTTAATTTATTTTGCCGCAAGCATGATTATGACAGTTACTGCTCTCTTTTTTTTCCGAAATGGGGAGCAAAACCCCGGCCTCTGCATCGAAACGATGCACACAGCCATTTATTTTATTATTCATAGGTTCAAAGGTTTAGTTTTACAACTCATGGGTCACATAAGATGTACATCAACCAGCGTAATAAAAAGAAAGTCTACTCATGCATCATGTAATCTTTTAAAAAGCCGCCAACCACCCTGGTTGTAGATAGCCCGAGCAACCATCTCCAGACGGATGCATCCAGAATCCATAGGCGCCCGCTGCGCCTCCGGAAGAAGATAAGACCACTCTCGGGTCCAGTGGGTAGCCATACGGATAACCTGTAAAAAGTGAGCAGTTCCAATCTTGTTAAAGACCATATCATTTCTACAGTTCCAAAGGGCCCAAACTAAAGCACACACACCTAGACGAATTCGAGCTTTAGTGTGCTTCTCAACTCCATTTAGCCAGTTTCCGAACATATTCGTAACATTAGCAGGTGGAGGAATACCAAAGGTAAAATGTACTACTCTCCAAACTAGGCTAGCGAAGGGACAAGCGAAAAATAAATGGTTAATAGACTCCTCCGAGTCACAAAAGGCACACTTTTTACAACCATTCCAATTACGCTTTGCAAGGTTATCTTTTGTGAGTATTACTTTATGATGTAGAAACCACATAAAGATCTTTATCTTTAATGGTACTTTTAATTTCCAGATATATTTTCTTAAGAAAACTGTGTGGCCGTTCATCATATCAACATACATAGACTTTACCGTGAAAAGCCCAGATGTTGTGAGGTTCCACACAAATTTATCATCTTCGTTCGATAAGTTGACTCTCATGAGCCTACGGACTAGTTGCAACCAAGTCTCCCATCTATTTCCCGTTAGATTTCTTCTAAATTCGATATTTAGATGATCCTCTGATAGGATATCAGCAACTAAAACGTTTTTCCGTCGCACAATATTGTATAGAGATGGGTATTGGCTTGCAAGCGGCAAATCACCTAACCAAGTATCTTCCCAAAAACGAGTTGCCTGCCCGTTTCCTATTTGGAAATTTCCTCTACTAAAGAAAATTTCCTTGACTCTCATTAATCCTTTCCAGAATTGAGAGTCGGTTGGTTTGGCGGTCACTTGTGACAATGTTTTTTGGCGGAGGTATTTATTATGCAGCAGTTCTTGCCACACTCCATCTTCGTTTAACAGTTTGTAAAGCCATTTGCTAAGCAAACATTTATTTTTTATATCTAGTACCTCCACCCCTAGACCCCCTTGGTCTTTGGGCCGACAAATGATGTTCCATCTTGTTAGTCTATACTTTCTTTTGTGCTCATCTTCTTGCCAAAAGAAGCGAGACCGGTAATAGTCCAATCTTTTCCTTACCCCTTTCGGTATTTCTAGAAAAGAAAGCATGAACATCGGTAAGCTCGTCAGAACAGAATTAATAAGAACAAGCCTATCTCCGTATGAGAGCAACTTGCTTTGCCAGCACCCCAACTTTTTCTCAAAGCGGGTTTCCACTGGATTCCATTCTTTATTTAGTAATCTTCTGTAGTGTATAGGTACCCCTAGATACCGAATAGGTAGAGCTCCAGCTTCGCACCCGAAGATTTGCTTATACTGGTTCTCCATCTCTTTTGCTTTTCCAAAACAAAAGATCTCACTCTTGTGGAAATTTATTTTAAGGCCTGATAGTTGCTCGAAGATACAAAGAATCAATTTCATGTTCACGGCCTTCTCTAAGTCATGTTCCATGAAAAGAATCGTATCATCAGCATACTGGAGAATGGACACTCCACCATCCACTAGATGGGGTACAAGTCCTCCCACTTGTCCATCCTCTTTTGCCCTTGCAATAAGGATAGCCAACATATCAGCCACAATGTTAAATAAGATGGGGGATAGAGGATCGCCTTGTCTTAACCCCTTTTTTGTTTGGAAATAATGGCCAATATCGTTATTAACCTTTACTCCTACCGATCCCCCCTGGATAAATTGCATAATTAAGTCGCACCACTCTTGTGCAAAACCTTTCATACGCAACGTTTGTTGAAGGAAAGACCATTTCACTTTATCGTAAGCCTTTTCAAAATCTATTTTAAATATAACTCCATCCATTTTCTTCCTATGAAGTTCATGAATGGTTCCTATGAAGTTACTGCTCTCTTGATTTGTCGCTCCCTAGTCTATTGCTAGCCTTCACTTGTACTGAGCGGGAACGCTGCTCGTGCTTCCAAACACCTGAAAACCATGTTGTTCCAAAAGTGTCCACCATAAATACCTATGCATGGCATTTCAAACCATTCCAAGTAAATTCTCATGCGCTACCTTTAAAACCTTCAAAATGTTTCTCAATTTGTGTTTATGTTTCATAGCTCATGAGGAAGTATGTGGTGTTTAGCTTTCAACCTTGTCATTTACTTTTGACGGACTCTCATATGGACTAGTGGCACATCCGCTTATCCAATAATTTTGCAAAAAGAGCTGGCAACGGGATTCCCAGTCCCAAATTAATTAACTTAAATAGACACTCCTCCATGGTTTGTGATTGTTGGACGGCACCCGAAGGATTCGGTTAGCCATGGCGTGTGTAAGCAAAGGTTGGGGGGAGTGTCATCATCATAATAAAAATAAAATAAAAAGGCACTCCTTCATGGTATGAGATTGTTGGCAGGCACCCGAGGATTCGGTTAGCCATGGTTTGTGTAAGAAAGGTTGGAAGGAGTGCCACATAAATATGCAAATAATTCATGGGAGCCGCTCTTGAAAGTCCGGTTGGCGAGGTAGTTAGTGTACCCATTACCATTCGTTGACAACAACAAACACCTCTCAAAATAATTTTACTCCTGTCTTTATAAAAATGAAAAGCTCTAGCGCATGTTAATCCCTGCTTCCCTCTGCGAAGGGTCAATCTTTTACTTTTATGTTGTGTCTCCATTATTTCTTTGAGCACTATCTTGAGAGCACAACTGTCATTCTTAGTATAATATGCTTGTCTCAAAATATGATTGATTGTAGTATAATTTTGATGCTTTTATCTTTGACAATCACTACTTCTAGTCTTTCTATGAACTCCAGAGGTGCCCGGGCATTTATGTTTTGCCAATCAAATACAGGCAAGCAAGATACCACTTTATCATACTCTCTTATGAACATTGCAATCTTGCTTATATACATGATTCATGATGCTTATTATTAATTGTTGGTACCTCTCCATGATTGACATAGCTGTTAGATGATCTTAATTGCACGTATCTCATTATGAACTGCTTAAGTATTAGCCATAGCATGAGAATATATACATCATATGAGCAAATGTGTTCGTGAAAGTTCTTTTATCGCTCAGTTGTTAACTGAATTGCTTGAGGACAAGCAATAAGCTAAGCTTGGGGGGAGTTGATATGTCCAAAACGTATCTACTTTCCCGAACACTTTTGCTATTGTTTTGCCTCTAATTTGTGTATTTTGGATGCAACTAACACGGACTAACGCTGTTTTCAGCAGAACTGTTCTGATGTCTCGTTTTTGTGAAGAAATCCAACTTTCGGGAAAATCCTCGGAATTTATGCAGAAGGCCCTATTTTCCCAGAAAACTGACGGAGCCAGAAGGACAATTAAGGTGGAGGCCCGAGGGCCCCACACCATAGGCCGGCGCGGCCCAGGGGGGCCCGCGCGGCCATGTGGTGTGGCCCCCTCGGCCGGCCTCCGACGCCCTCCTTCGGACTATTTATCGGCCTCGACCTAAAAACGCACGGAGAGAAGTCGAAGTCGCCAGAAACCCTCCAGAACGCCGCCACATCGCGAAGATTGTTAGGGCATAGTGCCTAGTGTCCGTAATTGGTACTTTGATGATATTGTTGCAACTTGTTATGCTTAATGCTTGTCACTAGGGCCCGAGTGCCATGATCTCAGATCTGAACATGTTATTATTTCATCATGATATTCATTGTTTATTGATCTTACCTGCAAGTTGTATACACATGTCATTGTCCAGGAACCAATGGCCCCGAAGTGACAGAAATCGGGACAACCGGAGGGAATGGTAGCGATGTGAGGATCACATGTGTTCACGGAGTGTTAATGCTTTGCTCCGGTACTCTATTAAAAGGAGTACCTTAATATCCAGTAGTTTCCCTTGAGGCCCGGCTGCCACCGGCTGGTAGGACAAAAGATGTTGTGCAAGTTTCTCATTGCGAGCACGTACGACTATAATTGGAACACATGCCTATTGATTGCTTTGTACTTGGACACCGTTTTATTATTATCTGCAAATGCCCTGCTATGATTGTTACATGAGTTTCTCTCATCCATGCAACGCCCATCATCCGTCCCCGTGCCTACAGTATTTTAATCCTGCTGTTTACTAAAATCACTACTGCTGTCTCTGTTACTCTGCTGCTGTTATTTCATTACTGCTACTGCTATAAAACTGTTACTACTGATAAACTCTTGCGAGCAAGTCTGTTTTCAGGTGCAGCTGAATTGACAACTCCGCTGTTAAGGCTTCCAAGTGTTCTTTGTCTCCCCTTGTGTCGAATCAATAAATTGGGTTTTACTTCCCTCGAAGACTGTTGCGATCCCCTATACTTGTGGGTCATCAAGTAACAAAGACAGCAGTAGTGATTATAGTAAACAGTAGGATTAAAATACTGTAGGCACGGGGACGGATGACGGGCGTTGCATGGATGAGAGAAACTCATGTAACAATCATAGCAGGGCATTTGCAGATAATAATAAAACGGTGTCCAAGTACAAAGCAATCAATAGGCATGTGTTCCAATTATAGTCGTACGTGCTCGCAATGAGAAACTTGCACAACATCTTTTGTCCTACCAGCCGGTGGCAGCCGGGCCTCAAGGGAATCTACTGGATATTAAGGTACTCCTTTTAATAGAGTACCGGAGCAAAGCATTAACACTCCGTGAACACATGTGATCCTCACATCACTACCATCCCCTCCGGTTGTCCCGATTTCTGTCACTTCGGGGCCATCGGTTCCGGACAGCGACATGTGTATACAACTTGCAGGTAAGATCAATAAACAATGAATATCATGATGAAACAATAACATGTTCAGATCTGAGATCATGGCACTCGGGCCCTAGTGACAAGCATTAAGCATAACAAGTTGCAACAATATCATCAAAGTACCAATTACGGACACTAGGCACTATGCCCTAACAATCTTATGCTATTACATGACCAATCTCATCCAATCCCTACCATCCCCTTTCGGCCTACAGCGGGGGAATTACTCACACATGGATGGGGGAAACATGGCTGGTTGATGGAGAGGCGTCGGTGGTGATGATGGCGATGATCTCCTCCAATTCCCCGTCCCGGCGGAGTGCCAGAACGGAGACTTCTGGCTCCCGCGACAGAGTTTCGCGATGTGGCGGCGTTCTGGAGGCTTTCTGGCGACTTCGACTTCTCCCCGTGCGTTTTTAGGTCGAAGGCAATATATAGTCCGAAGGAGGGCGTCGGAGGCCGGCCGAGGGGGCCAGACCATAGGGCCGCGCGGCCCCCCCTAGGCCGCGCCGCCTTATGGTGTGGGGCCCTCGGGCCTCCACCTGACTTGTCCTTCTGGCTTCGTCATTATTCTTGGAAAATAGGGCCTTCTGCATAAATTCCGAGGATTTTCCCGAAAGTTGGATTTCTGCACAAAAACGAGACACCAGAATAGTTCTGCTGAAAACAGCGTTAATCCATGTTACTTGTATCCAAAATACACAAATTAGAGGCAAAACAATAGCAAAAGTGTTCGGGAAAGTAGATACGTTTTGGACGTATCAGCTCCCATGCCCAACATTTTCCGTTTCGCGAGGCGCCGGCGCTCCCGATTCGCGCCCTTCGCCAAGAGACCGGCACGGGGTTGCCGACGCTTCTATTGGGCTCGGAAAAGCGCCGGCGCTATTTGGGGCGAGCCGGTGTGAGCCCATTTTCGCTCCCGGCCTCAAAATCGCTATCCGGGCTGCTATGGAGCGCGCCGGTGGAGATGATCTTAAGGTTCTTTTGTGCTGGCCTGTAAACATGGAAGAAGCCCCCTCTTTGTGGTTGCCAGCGGCCCGAACGGCGGGCGTCGCATTTGCTCCACGGCCTCACAAATTTAGGCAATTCCATGTCCACATTTCAAATGTTTAAATAATTCTAGTTAAAAGCTATGAAATTGCAAATCATCCAAACTAGTACAACATCATAGTTCAAAACCGCCCCTTGGCAGCATACATAGTCCAAAACAATTTAGATACACATTAATGTGTGATCAAGTGAATCACACATCTCGATCAAGGATCGTCATCATCTTCTTCAACCATACCTGTTGAGTAGGATTCAAGTCGTTTGTTAGTGGGGTCGTCATGACTCATGAGCTTGGCCTCCTCGGTGACTAGGACGAGCTCCAATTTCTTTGCGCCTGTTGTGGGCATTGATCTCTTCAAGGGCGGGCTTATTTTGTTGTATGTCCCTGTAGTTTTTCATGGCCTCCTCCTTTTCCCAGCGCTTCCTGCCGTCTCTCTTCTCAATTGACACCTCTTTGTCGACTAGGGGTGTCTTGATCATCTCTATGACCACTTGCGAGCAGGCATCGCCCTTGGCCTCGGCCTTGGAGTTTGTCCGTCCACTCGGACTCTTCGATGCACTGGCCTATTTTATATCATAATTTGATGTTATTCATTGAATATATTTCATATTTGGAGATGATACTTATCTTATTTCATCTATTTTTCATGTTTCATGGTTATTGGAGGATCGTGCACCGGAGTCAGGATTCTGCTGGAAAAAGCGTCGTCAGAATGCAATATTTCGGAAGATCAACAATTGACAGAAATTATATGAAAAATCTTATTTTTCCAGAAGACGAAGGGAGCCAAAAGGGGGAGCCGAGGAGAGCCGCCATGGGCCCACCTCATAGGCCGGTGCAGGCCAAGGCCTGGCCGCGTCGCCATGTGAGGAGGGGCCCACAGCCCCCTCTGGCCTCCTCTCCTTCGCGTACATCTTCGTCCCGAAAACCTAAGCTCCGGAGGATAGTCGCGAAGAGTCACAGCTGCCTCTGCGGGGCGGAAAACACCAGAGAGAAAAGAGCTCTCCGGCAGGCTGAAATCTGCCGGGGGAAATTCCCTCCCGGAGGGGGAAATCGACGCCATCGTCACCGACATCGAGCTGGAAATCATCTCCATCACCATCATCATCATCTCCATCATCATCACCGCCGTCTCCACCGCTGCACATTGTCACCGCTGTAACAATTTGGGTTGGATCTTGATTGTTCTATAGGGGAAACTCTCCCGGTATTGATTTCTACTAGTTATTGATGCTATTGAGTGAAACCATTGAACCAAGGTTTATGTTCAGATTGTTATTCATTATCATATCACCTCTGATCATGTTCCATATGATGTCTCGTGAGTAGTTCGTTTAGTTCTTGAGGACATGGGTGAAGTCTAAATGTTAGTAGTGAATTATGGTTGAGTAATATTCAATGTTATGATATTTAAGTTGTGGTGTTATTCTTCTAGTGGTGTCATGTGAACGTCGACTACATGATACTTCACCTTTATGGGCCTAGGGGAATACATCTTGTATTCGTTTTCCAATTGCGGGGTTGCCGGGGTGACAGAAACCTGAGCCCCCGTTGGTATATCGATGCAGGAGGGATAGCAGGATCTCAGAGTTTAAGGCTGTGGTTAGATTTATCTTAATTACTTTCTTGTAGTTGCGGATGCTTGCAAGGGGTATAATCACAAGTATGTATTAGTCCTAGGAAGGGCAGTGCATTAGCATAGGTTCACCCACACAGCACTTATCAAAACAATGAAGATTAATCGGCTGTATGAAGCGAAAGCACTAGACTAAATTCCCGTGTGTCCTCAAGAACGTTTGGTCATTATAAGTAAACAAACAAGCTTGTCCTTTGTGCTAAAAAGGATTGGGCCACTCGCTGCAATTGTTACTCTCGCACTTTACTTACTCGTACTTTATTCAACTGCTACATCAAAACCCCCTGAATTCTTGTCTGTGGGCATTTATAGTGAATCCTTCATCAAAACTGCTTGTCAACACCTTCTGCTCCTCGTTGGGATCGACATTCATACTTATCGAAAATACTACGATACACCCCCTATACTTGTGGGTCATCAAGACTATTTTCTGGCGCCGTTGCCGGGGAGTGAAGCGCTATTGGTAAGTGGAATTGGTAAGGGAAACTTTTACTGTTAGTGCTGATTTTATTCCTGCCTGCTGCTATAATTCATTATGGAGAGATCTTCTCTTGAATTTTTATTTGGAAAATCTACTACTACTGCAAAGGTAGTGGATGAGGCGCCAGGCGAGGAAGAAGTTCCATACAAAATACCTATGAAAATTATTGAACGTATTGTGGATAACCGTTATACAGGGGATGGAACTGTCCATCCTGGAGATCATTTACTGTTCTTACATGAATTATGCGGTTTATTCAAGTGTGCATGTATTGCTATGGATGAAGTGAGGAAGAAACTATTCTCTATATCGCTGTCTGGTAAAGCGGCGCATTGGTATAAATTACTGGATGATGGGGATTCTCTTGAATGGAATGATATTGTGCCCCGGTTTTATTCTAAGTTCTATCCTCCAAGTGAAATTCACAAAGACTGTAACCGCATATATAATTTTTGGCCTCATGATGGAGAGAGTATTGCCCAAGCGGGGGGAGATTGAAGTCTTTAATGCTCAAATGCCCCATTCATGAGCTTCCTGGTAATGTTATCATTGATAATTTCTATGCAAGACTTTCTTTTCAAGACAAGACCTTGCTCGATACTTCTTGTTCTGGATCATTTACACGCAACAAAGAAGAGTTTAAAAGGGACCTTCTTAACCGGATTCAGGAGAATACTGAAGGATGGGAGAACGACAAAGATAGAGAGTCAGGTATAAATTATGATTATAAATGCATTGAATCTTTTATGGATACTGATAAATTCCGTAATATGAGTGCTACTTATGGTCTTGATTCTCAAGTTGCTGCAAATCTTTATAAAGCTTTTGCCTCTCATTATGAACTGCCTAAGAAGAATTTTGATAAGTATCATGAACCGTATAAAGATAAAGTTGATTCATCTATAAATAAATGTGTTGTAGTTGAAACTGTTGATCATGTTATTCCTGAAGCTTATATTGAAAAAACTCCTTTCCCTGCTAAAATGAAGGAGTACTCTGTCATAAATAGTGCGGTTAATAAAAGTGAAAAGAAACCTATAGAACCTGAAGAGCAAATAAAAGTTGAACCTGCTATTGCAATTGTTAAAGATCTTGTGACTGAAAATGTGGAAGATGGTCATATTATTTTCTGTGAAGATGCTTCTAATATTGTTTCACATCCTAATAAGTCTAGGAAAGCTAGTGTTCCTATGCTATCTGTTAGAATTGGTGATCATTGTTATTATGGTTTATGTGATATTGGTGCAAGTATTAGTGTTATTCCTTATGAGCTTTTGTAATGTCCCAGGTTTAGAGACGATCGAGGGGTAGATTTTAGAAAGGGACTCAATATGAGGCAGAAAAGATGGCTCGAACTAATCAAGGATTATGATTT
The DNA here is from genome assembly GCF_019359855.2 of Lolium perenne. Lineage (NCBI taxonomy): Eukaryota > Viridiplantae > Streptophyta > Magnoliopsida > Poales > Poaceae > Lolium > Lolium perenne. Next base: position 219,454,050 of record NC_067245.2, on the reverse strand, counting down.
GACCATCAATTATACTCCAGGAAAGGCTAATGTTGTAGCAGATGCCTTAAGTAGGAAGAGCACTGGAGGAGTGGAACAAGAGTTATCACCGGAGTTGAGGAAGGAAATAAGCCAAGCCCAAATACAACTTTGGGAGAAAGAGGCTCATGAAGGGCTATCGGCTTTACAAGTAGCCGATGAGCTAAATGTTAACTTAAAGAATGAGATAATGATGGGTCAGTTGGACGATCCATTCATCGTGGAGGAGATGAGAGGGATTGATGAAGGAAGACCATCAGAATTTCACCGAGGAGAATCAGGTTCACTATGGTTTCAAAAGAGGATTTGCATTCCGGATATTGCTAAGATCAAGGAAGTAATACTCCAGGAAGCCCATCAAACACCATATTCCATACATCCGGGAAGTACAAAGATGTACATGGATCTTAAGGAGTTATTCTGGTGGAACAACATGAAGAGAGAGATAGCACAATACGTGGCGGAATGCCATACCTGCCAAAGAGTGAAAGCTGAACATCAGAGTCCGGCAGGAAAGTTACAACCTTTACCCATCCCGGAATGGAAATGGGAGGAGATAGGAATGGATTTCATCACCAGACTACCCATGACCAATAAAAAGAAGGACATGATATGGGTAATTGTGGACCGGTTGACGAAAAGCGCACACTTTTTAGCGGTAAATCAGCAGGATAAAGGAGAAAAACTCATCGATCTTTACATCAAAGAGATCGTGAGTAAACATGGAGTGCCCAAGAAGATCGTATCAGATCGAGGATCCGTGTTCACATCAGCATTTTGGAAGCAACTACATGAAGCTTTAGGATCCAAGTTGGACTATAGTACCGCCTATCATCCTCAGACAGGTGGACAAACCGAGAGAACTAACCAGATCCTAGAGGATATGCTTAGGGCTTGTGCCCTAGACTTTGGAGGTTCATGGGAGGAGCACTTGCCACTAGCGGAGTTTTCATACAATAATAGCTATCAAAGCAGCATCAAGATGGCACCATTTGAAGCTCTATACGGAAGGAAGTGTAGATCACCCATATGCTGGTATGAGGCTGGAGCAAGCAAAGAGTTTAATCCTGATTATGTCAAGGAAAAGCAACAAATCATTGACATTATAAGAGATAGGCTTAAGATAGCCCAAAGTCGACAGAAGAGTTATGCCGATCAAAAGAGAAGGACATGGGAGCCACAAGTTGGAGACATGGTATATCTCAAGGTGAGCCCGATGAAAGGACTTCAGAGATTCAGCGTAAAGGGGAAGTTAAGCCCTAGATACATCGGACCTTTTAAGATTCTGAGTCAAAACCGAGGGTTAGCCTTTGAATTGGAACTACCGGGAAGGTTAGCTCAAGTTCACAACGTATTCCATGTGTCGCAACTCAGGAAATGCTTAAAGACCCCAGATGAGCCAGTGTCACATGAAGAGCTCGAGTTACAACCAGATTTGACCTACATCGAGAAGCCAGCGAAGATTCTCGAGGAGAACTGGAAACAACTTAGGAATCGAGCTATTAAGTACTGCAAGATACAGTGGAAACATCACCCCGAGAGGGAAGCCACCTGGGAAAAGGAGGAAGACCTGAGGAAAACATACCCCGAACTCTTCAGGTATTGCAACCACAACTTCGGGACGAAGTTTTCTTTAAGGGGGAAAGGCTGTAATGTCCCAGGTTTAGAGACGATCGAGGGGTAGATTTTAGAAAGGGATGCGCATTGCATCGTAAATTTTGGGGAAATTTCGCGCTTTTAAAACAAAACTGCATCGAAGGGGGACAAGTTTCTCTCTTGACCCCTTACAGGGTTAGGGTTTCGAGAGTGCGACAAACTTGCTCTTATTCAACTAAACTAGGTTTTTTGGAGAAGAGAGAAGGGATATTGCATCACAAACTTAAGTTGCATGATTGAATTCAATTTTAAGTTGCATGATTGAATTCAAACCTAAAGTTGAATTTGAATTTCAAATTCAAACATCAAATAGATATCTCATAATTCAAACTTGAGATAATTCAATAAACAATTATAAGTAATCAAGAATATAAATAGTACAACCATTATATAAAGCTCATTAAGGAAAATTGGAGCTTTATTGATAATCACACATGATACATTGTCATTTACAATATTCAGAATAGAAATATGAAATATTACAACACATTACATAAATTGAATAAAAGGAAAAAGAAAAAGAAAGAAAAGTACAATGTCAGATTCTATCCTAAACATTATAAGTTAATCTTCATTTAGTCTTGGACTTGATGATCTTCATGTCCATTTGATCATCATCTTGATCCCTGCATAAAACACAACAAACACAAGTTATGCCAAGTGGCATAGCCACTTGGCAGGTTAGAAATAAATGGAATTGGAGAAGATATGACCAACAGCTGCCGAGCTGATCCTCTCACATCCAAGTGCAAAGCATCAGGTATACACACACACACAGGCAGCTCACACTGCATGTGTGCATGCAGCACAACACACAAGCACAGTGAGGAGTCACCAACTGCAAATAGCCTTGCTGTCGACCAGGAGATCAAAGCCAGTGAGGTATAAAAACTTTTCCACCGCCAGAACCAGCAAACCATCGATAGACACCACTGGGTAAGTCACCAGCAAATCAAGAACACAAAGAACAGGAAGAACAGCACTGCTGTCCAACCTGCTCAAATCATCACAGCATCAAACCATGAAGTAGATCAAGCACAAGCCACTAGGAGGAGCAGGGCAAGCACAAAAATCAACCAGAAGCAAAACCTCTACACCAACAATTTTTCTAGGAGCTGGAGTGAGGTATACACCCAACAGCCTGAGCCAGATCATGTCTTGCTCATAACTAAGCATGCTTTGCATCACAAGAGCACAGAAGGGTAGAAACCCTGTTTGTGTCATCATCTGGCTGTCTAGCCATTTGGTGCAAGCAAACATAGGGAAAGCCAGGAGGAAACCAACCCAAGGGAACACTGGTTATACCAAACTAGTGGTTTAACCAAAGAAATCCAGCATGGATAGGAACCTAAGTAGCCAGCCCAACTCACCTAGCACAAAATGGTTCACTAACCATCAGACAGATAGACAAATGGTGTCTATTCTTGTTTGTCAACAGCAAAGGTCACTGGAAAACCAACAAGGATTTATCCAGTGAGGTATTCACTAAGCCACAGCAAGTCAACAAAGGGGTGGGAGCTTCCTGAACAGCAAAGAGTTGATGTTGAGGCCACCTCAACCACAAAACTGGCCAACCAAGCCACCCATCATCACCCAGAGGGTTCAGAGTGAGCTAGGGTCCCCAACAAGTGTTGGCATCCCTCTAGCTCAAGTCAATTGAATTAAAGAATCATAACTGCAGAAACACTTCATCTCATTTATCAAATAAATCTTGCCAAGCTACACAGATGAATGATGTACACAAGTAATTAATACACCAGAGCCTTGCAGTTGATCCAATGGATCACTGCAAGCAACAACAACTGCTTGAGCCAACATCAGCACACACCAGCACTTGTCTGTGACCCACACACATCTCAAATTGAGCACTAGTAAGGCACAAGATGGAGCACAATAGCTTTTACAAGCAACTGATGATCACAAGATCATCAGAAGCTTGCTAGAGCCTATTAATGCATGCTAGAATCAATTCTGACATCAATTCATAAACCATATAAATGAAGTAGCCACAGTTAATCAATAGATGCTTCACAGATAATCACATAAACAATTTATGATTGTATTCAGAAGCACATCAAAGGCATGATGAGTCACTGGATCAAGATACACAAGAAAAGCACTTACACTCATCGCTGAATAACACTGATAAGCCAAACAGCAATGCTCAATTGAGCATACTCATGAAATCAAGCACAAGCTATAGCATATAATAGCACTGGCACTTGCAAATTTGCAAGAATTGCACACTGTAATCAAGCCAGGGAAGCATACATGAATACACTTGAGTTCTGGCAAGCATAGTAACCAGAATAGAGGCACAGAGCTAGATTTAAGCAAGAAAGGCATGGCATAGCTGCACACATCAGTAGAGGATAGCAGCATGAACAAAACAGCAGCAGCACGAGCAGCACAACAGCACGCGAGCTTGCACAGCTAGCTAGGCATGGCAGCAGTGCATGGGCACGGCAGGCCTCTCCCCAAGGAGGAGCAGCCATGGTCTGAGCTAGAGGAGGGGAAGAAGAACAGGTAACAGAGGAGTGAGGCGGAGGAGCACTTACAGGTGTGGCGAGCGAAGAACGCGGCCATGGCGGCCACGGCGGCACACGCCGGGGAACGGCGGCGCCAGGCCAAGCCAGGCCAGACCATGGCATCGCCGCAGCGCCCAGCGCCACCACGGCAACGCCCACGGCGGCGTCACGGCGCCAGAATCGCCGGTGAGCGACGAAATCGCCGCAGCACATCATGGCAGGCGAGCAGAGGCGACGGGGACGAGGCGAGAAGGCAGCGAAAATCAGATCGACGCGGACCAGAAGGTGCACCGTCGAACAGCGGTTCGATTGGCACCCATCTTGTCGCCGGCGAGGACCGGAGCTCGCCGGAATCGAGCGGCGACGGCGAGGGCGACGCAGGTCGCCAGAGAGAAAGGGGATTAGGGTTTCGTCGAGGCGGCGCGAGGTGGGGAGAGAGTGAGCGACCGCTCGGGTCGGTTGGACCCGAGCTGGTCTAACCCAACCCGCTGGGCCGCACTGACATGTGGGCCCAGGGGCAAATGTGCCATTTCATAATTCTTAAAAATGATGAAACTTTGAAAATACATGATAAATGTATAATACCTCTAAAAAAATAATTAAAAATATGAAAACCACTCAGTATGAAAAACTCTATCATAATAAAATATGAAATAGAATTTTTGATGTTAAAGAAGAATAAGTTCAAATTTGATGATTTAAATAATCATTTAAATCACACATTTTATTTTCAATAATGAAAATAAGTCCATAAATTCTTTTGACTTTAAAAACACCTTGACAACATTTCAAGGTTGTATTTTACCCTAAATAGAGTATCCCTAAGACATTCTTAGTATTAACCTCTCACATGAAATAATAAAGTCATCGGAAGGGGGGAACAAACCCTAAAACTGGAATCATGCATAAATGCTTCTTTAACCATTGCCCTTATCGGACAATGATGCTATTTTTTCAGCAACAGAGGACAAGGGTCAGTCCACACCATCCAACTGCAACACTTTGCAGTGTTTAGGCAAGTTCATCACTTGCTCATGTCATTTGAGTATCTTTATCAAATTACTTGCAAAGTACTATGATTATCACTATTGCATAAAAACCAAAACCATTATTTTCATAACTATGAATATGACTATGTGGTTGGCAATGGAACCATGGATTGTGTTGATATGGTGGAGGTTCCATTGCAAGGGTTTATATCCATCTAGGATTAAACAACAAATGTCGTCCAGTGATTCTTGTGCCGTAATACCCGTGTTAACCATAAGATCTGGAGTGGGACGGAGTAGTCAAAAGTGTTTCCACCTCTCGTACATCAACGGACGCGCTTTACCGTAGACACTTGTATCTATCGGGGGCAAGCGGTAGGCTGGGGAAGCCTTAAGTCCCCACGGCATTGTCCGTAGACTCTTGTCGCCCGAGAAACAAGCGGTAGGCTGGGGAAGCCTTAAGTTCCCCACGGTATTGCGGTCTATGATGGGTTGCAGCTTCCGGCGAAGGAGTTTGGTTAACGAGTCCCAAACTGTTGTCGTGGTCGGGGTCCACCCGTAAGTGGGAATAATGGGACCGACGAGGACCCAGGGTCGGGGTATGCAACAAAGGGTGGGTGTGCGAGGTAGCGGAGGAACATGATTGGCTAGACCTTATACCGGGCCTCACACCATAGGAAGTGTGGACGGGTGATACGTCTCCGACGTATCGATAATTTCTTATGTTCCATGCCACATTATTGATGATATCTACATGTTTTATGTACACTTTATGTCATTATTATGCATTTTCCGGAACTAACCTATTGACGAGATGCCGAAGGACCAGTTGCTGTTTTTTGCTGTTTTTGGTTTCAGAAATCCTAGTAAGGAAATATTCTCGGAATCGGACGAAATCAACGCCCAGCATCTTAGAATCCCCGGAAGCATCCAGAACACCCGAGAGCCGCCAGAGAGGGGACACAGGCCCCCCAGATGATAGGCCGACGCGGCCCAGGGGTGGCCCGCGCCCCCCTGTGGTGACGTCGCCTCGTTGACCCTCCGACGCCGCCTCTTCGCCTATTTAAGCCCCCTCGACCTAAAACCTCGACACGAAAAAGCCACGGTACGAGAAACCTTCCAGAGCCGCCGCCATCGCGAAGCCAAGATCTGGGGGACATGAGTCTCTGTTCCGGCACGCCGCCGGGACGGGGAAGTGCCCCCGGAAGGCTCCTCCATCGACACCACCGCCATCTCCATCAACGCTGCTGTCTCCCATGAGGAGGGAGTAGTTCTCCATCGAGGCTCGGGGTTGTACCGGTAGCTATGTGGTTAATCTCTCTCCTATGTACTTCAATACAATGATCTCATGAGCTGCCTTACATGATTGAGATTCATATGAGTTTTGTATCACTATTCATCTATGTGCTACTCTAGTGATGTTATTAAAGTATTCTATTCCTCCTGCATGGTGTAATGTGGACAGTGTGTGCATCATGTAGTTCTTGGCGTAGTTTATGATCGTGATCTCTTATGGATTGTGAAGTTAACTATTACTATGATGGTATTGATGTGATCTATTTGGTTATGTTGATCTATCTTGCACTCTAAGGTTATTTAAATATGAACATTGAATATTGTTGAGCTTGTTAACTCCGGCATTGAGGGTTCGTGTAATCCTACACAAGTGGTGTTCATCATCCAACAAGAGAGTGTAGAGTATGCATCTATTTATTCTGTTATGTGATCAATGTTGAGAGTGTCCACTAGTGAAAGTATAATCCCTAGGCCTTGTTCCTAAATACTGCTATCGCTGCTTGTTTACTGTTCTACCGTGTTTCTACTGCCTGCAATATTACCACCATCAACTACACGCCAGTCCTAGGCAAAGCACTTTTCTGGTGCCGTTGCTACTGCTCATATATATTCATACCACCTGTATTTCACTATCTCTTCGCCGAACTAGTGCACCTATTAGGTGTGTTGGGGACACAAGAGACTTCTTGCTTTGTGGTTGCAGGGTTGCATGAGAGGGATATCTTTGACCTCTTCCTCCCTGAGATCGATAAACCTTGGGTGATCCACATAAGGGAAACTTGCTGCTGTTCTACAAACCTCTGCTCTTGGAGGCCCAACACTGTCTACAAGAATAGAAGCTCCCGTAGACATCAAGCACTTTTCTGGCGCCGTTGCCGGGGAGGAAAGGTAAAAGGCACTCATACTTCGGTTCCAGGTAACAGTTTTTTTCTGGCGCCATTGTGTGAGTGCTCGAAGTTATTTCCTTTAGATCCTGCAATTGCATCTTTTTGTTTCTTGTTTACACTAGTAAGGCATAATGGACAACAATGAGCTTCTTATTATATTTCCTGATTTAAGACATGGATGGTTTGATCCGAAAATTTAAAAACCCATGGAACATGTTAGCATGAATACTTTGAATACCATTGTTGCTAATGATATGGAAAATTCTAAGCTTGGGGAAGCTGGTTTTGATGAGCATGATCTTTTTAGTCCCCCAAGCATTGAGGAGGAAATTTACTTTGATGATACTTTACCTCCTATTTATGATGATTATAATGATAGTAGTCTTATGGTGCCACCTGTTATGGAGGATGAATTTGATTATGATTACAATATACCTCCTATATTTGATAATGAGAATAATAATGATAGCTACTTTGTTGAATTTGCTCCCACTACAACTAATAAAATTGATTATGCTTATGTGGAGAGTAATAATTTTATGCATGAGACTCATGATAAAAATGCTTTATGTGATAGTTATATTGTTGAGTTTGCTCATGATGCTACTGAAAATCTTTATGAGAGAGGAAAATATGATTGTAGAAATTTTCATGTTACTAAAACACCTCTCTATGTGCTGAAATTTTTGAAGCTACACCTGTTCTATCTTCCTATGCTTGTTGCATTATGCTTCTTGAACTTGTTTATTTACAAGATTCCTATGCATAGGAAGCATGTTAGACTTAAATGTGTTTCTAATTTGCTTCTTGATGCTCTCTTTTGCCTCAAATACTATTTCTTGCGAGTGCATCATTAAAACTGATGAGCCCATCTTAATGGCTATAAAGAAAGAACTTCTTGGGAGATAACCCATGTGTTATTTTGCTACAGTATTTTGTTTTATATTTGTGTCTTGGAAGTTGTTACTACTGTAGCAACCTCTCCTTATCTTATTTTATTGCATTATTGTGCCAAGTAAAGTCTTTGATAGCAAGGTTCATACTAGATTTGGATTACTGCGCAGAAACAGATTTCTTTGCTGTCACGAATCTGGGCAAAATTCTCTGTAGGTAACTCAGAAAATTATGCCAATTTACGTGAGTGATCCTCAGATACGTACGCAACTTTCATTCAATTTGAGCATTTTCATTTGAGCAAGTCTTGTGCCCCTTTAAAATTCGTCTTTACGGACTGTTCTGTTTTGACAGATTCTGCCTTTTATTTCGCATTGCCTCTTTTGCTATGTGGGATGGATTTCTTTGTTCCATTAACTTCCAGTAGCTTTGGGCAATGTCCAGAAGTGTTAAGAATGATTGTGTCACCTCTGAATATGTGAATTTTGATTATGCACTAACCCTCTAATGAGTTTGTTTCGAGTTTGGTGTGAAGGAAGTTTTCAAGGGTCAAGAGAGGAGGATGATATACTACGATCAAGAAGAGTGAAAAGTCTAAGCTTGGGGATGCCCCGGTGGTTCATCCCTGCATATTTCAAGAAGACTCAAGCATCTAAGCTCGGGGATGCCCAAGGCATCCCCTTCTTCATCGACAAATTATCAGGTTCCTTCTCTTGAAACTATATTTTTATTCGGTCACATCTTATGTACTTTACTTGGAGCGTCTGTTTGTTTGTTTCTATTTTTGTTTTTGTTTGAATAAATGCTTGTGTGGGAGAGAGACACGCTCCGCTGGTTCATATGAACACATGTGTTCTTAGCTTTTAATTTTCATGGCGAAGGTTGAAACTGCTTCGTTAATTGTTATATGGTTGGAAACGGAAAATGCCACATGTAGTAACTGGTAAAACGTCTTGGATAATGTGATACTTGGCAATTGTTGTGCTCATGTTTAAGCTCTTGCATCATATACTTTGCACCTATTAATGAAGAAATACATAGAGCATGCTAAAATTTGGTTTGCATATTTGGTCTCTAAAGTCTAGATAATTTCTAGTATTGAGTTTGAACAACAAGGAAGACGGTGTAGAGTCTTATAATGTTTACAATATGTCTTTTATGTGAGTTTTGCTGCACCGGTTCATCCTTGTGTTTGTTTCAAATAACCTTGCTAGCCTAAGCCTTGTATTGAGAGGAAATACTTCTCGTGCATCCAAATCCTTGAGCCAAACACTATGCCATTTGTGTCCACCATACCTACCTACTACATGGTATTTCTCCGCCATTCCAAGTAAATTGCTTTATGTGCTACCTTTAAACCTTCAAAATGCTTCTTAATTTGTGTTAATGTTTTATAGCTCATGAGGAAGTATGTGGTGTTTATCTTTCAACCTTGTCATTTACTCTTGACAGACTTTCATAATGGACTAGTGGCACATCCGCTTATCCAATAATTTTGCAAAAAGAGCTGGCAATGGGGTTCCCAGCCCCAATTAATTAACTTCATTAATAATTCTCTTCACATGTTTTGCTCTGACTCATCAGTAAGCAACTTAATTTTGCAAATAGACACTCCTCCATGGTATGAGATTGATGGTAGTCACCCGAGGATTCGGTTAGCCATGGCTTGTGTAAGCAAAGGTTGGGGGGAGTGTCACCCATAAATAAATAAAAAGTAAAGTACATGTGTAAACAAAAGAGAAGAGGGATGATCTACCTTGCTGGTAGAAATAACGTCCTTCATGGGAGCCGCTCTTGAAAGTCTGGTTGGCGAGGTAGTTAGAGTACCCATTACCATTCGTTGACAACAACAAACACCTCTCAAAACTTTACTTTTATGCTCTCTATATGATTTCAAAACTTAAAAAGCTCTAGCACATGATTTAATCCCTGCTTCCCTCTGCGAAGGGCCATTCTTCTACTTTTTATGTTGAGTCAGTTTACCCATTTCCTTCTATCTTAGAAGCAAACACTTGTGTTAACTGTGCATTGATTCCTACATACTTGCATATTGCATTTGTTATATTACTCTATGTTGACAATATCCATGAGATATACATGTTACAAGTTGAAAGCAACCGCTGAAACTTCATCTTCCTTTGTGTTGCTTCAATACCTCTACTATGAATTTATTGCTTTATGAGTTAACTCTTATGCAAGACTTATTGATGCTTGTCTTGAAAGTACTATTCATGAAAAGTCTTTGCTTTATGATTCATTTGTTTACTCATGCATTACCATTGTTTGGATCGCTGCATTCATTACATATGCTTACAATAGTATGATCAAGGTTATGATGGCATGTCACTCCAGAAATTATCTTTGTTATCGTTTACCTGCTCGGGACGAGCAAGAACTAAGCTTGGGGATGCTGATACGTCTCCGACGTATCGATAATTTCTTATGTTCCATGCCACATTATTGATGATATCTACATGTTTTATGTACACTTTATGTCATTATTATGCGTTTTCCGGAACTAACCTATTGACGAGATGCCGAAGGGCGATTCTTTGTTTTTGCTGTTTTTGGTTTCAGAAATCCTAGTAAGGAAATATTCTCGGAATCGGACGAAATCAACGCCCAGCATCTTAGAATCCCCGGAAGCATCCAGAACACCCGAGAGCCGCCAGAGAGGGGACACAGGCCCCCCAGATGATAGGCCGACGCGTCCCAGGGGTGGCCCGCACCCCCCTGTGGTGACGTCGCCTCGTTGACCCTCCGACGCCGCCTCTTCGCCTATTTAAGCCCCCTCGACCTAAAACCTCGACACGAAAAAGCCACGGTACGAGAAACCTTCCAGAGCCGCCGCCATCGCGAAGCCAAGATCTGGGGGACATGAGTCTCTGTTCCGGCACGCCGCCGGGACGGGGAAGTGCCCCCGGAAGGCTCCTCCATCGACACCACCGCCATCTCCATCAACGCTGCTGTCTCCCATGAGGAGGGAGTAGTTCTCCATCGAGGCTCGGGGTTGTACCGGTAGCTATGTGGTTAATCTCTCTCCTATGTACTTCAATACAATGATCTCATGAGCTGCCTTACATGATTGAGATTCATATGAGTTTTGTATCACTATTCATCTATGTGCTACTCTAGTGATGTTATTAAAGTATTCTATTCCTCCTGCATGGTGTAATGTGGACAGTGTGTGCATCATGTAGTTCTTGGCGTAGTTTATGATCGTGATCTCTTATGGATTGTGAAGTTAACTATTACTATGATGGTATTGATGTGATCTATTTGGTTATGTTGATCTATCTTGCACTCTAAGGTTATTTAAATATGAACATTGAATATTGTTGAGCTTGTTAACTCCGGCATTGAGGGTTCGTGTAATCCTACACAAGTGGTGTTCATCATCCAACAAGAGAGTGTAGAGTATGCATCTATTTATTCTGTTATGTGATCAATGTTGAGAGTGTCCACTAGTGAAAGTATAATCCCTAGGCCTTGTTCCTAAATACTGCTATCGCTGCTTGTTTACTGTTCTACCATGTTTCTACTGCCTGCAATATTACCACCATCAACTACACACCAGTCCTGGGCAAAACACTTTTCTGGTGCCGTTGCTACTGCTCATATATATTCATACCACCTGTATTTCACTATCTCTTCGCCGAACTAGTGCACCTATTAGGTGTGTTGGGGACACAAGAGACTTCTTGCTTTGTGGTTGCAGGGTTGCATGAGAGGGATATCTTTGACCACTTCCTCCCTGAGATCGATAAACCTTGGGTGATCCACTTAAGGGAAACTTGCTGCTGTTCTACAAACCTCTGCTCTTGGAGGCCCAACACTGTCTACAAGAATAGAAGCTCCCGTAGACATCAACGGGAAAGCTGCCCGGTTGGCACCAAGGTTAAGATCTCTTATGGGTAAAGCAACACACCTCTGCAGAGTGTAAAGAACCGTGACCTGTCACTCCCTGTTCCGGGATATGGAACTACGAACGCGGCCGGAAAGGAACTCCATGAAGTTCTATTAAACCGGTGAAGGCTAACGGACATAGTTCTTTGAAATAAAAGCAACCTCTTGAAGAAATGTTTATCAAAACCTGCATTGGTATTAGACTTTCTGGTCTAATATTGTAGCTAGTGCATTAAACACCTCTTATCTATAATGAACTTGTTGAGTATGCTCGTACTCATCCCACTCTTAAATCCCCTGCTTAGATTGTCCGAAATGTCTGGAGGAGGACAACGACAACCCTGAAGGAGCCGAGATCATCGGCTATGAAGAACCAGACCTCTCTGGAGGTGTTGAAGGCGTAGACTACCTTATAGTCTATGGAACCGGGGAGGATTCCGGAGGAGATCAAGTCTAGAATAACCGAGTAGTAGTAGTATCCGAGCAGTACGAACTCTTAGTACTTAGCTGCTCGAGGGAATAAATGTACCACTTAGTAAGACTCTTGTATTATAAGTTAAGTTGGGTTCGCCTCGAACCCAGGAGTATTCCTCTTAGGACCCAAGAGGAGCTCCGAGATGATATGTACATTATGCTTGTAATAATAAATGAATGAGTTATGGACCTGCTATGTTCTGTTGTACTACTCTAAGGGATGTAATATTTGCGGAATGGTACTTCATGAATGTTATATCAACGACTGGCATACTACAACATGCAGTGGTATGCAGGGTCACCACAGCTTTACACGGAGATTATGCACGAAATTGGCTCTTGTGAACTTGAAGATATTGATGTGGTTATTCGGCTAGCTAATAGAGAAACTATCTCTCCAATTGGTATTGTTCGAGATGTGGAAGTTCTATGTGGTAAGATTAAATATCCTGCTGACTTTTTGGTACTTGGTTCTGCTGCTAGTAAGTATTGTCCTATCATTTTTGGTAGACCTTTTCTAAATACTTGTGGAGATGTTATAGATTGCAAGAAAGAGAAAATTTTGACTAAATTTGCTGGTGAATCTTATGAGTTTAATTTCTCTAAATTTGCCAAAACTCCTTATAAAGGTGATTCACCTAATAATGATTTTAGAGTTGAACAGTGTGCATCTATTGCTCTCGCTCCTAATAATCCTTTGCAGCAACATTTGGAGAATAGTGAGAGTGAAGTTTTTAGGGAAGAATGAAATGAGCTTGATGAAATTTTCCTTCGTCAACCTATTCTTAAACATGATTTACCGGTAGAAGATCTAGGTACAACATTGCCACCAAAAGAAGATCCTGTTTTTGATTTAAAACCATTGCCTGATAATCTTAAATATGCTCATATTGATGATAAGAAAATATATCATGTTATTATTAGTTCTAAGCTTTCAGAGATTGAGGAAGAAAGGTTATTGGAAATATTGAAGAAACACCGAGGAGCTATTGGCTACACTCTTGATGACTTGAAGGGGATTTCTCCCTCTATTTGCCAACATGCCATTAATATGGAAGATGATGCAAAACCTGTTGTTGAACATCAGCGTCGTTTAATTCCTAAGATGAAGGATGTGGTAAGGAATGAGGTATTAAAACTTCTTGAAGAGGAATGACTGTTGTACCTAATGATAATGATGAGCTCATCCCTCAAAGAGTAGTTGTAGGGTATAGAATGTGCATTCATTATCGAAAAGTTAATAAGGTTACTAAGAAAGATCATTACCCTTTACCTTTTATTGATCAAATGTTAGAAAGGTTATCTAAGAATACTCATTTTTTGCTTTCTTGATGGTTACTCTGGGTTTTCACAAATTGCTGTTAAAACTAAGGATCAAGAGAAAACCACTTTCACTTGTCCCTATGGAACTTATGCTTATAGATGTATGCCTTTTGGTTTATGTAATGCTCCTGCTACTTTTCAAAGATGCATGTCTGCTATTTTTCATGGCTTTTGCGAGAGTATTGTAGAGGTATTCATGGACGATTTTTCCGTCTATGGGAATTCTTTTGATAATTGTTTGCGGAACCTTGATAAAGTTTTGCAGAGATGTGAAGAAACTAACCTTGTTCTTAATTGGGAGAAATGCCACTTTATGGTTAATGAAGGAATTGTATTGGGACATAAAATTTCTGAGAGAGGTATTGAAGTTGATAGAGCTAAAGTTGAAGCAATTGAGAAGATGCCCTATCCCAGGGATGTTAAAGGTATTCGTAGTGTTCTTGGTCACGCTGGGTTTTATAGGAGATTTATTAAAGACTTCTCCAAGATTTCAAAACCTCTTACTAATCTTCTTCAAAAAGATGTACCTTTTGTTTTTGATGATGATTGTAAGGAAGCTTTTGAAACTCTAAAGAAAGCCTTAACAACTGCTCCTATAGTTGAACCTCCTGATTGGAACTTACCTTTTGAAATTATGTGTGATGCTACTGATTTTGCTGTAGGCGCTGTTCTTGGACAGCGAGTGGATAAAAAATTGAATGTTATTCATTATGCTAGTAAAACTCTTGACGCTGCTCAAAGAAATTATGCTACAACTGAAAAAGAATTGTTGGCTGTAGTCTTTGCTTGTGATAAGTTTAGATCTTATATTGTTGATTCTAAAGTTACAATTCATACTGATCATGCTGCAATTAGATACCTAATGCAAAAGAAAGATGCTAAGCCAAGGCTTATTAGATGGTTGCTTCTGTTGCAAGAATTTGATTTGCATATTATAGATAGGAAAGGTGCTGATAATCCTGTTGCTGATAATTTGTCTAGATTGGAAAATATTGCTTATGATCTTGTTCCTGTTAATGATATATAGTTTTCCAAATGAACAATTGGCTGTAATAAAGGTGAGTTCGCGAGATAGCCCTTGGTACGCTGATTATGCTAACTTTATTGTTTCCAAGTACTTGCCTCCAACCTTTTCAGCCCAGCAAAGGAGGAAATTCTTTTATGACTTGAGGCATTATTTTTGGGATGACCCACACTTATATAAAGAAGGAGTGGATGGTATTCTGCGAAGATGTGTTCCCGAATATGAACAACAAGAGATATTGAGTAAATGTCATGGTAGTGCTTATGGAGGACATCACACCGGAGACAGAACCGCGCAAAAGGTTCTACAATCAGGTTTTTATTGGCCAACTCTCTTCAAAGATGCAAGGAAGTTTATTTTGTCTTGTGATGAATGTCAAAGGGTTGGTAATATCTCCAGACGCAATGAAATGCCTATGAATTACACTCTTGTTATTGAACCATTCGGTTGTTGGGGATTTGACTTCATGGGACCTTTCCCCTCTTCAGAAGGTAACACTCATATACTTGTTGCTGTTGATTATGTTACTAAATGGGTGGAAGCCATACCTACAAAAAGTGCTGATGGTGAGACCTCTTTAAGAATGCTTTTAGATATTATTTTTCCCAGATTTGGAGTTTCTAGATATCTTATGACTGATGGAGGTTCTCATTTTATTCATGGTGGTTTTAGAAAAACTCTTGCTAAATATGGTATTAATCATAGAATTGCTTCTGCTTATCATCCTCAAACTAGTGGGCAAGTAGAATTATCAAATAGAGAGATTAAATCTATCTTGCAAAAGACTGTTAATAAATCTAGAAAGAATTGGGCTAGTAAATTGAAGGAAGCATTATGGGCTTATAGAACTGCTTATAAAAATCCCATGGGTATGTCACCTTATAAAATGGTCTATGGAAAAGCTTGTCATTTACCTTTAGAACTAGAGCACAAAGCTTATTGGGCTGTAAGAGAACTAAATAAAGATCCTAAACTAGCCGGTAAGAAGAGATTGCTACAATTGAGTTCTCTAGATGAATGGAGAAGTGAAGCTTATGAAAACGCTAAACTCTTTAAAGAGAAAGTTAAGAAATGGCACGATAGAAGAATTATCAAAAGAGAATTTAATATTGGGGATAAAGTCCTATTGTATCGGTCTCGTCTCAGATTCTTTGCAGGGAAATTACTCTCAAAATGGGAAGGACCATATGTCATTGAGGAGGTGTATCATTCAGGAGCAATTAAAATTAGCTCTCTCCAAGGCAATGCCACACAAGTGGTGAATGGACAAAGACTCAAGCATTATATCTCAGGTGATTCTTATAATGAAGATGTTTATGTTATTCGAGTGGAAACTCCGGAAGCTTTCATCAAAGGTCAAATTGACAGTCCGGCAGAGTTCGACTTCGAATAGGTAACAGTACTGGTAATAAAAAGTTCGCGTTTTACTTTCCGAACAATATTTTTGCTGTTTTTGGAAAATATGAAAAATTACGAGATCGAAACGGAGTGGAGGAGACGCACGAGGGCGTGCCCCCATAGGCCAGCGCGGGCCCCAGCCTGGCCGCACCGCCCTATGAGGTGAGTCCCTCGTTGCCCCTCTCCGACTCTGGTTCGACCTGGTACTTTCCTTTTGTCGTAAAAATTCCTGCTATATAATCCCCCGGACCCCTGGAGGTCCGTATATCGTTTTCTCGACGTGTTTTGTTTCGAGTTGTTTCTGCCAGGATTTGTCTGTGATCCAGAAGCACCATGGTCTCCAAAAACAAGCGCAAGGGGCTTTCAGATGAAGATATTCAAGATCCCGAGTGGAAAGAGGTGGACGAGAGCGTCAAGGAAGAAGATGAAGAAGAAGTGGAGGAAGACTCGCGTTCGTACTCGCTTGCTACCATAGCAAGCATCGAGGTGGTGGAGAACCCTCTCAGTGCCAAGAGGAGCGCAAGAATTTGCACCGGAGGGAAGGTTCCACATCACTACCTAGCTCCAAAGACATCTTCTTCAGGCACCTACAACCCCTTCCGCATTCTAATTTACAATAGTCAAATTGAAAGGATTCCCAAGGCAGCATTGCCTAGCAATTGGGATATAGATCGCTCTAACACTGCAGGAAGGATGAAGCCTGAAGCAGAAGAGTGGGGAAATAACTCCAAGAGTTGGGACTCACCGTCAGACATACTTCTTAACCGCGTCGAGCACAATTCGGAGATGATCCGCAACCTCATGTACAAGATTGATGAGCTTCAGGAGCTTGTTGAGAAGCTTGTCAAGAATTCATCATCATTACCGCCGAAGGAGTAATTCATCATCGGTATTGGCATCCCCTTGGTTTGTTCCAAGCTTGGGGGAGTGCCGCGGTATCACATCATCACTATCTTTTACTTTTTACTGTCAAGTAGTGTCATATCATGAGTAGGGAAGTTATCATATAAGATGGGTTGCAGTGTGGAAGTATCTCTCCTTTAGTTGGTTGTCTATGTATCCCTTGGTGTGAGTTATCATTATGGAATATTAATGAGAAGTCTTATCATTTACATATTGCACATCTTATTTTAGTTTGCAATCTCTATTATATGATTGATCTTGTTATTAGTATTGGTATCACTTTGGGAGCATTGAGTAATCTATTTGGTTTTGGCAAACTTAGCATTGGTCAATAGCAACAACACTTTGAGGTTTAAGTAGAAAAAGAAATACATGTAGTTGTTTCATTGTCTTCCTTTCTTGTTAGCTCATAGCTTATTATTCTGAAGTTAAAATTGTTTGTGCTTACAAGGAAGATGCATGATTGTTTCTATTACATGTATATCTGTTTGTTTCCCTCAACTCTTATGCTTGCTAATTAACCTTGCTAGCCAAAGACCTGTACTGAGAGAGAATGCTTCTCGTACATCCAAACTTGAACCTAAACCTATGCCATTTGTGTCCACCATAACTACCTACTACATGGTATTTCCTGCCATTCCAAGTAAATACTTCGTGTGCTACCTTTAAACAATTCAAAATTTATCATCCCTTATTTGTGTGAATGTTTTATAGCTCATGAGGAAGTATGTGGTGTTTTATCTTTCATTCTTGTTGGGCAAGTTTCACCAATGGACTAGTGGTTTCATCCACTTATCCAATAACTTTGCAAAAAGAGCTGGCAATGGGGTTCCCAGTCCCAAATTAATTAACTTTCATAATTTTACAAATAGAAACTCCTCCATGGTATGTGATTGTTGGAAGGCACCCGAGGATTCGGTTAGCCATGGCTTGAGAAAGCAAAGGTGGGGAGGAGTGTCATCTAAATAAAACTAAAATAAATAGGCACTCCTTCATGGTATGAGAATGATTGGAAGGCACCCGAGGATTCGGTTAGCCGTGGTTTGTGAAAGTAAAGGTTGGAAGGAGTGTTAACCAAAAATAAAAACTTTATGGGAGCCGCTCTTCGAGTGTTTGTCTGGCAAGGGGGTTAGAGTACCCGCTACCATTCGTTGACAACAACAAACACCTCTCAAAATGTTACTTTTATCCTTTATATGATTTCAAAACTGAAAAGCTCTAGCACATGATTTAATCCCTGCTTTCCTCTGCGAAGGGCCTGTCTTTTACTTTATGTTGAGTCAGTAAACCTATTTCCCTCCATCATAAGCAAGCATTTGAGTTGTTGTGATCAAACCATCTATATTGTGATTTACTTCATCATGTCTTTTATTCTTCCCTGTTTAGTACAAGTTTTATCTGAATGAATATAGCTTTGAAGGTTATCAATGATTATGAGGAGATTATTATGATTGAGTATGCAAGTTGTGCCATATAAGCTTTAGCATAATATGTTAATTGTTCTCTGACCAAGAACGAAGTTTGCCATCACCAATTATGATTTCTTATGCACCTTTATTTGTGATTACCTTTTACTTGTTTCAAGTTGAATTATATGAGGAAGTTGTTTACTAGAATGTCTTGTGTGAATTGATATGATGCTTCTTGTCCGTATTTTATTTATCGACTCTTCACTCCATAAACATGTGGTCCTGTTTACCGAGTTCAGTTTCGCTTAGGGACAAGCGAAGTCTAAGCTTGGGGGGAGTTGATACGTCCATTTTGCATCACTATTTTATATCATAATTTGCTGTTATTCATAGAATATATTTCATATTTGGAGATGATACTTATGTTATTTCATCTATTTTGCATGTTTCATGATTATTGGAGGATCGCGCACCGGAGTCAGGATTCTGCTGGAAAAAGCGTCGTCAGAATGCAATATTTTGGAAGATCAACAATTGACAGAAATTATATGAAAAATCCTATTTTTCCAGAAGCCGAAGGGAGCGAAAAGGGGGAGCCGAGGAGGGCCACCATGGGCCCACCTCATAGGCTGGCGCGGGCCAAGGCCTGGCCGCGCCGCCATGTGAGGAGGGGGCCCACAGCCCCCTTTGGCCTCCTCTCCTTCGCGTACATCTTTGTCCCGAAAACCTAAGCTCCGGAGAATAGTCGCGAAGAGTCACAGCCGCCTCTGCGGGGCGGAAAACACCAGAGAGAAAAGAGCTCTCCGGCAGGCTGAAATCTGCCGGGGGAAATTCCCTCCCGGAGGGGGAAATCGACGCCATCGTCACCGACATCGAGCTGGACATCATCTCCATCACCATCATCATCATATCCATCATCATCACCGCCGTCTCCACCGCTGCACATCGTCACCGCTGTAACAATTTGGGTTGGATCTTGATTGTTTGATAGGGAAACTCTCCCGGTATTGATTTCTACTTGTTATTGATGCTATTGAGTGAAACCATTGAACCAAGGTTTATGTTCAGATTGTTATTCATTATCATATCACCTCTGATCATGTTCCATATGATGTCTCGTGAGTAGTTCGTTTAGTTCTTGAGGACATGGGTGAAGTCTAAATGTTAGTAGTGAATTATGGTTGAGTAATATTCAATGTTATGATATTTAAGTTGTGGTGTTATTCTTCTAGTGGTGTCATGTGAACGTCGACTACATGATACTTCACCTTTATGGGCCTAGGGGAATACATCTTGTATTCGTTTGCCAATTGCGGGGTTGCCGGAGTGACAGAAACCTGAGCCCCCGTTGGTATATCGATGCAGGAGGGATAGCAGGATCTCAGAGTTTAAGACTGTGGTTAGATTTATCTTAATTACTTTTTTGTAGTTGCGGATGCTTGCAAGGGGTATAATCACAATTGTGTATTAGTCCTAGGAAGGGCAGTGCATTAGCATAGGTTCACCCACACAACACTTATCAAAACAATGAAGATTAATCGGCTGTATGAAGCGAAAGCACTAGACTAAATTCCCGTGTGTTCTCAAGAACGTTTGGTCATTATAAGTAAACAAACCGGCTTGTCCTTTGTGCTAAAAAGGATTGGGCCACTCGCTGCAATTGTTACTCTCGCACTTTACTTACTCGTACTTTATTCAACTGCTACATCAAAACCCCCTGAATACTTGTCTGTGAGCATTTACAGTGAATCCTTCATCAAAACTGCCTGTCAACACCTTCTGCTCCTTGTTGGGATCGACATTCTTACTTCTCGAAAATACTACGATACCCCCCCTATACTTGTGGGTCATCAACCATCAACACCAATGGCATTGGATTGCCTTGGCTTTGCGTCAGCTTAATAGGACGCACACAACACGTTGTTGGAGATAGTGGTCTAAAGACAAGTAATAATAGATACTTATTATATGTTAAACGTTCATAATTAGTTTCGTGTCATGCTATAATTGTATTGAGCGAAAATATTAATACACGTGTGGTTGTAAACAAACATAGATTCCCTAGTAAGCACACTTGTTCACAACCAGTTTATTGGGGTCAATAGTTGATCGAGGTTTTCTCGATCATGGACATGCATGTCATTGACAATGAGAACATATCGATTTGATGAATGATATGATGGACATACCCATAACATAAGCATTGTTACATGATGGAGTCACATTAAGTTAAATGTTACAATGTTTATGAAGTGCGTAGTAACTTAATCCTTAGACCGTGAGATCGTATCTAATCACTATCACCAAAGATTGCCTTGACTGCATCAACCGTCACATCGTAGCAGTGTGATCATGAAGGTGTAGTTGGGTATCCCAATAGGATGGTTAAGGCGTATGGATCAAGAGCGAGATTTGTTCGTCCGAGTGACGAAAATATACGGAGGGCCCACTTGATGAGATTACATCTATAAAAGCTGCTCAACATATGACTAAGTTATGACAATGAAATCATACATAAATGAGTCAAAATAGCCTTGTCGGTAACGAGACCAAACTAGGTATTGTGATACCGACAATCCTATCTCGGACTAGTGAATATCAATATGGACTGGAGGTAGCATATGTTGATATTGATATATTTCACAAACATGCAAAATCTCAGGTCAATACACCTTGTATTTTGGGCCACGCAAACAATTTTTGAAGGTTTCAAAGTTTGCATGGTACTTTACATTTCCACTTTGCTATTTTACGCTGCATAAAATATAAGGTATTTTGAGTTAAAAAATTGTATGTTTATAGAATACATAATTATCTATATACAAAAATGTAAGACTGTTTTAAAACTTTAAACTCCATTAATTGACTCCATTTTATCAATTTTATCAAGATACAGATGTATCTAGTCAACAAAACGCCTCTATATACATCTATATCTAGATAAGTGAGTCAATTAATTTGGTCGGAGAATTTTACTTTCCGAAATAACTAGTAGGTATATGTTACTGCTTCCACGAAGGAAAATGCTTGCGGCCGCCGACCGATGCGGGGCAAAACCGGTGAGACATGGTATGCCCATTATTTCGATGTTGCGTGCGTTCAATTGTAACAAGAAAATACTTACGATTCGACAGATCGGTGGCAAGTAATTGGTCGTATAGAGCGAGCAATCGTGCGAGCATCTCCCCGTTATGTTCCAGATAGATTTTAAGGCTCATTAGGCTGTAATTGAAGGTTTTTTCCTAATCACGGCTTAGATTGAACGTCGGACATTTTTCTATCACGGCAGTTGATCCGAAGAACAGTTAAAGACTCGCTTCTTTCTACACCATTTTTTTATTGTAATAGATTGCAACTTTTATAAAAAAATAGTTGACGATTTTTGTTGTAAATTCAGTCTCTAGCAAATTAATTGGTGTGTGACCACTTTTGATTGTTCAAACACATATGAATTTCTATTGTAATCGTTTGCAGCTTTTGTAAAAATAGTTGATGATTTTTGTTGTAATTCAATTTGTAGCAAATTAATTATTTGTTAACCATTTTTAATTTTTTGCAATGTATAGATTTTTGTTGTAATAGACCACGGGTTTTGTGGATAATATTTGTGACTTTTGTTGTATATCGATTTGCAGGAAAAAAATTTGTTGGTTTAATCATCTTATTGTAACATTACTTTTTTTACAAAGACTCGGACGTTTTGTTGTGATATTATATATTTTTTGTATATAGGTGTCACTTTCTTTTTTGCTGTAATACACTTTTTGTGGCATATTTGTTGTAAATATATAGAAGAACACATCCAAAGTTATATAGCCTTTCGGTTTAAGTGGCAAAACTTGGGACGGCGAGTTAATTTTGCTAGAAACGAGGGGATCAAACTGCAAAAATGTGTTGCATATGTTATGAACGTTGGATATCCATCAAACGGCCGCAAGGCCAACCGATTTTTGGCAATATATCAGCCCACCGACGCGTAGCGTCTGCAACGAACTTCCACGAAACGTTGTGGTCCACCGCGCACGCATTTCCCGGTGACACTTTAGGGCATGCACAATGGGACGACGTCAGCCTTTTCTTATGAATGCCACGTTAGATTTATGTTTAGTTAGAGGTGAGATATTGAAGAGTGGGCTATTTTCTTCATTGTACCATTTGTCTTCCCTTAGCAACCCAATTTTCTTCTAAATTTTAATTTATTCTCAATAATTGCTAGGAACTACAACAAGTGATAGTATAGTATACCACTTATATTTAGTGTCTTCTCTAAATGACGTGGTTTGCTAAGAGAAGGTGTTCCTTCCCTATCATCGTACATGTCCTTAGAGCAGAACCAGATTAATTGATACACACTGGAGCACTGCGCGTGTGCCGTGTACCGAATTGCAATAGCTAAAAAAAAGTGCTGCTATACATACGTATCAATTTGGTCGATCTCTGTATGATAGAACTTACCACACATAAGGCAACAAGCTGTTTGCCTTTGGGGTCAAACTGTAAACACATCTCCAGCGGGCCGATTCAAATGATTTTGGGCTGTTCAAAACCGGTTCATGTGGACAAACAGACAGCCCGCGCACACTCTAGCGAGGCCATGCAAACATGCAGCACGAGACGGGACGGCCAGGAGCTTCGACCGCCGTCGCCACGATACGCGTAGCCAGCGGAGGTGCATGCTTGGACGCAACAACTCTGAACGCCACTGCCCTTCGTTGATCTCGTCTTCGGCAACGAAGAAGATGGCGAGGCTTGAACTTAGTTTAAATTTTAGTTTTAAACTATGTAAATTATGTCTGAATCAAAAAAAATCAATCAAATTTTCGCGTGCTTTTTAAATTCTTGCCATTTTATTTGTCTCATGTGCGCGGGCCAACTAGCAGTGGACCGAATGGGTTGTGCCGCTGCCCGTACTGTCCGGGCCGGCCAGACCGTTTGGGTCGCCGATTTGGATTGGCCCGCTGCAGATGCCCTTACTTGGTAATGGCCCCCCTCCTCCCGCCACCGGCGCGTCTAGCCCTCCGCCATGGCAGCGTCCCAGCCTGCTCTCTTCGCTAGCAATGCTGCCTCCATGTCGACGTCGTAGCGAGTCTAGTCCAGAGCCACCGCCTCCTCTGCCCGCACCATCGTCGTAGCGGCGTGCTGCACTCACGGGTCTCCCGTCCACCTGGCCACAGGAAAAGGGTGTGCATGGGGGAATCGAGTAGCCACAAGCCAGAACAAGGCTGTCGTGCAGGAAGCCGGCAGGAACTTTATCCACAAGACATATCGCATCGGCGCAAACTTTATCCACGAGACATATCACATCGGCGCTAATGACGGTGGGGAAAAATGTCGGGCGTTGGGTTTGACTCCCCGACCAAAACGGGCAAGGAGATGTTCTGAGCCGATTTTTTTTGTCTACGTACCGATCCAAACAGAGTAAAACGGACACATTTGATATGTAAAATGGGTCTAACCTCTTGAATTGTCTTAACGGTGAAGATATTTGCATAAACAAAATAAGCTAAATCAATATGATTGACTTAGGAAAGACCTCGATTAGTATTATATTTCGGAGCCGAGGCCTTGGCAGTTCTACGTACGGGTTTGGGTCTGAGCTGGACTTGCACTTGGGAGAGAAATACAAGATGAAAGGAGCGTCGTACACGGATCGTACTGGTATTGTCGTGTGTGAAGCATTTTGGAAAAAAAATGCCGACTTGCAATAGCTAGTCCGCGTTGCTACACGTACTTTACACGTTTAAGTATCCCCTTTGACGCACCGTTTGCCAAACCGCTCAATTATTAAGAGCGTGTATTGTCTGCTAGGTAGTATATACTGGGTGGTTTCATGTTTCAAAAAAAAAAAATACTGGGTGGTTTCAAGCAGAACGCAGACGTACGTACGTATACGTAGTAGCATGCATACGTAGGCTAATTAAATATAAAGTGCTTCTACGTACCCAAAGGATTTACTCTACGCTGCTTAACCTTTTTGTTTTGGTACATGTACGTACATGGTTGAGAGCGACGGGATAGCGGTAGACCACTGCTCGCTCTGCGTCGTTTGGTCAACCAGGTACATACGTACTCCCTCCGTTCTCTTTTAATTGATTCAGATTTAGTACAACTTTATACTAAATTTGAGTCAATTAAAAAAGAACGGAGGGAGTACGTACTTTAATGTGGGCATGTGGCCACCAGAATGCACGACATTTGCGTTCCCCTTGCTTACGATCGAGGACTCTACCTCCACCTGGTTAGTATCCTGTATGACGAAGCTACATGAAGCCGCTGGCGATCCGTCGGATTCTGATGCTTGCCCCGGCAACGGCATGGTAACCTTTGGCATTAGGTGCGTCGGCGACGGCTTAAGCAAAGTATTTCTAACTGTAGCCTAGGTTTTCTTTAATTCTTTTCTTTTCCGGCGAGAATAGAAGCCAGGTTCGTTGCTCCACACCACGGCGCCATGATACCGTAACGGCACGACCGCACGAGGCACTAATGAACAAGGGGCGCAGGATGAAGCTGGCCGGAATCCTCGCGCACGCGTATTCAGCGCCGATCATACAGCCGGCCATGTCACTGCTGTCACCAAAGGGCGAGAGCCTCCCGTGGCTCCACCAAGACGCACAGGGTGCAGTGATCCCCGTTCCGACAGCTACGGTTAACAAACCCCGTTACCTCAGCAGCAGGAGCCCCAACAGAAAACGGCCACCAATAATACGGCACTACAGGAACGGGGTGCTACGCCGACGGCCGGCTGACCTCGGCGTAGCCACGCCTGGCCCTCGGCGTGCCGACGGCCGAGATACCTCGTCGGCGTCCAGGTCCCTCGGCACACGGCACCGTGCCATCGGCGTAGCCCTGGCCGTCGGCGTACGCCGCCTATGCCGACGGTGCGCGTTCACCCTCGGCGTCCCAGCCCTCGGCGTCTCGTGGCAGGGCGCCGTCGCCGTTAACGGTCGCCACCATACGCCGACGGCCTAGCCCTCGGCATAGGGCAGGCTGGGCGTCTACGCGTGAGCGACGTGGCCCGTCGTGGCGCTGCCAGCTGGGCGTCTACGCCGAGGGCAACCCCCTCGGCATATGCATGGCCCATGCAGGCCACGTGGCGTGCTCACCAGCGCAAGGTCTACGCCGAGGGCAACCCCCTCGGCATAGACCTGACCATATGGTCTGCGCCAAGGTCTATGCCGACGGCATTGCCCTCGGCGTAGGCCTGCCATATTTTTTTTTGCTGTTTTTTTGCTGTTTCAGCCAAAATCCTGTTCCAATTCAATTGCAATGCAGTTCAGCAGGTCCAATTCATCCAAATTCATCCAAATTCATCCAAAATCGACCAAATTCGCCATAATTCACCAAAATAGCATATAATTCACATAGTAGCATACATGGTGCACATAGTAGCATACAAGAGGAGAGCGGAGAGTGCCATGTCATCCAAATACATAGTAGTAGCAAGCAAACCCTAGTTCTAAGCTGACTAGCGGAGGAAGGACCCGGGCGGGGTGTGTCCGCCCACATCGTTGGCGAAACGAGCAGCCCGGGGTTGCGCTCCGGTAGAAGCTGCAGAAGAACCACCTGGA
The DNA here is from genome assembly GCF_019359855.2 of Lolium perenne. Classification (NCBI taxonomy): domain Eukaryota; kingdom Viridiplantae; phylum Streptophyta; class Magnoliopsida; order Poales; family Poaceae; genus Lolium; species Lolium perenne. Next base: position 219,427,777 of record NC_067245.2, on the reverse strand, counting down.
GAAGGACCGGAAGTACGCCCAGGAGAAGTCGACGGAGAGGCACCGGGAGTAGTCCCAGGAGTAGTCGACGGAGAGGCACCAGCAGAACGCCCAGGAGACCGACCACCTTCATGAACCGGTGTGACCTCGCGCCCACCCGGCGAGGCCTGGTTCCCGGACCATCCCGTTCCCTACGTGTTCCCTACATGTTAGCAACTTGCGAGGCAAAGGAAAGTGGTAACTACCGGTTTGGCAAAGAACTTACCTCCGGTGTGGATCCGTAGTAAGTCGCAGCGAAAGCTGCCCTCGATGGCATGATAGGCATGTCCCCCGCCACGGTAACTCGAGCCGATGGCGGTGTACCAGTAGACATAGAGATCATCATTTCCTGCAAGATAGGTTACAAGTTAGGCTTTGCAGAAATAAAGCATCAAACTGAGACTTGTCATCTACTAGCGAGAAGAAAGATTCAGACTTACTCCTATATACGCCATATAGGCCGTATTCTGCCTATTCCACTGGGCAGCGGCCTGCTGATACGCTTCATTGCAGGCTTCGAAGGCCGCCTCGAACTCAGGCTACAATTTCAGAAACAATGAATCTCGTAAACACTTAGCCATGTAGGAAGGAAAACCGAAAAGAGGATGAAAATGAGGAAAACTTACATCGTAGGCGGGTGGACGAGCAGGCCGTGGACGAGGCTGGGGGCTGTCGGCGGTGAGGGTATGCTTGAGACGCGTGTAGCTCGTGGAGTGGGTAGGCTTGACCGCCTTATTCAGAAAGGGGAAACGGCCATGCGGACGCCCGTGCCCCGACAGGACCAACGACTCCTCGTCGACCGGAATGCTCAAGGGGTCATCCACCTCGGGGTGACGAGACTTGACCATGTCGCAGTAGTCCTCCTTGGCGGCCTTGGCATTGCCGTAGTACTGTGGCTGAGGCAATGCGGGATTGGGCTTCTGCTTCGTCCGCATCATGTCATATATCTAGGCATTATGAAGCACCACCCCAGGTGGTGCCTCGGCCACCTGCATCGCGAAAAGAAAAGTTAAGCGTACCACAAATGAGACATGACGGGAAATGAAAGAAGGTCGTTCCATGTATATACATACCTTTTTCCCCTTGAAGCGGGTGTAGTCGCGGTTTCCCGCGCAGTGTGTGCCACCGGTGCCTCGGTTCTCCATGTTACGCCTCGACACGGCTGCAAACTCCTCGTCCTGCCTCCTTCTTGAAGTTCTTTTTGTCTTCTCTAAACGGATGCCTCCTTTTGAGGAACTGTCGATTTGTGTCAAACGCAACATACTTGCGACCCTTCTGTAGCCAAAGGAACTCAAGCCGATGCCTGCACACTGGGCATGGCCACTTACCAGCTGTACACCATCCGCATGTTAGGGCGTACCCGGGCATGTCATGCATGGTATACTGCAACCAAACTTTCATGTAGAAGTTTGTCTTCGATGCTCGGTCGTACGTCAATGTCCCGTGGTGCCAAGAGTGGTTCAAATCTTCCACAATCGGCTGCATGTAGACACTCAAATTCTTCCCCGGGTAATGAGGGCCTGGAATGATCAGCGACAGAAACATGGTCTTCCTCGTCATTAGGACTCCGGGAGGGAGATTGAGAGGAATAACAAACACGGGCCAGCAACTGTAATTGGTAGCCGACATACCATATGGATTGAAGCCATCTGTTGCTATCGCAATTCTGACATTCCGAGCCTCGGCTGCCTTAAGCGGGTGTTTTGTATCGAAGTTCTTCCATGCCGTACCATCGTATGGATGTCCCATCTTCAACTTCTTGTTTTCGTCCACGAATCTCTTCCCATACTTGTGCCACGTCATCTGTTTGGCTGTCTCCTCGTGCATGTAAAGCCGCTGGATTCTTTTTATGAATGGGAGATATCGAAGAATCGACTTTGCGGTGCTTGACTGCCTCACCTGACCATCCTTTCCCGTTACCTCTTCATACCTAGACTGCTTACAGATGGGACAGTACTTGTCCTCCGCATACTGTCTCCAAAATAGAACGCAGCCTTTCGGACAACAGTCTATCCTTTGATAATCCATGTTGAGGTCCTTCATCATTCTCCTCGTCGCGTGCAGGCTTTGAGGCAGACAATGATCTTTGGGCAACATGTTACCAGTTGTTTTCAGACTTGCTTCAAAGCCCTCACGGGTGGTGTTGTACCGGGTCTTGTCGGCTAGACATTGGGAGATGGCATCGAGCTGAGAAATCGCGGCGCCCTCGTACAGAGGCCTCTTAGCCACGGCAATCATATCATAGAAGGCCTTCGCGGTTGGCTCTGGTTCCTCCGGTTCTGGCGGCGCCTCCGGTTCTGGCGGCGGAGAATCCGGGACATCGGCATGGACGAGATCATCTAGAAAGTCTCTAATTCCATCGTACGCATTGCCATTGAGCCGCTGCCGCATCACCTCACCTCTGTCACGTTCGCGCTCATCAAAGTCGATTTCCGTGACGTACCCATGCATATACCCATATTGCAGAAGGTGTCTATACATTTCATCCTTCCCACGACGTTGACGCTTCACGTGGCGAACACGGGGGCAAAGTGCCCGAACCAGCCCCTTTGTACCACGCGCTAACTCATTCACTAGAAAATGGGTCTTCCTTGTCCACTCATCTGTTTTCTCAGTCGCACTAACACGCTCATTGTACATCCATCCATTATCAGCCATCCTCTGCTTTATTGGGAGCCAAACCACAGACATAGCATTTATATCAAATAGGAAATTAAATGCATCATATTTTTATTTATTTTACCGGGCGAAACGCATGCATCAACCTACATCTCTACTAGGTGGGCTCCTAGCAGCCGCCGGATCCGTAGTTGGCTACGTTCTCCATGCTCTACCCCGGTCCAAGTCAGAATTTCGGCAGCACCTCCCCGCTGCTCTCCCGATACACGTCTCGGCAAAAAGCCGAGAGGATGTGCATCCGGAGAACAACGGGGAGGCGCCGCCGAAATCCTGACTCGGACCGGAGTAGAACATGGAAAACGTAGACAACTACGCATCCGCCGACTGTCCCGTAAATGCCGCAAGCGTTACGGTTCAAAATATGCGGACCACTAATGCATATTTATCCGCGTAACGCTCGCGGACGGGAAGTGACACCTAGGTTACGCAACTGGACTTGGAAAATGAATCTAGTGACATAAGAAAATGCGGCGAAGAAGTTGGAAATTTAGCTCACCCTCGGCTGAAGAGGAAGTAGTCCAACAACCGAGTGTCGATGTCGGCGAACGTCGATAAGCGCGTCAAGATCCAGGATCGTCACGCCGGGGTGCTCATGACGAGGCGGTCACGACATGGCCTATTACAAATTCACATTATTAAAACAAATTCACATTTGCATTTCTATTTCCATTATTAAACAAATTCATTTCTATTTCTATTACACATTTCCATTTCATTTCTATTTCTTTCCAATTTTCAAATCAATTTCTATTTTTTTCAATTTCAATTTCAATTTCAATTACTATTTATTTCTTTCTATTTCAAATCAATTACACATTTTAATTACTATTTTCTTACACATTTCAATTTCAACAACTAAAACCAATACACAAATACAAAAAAAGTAATCTTACCGTGTGTGCTGCGGGGAGGCGAGGCGCGCGAGTGGGGGGAGGAGGCGCGGGCGGGGGTGGGGGAGGAGGCTGGCGGCGCGGTCGGCTGCGGGTGGGGCGGGCGTGGTGGCGCTGTGAGGTGAGAGGGCCGGGGAGGGCGGCGGCGCTGCGACGGGTGGCGGCGGCTGCGGCGGCGATGGACGGGCCGCGAGGAGGAGAGCAGCGCGCGCGCGGCTGCTGGCGTCGGCGCGAGGTGGAGGGGGAGCAGGGGAGGGCGGCGGGCGGCGGGGAGGTGGTTGCCGGCGGCGGGAAGCGTGGCGGCGGGCGGGGGGAGGAGCAGAGATGGCGCGGGCGTGTGTGCTGCGGGCGTGTGTGTTCGTGGTCCGGCTCGACCAGAACACGACCCGGCCAACCCTAGCTATGCCGAGGGCCAGGCATATGCCGACGGCTGCCCTCGGCATAGCCCTTTTTTTTCTTTTTCAATTTATTTTCAATTTAAATTTTATTAATGTCAATTATATTTATAAAATATATTAATATAGGTCCATTCTAAGTTGTTTCAATCTTCTACATTTCCAAGCTATGCTTATAATTTTTTTTTACCATATCTTAACTTAATATCTCCGGTAGACGAGACCCTAATTCGCGAGCCCCGCAGATCTACCCCTTTGACCGGCCTCCAATAACAGTTGACTCATGGACTTTTCTCTTACTTTGTGTTTTGTTAGGTCATTGTAACATGTAGTATCAATAATTACCCTATCTTACATCAATATTCCCTCCGGTAGACGAAACCCTAATCTGGGAGCCCCGCAGATCTACCCCTTTGACTGCATCCTATCGGGGGTCCCCCGGTGGGCATATGCCTCCATTTGAGCTTGGTTAGGTCATAGGTACATGTGGAAACAAGGATCATCCCATATGATCTCAAGTTTCTCTCCGGTTCAACTCTGAGGGAGTTCCCCCCTATACATGCATAATCTGCCTAAGTGTAGTAACCCCATGTCCGAGAAGCCGGACACACCTGGGGGGGTAGCCTTGGATATAAAACCATCTCAAATCACTTTTGTGCATTCCATGTGGACACACACAAGTTTTGGGGCCATTCCCTAGATCCGATGCTCGATTTCCGACGAAACCCTAGTTCTGTTGACCGCGCGGTCTACCCCTTTGACTGCATCCAATCGGGGGTCCCCCGGTGGTCATATGCCTCCATTTGAGCTTGGTTAGGTCATAGGTACATGTGGAAACAAGGATCATCACATATGATCTCAAGTTTCTCTCCGGTTCACCTCCGAGGGAGTTCCCCCCTATACATGCATAATCTGCCTAAGTGTAGTAACCCCCTGTCCGAGAAGCCGGACACACCTGGGGGGGTAGCCTTGGATATAAAACCATCTCAAATCACTTTTGTGCATTCCATGTGGACACACACAAGTTTTGGGGCCATTCCCTAGATCCGATGCTCGATTTCCGACGAAACCCTAGTTCTGTTGACCGCGCGGTCTACCCCTTTGACTGCATCCCATCGGGGGTCCCCCGGTGGGCATATGCCTCCATTTGAGCTTGGTTAGGTCATAGGTACATGTGGAAACAAGGATCATCACATATGATCTCAAGTTTCTCTCCGGTTCACCTACGAGGGAGTTCCCCCCCTATACATGCATAATCTGCCTAAGTGTAGTAACCCCCTGTCCGAGAAGCCGGACACACCTGGGGGGGTAGCCTTGGATATAAAACCATCTCAAATCACTTTTGTGCATTCCATGTGGACACACACAAGTTTTGGGGCCATTCCCTAGATCCGATGCTCGATTTCCGACGAAACCCTAGTTCTGTTGACCTTGCGGTCTACCCCTTTGACTGCATCCCATCGGGGGTCCCCCGGTGGGCATATGCCTCCATTTGAGCTTGGTTAGGTCATAGGTACATGTGGAAACAAGGATCATAGCCAAACCTTACATCACACTTGTACATATATATATGTTAGGGGCAGAAGCAAGTTTTCCAACAATTCTGACGCTCCGGTGATCTGTTTCTTGGGAAATCCTAGGGCGGGACCCCGCAGATCTACCCCTAGGGTAAGGGTTAGGGTTATAGTTAGGGTTAGCAATGTATGTGGAAACCCTAGGGTTAGGGTTAGAGTTAGCGTTAGCAATGTATGTGGAAACCCTAGGGTTAGGGTTAGGGCTAGAGTTAGGGTTAGGGTTAGAGTTAGGCTTAAAGTTAGAGTTAGGGTTAAAGTTAGCAATGTATGCCATCTACGAATTCTTAAAAAATAGAACCATCTTTTACATAATTCATACTAGTAAATAAATAATAGAAACATAATATAAAGTAATATGAGAGAGAGAAAATAAAAATAAAATAAAATAAACCTATATGCCGAGGGTGGCCGTCGGCATAGGGGGGCCATGCCCTATGCCGAGGGTAGCCCTCGGCGTCTGGCTGACGCCGTGAGAGGGCGGTGACGGTGCGGGTGCGAGGGGAGGTGATGGAGACCTCTACGCCGAGGGCCTGGTAGACGCCGAGGGCAGCCCTCGGCGTAGCCCCCTCTACGCCGACGGCATCGGTACGCCGACGGTCGTCCTCCGGAGGTGCCCTGGCGATGCCGTACGCCGACGACCCCGATAAAAAGCCCTCGGCGTACGTGGTGGCCGTCGGCGTCTCTGCCGATTCCTGTAGTGCGGTTTCTGCAGTATCTTGTTGGAATCGTGACGCACAACACAGGATTATCTCATTATCCTATCAACAGAATCCTGTGTGCGCGATGACTTCCTGCTTCAGCTTATCGTCGTATCAATCTACAGACATTCGCAAAAAAAAAAAAAAAAAAAAAATCAATCTACAGACCCAATAAGCTGCTGACGCCTAGTCCACTGGGTCCTGCTAGCACGGACACAACAAAAAAAAAACAAAAGAGATTCATCCTTGTCAACTTCCACATCCGCCATGACCCGCGCTTGCTTGCGTGCGGCTTGAACCCTCTCTCGTCCACGCTTTCGTTCGTCCACGGAATCAAGGTCATCCTCACGCTTATCCTAATTAATCAAGGTCAGCCTCACGCTTCCGGCGGCGCATTAGCTATTAGCTAGAGCTACTCCATTCTCACAACAGACTAGTCAGCTACTATTACATGCTGCGTCGACACGAAGCAGCTACTACCTCCGTTAAGTATATCCTTCTAAAACGTGTCGTGACAAGCCAGGTTGATCCATGTTCCATGGGATCGATCCGCGTCTTTCTCTTTAACCTGAGATAGCGAGAAGGGAGAAGGATTTCATGTGATGTATATGCGCCGCGCGCCACGGATAAGAGTAGACAGTAGTCATCTCCTTTACTCTAAAGTTGCAGTGCAGACGTGTCGTGACAACTCAGAATGTTCCACGGATCATCTTCCTAGCAATTGTGTGAGCAACAAGAGAACAGGACACCGCCGTAGATGGCCCCAACCGGGGCGCCGATGTGATACAGCAGAATCGATGTGGACCATATACATCTGCGTCGATCGATCATCCAAGTAGGCAGCCGATAAGAATTAATATCCATCTGATGTACTTTTCTCCGAGGTGTGCGGCTCTTGCCCAGGGGCAGAAGAGAGGTTGGGCTAATGATTCTGAGGCTGGCAGTGGAGGGGTGGTGGGAGACACACAAGCGGCTCAGCCCAAGGAGTGTTTATGATTGTGATCCAGTAGACCCTAGCATGGGCGACTGAGTGTGGCCTCACCGCACGGCTCACCACCATGATGCAAATTAAGCGGCGCCAATTCCATGTGGAGATCCCTGGGCCGCACACGCGCACCTAGCTGCTACGCATATGTACGTACGACGGGTACACATAGACATACATCAGTAATCAAGAAGAGAAAGTTCTACCCAGCCAGCCAGGTCCACATGTAGTTCAGAAAACAATGCTAGCTCAAGCTCTCTGATTTAGGATGTGCCTTTAGACGGGAACTCCGTTGCTTCCTTAGTTTAACCTTGAATTCATGGATGCATCGTCACCTCCGTAGAGTGCGTGTCGCAGTCGTGGGGATACCCGCGTCGCCGTTGCCGGCGCATTATGACACGGTCGCGGTAGCGACTGGGAGGAGAGAGGGACCGTAGCATGATGGCGGCTGCTGTCTCCGGCAGGTCGCAGTGGTCATCGGGAAATTGGGGGTTTGGTGGAACCCGGGGCATTGGTCCTGTCTCCGTCTCGCTATCTACGGTTCTGTCACGAGGGTTTCAAGGCCAATTTCTTTTGCCGTTTCAGCGGTTGTAACATGTCTCGTGCTGTGTGAGCAGGAGGTGCTAAACCAATGTGTGCAGGTAAAGAGATGGCTTGGGGAAGTAACTTATGATTGGATGGTTTGAAAGTTAGTGGCACTCTACTCACCTGAGTTTAAATCTTAGATTACAGTTTGATGTCTCGTTATAGTTTGATGTCTCGTTAAAATGCGAAATATTATTCTGTGGAGGCGACGTTTTAGTCGACAACGAGACATCCGTGGTAACTTCTTCAATCTTAAGACATGTCAAATCAATTTGTTAGACTCAATCTCTCATAGATGCTCATAGTGGTAGGGTGTGTGTGCGCTTTTATAAGGGTGAGCGTATGTACGTATGTGTGAGTGTTTGTGTGTGCGTTGTGTTTCACAAAAAAAATTAAGAATGGCATGCTCGACTCAAACGAAAAATGAAAGCCTGCCTTACTTCTTTTTATCCTTGTCTTGTAACAAACTTGAACGACCACCCCGCCCCATCTTGCCCTAGATCTGCGCCAATTCGGCCACACTACATCACCGAGAAGCACGTCCTCCGTCTGCATCTCCGTTCCCTTGAGTGGAAGCCACTGTGCCTCTCCTATATCCGCAGGAACGGTTCCTGGAAACCTATCAAGGATTCTGGGCGGAGCTCGAGGCGGCAACGAGCACAGATCCGGGAAGTTCGTAGATTCTAGGCCAAGGCCCCTTCCTCTTGTTTTGGGATCCGTCCCGCCGCCGCCATCCTCCTGCCCTAGATATGCATCCGCGCTCGACCCATCCAATTAATTTTCCATGCTCGATTTGGAGTTCGACAATATGATTTTCCTTTATATTTAACGGTTGATTTCTACTTCGATTTATCCTTGTCGGATGATTCCGATTGGAAATCCGTCATCGACCATGGAGAAATCGAGGACATGCTTATGTTGGTCACTATGCTTGGAACTTCCATGACAAAGCCAACATGAAGAGGATCGAAGCGGTCGGGATTCACGGTCGGCCGGCTATGGATTCCCCGTAACCAAGCGCTTGGTGCCGAGATGTCGATGAACGATAACTTCGTTGAGGTACCTATCTATCCTACGTACCTATTCCGTAGATGCTACCAAATGAGGTGAGACCTCTTCGTCCGTATAGTGGAGGCATGCGAGGCAAATTGCCGATTTTTCACACGCCGGAGGAATGCAGCCGGCCTCAACGGATTTACCGCCTACTAGAAAATTTATGTGGCGATGAGGATAATCACCTATGGAATTAGTGCCGATTACAAGAATGAGTATCTTCGCCAATAAAGTTGTTGCGCTTGTTTGCGAACACAATGATCCATGCTTTCGGAGATAAATATCTCCGAGCTCCGAATGAGGAGGACACGAAGATGTTGATGGCGATGAATGAAGCAAAGTGGTGGTAAGATTTGTTTATTATGTTATTTGCATTAATCTTGCATTATTTCACCATATTTTGATGATGTAAGGATTTCCCATAAATTTATTTTTATTTGCATTGTTACCTAGCTCTACAGAAAAACCTTATGTTAGTAAAGTTTAAGGATGTCGGTAAGAAAATTGCCATTCGAATCCAACGAGATAAACACCTTGCTACGGTTAACTAACCCGGCGACCTCAGCAGCAGGAGCCCAACTGAAAACAGCCACCAATAATACGGTTTCTATCTCGTTGGAATCGTGACGCATGGGGTGAGGGATCTCCTACGGATTATCTTATCATCATCGGAATCGTGATGATTTCCTTCTTCAGCTTATCGTCTACTATCACCGGAACAGGGTTGACTGCTAATCCATTGGGTCCAGCACGGACCCAACTTGCTGTAAAGAAGAAAGCGTTGAGAGAGCCTTCCTTGTCAACTGCCACACATCCGCCATGACCCGCGCTTGCGTGCGGCGTGAACCCTCTTGCGTCCACGCTTTTGTTTTCTTGAAGCTTAGCTCATCCGCAGCATCATGACGCTTATAACTTTATTAATCAAGGTCAGCCTGACGCCTCCGGCGGCGCATTTAGCTACTCCATTCTCACTACAGGCTAACCGATGTGTCAAAACAAAGTTGAGCAAATTTACATACTCGTCTCTTCCGTCAGCAAATAAATGAGTTTGTTAAAAAATATCTTAAGTCTTAGTGACCTGAGAAAAGTGTAATTGCAGTTCCTAGAAAAGTGCAATTCATTTCAGTTGCATTCTTATGGTCTAGAAAACGTGCAATTAAAACTTCCTTTTTATAGGTAACTGGGATTTTAAAAAAAATGTTAGTCAACTGAAACATAGCAAATCTGAAATAAATATGTATCTCCACAAGGCAACAAGCCAAACTGTTCCGTGGGGTTGGTCATCTTGCTCTTACCCAAGTCCTTGGGTAGAATAGAAGAAGTTGTCGTGGGCGTGAGCGTAGAGCGTGTACAATATGGTACTTCATGTAGCGCCTAAAGTATATCACAGATTTGTTGAACCCGGGACACTAATTATATGAATGCCCTAAATAACAGCTAGCTGTTTTTTAATTGGTGCACAGTCACTTTTCTATCCGTTGGATCTCAATCCCATCGCATGAATCGCAGCGCTCTCTCCGCTTGTCGTCAGCCTATATCTAGATACCAAATAACATCTTAGATAGATCGATATTTTAGTAAATCAATACTTTTTCTCCGAAACGTGCGGCTCTTGCCGAGGGCAGAACAGTTGGACTAATGATTCTAGCTGCTTGTGTGTCTCCCACCACCCCGTCACTCCCCATCCTACAAGGAGTGGCCTCACCACCATGATGCGAACCGGCACAGCTTCCATTCCATGTGGAGAGGCTAGGCTGCACACGAGGAACTAGCTCCAACGAATGAGAAAGTTCTAGCCAGGTCCGCCGGCCGCAATTTACTAGGAAATTATGCTGAAACCCTGCAGTTTGGGATGTGCCTTTAGAGGGGAACCTGGCCTAGCTACAGGTTCTCGGTCGCTTGTCAGTTAACCTTTGATGGATGCATCGTCACCTGCATGGCTGCGTGTCGAGCGTGTGTCGCCGTTGCCTTGCCTTCAGTGGTGGCGCATTATGGCACGGTCGTGGAGGGGAAGCGGGACCGTAGGCCGTAGCATGATGGCGGCCGCTGTCGCCGGCAGGGTGCGGTGGTCACCGGGAAATTGGGGCTGTGGTGGAACCCGGGACATTGGCCATGTCTCTGTCAGTCTGTCTCGCTATCTACGGTTTTGTCATCAAGGCCTGAAGACAGTTCCTTGGCCGTTTCAGCGGTTGGCTGTGGCTCCAGCGGTACGTGTGATGCTGATGAGCAGGAGGTGCTAAGCCATTGCGTGCAGGTAAGGGGTGGCTTGTTCAGCTCGAGTGAAGAATAAAAGTCTGGTACTTCAAATTTATATTATATAAAATGTCCTTTAGCAACATATTCAGTATTTACTCGGAAGTCACTATATACAGTTAATAGTCTATCTAGAACAAAAAGGAGGAAATGACCTATCCTGGATGTCCTCTAATGAAATCAAACGAATCTTTAAAAAAATGTTTTTCAAAAACTTATGATGAAGTGAATGGAAAACACTGCCCCGCTGAAACACAAGCGACAAAGAGAGCATTGTGTGTCAAGGCCCGACCCACAAATATATTAAGACTCCTTCGGCCCATAAGATATGCACTCCTCACGGCTTCCACTAATTCGTCTATTTGCGATGTTTTCTAGTTGGTTAAAAAAATTAATATTGGAGAATAGAACTCTTTTTTTTTGCGAGAAATCCACCGATCTATTAATAATCATCAACGGTAGTACAAATAGCCCAAAAAGTAAAGAAAATTACAAATTGGTACTCGGGCCACCTAGCGACGAGCACGAGCTGAAGGCGCGCCGCTGTCCTCGCCCCTCCATCGCTGGAGTCAGGCAAAGCTTGTAGTAGAGCTTGTTGTAGTAGACAGACGGGAAGTCGTCTTGCTAAGGTCCCAAAGGACCAGCGCACCAAGGCAGCAACCATCGCCAAATTTTGACAACCGTAGATCGAAAGAGACTAACATGAAACCACACCAACAAACATGAAAACTGATCGGATCCCAGGAGATCCGACGGGCACAAACTCCACGCGCCCTCCGTCAACGCTAAATGCACCACCGGAGCGTATTCTGAATTCAGGATGTAGACGCCGCCTCACCATCCCAAAGAAGAGACAAAAAAGCAAACTAAATTAAGAACAGAAACTCCCCGCCGGTGAGGGACCGTGGTCCGCCACACCTCCAAGACCCCAAGGCCACCGGAGGCGGAGCGGACCGGCGGTATCGCCGGCGAGGAGGACGGAACCCTAGATGGGTTTTGTGGCTTTTTCCGCCGCCGCCTCATGTTGTCTTCGCATGTACCGGTTCACGTTGGGCAGGTTTCGGGCTTCATTCGGCAGTCTTTTGGAGAATAGAACTCTTGTCTCCTACTCCTACGATACTACCGAGGCTTTCCCTTTATCTCATGTATAGCGGCTCCTAGCTCACTAGTAGCATTCACTAAAAAAAATACCCTAATTACACGCGGATATTGCCCGCATTTGCACTGCCACGCGGTCGAAAGTTGCAGGGTAAATTTGTGGTGAAAAATTCCCTAGCAACTCTGGCATGGTAGGTTTCATTTTTCCAAAAGACGGAAGCTGTCATCGCCGTTAGCTCTGAAATGGCGTGGCCATTGCCCGAACGCACAGACGATATATTCTGGGAAAAAACTTGTAAGGGTATATTGCCCCTATGTGTGGTTTTGGTAATTAATGACAACCCCTATGGACTAATGTTTTCATTGAGTTTATATGAAGGAATATTCCATAGGTACTACTTGTTCTCCATGTGTTGGATTCAAGTATGGATGCCATGAAGATAAATGTATACCTTGTGTATTGGATCAAGAACATCGTATGAGAAGATACAAGGTTGAGTTGGACAAGTTCAAGATGAGTATCTTGAGTGGATCACATGCTTGAAGCTTGTCGTCCATTTGGTGATAATGGACATGTGAAGATGTGCATCAATGGGGCTTTCCCATCATAGTGTATGGGGGAGCATTTGTGAGTCTTCACGAAGCAACATTGATCAAGTGTGGCATTCCGGCTTGAGTGAAGCTTGAAGAGTTATCATCAAGATCAAGCGGGATGCGCAAGGCAAAGGTATGGCCTTGCTAGGTTTTCCTTTTATCGGTCTCAAGGTGGATGTTGGGAGACCGGATTATAGGATAGATAGCCGCACTATTAAGAGGGGCTTTCGGTTGAGTAACTTGATCACATCGTCTTAGGGAGCTCAATCCTTTGCATATTTTGCATATCCTTATTGCTTCTTGGTGTTTCTCTATGTGAGGTTCTTGAGCTTGTTGCTAGCTTTACAACAAGCCCAAGTTCATCGAAAACGGAGTTCGCATGCATCTTCTATTGCGTTTTCGAGGTTGGGTGATTTTACCGGTTATTCATGATATAAGGTTCTACCTTTTATATTCATGATAAAATCCCCTCCTACAGATTCTTGTGTTTTCACTTTCTATAAGATAGCATTTGTTGTTATCTTCCAAACAAAATTGGTTTCATTCGAATCGGAGTTCGGGAGCATTAGTTATTAAAGAAAAAGGAAAAAGAGGAAAAAGAAGAAAAAGAAGAAAAAGAAAAAAGGGGAGGGGCAGCCGGCCGGCCGACCGGCCACGGGCCGCACGCCCGGCCCACCGAGCGAGTCGGTTGCCGACCGGTCCACCGGGCCGCGCGCCGGCCTGGCCCGGCCACCACCCCGGCCTGGCCGGATCTCTGCGGGCCGTGCCCTTCGCCCGGTTGGGCCGCCTCCCCCGCGCGCCCACTGGGCCTTATCCGCCGCCCTGCGCGGCGCGCTGCCCGGTCTGCTCCGGCTGGGCCGGCCTGCAGACCGGCCTGTCCGGCTGCTGGTCCGGTCAGCCGGCTGGGCCGCCGGCTGGGGCGATTTTTAGCCCGTTTTTCCTTTGTTTTTTTTCCTGTTTTCCCCCCCAACGGTTCTATTTCCCTCTTAGCTATAAATAGGCTTCTTCCACCTTGAGCTTGTGTAGTTCTTTCTATTCTCTCTCCTCCATTGCTACTATTTGAAGAACTTGCTCTCCCCCTTGAATCCTCCAACCATTCTTGCTCATATTTGAGGATTTGGGAGAGGGGATCTAGATCTACACTTCCACCGATCGATTTCTTCTCTAAGTGAGGGAATCTCTTGGGATCTAGATCTTGGAGTCTTTGGTTGACTTTCCCCCTTGTTCTTCCTCTCCAATCTCATCCTAGCATTCGTTGCTTTGGTGGGATTTGAGTGTGAAGGACTTGAACACCTCCGGTGTTCTTGCTTTGCATCATTGCATAGTGTTGAGCTCTCCACCACGATTTGTTCGAGTGAGAGACCGTGAGCTTGTTACTCTTGGAGGGTGACCTCCTAGTTGGCTTGGTGATTGGTGCTCCGGTGATCTCTTCAAGAAGATTGTGAAGAGGCCCGGGCTTCTCCTTCGTGGAGCTTGTGAAGTGGTTGTGGAGCTTGCCATCTCCGGAGCGGAGGAAAAGCTAACCATAAGGAAAGGGGCCATAATCCTTCGTGGGTGTGGTTCGGAGAATAGGGTGAGCCTTCGTGGCGCGGGGAATCCTTCGTGGGACCTCCACTCCTCCAAACGTGACGTACCTTGTTGCAAAGCAAGGGAACACGGGAATACATCCTCGTCTCCGCGTGCCTCGGTTATTTCTATACCCGAGCTCTCTTTCCTTGTGATAGCCATCGTGCTTGAAGTACATATATCTTGCTATCACTTGTGCTACATATATCTTGTGCCTATCTTGCTTAGCTCTAGTTGCTATTGTTACACTTAGTTGAGCTTAGCATATTTAGGGTTTGTGCTTGTAATCTAAACGATAGTTTAATTCCGCATTCATACAAGACAAATCCGCAAGAGTTTGTAATTGCCTATTCACCCCCCCCTCTAGGCGACATCTCGATCTTTCAATTTGTATCAGAGCAAGGTCTCTCCTTGTTTTAGGCTTCACCGCCTTGAGAGTAAAGATGTCGGCTAGTAATTTAGTGCACAATGACACAATTATCTTTGTTGGCACAAATTATCATTTGTGGCGAAATTGCTTGCTTTGTAAACTTCGGACCTTGTGTCCAAACATTGAGCAATTTCTAGATGTAGGTTTTTCTCCTCCGATGGATCCTCAAAATCTATCTTTAGAGGATGAGAAAAACTTACATCTTGAAGCTCAAGTATCTAATGAGCTTTTATTCTCCTTGAGACCCGATTTTCGTAGGTTCTTGATATATATAAAGCGAAAATCGTCTCATGAGATGTGGATCAAGCTTAAGGAAATGTTTGGTGGATCCACTTCTCAATTGGTCGGTGGTGACTCCGAGGAGCTCTCTTCCCCTTCACATCATGAAGAGCTCCAAGTTGCTTCCACCTCCGGTCGTGATGAGTTATCATCTTCTTTCACTTCACCAACGTGTAGCAAGACACGAGGTAATGATATGGTGAGTGGTGAGGAAAATTGCAATGTTGATATTGTGCTCAATAGTGATGATTCTTCATCTCTATCCCATTGTAATGCTTCCTCTTTGGACTTAAACACATCTAGCATTGAAAATGACCTACATGCTTGTGTTGATAGTCCTTGCATATCATGTGTAAATTGCTTACATAGATCTCATGAAGATATGCTTACCTTGTCTTGCCCCCATAATCAAAATGCTTATATTTCCTCTAGTTGTTTGTTGACTAACAATGTAGAGGAAACCGAACACTATATGGATCAAGACATGTTTTCAAATGAGGATTCAAGAATATCTTCATCTTCATTCTCCGGTATGCACATGTGCCTTATGGCAAATGGATCAAAGGTATCTCCTACTTTGACTCCTAACACTTCCTCTAATGATGAGAGTGATGATGATGATAATGATGAAGAATATAATACCTTGGTGCATAATATGGCAATGATATATGCTTCTCTTCATGGTAATAAAGAAGCTCGTGCTAATCTCGAACACTCTATGGATATCTTGAATAAATATAAGGAAACCATAGTGAAGTTGGAGTCCCATGTTGAAAATGAGGAAATGAGATTCACTCTCCTCAAGCATGAGCTAAAAGATGAGAAGCATGCTAATTTCATGCTTACACAAAAAATTGAATCCTATATGCATGAAAATGAGAAAACTATTGTTGATGCTTGTGCTACTAACTCTAATTCTTGTGAAGCATCGACCTTAAAGGAGAATGTTGAGCTAAGGGCTCAACTTGAGTTGCTAACTAGCAATTATAGGGAATTGGAAGAAAGTCATAAAAAGCTCTCAAGCTCTCATGATGAACTTCTAATTTCCTATGATGGGCTAAAGTTAGCTCATGAGGCTAGTATCACTAAGGTAACATCTTGTGAGCCTCATGTGGACATTAGCACAACCTCTACCCAAAATGTTATATTGACATGTGCTAGTCCTTGTAATCCATCTAGTCAAATTAGTGATACACCTTGTGTTGGATTACTCACTTTGCCTTGTTGCTCTAACAATGAAGCTTCTACTTCCTCTAGTACTTGTATTTCTACTAACCATGTAGAGGAAATAAAAGAGCTCGAGGCCCAAGTTCTTTCTTTGAAGAAAGACTTGGAAAAGCGTCATGAAGGGAAATCCGCACTTGACAAGATGCTAAGTGTGCAACAATCCCCCAATGACAAGAGTGGACTTGGATTCAACTCCAATAACAAGAACAAGTCCAAGAGCAAGAGCAACAAGAAGAAGGGCCAAGACAAAGTCAAGGATTCGGCCAAGTTGGTTTGTTTCAAGTGCAAGGTTGAAGGGCATCATGTTAGATCATGCTCATTGAAGAAGAAGAAGAAGAAGCACTTGAGTGAGAAACAACATGGGAAACGGCCACAAGGTAAAGGTCAAGCTCATGATCGACCTCGAGTTGAAGATAGGCCACTTCCCAAGAAGAATCAAGATATTGTTCCCCAAGAGAAGAAATCAATAAAGAAGAGAAAGGGGAACACTTGCTACTTATGCCGTGAGAAGGGGCACTTTGCTTCTTCTTGCTTAGATGGTACCTTATCTAACCCTATAATTGTTGATAATGATTATTCTCTAGGGAAGGATAAGGATGGCAATATGTTTGCCAAGTTTGTTGGAACTCAAAGTGGTTTCAAGAAAAGAACCATTTGGGTTGCCAAGCCTATTGTGACTAATCTCTTAGGACCCAACTTGGTTGGGGACCAACAATCTCAAACTTGATCAATAGGTGCATTTGGAGGTCATTGGAGACTTGGCTACTTCATGAAGAATTAAGGGATCTTCATATATTATATTTTGACCAAGCCAAGTCATATGGATTATCGTCTATATCTTATATCCAATGTTCCTCTTTGCGGTAACTTATACTTCAACTCATCATAATTATTGTAAGTTACTTGCCCCTTTGCATGTTTGGTTTTGTACCAAATATGTGTATGTATGTGTTGTGTCTTACTTGCTTATTTGTGTATTCAAGTATGTTTGTTGGACTCACCATATACTTGTGTATTACTTTGAGCCTAATGCATCTTGATGATATCTTATTTGGCTCTCTTTGAAGTGATTAATGGAACATCCCATTTTGGGGGAGTGATATCTTTGTGCATCTCTCTTTCTTTAAAATGTGTGTACATGGGTACCACCACTTAGTATTGATATTGCAAGATTATCTAGTCACTATGTGGTGTGCCATACTCATGAGAAATTCAAATTCTAAATATCCATTAATCATCTCTAGTTGAATTTTAGTTGCCTCTTATTTAGAAGAAATGTTTTATCGCATTATGGGGGAGTAATATGTTTTGTACATATCACAAACCTAGAAAATGTGAACATATGAGGTTATGCCACTTAGAGTTGATGCTCTTAATTATCTTGTTCCTAGGTGGCATGTTTGCTCAAACAAGCTCCATTCCTAATAAAAATATTTTATTACTCATCTTGTGGGCTTTTTGTTTGAATATGAAATTCTTGGTGCGGTTTTTCCTCAAATACATATCTCTATATCTTATTTGGGACACCGTTTGCTTCAAGTTATTCTAATCATTGCCGTGCGTGATTGTGTGACTAGTTGAAGCTATCAAGAATCTTCATCCGTGCATAGTGCTCAATTCTATATACTTATCCTATGCCTTTTATTGTGAAGTTGATTCTTACTAACATTGTGAATACTCCACCGGAAATTATTTCCAATATACTCATTGTCTTTGACAATTGATAACCTTGTATGTGGTTGAATTTTTGGATCATCTTCATCTTGGATTGTTTCTTACTTCCTTATTTTATTTCCAAGAAATCTTTGTTGCTCCCATGGGTCTTCCTTGTCCCTTTGAAAAATGTTTTGATAAATTCTCTTGATTCATATCAAGTGTTTGTTTTGGAAGACAAACCTTTTTCCTTACGGTACATTGTGCCATTGTGAAAAGTGTATAGGGTTTGGTTTATTTTGTTTGAACCTTGCTCTTTTGGGGAGTTTGCTATCTCATTCTTTCTTACATGATTTATTTGCTTGAATGAGATAAATCCTTGAGCATGTTTGCTTTATTTCATCCGTTATGCTCAATGGTTTTCTCTTAGTTCATTTGTTGAACTTTGTTGAACAAATCTTTTGTGGTTTGCTTCTTAGATATAACTTGGACAACAAATTTGTTTTGTGGCACCTCTATGCCTTATCTATTTCTTTTGGTGTTTTGTCCAAAGTATATCTTTCTTGGATCTTTAAAGGTTTTAGTGCATGCTTATATGTAAATTGTTTATACTTGTAGCATGCTTGCTTTCTTTTGATCCATTATGTAGGATATACTCCATCAAATCCTAAATGGCTAAGATGTGCATGAAATTCAAACTTCATCTAAATATGCACATGTTTATATGGAGTGTGTCCTATATATTGTGGTTAGTCTAACCATGTTGGACCCAATAAGTTTGGGGACCAAGATGTACTTGAATAATGTTTTAGGTACATCGGAGATGCAATGGAGGCTTGTCTCATCTATAAGGAAGGTGTTATCACCATATGAGAATTGGAGTCAAGCTAGGATGATCGATGAACTATTATCTACTACATCAAGCCATTGCTATCTCGGTAACAAGTATCTTATTCATGCATACTCATATATCATCCAACCTCTTGTAGGTGGCATCTTGGCATGAAATTCCTTATTTCGAAAATATTGAGGTTCTTGAAAAATCCTTTTAAAGAAAACTTCTTATTGTACACTTGAGTAATTTGAGAAGATGCATATGGTAGGTTATATATATATATATCATATTTTATGATTCACCTATCACAAATATGCCCTCTAGCAATTTATTGCATATCAATTCCTCAAAGAGCTCTTGTGTGCAATATTGATGAACTTGTGAAATAAATCCATTTTTGTGATACTTGTTGCCTTTCTCAAAACACTCCAACTAGCTCTACTTCCCTTATTGTTAGTTGTAATGTTTTTGAGGTTTAACTTGGTTGATGTTCATTCATATACCATAAGTGAAAATTGGAGCCATAGGCTATATATGCTTCTTAAGCAAACATCCTTTGGTATATTTTATGACTTCATCTTGGATATCTTGTCTTATCTATTTTGTTAACCTCTTGTGTGTGCATGTTTCTTTATGGATCACTTGTCCACTTTAGAAACTCATATACATAAGAGCATTAATCCATCATCTTGATATCCTTGCCCTTTGCCGACCATCTTTTCCCCTTTTGTTTTTTTTTTGTGGGTTGGTAAAGAAAATTTATGAGTGCTTGGTTTATTTATTTTCTTCATGCACTCATATCTCGTAATTGTTGGACTAAAGTTGTTCTTGATAAGCATACTCTCCTCATCTTAGTTGTGTTCTAAATGATATATAGGGAGTGAGGATTCCATGTTTGTGCATATTGTATTCAAATGCAAATATTATAAATTGTGCACGAACCTTGGGGAGCTTTCTTATTTCTAGAAGCACTATATCTCTCTTATCATGATATCTTTGTTTGTCCAATTGGATCTTTGATTGCTTGCTTTATTTGTTGAAGCTCACTTCACCATGTTATCTTTATGCAATCTTTGATCCTCAATATAGTTTGACTTCCTTCAAGTATTCATCATTGGATATGTGCATTTGATTTCACTCAAATTATGAGAAGTGCACACTTTGGGGAGGAACTCACATTATATTGGCCTTCTAAATTTTTCACCCATTTTGACAATCGATGCCAATGGGGGAGAAGTTTAGAGGGTTTAAGGGAATGGTTTTATACTTAAGCTTGGTTTGTGCTTAAGTGTTTTGCCTCTCATGCATTCCATATTTATATGTCTTGCATGGTTGTATATATATAGTGGAAACTATCCCAATGGTTAATCTTGACAATATATGCAATGAATTCATGTTCATCACACGTGCATACATTGTGGGGGAGTTTTCTCTATATATATTGGTTCTACTCACATCCATTGCATTTGTTGTAGTTGTGTGAGTAGAGCCGGTTTTGATATGGACTAGTTGCTTTGTGTTACTTGACCATATCAAATACAACCTCTTGTATACAACTTATTCTCGGATAAGTTGCGTACTTGTCACTAATATTCATTATATAAACCCTCTTATTGTGGTTGTCATCAATTACCAAAATGGGGGAGATTGTAAGGGTATATTGCCCCTATGTGTGGTTTTGGTAATTAATGACAACCCCTATGGACTAATGTTTTCATTGAGTTTATATGAAGGAATATTCCATAGGTACTACTTGTTCTCCATGTGTTGGATTCAAGTATGGATGCCATGAAGATAAATGTATACCTTGTGTATTGGATCAAGAACATCGTATGAGAAGATACAAGGTTGAGTTGGACAAGTTCAAGATGAGTATCTTGAGTGGATCACATGCTTGAAGCTTGTCGTCCATTTGGTGATAATGGACATGTGAAGATGTGCATCAATGGGGCTTTCCCATCATAGTGTATGGGGGAGCATTTGTGAGTCTTCACGAAGCAACATTGATCAAGTGTGGCATTCCGGCTTGAGTGAAGCTTGAAGAGTTATCATCAAGATCAAGCGGGATGCGCAAGGCAAAGGTATGGCCTTGCTAGGTTTTCCTTTTACCGGTCTCAAGGTGGATGTTGGGAGACCGGATTATAGGATAGATAGCCGCACTATTAAGAGGGGCTTTCGGTTGAGTAACTTGATCACATCGTCTTAGGGAGCTCAATCCTTTGCATATTTTGCATATCCTTATTGCTTCTTGGTGTTTCTCTATGTGAGGTTCTTGAGCTTGTTGCTAGCTTTACAACAAGCCCAAGTTCATCGAAACGGAGTTCGCATGCATCTTCTATTGCGTTTCGAGGTTGGGTGATTTTACCGGTTATTCATGATATAAGGTTCTACCTTTTATATTCATGATAAAATCCCCTCCTACAGATTCTTGTGTTTTCACTTTCTATAAGATAGCATTTGTTGTTATCTTCCAAACAAAATTGGTTTCATTCGAATCGGAGTTCGGGAGCATTAGTTATTAAAGAAAAAGGAAAAAGAGGAAAAAGAAGAAAAAGAAGAAAAAGAAAAAAGGGGAGGGGCAGCCGCGGCCGACGGCCGACCGGGCCGCACGCCGGCCCACCCGGGCGATCGGTTGCCGACCGGTCCACCGGGCCGCGCGCCGGCCTGGCCGGCCACCACCCCGGCTCGACCGGATCTCTGCCGGGCCGTGCCCTTCGCCCGATTGGGCCGCCTCCCCCGCGCGCCCTGGGCCTTATCCGCCGCCACTGCGGCGGCGCGCCCCGCCCGGTCTCTGCTCCGGCTGGGCCGGCCTGCAGACCGGCCTGTCCGGCTGCTGGTCCGTCAGCCGGCTGGAGCCGCCGTGGGCGATTTTTAGCCCGTTTTTCCTTTGTTTTTTTTCCTGTTTTCCCCCCCAACGGTTCTATTTCCCTCTTAGCTATAAATAGGCTTCTTCCACCTTGAGCTTGTGTAGTTCTTTCTATTCTCTCTCCTCCATTGCTACTATTTGAAGAACTTGCTCTCCCCCTTGAATCCTCCAACCATTCTTGCTCATATTTGAGGATTTGGGAGAGGGGATCTAGATCTACACTTCCACCGATCGATTTCTTCTCTAAGTGAGGGAATCTCTTGGGATCTAGATCTTGGAGTCTTTGGTTGACTTTCCCCCTTGTTCTTCCTCTCCAATCTCATCCTAGCATTCGTTTCTTTGGTGGGATTTGAGTGTGAAGGACTTGAACACCTCCGGTGTTCTTGCTTTGCATCATTGCATAGTGTTGAGCTCTCCACCACGATTTGTTCGAGTGAGAGACCGTGAGCTTGTTACTCTTGGAGGGTGACCTCCTAGTTGGCTTGGTGATTGGTGCTCCGGTGATCTCTTCAAGAAGATTGTGAAGAGGCCCGGGCTTCTCCTTCGTGGAGCTTGTGAAGTGGTTGTGGAGCTTGCCATCTCCGGAGCGGAGGAAAAGCTAACCATAAGGAAAGGGGCCATAATCCTTCGTGGGTGTGGTTCGGAGAATAGGGTGAGCCTTCGTGGCGCGGGGAATCCTTCGTGGGACCTCCACTCCTCCAAACGTGACGTACCTTGTTGCAAAGCAAGGGAACACGGGAATACATCCTCGTCTCCGCGTGCCTCGGTTATTTCTATACCCGAGCTCTCTTTCCTTGTGATAGCCATCGTGCTTGAAGTACATATATCTTGCTATCACTTGTGCTACATATATCTTGTGCCTATCTTGCTTAGCTCTAGTTGCTATTGTTACACTTAGTTGAGCTTAGCATATTTAGGGTTTGTGCTTGTAATCTAAACGATAGTTTAATTCCGCATTCATACAAGACAAATCCGCAAGAGTTTGTAATTGCCTATTCACCCCCCCCCTCTAGGCGACATCTCGATCTTTCAAAACTCACTAGTATCTACTTGTTCAACATGAGGTTTTGGCGGCAATGATTACAAAGAGAAAGTATTAATACAAACAATTTAAGTAAGCACATCATCAACGGAATGTAGCTCAACTGGTAGAGTGTTCGCTTTGCATGCGGGTCTCTCCCACAAAAGACAGTTATCACCGCTCGATGTCGACGATGTGACGAACCGCTCCTATCGTCTAGTTTTGTTTACCTTCCTCACTAGAGAGTTTGTTAGGAGCTTCAACATAAACTAAGAACGATTGAGGAAGGTGAGGTTTACTACATAAGGGTCTCCGAAGATGTGCAATTTCATATTGGAGGCAAAAATCTAAATTTTGCACCTCTAAATATTTTGAATTTTTTTTAGTCCAAACTTGGGAGCAGATGTCTAATTTTACCCATCTAAGCCCTATTAATAATATCTTCACAACTTGGTTCAACAAAAAAATTGGTGGGGCGAGGAGGGGAGGGGGGGGGCTGTGGCCCCCTACTTAGATTAGCCTCCGCCTCTGGTATCATCCAGCAACGGTTTTGGAACGCCAGCCAGTGGAAGAACTTGACCCGTGGGGGCGCCCAAGCTTTCCAAATGTGTTTCCACGCCTGGCAAGGGGTAGAGCCCTGGAACGTGGCGAGGTAAGCTAATCTCGCTGTGTAGCTGCCGTCCACTTCTAGAGCAACTGGTCCGGGGTGTCGTGGAGCTGCGTGCCATTGATGGCCTGCCAGATCAAGAGGTACTACCCAATCTCGTGAAGCCCCAATGTGCCATGGATGTATCGTGCCCAGGTATGGCCCTGCAAGCCGTCCGCCACCATCCTTAGTTTCCTTCAGTGCTTGGGATGCAAGCATACAACAGTGGCGCGACCTCGCTGATGGACCGTCCATTGAGCCACCGGTCCTCCTAGAACAGGGCCTTGCGTCCGTCCCTGACCTGCATCGTGGTAGATGCAAAGAATAGGGCGCGCTCCTCGGCGGTGAACTGTAGGTCGAGATCATGCCAGGCGTAGCGAGAGTCGGTGCGACTTAGCCATAGCCAGCGCAAGCATAGGGAGAGGCCCGTGCGCTCCAGGTCGTGCACGCCCAGGCCCCCAAGGGGGATCGGTCTCGCCACCCGCTGCCAATTCACGTGACAATGGCCGCCCTTGGCGTCAGCTCGCCCGACCCATAGAAAACCCCGCTAGATTTTGACGATCAGCTTGATGGTTTTTTTGTCAGGGGCTACATCCTACTCAATGGAAAATTTATGCGAAGGACAATATTATAATTTTGAAATGGCTAATAATTAACTTAATAGATGGGCATTTCTACAATTTTGTATTATATAACATGTCCCTTAGCAACATATTCAGTGTTAATTCGGATGTCAGTATAGTTACTACTCTAGGCAAAGGAGGAAATGGCCAAT
The DNA here is from genome assembly GCF_019359855.2 of Lolium perenne. Lineage (NCBI taxonomy): Eukaryota > Viridiplantae > Streptophyta > Magnoliopsida > Poales > Poaceae > Lolium > Lolium perenne. The sequence goes on along the minus strand of NC_067245.2, from coordinate 219,403,657 downwards.
TCTCGCTGCCGTCCAATGAAATCAAAGTAACATTTAAACGCTTTTCCTTTTTCTTTTTGAATACTAAATTGAATGGAAAACACTGCCCCGCTCAAAAAAAAAATGAAGGGAAAAAATAGAGCACGGTGTATCAAAGGCCCGAGCCAGATACATATCAAGACTCCTTCAGCCCATAAGATATGCACTCGTCATCTTTCCAGTGGACTTCCACTGATCCACCAGATCTTCTACCTGGGCTGCTTTCTTGTTCGTCAAACTAAATGTTTGAATCTCTCAAAAAAAAAACTAAATGTTGGAATCTCTCAAAAAAAAAAAACGAAATGTTGGAGAACAGAAGTATGTCCTTTTACTCCTACGCTTTCTTCACGAGCCTTCACCTCTCGTATAGTGGCTCCTAGCTCGCTAGTAGTCAGTAGCATGTAGTAGCGTCCACTGAAGAAAAAAAAAAACTCACTAGTAGCTAGCTCGGCACGAGACATTCAGTTTTGGAGGTAATGATTTCGAACAATAACAGCTAACACAAAGACATTAATGTTAATAATATAAACATGAATGGGGATGTAGCTCAAATGGTAGAGCGCTCGCTTTGCATGCGAGAGGCACGGGGTTCGATCCCCCGCATCTCCATATTATAATTTTATGTTATCATTTTGATTTTTTCTCCTATACTGTCAAAAAATAAGTCTGCTGAATTCTAAGGCAGGTTAGGGTATTTTCTACATTCTAAAATAGATTTATTTTGATTTTTTCTCCTATACTGTCAAAAAAAAAGTCTGCTGAATTCTAAGGCACGTTAGGGTATTTTCTACATTCTAAAATAGATTTCACAGTTCTTAATTTGTATGAGCACATCCTAAAGATTAGGTTGCTAACTATGAGTTTCTCCTATACTGTCAAAAAAAAAGTCTGCTGAATTCTAAGGCACGTTAGGGTATTTTCTACATTCTAAAATAGATTTCACAGTTCTCCATATTATAATTTTATGTTATCATTTTGATTTTTTCTCCTATACTGTCAAAAAAAAAGTCTGCTGAATTCTAAGGCACGTTAGGGTATTTTCTACATTCTAAAATAGATTTCACAGTTCTTAATGTGTATGAGCACATCCTAAAGATTAGGTTGCTAACTATGAGTTTCGTCCTGATTTGGGCGTATCGCCATCTTTTACTTTTCAGATGGTCGGTGGCGCCATAAACTTGATAACCAGCACCACGGAATCAAGAAATTAAACTAAATAGAATTTTAAAACAATCTTATTCGAGCACACTCCTCTTTTCCTCTCTCTTTCGAATGTCTAATCTCTGACTTAAGTCCATAACTTCCTTTAATATAGCTCATGTTGCTCTCTCTCTTCTCTAAATTGGTTCATCCATAACCATTTTTAATTAGCACAAACACCCTCTGAATAAAAAACACGCTTTAAGAAATGAGATGCACGTTGACGATGGGTTTCATTTCGACCATCAGTATTGAGTTTTAGGAAATGTATTTTCTTCTCCTCTATTTCCGAATAAAATAAGGTCTAGGTGAGGTTGAAGTTTGGGTTGTTTTCTCTCTCCTCACTTTTCCCTAACCTCTTATAATCAACACAATAATGTTTTGTTTCAAAATAATCTTATAAAGAAAAAGAAGGATGTCGATGATGGGGCTCCATTCTGACCACCTGAACCGTATTTCGTCAATTGTATCTTCTCAAATCCGCGTTCAGAGCTTGTTTAGACGAATTTCCTCACATTCGTCGAATGAAAAAGAAGGATGTCGACCATTCGAAACAACCTTTCAGGAGTTGCGAGTGGGGATATATTATCCCTCGAACCGCTCACATGATCTAGTGTTGTACGTGTAACATATCCACGGTATCCATGGTAGGTTGGTTGGAGCTATGGTCTTCTGTTTTCTCTCTTTCTTTTTGGTTGCTTGTTGTACGACAGACCACAAGCACAATCATAAGAACTCCTACCGAGTACAAGCACAAGTTTCACAAGCAGTGCAAGCAACAAAACTCAATTAACTTGCAAGCAAGAAAAATTCAATTAACTTGCAAGTAAGAACACCACAAGCACCAAAATTCAGTTTATTTACTGCATAATCAATATACTGCACAAGAAAAAGAATTGAGCAATCCAATAGTTTCTTCAATACTCCATCAGAAGGAAAAATATGGAGTACTCCATCACACAAATATTGACAAACATTGATATATAATCAGAACAAGTCTTGCAAGCAATACAAGCATAGCCATGACACACCGAAAATAATTTTTCACTTGCAATGTTCACATAGCTTATCCATATTATTTGTTAGCCCCATGCTTGTTTAATATTTACTTCAGGTTTCACATTATTTGGCTGACCATGCTTGGACAAATATTTCTTATATTTTCTTCAATTTTTATCCCATGGAGTAAAACTGAGATGTACATGGTGACTATTCAAAAAGAAAAATGGAAGGACAACAAGTATCTAGGGTAAGATCCCCTATTAAGAGCGCAAACAATTCAAAATCAGCAACTCTGCCACTCTTGATGCACACCAAATTGAGATAATGATAGAAATTAGTCCATCAAGATTACTCCAGGCTGGGGTTTCTAAAATCCCTAGCATTGTTCCACATTGAACATAGTAGAATAAAGGAGCATGAATAAACAAGCACCTATCAGGCTAGGAGACATAGTGTTGAAGGCGAGGCCGTATCAAGCGACGACGCAGGTCTGGATGACGGTGTTCTCCTGCTTGCTGAAGGATCCCCCCCCCCCCCCCCCCCCCCGTGAGGTTGAGCTTGTGCTGATGAGGCTTGTCACTCCCCATGATGGAGCGATGGAAGACGCCGATGCTGTCTCAAGCGTATGCGTTGGTCCGCTGCTCTAGATCGATGTTGTGCCAGCAACGTAGATCGAGCGGCTCTATCGCCCAACATCTCATCGCCGCCGCATAAAAATGTCACATTTGACCTCCAACTTTCTAGCGCACACAGGGTGTGTGAGAGGTGCAAGAGGAAAGAGGGTGGTGTGGAGCGGTGAGGAAGAGGGCGGTGAGGAAGAGGGCGGTGAGGAAGATCCAGAGCCAGAGGGAGAGGGCGGTGACAAGAGGGAGTGGAGGGGAATGAGTCCGCGCAAGCAAGCGTACGCGAGTGAGTGGTGGGGATAATTTTGGAAAGGCGAAAAAATCCGTAACGTGGCAAAAGTTATACTAATAAAGCTTATACGTCTTATATTTTAACGCGAAGAGAATATATAATAATGTTAGCGTGTACATATAGCTATAGTTAGTTGTATTTGTCTTGTACTCTAATTGTAATTGTACCCTAACTCTTGACCTTTGGCCCAATATATAAACATATGAACCCCACGTATTACACGTGAGAGGTTTCCCCCAAAACCCTTCTATATGGTATCAGATAGGTTTAGATCATAAACCCTAAAAGTTGCCGACGCAGCCTAGTCCATCTAGCGCCGCCGCCGCTCTCCTCCGCTGCCACGATGACATCCCTGATCAGCTCGACTCCACCTCGGGCACCCTCGTCTCCCTCCCCGCCTGCTCCCTTCCCGCTGGCGGCGTGATGCGCAGCAATGAGCCCATCGTCCTCTCCCTCTACGCCTCCAACTACACCAAATGGAGCATCTACATGAAAGCCTCCATCAGGTGCGCCGGTCTCATCGGCCACATCGACGGCACCACCGCCGCCAACCCCGCCGATCCGACGTGGTCATCCAACGACTACGCCGTCCTCAACTACCTCCACTCCGGGATCAACGAGGATGTAGCCGACATGGTCCTCTCCCATGACCAGATGGCGCGCCAGCTTTGGCTCTCCCTCCTCGAGCTCTTCTCCGCCAACAAGGCCAGCAAAGCAATCTACCTCGACAACGACTTCCGTCAGCTGGTCCAGGGCGCCTCCTCGATCAACGAGTAATGTCGCTGGCAGAAGCATCTCTCTGATGCCCTCGCCGACAATGACTCTCTGGTCTCCAACCGCGCGCTCGTCCTCAACACCCTGTGCGGGCTCGGGCCTCAGTGCTCCTCGGCCGCCACCGTCATCTCCATGACGGAGCCGCTTCCCACCTTCGTTAGGGCGCGGAGCATGCTCCTCATGGAGAAGGTGCAGCAGGCCAACGCCGCCTCCAACGCGGTGTCGACCGCCCTCGTCGCCCAGGCTCGTCCCCCCGCACCTCCGTGCACTGGCACGGACTGCCGCGATGACTCCACCTCCACCGGCTCGGGCAAACCCTTCACCAAGTAGAAGAAGAACAAGCCCCGGAACGGCGGCGGTTCCACCACCCAACGCCCCACGACGCCTGCCCCTCGGGCCCATGGTTGTGTTTTTTGCCTGGAAACGGGCAGTGCCGTGCCCCTGGCATCCTCGGTCCGCGTCCCGCGGCCCCTCTGGCATGCCACACCACTGCGGCGCCGCTCTTCCAGTCGGCTCCACCATCGTCCTCTACAACAACATGGGACAACTCGGCGCTCATCGCGGCGCTGAACAGCCTCGCCCTTCAACAGGGCGGCTAGGTCATGGACTCGGGGGCCTCCTCGCACATGACCAATGATGATGGTAATTTCTCTAGCTCGGTACCCTCTCGCCTCCACACTTTGTTACCGTAGGCAACGGCAATAATATTCCTATTGTGTCTTCCGGTCATGTCACTTTTTTCCTCTCCCACCAGCCACCCGTTCAAACTCAACAATGTTCTTCATGTTCCTCGTCTTATTCGTAATTTGCTTTCCATTCGCAAATTTACTCGCGATAATGCTTGCACTATTGAGTTCGACGCCTTTGGTTTCTCTTTGAAGGACCTGAAGACCCATCGTGTGATTCTTCGTTGCAATAGTGACGGAGATCTCTACACTTTCCCTGGTACCGTCTTCCACCACCATAGTCGCCACCGCCATGCGCCTACCGCTGCCCTGCTGGTCACCGCCCCTGAAGATCTCTGGCATCAGCGTTTTGGTCACCCTGGACACGATGCTATGTCCTCTCTTCGGCGTTTAGAGTTTATCAAGTGTAATAAAGTGTGCCGCCCATCTATTTGCCACGCTTGCCAGCTCGGCAAACATGTGCAGTTGTCGTTTAGTTCGTCTACTACATAGTCTAGTGCTATTTTGGATTTGATTCATTGTGATTTGTGGACATATCCAATTATTAGTAATTATGGTTTTCGATATTACCTTGTGATTGTCGGTGCTGCCATCACTCGCAACAAATCTGATGTTGCCATCACTCTTGTGAATTTTTTGCGTACGCTTGTACTCAATTCAACAACACTATTCGTTCTCTTCAAACAGACAACGGCACCGAGTTCATCAACTATACCGTTAATACACTTCTAAACTCTAGCGGTACCATGCTCTGTCTTTCGTGTCCTTACACGTCGCAGCAAAATGGCAAGGCTGAGCGCGCCATCCGCACAATCAATGATACTATGCGCACCATAATGTGTCATGCTCATGCTCCCTCATAGTTTTGGGTTGAAGCGCTAGCCACCCCCACTTATCTACTTAACCGGCGTCCTATTACCGCGATCAAGTCGGGGATTCCTTACACCCTCCTCCATGGTCGGTCACCTCCCTATGATCGACTACGGGTCTTCGGTTGTCTTTGTTACCCTAATGTGACGTCTACCACCAAACACAAAAGGAGTCCTCGTTCTCTTCCTTGTGTTTTCCTTGGTTATCCGTCTAATCATCGGGGGTACCGATGCTATGATCCGTCTACAGGAAAAGTGCTAATCCCGCGACATCATGTCTTTGATGAGACTATTTTTCCGTTTCAAATTGTTGTAGTGGCTCCTACGACACAGCAGGTGCCGCCACATCGGCTCGACTTCCTCTTCACCGACCTGGACATGCCACTCGCGGGACAGGCTACCGCTGCCGCCTGCGCTCCTACCGCGAGCTCTGCCGCGAGCCCTACCGCGGCCTCACGGCAGGCTGCCCCTGCCGCTCGGCAGGTTGTCACCGCTGCCCGGCAGGCTGCCGCGGACCCTTCCTCTGCCGTGCGGTAGACCTCCTCCATGACCTCGTCATCGACCCCTGCCGCACCCTCTGTAGCTGCTCATGTGGTCAAAATCAGAAGGTCTGGGCGTGTTAGTCGCCCGAAGGACAGACTCAATCTCCATGTCTCTGACACGACTGTTGCACCTGTGCCAACTACTTACCGTCAAGCCATGCAGGACCACAACTGGCGGTCGGCCATGGCTGATGAGCATCAGGCCCTCCTCGACAACAACACATGGTCTCTTGTACCTCGCCCTCCTGGTGCCAACATTGTCACCGGCAAGTGGATCTTTGGGCATAAGTTTCACTCAGATGGCACTCTCGCGCGGTACAAAGCTCGATGGGTGGTTCGTGGTCATTCCCAGCATCCTGGAATTGACTACAATGAGACGTTCAGTCCTATTGTCAAGCCTGCTACCATCCGGTTGGTTCTCACCATCCCTGTCTCTAGCTCATGGCCTATACGTCAGCTTGATGTCAAGAATGCTTTCTCAACGGCAAACTTGATGAAGTGGTTTATTGCCAGCAGCCTCCTGGTTTTGTTGATAAAGCCCGTCCTGATCACGTGTGTCGCCTACACAAGTCCTTGTATGGATTAAAGCAGGCCCCCCGAGCGTGGTATCAACGGTTTGCTACTCATCTCGTGACGCTCGGATTTGTTGCTTCTGCCACTGTCGTTGCCTATTCGGTGGTGCTGCAGAGGAGGGATCCTCATGGAGGGGAGAAGAAGTAGGGGCCATAGGGCGGAGAGTCCTCGGGACGATGGTACGTGATTTACCCAGCTTCGGAACACCTGCTCGAAGACAGGGCCTACTGCTGCTTGTCTGGAATTATCTAGGCGCTTTCGCGTTGTTACAATGAGTTGTGGTTGTCTCGTTTCTAGCTCGAGATCCGCCTCTAGGGCTCCCGGGATCTGGCTTATATAGGCGCCCGAATCTAGGGTTTCTATGGAGAGTCCTACCCGGAATACAAGTTGCCTAACTATTACATTGCTGTGTACGTGATGTCTACGTTCCCCCTCCTTTCCTGTAGACAGTGTTGGGCCTCCAAGAGCAGAGGTTTGTAGAACAGCAGCAAGTTTTCCCTTAAGTGGATACCCAAGGTTTATCGAACTCAGGGAGGAAGAGGTCAAAGATATCCCTCTCATGCAACCCTGCAACCACAAAGCAAGAAGTCTCTTGTGTCCCCAACACACCTAATAGGTGCACTAGTTCGGCGAAGAGATAGTGAAATACAGGTGGTATGAATATGTATGAGCAGTAGCAACGGTGCCAGAAAATAGCTTGATGGTGTGTAGTTGATGGTGGTAGAATTGCAGCAGTAGTAACGCAAAGAAACAAGTAAACAAGCAGCGGTGATAGCAGTATTTAGGAACAAGGCCTAGGGATTACACTTTCACTAGTGGACACTCTCAACATTGATCACATAACAGAATAGATAAATGCATACTCTACACTTTTGTTGGATGATGAACGCATTGCGTAGGATTACACGAACCCTCAATGCCGGAGTTAACAAGCTCCACAATTTGTTCATATTTAGTAACCTTATAGTGTAAGATAGATCAAAAGACTAAACCAAGTACTAACATAGCATGCACACTATCGCCTTCATGCATATGTAGGAGGAATAGATCACATCAATACCATCATAGTAATAATTATCTCCACAATCTACAAGAGATCATGATCATAGCCTACGACAAGAACCACACGGTGCACACACTAGTCACCTTTACACACGTGCAGGAGGAATAGAACTACTTTAATAACATCACTAGAGTAGCACATAGATAAATTGTGATACAAAACTCATATGAATCTCAATCATGTAAAGCAGCTCATGAGATTATTGTATTGAGGTACATGGGAGAGAGATGAACCACATAGCTACAGCGAAGCCCTCAGCCTCGGGGGTGAATTACTCCCTCCTCATCATGGGGGCAGCGATGGCGGTGAAGATGGCGGTGAAGACGGCGGTGGAGATGGCTCCGGGGGCAATTCCCCGTCCGGCAGGGTGCCGGAACAGAGAGTTCTGTCCCCCGAATTGGAGTTTCGCGATGGCGGCGGCGCCCGGAGTCTTTACGGAGTTTCGTCAATTGGTGTCGAGGTGTTAGGTCACGACGGCTTAAATAGGCGAAGAATCGGAGTCGGAGGGGGCCTGGGCTGGCCACACCATAGGGGGGCGCGCCCCCCCCTTGGGCCGCGCCACCCTAGGGTGTGGGGCCCCCCTGGCACTCCTCCGACTCTCCTTCGGTGTTCTGGAGCCTTCCGGGAAAAATAGGAGGTTTGGCGTTGATTTCGTCCAATTCCGAGAATATTGCCCGAACAGCCTTTACGGAACCAAAAACAGCAGAAAACAGCAAGCGGCCTCTCTGCATCTCGTCAATAGGTTAGTTCCGGAAAACGCATAAAAATGATATAAAGTGTGAACAAAACATGTTGGTATTGTCATAAAACAAGCATGGAACATCGGAAATTATAGATACGTTGGAGACGTATCAGCATCCCCAAGCTTAGTTCCTACTCGTCCTCGAGTAGGTAAACGATAAAAGATAATTTCTGAGGTGACATGCTACCAACATAATCTTAATCATACCATTGTAAAGCATATGAGATGAATGCAGCGATTCGAAACAATGCAAATGCAATGAGTAAACAATTGAATCATATAGCAAAGACTTTTCATGAATAGTACTTTCGAGACAAGCATCAACAAGTCTTTGCATAAGAATTACTCATAAAGCAATAAATTCTTAGTAAAGGTATTGAAGCAACACAATGGAAGATTAAGTTTCAGTGGTTGCTTTCAACTTGTAACATGTATATCTCATAGATAGTTGTCAATGCAGAGCAATATAACAAATGCAATAAGCAAGTATGTAAGAATCAATGCACAGTTCACACAAATGTTTGCTTCTTGAGGTGGAGAGAAATAGGTGAACTGACTCAACAATAAAAGTAAAAGAATGGTCCTTCAAAGAGGAAAGCATCGATTGCTATATTTGTGCTAGAGCTTTGGTTTTGAAAACATATAGAGAGCATAAAAAGTAAAGTTTTGAGAGGTGTTTGTTGTTGTCAACGAATGGTAGCGGGTACTCTAACCCCCTTGCCAGACAAACCTTCAAAGAGCGGCTCCCATTTTATTTTATTTTTGGATGGCACTCCTTCCAACCTTTCTTTCGCAAACCATGGCTAACCGAATCCTCGGGTGCCTGCCAACAATCTCATACCATGAAGGAGTGCCTTTTTATTTTAGTTTTATTATGATGACACTCCTCCCAACCTTTGCTTACACAAGCCATGGCTAACCGAATCCTTCGGGTGCCGTCCAACAATCACATACCATGGAGGAGTGTCTATTTTTGTTAATTAATTTGGGACTGGGAATCCCATTGCCAGCTCTTTTTGCAAAATTATTGGATAAGCGGATGTGCCACTAGTCCATATGAGAGTCCGTCAAAAGTAAATGACAAGGTTGAAAGCTAAACACCACATACTTCCTCATGAGCTATAAAACATTGACACAAATCAGAGGTGATACATTTTGAATTGTTTAAAGGTAGCACTCAAGCAATTTACTTTGGAATGGCAGGAAATACCACATAGTAGGTAGGTATGGTGGACACAAATGGCATAGTGGTTGGCTCAAGGATTTTGGATGCATGAGAAGTATTCCCTCTCGATACAAGGCTTAGGCTAGCAAGGTTGTTTGAAGCAAACACAAGTATAAACCGGTACAGCAAAACTCACATAAAAGACATATTACAAGCATTATAAGACTATACATCATCTTCCTTGTTGTTCAAACATCTTTACTAGAAAATATCTAGACTCTAGAGAAACCACTCATGCAAACCAAATTTTAACAAGCTCTATGTATTTCTTCACTAATAGGTGCAAAGTATATGATGCAAGAGCTTAAACAAGAGCACAACAATTGCCAAGTATCACATTACCCAAGACATTATAGCAATTACTACATGTAGCATTTTCCAATTCCAACCATATAACAATTAACGAAGCAGTTTCAACCTTCGCCATGAATATTATGAGCTAAGAACACATGTGTTCATACGAACCAGCGGAGCGTGTCCCTCTCCCACACAAGCATTTATTCAAACAGAAACAAAAACAAGAAACATACAGACGCTCCAAGTAAAGCACATAAGATGTGACCGAATAAAAATATAGTTTCAAGAGAAGGGACCTGATAATTTGTCGATGAAGAAGGGGATGCCTTGGGCATCCCCAAGCTTAGACGCTTGAATCTTCTTAGAATATGCAGGGGTGAACCACCGGGGCATCCCCAAGCTTAGAGCTTTCACTCTTCTTGATCATAGCATATCATCCTCCTCTCTTGACCCTTGAAAACTTCCTTCACACCAAACTTCTCATAAACTTCATTAGAGGGGTTAGTACATAATCAAAAACTCACATGTTCAGAGGTGACACAATCATTCTTAACACTTCTGGACATTGCCCAAAGCTACTGGAGTTTAATGGAACAAAGAAATCCATCCCACATAGCAAAAGAGGCAATGCGAAATAAAAGGTAGAATCTGTCAAAACAGAACAGTCCGTAAAGACGAATTTCTAATAAATACTTCCGTTGCTCAGATCAGAAAACTCAAAACTAACGAAAGTTGCGTACATATCTGAGGAACACGCACGTAAATTGGCATATTTTTATGATTTTTCTACAGAGAGAAAATCCCAGATTCGTGACAGATAGAAATCTGTTTCTGCGCAGAAATCCAAATCTAGTATCAACCTTCGATTAGAGGCTTCACTTGGCACAACAAAACACAAAACTAAGATAAGGAGAGGTTGCTACAGTAGTAAACAACTTCCAAGACACAAATATAAAACAAAGTACTGTAGCAAAATAACACATGGGTTATCTCCCAAGAAGTTCTTTCTTTATAGCCATTAAGATGGGCTCAGCAGTTTTAATAATCCATTCGCGGGAAATAGTATTTGAAGCAAGAGAGAGCTTCAAGAGGCAAATTCAAAATAAATTTAAGTCTAACATGCTTCCTATGAATAGGAATCTTGTACACAAATGAATTCATGAAGAACAAAGTGACAAGCATAAGAGGATAAAACACGAGTAACTTAAAGATTCTCAACATAAAGAGGGGAAACTTAATATTATTAAGATGCATATAACCATATTTCCCTCTCTCATAATAACTTTCAGTAGCATCATTGATGAAATCCACAATATACACATCACTTAAAACATTCTTATCATGGTTCATATGCATAGAAGTATCATTAAATTTGGCATAAGAAGAGTTATTCTCATTAATAGTAATTGGAGCAAGATTATTATCAAGAATTTGAACATGGTAAACAAGTTGCCTATTAAGGGGATTGTTTTTGGTAATCCAATCATGACTATGACAAGTTTCATAAGGATAGTTAGAACCTATATCATAGCATTCTTTATAATAATCATTAGAGATCGGAGGCATAGTGTCATCATAAGAAATAGAATAGTTATCCTTCACAATCGGTTTATCTGTGTCCACACCATTATTGTTATTAGAAGGAGATGTATCAAGAACATAATGACCAGTAGCTAAAGGATTTGCAAACACCTCTTCCCCAAGCTTAGAGCTTTCTATATCATTATGGGAGGAAGCATGGATAGTACTGACACTATGGCAATTATTATCATCATCATTTTCAGAATTAGTTTCCCAGAGATTTGCGATATCAAAAGTAGTGTGCTCATTCAAATCATGATTGCTAATGTATGTAAAGGGCATAGGAAGATCATCATATTCAGATTCATTATCACAATAATCATTAGGAGCAACATACTTACGGTTACCTATTGTTATTTCATATACGCGGGGATATGATGTTACCTCTTTCTTTTTATTCCCCTTCTTCTTCTTCTTCTTCTTCTTCTTCTTCTTCGTTCTCTTCTTCTTCTTCTCCTCCTTCTCCTCGTTCCCTTCTTTAGGAGGAAGAGGCTTGAAGGGTGGCTTGTCCGCATAACCTGATTTACTTTCAGAAACAATAGAAGAAACTTGGGAGAATCCCTCCTTTTCATTAATTAGTTGAAAACACACAGCAGTCCTATCATATTTTGGCAAGGTGTCATCTTCTAAAATATTTTGTATGTAAGTATTTGTATGGCTATTATCAATGCAATAAGAAAAACACCCATGCAGGACATCATCAATATCAAGATCACTCATATGTAACAAAGAGATTTTTCTCGACAATTCTTCACACCCCAAAAATAAAGTAAGTTCATCATGCTGATTAGGAGTAATTTCATCATCACAATACAAATTTGCAGCACTCATTGGGTTCAATATATCACTGGAGGAGCATTGAAAATTAAAATGACCCACTTCATGGCAAACTTCACAAATAAAAGGATAGAGGGCACAAACTTTTTTACCAAGATCATCTAGAGCCCTAAACCACTTTCTAGTTTTTTCATTAGCATGATGGATACAATATTCATCTTTGATTTGATTAATTCCACAAGGTCTATGTATTCCACAAAAATTAACATGCTTATAGGAAATAGCATTCTTAGGAGTTTGAGCATGCTTATTGCAATAATTAACAACAATTTCATTCTTCATGCAAGCCTCTTTAAAAGGTTCATGATACTTATCAAAATTATTTTTAGGCAATTCGAAATGAGAAGCAAAGGCTTTATAAAGATTTGCAGCAACTTGAGAGTCAAGACCATAAGTAGCACTCATATTTCGAAATTTATCGGTATCCATAAAAGCTTCAATGCATTCATAATCATAATTTATACCTGACTCTTTACCTTCATTGTTCTCCCATCCTTCAGCGTTCTCCTTAATCCAATCAAGAAGATCCCACCTAGCTTCAACCTCTTTGCTTGTGAAAGATCCTTCCGAACACGCGTCCAGATAGTCCTTGTGTTGTCCTGAAAGCCTCGCATAAAAATTATTAACAATAACATTACGGGGGAGCTCATGAATGGGACATTTGAGCATTAGAGATTTCAATCTCCCCCACGCTTGAGAAATACTCTCTCCATCACGAGGATAAAAGTTATAAATATAATTCCTATCAATATGCACTTCATGCGGAGGATAAAATTTAGAATAAAAGAGAGATGCAATTTCCTCCCAACCAAGAGAATGCCTATTCTCCAACAATTTATACCAATGCGCTGCTTTACCAGACAGCGAAACAGAGAATAGCTTCTTCCTCACTTCATCCATAGAGATACCTGCACACTTGAATAACCCACATAATTCGTGCAAAAACAGTAAATGATCTCTAGGATGGACAGTTCCATCCCCTTTATAGTGGTTGTCCATAACACGTTCAATAATTTTCATGGGTATTTTATACGGAATACTTTCAGCAGGTGGATTTAAAATATCAGAAGCATTATTAGAGTTATTGCATATGGGAGATAAAGCATTATCAGAACAAATTTTCTCCCCTAAAGATGGGAAGCTAAAAAAATCACAAAAACTAGCTTCCCCAAGCTTAGACTTCTCCATAGCATTAGCAGTAATTGCATTCATACTAATAACATCGCTACTAACATGCAAATAAGGTTCCATAGGTTTTTTAATTTTCGAATCAAACAATTCTAAATCAGGAAAAAGACTAAAAAGCTCACCAATTTTTTTGTTGTTTTCCATTATGCCTAACTAGTGTAAACAAGAAACAAAAAGTTGCAATTGCAGGATCTAAAGGAAATAGCTTCGAGCACAAACACAATGGCGCCAGAAAAGTACTTTACCTGGAACCGGAGTATGAGTGCCTTTTACCTTTCCTCCCCGGCAACGGCGCCAGAAAAGTGCTTGATGTCTACGTTCCCCCTCCTTTCCTGTAGACAGTGTTGGGCCTCCAAGAGCAGAGGTTTGTAGAACAGCAGCAAGTTTTCCCTTAAGTGGATACCCAAGGTTTATCGAACTCAGGGAGGAAGAGGTCAAAGATATCCCTCTCATGCAACCCTGCAACCACAAAGCAAGAAGTCTCTTGTGTCCCCAACACACCTAATAGGTGCACTAGTTCGGCGAAGAGATAGTGAAATACAGGTGGTATGAATATGTATGAGCAGTAGCAACGGTGCCAGAAAATAGCTTGATGGTGTGTAGTTGATGGTGGTAGAATTGCAGCAGTAATGGTAACGGTAAAACAGTAAACAAGCAGCGGTGATAGCAGTATTTAGGAACAAGGCCTAGGGATTACACTTTCACTAGTGGACACTCTCAACATTGATCACATAACAGAATAGATAAATGCATACTCTACACTTTTGTTGGATGATGAACGCATTGCGTAGGATTACACGAACCCTCAATGCCGGAGTTAACAAGCTCCACAATTTGGTCATATTTAGTAACCTTATAGTGTAAGATAGATCAAAAGACTAAACCAAGTACTAACATAGCATGCACACTATCGCCTTCATGCATATGTAGGAGGAATAGATCACATCAATACCATCATAGTAATAATTATCTCCACAATCTACAAGAGATCATGATCATAGCCTACGACAAGAACCACACGGTGCACACACTAGTCACCTTTACACACGTGCAGGAGGAATAGAACTACTTTAATAACATCACTAGAGTAGCACATAGATAAATTGTGATACAAAACTCATATGAATCTCAATCATGTAAAGCAGCTCATGAGATTATTGTATTGAGGTACATGGGAGAGAGATGAACCACATAGCTACAGCGAAGCCCTCAGCCTCAGGGGTGAATTACTGCCTCCTCATCATGGGGGCAGCGATGGCGGTGAAGATGGCGGTGAAGACGGCGGTGGAGATGGCTCCGGGGGCAATTCCCCGTCCGGCAGGGTGCCGGAACAGAGAGTTCTGTCCCCCGAATTGGAGTTTCGCGATGGCGGCGGCGCCCCTGGAGTCTTTCTGGAGTTTCGTCAATTGGTGTCGAGGTTTTAGGTCACGACGGCTTAAATAGGCGAAGAATCGGAGTCGGAGGGGGCCTGGGCTGGCCACACCATAGGGGGGCGCGCCCCCCCCTTGGGCCGCGCCACCCTAGGGTGTGGGGCCCCCCTGGCACTCCTCCGACTCTCCTTCGGTGTTCTGGAGCCTTCCGGGAAAAATAGGAGGTTTGGCGTTGATTTCGTCCAATTCCGAGAATATTGCCCGAACAGCCTTTCTGGAACCAAAAACAGCAGAAAACAGCAACTGGCCTCTCGGCATCTCGTCAATAGGTTAGTTCCGGAAAACGCATAAAAATGATATAAAGTGTGAACAAAACATGTTGGTATTGTCATAAAACAAGCATGGAACATCGGAAATTATAGATACGTTGGAGACGTATCAGTACGTCAAGGATCCACCTATTCCTAACTTATCATCATGGATCCGGCTTCCTTCATGGACCTTCACGGATCTGACTCCTGGCATAGACCTCTTCGAATCCGGGTACCTTCATGGGCCTTCGTGGATCCGGCTACCTCACTAGGTCGGTTCGGATCCGGGTACCTCTGTAGGTCGGTTCGGATCCGGCTACCTTCGTAGGGCGGTTCAGATCCGGCTACCTTCGTAGGGCGGTTCGGATCCGGCTACCTCATAGATCGGTTGGGATCCGGCTCCTTGTTCCTGAGTTGGACATCTTCCATCTTGATCAACAACAATTGGGCCGCCCGGTGGGCCATATGCCATCACCACCATCTGTGGCCAACAGGGCTTGCCGAAATCGGACCATGTCGATGGTATACCTATGAAGTATATCCACAACAGTAGCCCCCAGAGTTCTCCGAGATTCACCGTTCTTCCATCCAGCTCAGCTTGCGCATGTATCTTCATCCTTTGGCTGGAACGAATAATAGAGAATCTTGAAGGACTCCAAACTTCATATCTCCAACCAAGTATTGGTCGGAAACTTCATGATCCAATGGTCAGATTCTTCGGAGATACCATCCAACGTAATCTTCGGTATGGATCCAACTAAATGTAGGTTCGGATCTGACTAGCCAAAATATAGGTCCGGATCCGACTACAAAAAATAGTTGTGGATCCGACTACCAAAATTCAGGTGCGGATCCAGCTACCAAAATCAAGGTGCGGATCCGACTACCAAAAATAGTTGCGGATCCGACTACCAAAATGTAGGTGCAGATCCGGCTACCAAAATATAGGTGCGGATCTGGCTACCAAAAATTGAGGTGTGGATCCGGCTACCAAAATTCAGGTGTGGATCCGGCTACCAAAAATATAGGTGCGGATCCGGCTACCAAAAAATTAAGGTGTGGATCCGGCTACCAAAATTCAGGTGCGGATCCGGCTACCAAAATTTAGGTGTGGATCCGACTACCAAAAAATATAGGCTCGGATCCGGCAACCCAAAATTCAAGTGCGGATCCGACTAGTTAGCCGTATTTTCGCCATATTCTAAATTTTCTTGACATAACCATATGTAGCCCCTGAGCGTTGAGTCGGCTTGCTCCAAGGAGACTCGATGCTCAGAAACTTAGCCCCCAAGCGTCAAGGTGGAAATTTTTCGGCTTGTTGCTCCTAAGAGAACTTCATCGATGTAGCCCCGAGCGCCAAGGTGAATTTACTTGAAAATCCGGCTTGGAGCTGTTAGAGTAGCTTTATCTTTTTATGTGACTTAGGAATAGCATAAATCCCAAGCATCTTGGCGGAAATTTCCAGCACTGATACTCAAAAAGGAAACACAATTTTCACCTGAGATTGAATCGCAGCCCCCAAGGGTTGGTTCTGGCTAAGCATAGCGGAATCAAGACTCAAGTTGCATTTCCAGCTATGCATGCTACGGATCCGCCTAACCTTCTCTCATATGGATCCGGCTAGCTTCCCCTGGGCTTCGCGCAAGTGCTAGGCCAGCTAGAAAACACCTTAGTTCGAGGACTATTGAAGGTCCAAGCGTCATGTACCTGATACATAAACATAAACATAAAAACATATTTGTATTAAATTGTTTCTTTGATCATGTTCAGCGAACAAATGTAAGGCGGAACAAAAACGGCCTTTGAACAAATGTTTTAAAGCTGAAACTATGCAGCAGTTAAACAACATAAAACTGTCAAGGCGGAAACAACTCAACTATCTTGAACAGTTAATGTAATTTATATGTTTTAAGCAAGTGTTGGTTTATCCGTTCTTCTGGTTTATATGCTTGACTTTTCGCGAGACGACAAACTTTAAACACAGAACATCTACTGAGGCGATAGCGCTTAATAGCGAAACAATCAAGAACCTCAGAAATAGAGGCTGGCTTTAAGTACCGAGATGTCACTACTAAGGAATCCACACATAAAACAACAGAAAACGTGTAGGCCAGAAAACTTAAGCTAACGCCCGAAAGCGGAATTTTTGCAGCGTACTGGAGCCTTAAGCGGCAAAAACAATATAAAGTTTTTCACGAGCGCGAGGCAAATCGTGGGAAAGATATGACCAACAGTGAAGGCGGTAAAAGACTCAGGATATGAGTGAACCAATCTTAATCTCATGATCATAAAATTTTAAAATTTTAAATATAAATAGGGACTTAGCTGTTTGGAGCGGAGTCAACGTCGGTCGTGGCGGTTTTTCTTCGGCGTTCCGTCGAGCCGGTGCTCCTGTAGGTGCGGATCCACCTACCAAAATTTAGGTGTGGATCCGACTTCCAAAAATTTAGGTGCCGATCCACCTACAAAAATTTTGGTATGGATCCGGCTTCAAAAATATAGGTGCAGATCTGACTACCAAAAATAGGTATGGATCCGGCTACCAAAAAATATAGGTGCGGATCCGACTACCAAAAACGTAGGCGCGAATCCGGCAACCAAAAATAGGTATGGATCCGGCTACCAAAAAATAGGTGCGGATCTGACTACCAAAACTAGGATTTGAAATTTTCAGATCTAAGGCAGAGTCTTTCTTAGGAAGGTCCAGCAACTCAGATCGAATCTTTGCAGCTTCGTCCAGCGCAACGGCGGTCGTAGTTGCAGTACTTACCAGTGTGTTTCCGTTGGAATCGACGGTCTCGCCGATGAAGATGTGTATCCCGCCGATTGGGATGATGAAGAACTTGACGGGGTTTGTCCTAGCCGGAATCCAGAACTCATCCGGAGGGACGATCGGAAAGTTACCGGCGTACAAGACACGCCCCACAATGATGGAATCGTTGAAGCTTCCCATGGCGGAAGCCTCCCGGTTCCGGCCTCCAGACGTCGCTGGCCCCACGGTGGCGCCAACTGTCGTTGCCTATTCAACGGTGCTCCAGAGGAGGGATCCTCATGGAGGGGAGAAGAAGTAGGGGCCATAGGGCAGAGAGTCCTCGGGACGGTGGTACGTGATTTACCCAGCTTCGGAACACCTGCTCGAAGACAGGGTCTACTGTTGCTTGTTTGGAATTATCTGGACGCTTTCGTGTTGTTACAATGAGTTGTGGTTGTCTCATTTCTAGCTCGAGATCCGCCTCTAGGGCTCCCGGGATCCGGCTTATATAGGCGCCCGGATCTAGGGTTTCTATCGAGAGTCCTACCCGGAATACAAGTTGCCTAACTACGGAATATTACATTGCCGTGTACGTCAAGGATCCACCTATTCCTAACTTGTCTTCATGGATCTGGCTTCCTTCATAGACCTTCACAGATCTGACTCCTGGCATAGACCTCTTCGGATCCGGGTACCTTCATGGGCCTTCATGGATCCGGCTACCTCAGTAGGTCGGTTCGGATCCGGGTACCTCTGTAGGTCGGTTCGGATCCGGCTACCTTCGTAGGGCGGTTCGGATCCGGCTACCTTCGTAGGGCGGTTCGGATCCGGCTACCTTCGTAGGGCGGTTCGGATCCGGCTCCTTGTTCCTGGGTTGGACATCTTCCATCTTGATCAACAACAACTGGGCCGCCCGATGGGCCATATGCCATCACCACCATCTGTGGGCCACCCGGGCTTGCCGAAATCGGACCATGTCGACGGTATACCTATGAAGTATATCCACAACAGCCACAGATACCTTGTTGTTTGTGCTTTGGTCAGGAGTTGATACGGCCTATCTCTTGCTCTATGTGGATGATATTATTGTCACTGCCTCCTCTGCCCAGTTTCTTCAGGGTCTGCTTGATCAGCTATCGGGAGTTCGCCATGACAGATCTTGGACCACTTCACTTCTTTATGGGCATTGCTGTGACAAGGAACGTCGATGGACTCTTCCTCTCTCAGCGGCAGTATGTGATGGATCTTCTGCAGCGAGCTGGCATGTTTGATTGCCATCCTGTGGCGACCTCTGCTGATACTCAAGCTAAGCTCTCTGGTTCTGATGGTGACCTTCTTGCTCATGCTACAGAGTACAGGAGTCTCGTCGGCGCTCTTCGGTATCTTACACTGACGCGTCCTAACATCTCCTACACAATGCAACAAATCTGTTTGCACATGCATGCACCTCGTGCCCCTCACCTCGCTCTGGTGAAGCGAGTGCTTCGCTATGTGTGCGGCACACTGGAGTTCGGTCTTCATCTCCGGGCCTCCTCCTCAACGTCACTCACAGCTTACTCTGATGCTGACTGGGCGGGATGTCCTGACTGCCACCGATCGACATCTGGCTATTGCGTCTACTATGGTGATAGTCTTATCTCCTGGTCCTCTAGGCGATAGACGACTGTGTCACGGTCCAGTGCAGAGGCCGAATATAGAGCTGTGGCTCATGCAGTTGCCGATTGTTGTTGGATGCTGCAGGTTCTTCAGGAGCTTCATCGACCTCTTCGTTCTGCTACTCTGGTTTATTGTGACAATGTTTCTACCATATACATGTCCTCTAATCCAGTCCAGCATCGCCGCACCAAGCATATCGAGATTGACATCCACTTCGTTCGCGAGAAGGTGTCTCTTGGCGAGGTTCGGGTGTTGCATGTTCCGTCTTCACTTCAGTTCGCCGATGTGATGACTAAGGGACTGCCGACTCAGCTCTTTCTCGACTTTCGGTCCAGTCTTTGCGTCTGAGAGCCTCCCGCTGCGACTGCGGGGGGGGGGGGGGGGGGGGGGGTTAGCGTGTACAGATAGCTATAGTTTGTTGTATTTGTTTTGTACTTTAATTGTAATTGTACCATAACTTTTGCCTTTGGCCCAATATATAAATACAGAAACCCCACGTATTACAGGTGAGAGCCTTCCTCCAAAACCCTTCTACAAATAAGATGCTAGTTCCCAAGTAGGATCGAATAGCACTTGTTAGGTTTCGCTCAGTGATCTGTAGTTGCTTCTCTTTGCTGTACCATAGAGTGGCCCCTGTTTCTAGTTGTCAGTCAGGTGTTTAAGATACAGTAGGTTGGTTGGAGCTGCGGACTTCTGTTTTCTCTCTTTCTTTTTGGTTGCCTGCTGGCGCGAGTACAAGTTACTTTGTTCCATTATCTTTCCATAGCCGAACCCAGCTCATTTTAGCTTCATAAGGAAAAGAAGAATATGGTGGCCGATAGGATCTCTAGAATCTAGCAGAAGATGTTGAAGATTAATGAAGTCATATTAACTATTCTCTGTTTTAAAAATCGTGAATTGAACTGGTGGGCAGTCTACATCTGGAGTAGTGATCTCAGGCCGAGTTGAACGTTATGAACTTATGATCGATCGAGTACGGAAACCCTTCTGCGCTAAGTTAAGTTATAAGTTAGTCTCGATCGTCTTACTAAGTTCGCCGTGCCAATTTTGTCCTTGTTTTTTTCCTCTAGTTCGTCCTTGATTGGCTTGTGCACCCTGATCCTGCCTTGCTCGATCTTCTATAAATCGATAGAGACACCAGGCTGAGTTAGATCGCATAAGCAATTGCGAGGAAACCTTCACCAGCACGCACCACATACTGCCTGCCCGCAGCCTACTGCTTCTGCCTTGAAACCCGATTCTAGTATAGAGGCGCCGACTCGACTTACCAGATGGGTGCAGACGTGCAGTTAAGTTCATCTTGATCAAAGCAAAGCAAAAGTTTAGCTCCGAGGGGGAACTCATAGCAAGCACGCATCGATCGCTCCAAATCGGTGCAGGAGTGAACGAACCTTTAGCAACGACTGTTGTCTTTTGCATGTCACCGTAGTGACACTGTTCACAGGCCACAACGCATGCAGCACCCATATTTAACTCGTCGTCGAGCCTCCTTGTCCAGTGCCTGCCTCCTCCTCAGCTCCTTCTCTAGTTCTCTTCTACAGCCTCACTAGCAAATGATCGGCACGGCGGCACGCCGTGCCAATATGGTGGCTGGCTGAAGACAGTTGGTGGAATAACATGGATACACCACTTAGATTGTAGTACTTTAAAATATATTTCTGTATACTTTATATTATTTCTAAAGTATATATATTTCCGTATACTTTGCATTATTTAGAAGCCAATTAGACCAGAAAACATTTTGTATTGTTCTACATAATGTCAAATGTTACAGGGCACAAAAACTGAACATACACATATTCTAGTTCTTAAGGAAGTAACTTGTATGGCTTGAGGAAGTTGAAGGGAGGTTGGTGAACCCATGATTGCTCTTTTTTTCTTCTACCAAAGACTCGCCACAATAACTCTGGACTTCACACTGACAAATATTTGATTAAAAAAATCAACTGTTTTTGTTTGCACGTGTACTATAGATATGGTTGGCAATACTACATCAACCATATATATTAATTCGTTTGGAAGCAACACTCCTGCAATACAAACATATCAAGGTACGTAGGTATCAGGTCTACATTTTCACAGTTTTCCTCTGTACACCTGTCTAGTTTCTAACTGTTAACGTTGATAAGATATCACCCTGGGGCAACATATATCAAGACAACACTTCTGCTGCAAGAGAATGACAGCCCTTAAAACAAACATACTAATATGTTGGCTACACAAATTATGAGCTCGCCGCCTTCAGATGTTAAAAGCCTCGATAATAAAGTGGTACCAAAAGAAAGAAATGAGTGCCCAGGGATCCTGTCGACAACTAACAATACCACTTTGTAGGTTTTCACCAACATTCTAACAAACAGAAACACGGGATTATAAGTTAGACGATTTTGTTTTCATGTTCTTCATACTTTAATTAAAGGAACTACACTGAGGTTTTCTTAAACGTTCACCAGGGGTGAGGATTTCCACCTGAATTTCATTCATTTCAAGTAATCAAGTTTCAGAGACACATGAGGAGAGGTGGTCAAGCCAGCATAGGGCAGCCTCTTTTTGAGTTCGATTGATTCTTAAATCGGCATATCCAAAAGAGGTTGTATTGGCTAGGGTTTGTGCAGCTGAATATGTCTCATTTCTAAATCTCAAAGTGTTGCATGAGTCCCAAATCTTCCGTACGATCGTGAGAGCGACCGAAGTCCTTACCAATGAGGGCAGGGTAGAGCTGGGTGGGTGGCTCCATATATATATGTCATTTAACACTGGCAGCTGTGGAGTTAGTCCAGCCTGGAAACAGATCTCTGTTGTGGTAGGGCAGGTGAAGATGAGGTGATTGCGATCCTCGACAATGTTGGCGCATCTGGGGCAGTGTGCTGAGTCGATGATGCTCTTGTGGTGTAGATTAGCCCTGATGTTTAACCTGTCGATGCGGCGAAGCCATCAGAAGAATTTGATCTTGTTTGGGACTCGACGGCTACAGAGCAACTCGGAGTTAGCGTTTGCTGTCATGGGAACTGCACTAAGGTCATGAGTCTGGTGGATCATGCCGTCTTCTATTTCGTTAGTTTGTGTTCAGATCAAGGCCATCAACACTCCTGTCCACGCCTGCTTGTAGGATTGCCTGCCTACATAAACAATAAAATTAATGTAACATGTGCTACCATATAAAATGGCTGAGAAAAGCTGAAGAAGGAGAAAAAAACTGGACTGGAAGTGCGGCGCTAGTTGTTTTCATTTAGTGTTCTCAAAAGGAAGCTAGTGTTCCCTTGATCATACGAATAAGGGAAAATAATATCTGTACTCTGAAACTCTGAAACCAGGAACACGTAGACGACATCACAACAGCCCTCTAACGAACATACATTCCCGATTCAATTTTTCCTACACACCAAGCTGAACATCTTGTTTCCAGTCCAATTCCTATCCTCGTTTTCTAGTAAGTTCAATTCTACTTGGCAGTCGAAATCTCCAGACAATGTAGTGTGCGATGTACGGAAAGCATCAAAAAGAAATCCCTACTATACAAACTAACACCTGAATTATAAATACTAAGTAAATGGTACAGTTCTAGTACTTGGTTTTCATTACCGTATAATTTACTGACATAATGCTAGACCTCCCAATCTAGATCCGTTTTCTCCTACTGCCCAAGGAACACTCTAGGACTGCAACTGGTAGTATGGTAATAGTGTAAGAGTACGTCACCCATAGCTAGCTAAGCAATGAGGAAAAGGCAGATAATGCAACTTACCAGATAATCCAACTTACCGTGTTAATCTCAGATTTCCTGCACCTTTTAGAAGCAGGCAACTTGCCATGTAGCCTCAAGAAAAAACCTATAGAAATTAAAAGGACGCATATAAAAAACAGGAATGAACATCCGAGATAAGCATCGGCTTAGAAATGGTAATGAGAAATAGGCAGAAAACCCAACTTACCATGCTAAGCTCAGATTTCTTGCACATTTTAGAAGCAGACAACTTGCCCTGTAGGCTCAAGAAAAAAGCACAGTAGTAGAAAATTAAAGATGCATACAACAACAACAACAACAACAACAACAACAACAACAACAACAACAACAACAACAACAACAACAACAACAACAACAAAAAATGAATACATCTGATATAAATGTCAGCTTGGAAGTGATATAACGCCACCAATTTCTAATCCAAAATTCTTACCATCTATGGTCCAACACTATCATTCGTATATGTTGTTTAGTCCTTTGGTCATCTCCTGTTGAGAGTTCCTAAGAAATCAGCTTCTTCAAAAACAACCTTCATGCTTGTTTTAGACATTGCACCAACTTCTCTGAGATACTGATGCAAATTTTGCTGTAGGAGGCACCACGAAGAACCCAAACAACACACA
The DNA here is from genome assembly GCF_019359855.2 of Lolium perenne. Lineage (NCBI taxonomy): Eukaryota > Viridiplantae > Streptophyta > Magnoliopsida > Poales > Poaceae > Lolium > Lolium perenne. Next base: position 219,379,688 of record NC_067245.2, on the reverse strand, counting down.
TCACCGACAGTATTGCAATTTTCAGATATATACACTGATACTACTCCCCCTTGTTGTACTTTGTTGTTGCTCCTGGTGTTATGCAAGTGCAGGACACTAATTTACCCCTCCAGTTTGGCATGTGTCACTGAGCATACATCTATACAAAAATGGGAAAACATAGATCAAGATTACAGAGAGAAAGGAGTAGATAGGCTATTACGCTGGAGGAAACAGAATATTTCGGAGGAGTGTTGGCATGTAACGGGTAAAACCAGGAGCAATGATAGTAAATGGAAACTGAATGAAACTTCAATTGGTAAACACAAATAGTATAATTGCAAAAAAATTAATTACATTCCATGGTATTAACCAAAACAAAAATCACTAAAATTTGCAACAATTACCTGCCTAAACTTAAGTTCACAGGCTGACTGAAAATTAATATGCAGCGAAACACTTGCATTTCCAATATTAACAGAGAAGGAAGAAAATTTTCTCTTATGAGCCGAACATTTCATAATCGATGAACACATCAGGGGATTCAGAAGTGAGACCAATAAGTCCACAAAACCTATAGTTTCATCAGTCGTAGTACGATAGTATCAACTCCACAACGGGCAAATTGCTTAACTCCTTACTCTGCATATGGATGGCCAGAGGCGCTATAAACTTCAATCTTCTTCGCCGGATCAACAGCGCATGGTGCAGGGGCATTGTAGAACTCCTCGAGTGGCCTGCCCGAAGGTTTGAAGCGGTAGGGCAGGCAGAGGCAGCCGTGCTTCGCTGGTACCAGGCATACCAATGCCAGCTGAAGCCTGCACCCTAAGCAGAAATTGGTATCCGGTGGCGAGCACCACCATCTCCATTGCAGGAGTCGCTGTTGTGACAGAGAGCGTCTCGCAATCGAGCACTCACCACTCTGATCTCGATCAAAAAGAAACATATTATACTCAGAGACCTCAGCCCAAAAGAAACGAATTGCAAGTCAAGAAACATACTGCAATCCAAGCAACGTACTGCAATCCAAGCAACGAAATTGAAAGGAAGAAGATATACCTGTAGGATGTGACTCCGCAGCCGAAACTTCAAGCCGCCCTCATTGCCATGATCTTGCTCTCCTCATTGGAACAAAACCAGGAAACATACACAAAGTAGTAAGATATGCTGCTAGTCCAGAGGAAGGAGACAACATACGGGATCCAATATGTTGTGGCCATCCCTTTTCCTTGCAAAATCTACCTATCATGTATAAAAAACAAGGTGTTATGCAACCAAAAGATCAGAGGACTTATCGCATTGTATTGCTTATGGCAAGAAAATGAGCCAAGGAAGAAATATACCTTTGCATTTTTATCTCTTCTGGTTCTTCTTGATTTTTTGTGTGCCTGGATCAGCAACAACCAGCAGCCGCATAATCCCAACACTCACAGCTGAAAGCAACATGGAACGGAGACGAAAATTTCAGAGCAAACCCTTAATCCTCACCTAGTCGTAGATGATTTTTGACCAAATAAAAACTCTCCTGCAATCATTGGAGTCCTCCCTACTTGGGGGTTCCAGATCTAGAGATGGAGGGGCAGGGAGGGAGGGAGAGGCGGAGAAGGAGGACACGAGGAAACATGTAGCAACGCCGGTTTAGTGCCCAATGGTCATGCTCCCACCGTCAACTCTGGAGGCGAAATCCCCTTTTTGAGTACGGATGGATCAGAGCCAGATTTGCAGGAGGGCAAGGAGGTGGGCGGCAGCGGCAATGGAGGCCGGTGGTGGCAGTGGAGCTCGTGGGAGGAGGTCCAATAGGCGGAAGATCTAGGCTAGGGCATGGAGGAAATCAAGGCACAATTTTCTCTCGTCCTGGACGTCGTGGTCGACGCCGCGTCCCACACAGAGAGAGAAAGAGAGAACTCACCTGAGGGAGAGGAGGAAGCACACGCCGAGGTCTTCCTCCGCTACCATACTCCTCGGGAACAAAAATACGCCGAGATCCGTCTTGCCGCCAGCGACCTGGGAAGGAAGAAGAGGCTGGCTTGTCACGCCCGTGGATGCGTCGGGAGGAAGAGATGGGGGAGGAGGGACAAATCGGTCTGTTGGTTCTGAGCCCGATGCAGAGAGGTGGAGTTTTGGATTGATTGGAGACCGCTTTGACCGCTAAAGAAAGCTACAACCACACGCGGAGATACCTACAGCAGCCCACAGCCAAAGCAGCGCGAAGAGAAGCAACGATAACTACACATCTGTTGGCAGCAAATAAGTTTCTTGTCTTCCCAAAAAACACTACAGAGCACCAAAACGACCCCAAAAAAGTACCATGGAGAAGCAAAACAGTCAAGATACACACGTGTCACAACTGTGTTAATTCTCAAGGAGTCTCAAAATTAGGAGAAAAAAGATGTTTGTTAAGGTTTAATATAGTAGTTACTAGCAAGCTCCAACGGACAAGGATGGCGCTGCCAGCGGCGATCTTCTCGTGCCTCCTCCTCTCCCTCCTCGTCGCGGCGACGGCGCGCCCAAGCTCCGGCAGTGAGGAGCGCGCGCGCATGGCGGGGAGCTTCATCGAGTGCTCCGACCCGGCACCGTCGATCCTCACCAACGCCACCAACGCCACGGAGTTCCTCAGCAGCCTGCTCCCGCTCCTCGCCGAGCTGCCCTCCGCCGCCGCGCCGACGGGATTCGCGTCCCTGAGCTCCAACGGCCGAGCGTTCGTCCGGGGCCTCTGCTTCGGCGACACCACGGTGCCGTCGTCCGACTGCCTCAGCTGCTTGTCCGTCGCGGCCAGGAGCCTCACCGCCGGCTGCGGCGCCACCACCCGGCGCGCCGGGATCTGGACGGAAAGCTGCTTCGTTTCCTACGGCGACACCCACGCATCCTCGCCCGCCGAGGACGCCTTCCGCTCCCTTGTCACCTTCCGTGGCAGCAGCGACGCCGTCCCCGGCGCCCACGCGCCGACACACTACTCCCCCCACCTGCATGCCTGGCTCCTCGCCTACCTGGCCCAGCCCACGGCGCTGAGCGCGATCGGCAACATCTCGGAGCCGCGGATGGCGGCCACCGCGGACGCGACCACCCCCGTGGGCGGCACCATCAGAAGCACGGTGCAAGTGCTGGCACACTGCACGATGGACCGTACGATGGCGGAGTGCGTCAGGTGCCTGGTGGACTCGGCTCGAGCGCTGGACTGGGACCTCGACGCGGACCGCCGCAACGGTGGCGTGTCGGCTGCGGTGGTGGGCTTCAACTGCTACCTCCGCTTCAACGTCTCCACCACACCGGTGCCTCAACAAACCGGCGGTGAGCTAGCTCTCTCCCTCTTCCTCTCTCTCAGGAAATGTTGGAAACGTATTAGCAGTAGTACCACCCAATTGCTTTGATTGCAAAATCATTGTACGTGATCACCATCTGAACTCTGATCTGTTTTGTTGGCAAGGAGCAAATGGCATGCAACAGGAGCGCTGCCAACTAATATATAGTCTAATATAATACAGTATACGTTTTTGTTTTCCAGGTGTAGACCTAGATTTTCTAGGTACCATCATTTGGGTCCTGCTTGTCCTACTAGTACTAGCACTAGTGCTGGTAGTTTTGGCCGCTCTCTGCCTCGTTCTGCCTAATGGAAAGAAGAAGACTATGAAGAGAAGATGTATACCCATGCACCACCGGTCTGGCCGACTCCACCTTCCTCAGGTATTTCCGTGCTACCTAACAATATACATGATATTCATTCTGGTTTGTATTTCCTTTTTATGTTCTTGAGCTGTTTTGGAGTGAAACTTTAGGACATGGCAAACAAATCATGTCCGTAGAAATGCTGCCAACCAACAATCCGGAATTCTTTTCTTTTAACCTTTTTGTTGTGGTACATCATGTGTAGGTAAGCAAGTAAGGAGTAAGCACGATGATCAGACCAAGCTGCAACAACTCCTGGCAACAAGAGGCGTGCCGTGTGTGGGTAGTTGATCTTCTGAAACTTATATAGCCACCGGGTTAATGTTGGAGATCAGCGTGTGGAATCGATCTGGAAGTCCATGCCTACTTCTGTTTCAGTTTGTGTAGTAATTATATGCACTAGGAAGCATCGTGTGGCGGCACACCGCGCCCATTGTGTTTCAATTAAGTTCAATCGTGATTTAGCCTTTATCCACGAGTCATAAGTAGAAATGTAATACTCCAGGGCTCCTTGGTCTCTCATATGTGACAATTGGGAATCCATGTGGCTTCGGTGATTGCCAATGAAGATGAGATTATATAAATACGTTGTGATGCCAACACATCCCAAATTCTGCAGAAAAAACCTGATTGCAAATACAATAAAGTTGTATTACTAATAAAATTTCAATTATTTTCCTTGCCTCAAATAATATATATGTGATAATAAGGTTATATGTTGTATTAATTTCAGGGGGACATGAAGACATTGTAAAATCTAGTAGCTAATTGTCAATAAATATGTGTTTTTACCAAATTACATAGGGGAAGATTTTCTATTAACAAGGGGGAGTTACAATGAACGGTTACATCAAGGGGTAGAAGTGGAACAAAAGAGCTATGGAAAACATTAAGAGAAAATTTTGCGAACCCAATCTAACAAAGGCTCCAGAAGGGCTGACTTCACTCTATATTGATGTAACAAGACATCACTTCTAAATCTGACTTCCAACGTTCTAGTGAAGGACTTTGTTATTTAAATATGTAATCATTTCGTTCCTTCTAGATATTCCATGTCGCACAAATGGAAATTTATTTAAAACAAGTGCCACTAGAAGCTCTTTTTGCATTGATGAAACACCCCAAAATCTAGAGAGAACTGTCCCAAATAATATTAATATCATCCTATAACATTCATGGGAAAAAGAACAGTTGAAGAAAAGATGGCCTCTTGTTTCAGTATGGTGGTCAGCACACAGAATAGAGTGAATCCCTCGATCAATCTGCCAATGTTTTCTTTTGCATGAGATCCAGAGTGTTGAGTCTATCCATGATTAACAACCAAGCAAAAACCCTCAGCTTAGGCAAACACTTGGACTTCCAAATAGCAGATAGCGCAGGGTCTTACAGCTGGCATGCTCCTATCTAATTGTTTATGGGAGACCTGCCATTTTGCCATACTTTTAAGTACATTGGAAACAATAGAATGTGGCACGTCATCTCGGGTTGTGACTTCTGAGAGCTCATCTTTTTTGTCTGATTGGAAATTTTGGAAGAACGTTCATTATTTGTTTGATTCATATTCGTACCTTTGCCACATTTATGGTGAACCATAGTATGAACCATGAAAAGTTACGACACTCAAAAGAAAGACGAATAGATTATTGTTCATTGCAAGTTAGGCAAAAAAAAGCATTAAGTCTAGTGCACGTGGGAAACCATGGTAAGAAATTTGGGCATTGTTGTTCACTTTTTTGACACAAAATTCTATTGTTTTCCCATATAATCAAAGAGTAGTCTAGGGAGTGTTTGGTAGACTGCATCCAATTTTGTGCATCCAGGGGGCTTGCCCCATCCGAAATGTGGTTTGGGTTATGTTTTCCACTTTTTTGGTTGCTTACCAATCCATTTTCCTCCTGAGCTAGGCAATTGTCCTCTTTGTTTGGTAGGCTGCAGACAATCTTTTTTTTTTTTTTTGCTCAGCTGATGCAAAATCATGGGTGTTTGGTTGCACACGTGATGTTGCATATAGTTACCATGGTTCAAATATGGCGAGTTTACTATGTCATTGAATATTACATCTGATCATAGAGGAATCAGAAGAACATGATCTTATGATCACCGCATCAAGCCGACTATATGATGATATCTTTCAACCTACTCTCTTGGACCCGACGATGTGCTCATTCATCTACGACCATAGCTTCAGCTGGCATTGCCTTATCAACCATATCCTCGCCGGCCAAGAAATTTGGTACTCCTCCTCCACCTCCTCTGAAGTTTTATACCCTCTATAGCTGTTGTTGTATGAACCATTGACTTAATCTAGGCAATTCCTCAAGAAAATAGTTCAATTGTCACCTATCCATTCCAATGGCATATTTGATGTAGTTGTGATGAGTTCTCCATTGTGTAGTGTTGACGGTGGCATCATCCAAGTATGTTGTGTTTGTATAGCTCTATATATGCATGTAGTTGTGGCTGACACTAGACGACATATAGAAGTTGTGTCTACATGCACATAGTCCTAGCTGGTACTGTCTGACACATGCTTATTTCCCACGGTCCAATCACATCTTTGGTAAGAACCAACCTGTGGTTGGATGGTTAGGAGGGTAGTGACACCCCCAGCCCACCAAAGTTTAAATCCTAGATTTGACACTTCGTGTCTCATTAAAAAGGCGGAATATTCTTTAGTGGGAGGCAACGTTTCCCATTGACAGCGAGGCGTCCGTGGTGACTTCATCAATCTCAAGACCCGCCGGATCAGTTTCTTGAACTCGGTCTCTCGGAGATGCTCATAGGGGTAGGGTGTGCGTGCGTTCATACAGGTGAGTGTATGTACGTATGTGTAAGCGTTTGCATCTGTATTGTATTTCGCAAAAAAAATCACATCTTTCGTTGTGCTTGGTTTGTTGCCAATGTCCATGTATACCTAGACCTGTGATTCATGTTTGTATCATCCTTATAGGCACATACACACACAAAGCAGGTGGATGGCGGTACAAAACAATAGCAAGCAATGTTTGTCAATAGCAGACAAAAGTGTATGCATAATTACTTTTTTTGAAGCTTTCACCGGGGGGAGAGGATCCCCACCTGAATATATTGCATAATTACTGATTATTGCCAAAGTATTTGTTTGATACCCCTTGTTGGTTAGGTGTAGGCTCAAATCGCTAAGAATATCAAATGTCAGGTGAATGAGGGGGGAAGTATCTCCGATGATAACAAATCCGCACTCATAAATACAATATATACTAGGATATACACTACTAGAAAACAGCTTATCAGTGGCGCACCTGTTTTGCTTATCAGTGACGCACTAGTGGTGCGCCACTGATATCACGCCACTTCTAACTTTTAGTAGTGGCGCACTAGTGATGCGTCACTCCTAAGTTATACAGCAGTGGCGCACTAGTAGGTGCTCCACTACTAAGCAAAAGGTGCGCCACTACTAAAGTTACTGGATGCGCCACTATCGTTATGGGGTGGGCCACTGCTTGTTGAATAAATTGAAAAATAAAAAAAGGCCACGTGGGACCTGGTTGTGGTACCGGTACAGGTGAGTTGAAGCAATCGATAAAAAGCACATTTATTCTATTATTATAAACCATTGTTATTACAGGATTCAAATGACAAAATACAACTAATGTTTGTAAACTTTGCATCTGGAACCCTAAAAAAACAAAGAAAATCCTCTGTGGCGCAGTGCCCTCCGCGCTCGTCCTCGATCTGGTCGGACGCCGGCGGAGTCCGACGAGGTCCACCCCATGCTCCAGGCCGTCGGTGCAGCAGCCGAAACCAGGCGCGACGAGGAGGAGAGGCTGCTCCAGACCGTTGCTCCAGGCGCTGGTTGACCATGCCTCTGCGCCGGTGCCGGCGGCCGCCCCCATGGAGAGGAGCAGGAGCGGCTCGAGGGAGAGCAGCAGGAGCGGGCGAGGGTCGGGTGGCTGGCGGCAGAACGGTGGCGGCTTGGTGGTGGCCGTAGCCGGGGAAGGCGGTGGTGGCCGGAGGTGTTGAAACCTGAATCTCTGTACCGTTGTAACCACCGTAGTCCTAGTCTTCAGTAGTCCCTATTCATGCGCCTGCACGCGTCTGCGCACGCCTCTGCTTGCCCACGATCTCATGATCGCCATGTACTAAACCTGGCTCCCCTGAGCTCATTTGCAATCCAACAGACAATTCTACAATCCTTCTTGGTATCAGAGCTTAGGCTCAAAAACATGGCCGGAACCTCCTCGGCCACAAACTCCTCCTTCTCTCCCGTACCTCCGATCAACCCCATTGACGAAACCCTCTTCACCCCAATCCAACAACGCCCTCCAATGCCCCGTGCGCCGCCCACCCCTTCCCCAGATGCGTTCAATCTCGCCGGCGCCTCCGATCCAATCTCCGTTGCAACCGGCGCCGCCGCTGCCGGTCCCATGGCCGGATACATACCACTGCCATACCCCTACTTTTCCCCACCCATATCCCACCCCATTCTTGCCATCAACATCTCCACCTACATCTCCTACAAGGTCAACACCGCCGGAGCCAACTATTCCAAATGGCGTCAGACCATAACCTCCCTCCTCACCATGTACAAAGCTGTTGACCACATCACCGAAGGGGCGGCTCCGGCGTCTCCCGACGACACCTGGGAGGCCGTCGATCTCCACATATCCTTGTGGTTTCTGGCGACCCTGAGCGACGATCTTCACCGCCTGGTGCAGGGCTCCGATGGCCGGGCCTGCACCACCTGGATGCGTCTCCGCCGCCTCTTCCTCGACAGGGGCACATCCCGCTACCTCTACCTCAGCAAGGCCTTCCACAATTGTCCGCGCGGCGATCTCTCCATCGCAGACTACGCCAGCAAACTGCAGGGCCTCGCTGATGATCTTGCTGCGATTGGTCGCCCCGTCTCCGACACCGACCTCACTGGCGCATTCATCGACGGCCTCGGCAAGCGCTTCAAACTCCAGGGCGAACTCCTCAAGAACGCCGATCCGCTCCCCTCCTTCGCCGTCGCCTGCGCCCGTCTCCAGCACTCCGAGCTCGACGACGACACCGAACAGCTCCAGCACGCCTCTCAGGTCATGGTCGCCCACGACGGCGACCGCGGACAAACCCGCGCCGGCGCCGGTCCTGTCCAGCAGCATACTGGTGGTGGGCAGCCACGTCCACCCGGATACATCAGCCCCAACTACAAGGGCAAAAACCCCATCCCCGGGTTCGTGCACCCTGGCCGTGGCCGCGGCGACGGCGCTCCTCCACCCCCTGGCAGCGATCATGGCCGTGGGCGCGCCCCATCTGGCGGCGGGCGTGGCTCTGGGGACACCTTCATGGGGCGCGGTGGTGGCCAGCTCCCGTGGTACGGCTACTTTGCCCCCGCCACGATGCCGTTCCCACCTCGTGCCTGGATCCCTCCAAACGCCCATGGCGTGCTCGGCTCCCGTCCCCGCCCACCAACCCAGGCGTACCCCGTCATGGACTCCAACGTGCACTCCACCGCGCCACCGCCAGAACCTGCGGCCGCCACTGCTCCCGGACAGCCTACGTCGTGGGATTACACCACCATGTACCAGAACGCGCCAAGCTACGGATCTGCCTTCCACGCCTCCGTTGGAGATTGGGTCATGGACTCAGGCGCCTCATCACATGTCACCGGTAACCCAGGTACATTGACCACTTCTCATTCCTCATTCAAGCCAAATTCACAACATATCGTCGTAGGCAATGGCTCTCGTCTACCCATAGTCGCCACCGGTACTGCTGAAATCACATCTCGCCCATTTTATCTCAACAATGTGCTCGTCTCACCACACATAGTCAAAAACCTCATCAGCACTCGTAAATTCTCGCGCGATAATTTTGTTTCTGTGGAGTTTGATCCGTTTGGATTTTCTGTGAAGGATTTGGCTACCCGGCGTCTCCTTATGCGCTCCAATAGCTCGGGCGATCTGTATCCCTTCCACGGCACCAACGGCGACCAGCACACCTATGCACTTACCATCTCTGGCGATTTATGGCACCGGCGGCTTGGTCACCCTAGCAATGCAGCTCTGGCTCATCTACCCCTAGATTTTCTTTCCTCATGTAATAAAGACACTCCTCGATTTAGTTTTTGTGATTCCTGTCAATTAGGCAAAAATTCTCGCTTACCTTTCACTTTATCTCATTCCCGAGCTGTATCACCATTTGATTTAATTCACTGTGATTTGTGGACCTCTCCCATAGTTAGCTTTTCAGGCTACAAATACTACCTTATTATCCTTGATGACTACTCGCATTACTCCTGGGTCTTTCCTCTCACTAACAAATCAGATACTTTTCAAATACTCAAGAATTTCTTCCTCTACATTCACACACAATTTCACAAAACAATCCGTTGCATGCAATGTGACAATGGTGGTGAATTTCTCACCACCAACTTGCGCGCTTTCTTCTCCTCCCACGGCGTCGCCCTTCGTCTGTCCTGCCCCTACACTTCGCCCCAGAACGGCCGCGCCGAACGACTCATTAGGACCACAAACGACATTGTGCGCACACTCCTCTTTCAAGCCACTCTACCTCCCACATTCTGGGTGGAAGCCCTCTACACTGCCAATCATGTGCTCAATCTGCGTCCCTCACGAGCCATTCAGCACAACACCCCTCACTTCCTCCTCTTTGGCACTCCACCCTCGTATGACCACCTGCGCACCTTCGGTTGCCTATGCTTCCCCAACGTTACCTCCACCGCCGCCCATAAACTCATGCCACGCTCCACACGCTGCATCTTCCTCGGCTACCCTAGGGAACAAAAGGGCTATCGCTGCCTTGATCTCACGACGCGCAAAATTCACATCTCGCGGCACGTCGTCTTCAACGAGGCCATTTTTCCATACTCCGCCCCACCAGATGCCACAGACCCACCCGCCACACCGGATCCCATCGCCTCTGAGCGGATCTCCCCCGGGATCGGCGCCCCATCATTTCCAACGGTTGGCGCACGCCCGGCTCTGCCGCTGCGTGCACCCGCCAACCACAAACCGCCACCTCACCCGCCTGGCTCACCACCAGCCACGCCTACTCCCTCTGATCCAACCACTGTCACCACACCTGACCCACCCAGTCCGGACCACCCTTCCCCTGTCGCTGATCCCACCACGCCTGCACACATCCCCACATCATCTGCCTCGCCCACTACGCCCAATCCCGCGTCTCCAGATTCCGCTGGTCCCACCGAGACCTCACCTACCAACCAGACCACGCCACCTCCACCACCTGTCCCACCTCGCGCCATCGCAGTACGCCCACCCGAAAACGCACACAAAATGGCGACCCGCGGCAAAACCGGTTATTTCATGCCCAAACAGCACTTCAACCTCACAGCCTCCACAACACACATCTCTCCCCTTCCAGCTTCCTACCGTGTGGCACTACAAGACCCCCATTGGCATGACGCAATGTTAGATGAGTTTAATGCTTTGATGAGAAATGATACTTGGTCTCTTGTGCCTCGGCCTGCAGGTGTTAATTTGGTGACAGGCAAATGGATCTTCCGACACAAACTCCATCCGGATGGCACACTGGCTAGATACAAAGCTCGCTGGGTGGTGCGCGGGTTTACGCAACAACCTGGCGTCGACTACGGTGAGACGTTTAGTCCCGTGGTCAAACCGGCCACAATTCGCGTTGTTCTCAGCATCGCCACTTCACATTCCTGGCCAATCCATCAGATGGATGTCAAAAACGCCTTTCTTCATGGCGAGCTGGCTGAAACTGTTTACTGCCAGCAGCCCTCCGGGTTTGTTGATTCCGACCATCCAACACACGTCTGCCGCCTCAACAAATCCCTCTACGGCCTAAAACAAGCGCCACGAACCTGGTTCACCCGGTTCACCACCTTTCTTCACTCCTTGGGCTTTGTCACTTCCAGATGCGACACCTCCCTGTTCATCTTTCGTCGTGGTTCCGAGGTTGCCTATCTCCTGCTCTATGTTGACGACATAATCCTTAAAGCCAACACATCCACCCTCCTCGCCTCCACTATCACTTCTCTCAAAACTGAGTTCTCCATGACAGATCTTGGCGACATTCATCACTTCCTTGGGATCAACGTTCATCGCAATACACGTGGTCACTTTCTTTGCCAGCAGCAATATGCGCTTGAGGTTCTCGACCGGGCTGGCATGCTGAATTGTCATCCCATCTCCACTCCCGTTGACACCACTTCAAAAATTTCCATCACCACCGGCAAACCTTTCGAGAACCCCTCGCTGTACCGAAGCCTCGCCGGTGCGCTCCAGTACCTAACCCTCACTAGGCCCGACCTAGCCTATGCAGTGCAGCAAGTCTGCCTCTTCATGCATGCACCAACGGACGCGCACTTTCAGCTCATCAAAAGGATTCTCCGATACATCCGTGGGACTTCTCACTTCGGCCTCCAGCTTCACCGCGCATCGACACACGACCTGGTGGCCTACTCCAACGCGGACTGGGCCGGATGCCCGGACACGCGCAAATCAACTTCCGGGTTCGGCGTCTTCCTCGGCAGCAACTTGGTTTCATGGTCGTCTAAACGGCAGAACACAATCTCCCGTTCGAGCGCGGAGGCTGAGTACCGCGCCGTCGCGAACTGCGTTGCGGAATCCTGCTGGCTCCGGCAGCTCCTCGTCGAGCTTCATCGGCCTCCCTCGCGCGCCACGATCGTCTACTGCGACAACATCTCCGCGGTGTACCTCTCCTCCAATCCCGTGCATCATCAACGCACCAAGCACGTGGAGATTGACCTGCACTTCGTCCGCGACAAGGTGGCGCTTGGCGAAGCTCGTATTCTTCATGTCCCGACGGGCTCCCAGTACGCGGACATCTTCACGAAGGGGCTGCCGTCGTCCGTCTTCGAAGAATTCCGAACCAGTCTGAATATCACTCCAAGTGTCGTTCAGACTGCGGGGGGGGGGTGTTGAAACCTGAATCTCTGTACCGTTGTAACCACCGTAGTCCTAGTCTTCAGTAGTCCCTATTCATGCGCCTGCACGCGTCTGCGCACGCCTCTGCTTGCCCACGATCTCATGATCGCCATGTACTAAACATGGCTCCCCTGAGCTCATTTGCAATCCAACAGACAATTCTACAATCCTTCTGGAGGGGCCAGACGGCGACGCGCGGGAGGAGTTCGTCGGGGACGCCGCGGGTAATAGCCGCCGCTCCGCCTCCGGCCACCGACCGATCTCGCGCCGTAGGGGCCCGTCCGCCGCCGCGGGGCCGCCGCGGACAGCAGGCTCCGCCGCGCCCTCTCCTTCGACGAGGACGATTCCGTCTGGGCCCTAGGGGCGTCCTCGAGGCCGCCGCGGGACTGCGCCGCCCGGGTCTGGCGAGCGGCCGAGGAGCTCCGTCTTCATCCGGTGGTGGTGCACTGGGAAGGTGGTGGATGGGGGAGGTCCGGTGGTGGATGGGGAAGTGCGGTGGAAGGGGAGAGAGAAAGGGGATCAGACATGAGATCTGTGGAAGGGGGGAGAGATGGGGGAAGTGCGGTGGGAGAAAAGTGTGGGTGCGTGTGGTGGGTCGGTGCGGTGTGGTGGTGGGTTGGACACGTGCGCGGTGCGTGGCTAGGTGCAGTGGCGCACCACACGGTTCACACCTAGTGCGCTATTGATATTGGCAGCACAGATAGCAATGGCGCACCTATAGACCAATTTATAACTTAGTTTCAGAATTAGTAGTGGCGCATGACTAAACTAGTGCGCCATTGGTAATTTACTACTAGTGGAGCACCACTTTTTGGTGCGCCACTGCTATTTAGCAGTGGAGCACCTGTGTAGTGGTGCGCCACTGCTAGCAATCTTACGGCTAGGCCTTTTTCTAGTAGTGATAGTTTGAAATTCACAAAAATGATGGACAAGAGAAATAATGATACTCATAAGATATCTAGCACATACTTTTGTTATGTTTGCTAGGGCTTGATATACCAAAATTATTTAGTTAATGAATATAATTTCATATTGTTTGCCAAAGAGAGGTGTGGTTGGAAGATGTTTTGTTAAGGGCACTAGATGGCCCCACGATTTTCATTCATTTAGTTGCGCATTTTCGCTTATACTTGCAATCAGGCATGTGCAATGTATATATTATGTAATATGATATGTATATTATCACATTTTATATGTATAGACCATATATATAGGACACTATAGTTTGTCACACAATTAAAAGTCAACAATGTAGTAAACAAAATTTAAAATCACACTGTGAAAATATTCCATATATGATATACCTAACGGTACCAGTACTATTCTACCTATGTTACTGTTGTTATAAATAAATACAAATACATATGGCAAGCAAGTACGAGGTTACTGAATCGGTTTTAATTATGCATTATAGGAATGTAGTAAATTAAATCATTTATTCAACTAAAGTTTAAATTAGTTCCTAATCAGTTAAATGAAAACTAGATGAAATGCGCAGAGTGATAGAATTGCACAAGCACATCACTAGTATAGAAAAGGCCTTCGCACATGGCTGAAATGGCATATCACGCACGGTAAACCTTACCGTTACTATGAAAGGGTGGGCGATGCTTCTCTTGAGCACACACGGTTTATTTTCAATAATCTAAAAATGACATTCCATCTACTCTACCACCAGTAGTATTTGCTCACTAGCATTTCTAATTAAATTGTAATCGCCACCAAATAAAGACGGGTACTTAATTCCACCTCATAACTGAGCAAATTCTCTCAGGAAAGCTTCCTTTCCTGACATTTGTGCAACACCATATGCAATAACTAAGTTCCGTTTAAAACCATCAATTTTTTTAACCAAGCATCTAACCAAAATAAATGCCTTGTTCCACCTCCAAGACTTCATATTCAGTATTTTTAACCCCCACCAAGATCCCACCAGATCTACCATGTGAAGGAGAAACATACCAAATGAAGTCTTGCATCACCCTAATTTGATCTAACCACACATCACTAATCTCTTCAAGCTGAGTTTCCTGGATTCCAATGAAATCCAGACCATACTGATCAACTAATTGTCTAGCATGTTTCCTCTTATCGGCCGTCCGCAAACTTCTACCATTCCAAGAAACTCCTATCGTTTTTATTACTTTTTATTCAATTTTATTTTAACTTTACTTTTAACACTCACAGGTTCAAAGGTTTTCTTATTTAAACCTTTTACCAGAGGAGAAAGAATATCATAAGGAATATCCTCATTTTCTTCTAACTCCTCAATCCCCACACCATCATCAGTCATCAAAGGTTTAAAAGTGTCCACTCTGTTTCTTCTTCTCCTCTCATGCCCAGTCTCAAACTCTCAATGCACTCTCCAGGATATCATGATCCAGCTAAGCTGGCGGCGATATGAGGCCTTGAGGGTCCGAGAAGCCTGCAATGTCATTCCTCATTTGGAGCATAACTGAACTTCGGTTGGTAGGGTTAACTTGATGCCGCCGCTCTCCAATTGAACATGGCCTGAATCTGCTACAGGTTAACACATCGAATTCGTGGAGCTAGCTGGCTTTCTGTAACAAGAAGGCAAGTCTTAGAACGAGCAGGCATTGCCGTTCACTCTTGTGCAAATGTACCAAAATGTGCTTCGTGCAGTTGGACTCCACTGTCGATTCCTGCTACTTAAACCGCCATGGCGCCATGTAAACACATTGCATCTCTTAGCTCGACTGATAGTTTCCAAGATGCAGCAGGTCTCGGCAGCCTCCACTGTCCTCCATGTCTCCTCTCTTTCTCTCGTAGTACTGCTACTCCTCTCAGCCACCGGCGCCGCGCCCGCCAATGGCGACACGCTG
Source organism: Lolium perenne (assembly GCF_019359855.2). NCBI lineage: Eukaryota > Viridiplantae > Streptophyta > Magnoliopsida > Poales > Poaceae > Lolium > Lolium perenne. The sequence goes on along the minus strand of NC_067245.2, from coordinate 219,364,285 downwards.
TCCAGCAACGCCACGGTACCAGCGGCGGGCGGTGGTGGCTCGTCAGCGCCGCCGTCGACGGTGTCAGGCGACATCACGGAGCTGTACCTCTGCCACATGTGCATCGGCCGCGAGATGTTAGCCAGGAGAGTCTGCCCCGGCTACTGGCCCGACTGCCACGCCAACTGCGACCGGCACCCGCTGCCCGGCGCGGCCGGGACTCCTGGGCTATCGGCTGCCATCCCCAACGACGACGTTCCGTGCTACGTCGCGAAGATATACACGAACGGCAGCCACGAGATCGTCCAGTACCTTGACTGCAGCCGGGTCCGCTTCTGCTCCATCACGTGCGGCGGAGGCGACGTCGCCGTCGCCGTCGATGATGGCGGGAGAGCCCCGGGTGGTGCTGCTCCAACGTCCCCCAAGGGCATGCTGCTGCCGCGCGCCGAGGAAATGCCGGTGTGCAACACGCAGGCCACTGCTCGGGCTCGAGCTGCCCCGCCCCGCGGCGCCTAGCAGCAAGGGGCGCGTCGCGCGCGCGCACCTGCGGGCTCTCTGCTCGGATGAACGGGTGCATTGCTTATACGCATTTCTGTGCGGTGAACTTGTGATGTGACTGTTGATGGCTTGATGCCAAGGTTTTCATCTTCAAGAGATGTGTAAGAGGTCAAATAAATAGTGACAATTTGAGGGTTTGTTATGCCCATGCATGGAAGGAGATAATATAGCAATTTGATTATCTGCTCCTTTGAGCCTCATATGATTTCGTATTTGACATGTTCGAATTTGAACAAACTACAAAATAAACGTTCGTTGTTGCGGAGAAAAATACAGTAAATGACTACGACACAATCTATTTTCCATATCGATTAGATGTTGTCACACGTGTAGGAGTTCCTCCTATGCCGACTCCATGCTAAGAAGCCGACTCTACCATCGTGACTTGTGCTCACCTATCACATACTTTTTTTTAGTTGTAGGATGAAATATGCAAAAAGAAAAGAAGAAGCTAGATGGGCTAATTTTTTTATTACAAAAAAAATTAAATTGAATATAACCTTATGGATATTCCTTGTTTTTTACAAACAACCAGCCATACACATCCTTAGAAAAAAATATCGGTATTTTTCTTGTGGCAAACCAAATAACATAACATTTAGTACATTTTTTTTGAAACAGAGGCAAAACCTTCGCCTCATTCTAGTACCTCTGTTTTAAGGAATAAGACGCCCTCGTTTTACGTGTTTTTTGTTTGATCAAGAATTACTTCAAATAGATAAACATTGTTTGTATGAAATTAGTATTATTAAAAAGTTCTTTTCAATACGAATCCAACGATACTAATTACATATAATATAATTAAAATTTTGTCGCTCGATTTTTATGGTCAAACTTCGTCTTGGAATACGCGTGCGCCTTATTCCTTGAAACGGAGGTAGCATTAATTAAGGAGAAGTTTTAGGACAAGATATTCCATACAAACGAACACCCAATAAGACAAAGTACAAGATTACTCTCCTAGCATTATTTCTCCTAAGCGTTTAGCTCCCGCCAAAACCCACAACCGGGCCTCACTCTTTATCTTGTCAATGATGATAGAAGGTGGATCGTGTTTGTTGTGCAAGATCCTTGTGTTCCGCTCGGCTCAAATTTTCCAAGTGACGAGTAGCGATAGGGAGGCGATCGCTCTACGGTTTGGAGTTGGGTCACTTGTCATTTGGTTCCACCAATTGTTGATAGGGAGACCCGCCCATTGGCCCGACATGGTGGCGGGGATGCCCAACCAAACACGAATGAGGTTTCATAGACGCACCACATAACGATAATGGACGAAAAGGTGGCAAACCGATTTCGTTTCTTGCTTGCAAAGAGGACATAAGCCACAATTTGGCCAACCACGTTGTTACCGGTCAGCGGTCCAAATTCTATTTTGCGTTAAAAGCCAAGTGAAGAACTTGCCTTTGGAGTGGCCCAAACCTTCCATACCGACTTATACAAATTAGAGGTAGTTGATCCGAAGAATTGCAAATCATAAGCCGATTTGGCCGAATATTGTTTATTTGACACAAGCCTCCACGATATGGTATCTTCAATCTCCTCAATTAGGTGTACCTCTTGCAACTTGGCCCAAAGGTTAATGTATTGGGAGAGATGGTCTATAGTGAAGTTTTCATCCAAATTGATTTTCCCAACCCAAGCCTTTGCCTCCAACACTTTGTTCACTTTGTTCACTTTCCAAGATTTCCTTTTTTGAACACACAAAGATAAGCCTTCGGACTTCTTCCTTCAAGCCAATGAGCATCCCAAAACGAAGTCTTGCACCCGTTGCTAATGGTGATTTTGGTGGCGGCAAAGAGAATGTCCATGTCCGCTTAGAGCACGGGTTAGTTGACCCGGCCCAAATCTTGGAGCTATTTGTCCATTCAAGCCACGACCAACGAAGGCGAAGAGCCGCCGCAAATTTGTCTAAGCACATGACTCCAAGCCCACCAAGCTTCTTGGGGCAGCAAATTGTTTTCCAATTAACTTTGCATTTCGCCCTGGTTGTGGTGTCCTTCGCCGACCAAAGGAAAGCTTTCTTGATTTTGTTAATGAATTTAAAAGTGCCCGGTGGAACAACAAGCAGTGTGAGGTAGTAAGTGGCTTGAGAGGTGATGACCGATTTGACAAGAGCTGTGTGGCCGGTCGTGGTGATATATTTGCCACCCCAAGATGGAAGCTTCCCGACACATTTGTCCTCAAGGTGTTGAAAATCGACACGCTTAAACTTCCACACCGAGAGTGGGAGCCCAAGGTATTTCAAGGGGAAATAAGTTCTCGTCGCCAGTATACCCTCCAGAATGTCATCAAGGTTGATATCGTCGCAATGGATGGGAACCACCGTTTTTTTGGAAGTTGGTACATAGGCCGGTGACATCGCCAACATACTCAAGGATCTTAGCCATTTTGATGATGTCCTCCCGAATAGGGGCCACGAAGACCGCCGCATCATCCGCATAGAGTGAAGCTCTAAGAATAGTTCCACGACCTCGAAGCTTGTGAAGAAGGCCATGCCGAGTTGCCCCATCAAGGATTTGAGTAAGCGGGTCAATAGCGAGGACAAAGAGTAGCGGAGAGAGAGGGTCTTCTTGCCTAAGGCCCCAGCCATGCAAGATGGGGTTGCCGGCAATGTCGTTGAGAAGCACACAAGATGAGGAAGTAGATAACAACGCGGTGATCCAATTGCGAAATCTCGAGGGGAACCCACGATGTTGGAGAAGGTCGACAATGAACTCCCAACGAATGGAGTCGAAGGCCTTCCGGATATCAATCTTGAAAAGAAGCGCCGGCGTCTTGTTTTTGTGAAATCTCTTCGCAATGTTCTTCACATAAAGGAAATTGTCATGAATGCTTGATGAATGCCCTTTGGGCATTGGAGATAAGGTGGTCCATGAGAGGACCCAAACGAAGCGCAAGCACCTTGACGATAATCTTGGCAATAGCATGAATTAGGCTAATGGACCTAAAGTTCGGTCCTCTCCCCATCCTTCTTAGGCAAAAGTACACATTTATGTGTTTTCATTTTGTGCACAATTCAACATGCCATGAAATCCTATGTTTTCTGATTCATCCATGGCTTCAAGTATTCTGAATCAAATAGGCCATGTGAAAAAGTCCAAAAAGAATGCCATGTAAATAGAAAAACCTTCCAAGCGATTTCATTGTGCTTACTCGACACGCGGTGGCAACAATACCCTAGATATACAAGACAAAGCTAAATCAATTAATTTAGATCGAAGGAATTAATATTTTTGTCTAATTATTTTTAAAATTTTGAATTGTTCTTTTCGATTTTTTTGAAAGGCTACATTTAGCCGCATTTGAGTAAAAAAAAAGAGACAAGCACCTCGCCTGCTTTCCAAAATATAAAAGTCAAAAAGGAAAACTCTAAACCTAGATCTTGTCGTACAGCCGTCCCCTCGCCCCTCTGTCTCTCTCCCTTTTTTTTTTTTTTTTTTTTTTTTTTTTAGACCCCTCGATCTGTGTTACAGTTGTAGTATCTGAACTTATGCACTAACTCAACACCACACTCACACCACACACACGCACACCACTAATGCACAAGTTAGACTCTAGAACTATACACACAGCACACATAATTTGAGTGTCCCTAGGAGCTAGTAGTTGTGGCACATATGTGTGGAGGGGATTTTATTCTGGAGCAAAGCCCCGGTGAGACACCTGAAAATCGTCCCCTGCGGGGATCGATCCCAGGCGGGCTGGCTGGCCACTGCCATACCAAGCCACTGCGCTGAGCCGCGCGTCTCTCTCTGTCTCTCTCCCTGTCCCTCTCTTCCCCCATGGCTTCCGCCGAAATCCCCAACGCCGACACCGCCGACCCCAACCCCAACCCCACCCCCGTCCCCGCTGGCTCGCCGTCGCCTCCGCTCCCGCCGCGCAAGCGCCGCCTCTCCCTCTCCCCATCTCCCGCCCCCTCCCCCAGGCGCTCCCCGTCTCCCTCCCGCTCCCCTGGCGGCGGCCGCCAAACCCGTAGCCGTAGCCGTAGCCGCAGCCGGAGCCCTGCCCGGAGCCGTAGTCGGAGCCGGAGCCGCAGCCCGCGCCAGCCCGACGTCAAGCGGCGGCGGCAGAACGACCTCACTGTCGAGGCGTGCCGCGACTACCTGCGCGACAGGTGCACCCGCTCCGACCTCGAGTGCAAGTACGCGCACCCGCACCAGTCCATCTCCGTCGACGGGTAAACGCGCGAGATCTCGCATCCTCCCCGCAATGCCTCATGTGTGTTTGCGTTTGCTGCTTGTTGTTCTGATTTTGTTGATTTGGGAATTCGGCGGTCAGGGAGAACAAGGTGACGGCATGCGCGGATTCGCTGCGGAACAACTGCTTCCGGGGCAGAACCTGCCGATACTACCACCCGCCTCCCCATATCCAGGAGTATGAGCTCACGCCCACCCCCTCGCTGTTTGTTCGATTCAATTAGCTTGGTTTGACCCGCGTGCCTCGGAATTGGTTTGATGTTAAGATGCAGACTAATGCGGGTTTATTTATGCTAGTTCGAAGCATATATGTTTGGAAAATCCTGGTTATAGGTCGGTCTCTAAAGTATTAGCAGCAGTAGCCATCTAAATGATGAAATTGCTTGCTTGATATTGTGCATTGTAACATTGGGCTTACATCTGATACAGATTACTGAGAGCCCTGTTATGTGTGGGTTAGTTTTAAAATTTCAATCCGGCAGTTTTGGTACATTCGCAATATATACAGGCTTACACAGCCTGGACGGCTTTCTACATTTGTTGAGTGTGCCAATGTGCCTGCACGTGTTGCTTAGGTTCTCATATGGGTGGTTCAGCACGTGCGTGGGTTTGGTTTCAGCTTTCTTATTCCAGCTTTGTTTTGGTCTATTTTGTACAGGACTATGCTGAGATCAATTGGTTTGGACGTCCCACATCTGAGGACAGTAAGATTTTTGAACTTCAATGTTTTTCTTAGATACATTTGTTGGCTGGCCCTTTGCCTTGGCAGTTCAGGTTTTCTCAGTATTTGGTGTTCTCTGCTAATTACGAGTTGTTAGCTTGGTTAAAATGATAATAGAAGTTAGATGTTAGGGTTTATGTTCTACGTGGTTTGACCCTAAGGGACAAAGAGCAAAAAGCCTTTTGTTAGAACAGATGGAAGATAACAACAATTTCACAGCTATCTTGTCCATACATTTAGAATGAGCCACTTCTCAAGCTATGCTGATCTATTGATCTTATGATATGCTCTTTTTCTTCTGCATCTATTATTCGGTACTGCCCAACTTAAGCACACTTCCTTTAAACATTTATCAGGTGTGCAGAGATTTTGCACGTGGGCGATGTTCAAGATCAGCAAATGAGTGCCGCTTCTTGCACCATTCAGCTGTTCAAGAGACTCCAATTGTAATATTTTTGTCTCATGTTAAAGATTGTATTACTAACTTCCCCACATAGCTGCTCGCATGTCAAATTCTCTTTCAAAGCAAGAATATACCCCCCCCCCCCCCCTAGCATTTCATATATTTTGAACACAATTTACTGATTTATATTTTTTGTTGTTGTTCAAAGGTTTGCCAAGATTTCTTGCGTGGGAGGTGTGACCGTATATCATGTCGGTACACTCATGTAATGGCACAACCAATGGTACCCCCACCAATGAGGGATATTCCCATGCAAATGCAATACCCTGAGATGGTAATGAGTTTCTTTTGAGGATACTGTCTTCACATAATACCCTGTTGTTGATGAGAAATTATCCTCTGTATCTCTTTCCCATGAAGAAATTATGTTGGAATATATTATGTACCTGCTAACCAGTAAGCGAATCTTTAAGAAATGAGTTGGTAAATATATAACCACATAGTTTTTTTTTATATTTGCGGATGTCTTTTGTGCTTTATTAGATGAAACCCAGTGCGTTGCAGCGGGAATTCATAGAAACTAAACTATTGTGTAAGCTCCATCCAACAAATTACTGTGAGAATGTACTTCAAGTTGCATTCAATCCTTGGACAGTAGACCTCTTAGAAACACTGGTTGCAATGCTACAATATTCTGTAGCTCACATACTGAAGCGCCATGCTATTTGTTTTTTTCAAGGCAAACCAAATGGCAGCAGGCACTCCCAAATACAAACTATAAACTTGAGAACATGGGATCATCCTAGTTCTGCATCTGTATGGATTGGGACTATGTTCCAAATACCCTACATGCGTACATGATTTCGAAGAGAAAATCATGTGAAGAATTATTAGGAGCTTATTCTGTACCACTTGTCTTCGATGGGCCTTACTAAGTTTGCACCAAACTCTGAAATTCACACAGTAGACATACATGTACGTCAACACATGTACTATTCACTCAGTCACCACACTTTAGCCCAGAAGATTGGCATTAATCTCCGGTGTGAGAGCAGTTGATACTGCATATATATGCCTGCTCATTCAACATACATGTTGTATACTTGCTGGAGATAGAACTCATAGACAAAAAGATTGCTCTGCCAAAGTACCTGATCTTTTTCTCATGTAGAAAGCAAGACTATAGTTTCCAAGGTACGGGAGCACTGTCAGCTTACTTTTCAAAGAAGACACGGATCGAGTTGGAACTTGGAAGAGAATCACCGAATAAAATAACCCCTGGAGATCAACAAAACTTGATAAGAAACACATTCTGCGTGTAGAGATATATAGGATATCACCTGCAAGCAATATAACACATAAGGCCAAATTGTTATGTAACAAATAACGGGATGGCTACAATCTGCAGAAATAAATTAATCGGCATACCGCAAATGAACGATTTAGCAATTGAAAGAAACACAAAAAAGGTAACAAAAATGACGGGAGATTTAGGCAGTCACATCCATTCAATTCGTCAAGAATTCCACCCAAAAATCAACCGGTGTAGGAGATTGCCATCTGGATGAGAATCATCTGCAAGATTCAATTCCGCCCATTAAGGGCAGCCTGGTGCATGAAGCTCCCGCTTCGCGCGGGGTCCAGGAAGGGATCGGACCACATTGGGTCATTGTAGACAGCCTTCCATTGCAATTTTTTGAACAGGCTGTTTCCATGACTTGAACTCGTGACCTCCTGGCCACAAGGCAGCAGCTTTACCACTGCGGCAAGGCCCCCTTCCAATTCCGCCCATTCCCAAGAGGCGGAGGAAGACCAGAACGGTTGCAGATGCCATGCTAGACAACAACTGGGCACGCGACGTACACGGGGTCCTCGGCGTGCACGAGATCGGGCAATACCTCCAAATCTGGCGCCAACTGCAACTGATTACCCTAACAGACATGCCCGATCAGCTGCTCTGGAAGTGAAGCCCTAGCGGTGCATATTCGGCGCGCTCCTGCTAACTCGCCTCCTTCCAGGGATCGACCACTTGCAATGCTTGGAAACTAATTTGGAAAAGCTGGGCACCCCTGCGGGTCAAATTCTTCCTATGGCTGGCCAACAAGAACGGATGCTGGATGGCTGACTGTTTGCAACGCCGTGGCCTCCAACATAACCCTCGGTGCACCCTGTGTGATCAAGAGCCTGAGACAATGCATCACTTACTCATCACATGCCCCTTCTCGAGGCAAGTGTGGCACGAGACACTGTCCTGGCTACGACTGATGTGCCGGCCACCTGATGGCGAGCCATCGCTCAACGAATGGTGGCTCATGGCCAAGCTTGCCACGTCAAAGCCCATGCGCAAAGGTCTGGCCTCTGCCACGCTTCTAACAGCATGGATGATCTAGAAGCAGAGGAACGCCTGCACCTTCGATAACGAGGTCTTTGTAACTCTGGATAGGATTAGGAATGAGGCGGCGCTTTGGGCGAAAGCTGTAGCAGCTGGTCTTAGAGACATCATTCCAACCACCTGGGATGTGCACTAATCCCTGTAACTTTAATTCTGCACTAACCCTCTTAGGATGTTTGTACTCTTCTTCTATGCAATGAAAAGAAACGCAATGTCATTGCGTTTTCTCGAAAAAAATTCCGCCCATTAAAAAATAAAAGGGAGGAACAGCGGCGGCAAACTACGTTGGCTAACGGTTGTGTTGCTTGCTCGCCCGTGTCAAGCCTGCTGATCTGTGGAAAGAGATGGTGGCTCTACAGGGTGGCGCGGTGGAATTTTGAAAAAGATTGGGAAGGGATGAGTGTGTTGTTCCGTTGATCATAGTATGGGAATCGTCTAGTGATTGAACGTGAGATTACCTTTTTTACCCGTGGGAAAGTTAATATAAAAAAGAGAAGGGGAAAGTCGATTGGTTGTCTCGTTATGATAGTGGTAGAGACAATGAAGTTTCAGTTGACCACCAATTCAATGCCTTTAGTTACCAATTGAGATGAAGAGAGCCCGGGCGAAACTGGGTTAAATGCGGGGAGTTATGAAGGAGAAGGCCTTGTGAGTGCTACATGCCTACATCAAACTTGTATGGTAAAAGAAAAGAAACTGCTCGTTAAAAAACCTAAAAATAAAATGATGACGTGGACCAATTAGAGACTTGCTGATGTGTATAGTTTGCATGTTGAGAGAAATCAACTTAGTTACTATTTAGATATTGTAGATAAGTTTATCATGGATAGTATATATTTCTAAATTGTGTTTTTATCCTCAAGGTTTACATGCCACCGCCGCCACCACCACCACATGGATTACATATGATGGCTCCTCCTCTCTCACCCCCTAGAACTTTCGCTGGTAAATAACAAATGGCACCCCTCCTCCCCCACCTGATTTTCAGTTTCAATTTATTTGGAAAAGGAGCCCTAGTTTTCCTCTCTGGAAATGTAGTCTCGACCCCTGAGTGTTCCGTATATTAATAATGCATGATTACATATTAATTAACTGCCTTCTCTAGTTTTGTTACCCTATTTTTGCAACGGAAACTGATCTTATGATAATTTTCTTTAAAACACAGGTCCTAAGGCGCAAGTTTGCAGGGACTACTTGAAAAACATGTGCAATAGAGAATCCTGCAGATTTGTACATCCTGATTCACAAACTGAGGTTTGTATGTCTTTTCATGTATTTATGCTACTTTATGAGCTACTAGCTAGCGCATTCATTTTGCTGCATCTCTTCTACTAGGTGGCACATGACAATGTTGAAGTTTGCCGTGATTTTAAACGGGGAGAATGTACGCGACCTGCCTGCCGCTTTTACCACCCATCTTCAAACTGAAGTCCTCTTAGATAAAGTAAAGTTACCTATATCCAATGAATTTTTTTTCTTTTTTGAATCCAGAATCAGTTTAGTAATGCATGGCTGCTGAATACACACATGAGGCTGTACACCCCTAGAAATCCTCACTACAAGTTAACCTTAATCTTTCTTTCTGGACATTTTTTTTTGTCCATTAAAAATAGGTGGAGAGTTTTTTTTAAGATTGCCAAAATTTGTTAATTAAATATGTATTCCATATGAGTAATCTAACATTTCTGAGAGAGTCACCATTGAGTATATTTATGTGTACGTGCAATTTTTGTGTGGCCATGTCAGAAATGTTGTTCTAAGATTGCAATTTTTTTTCCATAAGATTCTCTCATGTTATTTTGCCTAAGCTAGTGCTTTTTCATGGGGTCAATAATGCTAATCCCTCTTTTTGTGCCGGGAAGAAGATAAGAAAAGCATGTGCTGTTCTAAGTTGTACTATGAGATTATTTCTTGTTTCTTTGATCCATTGAGTTGTATATAATAACCTTTATTACTTAGCGAGATTAGCTCCTCTATTTATGCTCTTTTCAATGCGTGAACTCCACAACAATGGCGAATGGCCTGCTATATAGGTCCAGTGTTTTGGAGAATCATGTTAGTTTGTGGGATTGGCAGTGCAGGTTTGACATTTATGTGGAAACGACGAAATTATAATAAGCTAATATATCTGTGGCATGACCTGTCTATGTTGTGCTAGTGCATTTCTTCCTCTGTCCAATTAGTCTCTAGTTTGGTTGTGATAAATGATCTATTCATTTATTGTTAAGAGTTCTTTTTGTAAGTGGTGGTACAGTTGCCGTTGTAATTAAAAAAAGGAAAATAGATTATATATATGTACTATTCATTGAAGCCTCGTAAAAAATATTGTGCTCTCACATCTTTAATATGCATGATTCGGTAAGTCAGCTGGAATAAGTCTTGCCTAATTCATTGTGTTTTAGTGTAAGACTGGTTAGTGTCTTCCATGCTGATTCTCTCATTTATTAAAAATCCTGAATGTACTAGCAGAGTTCTCATTGTTTAGTTTTCCGTTTTAATTTACAATGCAATTAGCTCTCATTAACAAGTGGGTACTCCTTGTTTCCTCAGTCTTGAGTGCCCTGCGCTGCCGCCGCTGCTACCGCTCCGCCGCTGCTAATCCTGCTACGCTGCCAAAGAGCTGCTGCGCTGGCTGTTGTGCTGCTAAGGTGCCATAGAGTATGAGAGCCTGCTATATCTGGAAGAAAAACTTGTTATAATCGTGTAATGTTCGGATGGTTTGCTTGAATTTTACTTTCAGCTTCGGGATAGTTCACTTTACGCTGGGCTTTGCATGTTCAGTTTTGCACTTGGTCTTGATAATGATGTTTCAGACTTTTAGTTGGTATCGCTTTATCTTTTGCATAATTGATTTTTCCTGACCATCAGTTGTTCTCTTCGCACATCTTTGATTCAAGTTTGTGCGCCTGTGTCTAGTTCATAGCTGACCTGTTAGCCGATCGTGCCAAATAGAGTAAATGGACACGGATTGCCCAGCAGGGCCAAGTGACGTTGTTCACGAAAGAACAAAGCTGTTCTACTGCAGATGCTGCTTTAAGAAAAAATTTCACGACATCGACATCTGTTATGCTGCAGCTGCTGCTTTCAGAAAATTTGCACGAAATAAACGTCAAACTGCACTGGTAGCTTGTGCATGTTATTTTCGTATGCCCATTGAATCTGTTGCTAAATTTGGCCAAGCATTGTGTAAAATATGGCATGGGCGGTGCGTTTTGGTTCGTCATGGCACAACTGTTGTGAGGACCAGTCTGACAAGATAACCCAAAAGCTTTGGCTCGTCGTGGCGTCCGTGTAATTGCTACAGTTTTTTGATAAGATAACCCAAAAGCTTTGTTTAACATTTGTTGTCGAGGCATCTACATCAAGATTTATAAATAATGGCGGGAGTTGAAAACTAGCCGAACCTAAACCTATCGTGATTCAGAACCGCCCCTGTATCTGCACACATAAACAGGGCGTACGTTTTTGTAGGTTTGCGTAAACAATGGGGGCGTTCTGAAACACCCAATAGGAGAGGATTGAGTGCATCTGCAGGGCTTTTCCTTGCATTTTATTAGCTCTACGGAAGTCTTGAGCCCTGCCAGCAGCGTTTGGAGGTGTTTGACCTCGACTCTCTCTCTCTCACACACACACACCCTGTCCCTCTCTCTGAAGTCGAGCAAGAAGTCGGAGGCTCACCATGGTTTGCTGTTAGTTTGGGTTTGGGTCGGGGCTCTGCAGCAAGGGGATTTCATGGTAGAGAGGGAGAGAGATGGGGGAGAAGCAATGGCCTTGTACGGGCCACGGCACGAAGGAGCAGCGGCAGAAGACGAAGCCCTAGAGGGAGAGGCAGTGCTAGTGGCAGCTGCTGCCGCAGGAGAGAAGGGCGAAGGAGAGACGGATGGTGAGATAGAAAGTGCCAGCGAAGAGGATGCGAAGGAGAACGAGGATGAAGCGGCAGAGAAGGAGAAGAAGGACAAGGAGGAGCTGGAAGAGTGGTCCGAGATAAGGCTGGCCATCGCGGAGCTCTCCCCGATCAGCCACGGCAAGCTGTCGTCGTCACCTCCCACTCTACCCTTCCTCAGCATCTCCCTGCTCCTCCTCCAGGTGCTCGGTGAGTGAGCAAACTCGTCTGATCTTGGTCGAAAATCTCCTCCCATTTTTTTGATTTTCTTGGTGTTCTTTCTGCACCCGATTCATCATCTTTGCTGTGCTGTGCTTCGATCGATTTTCTTCACGGGCCTCTGCGCAGCTTTGCTCTTCTTGTTTTCTTTTCGCTTTAATCTCCATGTGGATGTGGAGATGTGGTCCTTGTTGTTCTTTGCCCTGTCGCTGATACATCGCCTCCCTCACGGGATTGCAGATAAGATTGGTCCGACAATGGCTGTGCTGCGGCTCGACGTCCAACGGAACATCGAGGTAAATAAACAACTCTTCCACTCTCATTTCTCCCGGGGTTAACTAGGATAGGTTAGATTGCCGTTGGTCAGTCCCACCCTGATCTAGCTAAACAAAAGTATTTTTCCTGAAGCAAAACAAAAGTTCTGATCAGCTGTTGTCATGAACCAGTAGGCGGAGAGTCCCGATCACACCCCTACCTGAGACCAAAAAAATCCCAAAGAAAATGGCAGGTCCCAAGAATTCACATCTGAAAACTGATGGGCGTGTGTGCAGGTGGACCATCCCGTGGGGTATTTTTATCTCGTCCCGTGCCGGCCACACGGCTAGGCGCCAAAGGTTACTAGCTCCAATTCATTCGCGTCCACCATTGCACGGTTAAGAAAAAATCCATTTCCATATCTATAGAACTTTTGCTTTCGCAAGGGGTGACGAAGTGATAGCAGATATTGTATCGGGTCCCCTTTACGTGTGCCGCACACAGGCCGCCGGCCGGCATCCAACTGCTCCGGTCACATCCCCGTCCTTAAGGCCGTGCTTAGACGCTAACCTTCTTGTCCGTTCCTCCTTGATGTTTTCTCTTTTCCTTGCTGCTAGAAGCTACGGTCTCTTCTCCTACGTAATCCAGTTATCAAGATAGAGATGATCTTTTTTTCTAAATAAAGGCGATGATGGGGATGGCAGCAGTTTGTCTGGATATGAGTATTTGGATTGGCAGGGGCTGCATAGGGAGGGCTCCTCTATAACCGTGACGACATGAACAAACCGAGACTTGGCTAGTAGTGAAGCACTGATGGTTTTGGTAGTGGACTGTAACAATCGGATTATTCTTTTTTTTTTCGATTTAACAATCGAAGTATCCGTGTGTCGGTTTTCGCCGTAAGTCGTAACACGCGAGAGCGCTGACGCGAACAGATGGCGACTCAGATGGAGTATAGATTTCACCATCTGTTTTAAAAATGTTTTGTGAATCCACAAGATTCCATGTGTTCAGTCTCTCTGCATGATTTGTTTTTCTTGTTCTGAATGATTGATCCCTGTTGCAGAGGCTGCAGGAGTTATACTTGCTGGACCCATCTAAATACTCCACTTTGACGGCGATGGTGGAGAAAGAGGCCGATGAGGGCACGGCAAGGAAGGCCGATAGCTGTGCAAGAGCTGTACTGTGGCTCACTAGGTAAATGAATCAGATGCAGCAACAATCACCGTATGATGTTCTGTCACAGGACTGCTTAATAATTATTAATGCACCACTCCTCATGTATTCATCTTATTGTGTAACATCACCAGATCCATGGATTTCACTGTTGCGCTGTTACAGAGACTGGAGGATGAGGAGGGTTCTGAAAACCAGAGCCTTGCGCAGCTTGTAGAAGCTGCGTACAAGGTCTCTCTCAAGCCATGGCATGGCTGGATTGCTTCGGCAGCATCTAAGGTCAGGAATCACTTAATTTTTTCAGCCTGTAGTTTTTTCTCCTTCGACAAAGACCTACAAGGTTGACATGCACAGTTGTTACTATTTTTCCGACACAGATCGCAATGAAGCTCATCCCTGAGAGGAAGGTCTTTGTCGGATGGCTTGTCGGGAAGGACCCGAGTCGCAGTGTTCTGAAGGACGAAATCGAGAGGCTCATCCCGCTGCTCCAGCCCTTCCTTGTCGACATCCATAACATGCTGGTCAGCAGAACTTTCTGTATATATTAGTCCCTCTGATTAATTTTCTGAATGTTGTTAGAGTTTAAAGTTTTTAGTTGGTGAATTTACACCGTAAAAAATAATATGATTCCATGCTTTGTATTGATCTTTCATGGTTCGCAGGCCAAGTTCAGACTGGACAGGCTGAAGTCGACATGAAGGCGGAGCTAAAGATGGTCTCAGTTTCCTGTGAATACCACCTTGGTTTGTCTGTGTACATATTTGACTCTTTTGAGTTCCCCGTGTGCCTCACTCGGTAAATAGGTCTTCTTGTAGGGTAGTAGAATTTTAGATTCGTAGTGACCTTGTGTACAGGTGCTGCCTAGGCAATGTATTTGACTAGTATCTTTCTTAGATTTAGTAAGTTCCACTTTTCACCGAGCAACTCGACCCAATTACCCCAAAATATAGTTTTGATTGCATATAACAGAATAAAATTCAACTAAATGTTGACTTTTTTGTGGGACAACTAAACGTTGTAGTTTGACTGGATATCCATGCTCATCGGGTACGAATTGAGTTTTCTCAATTCGTAGCTAAAAAAGGAAATACGCTTGTCGTTTCATTTATAAGACCACATAGCATATTATATTATCGCTAGGGAGTTGGGATTACAGCTAGGATGACCCCCCGAAAAAAAAACATCAGAAGTCCGCAAACCATGACCAAGAAATTGTATGCATACTTACCCAATCGGATTACTCTATGCTCCTACTGTAGAAACCTGATCATATTTCAGTTACATTCGTGCACTCTAGAAGCGTCTACAAAGTGTCAGCAGTATTCCTTTTACCGATTATTATCAAAGATGTGCATACTTAAGTATACAACAACACATTATCTTTGAGGAGCTTGGTTCCACTAAATAATCTTCAAAAAGTTAGCCTACCTCACTTTTATAGGGAGATAGATGTAGAACCCAACCACTCATGTATTTTTCTTAAAAACATTGTGTTGTGGGGTCTCCCTAGCTGCTTTCCTTTCAAAAAAAACAAAATAAAAAAAAAACAGATAGTTTTCTAAATGAACCAAACTGAACCTACGTATTTTTTAAGAAAAAATAATAATGTGTTGTAGTGTTAGGTGACAAAAAATATAACTCATAAAGTGATATATTAACAATAAATAACAATCTTTAATGGCTATGATGTTACATTGCAGAAAATGCTAGTGAATATTGTAATTTGAAATTAGTTGCAACAAAAAAAGACACTAGTGCAAAGGTGAGTTATACGGATGTAAAACATAACGAATGTTAGTATGTGAGTTTTGTTGATCTTGTGTGGCCTCGTGTCCATAAAAAAACTCAATATATTATGTAGTTAATATATGTTAAGAGAAAAACATTTTCCTACTATGACTAGAGGAGTTTCCTGATAGTACCTTTTCACATCCTCAACCGTCTTGCCGCCGCCCACAGTGCGCACCACGTTCTGCCAGCAGTCGGGCGTGTCCTGATCATATGTGTTCAGCGCCTCCTCGAACAGCTTGTTCTGTCTCTCAACACTATGGGTGAAGGTCATGTAGAAGGTCATGTCTTCCTCGTCAAAATGGTATACCCTGGAGGGCGGTACGGTACGAAACCCGCCATTCGGGCAGAGGCTTTGTGTTCTTGGATTTTGGTGGGCGAAGGCAGAATTAGAGAGATTGATCGATATTGGGAGATAGCCTGGGAGGTTGATCAATTCGTAATCATAAAATTTGAATCTATAGCAGAATTAAGGATCAATTTTGATTGACGCCTTTCCTCGAAAGTTAACCCGTTATACATTTCCACCGCACGACGGGGTTCATGTGGACCCAATCACAAACGACTAACATCCACCGAAACATAGGCAAGATCCACACACGATGGTATAGAAATACATCGTGTGCCAACTTGAACGTCGCATACGATTCTGAATTACCAATCGTGTGCCACATGCTTTGCTGTATCGAAATTTATTAACACGACAGTCTGATGCCTCATTGGAACAAAACATAAAATTAACTAAAATAATTCAATATCCCATAAGTAAGGATTATGGAAAGGGTAATTGACCTCAAAAATTTTGCACGCAATTATTGAGAAAAAATCGTGTGCAAGTATAGAAGTAAGGCACACGGTTTTCCTACCGGCAACCGTCTGCGTATATTCGCATACACTCAAAATATATATGTTGTTTGCTATGTTCATACGATGCGGGCCGACCCATACTACGCATGCGTTAAGCTTTTTCGGTGGTTAACATTCGGCCACACATCACACCGAAACTTCTTTGTGAGGATGTGATTTGACAAAACTCTTCTAAGAAGAAAATATAGAGAGGCTCAGAGACTTATCCCCGGTGTATTGAAAACCGGGAAACAAACTTCTGGGCGGGTCTAACGGTGATAAAGTAACATTTCTTCAGATTTTGAACCATTTGCTATCAATGATGGGTTGGAAATCATATTTTGCAAGGAGAAGTGGCTAGGAAATATCAAGAACAAATCTAGATCTTTACAATATCGTTCGTCAGAAGAGCGACACATTTGTTACGGTTTTGGAGATACCACCAAATGTGACGACATTCATGCGAGATACAATTGGACCTAGACTTGCGACCATGATGAAAGGACAAGGACGTCCCCTAGAATGAGCCCGGGGGGGGGGGGGGGGGGGTGAACAAGCAATTTAAAAACTTCAAGAATGAAGGCTATCAAAAATAAAGTGCACAAGTAAAGATCTAGGGTATATGAATAACCGAGGGGATGCAAAACACGATGATGTGTTCCGAAGTTCACACCCTTGCAGATGGTAATCTCTCGTGTACCACTGTGGAGGCGCAATGCTCCCCAAGCGGCACGATGGCTCATTGTATTCTTCTCGAGCCTTCCAACAAAAAAAAACCTCAATCCACTATAGGACCCTTGAGGGTGGTCACTGAACATGTACAAGCTTGGAGCAATCTCCACAACTTGATTGGAGGCCCCAAGTAATCCACTACAAAAGGCCTCAAGCTTGAGGCAATATCCACAACTTAACTGGAGGCCTCAAGAATACCACCAAGATCACCAAGTTATCTTGGGTCAAAATATTCAAGAGGAACAAGCTCTCAGTACAAGTACCCGAAGTAATCAAATCATGAACTCTCACTTCCAGCTATCACCGTGGAGAACTCAAATCAATGTACCAATTGAAATATGACAAGTACTTCACTCTCAATTTCCACCAAAGCTACAAAAGATTGTGGGAATAAGTGAGTAAGAACACAATAGGAGAACAAAGAGGGGATTCACTCACAAAGAGGGGATTTGATAGGTAAGATAGTTGATCTAGATCTTCTCTCTTTTAACCTCAAACTGGAACAAGACTCATGGATCAAATAGGGAGATACCAAGCTCAAGGAAGGTCAATAATGCAGGCAAACAAGCTCTCTCAATATTAGGGAGCCTTTGGAGAAGAAGGCCCCTTAAATAGGCTTCCTGATTGTTATGTACAAATTCGCGCACGACCGGTACTACCATCCGAGCGAGTGGAAGTACCGCTCCAGGTGTTATCGTTAGCCCCAGTCAATGCTCGCGGTGCTACTGTTAGCTCCAATCAACGCCCTCAGAATAGGGACTGGTACTACCGGTCTGGGTACCGGTGCCTATTCCATGAACATGACATTGAGAGCGGTAACTGAGGGGTAACCAACGTGGTGCTACTGCTAGCGTGAAACCAACGGAATGGTACTTGAACGGTACCATGGCCGCTACTACCACGAGTCACGTAAAACGTGGCTCAATTAATGGTACTTCCAGGCCAGGTACCGGTCGGGTACCGATCGGGGTTCTGGGCCAAAGCAATTCCCATGTTGAACTAGGGGTGCCACAGGTGGTACCACCGCTCCTAGAGGAGCATCAACAATACCGCAACAGTGGTTCCGGCGCCTACGTACCAGATGGATGGGCAGCGGTAGTACCTCCTCCGTGGAGATAGCGATACTATCGGTGGCCACACCAGTACTACCCCACAAAAAGTAGGGGACATCTTTTTCACAAATTTAGAGGTGAGAACCTACTCGAATGAAAACCAGTAAAAAATCTAACGTTGAAAATGCAAGTTTTCCATACAATTTTTTTTCTATGATCTAGAGCTTGTTATGGAAATAACCACAAACTCTAAATCACCATATGGATAAGATTTAATTAACAATAAAAAAGATGATGCCAAGCATATTAGGTTTTGAGCTCCCTCCGAACCATATGATCAAGTTACTCATTCGAGACTTGATAATAAGTCTATCGATTCTAAAACCGGGTCTTCCAACAACAACAAGAGACCGGTAAAAAAGGAAGACTATCAAGAACAAACCTTAAACTTGTTTATTCCGCTTGAGCTAGATGATGCCGCTCTTGCATGCAACAAGATGAAACGCCTTTCTTGATTTTTCTTCCTTGATGAAGTCTTGCGGACTGCCCCCCCGTGCTCCACTATGGGAGGGCATCATCTTCGGCATATCTTCATATATCTATGATCATCATATGGACGAAAAGCTTCAAGCATATGGTCTCTTCTAGATGGTTCGTGTTTAACTTTCACTTCATTTCTTCTTTCTTCATAATGTTTTTTTTTGCGAAATTCCACCAATTTATTAAAAATCCTCAATAGTAGTACAAAAAGACCTAAAAGTCTTGAAGATTCACATGAGAACTCTATCAATCTTCTTCTTCTTCTCCTCCTCCTCCTCCTCCTCCACCTCCACCTCCAAAGGCATACTTGCTATATGCTCAACTTTTCTCATGACCAAACTTCGGATTACTCATTGAATAACCCCTCGGTCAACAATTGATCTTCACTTTCTTCTTCTTTCCGCCTTAAAGCCAACACATGCTTCAAGGATTGGCTATAGACAAGTCCTACAAGTAAAACTCATTGCATACATTAGTCCATTAAAATTATTATTAATTAGCAAAATCGCACATGTGGCTTCATGCACTTTTCACATGAAACTTTCTCCCTGAACGGTGGACAATTATTCAGTTGTTGCAAGGGACTAATTTTTGTTGTTGGAATCTGCAGAGAAATGGTATTTTTTTGTTTGAATTATGTGCATAAAGCGTCCATCTATTAGAAGTGCCAGTCGACAATAAAAAAAATTAGAAAATAAAAGTATGTCTAAAATTAAAATTCGTGCCAAACTTACGGTGCCAGTCTTGTCACCATAATACGATAATTTAGCACCTTTTTCTAGTGCAAGTTCGCACCTTCTAAATTATGATTAGTGGCTATTAACTTATACTACCTATCATATGTTGCAAACATATGACAACTAATTACATGGAATAGATCACACGTTAAGAATTATCATCAGGGAGGAAGCAATTACCATTATTTAATCGTATTGGCTATACACAAATGGTCTAATATTTAATGGTAAGAATTCTAATTCTTCGCAAATCATTTACAAGTTTTCCTATTTGCTTCATTTATGTTTGTTTATGGTTGTCTTTTCATCACACCGAGACTAGAGATCTATTTACGGAGGTTTTTACATGTTTCGAGCTAGTAGTGGAGCTATTTTGTCTCACATGGATGACAACGTAGTTTAAGGATGGATCCACAACTATTTTAGCCACTTGTAGAGTCTAGGTGTAAGCTTCTATGAATTGCGACAACCTGATGCTAACTTATCAGTTCAGAAAAATTTCTTCTATAAAAAAATCATTTGTTATAGGCAATTAAGCTTTAAATTATTTAACTGGCATAAATGCTAGAAAGAACCGTGTTTTGTATCAGGGACAATGCCTTACTAACTTAGACCTCGTTTGGCGCTAGAGTATTAGTGGGGATTATTCGTAGAAAACTCTAAATCTCCATTTATTTTAAATGCATGTTTGATGTTAGAGTATTGAGCGAGTTTAATCCTTGTTTATCCTCACTTTTTTCTAAATCTTAGTGTACTTTTTCAATTTTCAATACTCTATTCCTACCTAGTGGATTGGAGATGAGAGTTTGGCGGAAATTGAATAACCATAGGAATTTCACCCAATACTCTCTAATCCCCGCAAACATTCTAGTACCAAATAGTAAGACCTAACAAGCATCAGACGAATAACAATTTATCTTGAATCAGTCGACCGGTATCCATCTAACCACCAACTATCTCTTCCTCAGCTAGACTTTTCCAGTTTTCTTCTCCGTCGCTGCTGTGAGAGTAAATTACATATACATACCACTTTTGGGGCAGCGGTTGCGAGTAGGTACCAACACTGGTAATTTTTTCAAGTAAGTGCAACTTCTGGGGCAGTTCGTAACAGATTGAGCAACTCTGGCGTTAAACGAGAATTAAGCCGGCGGTCCCACATGTCATAGCAAACGTCCGTTAGGGCACGATTCAGCTCCATCTGTGGCCGTTACCACGATTCGGCTCCATCTCTGTTATTTCCCCCCTTTTCTTTTTCGACCGATGGAGGAGGGCGATGGCGGCGGCAGCGGCGGCGCTGCTGGCGGAGGCGGCGGTGCTGGCGGCGGTGCTGGCGGACAAGGCGGAGTGTATGACGACGGGTTGGATGACCTGTGGCCGCCGGCGCACGTTGCGTCGGAGCATTTCCTTGCCCAGATGTGGGAGGACGACCCGGCGGCGAGCTCGACCAGGACAAGCAGCCACGCCGATGGAGGAGATGGGTAAGTTGCTCTACTCCATCTAGCCGCTGTTATGTATCTTCCTCTCAAGCCCTTAGGTCCAATTTTACTCATTTGGACATTTCTATTTGCTTTGTAGCCTAGACAGTGAAGTTTGGGATGTGAGGATACAATTTGAGGATGGTCAGGATATGCTAGAGAACCAAATTTGCCGTGATGACCTGACTTACATGAAACTAGTTTCAATGCTTGAGCCCCGTGGCTATGGATTTGGGGATTCTATGTACTGTAGAATTCAAAGTGAAATGGAATTGGTTGAGAACAATGCTAAAATATATGAGCTGCTACTGCATTTTGATTCAACAAAGGTGTTAAACTTGACTGCTAAGAGGGGAGTACATGGTGTTGATAAGAAATTAAAAAAAAAACGAAACAAGGCAGCACATCGGGGATAATTGCTCTAGCATTATTACTTATTCATCTCCAATTGTGTTGGATTTCAGTGAGCCACTGTGTATGCCGTGGATGAAGATGGTCAATTGTTTAATAGCCAAGTTGGTAGTAATAATCCTGTTGGGCAGGGTTCACACAATCAAGCTCAGTTCTACGACGTCGATGAAGATGTTGAGCTGTCGGCTAGTGATGAGGATGCAGATGTGGGCACACATGATGCAGCATTTGACATGGGAGACTTAGCTGATTCAGTTGAAATCAGGATGAAGGAAAAGGCTGAAGTTGATGAGATATTGGAGGAGATGAGAAAGCAAAAAGAGGATCCAATGTCACACTGCCAAGGTGATACAGATATTGAAGATTTGTTTGTAAGTGAAGAAGAAGCAGGTGCTGAACCATGTACTGAGGTGCCGTTGAAGAAAATGAAGCTACCTGTGAAGAGAAAAGGCCCCACTGAAAGGTCACATTCAAGTGTTGTCGTCGAACATGTGCGAGACTTCATACCATCTGATGATGAGGACAAATGTCCTGGTTTTCTGCCTGAAGATGATGATGATGGGTTTGAGCCATTGTCGATGATTCTACCTAAAGGAAGAAAGAGTAGAGCAAAGAAAAGGCCACCTAGGGTATGGTATGATGAGAGAAGGCTGCAAGCACATGAGCAACTAGCAGAGCACATGTGTTTTACAAATGTGGAGCAATTCAGAGATGCATTGGTCAACTTGCATATAGCACAAAGTAGGAATTTCAACTATCATCGAAACTCTGATGTTAGAGTAATTGCTGATTGCAAAAATAAGCCATCATGTCGTTTCTACATTACTGCATCAGAGATAAAAGGAGAGAAGACCTTTGTCATTAGGAAGATGAATCTTGAGCATACATGTGAGACGACAACAGATAGTTCTAGGGTTAGTGCAAAATGGCTTGCCAGAAGGTATGAGAGTTTGTTCAGATCTGATCCTAATACAGGCATTCAGACATTGATTGATAAAGCAAAGTTGCACTATGGTGTCGACGTTCCGAAGATGATGGCATACAGGGCTAAAAATCATGCGCTCGATGCTGTCCTAGGTGATCACAGAGAGCAATACTTCAGACTGAGAGATTGGGCACAAGCAGTGATCGATACAAATCCAGGTAGTCGGGTGATTGTGCAAACAGTTATCCCTCCACCTTCTATGGAGAATCCACATCCAGGTCCAACATTCCATGGTCTTTTCTTCTGCTTAAATGGAACCAAAGAAGGATTCCTAAAAGGGTGCAGGCCATTCATAGGTACTGCATTTGCTCTTCTCAGCTGTTCTTGTATTGCTAATTTGCTATACTATTGCATTTGTTCATAGGATGATGTGAACAATTGTTTGTAATGCAGGATTGGATGGTTGCTTTATCAAACTCTGCACTGGTGCCCAAATACTAGCTGCAACCGGCCGAGATGGAAATAACAACATGTTCCCTATTGCCTTCGCAGTCGTCCCAAAAGAGGACACATCCAATTGGTGCTGGTTTCTGACTCAGCTGAAATATGCTTTGGGAGGAGAACAAGGAGAATTTGGTCCTTACACAATTATGTCTGATAGGCAAAAGGTTAGTCCTATTTGTCTTACCTCATATGCTAGTCTTACCTCATATGTCATGGTAGTGTTACTGAAACTGCAAATTGTTATATAAATGGACAGGGGCTTCTCAAAGCAGTGACCCAAGTGTTCCCTTCTGCTCACCAAAGATATTGTCTAAGACACATTTATGCAAACTTTCAAACGGCTGGATTCAGGGGGGAAGATCTGAAGAAATGCATGGATAGAGCCAGCTATGCATACCATAAGGATCAGTTTGAGGCTGCAATGGAGACTTTAAAAGTGGAGAGTGAAGAGGCTTGGAAATGGCTGAGTCAGATCCCACCCCACACATGGGCACGACATGCATTCGACACCAACTGCAAGACTGACCTAGTTGTTAACAACCTGAGTGAGGTGTTTAACAGATATATCTTGGATGTTAGGAAGAAGCCGATAAGAACAATGCTTGTTGGTATAAAGAACAAGTTAATGGTTAGGAATCATGAGAAGAGGGTTGGTGGAGAAACTGCTAGGTGGATGATCACACCACATTTCATGGAGCAGCTAGAGCTAGCCAAGAAGTACTCCAGGCCTTGCACACCAAGAATTTCAGGGACTGATCTGTGGGAAGTGACTAATGGAAAAGGTGATCAGATACATGCTGTTGATTTGGTAGCTAGAACATGTGGATGCAGGAGATGGGATGTCACAGGGCTCCCTTGTAATCATGCTTGTAGTGCCATAATCAAGGCCAAGCAAAAACCAGAGGACTATGTGAGCAAATTCTTCATGAAACCCATGTACATTGAAGCATTCAAGCCTATGATTTTCCCCTGTGCCTCGGGCGGCATGACTGGCCAAAGACTGATTCTCCGGACATCGTCCCTCCTGATTTCAAGATCACTAGAGGGAGAAAGGCAGAGAAGAGGAGAAAGGGAAAGTTTGAGAAGCCCAAAGCTAAAGATACTTCTAGGATGGGGACAATAACCTGCTCAAACTGCAAATTGCAGGGCCACAAGTACACCAGTTGCACTACGCCGTTGAGGCCTGATCTACTTGTTAGAAAGAATAAACATGTGGTTAGTAAATTGTAGCCCAACCTGCTAGTTATTTGTTTTTTTTACCTATGAACTTGCTTTCCTAACTATGACTTGCAACTTGTAGGCCAATAGTGGTGCTGGACCAAGTGATGCTGCTGCTCCTGGAGCAAGTGCTGCTGCTCCTGGACCAACTGCTACTGCTGCTGCTCCTGGAGCAAGTGCTGCTGCATCTCCTGGACCAAGTGCTGCTGCTGCACCTGGACCAAGTGCTGCTGCTGCTCCTACAGCAAGTGCTGCTGCTGCTCCTACAGCAAGTGCTGCAGGTGGAGGAAGTGCTGCTGCTCGTCGTCGTCATGTTGCTACTTCTGCTTCTACAGCTTGTAGCACTGCCCCACCAGCAAGACCACCAGCAAGAGCTGCATTTGCTCCACCAAGATCTACTACACCATCGACAGAATCAGAATACGAATCCGGCTATCCAGCGTACAAAAGGACAAGGACATGGGCTTATATGAACTGTGGTTATGTTGACCAAGATCAAGATGCTGGCCCAGATCAAGATGCTGGCCCTTCTTACTGAGTGCTGAATGAACTGTGTTGTACTACTGCTTATTTTGGTTGTACTGATGACTTATGGTGCATATGCATGGTGCTCCATTTGATGACTTGTTATATTGTACTGAATTATGACTTCCCAGTACACAAATGGTGCTCCATTTGATGTTTTCATGAATTACTAGTTAATTTGTGATCAATTGTGCCTTGGCAGTATAGAAATGGAGCTCCAGTTCTTGCTTTGATGACTTATGCTTTGTCAGTTCATGAATTACTTGCTATATGTGATGAATGATGCCTATTTCATGAATTATGGTGCTCCAGGTCATGAATTACTTGCTATATTTCATGAATGATGCCTATTTCATGAATTATGGTGCTCCAGGTCATGAATTACTTGCTATATTTCATGAATTATGGTGCTCCAGTTCTTGCTACATTTGCAGTACAGAAATGGTGCTCCAGGTCATGAATTACTTGCTATATTTCATGAATTATGGTGCTCCAGTTCTTGCTACATTTGCAGTACAGAAATGGTGCTCCAGTTCTTACAAACTCCGGCGACCATAAATGGGCGGCGCCGCCGTGCCGATTCTAACTCCGGCGACCATAAATGGGCGGCGCCGCCGGCGACAACATGTTCCAGACAACAATTCAATAGTTGCACAGAACAATTCAAAGACAGGCAAATTCAGTTAAGCCAAGAATAATTCAGAGCTCACAGCAATAGTAAAACAAAGTGCCAGTACTTCCATTACATGATAACATCAAACTAGTTCCATCTAGTACATAATTCAGCACTACATAGTACTTCCATTACATGCTAACATACTTCACCAAGGCACAAAGTAGTAAATTATTACATGCAAACAACTCATTCTCCACAAATCTCAGCTATCTTCTTCATCTTATCCTTCAGAGCATGGGATTGCTTCAGGAGTTCTGCAACATAGTACTCTAGCCTCTTCTTTTCCTCCTTCAAAGTTGAGCATTCATCATCTGTCTTGGGCCTCTTTGCCAGCTCATGCTCCAGCCTCTTCTTTTCTTCCCTCAATGATATCACTTCTTGCTCTGCCTTCTCTCTCTTTGCCACTTCAAGCTCAAGGTCATGAGAAGTTATCTCTGACACATACTCCAGAGCATTGCCCACTTGCTTGTGCAACTCCATATTCTTCTTCTCCAACTCTTTTTTCTGTAATGTCAGTTGGTAATTCCTAGTGGCATACTCCACATTACCATGTATCCTACTGTCCCTCTCTTCATCATGCATGGCCCAAAGCTTGACCAAACTCCTCTGCAGTGGAGGTGGCCATGGCCCATCTACCCACTCAACCTTGTCACACATTTCCTCATCCTATAATATCAATCAAAATCCATCAACAATTATACTAAATTATATGAAGGCAGTAGCTATATCCATCAACAAAATTGCATGTAAATACTAAAAAGGCAGTAGCTATATCCATCTTGTTATCCTAAATAGGCAGTAGCTATGTCCATTATATTAAATTGCTTACAAATCTGGTCATAACAAACTAAGCATTGGTCATATGAAATTATGCTACTATATTGTGCTACATTCTCTGGTTATAGTACTATATTCTCTGGTCATACTATATTGTGCTACATAGACATAAGAAATTGCAATGGGCATACTATATTCTCTATATATCAATGGCTATATAAAAAAGGCATTACAGTTCCCAACCTTGCATCCACAAGCCAGAAATCTCCTGCCCGTGTTCTCTCCTTCGAAGCAAACCAACCTGTACATTGGCATATCATGGTTGCACCTCAAATCGCAATCGTCGTACCCGGTGAACTCGGTGTCCAGAATTGTTTCTGGTATCTAAGAGAAGGAACAGGCAGGCAAGATCTAAGCTTCAATCGACTGGTCTTTGATTCAATCGATAAATCCCAAATCGTAGAAACCCTAACCCTTATCAGTGAACAGGGAGGCAAAATCTTACCGGCTTGCGAGGGCTGAGGCCGTGGCCATAGTCGAAATCGGACAGCAGGCTGTCCTCGCTGCTCTCTCCGTCATTCCACGACGGCATTGCGACGGCGAGGCGCGGCGGCGTTCGTCCTGGCGGCGCGGCGGCGTTCGACCGGAGCGAGAAGAGAGAGAGAGGTGGCACGAGCGCGTCAACTGGTCGAGTCGCACCTGGTCGACCGAGCCTCTTATCTGCTCTTGCCCTAACGGCCACGCACACGGACGTTTGCTATGACATGTGGGACCGCCGGCTTAATTCTCGTTTAACGCCAGAGTTGCTCAATCTGTTACGAACTGCCCCAGAAGTTGCACTTACTTGAAAAAATTACCAGTGTTGGTACCTACTCGCAACCGTTGCCCCAAAAGTGGTATGTATATGTAATTTACTCCTGCTGTGATGCTCTGAATGCGGCTGAAACTTGTGTCCTACGGTCCATCACCACCTAGATCTGCCCCGAGGCGGGGTTCTTGGGAGCTCGATGAGCAGCCAGGGATTCGGTCCGGGGAGCCCCAAGTCCTTCCGCTACCCTAGAGCCGACTACGATCTCGAGTCCGGGATCCCCCGCAAGCCCCGCAAGCCCAAGAACTCGCATCTCGACGCCCCCGCGCCCCTAAGCTCCGCGCTCATGAAGATCCGCTACTTCTACGAGGCGCACCCCGTCGCGGTCGCCCTCATCCTGCTCTCCTTCGGCCTCAGCGTCCTCATCCTCCTGTCCGTGTACGAGACCCGGTTCAGGACGATGCGGGCCGGCGGCGGTGAGGTCGGGGCCTACCCATTTCCGGCCCTCCGCAACCTCGTCATGGTGGCCGGCCATTCGGTTTACACCAGCGCCAGCTGCGGGAAGCTGGACCGCGAGGATTCCTGGTTCTTGGAGCCGTACCAGAGGCACCCCGGCCAGGCAGCCACGTTCTTGGAGCATATCAAGGAGGGCGTGGAGATCGCGGCGCGGGATCAGGACGCGCTCCTGCTGTTTAGCGGCGGGGAGACGAGGAAAGATGCAGGGCCGAGGAGCGAGGCGCAGAGTTACTGGGCTATTGCAGAATCGAAAGGCTGGTATGGTGAGTTTCAGGTTACTTCAACATACTTCCTCGTGTTCTTTAGTAGCATTATTATTGGCACAATAGGATTTTATAATGTGTTGCTGACTAGTGTTTTTGGCAGCTATTAATCATATCTATCCTGAACTTAAACCTGCAATGCCTGTATGTTATGTGCAATTTCTTCTGAGTTATGACCACTACGCACTCAGTATCTCTTATAAAATGCAAAACAAACATCATGCTTGTTTTAGGTTCTGAATATATATGTTGACCCATCTTCATGATATAAGAATTAGTAGTTGTGTGGATGTAAGTAGATAAAATGGATGTAGAAAACCTCATCAATAGGAAGCTGTTTCATATTCTGTACATGCCCTGATGAGTTCTCTGGTTGTGTCGAAATAATAGTTCAGCTCATAAATCCATCTATGAAACATGGATAGTCAGAATGGAGGATCAAAGAGGTCAATGCTTGCTAAACTTTAGAGTGTTTACTTTCTCATCTCAGTGTATTATCACCTTTGTTCATGCACCCATTTTGAGTTTGTTACTTGTTCTGGCAACAATCTGTAAAAAACCTTGTCACTCTTTGTATGTACCTGCACAGGAAATGATGATAGTGTAAGGAGCCGGGCACTCACCGAGGAGCATGCACGAGATAGTTTTGAAAATCTCCTATTTAGCGTTTGCCGTTTCAGAGAACTCACTGGAACATATCCACAAAATATAACTGTGAGTATTTTTCTTGTTGAGACTTAATGCTGAAACCTTTTTTCACATATATCTTGTTGATAATGCCTTTTTCTGGACTTCCAATAAACTCTTAAACTTCTGATTGCTTGTTGATCCGTAACTCTGAACATTTTATTGCTTAGGTCGTAAGCTATGACTTTAAAGAAGAAAGGTTCGCACAATTGCATCGATCTGCACTTGGATTCCCAGAAGGAAGGTTCTTCTTCTCAGGCACCCCAGCTACACCTGCAGCAAAGGAGGCAGCTTTGAAAGGTGAAGCCTCTGTCAGGTCTCAGTTCCAAGAAGATCCATATGGATGCCTTGGTTCTCTTCGTGTAAAGAAGCTCAAGAGAGACCCATTTCACCGTACCATTCCATACCCCAATGGCTGCCCTGAATTGAAGGGTTTGTTCTCCTATTGTGGTATGGTGCCATACACTGGGAACCTTCCTTGGACTAACTAGCGGAGAAGGACACAATGTTTGGATCAAACTTCTACCCTCACTGTAAAATCCAAGCATTCTTGTTTTGCCCCAGATTCTAAGCTGACATAATAGATATTCCAAATTCCTTTCTTATGTGCGAGGGAGAAGAAGATCTAAGCTACACTAGTTAGATTGTTTTCGGAATGGAATCAGATCACATGTTCAGTATATATAGTTTTTTTTCTTCTTTTACTTCTATGAGGTCTCCACTGAAAACTGTGAATTTGTTCGTACACATGCTCTGTACAACTAGCAGTAGAAGCAATGAATTTAGAGATTGTAATTGCAGCTTGAACTGCATCCATGGTAAACTGGAAATCTCATGGACATGTATGAATATGATATCCTGGTATTCTTCCAAGTCTAAATGAGGGTTTTTGATTTTTGAGGCAGGATCTACAAATTCTCTTGGTTATTTTCTTGCCCGTGCGATTTTATTTTTTTATTGTAAGTTTTGTAACAGTTTGCTAGTGTGTACAAGCGAGAGTGAAGCTTGCATATAATTAATGGAGTGAGATGGCATAGATGTAGCGACCTCTACAATTCGTTTTCTTTGGAGGTAAGAATACGCGATTTATATTGTAACAATTGTTTCGTTCTTCCTTTCCAATAATACCCTTTTGAATGTGTGCTGCCATTTTGGTATCTTCATTGATCAAGTTGAGACTAGCCAACTGATTATTATCGCATCTAAAAAAAACTGATTATTATCGAGTAAGGTTAGACCATCTCCCCAAACCGCGCCGGATTAAGCGTTTGGGGGACGTGTTTCGTTCGTGCCGCGTTTAGGGACGTCGCTCCCCAGCCGCGTCCCCCAAACGCCGCCCCAAACATTAAAAATACTTTTTTTTTGGCATTTTAATTTTAATTTTCACAAACTAATACATAATTGGGAACGTGGTTTACACGAAGACATAATTTGGAATATGGTTTTCCACAAACTAATACTCCCTTCGTTCCTTTATATAGTGCCTATAGATTTTCGGCATTTGTTTCAGAATATAAGGTTGTAGCTTAGCTTTTTTTGAATTACCCCTCCCCGTTCAGCTCCCAAATTGTTCAGCTCCCAAAAATTGTTATGTTAAGTTAGAAAGATATGGATTTACCAAATTTTACGGTGATCTCAAATCATTCAGCAAGGGGTCTTGTGTAAAAAATACTCTTGCGCTAATTTCCGTGCCAAAAAACAATAGACACTATAGAATGAAACAGAGGGAGTACATAGTTTGAACCATGATGGACACAAATATAAAATATTGCAAAAAAACTAAACCTAACTAGACCGTGCATCGAATGTTTCGTGTGTTCGCTGCCAAGAAAGAACACACGAGGGCACACCCAGTCATCCAAACTGGAAAATCCAGATGGTGACGGTGCCCTTGTTGGTTCTACGGAGGAAGAATAGACAGATACCTCCGTGCGCGTATTCGCTGCGAAGAAACAACACTCTTAATCAGTCGTCCTCCTCGTCGGTGCTGTCGCCGTGGTAGTTCCGGCGGCAGCGCGTCTCGTCGAAGACCTTGACGCTCATGTCACTGTCGCCAAAGTAGGAGAACAGGAGGACGAAGCCGGCTTCGAGACTGTGGTGGCGCACGAACTTCTCCTAGCCGATGTGGATGTACATCTTGCCGCGCGCGTCGTAGATCACGTCGACGATCCGCCGGTAGTAGCCGCACGAAGCCTCCCGCAGATGCATCGTGCCCGGGCGGTCGTCGCCGGCGACGTAGGCGGCGAAGGAGCCCGGCAGCCTCTGGATGCCACGTGGGTCGCCCTTGAGGACGAGGACGAACTCGAACATCACGCCCGCCTCCACGTCCATCTCCGACGATGAAGACGACGGCGTGGCAGGCGACGGTGAGCGTGCACCTCCGCCGCAGCCACGACCACGACCACGACCGCGAGCTCGGCTTCCGCCTCTCCCAGCCATGGCGTCGACTCTTGTTGAGATGGTGGCGGCTAGGGTTGGGGAGAGAGGCGCTAGGGTTTGTGTGTGAGCGGGACGATGAGAGACGACCCTTTTTATAGGCCGGAGGGAGGCGGGGGAGCGGTGGCGCTCATTAACGCCGACACGTAGAGCTAGGCGCGACGAGACGCGTCGCTGCGCCTCTGCGGGAACTGCACCGTCGCTGCGAGCCAATAACTTCCGTCGCGGTAGGCGACGGTTAGGTTAAAATTTATTGTACCACTGACGGATCGGGCCCGTGTCGCTTCGCCTCGCTTTTTGGTGGTCCGGTGGTCCGGCGTCCCCGATGCGTCCCCTGTGGGACGGAGACGGGCTCGGGGCACCGGACACCGTATCGGAGCGCGTATCCGGCGCGCGCACTCTTAGTTTCAGCGACCGCTGTTCTATGTCTAGATTTGACACATCGATAAGTTCCTCCACTCACAGATCCCCGACTGGAGATGCTCTTAGTCTGTTTTTTCCCAAGGAGGGCCGCTTCCGCGCTTTGTTCCCCGCTGAGCCTCCAGAGCCTCCAACCACAACGTGAGAGAAAGGGGTTGAGATTTATTAATTTTGATTTTTGAGTGGTGCCAGTGAATCACTGAGGCTCCGATCGAGGGACTAAACAAAGAATCGCGGCCCAATCCGGTTCGAAGAGGCACCACTTAACTTCACATCTATGCAGATTAACAACAAGCACAAGACTAACAGAGGCTGCACCAAGATCCAGCCGGTTCAAAGGGAGGAAGCGGGGCCTCTTCCCAAACGTCGAGCGAGCCCCAAATTGCAGATCCATGCGTCTCTCCAGTTCAAGGTGCATCCATAATTTCTGTGGCTTCCGGCCAGTCAGCTTCTGGTGCTTAAATTTATATTTGGGACAATTTTGCGTCCATATATAGTTCCGCTCATCTTGTTATTAATTCTTCTTTTGTTCTGAGAAATGCAAAATCTTCCACCCGGTACCATCATATCAGATACAGAACTTGACGCAGGATGCTGATATAAGGATCCATGGGGCTAGCCCGTCGATATGTACTTAAAACTAAAGACGGAGATGCCATAACTTCAGTTCAATTTTTTTGCAGCGCAAATTGTTGAAGCTGTGGTGATGGCGATTGTCCTGGCTGCATTTGCATCCTACATAAGTCACTTGATAACGCAAGTGGCAGAAAAAGAGCTAGGGATGCTTCTAGGTGTCCATCACGAGATCCAACAGATGGGGGTTAAGCTTCATGATCTCACGAACTTCCTCACCGATGCCGACAGGAGGCGCATCACTGACAAGAGAGTGCAAGCCTGGGTCAACGAGCTCAAGCACGTCATGTATGATGCTGCCAACATCCTCGACCTCTGCCAGCTCAAAGCCATGGAGCAGGGTCCACCATCCGCAGCCTGCATGAAGTGCTTCAACCCTCTGGTTTTCTGTCTGCGGAATCCTCTCTATGCCCACGACATTGGCAGCCGCATCAAGTCACTCAACCAGAGGCTTGACACCATCAATGCGCGAAGTGAAACCTTCAGCTTTGCTAACCTTGGGTCCTATGAGGACCGTGGCAACATGGTGGCCGTGAATGGCAACAACGACCGCGAGACATCCGGGGAGCTCGACTTGTCAGGCGTGGTCGGGGAGAAGATAGAAGAACAAACAAGAAGATTGGTGGAGATCATGCTGACACAAAGGAGAGGTAACAGCAACATCATAGTTGTCGCCATTGTGGGGGTCGGTGGGATCGGCAAGACCACCCTTGCACAGAAGGTCTTCAATGACGAGGCCATCCGAAGTGAGTTTGACAAGAAAATATGGTTGAGCGTTAACCAGGAATTCGACAAGGCTGAGCTGCTCAGGACAGCTATCACCCTTGCTGGAGGAGACCATCGTGGTGAAAAAGCATTGGCTGTGCTTCAGCCAGCACTTGCCGCTACACTGAAAGCGAATAAGATATTGCTGGTGATGGATGATGTTTGGAACCAGAGAGCATGGGAGGTTGTACTCAAAATTCCCTTGGTCAATGCTGCTGCTCCAGGAAGCTGCATCCTCATCACCACTAGATATGAAACAGTTGCCCGAGGGATGACAGCTGAGGAGCCTTACCACCACATTGATAAATTAGAGGATGAAGATGCCTGGTCATTGCTTAAGAAGCAGGTACTAAGCAATTAACACTAACCTCTGAATCAGGCGAACGGTTTATGTCACTTTATTTTTATTAACACAATTAGCTAGTTATTAACTCTATTGGTTGGTCCCTTACTCCCTTGAACTGCACATTTGCAGGCAATCTCAAGTGAGATAGATGAGTCTGAGATTGAGAAGTTGAAGAATATTGGATTCAAAATTTTAGCAAAATGTGGTGGTTTGCCGCTTGCTGTCAAAGTAATGGGCGGACTCTTGCACCAGAGGGGGACGCTATGCCGTGACTGGGAGCAGGTTTTGGATGATTCCGCATGGTCACTATCTGAAATGCCCCAAGAGCTCAACTATGCAGTATACCTGAGTTATGAAGATTTGCCTCCTTATCTTAAGCAGTGCTTTCTATTCTACTCCCTTCTTCCCAAGGGTCAAAAGTTTGATGTTTTTGATGTTGTTGGCATGTGGATTAGTGAAGGATTTATTTATGGGAACTCAAATGACTTAGAAGAACTGGGAATGCATTACTATAAGGAGCTAATATCGAGGAACCTGATAGAGCCAGATTCTGTTAATCTATGGATTGGCAGCATGCATGATGTTGTTCGCTCATTTGCTCAATATGTGGCTAGAGGTGAAGCACTCACAGCTCAGAACGGAGAAACTGATACTAATAGTAAGCTCAGTTCACAAAAGTATCTTCAGTTGTCGATAGAAAACAATGGATTACAATCAGGGGTTTTAGAGTGGAGATCTTTACAAGGGCAGAAATCACTGAGAACTTTAATCTCAATTGGGAAAATCAATATGAAGCCTGGTGATTCGTTCGTTACTTGTTCTAATCTGCGTACTTTGCATATAGAATCTATGAATGTAGCTGCATTGGTTGAATCTTTACATGAACTCAAGCACCTGAGGTATTTGGCCCTAATAAAGACTGATATATCTGCACTTCCAAGGAATATTGCCAAGATGAAATTATTGCAGTACATTAGCGTCAGAGGATGTGAAAGTTTGGTTAAACTTCCTGATAGCATCGTGAAACTTGGTCATCTGAGGATTCTTAACCTTGCTGGCATAAGTAAAGATGCCAATATTCCTAGAGGGTTCTGTGAGTTGACAAGTATGAGGAGACTAGGTGGGTTTCGAGCCCGCATGAATGGTGACTGGTGCAGTTTGGAAGAGTTGGGGCCTCTTTCTCAGCTTAGGCTTCTTGCAATTAGTGACTTGGAGAATGTATCTATTGCTTCATACGCCGCAAATGCTAGGATTGGTGAAAAGAAGCATCTTACGGAAATGCTCCTTTCCTGCGCTAGCAGACTGGGGAATGATGGGCTGGTCAAAGAGAAAGAAGGAGTCCCTGAGGAAGAACAGCAACAAATCCAGAAGGTGTTTGATGAGCTCTGCCCTTCTACAAGATTAGAATATCTTAATATCAATGGGTATTTTGGCCAGCGGCTCCCAAGGTGGATGTTGGCAGAAGCGACACCCCTTAACAACTTGCAGTTTCTAAGGATGTATGACCTAGCTTGTTGCACCCAACTTTCTGATGGCCTGTGTCAACTCCCCTATTTACAGGTCATTCAGATCTCCCGTGCTCCATCCATCAAGCTTGTTGGTCCTGGATTCGTGCATCCTTCCCGGGCAGCAACCTCATTTCCTAGATTGCAAAAGATGGGCTTGGAGGGACTGGTGGGCTGGGAGGAGTGGCACTGGGAGGAGCATGTGCAAGCCATGCAAAATTTGAAGGATCTTCGGCTCAATCGCTGCAAATTGAAGCGTGTTCCTCCTGGCCTTGTCTCCCATGCGAGGGCTCTGAGAACGTTGATTGTATCCTGGGTCCAGCACCTCAGCTCACTTGATAAGTTTGCTTCCCTTGTTGAGCTTCAAGTGTCTCACAACCCCGACCTGCGGAGGATCACTAATCTTCCCAATCTGCAGAAGCTTGTTATCAACAGCTGCCCAAAGATGGAAGTGCTGGAGGGTGTTCCTGCACTCCAGAGGCTGGTGCTGGAGGATTACCTCATGGAAAAGCTCCCAGATTACATGAGAGATATAAAGCCAAGGCATTTGCAGCTAGACTGCAGGCCATGGCTGCTCACTTCAGTAGCTGCAGGACAATCTGGCCCTGAGTGGGATAAGTTCAGCCATGTTGAGCATGTGAAGGCATACGCACATCATGGAAGTGACAGAAGGAAATGGTACGTCATGTACACAAGAGATCACTGCAACTTGGAGTCAAATATTAGCCACTCTACCGTATTTGGAGGTATGTTAAGCACACATGTTTTGTCTTAATTTATTCAGGTAGACCATGCCAATTTAGTTTGTTTATTATTTTTCCTCCTTTCATTCATATATGATAATGTTTGAATGTATTTCGTACCTTTAAACTTTGCTCGAGTGTGTCATTTCAGCGTGTAGATATTCATGGTTGTGATGCCAGCATATATATGCAGGTGGAAGGCAAGCTAGAGAGTAGAGAACTTTGATCATATCCTGGCTCTAGCAAAAAAAAAAAACCTGGAAAAAAAGAGAGTAGAGATACCTCTTAGTTCCTCTATAGAAACTTCATAGATATTAATTTAAATGTGATTTCTGGAGTCTATTTTAATACTGTTAGAGTATAGCTCTTGCCTTGCAAGTTATGTATTATTTCTTCTCGTGCAGGAACCTTTTCATCTTCTATGATCGATGCACAAGCACTTGGGTCTGTCTTGAAAATGAGAAGCAACTTCAGCTACATCTGCAGCTTGGTGAGTGTGCCATTTTTGGAAGATAATATGATGGTAAGGGATCAGACCCTGGATGATGGGAGGGGGCTATCTTTAGAAGATCAGGTAGCCATTGCTCTGAGAGTGTTAAGCTCTGGTGAGTCACTAGAGACCATTGGATCTGCTGTTGGTATGAACCGGTCCACCGTCTCGCTGGTAACTTGCAGGTTTGCTAGTTACTTGTGTGAGCGAGCAAACCACCACTTGCACTGGCCAGCCTCAGGTGAAATGGAGGAGATCAAATCGAAGTTTGACAAGATCCATGGCCTTACAAACTGCTGCGGTGTTGTAGACACAGTTCGCATCGCAGTTCCCCTTCTGTCAGCTGAAGCAAACAGCGACCATGAGAAGAACGACGGTATGCTAATACAAGTCGTCGTTGATCCAGATTTGAGGTTCACAAACATTTGGTTTGGATTGTCAAGTAGCATGAACCAGTCGAGCATTTTGCACGGGTCTGGTCTCTTTGAGCTTTGCGAGAAGGGCGAGTGGCTGAATGGGAGCAAGCTGAAGGTATCAGATGGTTCAGAAGTTGGGGAATACATAATTGGTGATGCAGAATACCCTCTTCTTCCTTGGCTCCTCACACCCTACCAGGAGAATGACCTCCCAGATTCGAAAGCAGATTTCAATACGAGACACTCCACAGCCAGAAACGTCGCCCTGAGGGCGCTGGCAAGGTTCAAAGACACTTGGAAGTTCCTGCAGGAAAAAATGTGGCGTCCGAACAACGGAGATGAGATGTTTCGGATAATCGACGCGTGCTGCATTTTGCATAACATAGTGATAGACATGGAGAAGGGTGCAGGCATGCCGACCGATGTGGAGGTGAATTACAGTCGGCAACTGCGCCAGCTAGCAGATGAGAACGCCGTCAGGGCGAGGGATAGTCTGTCCCACCACTTGATCAGTAGGTTTACGGAAACATGAGGTAAATTATAACAACAGGTTCATCTTAATTTTCTCTACTAGTTGCTCTCTCCATTAATTTGCTATATTTTTTTTTCATCCTATAGTAGTCGACCATGTGAATGAAGAGGAGAAACGGGAAGTAGCTTCATCTGGCTTCCGGGGGTAAAGAGAAGGAAAAGACAGCACATTCACTGGTTTTAGGGGATAAACATGAAAGGAAGCACACAAAAGAACATGAGATAAAGGTGGACTATGCTCTCTCCTCTTTGATTGGTTGTACCGTACACCTTGGTTTCTTTTTCTAACTATAAAAGCAGCACATCGACCTGTGCACCTGCATGGCTGGAAATTTCTATACTTTTAAAATTACTTTGTAAAACCATGATACAATTTAAGATATTATTAACTCTTTAAATATGGTTTGTAAACATGAATAAAGGGCGTACCCGGTGCTTAAAGCTTTTAACATTACTTTGTAAAACCAAGATATAATTTAAGATATTATTAACTCTTTAAATATGGTTTGTAAACATTGTGTGATCTGGAGAAGGGTATTTCTAGTCAGCCTTTCCCTTGCTTTTTATTATGCAAGGAGGTTGATTTGAACCCAGTACCTCCAAGACACAAGTGGAAATACTCAACCACTGCACCAGGCCGCTCTTATCTAAACATGAAGCTGTAGATTTAATTAAATCAGGAAGAAGTTTCATGACGGCCCATTCCAATGCCGCTAAAGTTCCAGAAAAATCCCATCCCAATTCCCAATACACACGCACAGTAAAATGTCCAGGCTACCCACGGTAATATGGGCATTTTATCTTTGTTATAGACAGTAATGTAAAGACAGGTCAGGATATTTATTAGTACTATGAAAAGTATAAGAGGCCAGTTCCTAGAATGACGGTTTTTCTAGTCACACAATGTATGTACACAGTGATAAAGTTTACAAGGACGAGCTGACAACATGACTGCTTAAAAGCTAAGTTCGAAGATTGAAAAAATGTAGATCAAACTGTCTGTATGATTCACAATATGTTTTCATCGTTAGCATCCTATTAACGAGGGTTTCAATATTAGAGATTTTTTTTCCGGATTCTTTTGTTACCTGACAATGATTCATAAGATGCCAACCTATTTTACAACATGTGAGCATATACTCACTTCAATACAAATAGGTGACAACTTTGTAAATCATTGGGTGCAAATTTTGAAGGCAGAAACGGAGGTTGCCGAAACATACCAACATAGGTCTAGTTTCGAAATTGTCGCCAAGACAATGCCAGCGGTGAAGATGGCTTGTCATTCGGACTTGCGGTTTGAGAGGTTAAACATTGTAAATGGATTTTGCAAATAATTTTTGACATCATCACTTTGTTTGTTTTTGCATGCCACCAGTCATTCCCGACGCGCTAGAAGTATTAGGAGACCGTAATTCTGTCAGGAATGATGCGCGAACATACGCGCACTGTTTGGATGCATGCAGTTCTAAGCAAAAAAAAAAAAAATGGCATCATCAAGATTCTCAACATCTAAATTTAAAATATCTTAACTCTTAAACCGTTTGCCCGATTTGTGATCCATCTACACAATTGACTTCATCTTGAAGAGATCTTAATTCTATAAATGTCATTAATTCTTAAAACCTCATTGACAGTAAGCTGTTTTATATTTCAGACATGCCATTGAGAAATGGCTGACGAGTTCTTTGGTTGTGTCGATAAAAAGTTCAGCTCATGAATCTATCTTTCGAACACGCACAGTCAGAATGTAGGATC
Organism: Lolium perenne; assembly: GCF_019359855.2. Classification (NCBI taxonomy): domain Eukaryota; kingdom Viridiplantae; phylum Streptophyta; class Magnoliopsida; order Poales; family Poaceae; genus Lolium; species Lolium perenne. Next base: position 219,325,980 of record NC_067245.2, on the reverse strand, counting down.
AAAGAGGTCAATGCTTGCTGAAGTTTATCGTGTTCACTTTCTCATCTGTTTATTATCACCTTTGTTTATGCACCCATTTTGAGTTTGTTACTTGTTCAGGCAACAATCTGTAAAAAAGTTTCTCACTGTTTGCATGTACTGCACAGGAAATGATGATAGTGTAAGGAGCCCGCACTCACCGAGGAGCATGCACGAGATAGTTTTCAAAACCTCCTATTTAGCGTTTGCCGTTTCACTGGAGCATACCCACAAACTATGACCGTGAGTATTTTTCTTGTTGAGACTATATGCTGAAACCTTTTGTCACGTATAACTTTTTGCTAATGCTTTTTTTTTTCTGGACTTCCAATCAACTCTAAAACTTCTGACTGTTTGTTGATCCGTAACTCCGAACATTTTGTTGCTTAGGTCGTAAGCTATGATGTTAAACAAGAAAGGTTCGCACAATTGCATCGAGCTGCACTCGGATTCCCACAAGAAAGTTTCTTCTCAGGTACCCCCAGCTACACTGTACCATTCCGTAACCCAATGGCTGCCCTGAACTGAAGGGTCTGTTCTCCTATTGCGGTATGGTGCCATATTCTGGGAACCTTCCTTGGACACACTAATGGAAAAGTACATGATGTTTGGATCAAACTTCTACTCTCACTGTCAAATTCTAGCATTCTATTGTTGCTCCTTTTTAAATTGACAGAATATATGTCCCCATTCCTGTCTTATGTGCGAGGGAGAAGATCTAAGCTTCACTAGTTAGATAGTTTTGGTAATGGAAACAGGTCACATGGTCAATATATATAGTGTTTTTTTTTTTTTTTGACTTCTACGAGATCTCTACTGAAAACAGTGAATTTGTTAGTACACATTGTTTTGTACAACTTGTAGCAAGTGAAGCAAATGAACTCAGAAATTTGCAATTGCAGCTTGAGCTGCAACCATGGAAAACTGGAAACACCGTGAACATGTATGCATATTATATCCTGGTATTCTTCTATGGTGAAGAAATGGATTTTTTTAGGCAGGAGCTACTCTCTTGGCTATTGGCTTGCACGCGATTTCATCCTTTCTAATTGGAACAATTTTTAACTGTGTATGGGTGGAACTTGCAAAATTAACTGATTAGGTTTTTGTGTCGTAAATAGCGCAGATTTGTGTGGACTTTCTACATATCTTTCGCTTTGGATGTATGTAAGCATTAGGATATATAGAGTAAATTCCATTTTTTACTCCTAGTTTGTCATCTGTGACACAAATTATGGGTTGCGAGGCCGGTGTTTTACCGATTAGATATCTTGGGATACCAGTTCATTATAGGACCCTCCGAAATGCAGAATGGCATCATGTTGAGAGTCGATTTATTTCTAAACTTGGCTGTTGGCGAAGTAAATTAGTCTCATATGGCGATAGACTTGTTCTTATCAAATCGGTTCTAACAAGTCTGCCAATGTTCATGCTTTCAAAAGGGGTTAGGAAGAGACTTGACTTCTTTCGGTCCAATTTCAAAAGGGGTTAGGAAGAGACTTGACTTCTTTCGGTCCAATTTCTTTTGGCAATCGGATGGAAAAAAATCGTTTATTAAAGTGGAGTATGCTATGTCGTCCCAAAGATCAAGGGGGTTTAGGGATTGAGGTACTCAGCTAAAGATTAAGTGTTTACTCAGCAAATAGTTGTTTAAACTTCTTACCGAGGATGGTGTGTGGCAACATTTGTTACACAATAAATACCTTAGGAATAAAACTCTAGCTTAGGTAGAAGTTAAACCCACAGATTCTCAATTCTGGAAAGGTCTAATGTGGGTAAAACAAGACTTTTTTAGTACATGCTCGTTCAAGGTCGGAAATGGATTAACGACGAGGTTTTGGGAGGATATTTGGCTTGGAGATATGCCTTTTGCCCAACAATATTCTTCCCTGTATAACATTGTTCAACATAAAAATATGTTGGTTTCGACGGTTCTTGCTCAGACCCCTATTAATATATGTTTTAGGAGGAGCCTAAATAATCATAAATGGAATGAATGGTTGCATTTTTGTCAAAAGCTAATTACAGTAAATCTCTCACACAAACAAGATAGATTCGTATTGGAAACTAACAGCTGGACTATTTATGGTTAAATCTATGTATCTTGATTTGATGAATGAACATACTAGATTTGTTCGTAAATATCTATGGAAACTTAAAATCCCTTTGAAAATTTAAAAAATTATGTGGTTTCTTCATAACAAACTCTTATTAACTAAGGATAATTTGGCAAAACGGAATTGGGGGTGTCAGAAATATTGTTTCTTTGATTCTAATAAAACAGTGGAGCATTTGTTTCTTACCTATCCGTTTGTAAAGATAGTTTGACGCATGGTATATTTTGCTTATAATATTATGGATAATATTAATAACATGTTTGGCAACTGGTTAAATGGAGTTAGCAAATTTTATAAGGCTAGGATACGTATTGGTATCTATGTTGGTCTATTTAGATAAGTCGAAATGACATAGTTTTTAACACATAAATCTATCAATTTGTTGCAGGTTATTCATCAAGCTACGCACTGGATTCAGTTATGGGTGTTCCTACTCCCGGAGGATCATCGGTGGATGCAACCGGCTGTTGACGGTTGCTCAAGACTCCTTTTTTCGGGCTACTGGGTGGCCACACATTAGTAGATTATCAAATGGATAGCTTCTTTACGTGTCTCATTTTTCTTTGGTTGATTCATGTATCAACCTTGTCTGATTCATGATTGTAAACTTTTGATTGCCTCATACTTTGAATCTTTTTAATACAGAGCAGCCGTGTGTATCACTTGATGCAGAGCCTGAGGCGAGGCTCCCGTTTATACAAAAAAAATATGTGACACAAATTACCCTGTTTAAAAGCAATTCCTTCCGCTTACCCCATTTAGTGCAACATTTGCCAGATTTTACCCCATTTATAAGATTTAAAAGCATTGAAAGGTTTGAGCTCGTCGTCAGATCTTTGTGGTATGCCGCTACAGAAGGTTAATCTCTTAAGACAGATGTAATCCAAAACAAATGCTTCAGCCGATCATCTCTCTTCGTGAGTGCAATCTCAAAGCAAAAAACAATATCTGTTTATGAGTGACGAGACATCGTCCGTAAAGCAAACAAATGAGGGTCGTCCTGAGCTCCCATGCAAACACAAATTGCTTCCATCGCTTCCTTTTTTGTCCTACTTGCTACTCCTCAGTCATGGAAAATTCCTTGCGCAGAAAAACATAGCCTAATAGGCACGCTCGATTCAACGTTTAGTGGAGAGACATACACTAGCGAGCGCAACGTGGGAACACACCTGACGGCTGCAAACGTGAAGAAAAGAGGAAGGTCTGCGCGCGCATCAAGAACGCGCGCCATAATTCTCCTCACTGCCCACTCTCCCGTCTCACTCGTCTGTTCTCACCCACCCTGTCATCTCCCTCCTCTCTACTCTCTTCACCGACTGTTGCTCTGCCACCGGTAGATCCAAGACAACCGTAACGAGGATGAAAGAGCGAGCAATCGAAGCCATAATCAAGCAAGCCTTCATCGATACCGAGCCAGACATCTTCTTCCACGGTTCAAGCTCTGCTCACCAAGGTTCAACAATGGTGGTATGTCTCGAATCTGTTCTTATCCGATCTAATACACATAGATCTGCTTGTACAACAGTTGTTTCTAAGCTTCTATCTGATATGGACGACATATCTGCAGCGTTAGGATTAACTGCGAGTTCATATGGTAGATTATCATGCTTATCCTTTTTGTGGCATCAACATCTACCTTCGGATAAGCAGATCTATGGTCAGCCACATGTTCTCTATGATTTCATTTTCCCGATTGGGCCAGCTCGATGATTAAAATGTGGCACTATGGCGTGATGATATTTTTCTACCAAACCTAATGGTGCAATCAATGAACTTTCATTGATCATGTCCTTGGTTTAGTAGGATCATCTCTTCACTATGGGTGTGCTTTGTTATATGAGGTTAATTGTTATGCACAAATTTATGTTCTCCATGGTCGATGATTCAAATATGGCCCAAACCAAGGAACGGAGTAAGCGAACCATGTGCATTGTACTAATAGTAATGGTTAGCGTTGAACTATGTTCACTTACATCGTCCTTGAGATTTGTGTGGCTGATATGCCAATGGTTAAAATCCGGCTCCAAATATGTGCCACCAATGATCCTATCTAACCTTGTGTAGTGTACAATCACCGATGACTGTGCATGGTACTATGTCAGAAAGGATCATTCTTGGCGCTAGGTTTTCCTATTATATGAGGCACATTGCTTGTTATGATTGTGTTGTTCCTTGTTGTTGTTCCAAGCCGATGACTATAACCTGAGACACACTATATGTCACAGGGATGATCTATTGAACCTTATGTTGGGTACAAACACGAATGATTGTACACGATGCTTGGTTCACGAGCACCATCCCTGTGATGTTTGCAATTTACTTGAACTGGTCGATGATTAAAACGTGGCACCATCTTATCGGAATGGGAGTCTACAAGACCTTTTGATATGTCCATGCATTATGCTTGCACATTTGACTTGGTCTTGTAAGCACTTTTCCCTTCATTGTGTCTTTACATGAGGCTTTCCCTCTTTTTGCTTCTTCTAATTGCCTTCTTCTTTCTCGTGTTCCAAGATGATGATGGGTGCACCGGTGCACAACCTCGGCGATGGATGTTTCAAGGATGCTGGAGGGCAGCTCAGCCAGGAGGACAAGGGGAAGACCTCCCAAGATCAGTCACTTCCATGACGATCCTTGTCCAATCCAGTTCGCAAAGGTCGTGCTAGCGCTAGGGTTGGAAATGCTTCCAATTCCACCAGCCTTCGTCCTTAACTCGACACCATCCCAATGACAATCATCTTGAAGACGAACATTGGCTGCTCCTAGATGGTGAAGCTCAAGGACGTGAATGACACAACTTTCATGGATCAATGGTGGCCCGGTTTTTCCATTGCACACGACATCAAAATCGGTTACTTCATTGCTTTAAAGGTGCCCAGGGGCGATGTCTTCAAGGTGACTATATTTTACTACAACATGACTAAGGTGGTGAAGAAGTGCCCAGATCATGCTCCAACCCTTGCCATGTTTGATGAGTGAACCATGCCCGATCGTCTGTCTGCATGCCGTACTGAACTTTGTCTAGTTTAGGGTCGAACTATCTATGAGCGTTTGCGAACTGTCGTGAACTATGTATGAACCTATGTATGTTGTCGTGAAGTTTATGTTCAACATGTTGTCTGTTGCTATGTATAAGCTTATGTTTGTTGCTTGCTTATATTACTGCCCCATAGTAATGCACAAAAGGGTTGGTAACCTCACCAGTTCGACAAGTGGTTATCACATCCCCCATTCAACACATAACCAAACAACATGGATATTCATTTCTCCCACCGAGTCAAAATGGAATTGTTGGCAATCAATCGAAGTGCATAAACATGCCCAAGACAAGTATGGACCCCCATACAGCTCTCACTAGGCCAAATTGCACATCACTCAAATTGTACATATTGACCGGGTAATTTTTACATTCTTTTTTGTCATAGCAATGATATACATGTCTATAAAGAGTATTTGATCCAGTCTTAACATGTAAAAGATGACATTGTCATCATGCAAGGCTTAAATGGGAGATCAAGTGATTTTTAACTTGACAATCTAATTTGGCTAACCTCGTGACCAAGTGAGTATAATCTGTCAACTAGGATCGAAAAATATTGTCAAAACATATTGTTGTATTAAATCCGTGTGTACGGAAAGCTAATATGGGGCAGTACCCTAGATAGCACAATCCTAACATAAAAGCTCAGGAGACATCCATGGGCAGCAAATTTCAG